>NC_139414.1:9687500-11185000 GCF_905368555.1 Meleagris gallopavo | reverse complement strand
GCAGATGGAGTAGGACATGAAAATACAACTTCTTGCTGAATTGCACAGGTATGTGTGTCTATCCCAGGTATGTGTGTACATCTCCTTCTATATATTGCTAGAGCTGCAAGGTTCTGTTTTCTTTCAGACAGTACTGGAGATAATTCAAAGTTTGAGCATTAAATATTTCTGTGCTATAGCATGCAGTAAGCCACCAGTGTCTTACCTAGTGGCTATAATGTGTTTGTTTATTTGTTTTCCCACTGACAGTTGTATTTTCTCATGTGAACAGCATATTGGTTTTTAAAGAAAGGAATTTCTTTGATTCTAATTTTTTTCATTAGCATTGAATGCTGTGCATGCGCTACAAAAAGCATCGGGCCCCTAATCTTTATTTGAAAATGTGTACACCTGGGAAGCATGCAGGATGTCAGCTTTGTTTGGTCTAATTAAAGTGTACTGTGGTGCAAGACTTGGCAAGGAACAAACATTTGTAGGAATACTGTGAGAATACTTCATACTCTGCATGAAGAAGCAAAAGTTTGCTTGCAATACTTCGATTTGCTAAGATTCTAATAAGTAAAAACGAATTGTAGTCTGACAGTCAAAGACAAAAATACATTTAATTTCATAAATATAAGTGAGCTTAAATGTTGATGAATTTTATTCTAGTGAAAGAGAAGTTCAGTTTTTAAGAAATAATGAGCATTTTGTAGTTAGCTAATTTTGGGTATTCCTTCTGTATGATAAGATAGTTTTTGCACATTTAAGGAATGAATTAATTGATGAACGTGGGTATTAACACTGGAGCTGAAGGCAAGCCCTTCAGTCCTGCTGTGAAAACAACCAAAGCCTTTTCTAAAATACAGTGTGCCCATTGTGCTGCAATGAGAGCATATGAGTAAATTTAATATGGCTCCCACTTCTGTCTACAAGAAGGGAAGCTAATTCTTATTGCTACATTTATTTGGCTTTTTGTCCTCTGAGTTAGTCTTTGGCTACATAAACAGTGATTGCAAATGCAGAGAGCATTGATCCTTCTTGCTCTTTTGGCAGACAAATGACTGTTTGATTAGTGTTTCTCTCTCCCTGGAGCAGAACTGTAGTGGCTTTTCACTACAGTTGCTTTCCATGGTGCAGAGCGAGCTGCTCTCTCTGCTTCTTTCCCCCAGTGCACAGGGATAGTGGGCAGCTCTTCATCACTCAGGAAGTGATGTGTTGAAAAGGTCATCTTATTTCATGTTGGTCAGAGAAAGTTCAGCTTTTCTTTGCTGGAAGAGGGTCAGATATTACAGGATTTCTCCTTGTCCTCGTGTTACTCAGGGTCTGTTACTTTCCTTTTCTTCCATGAACACAGGGGAATCTAACTTGTGGCTTATGCTATTCCTGTCATCTACAAAAAAGTTCAGTGAGGATTGCCCACTGACAAGAAATTAATTCATGGCTGCTTGTAATGTTGTATTTCCTGCATATTTTGCTCAGCAGTGAGGTTGACTGCTGATCTCTGGCTTTGTCTGGGTATTGTTAGCATGAGTTCCATTTTGCTGGCATCTCTCTGCCTGCCTGCTTAACAGAAGGATCAATCAGTACATAGGATCCAAAGCGATTCCTTCTTTCCTGTGCACTTGTTTAGAGATGTAAAAACAAACAGAAGGCAACTCAATCAGTTTCAGCAAGTTTTGGGTGAAGACACATATAACCTTAAATGAATATAGACAAGGAGAGTATTTTGTTTATGGAGGGAGCTAGTGCATTTATTAGGCAGAGGTGGCTGATGTCCTTGTAATCCAGGATGGCAGCTTCCTTCAATTGCGGGTTGCCATCAGCAGAAACTCTCTGGGTATCTGAATACAGGCAGAAACAGTGAGTCCATAAAATCCATAAAATATCCATAAAATCACATTTAGCTCTAGGAAGAATGCTTCTCTCTCTTTACTATCCTTTACTCTCTTTTACTGATGCAAAACATAGTGCTAATGTTCTTCCTCCTGTTTCACTTAAATTTGGTTTGCAATTAATCATTTAACTAAAATTCATTTTTGATTTTTCTGCTGTTAGTGACCAGACACATGATGGTGAAATCTCCTGTAACATAAAACAATGTTGGGTACATAGGGTACTTGTTTCAATGTTGTTTCAGCACTTTTTTGATGATCAGAAGAACATTGCAATTAAACAGAAGACTTTTGGTTTTATCACTTTTTTCATAAAAATCTGGTGATTTCCTAACATAATTTTCTACACGTTCATTAGACATTAGAAATTAAAGCATGTTGCACTTTCAGTTTGAAAGAATGAATACATTTTTTTTCTCATTTGGGCTAGTGAAAAATGATTAAAGAAGCAGTGATATATTTCAAATGTTTCAAATCACTGCTGATAATCCTGTGATCACGTATAGGTCTTGATCTTCAGCTCATGGGAGACATTATTAAAGTTCCTACTAATTGTAGCAGTGCCAGAATGACCAAAGTTAGTAATTACGGAAGAAGAGAATTTCAAACACGAAAGTTTCAACTGACAGCAAGTGGTCCCTTCTGTCAACATTCATATTTTTGGGATATCTTTTCATGGCTTATTCCTGATGAGAAATACTTTTTTTTCTAAATGAGTTCAGTAGCTTTGAATAGATTCAAGTCTTACTTACAAAAAACCCACATAATTTTATAAAACTGACTGTTTTAGTGTTGAAACACTGGTATATTGGTTTTACATTTAAGTGTAGGCTATGGTCCCAGATTTATCTAAACATACATCATCAGTTTCTCACACATGCAGCAATCCTAAGGGATATAAATATTTTTGTATGCACAGTTCATTGCATGATCGGTGTTTAAAGATTCAGTTTTTGTCATTTTTATCCTGTTATATTCACCAATGCATTAAATTGTTCCCTATTCTGTACAAACTCATGCTCATAATTGAATCAGGCCTATACAGAAGATCCCTGGCTTTTCAAGTTGTGCCTGTGTTGTCTGTGGGACATGTTGAAGGCCACGTGTCAGATTATGTGCAGTGCCCAGGAAAATTATTAGTACAGTTTGGTGGATCAAGTGAGTTAATTTTCAAATAACCCTGAGCACATGTCCTTGTTTAATCTAGAATGTTGCTAACACAATATATCGTAGTTTTGTCTAGTTTTTTCTAAAACAAGAAATATTTCAAATGAGTGTTTGTTAGTAAATTAGTGTCATAAAACCCTTGCAGTCCCATGTAGTAGCTTGCATGGTTTTCCTTCCATGCTCCGAACTTGCCTGTACTGAGCCTGCAAATGTTTAGAAACAGACTTTTAAAGTAGATTTTTATTGAAACCGCTCGCTCACGTAAAGCATGTAAATAATGTCAGGGTCTTATCTACAAGCTCAGGGTCTTAGTTGTTAGCATTGCTCTATTTAGTGGACTATCTTTGAGCATACTTCAGATATAATTTCACCAGAATTTATTGCATTGTTATATCAACTCCTATATGAGATTTAGGTTGTGACCTCTCAGCGGGCTTAGGCATGTTACCTGTAATCTTTCACATGCATACACTTTATCATAGGCAGAACTCCTGCTTTCAGATCAGTCATATTTTAGGGCTCACAATTGATATATCAGTCACAGTATAAAATGCTATCATTCCTGTAGACCAACTGTTTACCAGAGTATAACGCAAACTCTCCTCCTGTGTCTCATTTCATCACACTGTTCCACATAGTGATGTTTCAATGTGAAATGAAGTTTTTTCATGCTGTGCTTCTGAGTAGAAAAAAGACAGAAGTACATGTATGATAAATGGCAAAGGTTCCAAGAGAAACCTTGCAAAACAATACAATTTGGAAGCATTACATTTGCTTAAATAATTTAGTGCATAAATGGATCTGTTAAAGTTTTATAACCAAATACTATTTAAGTGGCTTTGGGTAGGAAATTGGTTGTATTTCCATCAAATCACTCAATGTTATATCTTATTTAGAAATTAGGAGATATAAGTAACTTGAGACTTATCATTGCAAAGTACTTTTGGAAAGAGCAGCATTATAAAATTATTCTGATTTTTTTTATATGAATTCATATAATTTGCCATTAAAAAACCTTCTGGAATTCTCTGAGCTTAATTTTTTGTTAAGCTTTATAAATTGTATAGTCTAAACAGGTATTTGATCTCATACACTAGTAGTAACATTTAGATCTTTTCTTCTCTCAAGTATTAAAATGTACACTGAATTTGGTGGGATATTCTTGTTCAGTGTATATTCATAATGCAATTTTAAAAACTATTAACAATGTTATTTTTGCCAGCACTGATATAATCTGGAAGTCAGGACCAATACTACTTTATCTGAAAAGAGATCTGTTATAAGCAAAATTAGGGAGCATTTGGAAATGTAAGCACTTGTGTTATTTTTACCTAGAGTATTGAAAGAACAGACCGTACAGCATTTGTTAAGAACCCAAACAAACATTAACCTTTCTAAAAGCTCTTTAATGAAATACCACATCCAGGAACCAAATGTGATCCAGGAAGCTAACTTTACTTTTGGTGAACACGTATGTGCTTTTTGTGTCTTCAGAAATTTCCCATATCTAGAATTTATAAGCAGGAAGTATGGGTGTATAAATCTTTAAAACCAAGCACCTGCCAGCATTTTCAAGGTGTAGAACAGATCGACAGAAAAAAACAGTTGATAGCGAGTCTCTGCAGGGATTATTTTTTATCAGACTTGCTTGTTCTATGTGATATTTTTTAGCCTGTTGAAACATTCATAATAATGAACGCTGATTCCACTGCTACACTTTGGGTTTGAAAACCTGCTGCCTTACCTCATCTGGCAGCATCTTTTCCTAGAAATAGTTTCTCTGCTGTTTCATTCAGAATTTGGCATTTATGAGAATATACATTGTATGTATGATCAACAGTTGACCAACAGGCAAAACCTTTTCTTCAACCATGGAACCATTATAGCTACTGGTTCTTGCATGCAGTATCTTTTTTTTGTTTGTGAGCTTGATATTTTATGGTGGGAAATATTTTGGTAGGAATGAATTTTAATGTTCCTAAGTAACAACTGAGGAGTTTTAAATTCTTGACTGGGAATTTTTTATAGCTCTCAATTAAGCTTTTAAAACAAGAAGTAAAAGCACTAAACGATGGAGAAACTCAATGCTGTCATGAGTTTTCTTAATTAAAAATCTTTTGATATTCTCTCTCTATTTTTGGTAGTAATTCATGATAGCTAAGTAACAGCTGTGAAATACAATCTTCTGGTAGCATCAAAGCTGTGAAGAAGAGTAAAATAAAAAAATCCCTAGTAACAAAATTCTCCTTTTATTGAAAATGGTCTATTTTTATAAAATCAGGCCAGTCTTGTGGAAAGATCCAGAAAGGTAACAAAACCTACTTACAGTAATGTGCTGAAATATCAGTAAGGAGGAGAAATGATTTTTCAAAATATGATTTTATTTTTTGAATGAATTTGGTTTAACTTCATGAAAAGCCAACAAGTAGAAAATTTTTAAAGGCCAGCAAATGGTGTATGTATTCTGCTCCTCTCCTCACCCTCTCTGGTAGTGTTAATTCATTGGAAATCATCTGATTTTTTGTTATGAGACATTTATAGAAAACTGTGACAGGTGACACAGACCTAAAATTCCTACTGTTTTGGAATGACATTTACTTTTAATCTGTCCAGTGCAAAGACTGATTTGTTAGATGACCACTCTCTCTCACGCAAGGTAATAAACACTGATGTATTAATCATGTAATATAATATTTATGGTATTTGTTAAAGATAACTGAATAAAGTTGTTGTCATTTTATTAACTATGCCTTGTAGTAAGTAAACGACTTTTGGACCCCATGCTAGAACATTGTGAGCAATCTATCAGAAACAGAAAATAAAATGAAAATGCAAAGTATGACTGATGCTCAGAATTCAATATATATTAAAAGTTATACCTATGTAGGAACTAGAACAACCATGCCAAAACAAGAGTAGAACTTAAATGGACTTAAAACGTTAATAAACATGTGATTCAGAGTCCAAGCAGGTAATGTTGAGATTTCTAACCTTGAAGTTGATTAAAAAAAAAAAAGTATGCATGCAACCTGATATATCAAATGAAAAATCCAATGAATCAGTTTACTTTCTTGAATATTCAGGGAAAAAATATAATTAGACTTTCAGATATTGCACTCTTTGCCTTATTTTTCTAAATTCCAGGTGTCTTTCCCTCTGGATGAGCTTTGAAACCCAAAGATGAGCTCACTAGTTGATATTCAACTACAAATAAATAATATTTGCCTGGCTTGCTATATTTATTTATTTGTCATAAGTTACTTCCTACAAACCCTTCATAAAATGAAAATAATACTGAAGTAGCACACAAATCTGTTTTCATTTCTTTCATTCTGTCAGAGAAAACCTAGTTCTAGGCAGAAAATAGACAGCATCAACTAAAGCTCAACATTTTTCTAATTTGAATGACGTGAGTTCTGAGCTATCAGAAGTTTGTATGTGAAAGATATCCAGAAAGTGTCAAGGTACATTGAATGATGGAGAATCTTGTTGCTGAAATACCAAATAACTGATGCTAGTTGGCTAACATGAGAGCCAAAGATGAAATGAGTGAAGACCAGAGGAAGCATTAAGTTGATAGAATAGAAATTGTGTAATTCTCCTCAATTTACTGGGGCGTGCCTTCTGATTGTTAGATTTACAATCTGTTCTTCTTGGATCCTCATCTGTTTCTGTTTACTCTGATAACAGTAAACCCCAAGAACGTTATATTAATCTGCTCATGGCAAAAAAATTTCTCTCTACTGCCACTCTTTCCATGTGTATTTGTGACTTTTGTCACCATGAGTGAAGCTGTGTGTTTGAAGCTTATATTTTGAAGACTTCATAGGAAAGTGGAGAGTGCACCCATCTGCTGAGGTTGGCTTGTCCTGCAGTGCACAAATTTTGCTTATGTTTTCTGCTGCCATTCAAATTCAGCTTGAATGAAGTTTTCTGTTCTTGTCACTCTCACTAGATTCAAGAGATTTGGAATTAGACACACATATCATGTCTTATCTCTTTGCATACTTAAGTAATTACAGTTAGTCATTGTAAACAGGCTCTTTTACTTTTAACAGAATGGAAGTTAGGTTAGGTATATGCCATGGAGTCTTTTCGAGGAACAGCTCTTTTTAATGAAGTGAAAGTCAGTAAAAGATAATCCCACTGCAAATTATGGCTAGGAACTAGTGAAATCCACTGTCTATTGGTACAAAACATCTGCTGGAGCCTTTAGCAATCAGTTGAGCTGGACTGAACTTCTTGCATACAAGTAAGGAGATGAAGTTGGGTTCACTCATGCCTGTCAGTGAGGCAGAATTTTTCAAACCAACAAGAAAAGGTGTGTGTCTAAACACTCTGCACCAAATGCTACTCTCAGGTCTTCCTCCTACTGGAGAGTCTCAGTAAAACTTTGATTCTGTTAAGATTAATGGAAACTTTGTTACTGCCTTCAGCAGAATCTAGATTAATGCCTAATTAAGCATCCCACACCATTTTTGAGCAGTTTAAAAACAAGAGATATATTCTTCTGGTTCAGATATGAAATAATTTACACTGAATTGAATCACAAACTCAAAATATTCACTGAGTATAAGTAGACAAAAAAGGTACTTCATTGCGAGATATATGTATTCAGAAGAAAAGTTATAGCCCCAGCAGAGTTACTGTTCATCACTAGAAAGAAGTTCATATCAACAAAATAAGGAACTTTATAAATTATTCTCTTTAGCTTGAAATGTCACTAAAATCATGTCACGAGTAGCAGCAATAATACAGAGATTACAGTCTCCAACAACTTCATAAAACATCATATTAAATTAGAGAAGGGGACACAATAAAAACATTAAGCAATTAGTTCTAAAATTCCTTAAAGAGTCAACACCAGGCTTAAAATCCCCAGGTCTGTACAAGATCAAAGAAAATGGCAAGGGTCTTACTGAGAGTTGATCTCTTTCTGAGATGGTAGTGGTAGAGTGAAACTTTGATGTTTTATATACTTAAAGACACAGATTAAAATATTTTAATGAAGGTAAAAATGAACTCTGAAGTGGCCAGCCTTAATAAAAATGACACAATGTACAGTTCTGAGCTTGCCTTGCTTACCAATCTGTGCTTATTTTAAATTGGAGCTGCAGTATCTCAGGATCTGAAGTGAATGCACACACAATTATGTTCTCCTCTTTTAATTTGGTCTTGTTGATCCTTTAGGCTCCTTTAAAATCACAATGACATAGATTAAAAAAAATAATCCAAGGTCTTGACCTTTTATGGGTCTATGAAATAAATGTAGAGTTCATAGCTGGGAACACGATCATTTTGGTTGAGATAAATTGAAACTGACAAGGGGACACGCTCTGAGGGAGCAGAGCCCACTCTTCTGTGAAAAACAAGACCGATAAAAATATTTCTGTATTACAAAACACATATTTTTATAAATATTGACTGTTATCAAACAGCATGAGATTCAGAAAACCTGAATCAAAGTAAATGGTCTAAAAATTGTAGCACTAATTAGTTTATTAACTTTGTAAATTAGTGAAATGATAAAAAATCTTATGTTTAAGATTTGGCATTTAATTTTAGAAACTTAAAACAGAAGCTAAAAATGTTGACTGGTAGCACTAGCTGTTTACACTGAGAAGTACCTGAAAAACATAGCTGGAGTTTTCAAAAAAGAATACCATTAGAAATGACTGAAAGGCAACAGGATCACTAAAACAACAGATGACGTGAGAGGAAAGAGGCACTTTTTGATTTTAAGAGAATCAAATATTTTCTCTTAAAGTCATGCCCAACAAATTGAATGGAGCTGTTAATTACTAGTCGGAAGAAGTGGTCTGATGAAGCATTACCAGTGAAGCACGTGAGACCCATACTTGTAACTGAGTCAAAGGGCTTCTCTTCCCACAGTAGCAGAGGTCAAACTCATTGAATATGGGGTTCACCTTGCTCCTGATCTGCAAGTTACTCCTTCAGTGGGTCCTCTGGTCAACCCCTGTGTGGGGCAAGGTTTGCTCCCTAGGGGTCCTCCTGTCTGAGGAAGGAACACGTGAATCTGTAAACTCTTTGGGAAAGGAACACAAGAAATATTTGCTTGTATAGTGGTTTCTGCACCCAGCAGTAACAGCTACATCCTCATAAAATGCAGCACTTAAGATGGTCAAGGAAATAGTCGCAGCATGACAGAGAGAGATTACAACTTCATTTTCAGTCCCATCCAAAATTAACATGAAATGATATTGCCAAGCAAAACAGCCTCAGCACTTAATTTGGGGCATTAGCGATGCCATTATGAAATATGAGCTGCTGATTCTCATCCTGCCTCAGAAGCTTTTTATGCTTCCCAGATCAGCTTGCGTGGTGAATTAATCAGATGAAAAAGGCTCAGTTCGCCTGCACAAGAAACTGAAAGGATTGCCTGATGGCTTATGAAGCTATGTGATTTGTTTCATGGTGTGGGGACACTGAAAGAGAATTTTTATTAAAAAAAAGAGGTCTTGGAACACAGTCCTGCATGTGGTCAGCTCAGTGGGGTATCATTTGAAGCAGAATGTGAACAAGTAGAATTGAAATGGAGGGATCTTTGAAGAGTAATGAAAAAGGGGCTTTGGTTGCCAATAAAACAACTGTTAAGGATACTGAAGGGGGATTCCTCAATCATTTAAAATCACTCCACACAAGACATTTATTGTATTTTTTCTTTACTAGGGAACATGAAGGAACAAAAGGTAGATGAACTCTTCAAAAACCTGAAGCATGTTTCCCAACTTTCTGGAAAATTAGCATGTGGTTGTAATTTTCTCAGCAACTGCTCTTCAGGAGCAAATTCTTCCTTCTTCTTTGCTTACATATGCTTTAGCACTGGCTTCAACTCTGCTGCAAGGGTTGGCTATCTTCTCTGGTTTCCATGGGGTGGACAGTGTTAAGGCATAGTGACTACCGCGCTGCATGCTCAAGAAATATGCCTTAGACTGTGAAGATGAAAAAGATAAACCTTGGCCCTACTGACTTGTCAGGACTTGGCATTTCACATCTGATTTACCTTGTTCTTTTGAGGTTAAGCCCAACCTTGGAGCTGGACATAGAGACTTACTGTGTTATCTTATTCTTTCATATGTCTTTTGGTAGATGGTGTTGGACTCCTCCCCATCAAAAGTATAAGGTATTGAGGTTGGATGCTCAGGTTAAGCCTCCATGCTAATTAACAGTGATATTTACTGCTTAGAAAAGTTGTTTTGTTATTTGTACATATGTACATAATGAAATATTTAAATTTTTGTGTCTTCTTTTGATATAGATTTCTAAATCTCTATGTACATATAGAATTAATAAGTGATATCTCATAGCTTGAACTCTGGACATTAGCTTGAAACAAATTTAGTCCTATAAAAATGAAATGGTGTTTTTATATATGTAGATGGAAAAGATGTAGCTTTCCTAATTCCTGAGAATTTTCCAGATTTGTACTTATTTTCCCATATACTGAATTGATCGAAAAGCTGAAGTTACAGTTTTCTGTACTAAAACAATCAAGAAAAAATTGCTTATGTTTTTCAAGTTTCTGTAGGTATTTTGGAAATACTTTATTTTTATTTATTTCTGCTTTCTTCAATCTATATTTTTTCTATTTTTTGAAGTAGAATATTTCTTGGACTTTGTTTCTTTTTTCCTTCTCTTTGCCAAATTTCCTAATTTCTTATACTGAAAGAAACGACCTTTTTGGCTTCTCACTTAGAATGGTTTGGGATGGAAGATTTTTGCTCCTGCTTCGCAAAAGAATTTGGTTAAAACAAACTAACATTTTTCTGTAAAACAAAAACAAACATCCGTCTCCAACTCCAGCAAGAGTATTCTGAGATGTCTCCAATTAGCCTGTTGGAGATTTTCACAGAAATGTCTCCAAAACATCACTAGATAGACAGTACTCACTGAGAAGCTGGGGAATTTTACCATGGTCTATTCATTCTTTGCTTAGAGCATACACAGAAAAATGGAAGCCCTCTGTTGTCATGCCATGCTAATTAATTAATGTACATAAGAAAAGGGGAGAAATGAAGTTCAGATGACATGGAACTATATTAGTCCTGCCTATAACTTTCTTTGAGACATATTTGAGAGCCTTAGTTTTAGTTGTTCTCTGGATTACAACTGTGGCAATATGGTACCTCTGCAAGTTAGCCTTCTCTGGGGATGTGTGGTCAGTAATTAACAATGTACAACAATGCACAGTAATTTAGTAGGGAAAGTTAAGAAGAACACCTCATTCAATTAAAACTTGGCAAGGCAATGCAATTACCCATTCTGGAGGTTTGCCAGGATACGGGAACCTGTACCTTATTGCCTGAAAAAAGCAGTGTGGGATATATAATCTGTATAAGCCGCCTATAAGTGGTTGGGTTTTAATTAATTTTTTTTTTTAGAAGCACTATTTGGAAAATAGAGAGGCAGCTCAGCTCACATGGCTGTAATGGAAACCATTTTTTTTTTTTTTTTTGCTTCCTAACTTTTTCAGTAACTTCTGAGAACTTTGTTCTGTTAATTCAAGTCTGGTGTTCAAAAGTTAATTCAAGTCTGCTGTCTACTTAATTGCACAGCATTGGTTTAGGTGTAACACCTAAATATGCCATTATGTGAGGCTGTTTCCATGGACAGTATAGCACAGGCTTTGTCAGGGTATCATATTGCTTTATTTTGCACTAACCATGGTTCAGAACAGCTGAAACTGGGACTAACATGTCTCCTTAACTCAGCCCACACTGTCTTTACTGTAGCCCAGATTGCTTTAAGCATAAGAAGAATAGCAAAGAGTCGTGTTCCTAGCTTATTGCCATGGTAGGTCCTTTTCCACTGTGGACGCTTTCCTGTTAGCTCGGTCTGTCTCAAGACGTACATGACATGTAGGTGTGCGCTCCATCCCTCCTACCTGCTTGCCCATCTGTTCAAGTGAGTATGGTGCTGACAGAGCTGCATTTGTACTCTGTCCGATCAGGCAAAAAACATTGAGCTGAGCAGAAATTCACCTCTGCAAAGTTTCCTGTCTTTCTAGAATCCCTGATAGAATCTATCAACCAAACAATACATTGACTACACATTTATGAAAAATTTCAGTCTTTTTTTCACTTCTTTTTATTGTCAATAATTTTTTTTTACTTTTTTTTTTTAAACTACAGCTGTTATTTGTGAATTGAACTCTGGTGTTGAGCGAGTAACTACTCCATCTCTTTCTAATGTGCAGCTTCTTTCAGGGATCAAAATCCATTTGATATTCTGTGTGAAGCAACAGTTTTGTTGCATGTTTCTACTTTTTTTTTTTTCAATGACTTTCGAGCACACTCAAGGATAAAATTTCAAACAGGACCAGTCTGTGTAACTTTGATTTGTTGACAAAATATATGTTCAGTTGTCTAATTCACTACACTGAAACACACAATTACAAGAAAGAGAAAATGCTATATTAAATAAATATTTACTAACATGAAGGCAACCCAGTGAAACAGTTTTACACTGGGGAGTGAGTTATGTATCAAATTCTTATGCCTGGTTTCTGCAGGTTGAAAGCTTTAATTCATGGCACCTGGGTGTCTTCCAGACTTTGGCAGAACAGTGCAAAATCAGTTAGTTATGAAATATAAATATAAAATAATTAATGGAAGTTCCTCTGAAGACCAAACATGGTGGTTTACCTAGTTCAGCCTGATATCCCAGAGGGAGTGGTTGGAGAATGGGTTTAAAGGATGAATGAAACAATAAAGGGAACAGGATCTGACGAGGAGTCTGAAACATATTCGAAAGATCTTGGTGAAAGGACACACGTGAGAATGCTAAACTCAATAGGACATTCAGATAAATGTTGAGTTTATAGAAAATATTTTGCTTTTCTCCATCTGGATGATGGGCTTTAATACTTCCCTCTGTACAAGCATAACTGGGTATTTTGCAGCTTTCTGAGGCCTTACTCTGACCTCTGATATTTCATAGTAGCAGCAGGAAGAGCTTTGTTCCAGGCTTGAACCTGTCTATAACATCTTGAAAAAAAATGTGTTGTCTCAAAACAGACAAAGTGGGTATTGTCTTTTGCCAGTAGCCAAAATAAAAGTCAGCATCTCTTCCAGCAATTATTTATTTCCTTTTGTGTAGGGCTTTCATTGGTCAGTGGATAAGCTCTAGATCTAGAAGGATCAAAATTATGTCTATCACTTTTCATCCATGAAAGATACAACTGAAGTATTGTAAACAGCAGACCTTTATAGACTTCTCTGTTTCAATATCGGCAACAGAAATCAATGGAATTGCACTAGCTATGGCAAATTGTATATTACAATCTTTGTAGTTCCCACAGACATCTACTGTTAAAGGAGTATTAACAATTGTTAACATTGTTAATAATGTTATTAGGATTGAGCAAGCCTCAAATTGTAAGAAAGCATAAGTGTATATAGTGACTGGAAGTTAATTGGATTTGTATTGTTTTGTACTAGCTAAATACGTGCCTTCTGCATGACAAGTGTAGAAGAGTGAGGGATCTGCATTTCTTTAACTTTGACCCAAAACAAAGAAAAGATCTGAATTTCCTTCTGAGAAACTACAAAGAAAAATTTATCTATGACCTTTGAGAGGATGCTGGGTAGCTCAATCAGTGAGGGAATAAGAAGAAATGCTTATGACCTTGACAAAGGAGATGAGCCCTGGTGAAAGCTTTGACTAATATTCACTAATACTCAGGGAGCACAAGAAACCTGATGTCGAAAGCAATGACACTTTTGATGAAACATGCAGTGGAATGCCACGAAGGAAGCTGAGAACTGATTTTAGCAAGCAGAGCTGAAGATTCCATATTGTTTTACTTTGCATTTATGATCCGATCTGTCCTTGAAATAGATCTCAGCTTATCACATCTCCCTAAATTCCTAGATAGTACTTAATTAATTTGCTTAAATATTTACTTAACACCTTTGACTCTGCGAAAATGGGTACGTACCCAGAGCCAGAGTACTAAAAAAATAAAAGATAAATAACAGAGAATTGAATCAAATAAGCATATTACACATTTTTTTTATTACCAAAATTGTTTCAAATCTTGAAAAAAATCCTACACATAATTCATAACAGCTTTGGCTTGTAAATTGGCACTTCATCTGCAGATGACAGTAGATTCCATTAATCTTGGCAGTATTAAATGGCAATATTTTAAAATAAATGAATGTTCTGGAACACTTTCATTAGCTCTGCATAAGCAGACTTTCTTTCAGTAGGATTCTTATTTCCACTCCTTAGTTTCAATAAACTATTATAAGAAGAGAGAAAGGGACTATCTCAAACTTAAATGTGCCATAACTTTAAAGAATTAAGAAGTATCCCCTTCTTTACTGCTTTTCTTTTGAAAAGCCAGTAATTAAATGTTTTTCCTGTGTTTTTCTCTGAACTATATTAATTGGGAGAGAAAAATAAGAGGCTGCAGCAGTTGGTTTAAAGATTTGAAATATCACTTATTTCCTTTTCAATGGATTTATACACCCATATTTCAAACACAATGCCCATATTACACCATGGTTTATATTTAGTAATGGTGGATGAAAATGTTTAACACCTTGATCACAAACGCTGTAGCAATAGTCACCAAACCAGTGACAAAGCTGCACTACATCTGCATCACATTTTGTGATCAGAGGTGTTAAAAGATCAGCATTTCATTTGCGGATTTATTTATTTATCTATCTCTCTCTCTATCTATTTATTTATTTATTTTTGTGTGTGTGTGTGTGTGTGTAAATCTACTCTTTCAACTAGAGCCCATATAGCTAAAAGTCAAACACTGGCACTAACTCAACAGTGGTATAGATTGTGCTGGGGGTGAATGAACAAATATGCTTGCACCCAAGATATGGAAACCTTGGAAAACTTACTCACTTTCCACAGTGCCTATGGAGATGCAGGACAGGTCTATCAATAGGTGGTGAAGGTTTCCTCCAAAAACGAATATTTCCATGCAGGTGGTGAAGTTGAGTGCTCCTGGCCATGAGGGCCATGCTTTGGCCTATGAAATGAAGTGAAGGATCTCACTCATACAGAGGAGAGGGCTGCATATATCCATTTCTCCTACTCTCCACCCAGCTGAGAAATGGAACCACATTAGCACTGCTGTCTGGCCTTCAGTTCCTAAAAAGGCTTGCGTGTTAGGCTTTGTTGCACAGTGTGAAAAACAGCCATTAAAACAGCACACTTGTTTGTCAGCGAGTTGATATTAATTAAACTGGCTCAATTTACCATAATAAAACATTTTTTTTCCAAGTGTCAGTTTCAAACAGTCTAGCATCTGAAAAACATTTTGTTTGTTTTGGACTCATATGTCCTCACCACAGAGCTGGAATTTTGCTAACAATTTCTGATACACGAGCCAGAGGAGAAAACTCCCTCTTTCCTCGCTTCGTTGGCTTTTTCTGGTGCCAAGAAGTGAGCAGAGACGTAAAGGTGTGTGTGTCAGTAAGTGAAGCAGGCATTAGATTTTCACCTGATGATGTGTTGAAAATGAAGATGCCCTATTTCAGTCTTCTTCCTGATCAGAACTCTGATTTCAGCTAAGCTTGTGTTTTACGTAACATTTAATATCTTGGTAGTTGTGGATTGAAATGGGGTGAAATGTTGTATACCAACTGTCAGCCTCATGCAAACATTCAAAAAACAGATGCTAAATCTTTGAAGTCATTGTTAAGTTTAATAGCTTTAGAAAATCATTACTCAAATCAATTCCCTGAGGACTTTTTGTCAAGTTCCAGAGGATCTAAACTTAAACAAAACAAAACAGCCCTCCAAGAATTTATCTGGCAAGTAAGAGGAGTTTTTTTCTTCAGTAAAAGTTTTCTGTGGCATTAGAATCCCATGAAGCTGTACAGCTAAACTCTGTCAGGATATTCTGAAAGTTCATTAAATAGTCTCCAAAGTAGCTGTTCATAAATATCATATAAAAAAGCCAGCTGCCATATTTTACATTTAGAGCACATTCCATTTAAACTAAAGCAAAAGAACAATGTTAATGATATGTGTGGCTAAAAACTGTGTGGTGGCCTTGGTCTGCTAGCACTGATGCCAACTGCTGACCTTGCTGAAGCTGTAAACCAGAAGAAAAAAAATAGTACCCTGAAATGATTGATCAGTAGCTCCTAATGGCATTTTTGTCAATATCCAGCTGATTTTCCTGTTGCTCTTTCTTACATATTTATACTATTCACAGTCTGGCAAAAATTTACAAAAAAGTATCCAAGTGATGGTTTCACAGCAGGTGCTGGATCAAACAGGTCTTGTTCTTTGCCCCCATGGGAGGCCTACATGGATCACAGGAATCCTGATACTGCCCTTCAGATGACCTGTAGTAAAACTGCGGAAGATATGCTCAGTTTCTTCCAATGAATAAACAAAGCGTACATGAAATATTTGTATAAGTATGAATAGGGGATTTATTTTTCTATATATACTGCTTGTCTATGTAGTTGATTGAAAATGGCATGAAGTAAATCTTGCCTAATAGATACTTATACAAGAATTTTATTTGAATGTCTGACAGTGTAAATGTCAACATTTGCACTTTGATCATGGTATGAATATACTGGTTTCAACTGGATATAGAGGGAAAAAAAAATACAAGAAAATACGTGGGTTTTACAAGGAAAAATATATAGTGGGCTTATAAAATGCAGTTTGAGAAAGTCTCAGTAAGCTTCAAAGACCAAGACCAAAATGTACTCTGTAGACTTTGGATTTCATCCACTGCTCTTAGCTTCAAGCTGCAAGTTAGAAACTAAGACAGAACTTTTGTAGCATATTCATGACATGTTTAGGCATTGCCAAATTATTTCTCATCAGACCTGAGATTTATTGCAGCTGGATTGAGGCGGCTGTCCTTTCTAGCACCATTGAAGTATTTGTCATGAAAAACAAGAATCAGAAATCTGGAGGTGAATTAAAGAAAAACACAGACAAATATTCAAAATGCAATAGGCTGAAAAGAGCAAACTGGAGCACAGTCGTAAAGCTCACAGAAGAGAATTTAACCATCTGATCAGAATGCCTGGGTCTCAAAATGAACGGTGGTGGAAAATCATAAAATGGAACATTAATCCATTTTCATGATAAAAATGTAAAAAATAATTAGAAATAGCACTGCCGTGAGCAGTTACTAAAATGCTAAGTATACTGTCATAGATGCACTTTTGCAACAGGCATATCTTATATTTACTTAAAGTGTAGCTGTCTCAATTTCAAGTAAAAGTGGTGCAAGTTATCACATGAAATACCAATTTTCTATTCCTTGTACTGTTTGAGGGACTTACAGATACTGTAGAACAGTTTCACTGCATGACAAAATAGCTTAGAACTCTCCTTTCTTCAGAAATGCAACAAAATTAATCAGGCCCTCTTGACTTACCTTGATTAAGCTCAGACACGTCAGTTAGGTGATTAAATCAGGTTCCTTTCCTTCACAGTTAAAATTGCATTTGGAGCTGCGTATCTCTTTACATCAGCTAAGAAATGAGTCACGACAGATATGTTCCCAGTGAAGGTGGGATGAACCTGAGCTATGGCCATTTTGTAGTATGTGGATTGGACTGGTCTACATTTAATAGCAACTGAAGTGTTGCAGCCCAACACAAAGACTGTGTGCTGTTTCTCTCACCTAAATCACAATAGCTGTGCAGTGTTCCTGCTGCCTAGAAAAGAGCAGTTAGATGGCTATTAGGCCCAAATTATCTGATAGTGAAAGCACTTTTCAATTTTGCATATTTTCCAAATGATAATTTAACTAATCTTCCAAAAGAAAATCCTCCCAAACCCTTATCATCACTTTTTCTAAAGAATTGCTGGTACAGCTAACTCTGACACCAAAGTTAGCCCTTCAAACCCTTATGTTACTTGAATACTTGAATAGTTCATACACAACAGATGATACTGATCTGAAATCAGGCTTGGCATGCTGGCTGTAGCTCTATTATTTCCACATGAGCAAGTATAACATCTTTTTTTTTGTATCCAGCAAATTTTTCTTTCTTTTGAGGCATAATATATTTCACCCAATTTTATTTCTCAATCATATTTTAATGAACAGTGACAATAAGGAAGGAAAAAACAGTCTTTCCATTTATCCAGTTTTCAGAGCATCTATCTAAAAGAGATACATACAGCTAAAATGGTCAGAATTAAATAGGCAATTTTTATTTAATGAATTTTATGCATTTTGTGACTGACAGCTGATTGTAATTGTGGTCAAAGTATTAATTATTTAGATTAGTTTGTTTTACTGAGATTCAATATTGGGTTTTCTTCGCTGATCACAACAAAACACATCTGACTTAATGTTTACACTTGCAATTTTGACAGCCCAGTGTTGCATTTACAAGGTATATGGAGACCTTTTAAGGATGTTAAACTTAAATCACAACCAGAGAGTAGAAATTTAGCCCAAGCGGACCTGATATTATATGGATGAAATACAGCAATTTTCAAGACGAACACTTTCACTCTTTCAAACTTTCTTAGTAAACAACTCAAGAAACCATTCTCTGTTTTGTCTGTGTAGAAAAATAATATTTCTTTGGAACCTACCATTTTCTGATCATCTTGTCTGTGGAGACTGCCCGTATCCATTATACTTGTTCTGCAGTATAAGAGCTCTTAAATAAGCTGTTCTTCCCCTGACGATCACTGTTTGAATGGCGCTGCTCTCCCTGGGCTAGATGTATTGATGAAGAGCCAGAATGTGCTGGTGATGCACACCAGGACAAAGCATTGTTCTGCAAAATCTGGCTGATAAGTCTGGCTGATGCCAAGCGCAAAAAGTAGAAGTAGCAGGAATGGGTTTCATAAAGAGTAATTCTTCTGAAACTCCACTCGAAATTCCCTGATGCTTTACATATGGTGAAAAGTTAATAAATGATAATAAAATAAATGAAATAACTCACTTAAATTTCCTTAGATAGCTGAATAATGTTTCCTTTAGGCAGTAATTATTACACTGACTTCACGAAGTTATTCTCAGTGCACTGGATGCAAATGTCAACAATGAAATAAAAAAACAGCACTGTGAACACCTTGCTAACCATCTGTAAACCAATTTTCAAAGAGAAAATCACATCAGTAGAATATCTGACCCATACAGGATATTGCAGATGTTTTACTCTAGCCTTTGGGATCTACCACATTTCAAGGTCTATATAGTAGAAACAAATTGTGCATTTACACAGCGAAAGTCTAACTGAATTCCCAGAAGAATCTTCAAAGGCTTTTATGTTTGACCAGGCGCTGTGTTCTGCTACTTTGGCAAAGAGGTATTAACAACGACTTGTTAATAGTAATGGAGCCATACCTTCTCCATATGGGTTCCAGCACTTTGTGCTGTATCATCTGCCCATATTTAAAAGCTCCACCTTAAAAAGATGATAAATGAGACCAACTTGACCTGGCCTTAGATCAAGTCATGGACTAAACAATTTCTTTCAGCTTGATTGGTGCTTTATTGAGGAAACCTGCTAAGTAAAAGCTATTCAGTCACAGTGCTTAAGTATCAAAAGAGTGCATGGAATTCATGAAACACTGCCAGTGTGCCAGCCAGACCCTGATTTATCAAGAAGGCAGAGACAGGCTGCAGAGGACTCAAACTACAGCTAACCTTTTCCTGATTCCCCACACACTGTGTCTCTCTGATATGTGTAGCCTCTTAAAACATTGTGCTCTTTTCCTAGAGTAGAAAAGTCAGGGTTTTTCTGTATATATATGTAGGCTTTTATTATTTTGTGTCCGTTTTGTATGTTAATGATAAACACAAGCAGCCTTAACAGAAGCAAAGTATGTAAGTGAAGGGCACCGAATGTATACTTTCTCCCCAAAATAGAAATGAAGTTTCCATATTTAATTTACTAAAAATGGCTCTGAAATCCTCTCTTTAAGAATGCTCTATGTTACTTGAGAGGTTTCCATTGCAGGTTTATGTTCAACATGTTTTTGGAGGTTAGATAGCACTTCAGGTCAGTGCTGTAAATAATCTGTACCTGGTTCATTCAGTGGGTTCAAAGGAAATTTTAAAACCCCTAAACTCCAGCGATGAATGTTAATGTACTCACATAACCGCAGAGAGGTTTCATTCAATTTTTGGCTCTGTCTCCGCACTTGACGATTTATCATACATACAATTTCCAAAATGCCTTTTTCTTTTTAATTGCCACTAGGTTTCTGCCTCGACAGTAGTTTCTGCTGTCTAATGAGTTTATTCTTTCATACATAATTATTATACACATTCAGTGCAAACAATCTGTATTGCTATGTTAATAAAAAAAACAACAAAAGAAAGAGCAAAGTAGGGACTCGGGGAGCACACAGCATGTCTCTTTACAGCTGGTCTAATCTGATGCTCAGTATTGCCATAGCAACAACAGCAGAGGAGAGCGAGGGTCGGCGGGAGCCTCCTCTTTCTCCTGTTGATCATGACCAATAGGTTCCTAATGAAGAACTGACACTTCCAGGATGTCATTTTTATTGTTTTTTTAGAAAAAAATAAAAGCCCAGGACTGAGCTTATTTTAATACAAAATGCTGTGTAAGTACAATCAGCACAAAATTGTTCATCAGAGCAGAACTTCTCAAAAAAATAAAAAAAAAAAGTTTTTTTCCTTTTCAGATTTGTGTTTTGTAATTAATTATACTTTAAATGTATTCTTCTTTTTTAATGATGGCAAAAATTAGATTCCGTGGTTTGCTTAACTTAGAATGTAATGTACAAAAAATTTGGGTGGTTGTGAGAAACATTTTCTCAAAAGAAACTGAGATGTCTGAGTCTTGAAAAGTGGATTTTTTAACATTTAAAAACTATTTTTCTGATAAGCCATATTTAGTAGTAATTCTTCCTCTCAATATTTCTGTCATATTTGCATTTCCATTGTAAGTCTGTTAGTTAATAGAATCACCGTATATCCTAATCTAGAATTCTGCCCTACCTTCAGAATGCTGAACCAGGAATATTTCACAACTTGTCTTTAGTACTTACTGTTCTGAGTGATATACCGGTATTTATATTAGCGTTACTGTTCACCCTTAAAATACTGAGGTATGAGATGTCTTGTGAGTATTATCAAGGAAACATATGTAACAACAAAGATGGATTCATGTTCACCAGTGAAGGTGACTGATTGTCATTCTGAGGCCACTTGATTATTTTTGAAGGTCACAGTGGTCAGGAGAATTTGTGAATGCAGGAAGAAAGCAAGCATCACTTCAACTGTAGGCTTGATCGTTCTCACTTCAGTTCCTGGGAAGGTGATGGAACAACTAATCCAGGAAAACATTTCCAAAGATATGAAGGACAAGAAGATGATTAGGAGTAACTTGCATTGATCTAATGAAGGGGAAATTTTATTTGGCCAAGTGGCTAGTCTGCTATAATATGTCTGGCTTGGTGGATGAGGGCAGAGCAGCTGATGAATTGAATTCAGCTGAGCTTTTTCTGCTACCTCCCACACCATTCTCATAGGCAAAATGAGGAAGCATGGGCTAGTTAACAGGATAGTGTTATGGATTCAAAACTAGCTGAACTACAGCATGATATGTAGCCAAAAGCCAGTGACATACCTCAGGGGTTGATGCTGGGTAGTAGATGCCAGTAGTATTAATGGCTTGAATGATGGGGTAGAGTGCACTTTCACTGAGGTTGCAGATGATGAAAAATTTGTTGGAGGGATTGATGCACCAGATGGCTGTGTTGCAATTCACAAGGACATCAATAGACTGGAGAAATAGGCTGACAGGAATCTCATGAAGTTCAACAAAGGAAAATACAAATTCCTGTTCTTGGGTAAGAATAACCGCAGGCATCAGAACAGGCTGGGGTCCAACCAGCTGGAAAACAGCTTTGCAGAGAAGGCCCTGGGGGTCCTGATGGACATCAGATTGAATGTGAGCCAGCAATATGCCCTCGTGGCAAAGGCAGCCAACAGCTCGCTGGGCTGCTTTAAGAAGGACATTGCTGGAAGATGGAGGGATTCTTCCTTTCCACTTAGTACTGGGTTGAGGTATCATCTGATCTTGTCTCAAAATTTGGAGTACTGAGTCCAGCTGTGGGCTATCCTGTTTGGAAGACAGTGTCATAATACGAACAATTACCTAATATTTATAAATATATTATGGATCTCAAGATGATCTGTACTGTTCAGTTTTGGGTGCTGCAAACAAACTTGGTGGAAAAGGAAAGTAGCTAGCTGATTCTCATTCGTGCCATTGAAAATATATTCCCATAACCATTTCTTTCCAAAATCTAAAGATTTAGGTGTCTACTTCATACCAGTTAAATGTCATCTCTTGAAGTAGATTCATAAAATGCCCTCAAACTGTGGACATCATTTAGCCCTATTGTGCAATGAATAATCCCTGGCAATGAAAAGTTAAAAAGAAAAAGAAAATAGGAATTTAGAAATGTATCACTGAGAGGATGACTGCAAGTTAGAAACATATTTAGTTATTACTTAACTTACTCATCAGAGGCTTAACTTTTTTTCGTGAATGAACTCTGTTGTATAAAGAAGAGCATAAAAAAATTTAGCTTCTGTACTGTTTTGTGAAATCCCATCTGTACCTTCATAAACTGAAAATGTAAAAGGCCAGCCATGAACAATAAAAAAAATCTGTAAGATATTATATCTATGGCGATCACCTTCTGTCTGCATAATGGAAATTCTCTAAAGGCAAGTGAAGGAATTCATAGCTGTTAAATTACATATATATCAGCTGCAGCCTATGGCTGTAAAGCCATGTTTCAGTCCATAAATAATGGTGTCCAGCAATATCTCATGCTGATCTGTATTTTGTTAGGGAAGGTCAATCAAGGCAAAGCCAGTTCCTAAATTCATGGACAAAAAAAACTGACGGAAGGCCTCTGCCTCATACCTTTTGTGTTTGGTGTCTCTTTCAAAATAATTTTTAGTTCACAAACTTGATCTACTGCTTCTTTCTGGTTTGCAAATACTTTGAAATCTTATAAAAAATGAAGTATTATTTGTAAAGTTGTTGGCATGTGTGTGTGTATGTAAGGATTTTCAAGGCTTTAATATTTTTCTTCCTTCTCCTATCAATGGGACTTATGCTCCTTGATATAAAGAAATCCCTAGGAAATCTAGCTTTTCACGATGTCTGGCAAGCCTCCAAAATATTTCAACTTCTTTACAACAGAAATAAGCTTTCTGATGAAACCCATCTTTTTGGATGTAGAAAGGAGTTTTTGTGGCAAAAATCTGCTCTTCCTTCCAACACAGGAAATACAGGAATATACTGTTCCCTCCAAGATAGATTAGTTCCACAGTTATTACTTCCAGTTTTATTATTAATAAGGCATGATCTTGTGTCTTATTTAAACAAGATGGTTGCACAGTTCTTTCTTGTACAGAGTTGTGTTTTTATTATGCAGAATGAGTTTAATGTATTCATATACCCAAGCACCACATTCAGTTTTAAGCTGTCATCTACTACCATTCCTTGGGAGAATTCTTGCAAGGGTTCTATTCAATTCAGTCAAATGAAAAGAGTAATAGGAAGAACCAAGACTGAAAAAAATCCCTCCAAATGACCACATATCTGGGAACAGAAACATCTTTAAAACATGTCTGGAAATTGAATTAGTTCAATTATTCTCTAGAATTATAAGGGATCCATTTTGCCTTTAAGGCACAACCCAGTGAAACATGAAGTTCAAAATGCAATGCCACAGCAGGAGCAAATGACAGTGCATCTGGATTTGGAGGAGTGCAGATGAAAGCTATCGTTTCTACCATTTGAGCAATGATGTGGGGCCTGTAGAGCTTTTGACTCTAATGATCCAGATGATAGGCTGGATTCTCTTTCAGCACAGTCTGGAGATGTAAAGAAGGTCTCAAACTGCAACTTCCCAGTGCCAGTATTTATTGGATATTCCTGCAGAACTGTCACTTCTCTGGAATTGTGAAGCCTGTGAGATACTAGTGAAGAATACAGAATATAGAGATACATTCTTCATTGTCATGCATATTGGTCTATCTTGTGCTACCAGCACAGAGGTTATATTGTAAATTGTTATTAATTTTATTAATCAGCTTCAAATACTGTAAGGTTTTATAAGCAGATTTGATCAACTAGTAATCTAATTATTTTTCATTTTTATCAAAAGGCTATTCCTCTGATAGTAAATTCTGACTTGCTACATCTAGGAATACTTTGAGCTTCAAGCTACGTGTATTTGGGTAAACAACATGGTTTGGCTTACTCTTGCACTTGACCCAGTGTGCAGGGCAATTTTTTCAGAAGATTAGATTGCACTCTTGAATTACCTTTCAGTTTGAACTCACAGTGTCCTAAGCCTCTTTCTGTATGTTGAATTTTTTTTTTTTTTTGATACGTCAGGAAGATTTAACAGTAACAGTAACATAGGGAATTTTCTAGAAACAAAAGGCATTAATGTTGTACTTCTAAGTGTTTCTAACTGTCTAAGATTCAAATAATTTCCCAGTTTCTCTTGAGAAGCATACGGTTCCAGTGTGAGGTAATTGTTTTCCATCTGGACGCTGTCTGGTGGTGGTATTTGCTGTAGTCATAAGTAAATAAATGAAAGAGTCAAATAAATGAACACATCTGTAAATAATTTGTTTGCTGATTGATGGGTGGTAAATAAACTCTAGCTTCTTTCTTTGGCTACAGTCACAATTGAAATTGTTGAATGAGAGATACACCAGCATACTGAAAGTCTGAAGTTCAAAGGTAGGATATGATAAAGCCTCTAGGGATACACAGAAACTCACAAGATGGGGCAGATAAATACCAGTTAATGCTCTCTCTGACCTCAGCAAGCCCTTAGCTGAAACACTTTAAAGTATACTAAAGCCTTTCTTGATATCTTGCTCTGGTTGTCTACTTGCCTTCAGTTTTGATCAACGCTCTGTAGCTAGTCTTTCAATAAGAGTGATATGGAGACCCAGAAGTTTACTTTTAAACTGATGGCTCTGTCAAGGACAGGCAAGAGTAGGATGTCAGGAAGAGAATAAAGCAGGAAAGAATGAAGATAGGAAAAATCACTTCTGGCTCTGCAGAGACTTGCCAGACTCACCTCGAGTGTTTTCACTTGTCCAGTTTTACTTTCCATAGAAATGTCTACAAGCTACTTCTCTTCATTTCCCTTCTTTGTCCACATAAGCTCTTAGTAAGGCAAAAAATGTTGCATGAAATACTTTCTTATTAGTTTTAATAAATTTCACACTAAGCTGAATGTTTATTTTCCTAAGATAATCTATTTACTGCTGGGGCTCATTTAAATAAGAGACTATTAGAACATGTGAATATGTTGCCTTGTATCCAATGAATTCTTCAAACACAGCTTTGGAGCAGTTGCACTGAACTAGGAAAATGCCTGTAAAAATGACTTTCCAGCTTGAGCATTTGTACTCTCACTGAACTGAATTTCAAACAGAACTCATTCAGATGTCAGACTCTTGCAATTAAAAACGGTGCTTGGCTAGCTAGTTAGTTCGTTATTACACACTTTATGGTGTGAGCTGCAAATTAGCTACTCAAAGTCCACAGTTCAAAGGATTTGCAGGCCTAGAATTATTCACTGAACAAGATTGTGAATAATTTCAAATAATGAATAAATTCAATATACTTTTTGTTCTGTCCATGCATAGCCTCTGAAGAGGGAGAGAAGAAAAAGAGGAAATCAATCAGATAAATTATTCATTGAGAATTATTTGTTCAGCTCTAATGCTTATGTACTTAGACAATATTTTCATTGGAACAGACTCTGAAGAGCTCTTCAGTCTGCATACATCCCAGCCACATTTCATCTGTAAAAGATTTTGAGGTTCTTGTTAAATGCAGATGCCTAGGCCTAGTTGTAGGCAGTAGGATTTATGTGATTTTTATCTCCAAGTTCTTGACTAAGTTGAGCTACTGCAAGAATTATTTACAGTGATTTTGTAGAATAATTTCTTTGTCCTTGCTGGCTCTAAATTTAGAAACAGTCTTAAGTGATCATCCCAATTCTGCTTGCTGCTATTTCTGTCTGACATGATCACTTCCAATTCAGTGTGGCAACCTAGAAGTTTCCTTTCATGAATTTTTTTTTTCCATGTAGTTAAGATAAACAACAGTGAATCTATTGCTATTGTAAAGAGCCGCCTTCTAATTTTCATTATTTTAGAGAAAACTAAGATCAAGGAATTTAGTGATTTGTATGATACAGATTAACACATTGAACACCAAATATAACTTCCAAATATAGAAAAAAAAAGAAATTAGTTGTGGAAATAGCTTGTCTAATAGCAACGGATTCTGCCTTTTATCTGCTAATCAGTCAGTGCTAAATGTCATCAAATACAGAGGCTAAATTGGAAAAGGGACATGTTGTTCCTGCACAGGATAACCAAGCCTCTTTTAATGTGAAAATCTTTGTTGTTCTACCTTACCACCAAGACCAAGGAGCCTCTTTTCCATCTGGTCTACAGTATAGTGACATAACAAAGAAAAAGCAGCAGATCTGAGGCACTGAAAAGGGAGGAACGTTAGATTCATTAGTTCAGATATTTGCTCTCATAGTAAAGACATTTCAATTTGACATGAAACAGTTTTGTTTTTCTTCCTCTCATGAATAAACATTTTGTTACATTCTACTTCATTTCTGCAAGCCAAAGGGCTCTCTATCCAAATGGAGAATTCAGACAGCTGTTACAAATAATGAAATAAAGTTGTGAAGATCTTACTGAAAGTTGTGAAGATCTTACTGTTTTCCTTCTTATTCTTGAAAAAAAAAATCTTGTACATTTTACTGTTATTGCAGATTATCCCTCTTACATCCTTGCTGATTGGAAGCAGTGGGCTGGAAAAGGAAAATTATGTTGGTCTTGGCTTTGCCACTGACTTACCATTGGCCATTGATCAAGTCACTTAAGTTCTTTTTACGCTATCATGAGATCTTTTGCTAGTATCTTTCACTTATATTGATGTAAGAATTTGGGAGAAGGATTATCTTCTATTTTATAATGTACAGAGTTTAACACAGTAGGGGCATAATCTTGATTAGGGTCTCCATGTGGTACTATAATGGAGTTAATAAATAATACTTGACAGCGGTCTGAAGTTGGAGGTATGGAAGGAAATGAGGCATAACTTTTGAATAACCCTTAATTCAAATATCATAGATGCAAAGGAAATAACAAGGTAAAGTCAGACTTTGTTTCACATGACTCCATGGTTCTGCAGACCAAAATGTATGATGTAAACATTATTTTCCATAAAGTCAACAATCCAATTTAATATAAGTCTCACTTAATGTCAGTTTTTAGGGTTTTCTACTTAACGATTGTTTATATTGCTTAGAGGACCTATTGACTCCTTACGAATCCTCATTTCATGAAAGATATACGGAAAATTCAGACAGATTATCTGTATAATAATAACTCAGTTCTTCCCTTATTTGCCTATAGAATATTTCAAAAAAGAAAAAAAAGTGCTAAAATAGAATGTTTTTGACAACTTCCTTTTCCTACTGTTTTTCTATCTCTTCCAGTTGCGCACAATTCGGTGCATCATGCTGGTATATTTTATGCTATTTCAAAATTTCCTAAGATTTGCAAGATTTACACTTCTCAAAATAGAAAGGGTGGCTTTCTTATTAAACATATAGCAAAATGTTATTTATTGTGTAATAGCACGCATCTGATAGTACTCAAGTCAAGCTAATATTAGTGTGAGGTTATTGTGGGAGCCTACTTTAGTGCATCTGACAAAACTGAGGAGATGTCTGATCAACAAGAACAACTGATGTTACTGTTAACATGTTAGTTTGTAATAAACATCACTCAGATATAGAAAAAATTTGAAGGAAATCAGATATAAAGATTTTTAACTGTCCATTCTGCATCTAACAAACAGTTGTTCCTTCCTTGTTCTCTCCAGAATGCTTCCCTTTTCTGGAATTGCTAGCATGCTATGAATGATATAAAGGAAGTGTAACCAGCTCCATGAATAAACTGCTACATGGGAATCCTCAGCTTTAGTCTGCACACATTGTGCATGACTGTTTCACTCTGTCTTTGCTTTATTGAGGCAATTGCACAGTGTGATGTCTAGGAAAAAAAAATGCACACACAAAAACAACAAGCAAAAGATAACATGAGACACTTTATACCAGAACAGGTCAATTAAAAAACTTGTTAAGAGGCAGTTAAGATTCTGTAGTTGTTATATACAGTATTCAGCAGAGAATTGCTTTGCTGGAATGGAGCTTTCTTCTCTCCCCCTAGGTAACAGTTACTGAAAATGCCTGAGGAACATCATAAGCTGCAGAGGCAGCT
Organism: Meleagris gallopavo; assembly: GCF_905368555.1. Lineage (NCBI taxonomy): Eukaryota > Metazoa > Chordata > Aves > Galliformes > Phasianidae > Meleagris > Meleagris gallopavo. The sequence continues at coordinate 11,156,632 of NC_139414.1, read as the reverse complement.
TCAAAAATACTTGAACAAATTTGAGTAATTTTCCAAGTGTTGCAAATGCCTGAATTTGTCAATTAGTTCTTTGCAACTGTGTTATCTGTCAGCAGACAGTCTGACTGAGTAGATTGATTTTAGTTTAGGTGGCCAGCAGGATGAGAGAATGGGGCATTTGCTGGTGGTCTCGTGCAAGGGAACCACAGTGGGAGATGAGGTGAGCTGTGAGATGGTAGGTGAGTTCATCCTGTAGTCGTTCAGGGCTACTCAGGTGTTTCTCCTGGGACACTGAACATGGCCAATTTCTACTTCAGTCTGGATATTATGAAACATTTCTTCTCAGAAAGAGTGGTGAGGCATTGGAACAGGCTTCCCAGGGAAGTGTTGGAGTCACTGTCCTGGAGGTGTACGAGAAATATGAAGATGTGGCACTGGGGGGAATGGTTTAGTGGGCATCATGGGGATGACTGATAGCTGGACTAGATGGCCTTAGTGGTCTTTTCGAACCTTAATGATTCTATGATTCCGTTAGACTCTGAAGAAATGAAAACTGTCTTGTCCTCCAAAGGCATCACTGCGGTCTTACTGAACCACTTGGGAAACAACTCGCCAACTTTAACAAGAGTAGGGTCAGGTATTAAAACCAGACTTCATAATCTCCCCATGAGGCTTACATTAAGGGCTAACAGCTGGCATGAGGTTTTCATACAGCCATGTTGTGGAACCTAGCCACGCAGTCTCAGATAAATAATTCCTCTGTACAGGAAGAGGAAGGCTCCACGGAGACTTTTCTCTTTGGCCTTCAGTATACATGGGGATGGAGAAGCGGCATACAGAAAGGCTCAAGAAATCGAGATCTTTGCTGGTGAGGCACATGAGCTGTCAAGAAATAGCTGAAAAAACCCCGTAATGATGCAGGAAGTATGTGGAAACCATAAAAGATGGACTTCAATTCTGCTTCTACCTTTGTTTGTTAAGATCATTTTGAAAAGACAATAGAGAACTGGTGTTGGAAGTCAAATTAGGAATGCTATTCTTAGTCCCTTTTGGATATTTAGACTTTGGATTTGAGAATTTCTAGCTTTCTGAATACCTCCTCCTCTTGACTGGCTGGTAACTATCAAATTGCTGAATAAACTCTGGTCTTTCACAATATGCATCCTTTAAAATAGCTTTTAATGCATGTCAAAAAGATCTGTTTTAAAAGATCTGTTTTAAAATATTCTAAAAGATTGGTATAGCTGGTTAACTGTCGTAAGCCACTATTCTGTAACTTCAATGGAAAACAAGGATTTTTATTTCTCTTTTGTCTTTGAAGTATGCATAGATATGAATGCGTAATATTTTATATTTAAGGTTTTTGTAGACTATCTTTATTTAAAGGCAATGAAGCCTGACTGTGCATAGGATTGGCTAAAGTGATAAAAGCATTGTCAGCAACTTTTAGTTGAGAGGTTTTGAGAGAAGTCCTGTCCGATTTTGGAGAAAAAAAAAGGATCAATATTAATCTCTGTAATTTAAAAAGAAATAATTGAAAATCACACTTTCTTTTTCAGTTCCTGCCATGTGACTATGTTTCTGCTAGTAACATTTCTGTAGGAAACATGCTTTTTCACAAAGGAACAACAAAAAAGGAATGTGTGTGGGTCTCAAAACCTCTTGAAGATAGAGTCCAGCTTCTGCACTGAGTCAGAAATCAGATTTAGAAGTTTGTTTGCATCATTAAACAATGCCATTCAAAACAAAACAAAAAGCAAACAAAACAACAAAACAACAAAACAAAAACTAAAAAACAGAAAACAAAAAAGCCCCACAGAATTTGAGCAACAAGTCTGCTTAATCAGTCACACTGCTTAAATGGTAGAATATGAACTTGCCCTGATTTGGCATGTTTTAACGCTCTCTTTCTGAGAAAAGATAGTATAGATGGTCTAGTTCTAAAAAGATAGTTGCCTGTCTGCCATTTTGAAGAGCCATTTGGATGCTCACTCCTTGGTTCTGTTTTGCAGTGGTCAGATGTTCAAAATCGACACAGGGTTTTTCTGTCAAAGGCTTCAAAAGACAAAGTTCTAGAAGGGTTGCAGAGCTGACCATGGAGACTACTGCAGACACATTTCTGAACTGCTGATGGAAAGGGACTTGTTACCTCATACACTTGCACACAGATGGTTACCAGCACATCTTGGAGAAGCAAGTGCATAACATTTGTGCTTTTTCCATCCTTGTAGCTACCCTTGACCTGGCTGTCTTGCCCAACAGACTGTTACTGCTTCTGTTGTCAATAGGCGTCTGTGGCTGCAGAAGAGTCCAGGATTTGTCTGTGATAGAGTGACTACAAGTGACCCAGTTCCACAGCATACACTTGGCCAATGCCAAACATGACTTTTGTTGGAACTTGGCCTTTGCATGCAAAATAATTTTGTCTTTAGTTTTTGGTGGTGTTATTGGGGAGCATCAATATATTGCTTGTTAGACACATTGGTTGATGGCATTAAATTCATATCTCTAGGGCCATTCCGATTCTGATTGCTCATTCAAAGTATTAAGGAAGTTTAAAATGCAGCTTACCTTTACATTACTTAACTATTTCACTATTAAATTATAACCCAGTTGCTATAATGCTGCTGAAACTTAGGAAAATGATCCTGTGGACATGAGCTACACTCCTGCAATAGTGCTTTCTTACTAGAATAAGAAATTTGCTGTGAAACAAATATGAAATATTTGGAAGCTGAATGAAAAAGAAGGCTGTTTATATTTTAGTACAGCGATGGTTTGGTGAGTGTAGGTGATGCATGGTTGTCATTAGCAGAAAGAATATACAGTATTACACACTGCAAATAATTCAGTAAAATATTAAAGAAACAACAAAAAAACCCTCACCTTATTTTAAATCAAAATGCATAAAAAGTCGAAAGGTGTTTGTCAGAGACTCAGGAAAAAGACAACAAAAATATATTTTAAAATCCATCTTGGGAAATTAATATTGAGGTAATTTTCAGGCTAGAGTTGGAAACGTGGCATTTTGTCATTTTAGAATAAACACCAAAAACAGATGCCACAATTTCATAAAATAAACATGCAGTGAAAGGGTAACACAGACATTAACAGCAAACTGAGACAGTAGCCAATACAGTATGATGAGAAGGAGTACTCAGTATGGTGTGATGTGCGATAGAAGCCATTAGCCATATGGTACAGTGTGAAGAGGGCCTCTGTGACTAAGTAACAGTTGTATGTTATGTGGTTTATAAAATAATTATGCAACGGCAAGCAACTCTTTTATAATTATTGGCTGTTTCAAAATATTTCTGCTAATCTGGATGCATTTACTAGGTTGATGGATGCAGGCAGTCTGCTTCCTGTGTCTCTATGTTTGTAGACTGTGCAGTGCATCATGCTACTAAAGGCAGCGACCATTTTAGATGTGGCCACTGGAGACTGTATATGTTTTTCTGAAAAGACAAGGAATGTCCACATGAAAATACCATGGCTTGTTCGGGCAGCTGCCAGGCAAGGACCTTGTTTCTACCCATCCCATATTAATGGCCATTCTAAAAAATGAAAATATGTCACTAGAAAAAACTACTTCTCTGTCACTGTGGATGGCATAAACTGGTGAAAATTCAACAGATTCTGAGCTTTTAGGTTTTTTTGCATGCTGCTTCTTTCAGACTTATATTAGAGTCTACAAAGGAATCAGCAACTGAAGAACATCAAACAAATTTGCAAACCAACAAGAAGATGACACTAATTTCCTTTTCCTTTTCCACAGCTTCTCAAGTGAGCATATGGAGGGCAAGTGTCTGTTAGACATTTGTAAAATGCAGCACTTCAGTTTGGAAATGGCAAAAAAATGTAATAAAGAAGATTTTCAACTGCAAAAATCTACTAGCAATTATGACATGGCATATAGAGTAGCAGGAAAGGGGGAGATTGCCTGAACAGTGAGACTCAGCTCCCAGCTCTAATAGGGAAAGGTGAAAGATTGTGTAAATCCTCTATGTCCTGTGACCCTGCAGTACATGCAAGCAGCTGAATGGGAGCAAAGCAGGGATGTGGGACTGGACAGCAACATCTGGGACATAAAACCCAATCCTCAGAAGTCAAGTATAGATGCTTAGCTTGGAGAAGCTTTGAGAACCTCTTCCCTACTCTATTGTTTTGACACTATATGCAAGCCACAAAACACTTCCCATCTTCCCCCAGCAAACTTCAGATCTACCGTAAAAGACCAAAAGATCCAACTGTAAAATATGACAGGAAGAGCACAGGAGAGATCAAGGGTATATTGAGGATAATGGTCTTTGAACATCCTCTGTTTGTCATACCCACATGGGTCAGCTCTATCACAGTCCTAGAGACAGTACAGATCAAACATAGTTTTTATTATACTCATCTGGTGTATTGCTGTTAGTGCTCCAGAATAACACATGTATGATTTTTCTGTAGTAGGTAAATCTGCCATCTAGGTTTTCAGTTTCATAGTGGCTACTCTATGGATACTTTCATAGTGCAAGTAACCAATATTGGATATATCCATTGAACTAGCCTTGTAAGAAAGAAATCATTAGAAATCATACAAATGAATTATGGTATGAAGCTTCTAACAAGTTCAAAATAAACTTTTGGACTATATGGAAGCAATGTATGTGTAATAAATTTTTTCATGTGACTGAATACATTTTACAAGGCTGCAACCCAGTGACATACGTTTTACAACACTTTTAAATGATGAAACGGATGTACTGTTAAGTATAATGACAGAGAACGCATCAGGAAATTGCAGTGTACAATAACACAGGCACACATAAATATATGTACATGTACAGGTATAAATGTATATGTGTGCATACACATACATGTACATATGTAATATATAACATGCATACGTATATAATACTGGCATGCATACAAATACAAGAGTACCTGTCTGTTTATCTATCTTTACGTTTTCTTACAAGAGAAAAGTGATTGTTCATCGGTGAAAGCAGCTGGGATGACTGCTGAACTACTTATTTTATCTGGTATTACTAGTGAAGGTATTGCTTTCATTTTTGCCAGCATTTGTAGTGTAAATGAGGAGCAACCTATCGTAAAATGATGTTACTAAGATCAAAAGAAGCAATCCTTAATACCAAGTGAAAACCATTCTGGGGAAATGTTTTTGATTATGGCTAATGATGTAATCAAGCCAGTAAACTGCCTAGAAGTTGGAGTTGCAGCAGGCATACAGCCTGCCCATTACAAAGCACCCGATTAACAATAATACAGAGGGAAAAAAAGGTGTGATGCAGCAAACAAGATGCCAGTTAAATGTTTACTCTAATGGCACACAAAGCTGGACAGATTTGATTAGAATACTCATGATTATCTGCTTAAGAGGAGAATGCTGAAAGGCTGAGGGTTTACCACAGAAGAAAAAAAAAAAAAGCCAAAAGTAGAGAGGAAAGGACCAAAAAGGTCATTTTTTAACATCTTTGATTTCATTCTTTAAAGACCAATTACTTTCTTGTCCCCTGTGGGAGAAAAACATTCTTCTTCTTAATAGCAGAATCATTCTAAGACTTCTCTGATTCATTTTATATTTAGCAGATTACAGTTTTGGAGTCATCAGTAGGAGAGAACCCAGCCAACTGACAGACCTGAAATCATGTCCTTTGATTGTAATTGACAGGGAAAGCATTTAAGGTAAAGAAAAAAAATATTTTATTCATCTTTGATTACACTGTGATGTGATTTGGTGACATAATACAGCTGTGAACTGAGGCAAGAAAGGCAATAATTCCTACTTGAGGCTTTGACATGATGTAGCCCTTTAGTCTTCTTCAAACCAATGCCTCCAGCTACAATAGTCCCCTTGATGGAGTCTAGACAAATAGATATACAGACTGTTACAATTTAAAGGCAAACAGCTTTAAAATAACATTCCTCTAGGTCATGAATTTTGGTATTAAATGGTTAGGCTGATACTTTTTACTTTATGAAAATTAAATCCAAATCATTCATTAAAAATCACACATTGGATAAAACTGATTCACTTCAGAAGGATCTTAATATGGAAATAAACTATTTTTCACACTTACGGAGCAATTTACTTAGAAGCATATACTAGAAGTGAACACTGTATTTAGCTAATTCACATGCAAAGGCTTTAAGTACTATATCTGCCTCATGGATATCCTTGCTCACATAACAACTGACCTAGAGAGAAATTTACTTGGTGGGTTTAAGCTGGATATCCAGAGTGATGTATGAGCAATCCTGTGCACCCAGTTACGCTGTAGCCTCTTTCAGTGCATTTCTAGGAGGTTTAAAATGTCTTTCTCAGTGCTGAAATATTTCCTTTCACTTGCCATATGTGTAGAATAGTTAAGAGACCATCCATTTTTTTACAAAATATGTTTCTTGCTTGCAAAAGGAAATTCCACTTTCATTATCTTGCAAATGATTGGGTTTAGTTAACCTAAGGCAGTAAAGAAAATGTTAGAAAATTCTGTCACATTTTCAGGACATGTGCCACAGACTTTGAAATAAAGTGCTTTGGTTACTTTTACAAGTACTTTCTGAAAAAAACTGCAAATTCAGAAGCTCCATAGAATTTAAAGTTTTCATTCAAGCATTTTAACACTTTTAAAAGAGCATCTTTCTACAATCCTCTGGGAAAACCTTGCTTTTTGTCTGACTTGAGCTACCATATGTGATCATGAAAATAAGGTGGCATAAAATATATTAAGCAGAATAGAATTATTTCATAAGAAACATACAGTATTCAACATCATCTTACAAAGTTCATCCTCATAGTTGATCCTAAATATGTAAAGGATCACTATCTGTATCACTGGTATTTCCTTTTTATGTTATCTTATTATTACATATGGAAAAAATGGTGATGGTAGTTGCAGAGACTGAAATTCTTGCTGTGGAGATCTTCACCTTGCAGCTGTATTAGCTGAGATGTCTTCCTTAATCTCTTCCTTTTGTAACTGTCTCTATGTCCAAATTACAGTGACCAGTTCTGTGCATAAAGTTACTTAGACTCCCTACTTTACCTACTGAGATTGCAAAGAACATTTAAGTTCAAACAGTGATGAAACCAAAGGAGCACCACTAATAGATTTAATTTATCAAGGAGCAACTGGATACTGTCAGGAATTGTACCTACATATAATGGTTACATGTCTGATGAGCTTCTTTCACATGTTCTACCTCTGAACTGTTTCAAGAGAAATACTGACCTGCAATTTCAGATGCATGATGGTGTTAAGGAAACAAACAAACAAATAAATAAAAGGCTGTTATAAAGTTTCAGATGAGCTGAACATGGTCGTAACAACTACAAACAAGTAGTGACAAATTCAACATAATCATAATATTGCTAAATATAGAAAAGCAAAGTGGAATTAATACTTCAATGATCTGAGGCCCAGAAAATGGAAAACAGTATAATGACTCAAATCTCTACTTACATCTCCTACATCCCAAGTAAAAATTACCTGTCAGTGAAGATGTCTGTCTCTTGGGGCACACTACTTTAATTTGTCCTATACTGCTGGGAAGTAGTGATGGCACCAAACCTGCCAGAACTCAAGAAGCATTTGGATAATGCTCTCAGACATATGCTTTATTTTTTGGGTAGTCCTGTGTGGAGCCCTGAGTCGGATTTGATTATCTTTGTGAGTCCTTTACAATCAGGGTTATTTTATGATTCTGAGATAGATGGGAATAACTGCCTGTGTGTAACAGGCACGATACTCATGGCCTGCAAAACATTAGGAGGATTGGAAACTCCTATCTAGCTGTACAAGTCAGACAAGAGGAAATATTTCACTGTTGTTCTTTTTTTTTCCTTTTTTTCTTTTTTTTTTCTTTTTTTTCCCTTTTTTTCCCCTTTTTTAATTCCTTTTCCTTTCTCTTTTTCTTTGGTCACTGACATCACAGTTTCAAAATTCTACAGCAATTAACTGTGAAAGTGGATTTCAGGTTGAACACAAATATTATGACATCATGTAAATAGAACATTTCATAATAAAACTTAATGACCAATATTCTTACGGGGCTGGATATTAATATTTTTAGCAATACTGCCTATTTCTAATGATTAGGCTTAAAAATTCCAGTTTGCACTCATGATGGAAATTCCACTCCAAATGAGGTATCTTACTTTTCTAATACTGTTGCAACATTACTGCAGTTATACATAAAATAAGAAACACTGATTAAATTCCATTAGCGTACCTATTATCTGTTGCATTTTCCACAGACCATTTTCTGTTTTCTTTGAAGTATCAAGTAAAGAAAAATCCTAAAAAATAATTTTCAGATGAAATTTATAAAGTTATAGTTAAAGAAACATTTTCCCTGAAATTACCATTTGAATGATAAGCAATTTTGGGAATAATTATAGAGCACACTCTACATTCAATGTATTCTGATATATGGATAATTACTCCTGGTAATATGCGTTAGTTAGATTTTATAACAACAATAACAATTTATTGCAAAATTAATTCCTTGGCACAATTTAACATTTATTGATGTGAAGTCAAAGTGAATTGATTTTATTGCAGACCACTTGTGATATACTTTCCCTATGCTCCTGCCCTAATTGGTTATTATAGGTCATTTTGGTATTTAGTTTTAAAAATAAATTAATTTGGTACCAAGGTGCATTTAGTTAAAATGGCAAGATATTTACAGCTCATGTGGTTTTATTTAAATAAAAAATGGTAAGGTAATGCAATCATCTCTGGTTATAAAGTGATGGATGAATTGAAAACATTTCTGAATCAGGTCAATGGTAGTGATGATTAGTGCATTGTTAATCAAGTTGCTGAGATTGCTATCAAAAGCTTTATCTCTTTCACTCAGACTGGTGAGAGGATCATGAATATTAAAGAGATTCAAATAGATCTGCGCTCATGTAATATGGAGCACTACAAATGAAAAGGCTAAATGAACCCAGACTGTGACTTTATGCACTGATATATCTCTTAACTAAAAAGGAATGTCTAATCCATTTCTATACTTGTATTAAGCTACATACGTAGCAAGCATACAAAGTATTTCATGTACCGTATTCATTTATGGGCTAAGTACTTATTTACTGCCCTATCAATGTGAAGATAAATAGCTGTGGAGAAGGTATTTTTCAGGATAGAAACAATAGCTACTGTAGACTGGATTTTAATTTTTACAACACTGGTAAGAATCGAAGGTAATCCACTGGAAATCAGCAGCTTCATCTCAATTACATTACTCTTATTTTATGCTGATTTACCTGAAATTAAGGTCTATTCTGGTGTGTAATTTAATTATATGACTGGAATTCATGCTCCCTTTAAATCTTAGAGGAGAAATAACAACTACTATGCATAACCACATATAGCTGATAAGACTGTATGGATAATGGAGGACTGAATCTTGATACCATGCAGGTAGTTGTTTAACTCTGCACTCCTGAGAAACTCCAAGGATGTTCAGCTGGATTAGTCAGAGAGACAGGGCTAATTAGATTCAATTTTCCAGGTTCAAGGTCTCCACTGTATCTAGTTCTTCATAATCAGATACAGAGAATGCAAGTCCCAAATGGAGAACACAGAATGAACCAAAACCTAACTTCATGCTTATTTGACAATGAACATGTTAGAAAGAAATCAAAATGGGTCAGATGTTAGAAGCTGTTTTTCAAGGCAAAATACTTATACCAGATGGAGTTCTTTTAAAGCTGGTTTAAATAACTGTAAACACTACTTAGTTTTAAATAAGTATAGAGCATGTAGAGATACCTTTGCACTACAGCATTCCATAAGGTAAACACACCCCTGTTCATCTCAGATATGCTTCTTTATGGTGAGGAACAGAGCAGAAGTTCAAATATTTTATTAGTGCTCATGAACCTACTCATGATTTCTAAATATGAAATTTCAGCAGCAGCAGCAGAATACTGAAACATTAGAAATTTTTGTAGATAATACTTGCTTTGCAGACATACAATGAGAACTGAGTTGTCTGGGAGTGGATAAATTTATATAAACAAATTATATAGTAGTGAGTGGCTATATTGTGAAGTACTCTAGCAGGGACTAATAAACAGCATAATAAAACAGTTACTTATCCTTTGTATTTCAAATGCAACCATAGCTTCTTCTGTATAGAGCTTAAGAAATAAAATATATGGCACAGGAAATACCAGATCACAGATTTTGAATCTGCAAATTTACCTTTTATCTGAGATAAAAAGAATGAAATGAAAAGAATGATGACAAAGAATGAATATCTTCACCATGCAGATCTGGTCCTGATAATTTATATAGACCACCCTGAGCACAGTGCAAGATGGAGACCACCAAAGTCACTTGCGTTTAAAACACAGTGAGACATAGACCCTTATTCTCTTTCCTGTTTAGTTTCTTCCCGGCGCAGAAACATGCCATTAATGACCTCTCTGCCTGCTGAAGCAATTTTATCACACTCCAACATTGTGCTGTGTGAACATATTCCAAGCTTTAAAAGTAAACATTAAAAAGCCCCATATCTCTCTCATCACCTCCTTGACATCAGGATTTTGTATTTCATCTTTTATTCCAGGGAAAGACCATGTTAAGGAATGGATTCTATACTTTGATCTGAAAACTTTGGGATTCCCAATAAAGCTCATTCCTTTGAGGAAGGAGGTACATCACTGTTCAAATGTTTAGGAGATCTTTGTCTTCTGTGCTCCTAACTCCAGTTTTTATCCTTAACTCTAGAGAGCTTGGTGGATCTTTTGTGAGGTCATTCATGGAAGCTTAGGCTAATCTAATGGATAGCTTTGAAGATGAAGAACAATGCTCCTGATATAACCAGATAGTCAATGAGGAAACGCGCTGATGTCATGGTAGCTTGTCTTATATGTAAGTTGCCACATTTTAATTAACTAAAACTCTTTATTGGCAAGGCTGGTATAACACCAGAACCTTCAGAGAAATTGCCTTTCTGTTTACCAGGACTGAATGTATCACATAAGTTTTCTTTCCAGACATTTGAATTCTAGATGTACTGACGATCTGATTCCATCCAGTGGGGCATGGCTTATCTGCATTTCCCCTGTAGCTTACTGGACTCAGCTGTAACTGTGCAAAGTTGTGTTAACATGTACTTTAACATTACAAAAAGCAAAGATATTTAAAAACAAATCAATAAAAATGTGAAATTGGCAGAATTAAAGCAGTCTAAAACTAGTGAATATGAATGGAAGAAATAGCATCCGAAGTCTAAAAGATGTTAAATTACCATTTATGTACTATTCTACCTGAAGAAGACATCTGGCTCCTAAATGGTAAAGCTTCTGAAGTCTTGGTGCCAATCTGCAGGCTTACATTTAATCAAAGAGTGGGAACAGTTACTGAATACTGAAGCATCAGTCTGCAAGGGAAAGAGGGAGCCTGTATAATACTTCCTCAAAGTAGTCATGACCATCTCGAGTTTTTTCAGTGACAACTGTGATTTAGTATATGATTATTGAAAGTCAGCATATTTAAAGTATTTGAGTGGGAAGCTTATGGAAACTTTCCGTGTCCTGCAGAGGAGTCCATAAAAGATGAACAAAACATACCTTTAACTTGAGAAGAATTATTAGTATATGTGGGAAGTTGATACTGTCAGTCAATTTAGAGCCCTGTAGACTTTCCAGGATAGCTTTGAAATCACTTCATTCATAGCAAAGTGATATAGTAGTTAGAAAATGTTGATAGCAATGGTTCATATGCAACTGTTTGAAATTTGTATATATATGGTAACTGTTGAGTCACGGCCTGTATTGAGCACCTGGGGAAAGGATCCAGTCAGCCCTGGGAGTACAGGTGAAGTCAATTCACCTGTGTGACCAGAAGGGGTGGAGCCTTGCTGCACCTCTCTTAAACTGTATTTAAGGGCTGACTGCCACTGTGGAAGGTTCTCTGGTTGGAGATCCTTTCCTTGTGCAGTTTTCCTTGTGAGCCTAGATCTTCAGAGATGGGTAAGTACTTTTCCTTTTCCTTCGTAACCCCATTCTGTTTGTGCTAGTCCCTTTGCTACTACACTCCTGTATTGCCCTTCTACCATGTTGATCTGTCTGACTGTAACAGTATAAAAGTATACGGTCTGTCATTTCACCTGTTCTATAAATCACTGATCTAAAAATGCTTGAAGAAATAGTCTAACCTGTTTATTTTTCACAAGGTTAAAATAGCATAACTATGAAAACTATGTCTTCTGAAGAGGTTTAAATCCAACTCTTGAATTTCCAGGGCTTTTCAGAAGAATCTACCTAATGAAGATGAAAGATCAGAGACGATAAATGACACTACAAAACTTCAGGAGTCTATTCTTTTTATGACAATATCTTATTCAAAAAACACATGTGAAAGCCCTTGGATACAGTGGTAGTAACCAGTGGGTCGTATTTCAGCATTGTAGCAAGACAGATGAATTTTAGTCTTTCCTTTGGATGGAAGTGTTGAAAGATTATTGCGAATAACATAGTTCTCAAATAGCACTTAAAAATAGGCATTTGGTAAGTTCATAGCCTTATGAAGCCTAAGATTTGGCCAAGTCATTGTCCTTGGAGAAAATGAATGGCAGTTTAATTCTAGTTCAATATAAATGCTTTCCTCATTGAATCAAAAGGAGAGAATTTATTTAATTTGAATTGAATTTTTAAAGGAAAATCTTAAGTATGACACAGTGTCAAAGAAAGTATGGTATTTTATTGTCTAGTGTTAAAAGCTTAGATCACAAAAGTTTCAGTTTCAAGGCTGACAGAGTACTTCGCCATATTCATTATAATAATCATTTTTATAATTGCTACATATTTTCATGTCTTCCTAATTCTACCATCTAATAAGAAAATAACATTTGCTGAAACTCTGTTACTTACCTTTCTTTTAGCACCACAATTTTATTGTTTTAACATTATTATTTCTTCCTAATTATCTATTTCTTAACATCACATCACACTTGCTTCATGTGTTCTTCTTTTCCTAACACTTCTCAATAATCTCTGACCTCATTTTTCTATCTTGTATTGAGTAAAATAAGAAAATATTGAAAATACTGATTAATGCTTTCTGGAAAGTCACCTCTGTATATTTTTATGTAATGAGCTTATTTCAACTATGTAACAATTTTTAACTTCTGATATGAGCAGATGAGCTTGGTGTAAGTGCATTTTTAATGGCAGTCTTAGTGATATAGTAGTCACAACTGCCACAGCAACTGTTCATGTCCTTGACTTTCATTTCATTTCAACCTCTGCAATCTCGTACAAGAAAAGCAGAATAAATTTAATTCCCCTCTTCCATTCTAAGTTACTATGATGTGCAGGATCCAAAATTTTTGTAATGACTCCTTTTGACAGTTTCTTTACTATTAAAATTCCCACTGTTGTGTTTCTGTTAACTCTACTGTTTCTGCTATTTCCACTGGCTGGGCAGAGGCCAATGTTACGGCCTTGTACTGCCCCTTGCTAATGCCTTCATCCACACCCCTGGTTCAGAACCCCATTTCATTCCCATGGGTGTGTCCATTCTGGCCCCAGCAAAGACATGGCAGGCCTGACCTCATAGAAACTGCCAGGCAGCATCCAGCCACAGGTCATTGTCCAGGCCTGGCCCTAGATTTAGTTCTCAAACTTGCTTTCATTCTTGCTAAAGCTATGAAAGCACAAAGGGTCTACCTGTATATATAACTGAACAACAGAAGATGTCATTGGTGGGAGGTGGATTTGCAATACAGCGCCCAAGAATTTAAGAAAGTAATGTGAGTGTTCATTCCTGTAGACAGACAAGTAATCTTTATAGAGCTTTTTGTTCTTTGCCAGTCTTATTTTGCACGGAGAAACCAGACAGCCTGTAGATTAGCAAAATCTAGATACAGCAGCCAAGAAACAGCAGTGTAACATAAGGGAAAGCATAATCTCCCAGTATGGACAATGCAGGTGTAATGGCTTTGTTGAAAAATGAAAAAATATCATGATTACCATCCCCAGTATTAAAACAGATAATAACAAATGAGCAAAGAAAAAATTTGAGTCAGTATGTAAATTGTATAGAATACCACAATCAAATTACTCCCGCAGGATACAGTTTTCAGCTTGTGAAAGGAGCCAGGCCCCATAATAAGGGTATTCTTATTTCCAATAATGGGCTGTGAAATCTTCCTTCATTGTGAAATCCATTGCTGCTCTTTGTATTTTGCCATTCTTGTTTGTTTTTGTCAGACCACATTAGGCCACGTATTTTAGGCAAAACCAGGTCTAGGACTTTGAGCAATTGCTTTCTGTCTGATGAGATGATGTCATCTCATCAATAGGTATTTACTGAGCATCAACGAAATGAATGTTTTTCCAAAGCAGGGAAACTCTTCCGAAACTCGTCTGGGTTTAAAAGCATGTGTAGAGATTTTTTTTCCCCCTTTTCTTTTCACCCTCTCCACAGCACTTAAAAAGTCTGTTTAATCCAGTCTCTCAGCAGTCTCATGAGTTGATGCCTCTGCTTTAGGCTTGTGTTGATTCTTTGGCCAGCCTTAAAGCCTCATGGTTTTTGATACAGCACTGAAACAGAAGCTTTGATGCTTTGTGAATGTTAACTTCATGAAGTAAATAATGTGAGGGGAGTTCAAACATCTTCATCTTTTATTAAGTTTTCCAATCACATGTAAAACTGAAGGCAAAGTAAAGTCACATGAAAAGGAAATGAAATTCTACAGAGTGAGAATGTATCTTGTGTTTCTAATCCCTATATCATGTATTCTGAATCTGTTTCCACTCCTTGGGAAGCAAGTTACCCTGATATTCATACCATATTATTTCTAAAAAAAAAAAAAAAGTATGTGGCAATCAGTTTGCTGACATAGAGATTCGCATTCACCTTTTATTGCAAGGATTTAGATATTGCAAAAGCTTATTACATAGTTTATGGAGAAAGGAAGACTGCTCAAACTTTATGAATAACCCAAGGCTTATCTGAATTCAGATCAGAAGGGCTTGTTGTTTTAGGAAGGCTTGATGTTCTCTGCATCACAAAAGGTGTACTTACTGCATGTAGTTTAAGTGCAGAACTTGGTCAAAGGACCTAACTGGAGAGGAGAGTCAAAGTGGAGTGTTTGGGAGGAACAAGACTATCATGTCATATAATAACAAAAATGTTTTTATATAAAACAAAGCAGGAGAAACTTTATGCTTCACAAGCTGTTATGTTCTAACAACTGGATTCTCATAGGAGACTTTAATAAATAGGCTCCATATCTTCAGACTGTAGTCTCTTTGATGTAGTACTGGGAACTTCAAAATTACTCAAAAGGATATTTTGCACCCTAGTACACTTCTACCAATAAATGCTTGGCTGAAACTTCACAAAGGATTTCTAATGCCGTTGTAATCAGGCTTTGGCCTTGCTCTTTCTGAAGCAAGGACATCATCAACAAATAGTGAAAATAATCTGTTGTTATGAACAAATTTTGGATAGCTTATCCTGTAATTCATGGGCTATAAAAAAATACTTAGTAATAAGTAATTAGTAATTATTACTTACTGTAGAGGGGTGAGTAGTAAGGCAGACATTTTATCTGCACTAAAACAAAATCTCCAGACTTTTTCAGTCACCAATCACTAAGACTTCTGAATTAAGTGGTTTTGGAGCATGTACTCACAAAAAAGGGACCAGTTGTTAGCAAGGCAAAGTAGAGTAGAATGATAATTTGCTTCAGTATGGTGAATCAGCAGAGTAGATACTGGCAAATTCCCTAGAAAAAGACAGACTTGTGTACAAAATAAATCAAATTCATAGTTATTCAGGGTGGCTAATAAACCTGAACCTTTCAGAGATTAAAGACAAAAGATGAATTATGTTAACAATTTAAGTAGATGTTTCTGTTTTCCTGAATAGTGTAATTGTATTAACTCCATCCTACAGAGAGTGCCTTTAGGGCATACAGCATGACTGTCCAAAATTTTTAACTCAAGATTGTTTTTGAGCAGAAGTAAGTTTTCTCACTACATTCACATTTCCAGACCTGTTTTGAGGAATTTTAATTGCTTTGAGTAAGGACTTAGTTTCTCCTGTGTTTTCACAGCATTTAACATTATTCATTGTATCATACAAGTAATCATTAACAATAAGTGTAAATATTACTGTTCTACTAAGCTCACACAATTTAATAGTTTTCCAGACAATTGCATACAGGAAAAAAGATCTGATGCTGCTCTACCATTACCAAAGACTTGTATTCATCTTTATAACAGGCAAGTGGACTAAAGAAGTAGTGAGATGCTTTTACTGGGTGATGGGAATACCTATGTTCCTCAGCAAAGGACTTCTCTTTCATTATATTCAGAGTGGCACTTATAACATGAAGAACTAAAGAATTCTTGGAAAATAAAAATGGCTACCACATTTCAGCAGAAGGACTCCAGAGAGTGTATTGCTGCTTCTAAGTAAGAGAGTTCTTGGACACCTCTGTGCCTAGGCTTTTGTGCACAAGCTTTCCCCATTCTTCCTACTCTGGACTCATTCTTTGTATGAAAAGAACACATGCCAAATTGCCAGCCCACCACACAGCCTTCCTATCTGTGTACCCAGCTGTGTCCTTCTTCCTGCTATTGTTCCTGGATACACCTACTAAAACTCTGCCTCTCCAGAAGCTGTGAGCTTTCTCTTTAGCTTGGAGCACATTTTCCTCTCCTCTCTTTCACTGCTAAGACCAGCAACTCTTATTGTATTGTTTGGAATATGCTACCAAAGAGTAACACTAACTTTCATTGATAAAGAGGAAAAATTTTAACACTTAGAGACGGGTTGTTTTTATTAAAGATTGTTCTGACAAGGGCCGTTCAGATAGAAGAAAGAGGTAGAATGCATCCAAGGAAAAAAAAAGTTTCTCAGAAAACTAGGATTTTGTTTAACATTTTCTACTGACTGTACTCTGATACATTTTGCTATTTCTACAGGCCTTTTACAACAGTGCAAGGGGTTAATAGAAACCTGTTAAATGCCTTTAAAATACATTTCACATGTTGTTGTGGCTGTTTCCTGGTGTGAATCTCTTATTATTTTACTGACCCTTTTAGACATCAGCTGCTCTGCTTGTACTGAGCATCTGTAATCCCTCTGATTTGCCTGTGCCACTGGCACAACAGTTAGATTACTGAATCTTTGGGTTTGTCGTCTTTTATACATGAGTTACAAATTCTGGGAAAAGTTTTTTATTGCTGGGTCAAAATTGATCGTTTCTTACTTTAATTGGTGACCAAGACCATTCCCTGCAGTAATGGGAGACTCAGGAAGGAAAAAGTGTGGTTTTAGAGAAACTGCATCCAGAAATGATTGCACAACAAAGGTGATTCACTAGAAACATTTTTTGTATTTTATTTTGATTCCAGTTTTTTTTCTAAAGAGGCTATTTGCTTGAGGCTCTTTCCTTCTCTACACAACTACTCTTTCGTGCCCTCTAATGGCATTCTGCTGAACTTCACAACGAACACAATTTCATTAGCAAGATGTATTTTTCATCATAAGGCAGGCATGTGCTTAGTATTGCTTGTCATTCATATGGGCGATAACATACACAACAGAGTGCTGTATTTTCTACTCTATACAGATCTTAAAACGTTTTGTGAGAATTCTGGCTAACACTTCATGGCTGATGTACAGCTTGGCTTTTCCTTGTTCTCCTTTATGTATGGGCTGTAGGCCACAGAAAACATGAAATTGTTTCAGTCTGGTGGATGCTTAGGAGACAGTCATAGACCTGTAGGATGAAAGGAAACTTAAGATGTATGGAAAGGACAAGATGCAACCTGTTAAAAAGGAAAATTATTTCTTGCTGTGTGTGGAAGATTCAAATAGGTTTTCCACTGCACCCCAAAAGGGTGCCTCCCTTTTGCTCCATTTCAGATTTGAAGATATTAGATGTCATCTAACCCAAAGCTTGACACAAAATATATGTATGGAAGCTATATATGTAGCTTCAGCACACTTGGAAAAATGAGGTTTAAAAGGTTTTTGGTACTTTGTGCACAAGTCCCTGTTTATATGCCAGGTCAGGAGGATATTTTTAAGAACAGAATTTGCAGTGTTTTTATTTGTTAGAGAGAAAAATGTTCCTCATTACCACAGATTGCGGATACCTAGTTCTGAACCAAGGATTCTGTGTCATTGCCTCTCTGGAAGAGCTTCTACTTACTTTCAGGGCAAGATACAATGTAGATACACATGAATGCTGTGCACATAGTCAACTAACTAAAAATACGCAGTGTTTTATTTATCCACAGGTCCAGGAATCTCAGTTATGCTCAGGAAGCCACAAACTTTAGGTCCTTCACTATAGTTAAGGAATTTTTTTTTAATGGGCTTAGTACTGCATAAACAAACAGCTCACAAGCAGGGAGAAAAATACTCAGCTAACATATGTTTGTCTGTATTGAGTGCTCCTAAATTGTCTAAGTGTGAAAGTGCAATCCCACAAATAGAACATCCTGAAAACAATCCTGTTGACAGTCTCTGTTCCCTCTTTATGTGCCACAGTGCCTCACATCCAAACAACCAAGCTTCTCAACCATTTGATAACCTGAAATAACTCTCCAAGTGTTGGTTGTGATACTAGGAAAGAGCTTCACCATCACTTGTATCTCTCTCAGGAAATTTATGAGTGAAGATGTAAAAATATGTAGTGAAAGAGATCTTCCTCCTGGTGCAGCAGTGACACCAATCTTGAAAGCTAGCTGACTGCTGTCCCCATCAGTACGAGGACAATTACATGATTATTGATGTGCAGGAAAAGTGGCAAACACTGGCTTCAAGGTCCTGGAAGTTTTTATTCCCAGACATCATATTTTAAGCTGATACCACTATAAGCCTGTGTAATAAATGCTGTGGCTTGTTATCTACGTCCTGAAACACCTTGAATATACAACAAACAAACAAACAAACCCACAACCCTATATGTTACAAGTATATGAGAAATGTAAAAAAAAAAAAAAAAAAAAAAAAATTGATTGTGGTGATTTTCCTTTTATTACTACCCCTTCCTCAACATCAAGATTTGGAGGATAAGTTCAGCAGGAGTTTTTCCATTGACTTTAGTGAGGGACAGATCTCATCCAGAGAATTTTACTCCTCCTTGGCTACTATTAAAGCTCTACTTTTCTGCTCTTCATGTTGTCTGTGGCTTTTGCAAAGGAAGTTCATGTGTTCTTTCCTATATTTGGACAATGTTCTCTTTGCTTGCACTTAGCTCAAGGAAAAGGATGGTTAATTTTCTAAGAGGGCAAAGGTTAGGGTTGTCTTTATTCTCCAGTATTCCCAGAAGATTGATGCTTTTGTAAGGTTACTGATCCTGCATATTCAAAGCATTTTTCTGGTCTCAGTGTACTATTTTATACTAGTTTTCTGATGAACGTATTCTGCTTAGTAAGCAAGTTGTTTATTGTGTAACTTTTCCTCTGTAGATATCACACTGCTTTGTCTGACAAATCCAGCCTTCACTGTCATATTTTCTGACTTATTTTAAAAGGCAAGAAGAGTTTAAATTTTGAATTCCACTTGCAAAAAGAAACCAAAATATTTCACTACAGTCATATTACTTTCAAGTTTTGTATCTCCGAATTCATTAAATGAAAAATGCTTTGCATTGGAGGATGCACAGGAATAACAAAGTAGTCTTGTTATCCTGGCAGGCCTTGAATAAGTGGACTTTTGTGTGTCTTCTGGATTTTTCATGGGGTAGGAGGGAATAAGAGATGTTAATTCAACAACCTTATCTGATTACCAGAGTGTATCAGATGGCCTAGTGACAATCACACTATCTTCCTGACTATAGAGCATCTTGGTCTATGTTGTCTCTTTGGTTGATAAGTTGTGTTTGTATGCAGATCTGAAAAGTTCAGTGGGAAAACTTACTGTCTACACATTCCAAGCACAACTTCAGGGTTTCTATGTACCTGGTGCTACTGTCTTTACTTATTTAGCTAAAGACCTTCTCACCCATTTCCACCATTTGTATTGTTGTTTGTGTCCATTTGAACAGGAATGTTTCCTAGTGCTTTATCCCTTCTCAGTTATACCTGAGGTATTGCTTTCTGATGTTTCTTTAAAAAAAAAAAATGAACAAAATGAAGCAGTTGTTGGGCATGCCAATCTTATTTGGTACTGTAAGGAAGAACTTTGTGGTAATTTTGATAGCACAGTGTGTGATAATAGTAGAAAAGAAGGTGTGGTATATAGCTAGTTTTAGCAATGTTTGTGGGAGCAGAAGGCATGTTCTGTCTCTCATTAGCTTTTTTTTTTTTTACTTTATAAAAGAACACTTGATTAAAAAAAAAAATTGACATGCTGTAGGTACTTCAATTACAGTCTGACAGAATCAATTGCTATTCTGTGCTATGGTAACGAAAACAGGATTTTTATTTGAAATTCCTGATAAGAATGTGAAGGCACTGTTCTTATTTTTTTTTTCTGAAAAGCCTTATTTTAGAAAACAATTAATAAAATCAAAGTCTATCTTTTCCTTCAAATCCATTGAGATTAAAATAGATTAGCATTCACATAGTTCTCATTTTATATCAGAAAGCTGAGCACATTCTCTCTCAAACAGCAGGGGAAAAGTGAAGAAAACACAATTTAATTACAGTGTTAGTGTTAAACCCAAACTAGTTAGGGATGAATAAGTGTTTCTGTTGAAATTCTCTGGGTTCAGAAATTTATAACTTGGTGATAAGATTCTCCTAGGGCACAATCTTAGTGCATAAACATAGCTTGAAAACAAAAGATAGATATTTTTCAGAAACTGAGATGTAATAACTGCTAAAAAAGCAAATGAAAATCATATTAATTTTATTGCAATTTCATGATTTCAGATCCATTTTATTATCAGAGCAGGAATTTTAATTTTTCTACAGGCTTTTCCATGGCACTCAGCATTGACTCAGCTGCTGTAAATTGCATTGCTCCACTGAAGTCAGTAGACCAACAGTGTTTAAGCTGTAAATTTAACACAGATTTCCAGAGGTGTCCCACTCCCAGAACTTCAACTGGCTTCTGGCAATACTAGATGTTGTAATGAAACTCTAGGCCTGCTGATTATGTGGCCTTCACTTTTGTCAAACAAGACCTTGTTCTTGAGGAGTCTGCAATGTGAAATCTGTGAAAAATTATCTTCTGCTCTTGTTTTCTCTTCCTTTTGGAAGGGAGAACAGCCTTATCTAGAATGTCCTTGTTGCTGAGGAGATTGACACTTCATCTACACTGGTAATAGTATGTACAGCTAGATCACTAGTGAGATTTATATATTTAAATAAGTGTAACCTCAGATGTATACACATGCTATTTTTAATGGTGGGTCTGTCAATTCCTCACAACCTGAAAGTACTTGTATAGTTTCCAAACTTTCTGTTTTAAAGTACTTAAGTAGCAAAACATGAGTATTAACAGTGCTTTCCAAAAATGACAAATTTGTTTGAGATATAGTGGTTCTCCTACATGAGTCATTTTTCAGTAGTCTTAATGCATTGTCATGCTGTACCAGTTTTTCATTTCCTAGCTAAATAACAAAATAAATAAATAACCTGGAGTACATTAAGTAAGTTCTAGCTCCCTGGACTCATCTAGTTGAGCTGAAATGCAGAGAAATAAGGATTAGGTGATTAGACTCTTATTATTTTAAGAGTTATTAACATTTTAAATAGTAACATCAGCATGGGTCATCAGAAGCTGATGAGCTAATTTTGGCTCTGGCAACTGCAGTGAGTGAAACAAGTCAAAGATTGTTCCCTTAAGCATTGCAGTGTCTTTTTTTTAATCAGGGCAGTAGAAGGAAAAAGAGTAACCCATCATACCACGAAATTACTTCTATAATCTCCTTCTTATCCAGCTAACTTTTGTGCAAATCTCTGTAATCTTTAAGAGCGCAGAGTAGGAGAAATGATCCTTCCTTAGGGCTTCTGGATTGGAAACCCTTGAAATATCTTCTAAGATATGTGTTTCCTTCATTGTAATGTTGAGTGGAAGGAATGGCTGTGAGATTGACTAGACTTGTAATTCCCTAGCAAGACTATGTAGGCTCATTGATGAACTAATTATGGTTCATTAAATATATAGAGGGGTCTATATTTAAGCTCATTTGAGGTTGGGATGGGAAAGTTAATAATATAGTTGGAAGTAGAATGAAACTGCTAAGGCTGCAGGTAATGTCTTCCTAAATTGCATAAGATTTGCAGGTGCTCCCTGGAGCAGGGTGGAAGTGCAGAGTAAGGTGATTTTTCAGCAGAAAACTGGGAAAAAAGCAATGTCTCTTCCTCACTTACCCATTTTGCTGAATTCATATGAGAAATAATCTAGAAAAGAAGAAGAATGTAAAACTAAGGCAAGGTTGAGAAAATGCAATGGAAATTATGTCTAGATGCTGTTCAGGTTGTGGTGAAATGAGTCCTCTGGTTATTAGAAATCTTCAAAGCTACAACAAAAATCTTACCATTCAAAATACTAGTATTTTGGATCAGAAAAACCTGAAGGAAATTAGAGGCTTGTGTTACTGTATAGGTTCACAAACATTTTTTCTCATCAATATATGCAAAGAAAACAGTATTTTCATGTTCCACTTATAAAAGAGTTTGTGCTGAGTTTGGCCTTTTATGATCTTTCATCTTCCACACAGAAACTCTCTCCTTTCTCAGTTGAATACCAGTCAAGTTGCCTATTGAGGCGACCACGTAAGTATTTGATCTTGTGTTTTATCAAAGTGTTCAAGGTGTCCCTACTGCAAGTTCTCAATCCTTTCTGAGAGCCAGAGCTGTTGAATTTTTAACAAAGATAAACTATCTCCAGAATGTTCGCTAAACATTAGCGCATCATAGAATTATAGGATCATTTCAGTTGGAAGGGACCCTTAAAGGCCATCTGATCCATCTCCCCCACAGTGAACAGGGACACCTACAGCTTGATTGGGTGCTCAGAGCCCTGTTTAACCTGGTCTTGACTGTCTTCAGGAAGTGGGCACCCATCTCCTCTCTGGACAACCTGTGCCAATGTTTTACTATCCCTACTGCAAAAATCTTTTTTTCTTGCATCCAATTCAAATCTCCCTTCTTTTAGTTTTAAACACTTTTCCCTTGTCCTACCAGAACAGACTCTGCTAAAGAGTCTGACCTCTTCTTTCTTACAGCCCTTCTTTAGATACTGAAAGGCAGATATCAGGTCTCCCTGGAGCCTTTACTTCTTCAGGAAGAACAGCCAAAGCCTTCTAAGGCGCTCCTCATAGAGGGAAGTGTTCCATACCTTGGATCATTTTTGTGGTACTCTTCTGGATGTACTCCAACAGGTGCATGTCTCTCCTTTGCTGAGGACTCTACATCTGGATGCAGTACTTCAAATGAGATCTCACCAGTGCAGAGTAGAGGGGCAGGATCACCTCCCTAGACCTGCTGACGATGTTGCTTTTGATGCAGCCCAGGGCTTTCTAGGCTGTAAGGGCACATTGCTGGCTCATGCCCAGCTTACCAGCCACAGTACCCCCAAGTCCTTTTCAGCAGGACTTCTGTGCTTTTCCTTTTTGTCCCCTAGCTTGTATTGATAGTGGAGGTTGCTGGGATCCAGGTGCAAGGCCTTGGTCTTGGATTTCTTGAACCTGATGAGATTCACCTGGCCCACTGCTCAAGCCTGCCTGGATATCTCTGAATAGCATCCTGTTTCTTGGGTATTTCGACCACATCACACAGCATGGTGCCATTTGCAACTTGCTAAGGTTGCACTTGGTCCCTCTATCAATGTCATTGATGATGTTAAAGAGTATGTGTCCCAGTAATGATCTCTGAAGGAAACCACTTGTCACTGATCTCATGCAGACATTCACCACCACTCAAGGTATGATCTCACAACAGTTCCTCATCCACTGAACAGTCCACCCAACAAATCCATATCTTTCCAGTTTGCAGAAAAGAATAGTATGGGGTACCATGACAAAGGCCTTACTGAAGTCTAGAAAGATGAAATAAGCAGAAACCAAAGGCTGTACCACCCTTCCAGGCTTTTCTAGTGATGTCTGGGAATGGTGTGCAATTCTATTCCCCCTAGGCTTTATTCTGTGCAAAATCAACTGTACAAATGACTAAAGTTGGAATCCTTGAAATAAAAATCTGGCCTTAATTTACACTGTATTCTTTTGTGTCCTTCTAGGGGTGTCTGTGTTAACTTCTGAGTTGTTTTGATATCAAATTAACCATTTCAACAGATATTTTTTCAGCTGATTCTTGAATGAGATAGCACAGCCTTGTGACATGTGTATAGACATTTGTGCTTCTGCTTTCCTTTGAGTACTACAAATTTAGGAGCTTTTTCTTTTTTAGCATCTCAGATTGTTTAAATGATGACTACTATACCACTGTATTTCATGCTGACAACGTTGAATAGATTCATTTAAACTGGGAGGAATCTATGAGCGTTCAAATCTATATCATGAGTAATAATGCTGCTATGTCAGGGTTGTTGCACCATTTTTGGTGAAATTGTTTCTCTTAATGTACAGCTCATCAGAGTGCATTCATGTTTGCTGTTGTTTGCAACTTTAACCCTTTACAAAAGTGTATTAATTTAAACTCATTAACAAGATTCAGAAATTTGTACAGAATCACACTTTTCTCTTTTTCTATGTATGTTTCTATAATAAGCTTACAATTCTCAAAAACAAGCAGGGATAGTATAAGTTTGAATTAACTCACAAATCTACAGTTGCACTACAGTTTCAGAGAAGTCATAATAAACATCTCAAGTGTTTAAATTAATTATCTCTGGTAGATTGTACGAAGCAAACAAATGAATCAAATCATATTCCTGTAACTATGAAAATCTTTTTTTTTTTTTTGCGCTAAGCATTCTTGGTGTACATAACTAATAAATTAACCATGTATTCAGGCTTGTTTCCAATTACTTGTTCACAAAACTATACATCATCAACAACATTTGCAATAACATTGCAAATATTTTTCCTAAATTTATAAAATGAAATAAAAATGCGTACAAAACATGAGTGCTTTTCCATAATCAATGACTTTTACTGCTAGAAAACTCAGGATTGGGTTTCATTTAATTATGTCCTACCTAGTATGATTAAATTGCTATGTAACTAAATTAGCAGTGACAATTGCTGGTTTTCTATTTCTGAATTTCTGTTTCTGAATTCTGAGAATGGTTTTCATAATTTATTGTATTGTTATGGATATTCTGTAATCTGGTAGATGTATAGGTTATACAGTAAGGAGCTCAGTATTTTGAGGGTGTTTTATGACATGAAAAAACGCCATCTTTTGAAATTATGGGATGTATTATCACAGTGCCAGACTCTAATCTGCTACCAATTTATGTCAGCTTTCTGCATTCAAAAAGAACTCAAATCCTCTCTAAAAGTAGGAATCAGCTGAAGGTTTGTCTTGGCTTCATGAGCCCACTGCAATTAGGCAGCATGTGAATGTGTGCCATATGCATTTATTGCTCTTCTAAGCATGTGTTACTTTGATGTGTTAGGTTAGAAATCTAACTCTTTTTCTTGGGCAGCCTTCCTCCTGGGTCTTTATACTGCTTAGCAGTTGAGTCCAGACTTTGAAACACAGCCTAATTTAGAGGCGGATGCTGCAGCTGCTGCTGTCATTTCAGCTGATTTTTTTTCTGCTTTGATGTCAGCTTAGAGTCTCGGTCGCTGCATCGGTCCCGCAGCCGCAGCAATTCGCCTAACGGACACCACAGCATTTTAAGCATGTCTCTTCACCTTTACATCTAATTTGAGGAGACTGACTCATTCACAGTGCACCGCTGGTTCAATGCAGCGTTGAGTTAACGTGGAATCTATCCTTCCTGATCTAGAGGAGACACAGAAATAGCTTGGAGTTATGTTTAATGCCTGATAAAATGCTGATGATACAAGAAGACGGATGGTTTTTTTTGACAGAAGGAGGATGGAATGCCTCGCTAGTCTTACCTCATCCTTTGCATTAGCAGCTGTGCAGTGCAAAATGAGCTTTTTTCCTCTGAAAGCTGTCATGTTCCTTTTAAGATCTTACATTATCTGTACTTTTCCCACTCTTCATAATTCAGCGACAGTACATGCAGAGACATTCCACCTCAATTTCTCTTGTACTTGGACCATCCTTTGCTTTACTTTCTGCTCTCCCTTTCTGTGGCTGACAGACTCAAGGATTGCAGGAGCCTTGATCCCTCTGATGCCTTTACAGAGTGATTTGTCTCAGTGAGGTCCCTTGCTCAGGCCAAATCTTGCCTTCAGATGTATGTACATTCTCCCATTGATTTCAGTGAGATTCACAGACTTCTGAGCCCCCTATCTGGCTTTTAATCTTCTCTACCTTAAAGAATATATAGAGATAGTAGTTTGTCTGACCCTTTTTAATAACTGAAATCCTTGTGTCCTCTGTCATTTCGGTTACTTTCTCTGTAGTACAATGATGTTCACTGTCACTCACAAAAAGAGAAAAAATCCTGACATACTTCTTTATATACTAATTTTACACATGTATTTCCTGGATTTGCTAATGTTGCAGATAGTTCCAGTATTCCTCTCTGTACAAATCATGTTCTCTAAAAGGTGTAATTGTGCCATCTTTGAAGTAATTTCTTTTTTTTCAATATTTTTTGAAAACAGATTTTGGTTATTTTTTTTTGCAATAAGTAATTTTTTTTTTAAATTTTTTGATAACGTATTTTCCTAGATTAAATAATATTAACAAATATCAGAGACACAATGGGATAGAATGAAACAATTCTGGAGATACAGGCATCTTTAGATTTACTAAAGAGAAAGTTCATTGAGTAAATGAGTGTGGAAATTTCAAACCTTCTTAGAGTTCCGAGCAATACTAAACAAGGGCAGTAAAATCACAGTGATCTTCACTTTTTCTGACAGTGAATTCACTCTTATCAGTATTGGTATAGATGCTACTGTAAACCACTTAAAAATGTTAGAACAAACAAAAACATCAGATCTGACACTGGATAATTACAGCTATGAAAAGTCTTTATGCATACAAATAGTCTCATTAAACTGTGGGAACTACACCTTTATTTAGTAGCTTCTCAAGCAGTATCCTTAGGTTGCTGACTTTTTTTTTTTTTTTTTTTTACTGTGAGCTTGACAGTAGAGCAGGAGATTGAGAATGATTTCTTTGTAGTGACAGAAGCTCCTTGCTGCTCAGTATGTTAAAGAAAGAACTGTATGGAAGTCAAGAAATCCTCAGTCAAAGCTTCTGTAAGCAAGTTTTGAAGGTTGAGAAATGAAACAACGGCTTCACTGCAGGTCAAGTGCTGATTTGGTTTGTCTTAATTTTGAAGAGAAAGGTATCCTTTTTGACTCCAATGTCGGAAAATATTGTTTGCACCAGTGTTTGAGAAGAGAAAGGCCCTCTGTGTATGATGCTTCTGGAAGAGCAACTACATTTTTTATTCCCATAAAATCTACCTAGATGAGAAACTGAGCAGCTGACGTGTTGTAGTTAGAAGCGGCTTATTGGAGGTCAGGGTGAATTCTGTGAGTGATGGTAGGTAAAATTTCACCCTATTACAATAACTGTTGCAACAAGACAGATTAGGAGTAAAAACACATGTAGAGATCATTTCAGTGTTTTTTGTTACCCTTTGCTTCAAAACATCTGGCTGTTTCTGAGATATTCTCTTTTCATTTTACTGCAAAGAAAGAGGAAGGCTCCCATGTATGGTGAGGACTGAGTGTCAATTAACACTCCCCGCAACACCTGATTTGAGAAGGGGTAAAGTTATATTACACTGTGACAATACCCAAATGACTCTTGCCTGAGCCAGGAAATTGTGAAAAAGCACTATTATGTGGCTGCTGATGCCTTGGCTCTGGGAAGACGCATGGAGCATGCAAAAGCAATGGTGGACCTTATTAGTGAAGAGTAGGGTGCTCAGAAACTTGTAACATAGAGAGATGATGTGTCAGTGAGTAGCAAAGTGGCTGAGTGTATGCCCATAGAACAAAAGCACTGTTGCAGTACTGATGTTAGCTCCAGAAAAGCTAAACTATGAACAACTACTGATGCATATAATGAAAAATTGGTTAGAAAAATGATGACAGAATTGTGTTGTTTCTGATATTTTGCTGCCAATGAAATCCTTTACAAAAAATCTGGTTTCAAAATTTTTAAAATGTAATTACTTCTGGTTTAAAATATATATATGATTATTAAGATTAGATATACAAATATGTGTAGAAGTCAAGGCAAAATATATTGTTGGGAACAAATCCAAAAGCTCATGTTCTGAAATCCTCTCTGAAATGAAATGTCAATGTTCTGTTCTGCTGCAATATCAGGGAAAATTGCCCACATTTCATGAAACTGGAACACAAAAATCATCAGGAATTGGTCTCGGCAAGGTGTGGAATAATTTCCATTCTTGATGTTGTCCTATGAGTCTCCCAGAGTCTTGAGAGATCAGCCCTAACGAGAAAGAATATGACCTTACCATATCAGGGCTTCACAACAGTCAAAAATCTAGCTTGACCTTCAACAGTAAAGCGTGTCCCTCAGGCTAAATCCTAGCAAGTCTTGCCTTCAAACCGAGGCAAAAGGCCAAAAATGCTTATCCAGGGAGCAGCGATAGAGTAGGAAAATGAGAGGATCTTTTTTGGTTGGCAAACATCATAGTTTGACCTTTGTGTTCTCACTGTGCCAAGCCATCTAATCTCCAGGAGGCAGTCCTTTTTAATCTGCCAAGTGGCAAGCTGGCTCAGTACCTGTCAAGACCAGTATGCACCGCCAGGCATTTGGATTAAGGTTTAGATGTGTGAGATGACATACCTCTCTCCTAGAGCAGGACTGATTTTTAGTAAGTCACAACCACCGGTCTCATGCTCCAAGAACCTCGGGACCTCCCTGTGCCATACAGGCTCGCTGAGCATAGGTACAGCAGGCTCTGTTTTCCAGTCTATGTGAGTATTGAAGAATGTGGTGTGGATATGATCTATAGAACAAAAATCAGAAAGGAAATTTAATTAACACTACATTAATTAAATGTAACGTTAAGAAAAATAAAATAATAGAACATTTTCTTCTAATACCAGGGAATTAAAATTTAATTTTTACTTTCTGCTCAGAGGATGCCTGTTTTTGTCAGGTTAGGCTTTT
Organism: Meleagris gallopavo; assembly: GCF_905368555.1. Taxonomy (NCBI): domain Eukaryota; kingdom Metazoa; phylum Chordata; class Aves; order Galliformes; family Phasianidae; genus Meleagris; species Meleagris gallopavo. The sequence continues at coordinate 11,127,492 of NC_139414.1, read as the reverse complement.
GATTTTTTTTTTTTGGACAAAGTCATATTTTGAGAATTATTTTGATAATGTCATAACAAGTCATTGACAAGTGATTTTAGGAAGGTTTTACTAAGAATGAATTTTTTTGTTCAGTCATAAATCCTTAAGTCAAATTCTCAAAAACAAGAAAGCTCACTAACTCATTAAAAGCAATCTTTGCTAGCCACTGAGACTGGAAAAGTTGCATGGAATTTATTGTAGTTAGACAGTGCTTCTTTCTGAGGAATTTTTCCTCTGGAATTTTTTTCTTATATTCTTGTCGCTATTTAGATTTTACTAGACAAAGTGGATTTTTTCCATGGGTTCACAGAAAAAATATGTAACTCACTAGTCTGTGAAGGTAAAGAAAGGGGGGGAAAAAAAAGCACAGTTGTTATGGCTTACTTCAAAAATTACTTCTCTTGCAAAAAATATGTTGAATTTATTAAAAAAAAAGGAAATATTTTGTAGAAGATTAAAACTTATAGTCTTCCTTTCCAAATATAGCTTTTACTTGACAGCTGCCATTAGCATCTCATGTAATAATAAGTGCACATCTCTTAATGAAGAACGAAAGGTTTGCTTTGTCTTTATACTGATCTAAAAGAGCCATCCAGTCTCTACTTTTCATTTGCCTTCCTTCTTACTAAGGTCACTTTCAGCATGGTTAATAAGTAGCGAGATCATCAGTCACTTCAAAGTGCCTTCACATTCCAGAATTTGCTTTTGTCCGCAGAAAGCAAATGGAGAGATGATCTGGTAGAAATCAGTTACATTATGACTTGTGTTTTATGTGACCTCCTCAAGAGGCCTTTGTGTAGCGCATGGGCTTTCCATACTATTACATGTAGCATTTGTTGTCTAGCTGTATACCCTTTTCTGTGCCATTCTTCTACAATGCTGAATAATCATTAATGTGTTTGCATAAACCTGGGTAAGGAAGATTTCTCTCAATCAATAATTTCTCTTTCATTTGGGTTAAAATCGAGTTGTTTTACATCTAGCCTGATAGTTTTCATGAGACTTATCTGAATGAATTCAGATATGGCCTTGCTATGAAGCATTTGCTTCACTCAGTCAACTCAAAAAAAATTTGAACCACAGAATTAAGGCCAGATAACTAAAAGGTAATTGCGCTTCTTCCTTCTCAATATCATACATCACATCTGCTTTCACTGGCCCCGTAATTGCACAGCCACTCTGTTCCTTGGTGGTCATTTGCTAATACTGATCAAGACTTTACACATTTAGGGATTTTAAAATAAGAAGCAAGTCTATGAAAAAGAATTAAAAATATCCTCAGCCTGGTAGGCAGAACTGTCTACATACCCCTTCAAAAGTGCAATTTCTTTTAAAGGTATTGTCCCTTGGCTGACTTTGATCAATGAGCATAGACTTGTTTGCTTCTCAATAAGTATAAAAGTATACTCTCTTACTCCTTTAGAAGGAGGACAAAATATTTCTCTCCCTCAGTATCACAAGATGCTGGATTTTCTTGAAAGTACCGACAGCATTTCCTTCTTGTTCTGACAAGATGCTATGTCCAACACTGCTTGTGTATTCCCTTCTGTTCCCACCTCTTCCCTCAGGCACTAGTGGTGGTCTTTCTGCATGTTTCACAGATGTTTCTTCCACTCAGCTCCTTGGTTGTTTTTCAAGTGGCTTCTTACAGCAAATGTTTCCATGTGTGCACGCTCCTTCCTTTCTGCTGACACCTTTTCTTTCTATAAAAACAATCTGCTGCTGTCTTTCAGATCTAGAGAGAGACCATCCCATACCACAGATGCTGGTTTTCTTTTTAGATTCTTTGGCACTGGTACACATGGTCAGCAGGCAATACCTTCCTCCTGTCTGTTCCTCGTGACTAACAATGTTGATGTTTTGTTCTTTCAATCTTATTTGTTAGCCTTACACACACTGTTTTTCTTTTTCTTTTTCTTTTTCTTTTTTTTCTTTCTTTTTTTTTTTTTTTTCTTGTTACTCTCTGCTTTCTTTGTACTAGTGGCCCATATGGGTTCTCTTCATCTCTCACTACAGCTTGGGAGAGGAAAACCTTGCACACTAACTGTTTTACCTTGGTTACCACAGGCAACTTGTATGCCAACTTTTTCTTCTTCTGAAAAAAAAGGTCAGCTTTACTTTTTCTTTATACTCGCACAGACACACACGAGCAAAATTAAATTCACTTTCTACAGCTGCTCAGAGTACTGGTTACTGACTGACTCCAAAGAGACATGCAGAGATCAGACATTATGATTGAGGTGATTGCCTTTTTAGTTTGTATGTGATAAAATTTAAGTTGAGGTTGCCTAATCATTTACATTCTGAAAGATGTATTTGTTTGCCTACAATAAACCTGGCAATCAATATTTTTTGTATCTGCTTATGAACATGGTCACAAAAAGGTGGCTGTTATCTAACTCGCTTAGCAGGTTTTCAATCTAAAAACAAATGGGGGAAAAAAAAACCAAACCAAACAAAAGAGCCACAATTTGTTTTGCTGAATGCAGAGGTGTCTTTTTGTGGATACATGCACACACATATATTACAATGACACTTATACATCCATGTTTTATTAATATGATGGTCTTCACCTAGATAATTCTTTTTTCAATTATAACTTCCTTTTAATTTTTAAATATGTAATAATATGTTAATATTCTCCCAAAATAGTGTTTTGTCATATAGGCAGAACATCTTCAGAATCAATAACAGAAAAATCTGAGCTCTTTTTTTCTATGAAAGCATTAAAACAGATTGTCCACTCAGCATTTCCTTATTTTCCTAAAAATACTAGGTGTCATCTGAGAGAAAGCTGAGATTTTTACTTTGACTTTTGAAGTAGATTTAGGTTTAGAAGTATACTAGTGATGGTCCTTGACAGTCTTATCTATAAATGTAGGACGAATTTTCATTCTTTTCAGGTATATGTATCCTCACAGAAATGCATGAATACTGCCAACCACGTTAAAAAAATTTGCATTTCTCATCCCTCTTTCTCTCCAGGAGCATTTGGTTGAGCACATTTTCACACAAAAATGTCCTTTGACAATCTTAAAGCTTTTTTTTTTTTTTATGTGGATAATGGAAACAGTAATATATGATTTCAGTAAGTCACAAAAGGCAAAGAGTCAATTATAGTTGTAGACTATATTCAAATTTGTATTCTTCACTTGCAGACTTCTAGACCAAAAAGGCCTAACAGCAGGACCAAATCATGTGACTGGATAATATTAACATAGGGTGTCGTTCTGCTGTAGAACTATTTAGGATTCATATACACTTTCTCATCTTCAGCAGAATGCATGATTGCTGAGAGTAGCTAAGAACTACAGTTCTTATGTACAGATAGCACTTTAGGAATGGCAGCAAAGTTGCAAGAGTCATTCTGGCTTAACTTAAAGTTTAGGGAAGTCTAAATGCTCTAGAATATGAATAGATACTTATATAGAGAAAACATACTTGTAAATAAATATGAGAAAAAGAGTATCTCCATTTATAATAGGAGATTAATTTGGAGTTGTTGGAGCAGGTCCAGAGGAGGGCCATGAAGATGATCAGGGGGCTATAGCACCTCCTCTACAAGCACAGGCTGAGAGAGCTGGGGCTCTTCAGCCTGGAGAAGAGAAGGCTCCGAGGAGACCTTGCAGCAGCCTTGTAGTACCTGAAGGGAGCCTATAGGAAATCTGTGGAGAAACTTTTTCTATAAGGGTAGGTAGCGACAGGATGAGGGGAAATGGCTTTAAACTGGAAGAGGTTAGATTTATACTAGATATTAGGAAGAAAATCTTTCCTGTGAAGGTGGTGAGATACTGGAACAGGTTGTCCAGTGAGGTTGTGAATGTCCCCTCCCTTGAAAGCATTCAAGGGCAGGTGAATGGGGCTTTGAGCAACCTGGTCTAGAGGGGGATCTCCCTGCCTATAGCTGAGGAGTTGAAACTGGATGATCTTAAAGGTCCCTTCCAACCCAAACCATTCTATGTTTTTTAATAGAGGAGGTGACAAATCTGATTCTGCTTTCTGTCAGTACTGGGTGACAGTCTTCACTGGGTATACCAATGAGTCCTAGGTGTCCTCAGTAATGCATTATGTTAAATATGGTACGTTAGACTTTGGTCTTCATTTGTATAAATCTCTTGAGGGTATATAGAACAGTAGCATCCAAATCTGAGGTTTGAACCATGGCCATTTCTACTTTAAAACTTCTTAGGCTGAAAGTGTGCAATTTTCTCCCATCTACATTTATGATGCAGTAAAAGAATATATCTCTACGTATTTATCCTTACCTTAACCACTAGTAACTCCATGATTATGATATCCTATAGGATTCTTCTAAAGAAACAACTTATGAAAAGCTCTATAGAAATGTATAGAGCCTCATCTGGCAAGAGCCCAGTGGAAAAAACGTCCATATTAAAGCTAGCCATAAAACCTCCACTGATTTCTCCAGGCATAGGATTTCCCATGAAGTAATGACACAATAAGCCAGGTGGGCAATGCAAAGGATGTGCTTTCAGAACAGTGGAATAACAATAGCAGTAAAAATAAACACAAGTTTGCCAAAGTAAAAAATAGCAATGAAAAGAAACATGTTCAGCAAAATGAATGAAACTGGTAGGGTACTACATAGTTGCCTCGCCAGTGATATTTGCATCAATATATAAAATATGTAAATGCAAATCCATGAGTCCTAGGCAAACATTTGCAGCTGTGGAGAATGTTGACTTTTGTGTTTTATTTGATGGGATGAGAGAACAATGTGCAGAAAATAAAAACAACTGATTTTCAAGAAGTGCCTAAGCAGCATTCGCACACTAGCAGTTGTCATCATCATCATGATACAGAGAAAACAGATTTTTTCTTTTACGTTAGGTTTTTTCTTTACACCGAGAGAGCTGTCATTACATAAATGCATATTTTTCCACTTGTATCTTTCAAATCAAAATTGATGTTTCAAAACATATGTAGATTTGTGTGCTTTTTTTTTTAAAGGGTAATATAGTTTTCCTAATAACATTTCCAAGTGAAAGATTCTGTCTGATTCAGAAGAACAAACTCTTTTCTGAAAATTTGATTAGACTGCTAAACTCATCAGTCCATCTCTGAGCCATGTACCTGATTACACATACGTATATGCAATATGTTATGTGAAAGCAGTTTAGCCTGGATTCTATTGTGGCTGTAACCAAAGTGGATTTTGAGATAATGAGCTTCCATCCCCGTATACTTAGGATTGCAGTCTACTCTCTAAACTGATGATACAGCAGCTGCATAATGCAACAATGTAATTTATTCATGTAATATGTACAATATTGCTCTAATAAAAAGCCCATTGGCGGTTCTTCTAATTCTCTGTATGAGCACCCTGTTATTAGTAGCTGTGTAAGTCAGTATTTCAGCATCTTCAAATTCTGGCTATCTATAAATTTCAAGCTACAATATTTTAAAAAGATAAAAGACAAAGCTAAATAATTTTATATAGTGCGGACTGTGAATCTGTTTGCACTGAACTAAAGCCTGCTGCATTTTTGAAGAATGTGATCTATAGCAATATCAGAAAAATGCCCTAAGACAAAGAGACCTTGATTACTGAACTTTTTACTTTTTGACACAAATGCATGCCATGATATGAATTGCATTTCCAGAAGAAGTTAAGATAGAAGAATGAAAAAATCAAGCATTCTGCATTTTCATGAGAAAACCTGCGTGTCCACTGATCTGGCCAGCTTTCATCCAGAAGTGAGTGATGTTTATGATATGACTGTTTATATGGAAGGTGGATTTCTCTGAACTAAATTCTAATGGAAGCGTTAACTTTCAACAGGAGCCTACGCGTAAAGACGGTGATGAAGAGCATTGTAACAGAATGCTTGAAAATTAATCTGCCAGTTTAACCCAGTAACCAACATGCATACTAAAACACTGATGCGAATTGAAAATAAAATAACCACGCTTGACAGATATAATAGTTTAAGTGATTTCAAATTAACCACATCCCACTGACCGCAAGTGAAGAATGTGTTCATTCTCCCGCAATGAAACATGCTCTAGGGACTCATTATACAGAGTGGAGTAAGTAAAACCAGAGTGGAGTAATTGATGCTGAGAAGGAAGGAAGAATGACAGCTATTTAATGATTCTCAAACTTATACATAAAGATATCACAAGCACTTAATATATTATTTTTCTCCCTCCAATCTAGAAATATTATAGGCTTAAATCTGTATTGTGCTGTAATTGCAACACTTGATATAGCTGTTAGGAATAATGAATCATGAAAAAGATGCATCAGGCACCACATGAAAAGAGTGAATAACAAACAACCATGTGCTGATATGTGTACATGCATTATGAGTGCCATATTTCAGTGGTTTAGGTGAGGTGTCAGGGCATTTCTATTGTCCTAATCCCTCTGCCTGTAATTGCTTTTCAAATGGTAAGGATTTCTTAAACTGAATATTATGAAATCCAAATTTACGTGATTTTGTCCCTTCTTTTCACATGCACTGAGGTCTTTATTTACAGGCAATCTACAGAACAGAAGATGCATATGGAATCAGTGATCTCTAACTTATGCTGGTTCACAGGGAAGAACAACAGGCATATATTCTGTTATATTTATACTCAGAGGCACTTTTACCTCCTATATCTATGAGGAATGTCTCACAGGAAGCACAGTGTCCACAACCCACAGGTTAAGATCAGGTGATTAATAGCTATGCATTGTTCTCCAATAGTGATTTACGCTATACATATGATGGACAGGGTTCCAGGAAGGAAGAACAACATAGGCAATACGAAATTTGGCCTATCTCACATTGTTCCCCATAGGCTCATAGACAAACTATAAAACTTTATTAATATAGCATTACCACTTGGTACCCATCTCTTCTACTTATTTTGGTCACATTGACTACGTGTTATACAAGGCAACCTCTTCAGCAAACACCATGTTTGAAATAGAGCACTTACCAGTTTCAGCATGGTACAGATTCCAGCTGATTAAGGCTTTGATTTTTCTATTGTCTGCTTGCTTGTTATTTTCTTACTCAAAGATAGCATTGCATCATGGTATCCGCACTCTGCATCAAGTTTAACATTTATTCAACAACTAATTCAGATGGAACAGTGCCAGACATTTTAGACATTGTCTATTCTGGGATATACACAAGTGAAATAAGCTAGTGGAGTGCAATTCATAATGGAAAATTTATACCTATGACAGCTACTATAACTTGCCTAAATGAATTAAACTATTTCTGTAAAAGAATCAATTCTTCCATTGGTTCTTTTTTTTCCTCTATGTTTTTATTCAGCAAAATTAAGACAGTAAAACGCTTTTTTGCAAGAATCACTTGTTGCAGTTTCATATCTTGGAGATCTTTCATTAAGTGTGCTTATGAGATGTTGCCATGTTTCTATTGCTGTGAACTAACAGCAATACCATGCAGGATAGCGAACATTCTTCAAGACCTTTCATCATCAACCAGGACTTAAAGATCTCTTAGCTAGGAAAAGGAAAGGAAAAAAGGAAAAAATTGAAAAAAAAGGGAGAAAAGTGGGTACATGTAGAAATGATAATATTTCCTGAGGAAGTTTCACTGAATGAGGAATCCTGACTGTGATCTGAAAATTTCTTAAATTTTTTTATGGCTTTGGCTTATCAAGAGGCAACACACATTTATTTAAGTGTGTTCCTGGTGATGGTGTATTGATAATCAACATGAGTTGAAATAGCTTTCATGAATGTCACAAAATTGGAATGATTTTGTTTACCTTTTGGAATCATAATGATTTTTTTCCAGAAAAAAAGAAATCCAGAATCATAAACCAGCAAAATAATTTAATAAAATATAAATAATCCTCCTAAGTATCACTGGATACGTGTAGGTTAAGAATGCACTGTAAGTTGATGGAAGGATTAAACTGAAGCTATACATAGCCAGGACTTTTCGTCAAGGCTTTTATAAAAATACCTTCAAACCGGACTAACAGGAGCAACACTGAACAAATTCAGTTGCTACTAGTAAATCTCTGCACCCAAACCTTGGTACAAGGGGTGGGTTCCTGGACTCAGCCTCTAGCCTTGCTTAGCAGCCTTTCTGCAGAGGAGACAATGTGGGAAAATAAAGCCAGAATCAACAAACCTTTACCAATACCCTTATCCTCTGTGAAATATAGCTTTCTTATGGGTGTTTTCAACCCTGTCATAAGGTCTATTCATTCTGCAATTATTTTATTACCCAGCCACATAACTAGCTGAGAAAGCATGCTGCACCTGCCAGAGGGGCTACAAATGTCTTTATTGCATACCAAGAAGTTGCTCATCTTCTCTACATTCACCCCAAATCAGAGCAGCATTATAGAAGACACAATACCTTTGGACATGAATTTGAACATGAATACAACACTGCAAACAAATCACTCTATTGTAACAGCATATTCTAGAAACACCATCTGTGCCAATGACTGTAGGTAAAACAAATGCAATTTTCAAATCAAACAAAAAACAACCACCCTAAAAAAAAAAACCAAAACACCACCACCAACAACACACCTCCTTAATAAGGATTAAGGCTTCTCTCCTGTTCCCTTTCATTATTTGCCTGTTCGACCAGTGATCTACACCTTTAGGCCAAACATGAGTTGTGATAGGCTGTCATGCGGTTCGGGTATTATAGATGAAATCTTTCCAGAAGCAGCATCTGGCTCGTTTTGTAAGCTCTGCAGTCATTTGTAGTGATGGGGTTACATGTGCCCTAGGCTTTGTCAGATGGTTTGGCTGCTTTTCTCCAGGTTTTTTTTTTTTTTTTTTTTTTTTTTTTTGTTCTTGTTATTATTAGTTGTTGATTGTAAGGAATGCATATTCAGCAGTATATTCTTAATTCACCAACAATTTTCATCTTTAAATAAAAAGACCTTTAATTTATAATTAAGGCATTTTGAAACCTGACCATTAACATATTTTGATTAAATACGTTAGTGTTAAGTATAAAGACATGCTTTTCTGCTTGTTTCTCTCCAGTGGTTTGGTTCTGAAATGGATATTATCTGGCCCTAAAAACTGGCAGTGGAAATGACCTCTACTTGGTCATCTTTTTATTCTGTACAACAGAGCATGTACAACATATTCCTAAGAGTTTTCTCTGATGTAGTTTGAAGTTATTTATGGCTTTTATCATCAGAAATTCAATATGCCTTATCATGCATTTAAACCATAACCATGTTTCTATTTTCCTTTCTTCTCTGTCATCTTATCCTGATTATTACAATTATTTTTTTTAAAAAGGCACATTAAGTCCTGAAAATAAATAAGGTAAATTCTCAATCTGGATATAATGCATTAGACCAAATATTTACTTTGTGTAAGTCTGTTCCGTTTTTACTTTGGAATCTCAGTGTTAAAAATTGTCTTGATGACCTTGATAAAAGCACTAATTTAGATAGTTATTTAGATAGTTTAGATAGATACTTCAATATCAGCTGGCATCTTACATTGTGTTAATCATCCTAACTTTCACTAAATATGAAAATAAAGATGCAAGTTACAATACGAAGTTTGTGAAGAAAGATGAAGTATAGTGATTCCTAGGGGCTTATTTAAAATACTGTTTCCTGAGTTAACATGCAATCAGAATAAACAAATTTGAGAGTCTGCAGAACTAAGGTAACTATTTGGAATAGAGAGCAGAAAGATTTCGATATGTACATGCACCTAGACAAATTGTCCCATACTGCATAAAAATGCTTATATGCAACCCAGTTTCCTAATACACTCTTGACTGCACTTTTCCCTCTCATTTGTGATAATTTTTGTGCTTCGGAATATATGTTCACATATGAATTAGGATATTCTTAACTAAACAGGAATTAGCATGAATGACATACTTGTTCTTTCTTCTGTCATTTTGTCAGGTGACAAGAACACTATAATGAAATTATCAGTCCAAATTAAAGAACATCAACATAAAGTAAAACTTTGACAAAGAAAAAACCCACATCACATGACAGTTCACAAAAGCTATTTCTTTCTGAATACTAGGGAAAGGAGAAAAAATGAAAACAATTCAAACGTTACTGCTTAAACATATGAAGGAAAAGTGTTAATTTCACTCTATTTACTGCTTGGAATTCAACTATCTCCATTGCTGATGAAAAAGTTCCACTGTATGTTCCACTGTAATGACTATTACTTTTGCATAGTAACTGATTTTTGCTGAATGCAAGAAGAAACCCATTCAGAAAGCCACTTTAAATAATCTTGCTTTGATATGGATAATAATCTCATTGAATATTGCTTCTCTTCTCTCCGTGTTTAGAACTCTCTCTCCTGCTGGAAGCCTCTTGAAGAAGGAGAAATTATTGGGTTAAGGTTTTTACAGTTTTTTATTATCACACAACCAGTCATCCAAAGATAGCAACACGTGGCACAGAGGTGTAAGAACCATGCCTTGGGATCAATGGTAGGCTGAAACAAATTCCATAATTAGTTTGTGAAATATTTTCAAATAAACTCAATCTAGAAAATCATTTGTTAGTAATGTACAATAAGAAATCATACAGAATCTATTGAAAAACATTATCCACTATAGTTATCCAATACAGCCAGCTCACTCAATTATGTTTTTAAGTCATGTCATTTAACTGCTGCAACTTCTTTTCCCAGACTTAATCAAGATTGGCATTTTAAACCCATATACACTTACGCAGATTCAAATTTGGGACAATTTGTGCTTGCAGTAAAATCATTTTATCATTGAGATATGAAATTTCACTGTACTGGAAATCTCACCAGCTTTGAAATCTGAAGTTTTGATCATTTTCATGTCAGCATTCATCTGAAAGTAAAAGTTCTCTTTCATTTCTCTGTCTGTGAGCCTTTCAGCCTTCCATTTTCTTTTGAAATATTTTCAGTAGATACATGCAACATCCTGCTCTCTTTTATTATTTACCTGGTCAAATGTTTTAGTGTACACTATATTTAAAATCAAGATTTTTTCTGCACTATACCACCAATTCATCTCCTTTAGTCTGGCTTGGTTTCTCACAGCGGTTCCGTACTTTAAGAGCAGAAAGGCATAACAAGAAGATTTAAAGGTTACTTCATTTAGTTGTATGACTTGCTGGATCACTTCCCGTAGACCAATGGCTTTGGACTGTTTCTGATTACTCTGTTTTCATATCAGTATCTTGTAATCGAATGGCAAATATAGACAGGACTGTTTCCTCTGTTACTTCATCTACATTTGTGTATCACAAATGGTTTCAAACCATAAGTCTTCTTGAAAAGACAAACCCAGTGTTGCCAATCTAGGAATATCAAAATTTTTGCCATTTAAGGTTTGGTTTTCTAAAGTTAAATTGGTCTCAAGTTGTGATCTGGAGTTGCCCAGATTTTTATTGCCTATCTGTATCCATGTGGCCTTTTCATATAACCAAAATAGTTATTTATGCCTGTACAAATAGAACTCATAAAAATATCTGTTTGTGAAATCAGACCTTTTATAAGTGAAATAATAAGTTTTTCTCATCAAGTAATAATTTATTGGAGTGGGACAGATATAAAGGGAGAAAGCTCTGGAATCAGAAAGGAAATGACAGCAGAAGGTTTTGTTGGATGGTTTTTAACTTTACAAAAGACTAGTGACATAGATGGACAGGAAAGGTTTGTGAGAAAGGCAGAGAAGAGCTAATGAGAACTGGTATCAAAGGAATAGACTCAGTAATACCTTGGTGTTTGCACAAGAATGCTTTGGTGCTCTGCTGAAGACAATTGCCTCTTAAACCCCCCAGTGCAGATGAGCCAAGGGAGACAGCTGCTTCTTATCACAGAGAATAAAAATCCCATGAGACAACTGTGCTATTACTTACATCCTGGTACCCCCTGGGCTCATTTCAACTAAGTAGTGGTATATGAGAACAGAGAAGAGTCCAATGTTTAAATAGAGCTTTTGCCTTTTATTTTGTTACGAGTAAGTGGGCTATAAATGGATGTCTTTGACTTTTCTGCAACTTGTTCCACGTGGGAGAGAACCATGGCTGAACAGAATTTTATTTTTTCTGTGAAGAAAATGATCAGGAAAGTTGAACATAATGATTTCATGCCGTGACTATAATGCAAACACATACTTAACCATCATTGTCTCCTCTTCATACAATAACTGAAAACATCTGTATTATGCATTGAAACATTACACACTGCATTACAATTAGAAATGTGCTGAAGTGTTGGATTGGGTGTTTATTTATGGGCCATGAAAAGTAAGACTTTCTGCACTTCTCATGTACAGCTACATAGCCATAGGTAGAATACTGAAAATTTTGGAACCCAGCAGTCACTGTGGGAATGACTTCATTATTCACCAAAGGAGGTTGTTCCAGCAGAGCTGAGTTGCTGACAAACAATAATAAACATTACTGAAAGTTGGAAACAAGAACTCAAGCATGTCGATTTTGACTATAAAAAATGCTCACAGGGCATGGGGGCAAGGCGCTAGCAGAACAACAAGGTACCACAGCAGAGGGATCCCCATTAGAGCTGTGTACATATATTGTCTACTGACACTAAGGCATTCTGACAGGCTCAGCAAACAAGCAGCTCCGCCTAGCCATAAATGTATTTACCTGTTGCCTCAAGTAGTCTAGAAACAACAATGTATTTTTAATAAGCACACAAATGTCTTGATGATGAAATACACTCGGCTGGGGACATAGCAAATGTCTTGTTGGTGTGGCTTCTGAGCGCTTTTGTAGTACAGACGGTATCATCATGTTTTTTTGCTGAAGCACTTAACGGTTCACAATGGTGCAATATTATTCAAGATCAGGACATACAATATCTGCTTTGTCTGAGTAATATTTTGCTGTGAGTAGGTTCACAGAGCTCAGCCTACAGCTAATTAATTTCTAAATAGCTACTTATTTTCCTTTAATCTTAGCAGATAGACAATGCTCACTTAGGGTTTCTCTGGAGTTTTCTTCTTTCTCTCTCAACTCACTCTGGCTCAAAGTTTAAAATCGAGGAAGCGTGTAGTCCTGGCTGGTGCTTGTGGTGATTGTATTCACAAAGGGCACAGACAAAGAGTTTGTAAAGCCCGTTTTGTGGCGAGCAGCAGAATGCAGTCAACCTATGCCAACTGGGAGTTTAGGCTCTGATCACTTCATGATCCCTCCTGATTTATTTGGAAGAAATAATAAATTTTAGCAATCAATAGTTGCACTAAACGTAGATTAGTATGATTCTTTGTCATATGTTTACAGAAGCGCAAGTAATTTGAATGGCTCACATTTCTTTTGGGCTTCAAGTATGTTACTTATTTGCCATCATAGGCAAGAGTGTCTTCAGCTCTGCCAGAAATTGTTGGTTGACTTTCAAAATGGATTCAGATTTCTCCCAGAGAGGTCCACAGATATGCATGATTTCTGGTAGTGCCCGAATTAAACATGCATCATTTGCACTGATTTTCCACATGATTATCTCAAATATCCATGGAAAGACAAAGTTATCAATCAGGACACTGAAGGATTCAGGTCTGTACAATAGAGAAGGCTGAAGATAGGAGAAGAAAGCTCATCTTTCTCTGCTTTCCAAGTGTTTACTGGGATACACAGTTACAATAGCAAGCCAAGTATAGCTGTGAACTAGGGCTGATTGTATCTTTTCTTACAGTGAGGACACCAAAAGGGCTCTCAGCCCTATTGCTGGTTTTATTTGAACATAATAGAGAAAAGAAACTTTTAAAACAGAGAAATTCAGATCAGATGGATGAAGTCAAAATAGCAATTTGAAAAACATCTTGGTTCAAATTGAGTTCTAGCTGGCTTACACAGAGGTTGTACAGTTTGGTCTGGAAGCTCACTTCATAGCAGATATATTGTTAGTGGAAGCTCTGTGTCTGCCCAGTCCTTTCTGTGGTGACTTAAAACATTTGGAGGGGTGGTTGTGGCAGGTGAGACAATGAGGCATACACTTTTTCTTAAAAACAATGCAGAATGATGATTTCGTCTGCTCCTTTTTTTTTTCTTTTCTGCTATCTGAATGAAATCCAACATCTTTCTGAGACAAGTAGTTTCTCCAAAGGTACTTCCTTTCCTTGCAGATGCCTACTTAACTTCTTCTGCAGACAAACAAAGGTAGATGTTCTTTTTGGGACTGTTGTTATTCCTTACAAAATGTTTCTTCCATTACTGCAAAGAAACAAGGTGTTATTTACCTCTTCATGATATTATCATACAAAACCAAAAAATAAACTCCAATCACATATTTATAACTCATTGTACTTACAGGAATCAGACCATACACAATCCATTGGCTTGAATGAAGAATGGCTTAATTCTGTGGCCATGTTATTTAGTACACATCAATTTATTTTATAAAATAAAACAAAGCTGCTCCATAATTTCTTGCTCATGTGGGCTAGAATAGCTCATTTGAACTCAACAGACCTACGTCAGTTTATTCCAACAGGGAATTGAACTTTAGTGTTCCAAAGAGCACTATGGCATATGATTCACTTTGGTTCACATTTTTTTCCCAAGCTTTTATGTCAAATAATTTTATTTTTAGTTCAGAAGAAGAGAAACATATCATGCAAGTATAGACATTCCCAGAATGTAGATTTTAGATTCAAAAAGGGATCGTCTTCATAAAAGTAAAACACAGAACAAACATCCTCAACAGATAAAACAGAAAGGCACTTGCTGTACTTGATCCAGCATTATATTGTATGCTCTTGTGTTGTTGCAGCTGTTCTGTATCTTCAGCTACTGTTGATGGACCAGAATGAAATAGAAATTGGTGGCCAGATTCCAGATATTCTGTGTTACCATCACATTTTAGGACACAGAAGAAAAATAATTCTGAAGAAAGTAAAGTCTAAGAATTTGATTAAGATAGTTCACTGTATGGAAGACTTTTATCACTCTGGACTTGCTCAGTTTAGTGTTAAGTAGAAGAGTTCTTATTCTGGAAGTGTTTATGTAAAGCTTTAACTGATACAGTGAATTTAGGTTTTACAGAAGCAAACAATTAGCAAAGATTAAAGAACTGCTCATCAAAGTTTTCTGGGTGAGATGTTAGAAATTCCATCAAAGAATATGAGCTACAGATCAGTACACACAAAATATTCCTGAAATGGCAATGTCAAAGGAGGTTCTAAGGAAATGTTCAAGACCATAACATTACTTAAGTAGTTATTAGTGATGCAGCTAATGATCCAGAAATGAACAAGTGCTGATTGTAGAAGTCATGCACTCAAGTTGGTAAAAGTCAGCATAATTCCAGGGCCAAACAGACCAAATACATTTTAAAAATACATGCATGATTTTCTCTCTTTATCTTAACATGAAGGTTCAATTCTAGTTTTGATTTGTCTTTACACTAAAAGCACATTTTTAAAAAGAAAGTTATTTTTGGGGAAAAAAAGAGGAAATATGAAACTTGTGGACATTTAAATGATTGGATACAAACTTATAGTTGATTGTTATCCTGTTCATAACTACTTTTATAATTCTTAGAAGTTCAGGATAAATTTAACTTTTTTTACAATTATTGAAATAGACACATTGTCACTGATAATGAACCAGAAATGTACTTTTTATTTCTGCAAATAAATTCAGTCTTTTCAGTTCTCATCTTTCTTTTTACCTTGACTAATCTTTCAGGAACTGTAGATAGTAGCATGGGAAAAAAAAGACAGAAAAAATTATACTGTTACCATGGTCAGCATTTCATTATGCTGGTCAGATACCAGTGCTGGGTATCATGAAAAACAGCAAACCATAGTTTCTTTGAAGTCTAGTAAATAGAAAAATAGCATTGAAGGCTTAGAATGCACCGGCTGTAAATATACTTCATACCCACAGGCAATTACTGTACAGTCAGTGTGGCAGTATAGCTCTCTGTATTATTAAATAACTTTCTGAAAACCTAATTTAAAGAGTCTTTTTATAATCTGAAAGGGAAAGGAAGAAGATTAGGGTAAGACTTAACTTCGTTCAACACTGATGGCTGTAACTTTCAATGTCTATAAATATCTAGATAGGTGTCTTTTTGCTTAACACACGTACAAAGCTAATGCACACAACATCACAATGATCATGGTACTGAACTCCAGCCCATTAGGATAATAATTTGATCTCTAGCAGGCCCTCATTATAAAACACTGTAATAAGTGTTCCTCTGACAGGAAACTACTACACATTATTTCCCATCTGATGTGAAACTCTCTAAGAATAAAAACACTGATTAATATATTGCGTATAATACAAATTATATGAAATTGTAATACGATACAAAGTCCCCAAATTAGTGCTAAATTTATAATGATACTAATAATAATACTAAGAAAATCATGTTAACTCCAGTGAGGTAAAATTGTGTAGAAGGAATAAGGAAGTATATCAAATTTGTATTGTTATCTACTGAAAATTACTGAAGTATCTATGATCACTATTACTCTTATTATCATAAATGTGAATTGCAAAATCATGGACATAATAACAGAGCAGGAGGAAAGGAGAAAGACACAGAAATGTTCATGGTAATGGAATAGAGAAACTTCAAATCTGAGATAGGGTGCAGAAGGATGAAATGCAGCACAGAAACCCAATGTCTCCTCTTTCTGGCAAGACTTAAGTAATTATATTCAAGAAACATTTTTTCCCTAACATAAGTATGGAGAAACCAACAGAAAACAAGCCCTGAGAAAAACTAAATGTAAGATGCAAGGATAAAGACTGCAAGATTCCCTCAGTCACAACTTATTCTGTCAAAAGTTTCTTTATTCATATTATTAATGGAATGATCTCAGAATCAAAAGGACATTCCAGAAGATGTGGAGGGTGGTTGATCTACCTCCTATTAGCCTGCACTTGAGAACTGGCTGGGAAAAGATAATGACTATGAGAAAAAACAAACAAAAAAACCCAACAACAACAAGAAAAGACAAAGCATGAAATAGTATTGAACTAAGCAAAACAGCAAATCTCAATATTTATTATCCTTCTTCAACTATTTCTTTTATGTAAGTGACTGATCTTAGAGAATGTATATTGCACCCACTCAGAATATGAAGTAGAATGTATTGATGCTACCTTTACACACCAGAGTCTGCTGAAGGAAAATGTGGTGAATGTCATGAGTTGCAGAAAGCCACAAAATTACTATCAAGGGAGAAAAGAATTCCCAAGAGTCATTTTCCCTAGCTTTCCATCTTATCTTTTCTTATAATAGTGCAGGTTGACATGAACCCAAATGAACGGCTCTGGCACAGAGCCATGATTTGGAGAAAAGCCTGATAGTTGGAGGCATGCTAAAAACTCTCTGGGCATGGTTCCATGTTCTGTCAGACCACTGCTCGGATGGATGGAGGGATAGGTCTCCCAAGGCTGGTTGCACATCCTTGAATCAGTGCTGTGTAGTCCTCATGCATAAAACTTTAATTTACAGTATTGACATAAGACCTTGCAATGACCTCATGGCTGTAAATACCAGCGATGAGTCCCTCTATCATAGTTTTCCAAATCAGTGTGGCAACCTCTTTCCCTCTTAACATCAGGGATGAGGGACAGATTGGCAGCTGACCGCTTCTACACAGGAGAAATCCCCAGCTGGTGTTAACCTTTGCTGTGTTGGTCAGAGTCAATCATACGGTGAAAAACGGCCACAGCAAAGCAGAGGATTTGCTCCTTTGTGCTATTCAAAAGGCTCTTGTCCAATCATATATTTATTTCTGTATCAGTTTTACTACCGTTAAGCATTTGTATGTATGCACAAAAAACAGAAGGTGTATATTTCAAAGAAATAAATACTAACAGTGTTAGCTAGATTAAACCATCCCACCCTTCTCCCCCTTCTAGCTTTAACTGAAGATAAAGTCATTTTATACATTTACTCCTATCCTGAGCATGAAAAAGTAAATGCTGTATTACCCCAACTTAGGTAACCCTTAGGATAATTTTTTAAGCAGCAGGAAACTAGGCTATCTGGCTGGGTAGATAATGATATCAGCTGCTTCCTTCCAAAACAACAGGTGCTTTGGCATAAAAATGTATATCATCATACTGAGATGATGACATCAGTTCATACTTCAGCTTAATTATAAACTACCTCCATTAATCCTCAAATAATTAAACATTTTGTGTATGTTGCAAGGTGAAATGTAAAAGCAAAAGATATCTAGCTATTCATCACAGGGTTAAAATGGTAGTTGCTATATCACTTATACTTGTGTCTGCCTATTTAAATGCAAGCTGATTTTAAGTATTAGTTTATACATTATTGTTCTGTCCAAAAGGCTGGTAAAAATATGTACAGCTAGCTAAAATTCAGTGAAAAATGGCTGAATGTATTAAGATACGTAGATTGAAATCACATGGAGTGTATATGTGCATAAATATCATGCAGAAATAAGAAAGATGTGCAAGATTGGGCTTTGTATGTACAAGAATAATTGGGAAAGAGGTCATGATTTGTGGCCTCACAGAGGAGTAAACATTGCAATATTCACTGTTTGCAGATTTTGTGCAAGATTTTAGTTTCATTCTCATAAGGAGTACATCTGAACAAAATAAGCTCTGGGTACATAAGCACCATTTATTGAAATACATTGAGTAACCACTGTAGAAAAGAAATATTAGTGAAACAATGCAGTACCAGAATTCAATTTAATTCATTTTCTAAATAGTTTAGTTAATACAGTAGGCAGGCACTTGAAACCTGTACATCTCTCTGAATATACTTAGATTGTTAGCACACTTTATATGCACACTTTTATCACTTTCTCAAAATTGAACAACAGATTGTACATTTTTTCATTTGATACAAAAATCAGTAGATAGAATTGAGTGAGAGTTAGTTGAATTGCTAGGCTAAAAGAGCAGAGAAACAAAGCAGATAAAAGATTGTGCTCTTCTGCCTTTAAAATATAGCACTGACCTTCTTTAAAACAGATGCTATCTTCAGAAGCCAGATGTGTCTCCAAGCAAATTAGTTATAAGAAATACATCCAAGGACATAGCCATTTAAGAATCAATAAATTATGCATTTGTCATTTATTATTGTGTGAGGCTTATGCTGACATCTTTGACATGAATGAAAGAGTCTCTGTCCACAGTAAGAGCATTAACAATTTAACAGAGGTGATTTTATACAAAAAGGGTAGCAGTTTGAAGAAATTACTGTTTGTCACCATGTACATATACACAGCTTAATTATTCATTGCATGTCCACTTACCAGCCTACTCCATGTTATGTAAGTTGTGCTAGATTGAAAAGTTAGAGCTCTGGCACATGTCCTGCTATTTCTATTCACTTGAACCTGAAAGAAAGAGTTGCTGTAACAATGTTTTTATTCTCAGACAACCAAATCAAGAAAGTTTTGTTTATTGCTGGCATTTTATGAAAAATTCCTACATGAAGAGTTTTATTTTCTAAAAGCAAAAGCCATCGTGGAAATTTTTTGTGGGTTTAGTTGAAACATTTGGATGACCATATGGAACTCTTAGTGGTGCCATGGGACCATGCAGCTATGAAATCTGATCACTATCTCCCTAGTGACAGCTGGAGCCTTTACACCATCAGAAAATTTTCAGACTTCTAATTTGTCATAACTACCTCCTGTGGAAAGAAAATATGTTATGTAGTTACATACAAGAATCTGAGGCTGCAGAACTACACATATCGGCTTCTTTTCCTTTTAGATTTCAAGCTTCAAATTAATTCCTTGACTGCATCTTATGACTCACTGATGCAAGAAATAAAACATGCACACAAAAAGAATACAAAAAACATATGGGATCTTGTGAAAACAAGGCTAGCTCTTTATTGCTCTGGAGAACTGGTAATTTTGAAAAACCTACTTACATAACCAATGTCAAACCATGAAGTTCAGTTTCCTTATATGTGAGACTTTTCTTCAGTTTTTCTCTCTCCAATGTTGAATTATGACAACAAACAAACAACAACAACAAAAAAAGATTGTTTTTCAAACTAAAGGGTAACTTGGCAATGGTTTCCGTTATTTCTTACTTTTTAACATGTGCATTCTTTCATCACCACACTAAGTCTAAGGGGAACAAAATTCAATCATGTTTTATTAGATGAACTCAAGGGAGGAGGGGATGAGAGCTCTCTGCCCACAGCAAACACATGCCATGACTGTGGAGAAGCTCTTGGCTGTTACCAGAAAACAAGAATCTTTTTGGCACTCAGAAACATAGGCATCTACCAGGCAGTCACTTTTGAAAATAATGGGCAATGTGGATTAACACCTCTATATACATCTGTGTTAGGAGAGGTAGCTTAGCAGAGCTAGGAGTCATGTCCTCATATTTATCTGCAGTGAAGTCTTGGCCAGGTTTCTGAATCTGCCATGGCATTTTCAGAAGTTTGTGAAATGTAAATCAGTGACTGTGAGCAGGACAAAATGTAAACATATCTGTTATTTGCTTTTATATAGCCACTCTGTTATTCTGGTTAGCCAGGCATCTGAAACATTACTTTATGCTTTGGGCATGGACACTGCTGCTGTTGATTCATGTGTGCTGCCAAGAAGTTGAGTACAGGGTAATCTTGTCAACAAAGATGTGACTCCTGGGTTAAGGATCCTAAATGTACCGATGCTGCTGCTGATAATTGAGCTTCTAGCACAAGTCAGTATTTCACATGGTTATATGGCCCCAGTGTGTGTAAAAAGTAGATCATTGGGTATGTTGGAAAGTGGCTTAATGTACAAATAAGAGTAAAATACATGGATAAAGGCCACTGTCTTGTGCAACGTAGTGTATAGGAGGCTGGATTAGATTATCACATCAATTTCTTCTTGTTTTACCATTTAGAACACTGGAACAAAATTACTTTACTATTTAACAAGCTAAAAAGGCACTTTCTAAGAAGGATCAAACCCAAATCTTTCTTCCAAGTCCTATAAACATCAGTCTTCACCAACATATCTGACCATTTGGGTCACTATAGAGGAAACCTGAGTTACAGATCAGAGATAATGTAGAGAAGTGTTGATATTCCCTATGTTCATTGATTGCACTCAAAAAGCAAAACTAAGGTAGATCCTAATGAAATCCAGACTCTTCTACTATAAAGGAGGACTCAAACAAAGGAGATTGTGCAGCCCCACAAAAAAATCAACACTAGAGAAAATGCATTTTTTTTTCCCTAGTATGAATAGTATAAGACATTGTTAGAAAGATACTTGCTTACATTACCAGAAATGATAAAAGACTTTCCATTAAAAAACAATGAGGAAAAACTGTGCATAACCCTAGGAGAAAGGAAAGAGACGGCAGGGATAGCATCATGCTATGTAACAACCTGCCACCAAATCAGAAATGGACAATAATGACAAATGGACACAGGGGATAAAACCCCAAACACACTGGGAAATATTGGGCAGATGCATGCTATGTTGTATCTGTTGCTGACAGTTACCCAAGGTTTCTCCTTTCTTACACATTGACAACATTTGTACAGCCTGGCATGCAAATAAATATTCTGAGTTGAAGCTTAGCACTGTCACTGTTTTCTTCTTCCTTATGAAACAAACCATGACACATAGATAGACTTTGAAGCTCATATTTTATTGTGTCTTCTCCCTCTGTATCCTCCTTTTAGCACAAGTGCCGTTCACAGCCACTCTGCAGCTCAATGCATATAATTTATGCCATCTTTTAAAGAATACAAAGTAACAAAGAGAAAGGTTTGGTAAAAAGAAGGAAAGGGGACAGAACATATGTATACACTTGGATCTGAGCATTTATAATTTCCATAGCTGTAGCTATAGCTAAATATCTGGCAGATTTAATCAAATTATTATTTTAAGGGATCTCAGGTCCAAACTGAGCTTAACTTGGGGTTTGAAAAACAGCTGTTATGATCTCCTTGAGTCCCTGGGTGTTAGTCACACAACAAATTTGCCTTAGCTGGCTAATTACTCATGGTGTACTCTTCTTGTTCAGCTACCCAGGATGTCATGCAGCAGCACCTCCAGGGCTGAGCCGGCAGGAAGAAGCTTCAAGCTGAAATCTTCTGGGGTTTGTTTTGACTTCTTTCGACTCAGATGAATCCCTCACCCCACTTACCTGGATGGTATTCGTAGAGTGGTTCCTTCTGGGTACTTAAAGGAATGAATAACTCCATGAAAAATCACTGATGTCTCCCTTTTGGTTTGTGCCATCTCCTAACAAACTCTGTTCTAAGTAGAGAGGGTGATATTACATTTTTTTAAACCAAATCATATGCTGATTTTTTGTTGCAAACAAAGATCAGATGAGAGCTCAAGACCATTTATTTTACCAGGCTGAGTTCCTTCTTTTCCTTAGTATTCTGCACTTTCACAGTTGTGATTTTTGTTGCATTTTTAAAATGCTTGGTAGGATTTTTATCCTAGTTTTTGCATGTATACAACCTCAGAGCCAGATATTAAGGTACTGTGACCTGGTGCTGTGTCTCCATTTGATCAGTTTATCGAAGGTGAGGATTTGGTGTTTGTCTCTTTACTCAAACCTGTTTCATTAGGATATGAAAAACTGTTGGACTCCAGTTTGCTGATGATATTTCCAACAACAGACAGACCAAAGTTTAAAATAAAACCTTGTGTAAGTTCTATAGAATAGGAGTAACTGAAGAGCATCATAGTGATGTTAGCAGAACTGGTACATCTGCTTTTAAGAAATTATTTCCTTAATCCTAAACTGTCTGTAATCAGTAGACCTACATGATTTACAGCATCTGTGTGTGCTTCCTGTTATGTCACTTTTTCTTTAAGTACCTAACTGCTAAAAAGCACAAAGCTGGACAAAGTTCTTTTTTTCTCAATCATTGCTAAGACGGAGAAACTTTTCAAATCAGTACCATTTGTATAACAATAGGCTGCCTTGAATTTTGTAGTTACTGAGAGACTGAGCGAGCTTAATTACACTGAGCAAAACATTCCTGGAAAAATAGTTAAAATCTATGAGATCTATTCTGGTGAAATTCTTGGTGCACTCAGTGAACCAAATGAAAACTCCTATAGTTTTGTTTAATTAATGCTGAGTCTCATAATGATTGGACTTAACTCTCTAATTACTATTGGTAGTGGCTCTTCAAATTTTGATTAGTGGAGAGGTGAATCACTATCTTTGATGTGGTGAGGTAGCTTCTGCTGCAAATTAAAGCCCGGTAGTGAGGCTATGGATTAATTGTGGCTACGCGCAGCAATTAGGACAGTCTACCTCACCCTGTCTTCTGTCTGAAGTTTATTGCCTGTGGTAAAGGTCATAGAAATCAAACCTGTATTGTACCATTTTGGGATGAGACCTGTATATATTTAAATGTACTGTTTGCGGGAAAATCTTTAGTCATTCTAATTCAAAATATGTCACATGTCATTTTCTTTATCATCAGAAGGAGCAAGTACCAGAAGGCAATCTGCTGCTGGGGAGGGGATGGGAAGGCTCTTTGGGCCACACAGCAAAGAGCAGCCTCCATCTGGAGAGCAGTTGCTGGGGGCTGCCATGGGGTGATGTTAGTTTTGACTGACTTTTTACTCCTGCAAATGTGTAAAGCTGTTTGATAGGAAGTTGACCGATGACTTCCAGAAATGGCTCTCCCTGCAGCAGTCACTCCAGGACTCGCTGAGAGCTTCACGGGTGGGGGGACCAGGTCCCTCCTCCAGATGTTGTCCTGCACTTGGGGGTGCTTGGTTAGTCTCCTTTAGATATGAATCTGAACCAAAGCATGAGAAATACACTGCTATACTCTGAGATTTTAGTAACATTTACTCATTCCGAGTGATGCTTTTCTAACCAAGGCAGTGCCTGAGTACTGTAGCTTGCTTCTTTTTGTCATACTTTCTCCACACTGTGATATCATGTACCGCATAAGGAATCTGGAATGATGGAAAAAAAAGCTGATTTTAAAAGATATATTATTACTATTGCTTTCTGTTCTGCTAATATGATTATGAAGGAAAACATGATTTTAAAAGTTGGTAATGCCTTACTATTTTGGATATTCTACCATTGTCTGCTCCTTATGTGCTTCTCAGAGTTCATCTGCTGCCTGCATTTAGGGTTGGGATTGTGTTTTTTTCATTTTTTTTTTTTGTTTTTACTTTTATCCTATTTATTCAGCCTTATCAATTCCAATTCAGTTCTTTCTCTCTGTCCTTTGCTCCTACCCTGTGACTTACTGCCATTTGTGCCCTGATTTGTTAGTGGGAGCATGAGAAAATAGTTTCTACTGAAGCTGCTAAATATGTCTCTCATTTATTCAGCTGGTGGGAGAGAGAGAAGAAGGAATGAGGCTCAGTAAAGTAGCCTTTGTAACCACAAGATTGTTTGCACTTTATTGCCAGAACATGCTGAGTCTTGAAGCCTTTGTATGATTTTTATAAGTAGAGAGACTGTAATTGAACTTTCTTGCTATATGTTAAGAAAAAAAAAATAAAATATTTACTTGTCTTTTTTTCATAGAAACAGTGAGGAAAAAAACAATTTTTGAAATCATGTAAATGAGTGCAATTATATAAACCTCTCTGAAAATAATGAGACCTCTGTGAACAATTTTAAAGAGAAAGCAAAAGCAGCCCTTTGCATATTCCTTCCAAGAACAAGCAATCTCGCTGCAACTTTTCACTGTAAAGTTCAATCCCTTATGTTCATTTCTGATGTGCAAATAAAGCTGAAACTAATTTCTAACTAGGAGAAGATTTAGGCAAAATGGGACATCTACTTCCATGTCTCGGACTTGTCTTTCCTTTTAATAAAAAAAAAGATAATTATAAGAAAAAAACAGATATCCTCAAGTACTTTTTCAAATAAACCTATTTACTTAAATCAGAAGGCCATAATCTATTTCATTACTTATGTTCAAACACTTGCTTTTGTAAATAAAAGTGAGAATTTCATAAACCCAGCAAGACCAATGTAACCAGCACATGGATCTGAATCAATCCTCTGACACACAATTACCTGTTAAGAAGACAATGCTACATGATAGGAATCTCTGCTATCTCAGTGGTCCTAGAAATGAAAAGGATTGATAGCAAGTGAAAATAGTTGTAATAGATAAAATGAATACATTAATAAGCTTATCTATTTATATATAAAGTCTATATAGGTATATTTACATAAATATAATTAGGAGTCATATGGCAGTTGGTAATATGCACTCTAAGTAGACTAAAGAAACAGAGATAAGGAGGTCTTATTTCTGGATATTCCTTCAAGGGCAGATTGTTCAGCACCTGCAGGTCAGCACATGGAAGAAAGCTTTATGTACCCATAAAGACACTTGTTTTCTATTGAATTAATGTATGACAGAAGAGAGGCCAGTTATAACCATTAATCTGGTTCAATTTTATTACAATTCATAGCCCATGAGAACAAAATAAGCCTGTTGAACTACATGACAGCAGCAGTACATGAGTTCGTGCTTAAAAATATTATTCTCAATGTTGGGACATCTGGGCAGCCAGATCTAATCGTATTTCTTTACTCTGCCAGAACTAGAGCATCTGACATTGGAGTTATTTGCTCAGACATTTCTAAATAGATAGTGCCAGATAACTAACTGTAATCAAAACCTCCCCTTTTTCTGACAGTATTTAGATGTGCCTCCAGTCTTAAAAAATTCTGTCATTGTTAAAAATAAAAAAAAAAAAAAGAAAAAAAGAAAAAAAAAAGGAAAAAGGACGTCCTAAATTTGAACTAGAGTCCCACAGCCTGAGCCCTTCATGTTGCCCTGAGAGGTGTGAAGGAGCTGCTGGGTGGGGGTCCTCTGGAGCTGCGGACCGAGGGATGATGCTGGGACTCTGCAAACTACCCATGGTGTGTGCAAGACATGTTTCTCCTGACCAAAGCCTTATCTTGCCTTCCACTCTCACTGAGGAACAGACCTGTGCAGCAGCTGGGCATGAAACATCTGGTGATTCAGCAATGGGGACACACACACCTTTGCCTCTGGGCAGAGCGGGCTGTCCCATCAATGCTGATCAATTTCATACTCTGGCTATTTGCTGTACCATTGTCTGGCAGCCGCTGTCTGGCTTTAGGGCATTTTCTTCTGTCTGTTTGTCTGATTACACTTCATACTTTCCTGAGAGAATTTAATGGAGTGTAGGAGTTGTCATAATAACATCCCTGCTCCTGTGTTTATTTTCCTTAGATTGCAGGAATGTTAAGAGATCAGAATTTCATTTATTTCAATAATACTTGTTATAGATCAAGCTTTGATGTACACAGAAAGGAGAGAGGAAATAGACATGAGAAACAAGTAAAACGCAGCCTTACTGAGCACTGCCTCCTCTGCAACTTTGCTGCATCCTCCTGGTTAATTGATTGTGCTATTTTATGGCCAGTCCAGCTCTCATTTTCACTTTTAGAAGGCCCATAAATAAGAGCTGTTTTTAAGGTATTGACCATACTCTGAAAAGTTTATTGCCTTATCAGAGCAGCATAGAGGTTTACTGTGATTTTCATCTTTTTTGCTAGTACTGGAAACAGTTCTGGTGGTAAAGTATTCCAGTACAACTCAGAGACGTGAGATTCAGCTCTTTACAGCCATTTTGCAATGATGTTCAAGGTAGATTGAGAAAATTTGACACACATTTTTCATTTAGAAAGGAGCAAAACTTTTAGAAAACTCTTAGTAAAATACGCTCATTTTTCAACCCATTCTAGTATTTATTCACATTCAGAACATCCATCTGTTTGGAAGAAAAATGTAAAGTGCAAATGAAATGTTTTCCTTTTTTGTAAAGCTCCATTACCCTAACTGTTTTTATTACTGGTGAGAATTTTTCACTCGGCTTCCTACACTTTGGGTTGGACCACTGCCAGAGCCCTCTTCTGCATGGAATACACATCGTGAGTGTGCAGGACAGCCCACTAATTAATCAAGAATCGAGGAGATGTTGCAGTTGGACTTGCTTCATGGAAAAGGAGCTGGCAGCAAAGATGCCTCCTGAAGCTGGTTCAAAGAAGGCTTCCAGGCTGTGGAACTGGAGGGAGAAAGAGGCACCTTCATA
The DNA here is from genome assembly GCF_905368555.1 of Meleagris gallopavo. Taxonomy (NCBI): domain Eukaryota; kingdom Metazoa; phylum Chordata; class Aves; order Galliformes; family Phasianidae; genus Meleagris; species Meleagris gallopavo. Next base: position 11,100,466 of record NC_139414.1, on the reverse strand, counting down.
GCTTTAATACTGAACAGAAGGTCTCTTGATGTATGGAGCTGTGTGTGATGGTGATGTTCCCTGTGGCTTGTTTTCTGGTTACAGATTAATTTGCTTTATGTTCATCTGTCTAGCATGTGACAGTTAATTCATTTTCTCCTCAAACAGAGGGTAAAATTCTGCCATATGACCTAGGGTGGAATCCTGAACCAACTGAGGTGAAGAAGACCCCTGCCATTATATTCATTGAGAGCAGGATTTAATCCTAATTGTTAAACCCATTTAGGGCCAAATTTCATCATGGCTGACTCACAACTACATCCCCAAGAATTTCAGTGAGACACAGTAGCTTTTGGAGGGGAAAAAAACAAGATAAAATTCCTTTTTATAGGCAGTATGTTGAGGTACAAAGGAAAAAAAAAAAGAGTTGAGAGTAGGAAGTAGTAGGACAGATAAAACCTTTGTTAACTCAATTGATTCTTCACAAGACTTTCTAATTTGACCCAACATTCACCAGATTACAAATGGGCCCTTTTCCATATATAGTCTTTTTAGGTTAACGATGAACAAACCTCTCTGGTTTATTATTACTGAGGAGACAGCACATTCTGTAAATGAAGGTGGTAGGGTAATTACTTTTTTCAGCATTAAGTAACCATGTCTGTCTTAATTACAACAAAAATATGCTTGCAAATGTAGTCAGGTTGGCTCAACTAGCAAGCAATTAAAGCAGGTGAAACTACTTTTGGGGATGTGACACTTTGCTATATGAGGAATGTAATAAAGCTGTGGGAACTTCTTGCTGTTTTTAGTCAGAGGCATTAAAATACAGAGTGGGTGTATTGGCTAGATAAATAGTGGGTAGATTGTGATGTGCTTAATTGTTAATTAGAGAAAGAGGTATAGGATACTCAAGTTAAATGTTACGTTTTTGTCTTTGTTAGTAATATTCAGTAATATCTGTGAGAAGAGACTGAGCATCTAATGTGGATTAAATTTTCAGGTAAGCTCAAAACAGCCCTTTTTAAGAAAGGAAAAAAGGGTTTTTCTTTTTAAAGTGATCGGAAATCAGAATGGTAGTATATGGAAAGAGGAGAATCTTAAAAAGCACACTTTTTTTCTGAAAGAGTTTGGGAATTCTGGGGGAACGTGATATATTGTGGATCATGTGACAGCAGAGATCTAGAGGATTAGAGGGCAGCAGAGCTTCTCTTGCTGTACTCTTGTATGTTGTGGTGGAACAGGTCTGTGCTCTTAAAGATATGCTTTACAGAAAGAGATAGCTCAGTGCATTAGTACAGCTGGCTTGGAGTTGTTAGTGCAGTTCAAATAAAGTGTAAATCTCAGTGCTTGCAGCATTTGGTTAAAGCTAGGTCATTCCAGAATTAGTACAAATAGAACATGCCTTGTTCAGGATTTCCAACACAAACCAACACAGCGTGAAACAGAGCAGGGAATGCAGTCAAGATTGCTCTTTTAAAAATAAATAAAATAACACAGTAAGCAAAGATGAGGCTATGACTAATCAAGTTGGCTAGTGGAGATTCTCTTATACTGCATTAAATATTGAAATATTATGTACCAAAAGAAAGCTGGCAGGTCTGAGTTAAAATGAGTCATTTATTAAAACTCAGGATAAGGAGCTAAGGCAAAGGGATATAAGGTGAATGGAGCATAAAAATCTTTATGAAAATGCAATTCATCTTAAGACTGGAGAAGGACAGTAGAGCTGTCTGTTTATGATTCCTGCTTTGCTACTCCAGATCAAGACAATCTATCCTGTTGTTTTATTCTGCTTCTTTTGGTAGAAGAGAAATGAACTTGTTCTCCTTAAATAATAAAAGTGGCTTTCAAATCTTCAAGTATAAATGCAACTTGAATTCCTTGGTATCTTATGTCCGCTTGTTTTGGACTCTTTCTATATAATTTTTAAAGTGAGTGCTAGAGCTGAAATTATAAACTGATGAATGAAAAACTGAAGCTGACAACACTGGAGCAATGATGAACAAGCTACCAACTAATTTCTCTTATCTCTTTACATTTGATAGTAGTGGTCTTGCAGTGAAAGTCTAAGAAATAATGAAGAAACTTGCAGCGACATAAATGGTAATTGAAACAAAGGCGACATGTGAGGTGGCCCCTGGCAGCCTGTGCTGATGTGAGAAGAAGCTGGCTATGCTGGTGCTCCCCAGGAGAAGTAACACCCCCTCAAATGTGTGCAGTGATAAGAATAGGCTCCTAGCACCAACTGATGCGTTCTACTGATGTTATTTTAGTAGATCAGACAATGACATAGTCTACTGAAAGCATTTATTCATTCATACCAGATGCATGGTGCTTTGGGATGTTTAGTCTCCAAGACTAAGTCATAGATATTACTGTAAGTACTGCTATAAGTGAAATTTCTGATTTTTTTTTTTTTCTGATGCATGTCCTTGTACAAGGAACTGAGATACTGATATATGGATAAAATCTGCTATGTAGTTGTATAGCATCCTATCTTATAAAAGCAGGCAAGACAAAGATATTGAAATATCTTTGAGATATGATATTGCATATTGAAAGAGAGAAATCTGAATTAGATAGTGGTGAATCTCTCTCTCATTTTTTCCCCCCAAATCTCTAAGGGTTTCCTACTGTATATGATGAAAAGACAGGAGTAGCACATACTTTTGATCTGCAGCAAAATGGATTGGAGTTCTGAAGGAAACCAGCTTAATCACTAGGACTCTATGTTGTAGGATGGTGTTCTTTGATTCTCAGCTTATTTTCAGTGTTTAGGGAAGAAAAAAATCAGGTGAACACTAACAGTAGAGAAAATGGGGGAATATGCCACTTAGTCCAATCCATTCTGTGCTACTTGATTAACAATAAATTTCACCTGATAAAATGTTCATCTTTCTGAGTAGCAAATAAACACCACCTTTTCAAAAGAATTGTAGCTCATAAAAATGTTGTAGTGCACAGGTGCCCCATGCAGATCACATCATTTAAGATTTTTGGGAAGGGAGTTAAGCGTGGGACGAGGGAACAAGATAGTATTGTGTTCTCCTCCTCTTGCACTCGCTGTCTCTTGCAGACATTCTTTTCTTTACAGTTGCTTGAAATTTGAGAAGGTGGAGGGAACTGCTGCAGTGGGCCTTGCCCTTCGCCTTTTTGTTTCTGCTAGTCTTAATTAATCTCTCCCTAGGTTCACCACGTTTGTGATTAGAATTTTTTTTTAAGTTGGGTTTATGCTCACTAAGCAGATTTTCTCATAGCTCTACTCGAAACTCCATTATTACCATTTTGAATGCTGCACTGTTTGTTCTAGAAACCCATCTTAGTAATTTATCTTATATCTCTATTTTCCCCTCATGGAAAATACAATTATTTTAATTCTTGTAATTGTTTTTCATTTCCTACACTCCAAATTTGTCTCTCTTCCCCCAGGCATCTCTTCATCTTAGATCATTGACTGGAAAGGCCTTTTTGGCTCTTTAATTTCTTATCTCTATTCCAAATGGACTAATATTGCAGAGTGTTCAATAAGAAAATAATTTATTCTTTCATCGTGCAGTTGCAAAATTGGCAGGCATAAACAATATGATTGTTTAGTTTTTGGGGGTGCTAAGTATGTCTGAAATTGAAGTGCCAATTTAATGGAAAGTTGTGTGAAACTTTGAGAATAAGCATTGGAATAGTTACACAGGTACAAACCTTCACTGTTAGTTCTGAATTCAGTATAAATATGGAGCCTTCCTTGCTTTATGCAGGGAAAAACTATTGTGTTGTTACACAATTCCCATAGAGAATGATGCACAGTGAATTAGAGAATTATTTCTTGATTCCTTTAGTTGTTTTTGTTTAATCTCATGTAATAGCCAATTAACTTGATTTGCCTTTAGAGCTGAGGAAATGTATAAATAAACCTGGCAAAAGAGTGAGGTGGGAAGGAGCATAGGGGGCTGGAGTCACGGAGGTGCTCTGTGTGAGCACCAGGAAGTCGGTTGCCATCTGGTCAGTTATAAATAGGACCCTCATACAGCCTTATCTCTGATATTTCTGCTCATGATTTCTATTTGCAGGTTTTCTTGCCTTTGCTCACCCTACCTGCTGTGCCTGTAAAAACTAGCAAAGGTTTTGTTGGAGGCTCTGGTTTTGGCCACTTTCCTGCAGCTGGGTGCTTAAAACAAAGATTGATGCTCAGCTGGTGGTGAAATCAGCCAGGGGAGGATCATAGCTAAAAGAGAAGAGATTTAGATTAGATGGTCAGGGAGATGGTTCTCTCTAGGAGGGTGGTGAGGCCCTGGCACCGCTACCCAGAGAAGCTGTGGGTGCCCCATCCCTGGAGGTGCTCAAAGCCAGGCTGGATGGGGTTCTGGGCAGCCTGAGCTGGTGGGGGGACATTCAGTACAGAGTAGGGGGTTGGAACTAGAAGATCTCTGAGGTCAAGCCATTTGATGATAACCTTGATAAACTAGAATAAAGCCTTTCCAAAGGGCCATATTTCTTTGAGCGTCATCTTTTTATTTCTGGCAATTTTTCCAATTGGAAGTCTCGAGGTTTAGCCATCTGTTTATGGTTGCCAGATGAAAAATTCAGCAGTCTCACAGGAGTTCTATGATTGTAGATATATTTCTTTCTGAAAAATACAATAAATTGCACTTGGGCAAGTGATTTTTGAGGGAGATTTTTGTCTCTTTTTATAGGACCAGGATCCTTTTATGGGACAAATGCTGATGTCCAATATGTTGCTCCTGTACTTTCCATGTGTTTCCCTGTCATTGTTTTCTGCAAGATAGAGCAGTCCTGCTTAGGATGGAGACGTGAGATATTGTGAGTCAAAGAAAAAGGAAAAAGAATGACAATCATTTGGTGAAAGCAAAGGTCAGAAATATCTTTTTGTACTTCAAAACTTCCAGTGCAGAAAAATGACTGAACAGTGGTTGCTGGGATTATAGCATATGTTGAGTTAACAGTATTTGCCTGTACTTTCATGTATGAACTGTTGAATTTGGCACCTGTTAGTGTATCTAAGTGACTAGCTTAATGGGAATGTTATTTAGGTGTGGTTCTAGGTCACAGAAAAATGTCAAGGTTTATTACACTTTACAGCTTTTTTTTTTTTTCATGCATTCACCTTATTTTCTATATAGCACTGATCTTGTTATTTTCTCTTTGGCTCAGACTTTGCCGATTAACTGAATATCTGGATGAAGGGGAGGCCTTCAGGTGCCCTCACACAAATAGTCAGAAGCCTTCTCATTTGCCTGCAGACAAGGCAAGCTCTGGTTGTGTGTCTGAAGCATTCTAAAATGCAGACCCGCTCAGAGACTTGGAATTGTACTCAGTGTATCATACAAATTTCTCATATATAAATACAGATATTGAGATGATTAAACACATCAGCAATTTTCAGTGGTTCTTTAAGTCCATCATTCATTATTTTTATGTGAGGAGCATCTTTCTTATGAAACTTATTAAAATGATAGTATAAATTCATTCCAAATTCCGTTGATGACTGTGTTCACACAAAATGATATACATAATGATTTGCTTTTTATTTGCTTTTTGAAACTACATTAGAAATGTGCATTGGTTTTTCAGTTTATAGGAGACCTAATATTACTTTCATAAGAGTGATGACTTAAATTTTCTTTCTTTGTTAGTGATCTGCAGGCACACAGGTGTGGATGCTACGTCAGTTTGAGTCTCATTTAATACCTCCTAGATTGCCTGCATTGTCATTAAGAGTTTAGTCAGATTTGGTAATGGTACATAGGGGTAGCCTTCCCTCATGGAGATCAGAGAGTATAAAATGTGAAAAGACAAAATAAGTAGGATTCATTCACCTAAGGTTTTGTTGCTGAGAAGTCATAATTTTAACAGATATTTGAGCATTTTTTAGTGCTTCTAGGCATTTAAGTCTCTTTTTAGTGTGGAATTTCTGATGTTTCCCTTCAGTGACTATAAAGATAGCCTAGAATAACTATTTGAGATTAAAAAAATAATAATAATTATGTAACATAAATAAAATGAGCTTAGTCTCTCCCTGAGGCTTATTATAGCTCTGCTGATCTTTACTAGTTAGGTTCTGGCTTTAGTTGAAAATACAATCTCCAGTTTGTCTTTTGGTTTATGCATTCAACTACAACACATGTATTTGACTCCTCTTCCACTCTTTGCATTTTAGTGAAAGGCACTTGGCTTCCAGATATTTGTTGAGCAATATAGTGAAGTGAGCAATTACACTTTGGATTGAATTTAAACATATTAAAATGTTTTTAAAAAAAACCTCATCAGTATCAATAAGTAATGCTTCAGGCCTTATTTATACTCAAATTCCCTTCTTTCTGTAAACAAACACACAGCTGCTTAAAAGCTTTGAATGGAAGATCAGGGAAAGTATGAATTCTTTTTTTTTTTTTTCCTCATAGCTTTCAGAAGTTTGTGATTCAGAGGACTGCTGAGCTAGAAGTTTTAAACTGTGTTTAATGGCACTTTATTCATTTTTCTTTTCCTGTTAATTTTGTTTAAATTTCTTCGTAGAGTTATGAAAACTTCTGGCTCCTGCAGCATGGCGTGACATGATATAGCATAGTTTAATCTTCTCCTAAAGAAAATGATGTCTTTTCTTGTGCCATCGTGTTAGCCATATACCCTGGGTAGCAACTGTAACCTCTAAAACAGTATTTCTTGTATTTCTTGTACTGTTTACTACTGATTTAATATCTTGCTGCTGTAAAGTTTCTGATGTGCACTCAAGGAAAAAATTATTCTCCCTGTAATGAAGTGGTTTTACTTCTGTACACTAATTCCCTACTCGCTCCTCCCTTCTGGTCATGAGATGCGGGTGTGAGTGAAACCTTTGTTGCAATAGTTGAGAAGTTATGCATATAACTGTTTTTCTTCTGACACATAAGAAAATGTAGATGAAGAAAAAAACATAATGCATAAACTCAAAGGAGTAAGCTATGTCAATACTAACCCCATTGTATCTATATAGCTGTGTTGGAGGGGAGTTGGAATTGGAAACTTGAAGGTTCTATATTAGGAATAGCATTTAAAATCCATGTCATTAAATGGAGGAAAACCTGTTCCTTTGAGGCCACAAGTGATAAGAAGGAATTAGGAAAAAGGAATGCCAATCAGACTTTTATTGGACACTATATTTGTTTTAATAGCTGGATTTTTAGAGCAACTTTTTGCCAGGTGGAAATATTTTTATGTTGATTTCAGACATGTTTCTCTTACATTATCCTTCTAAACAGGCATTTACAAACATCCCAAGCTTTTAGTGAGACTGGATTGAATGAGGATTGCTTTGTTGGTCTTGTATAAAAACAATCGTTCTTAAAATATTCACCTTGAAAATACAAGCTCTTTTTCCTGAGAGTATCTTCTATTTATTCATAATTAATAAATAAGCAAAGAACGGTGTAGTACAACAGCAAGTAGTTACAATAGGCGCTCAGAACTAAAAAGATTTTCTGGTCAGAAAGCAGACATCCAGCTGTGCTAAAAGAATAGAGGAATTTTTAGAGAGCTTCTTGGGTGTTTCTGAGTTAGAGAGGTCTTTTAGGACAGGAACATCACTTTTTAAATAGTGATGCTTGAAAGCACATGAAGTTTTTCCCAAGCAATCCAGCTTGGTCCCAAACTCTATGAGTGAAGCTCCTGATGTGAAGGCATCGGGTAGAAGAGTTCTTGGCATACATTTTGATTAACTACAGCCCTTGAGGTTTGGGGAAAAGCAGAGGAATGGTTGAGGCTGTGCAGGTTGTGGGTAGCAGTGCAGACTGGACGAGTGCACTGGGTATTTATACAGTCAAATTTTCAGAGTCTTGACCCAATGCAGACTAAAGATGGAGATGATGAACCAACACAGGCAGAGTCAAAGAGCTATATCATTTGGCACTACTGAAGAGATGCTGTCTGATCAGGAGACGAGGACAAACTTTTCTCTTTTTATTAGTGGAATGTAATGCCAATTTTTTCCCTCTTTTATTTGATTTGACAGGTTGTGTTGCAGCAAGTGATGGAAAGTATTCCTATCCTGTTCCTTTTGTGAGGTTGCTTGTTCCAGGGGCATCCTCATTGTGCTACATCTAAGGGCAGCCCCTTACTCAAGGTTGCCCTACATTCTTCCAGTGACCCTCTGGGAGACCAAATTCATTCTGTGCCTTCCCGATTTGCTGTAAAATGTGTTTTGTTAGTTTTCTCAGCTTGCAGACTGCCCCCACCCACAGCTGTAATCAGTGTTGCCAAACTGGAATAAGGAGTTATTCAGACTTCTGTCCCTGTGGAGTAATAATGTGGTTTATTTGCTTCTGTGTTGGACTTTCTAAGCCATACACAGTGCATTGGAGGACAACATTTTTCCTTATTGATTCACTGTTTTCTTTTTTTGGATTTTTATCCAAAATATTCTTTGGTGTATTTCATTTTTCCACAACAAATAACCCCTTGGGATTTTTGTACAAATAGCTTATAATGGCAGGCTACAAAAAGGTCTCATATACAGTTAAGAGGCATAGGAATCTGAGAGCAAGCAGTAAGAGAGATAGGAGCAGCTCATCCCAAAGATTTTGTTTCATCCAGAGCATCTTTATCCTCTTTCACCTGGATTGTACTCAAGCCAGAACACAGTTCTGAAATGTCACTTTCATTTCAGATGCTATGAAAAGTTTGTCTCAACTTTACAAAGCATTACAAAACATTGAAAAGAAAAAAAAAATGCCAAAGAATGTAAAAATAAAAAGTTAAACATACAGTACATGAAAATTACACCCTGGAACATAAGCCGTCTATTCTGAAGAGAGTAGATTGCAGAGCTGGGTCCCACTCTTGTGCTTCTTTTTTTCAATAGTAGCAGATTTAAAAAAAAAAAAGCAAAAAACAAACAAAAAAACCCCAAAACAAACAAAAAACCAAAACAAACACACAAAAAACTTCTAGCAACTGCATAGAGCTTTTTATTCCTAGACAAGTACTTAGCAGTGTGCGGTAGTTTTCCATTCTGATGCCCAAAATGGTTGTGACCTGAAAAATAGACATGAAAAAAGGAATGGTAAAGGAGGTCAGGGATGATGTTTCTTCTTTTAGAAGCCTTTTCCTTTTCTTTTAAAAGAAATCTTGAACAGAAAACAACCAGACCTTTGCATGTGAATAATGTAATTATACATCCTAGCCTCACACCTGTTGAGAGGAATTTATTAGTACTTGTGGAAAGAAAAATGAGGAGCTGAAGGTGTTGACCTCTTATTAAAATTGACTTACTAGTGTTTGCATCACCTGTTGCTGCAGTGTTTAATCAGTCTTTTTAGATTGGAGTAGGTATTAGATTAGCACCAGATGTTTTCAAACTTTGCAGTTTTTTTTTCCAGCCCTTAAAATAGGATGTCTTTAGAAGCCATTAAAAAGCATAGTTCAGTACATTTGACTCTGCTAAGTTCCAAGTAAGAGAGAATTTACGAGTTACTATCTTCTCATTTTATTGTGGAAGACATTGTTGAACAGATCTAAAGGATCTTCCTTTGAGATTGCTTTCCTGAGGATGATGGTGTAAAAATAGGCAGTGACATGGCAGGATGATGAGTCTGAAGACTTAACAGAGGAAATGCACGTAAGCACAAAAGGTCAACTCCTCTAAAGAGTTTCAAAGAGGAAAACCTTGTCACAGATGGTGAAAAAAGGCAGACAAGATTTAAGTGTGGTTTAACCAGACTGCATATGTGTTAGCTTAACATCTTGGAGAAGTGAACTTGTTTGTCCAAGATAAGCACGCTTCCACAATCTGTCCTGCATGAGGGAGGTCCCTTTCCAGCCCTTAAATGGACCCAGAATTGCTGCTGCAAGCTCAAGGCCCTTCTTCTTTGAGAAGGGGAGTGTATGGAGATGGTGTGGTTCTGTTAGACAGATGGAGGATACTCCTTTACCATCCTTAGCTGTTTTTGACCTTTATTCCAAATCAGTAACACTGAAACAGCATGAAATAGAAATGCAAAGCAGTACTTGGTAAATTCTACTGCTGTGTGTGGTGAACGGTGTCTGGGGATGCCCTCTGGAAAGAGGAGAATGAAGGAAAATGTTCCCCATGGTTGCATCAGACAGTGAAGAAAACTCTCTCTCCCAAAACAACAGCTAAAATGCTGCAATCCAGTCAGCTCTGGATCTCTTGTCACCCACAGAACTCCCAGCGAGGACCAGCTCAGCAGGGAGGCAGAGGAGAACACGACAAACCTTAGCAAGGCAGCAGCCCTGTTCCTGGCCCAAAGTTTGCCTGCAGCTGCTTTAAAGCACACAGAGCCAGGGAGGGTCCTACTGCCTGGTACCTGTGGGAACAGTGCTTGGTTTCATCTGTGAAATCTGTGGTTCCATAAAGGCACTATTAACAACGAGTAATTAGTAACAGCTCCCATGAGAGGCAGGTGACTGAGGCCTCTGTAAGGTGCCTGTGCATGCTGCACAACAGGCAAACACATCTACTGCTTGGTTTAGCAGGAGGCATACCTACATGTTTGCCAGTATTATGGAGAAACAAACAAACAAAAAGCAAAACCTCACCTGTGGTGTGGTGTAGATTGTTTAAGCTTCACTGAATGAATTGTTTCTTTCTTTTCTCCTTTAAAGGTTGAGAAGAACTTAGGACATTTTCTTTTAAACTAAGACCCTTTTACATTGCAAGGGATGCAAAAGAAATACCAGAGCCTAAAGCTTTTTAGTCTGTTTCTTTAGTTGGGCCATAGTATTTTGAAATAAAAAGGGAATATATGGTACTGTAAGAAATAGATTTTTATTTATTTTTCATTATTTTATTTTTCATTATTTTATTTTTCATTATTTTATTTTTCATTATTTTATTTTTCATTATTTTATTTTTCATTATTTTATTTTTCATTATTTTATTTTTCATTATTTTATTTTTCATTATTTTATTTTTCATTATTTTATTTTTCATTATTTTATTTTTCATTATTTTATTTTTCATTATTTTATTTTTCATTATTTTATTTTTCATTATTTTATTTTTCATTATTTTATTTTTCATTATTTTATTTTTCATTATTTTATTTTTCATTATTTTATTTTTCATTATTTTATTTTTCATTATTTTATTTTTCATTATTTTATTTTTCATTATTTTATTTTTCATTATTTTATTTTTCATTATTTTATTTTTCATTATTTTATTTTTCATTATTTTATTTTTCATTATTTTATTTTTCATTATTTTATTTTTCATTATTTTATTTTTCATTATTTTATTTTTCATTATTTTATTTTTCATTATTTTATTTTTCATTATTTTATTTTTCATTATTTTATTTTTCATTATTTTATTTATTTTTCATTATTTTATTTATTTTTCATTATTTTACTATTTTTTATTTTAAGCATGACACTTGTATTACTTCCCATATGAAATACCTTCCCTCTTCCGCAGCTTCTAAGGTGGAGTTGAACTTCCATTCCTATATATACATAGGAATATATATAATTTTTTTAATATACATACATACATACATACATTTATCAACAAAACAATATAGTACCACAAAAGTATTGCTATGTGTCTATGATTAAAATAAGGAGCAGAATGGCTCCATAGTTTCCATTTTTGGAGTAACTGAAACACAAGTGCAATTTGCCTGGATAAACTTGAGAAATTGCAAGAATAATCACTTTTTTTTTAAAACAAAAAAATTAAAATTGTCATGCAAATCTAATGGAGAGTGGGAGGAGTTCATTCTGCATGGGAATGTCATCAGCAGCTTATATGCGATAGGAAGCTGCTTATAACTGCATGTTTTACCAGCATTCTGAAAGTGTTTTTGAAGAAGAGCAGTACAGTAAGGAGCAGTGTTTTAAAGACATATACACACATGCAAACAAAACCAGGTTCTTCCTTGTGGTTCTCCTTAGCTGTTTTCAGATACTGTTTTTACTTTTTCACTGGCAAAGGTTGAAATGTTAGTGGTAATGTCGCAGAAGGGTGTCATGCAACTTTGAGAAACATATTCTGCTACAGCAGTTCTTGTGTAGAATCTAAGTCAAAATGAAATGAATTCTTTTGCTGTTCTTGAACATGGATCCGTGACATTTGCATGGAAGGTTTCTGTTTGCACAAAGCAGCCCTGAATTCCTTTTACTGAAACTGGGCAAGTTACTTAAAACAGAGATATTTTGTTCTTGGGTTCAGTATGCGGTATCAGAGAGATCATTTGATGGCTTACGTTTTTTTTTTTCCTGGATGCAGAGTATACCATTTTTCTTATACATTAGTTCTAATTTTAGCTAAACATGTATGTGGATGAAACTTTATTTTAATTTGAGAAAAATATCAATCTGGTGTGTGTGTACATGTATACAAATATAAAAATTAAACAAAAGATGTGTTTGGTATTTCCATACTTGCAACTGTTCAGGTAAACTTTTTTGATATGCTGGTGCAGATAATGTGAGCTGAAGAACCTTAATTGAAGTTTGTTTGGAAGCTGTCCAGTTCTCCCCATCACTCTCTACTAAGCCTTTCTGTTCTGTTTGCTGAGGGTGCTGAATTTGTAATGCTTTGCCTGATGTTTGGATGTCAATAATGGAATTTTCCAGACACTAGGCTTTATGTCTTTAGAGTATTTATATAAACTACTTAACAAACCTTCTAAATTCAATTACATTGTTTTTTAAAGGCAGAGGCACTTCCCACTATGAACTTAGCTAGAGCTGATAGACACTGACAAACTTCTAAGCCAGTATATTTTGAGAGACCTTGGTGTGCTAAATTATATATTTCCACTTAGGGAATTGTTCAAGAGAGTAGTAATAGTGTAAGCCCATAGGTATTATGGTAAGTACATTCATCGTGTCAGAACAGTTGTATTTAATAAAGCTTTATTCCCAACTACAGAGAGCTTTTAAGATGTTTTCCACTTGGGTAACTGTTTTGTTTTGTGAGTTTTAAAGATTCAGTTATTAGTTCAGGGAATTTGAAACTAATGTTAAACCTCAAACTGTAAAAATATTATATCAAATATTTAGATTGGTGTAATGTGTTACATGGAGACGTGTAGTAATATTTCTTATGCAACATAAAACAATTGTTGTGTTACCAGTGTTAAATGGAAGGTCACAGCAATTCACACAAAATTAATAATTGTTAGAAAATATGTTTAACTTTGGTTACACTCTTGTACAATGCATTTTATTATACATTACCTAATTTTAACAATCCCTGACTTTGTGCCACATAAATGTATTCTCTACAATGTAAGGGCAAAGCACAGAATAAATATATTGATGCAATTATTTCAAAAAAATTTCCTGGAAATAGGAAAAAAAATATTTGTTCAGTGATTCAACATTTAAATCCAATGTATTGAGAATAGAAAGATAAATCTCATTATATTTTTTTTCCCTTAAGTATACCACAAAACTGGTAATAAATGCAAAAACTAGATTTTGTTTTCAGTAAAAGTGACAAATATTTCATAGAATCATAGAATTGTTTGAGTTGCAAGGGATCCTTAAGGGTTTAGTCTATCTCTCCTGCAACAAATATTTGGATACTGATAATCTTCTTAACAAACTACCTCCAATCAGAATTGTCAACTTTTTTTTTTTTTAATCAAGTAATGTGGGCAGAAATAAGTGATTTGACATGTTGGAAGAAAATGCTGAGAGAGAATATAATGATATCTGCACGTTAGACTTTTTGATCTTTAGTGACCATAGCTATTCTGATATCTGTGAACTGGGTAAATGAGCATACTATGTGTAGTATTGCTGGTCTTAATAAGTCTAAGATCAATTGCCTAAATTCTGAACTTTCTGTCAGATTATTTTGAGTGGCACTGTTAGAGGTATAGGTTGAGTTAATGGGGATTATCTTGTGCAGAAACCACCTGAATGGCAAAGATGTGCTCTAGGTAAGTGGTTTCTCAGTTGAGGACTGCCGTACCTTGGAGCCCACGTTTCTTGTAGGGAAGGTGATGATCCCAGGAGACATGTGCTCTGGAATGTTGTTAAATAATCACAAAAGCCTTGTTGTGAATTTATGCAAGTAAGAAAAGTTTCTCTGATGGACAGTACCCCCCCTGTGTCCTTGCTGTCCTCTTGCCTTGGAGCTAACTCTCCTCTGGATCAACATATCTTTAGATTTATGTAGAATTTGCAAGTTTTATATTATGGAAAGAAAATGCTTAGGTCTAAGTCCACCTTTTTATCCAATTTCCTGAGTGTTGATTTTTGTTGCCTCCATATTTTTAGGTACAACTGATACAGTGCCAAAGATTACTTTGTTTTCTCAAGATCTCTGGTAACATAGATAAGAGCATGTGTCACTACTCTCTTCTACTGCTTCAGATTACAGTGCTTAATTTGGTTGTGGCCAGAAGTAGAAGGAGAATCTGCATTTACAGTGAGCTTTAATTGCCTCTCTCTTCTCTGCATAAAGATTGCACACAAAATTTTCATCTATCAGGTGTTTTATAAAACAAAAAAACACAAAGTATCTACATAATAGTGTGCTTTAGAAGCTTTTTTTTCTCCTCTAGCTCACAATTGTCAGAGAGGCTTATTTCTGTTTTTTATGATTTGTTTGGTTGTTTTATTTTTTTATAAATGACTTTCATGACTTTAATTTTTAAAAATGAGGACTAAGTAATTAGGTACTTAAGGGAGAAAAAGCAAGAATAAGGCAAATTGAAAATGTTTGATTTTTTTTCTATGATGTATCAAACAATTTAGAAAAGGCTTTTTGCAATGTTTTGGAGAAAAGTGAATTTAAGACTTAAAAATGTGTTTATCAAGAAGTGAATTCAGTTTCCTTTAGGCAATGGCATCTTGTTTTAGTATTGTACATAGGTTTCATCTGAACTTAATAAGTTAGACTTCCCAAAAGCTTTCCAGTTATCTCCACATCAAAGTACAAATCCTGTTAATTCTCTCAGTCTCTGAAAGCACAAGGAAAACATATCTGTAAGTTGATTCTGTAATTCAGTGTCTATAACATACTTTTAGAGGTTTTATAATACTATGGATAAAACAGGCAAAAAACATGTAGGAAGAAATAGACTCAATTGTGATGTTCATAAATCTACACAGTTTTTGTGCCAAATAGGAAAAGGTAAATCCTTCAGAAATGTCGTTATGAAAAATCTGAGGAAGGCTTACATTTCTGGTTGTATTATTTAGGAAGTGTGAAGCCTGCATTTAAGCTCCTCCCACCTTGAATATCAGAAGTCGCAGTGTCTAACCAGAAGGCTACTGACTAATCCTTCGAAATAACTGGAGGGAAGTATCTGAGTTCAACCCTCTGCTACTGAGCTGTTTTGCTCCTATGAATGGAAATTTATTCAAAAATGGGAGAAAAATCAAGAGACAAGTTTTGAATGACTGGATAGACAGAGTGGAGATTTGGATGTTCTCCTGCAATGCACGAAAGTGAGCTCCAGTGTCCTTCTGTATGAAGGAGTATCCCATGTGAGCCCTGTTTACCAGCCAATATTGTATGCTAGGGGAGTATTCTGTATTAACTCATGTTCTTCGTCTCCTTCCTTACCAGATATCCTTTTGTTTGAATTTAATGAAAGTTTGTAAGCATTATGGTGCCAAAAAGCATTATTTTTCAATAAGAGTATTCTGGGGACTTCTGGATGGTGTTTCTACTGTGGTCACAAATCTTCATTCCAATAAAAATTGTCCTCCATTTAGTTTTGTTCTCAAAAATTGTTCTGCTAGTAAAGTTACCTCTAATCCTCTGTTCTTACTTGCTATCAAAAAGAATTATATTAAAAAAATCAACCACAGATAAATCCACAATAAAAGGAATTTATATTGATTTGCTAGATTATGTTATTCTTTCCTTTCAATGTTTTCTTCTAAAAATTTTTTTTGGTCTAGATGAATTAATCCATACTCTTTGTTTGGCTTGCAAGAATTCAAAAGCACTTAAAACTGTCATTTTTATACATATTTTAAAAAAAGTGAGAATAATTTAGAACTGTTTTACTTCCATCCTGTTTTGGTTGAAGATGTTTAGGGAAACCTTACAATGGAAAAAACTTTGAATGAAAAGAGAACAATTTTCTCCCACCAAAAAAATCAATCTACCATCTTTCAATGCCCTCTGAAATACCATACTGTTGCAAAAAGAAGTCTCAAAGGGGAATTCCTGCAATTTGACTAAGATAGCTAACCTGTCTCCTTGGGCTTTTTTGAAAGGTATTTAAAGGGAATAAGATCTTGGAGTGAGAAATTAAGAAACTACTGCTCTGAACTGTTATCCAGGATATCTTTCCTTTTCCTGGGATATGGAGGAGCAATATAGGAAGAGTTATTCCCTTTATTAATACATATTTAAAAATCATACAGACCACAGCAACAAAAAAAACAGATGCTTGAAATAAGAGGACTTTAATATTCTTCATAAGATTCTCATGATGGGGTTTTAGTGCCCCTACAATTACTACTGTGAAATAGAAAAACTTCTGTTTTGTTGGTACATTCAAATCAAATAAGAGATACAGACATTAAAATAGTCCTTAATTACAAGAATGATTGTGTACTTCCTTTGGTCACGTGCTCAAGTTATCAGAATTTATTTAGCTTCAGTTTCTGGAGCTTTAGGACATGTATTTAGAGATAAGAACACTAAAATATTGTAAGACTCCATTCTATGGTGTTTTTTTTTTTTATACACAGTGTTGAAGGAGTGAGGTTTATCTAGGAATAATTTAAATACATTGAAGGCAAATAGATTTGAAATGGTTTTCATGCATGAGGATGCACAGAAAGGTATCCTTTGGGAAAGAGATGAAAGGGATATGAAGGCTGGCATGGCTGGCAGAGCAGAATGAATATCAGAAAAGACCAGAACAGTTCAGAAACATGACCATTTCCTGCAGCTCTGAATGGAGAGATTGTCTGATGCAGCAAAGCTCTCTGAGAAGATGATATGGCTGAATCTGTGGCTGAGGGAAATAGTTTGGCTGTGTGATTATTTACTGAGGTGTACTCTGCTCTTTTCCAAGGAGTGCCTCATTTGTTGTGGAGAAAGGCAGAACAGAAGCACAGTCTACAGAATATATTTTGGGAACAGTTTTTATGCTTTTGACTTTAGAATACTGATGTAGTAATTCTGTAAAATGGATATGGAGGAACAGTTCTGAAATACACCCTTAGGTTTACCTAAAGGCTAATACTTTTAGACAGGACTATGGAAAGAAAATTTAACATTTCCTTGTTTTAACAAACTCCCTAAAGTTTATGCAATTACTCTTAAACTCCAGAGATAATCAACAAAGATATTCACTGTGAAAGGTAAAAGTAAGATAGTGGGAGATGGATAAAGGAGAGAATACTGAAGAAACTAAAATATTTTGCTAAAGATAAAGGAATATTGTCCTAAATCTCTGAAGGCCAAGGCTTGTATGCTTCAGTTAGTCCTTGGGACTTTGAGTATGTAACAGCAATCAGCTTTTGGCCTTTACCTCATGAATGGTTGACAGGTTATTTAAAGAAAAGCAGATGCTTCTACATAATTGAATGCAAAACATTAGTTTGAAAGGTCTTTCCATTGCCACTTCCAGTTTTGGTGGAGCAGCAAAGGGTAGTGATGTTGAAAAGAACATGCATATTCCATTTGTATCGTCTCTTCATGTAACAGCAAAACATAATAATTTTAGTAGAGGTAAACTTTCATGCTCCCTAGAGTCCTTAAGTAATTTTTGGATTAAATGGCCATACTTAGTTTTCTCTTGTAAGTGGTGTCACTCCACTCTCAACTTAATTATCGCTTGTTTGAGTAAGCTTCTGTGTAATGTCAAGTTTTCCCCAATGGCTCTAGAAGGTCAGCAAAGGTCTGCTGTTAATACTTTCTACAACAACTGAAAAGCTTTCCTTGTTTAAACAACAGCCAGGGAGAACACAATTAGATACAATTACCTAATTCTTCTTCTTGTAGTGCTCAATGGCAACTGTCAAACTAGTGGAACAGTAAAGATTAGAGTTTAAGAAAGATCTTGCTTCCAAAAGCAAGTTTATTGAAACTCTTAACAAAGTAATTGACCTTGCTTAGCTACCTTACGTGCTGCAGAGAAGTGGAAGTATAAAAATACAAGAAGAAAAATACTTTCAAGAAATCACAAGGTGGAAGAAAAATATTTCAGAAATTCCAGTAAAACCATCACTTTGGGAAAAGGCATAGAAAGTGTGTGTGAAATAAGGAGTCCTGTGTAACCTAGTGTCCTGTATTAGCAGTTTCTAGAAGTGATCTGTATATAAACATGATTTCTATATGAAATAACAGATTTATTATACAAATAGTCAAATAAATTGTTTTGAGCAAGCCAGAGATGTTTCAGACAAAGGTGAAAGTAATTCCTTAAATTCTGACTGTTATGGACTGACTTGGACTCTTACCATGATGCTTATTTTTTTCTTAAAATAGCTGTTTCCATTGATTGTTATAAACTAAGCTGAAGTAAAGGAAGGAGGAAAAATCAAAAAATAAGAAAATTCTTGGAGCAGAACACTTTATTGTAATCGACCTCTTTTTTGACATAAAACAGATTTTATTTTATTTTTTACCATTTAATGAAAACAATTCCCATTTGTATGTGTTCTATAATCTGTCCATGATGGAATACTGTTTTTCCAGTTATCTCCAGCCTTTCTGTTTTCTCTCTTCCTCTTTTTTAAATAGCTTTTATTTTTTTTATATTCTTTCATTATCTGAACATGCTCTCATTACATGAATTTACTTTCCTGGATTTTATCATAATTTCTATCATAATGACAGAACTGAGTATTCAGACAATTTCTTATTTTGTTGTTATTTAGTGTCCCCTGGGTCTTACATTGAAAATGTAGAAAGCGTTTGCCTTAATAAAAAGAGATGGGTACAAAGCAAATAATTTTAAGTGAGAAAGCATCGTTTACTTCTTTGACAATATGATAATATGAGGTGTGGATTTCTGGAAGTTTGAAAAAGTCAACAGTTTTCCCCTTTATTGTCTTTTGGTACGATTTTTCTGCTGTTTTCATTTGATCACACTGGGATTCCTTTTCTTTCCTTACAAACAAATCCTCCTGATACTGCTGGCCACAGCAAAGTAAGAAGCAGAGCCAGAATGCCTCCTGCATTTTTCCCTTCTGACTCCTTTGAAGGCATCCAGCTTCCCACAGGGAGCGTGTAAAAAGCAGTCTCAACTCCTTGCAGCAGAATGCTGTTTGCCACTCTGGTACTTAAAGAAATCGGGCAGAATCATGTCCCATAGTTAATCAGTGATTTAGATTTTTTACATATTGTTCTGTTAAGATTGTCAGGATATTGTATAATATCTGCATAATGTACAGTTGATGTTTATTTTTGTAAAATTAGATGCTAAGTTCTTAGAGCATGTCCCTGGCTGTTGGCAGGGGAAGTGAAGGTGCTCACTAAGGAGTACCACCACATGGTAGGAAGCTCTCTGTTTTCCTCTGTGATGTTGCCCACACGCTTTGACAATGAAGCAGAAGGACCACCTGTAAGAGCAAAAGGACTGTGTTCTGCAGCTGGGTAAGTCCTGATTCCCCCCCCCCCCCCTCCACCTCCATTCCTGGGAATGCCAGAGTGAGTGCTAGAAGTGAGTGTGTCTGCTGTGGACACCTGCCTACAAACAGCAGTGCTCAACACGCCAACTCATTTTACATAGGCTGTTGCACACCTGTCAGATGGCAGTAACTTTAATTTACTGTCAACCAGAGACGTAAGCTGGATACATAGTGAGTGACCCAGCAGGGCAAACCTTCAGATCACCTTTCCCGTCTCATGGGCCAGCTATTTCTCAGTGGTGGTTTCTCTGCGTTGTAAAGACATTGATGTGTTAAACAAAACCAAGTGGAAAAAGTGGCATGCGAGTGCAATCTCCTTTCAGTACTCATCTGGCAATACTCTTCAGTGTTGTGACTTAAAAGGGAAGAGGACTGATTATTATTAAAGTTAGGTGGCATACTAGTGTACTGGACTTTAAAGGTGAACACTTTACATGTGCTTTACATGTAACTTTACATGTAACTTTAAAGCATGTAAACGGAGACAATAAAGTAGGAAAAAATTTTGGTATTAGATTGCTCTAGCTTTAAAATTGATCCTAAATGAGATGATACACTGAACCATGTGCTCAAAGCCCATGTTGCTCTTGTCTTCCCCCTCCTCACATTATCTGACTGGCATTATCAGCAAGACTGGTGGTTATCTCAATGCTGCAGAATGCTGTCTTCCGTCCAAAGCTACCAATGACATGAATAGCAGTCAGTAATGAGCCTGATGCACATTATATCAAGTAGCATGTAAAAAGTGGCTAACAGGAAGTGCACTGAGTATGCTTTGAGCATCTGTCACTAGGAGTATGTCTCTGCGTTTGAGCACTGTTCATGAAGGAACAAATGCTTTATTTCCCCCAGTGAACCTTGCTTTCTACAGAAGAAAAAAAGATTACTTGCCATGGAGAAGTTTGCTGTGGTAACTTTTCATTTCTGCTATAAAAACATGAACTTGCGTTCTGTTACTGTGCAGATCTGTTGCACCCGAGTCAGATAGCTAGGAGGTGTGGGTTGCCTCAGAATAAACAAATTGAAAAACTATGTCCAAAGAACGGTCAAATAGATGCATGTGGGCACTGTTCGTTTGCTATAATTTATTGTACTCTACCAGTTTATATGGATTTTGGCTTGGCTTTCAGATCTTTTTCATTTTCTTCAATAAAGTTGGTACGGATTATGAGAAATGCTTTCTGTCGTTGTGTAAGGATAGGGAACACGCTGGCTCCTTCCTTTTCTGCCATCAGTATGCAGTAATGATCTCTATTCTGTGGAAGAGGGACAGAAATGGGAAGGAAACTCTTCCCAAGAGTGGCCACAAAACAAATGTGGACTTTTGGCTTGGAAGTCTTCATCCTCTGGCATCAGCGATGACAGAGCTCATTCCTGTGTCTGACAAAAGCAGCCCTGCTTTATTCATATGTGCAGAGCTGTGAAGTTGAGGCCACTGTGTGATCTGTACTGTGCTGTAGTGTCAAAACAAGTCACCACCTACAAAGGTTTGCTTCCCCAGAAGAGCCTGTGGGATATATCATGAGCCAGATCCACCTCACCACAAAGGGATTCATTGCTTGTTCTGCAGCAGTGCTTTTATCTGAGGTGCCACAGATTAAAAGACATTGGTGAATTAATTATAAGTTGGCTTCAGTCAGCGATGCTGCTGAGTGGTCTTCCATACATATGTTTCATAGAGAAAACAGGACGCGTTAATTTCTGCGTAAGCAGTTCTTAGCAGAAATTATTTGTTCTTTAGATTTGGAGGGATTTTGTTGATTTGTTTGTAAATATTCTCTCTGGTAGGTGTGAGCTGTGTCAAACTTGCTTTCTGCAGTTTTTTTCTGCTGATCAGCTAGGAAGGATGCTTCTCTCTGGAGGTAGTCTTCACTAGTCTTTATATTTTGCAGGTTTTATTAAGAGGAAATGCATTTACTTCACTAATTCTCCATTTCTCATACATTTAGGATTTTCAATATTGTTATAATCTCAGAGTATACAGAAAGAATCCTTCTTGTCAGCTTCCATTAGCACTCAGCATTGCAGAGTGCTCGTTGCCTGTTTGCCTGTGAAAGCGTTATATAAACTGAGTTATGTAGTTAAAGACTAGATTTGTCCAAGGGGGGAAAAAAAACACACAACAGCTTACATTATCTGTGGTGGTTTTCAGCGCAAGGCAGCTTTAATGGATTGATCTTCAGATGGCAGATTCCAGATGCTCTTGGTGCTGTGATGTCATTACCAAGGAGCACAGTGCCATACATAAAAACAGCAACGTCCAGTATTTGTAAGGGAAGAGTCTGATCATCTTTTACTCTTGTTAGTCATTCAGGATGATTGTGGGAGACGTGAACCACTACTGCACTATGCTGGAGAAAAGGTACATTTTTGACATGCTGCCAGACACAGTAGGTAGTAAAGACAGGTAGCTGGCTATTTCTTCCCTGTGCAAGAGGCTGAATACCAGCTCTATTAAAGACAAAAGCAGGACAAAGAAGAGAGAGGCTAGACAAATAAGATTTGTCTGTTTCTGCTCACTTTTAGGTGGGGACTTTCAGATGTAAATAGAAGAAACAGAAAATAAAAATGAGAACAGAACAAAGTTGTCTGTCAACATGACTTCTATGACAGATTTTCTTGCTGTTCAGCAATGATTCTAATTCAATTGCTGGCTGCTGTGAAAGAGATGAGATGCCAGAAGCAGAAGCGCTGCAAACCAGAACAAAAAATAATTACTAGTAGAAATGTGCTGCAAATAATTCCCTTGAAAATAGTTGTGTTGTTTTTCTAGTTTGCTTTTCCCCCAAATATTTTTGTTTTCTGATCATTGAATCAAAACACATTTCAGCAGCATGAATTTTTGCACCTGACAACATAGAAATATCTATGTAGTTTTGTACAAGCTGAAATAATTATGTTTAGGAGACTTGCAAATATAATTTTCTATAAAAACTTCATGGGATGGGCTTTTTGGGAGGGAGGAATGAGGAGAGGAGAAGAAATTGTTGAATTTGGCAGGGACATGTGTTTTGTTTTGGCTTCTTAGTGCGTGCTCTAAAATCAAGTGACATCTAAGCATGCTCTGAATGCATTTCTTTTGTCAAACACAGGGAAGTAGGCTGGTAGGTGGGTATAGCCTAGATCAACAAAACCAGAAGCAAAGAGTTGCCTTGACTGTATCACTGTGCTTGGATGATGAAAATTGCCTTTGGCTACAGCTTGGCCAAAGACTCTGACCAGAGCATGTAATTATGGCTTTCTAGGAACAGAAATGTGCCAAATTCACATCTAGAAAAGTCTTCTATTAAGCTGTTGTTCATGACCAAGAGCCTTCCCAGTGCTGGAAAAAGAGAAATGTTTAGACCTTAATGTTGTTAAAATGAAGATAAAAACCAGTGGGAAACTGAGAGTTTTCTTCATATCTTACTAAGAATTGCTCTTAGCATGGCCCAGTACAGTTGATTCAGAAAACTGCCAGATATGCACCAAAATGCACCAATATAAGGGATAGATTTTATTTTCACAATTTTCGTGATTGGACTAGCAGATGGAAATGGAGATGTGATCGTTTATCTTCAGAATTGCCCTAGTAATCTGCAGTGTTAGCACAGATTACGTTATAATTGCTAGAGCTGGAATAAAAGAGATTGCGGCATCTGTAAAGCTAGTGGTAAATTTAACAGATATAAAAATCAGCTCCATGTCAGGGGACATTCTTGCTAGTATATTACACTTCATGTACACGAAGAAAGAGCAGAAGCTTATGACAAACATAATTTGAATTTTATTGTTGAATTTTCTCTGCAGCTGGTCTAGTGAAGTTATGAGAAATACAGCTCTTGCCGTCCATGCTGCTGCAGCATGGCAGTGCTCAGAACCTGAGGCCACAAACCGAGCAGCACAGTTCCTGTCAGAAGTGCTATGGGACGAGGTTTTTTTTCTTTTCTTTTTTTTTTTTTTTTTTTGAATAATTCCTCTCCATATAGTTTTGTTTTTTTTTTTTCCCAGTTTCAGTCTCGAATTGTTTAATTTCACAGTAACAGATTTAACTTTCTATGCTACAGGCTGAAAGAGGGAAGACAAACTGAGACCAAAATTAAAATCAAGTTATGTACTTAACTGATTAATTAAAGGAGGGATTTCGGTCTTGCATCTATTGAAGAATTGGGATAAGGTTTTGTCAAGCAGATGCTTACATAAACCAGGCAAATATCTGGACTCTGATCAACTGCTTGTAAAGCCAGAGATGAGCTTCAGTGAGGTATAGAAGCCTTCGATCCAACTAAATCCATGTAAATTGTTTGGCCAGTTCTATATATATATCACAGAGCTATCAGAAATGTCCTTGTACTGGCAGATAACATGAAAATCACCAGTATAAAGGTTTAAGTGATAAACATTTCCTATAACATAAAACAATAAACTAGAGATGCTATAGTTGCAAAGTTGAAGCTACAACATTATAGATATACAATGAAAAGTTCAATTTATGAAGTTTACATTATACTCTGCTGAGAAATCAGTAATTCCTGATGGAGTATGTTATTGCTATTTATTGTAGAACATACCAGAGTGTGTTATTGTTCTATCTTCCTTTTCGCTCATCTCTGTGTTTTTCAGGAATTGTTGAAAATTCCTGAGGAAAAAATGGGGCTCAATTTTGTCTTCTTTTCCATTCTGGACTCACACAAGTTGGTTTTTTTTATGCACTTTGGTTTCGATGAGAAAAAAATTGCCTTTATAATAGCAGCATCTGCAGTGTGAAGAACATAAAAGGACATGGACTACTAAAATTGCAAAAGATATACTATAGTGAAATATAGGTGAATACAAAATCAGCACTGTTGATTACATTCTCAGCTATCTCACCACACATTTATCATCATCAGAAAACAACAAAGGGAGCTGTCAAAAATAATACAAGCCAATGTTGTTATTTTCTGTGCCATTCTCACAGCCATACAGCTTTGGAAGAAATCCAAATAGTAACTAAATTGAATAACATTCTGCAATTCAAAGAGATTGTGATGAGAAATGGCAGGAGCTAATGAAATATGGTGCAAGTTTAAGAAACACCATTTCAGTAGGGATGTTATTACACAAACAGCAGTAAGAACTCTTCATGGAGATGATGAGCAGGCCATGACTGCAGGACCCCTGTTGCATGAAGATGACATTTTAATTTAGCTGACTCTGCAATCTTTAGGATTCCATTTGCTCTGTTGCTGAAGACTGTGCTCCAGACTGAAGCAGACTTCTACTGCTTCCTCCAAAGAGGGCAGCTCTTGCTGAATGCCTCTGTGAGCAGTGTCCAAGCTGGCGTATTGCATGTAGTGGCTGTATCCCCTCTAATTTCTGTTCCTCTTAAGCAGTGGGATTACAAACTGGCTACAGGCTCTTTCCATTATAACATAACTAGCTGCAGGACTCTTCTGGAGCACATTTCAGTGCAACTGGTTGTTAAAAATCACAGATGATTTCTGAATCGGCTGCTAGAAACCATCTTTGGCAAGCTTTGCTCCCTGCTGGTTCTGTCTCCTCCCTGGAGGCTGTATCTCCATGCTTAACTAGCAGGAGGCTCTTCTTCCCCCTAATCTACTTAGGCATGGACCCAAAAGTATTCACGTTTTGTCCTCTGTCCCTGCGCTGCTGCACTCTGGCATCCTGGCCAGAATGATTGGCAGCAGCTTGGCAGCTCATCTGGATAGCCACTGCCTTGAGCTGGACTTTCAGGCTCATGCTCTGTAGAGTGACAAATAGAATGTGGTGCCTTAATCTCTGGAGGCTCATGTTGAAACACCTGAAAGGCTCCTGATTTTCAAAGAATACTATGTGCAACCATCTGCAGAAAATTAAATTTCTTAAAGGTGTGTGAAGCTGGGAACTGAGAACCACGAGCTCATGAGTCAGATGTGAATACCATTTGGAGAAAAAATAAGATTTTTTGTAGCTGTTAGCATTATATTAATTATTTTGCTTTATGTTTCTTACAAAGTCCCTTGACATGGTTTGAAAATCATGTTTAAACAGGGCACGTTTCAGCAGTTTGCTGGTTTTATTGTAAATGAGCAGAACTTGTCCTTATTATTTTTGGCAGGGTTACATTATGGAGTGTATTGACAGTCAGTGTGTTAAAGAAAGGAGGAGGATTATATTATTTAAGGATGTCACAAAGTTCACTACTTTGAGAATTAAGTGGTGTAACTTTGGGAAATACCTAAAATGTATGAAATGAAACCAGATTGTGCTGCTTGCAGTTGTCTCTGCTGTGCATATGTCTGGTACTCTGATGCATGCTATAACATCAAAGTACTGCTTCTCTCTCTTTAACATGGAACAAACAGAGCCACTTCTACTCTGAGTCATCAGACAGATGTTGCTTTGGTGACAACATGCTACATACACGCTAGCTACAGCACATGTGGGCTGTCTTCTCTGACTGACATCTACACAAAGTTGAAGTATGTTTGCCTCAATAACACACTAAAGAAAGTAGGCACCAGCAGGGGTGACCAGATGAAGCATGGAGTAAAGATAATGATTTATTCATTATGTTCACTGTGACCTAAAACTGGATACTAAGTAAAAGATTGGAGAACTAGGCTTGTGAGTTAAATGGATTTATCCCCGTGTTTTGATTGCTAGAGTGTGAATGGCTATAGGTGGAGGATGGTCATGTCAAGATTAAATGAATTATTTGGCTTTCTAAACTTGAAATGCATTTTAATATATTAGGCATATGCATTATGCATATAGCTAGACAAACATTTTGAATTTAAATTCAGGAGTAGAGTTAAGAAGCACTGATCAGCCATGAAATCTGTGGCTGCAGAGGGAGATTTGGAGCACATCTAAGCCCTTTTTGTCCAAAATCTGAAAGACCCCTTTCTAACCCTCACAGAGTGGAGTAATTCCTGAGCTTTTAACAATTATGTTCATACAAGAGATGAAAGAGTAAGCACTGAGACTGCTGTAAGCTTAGTTGCTACTACTACCACATTTTCTTTTCCAGAATTAAAAAAAAGAAAACAGGTGAGACCCTTAAATTCCCTGTCAGACTATTTCTCCTTTGGGCTTAATCTCATTTACATTGGACCATAGTTGTCTTGCATCACTTTCAGAAAAGACTGGCAGTACATTATCTCTGCTTTGAATTCCTTTGCAGTGGCTGTGAAGACAAGGGGAAACTAAGCTTTCTAGGCTTGCTCTCTACAAATGCAAACCATAAGAATACTGTCTAGCCAGTTCTGTTCATCTCTGTAATTACTAAAAGGAGTACAGCATGAATATGAAGTAGATGGAAATCTTTAACATTTCACACACCACTCACACAGATGATGTTTATTTTACACACATTATAAATGAGACTAAATAGCTCCCAAAGCTGCAATGTCTCACAGAACCAGGCCTTCTGCTTCAGCAGTTAACAGTGGCCATCTAATCATTTGCCAAATTTCTTAACACTCTTTTGTCCAATAAATAATTCTACAATCTTGTGTCATTCATAATATTACATTCTGCAGCCTTGTCACTGTGGATCTATTCATTGCTCAACTATAGTTCTTCCCCAGTAATATTAATTTAGGTAAGAAGAAATTAAAAATAAAAAGAAAAAACTGCATCAACAATAAATGAATAGTGAAAAAAAGATAGGGTTGTCAGGTCCAGGACATAGAAATACAGCTATATTTGAAATTAAGCTTGTGGACATATACTACCGTGAGGTAGTTTGAAATCCCTTAGTGTGTTTATCATTAGGAAACCCTCAGTCTTATTTTTACTGCTTTATCGTGTTTGCACATAGTTTCTTGCAAGTGTTAGCATGTATTAGGACAACTATCAGCAAGACTGTGTAGACTGGAAACAGTTAGTGCTGCTTAAACAGCATTGTCAAATCACACGTCATAAAAATATTACGGTCAAATCTAAAACAGTGAGAAAAGAAAGGCTCCATTCTAACACAAGGTCTTCGTAATACAGCTGACAGAAGTGCAGTTCTCTGAAAGTCTGCTTTGCACAGTGCTTAACTGCTTTGCTGGTGTTATTTTGATAGCTTGCCAGCGTCCTGTAGATATGAAAACTATGTAAAACATGCTGTTCGGATGAGCTACTGTTAGCTCAGTAATCCAGCAGCATGCTAGATTCTTAATCATTTTATTTTCATATGTGAGTTTCCTGATCTATGAAACATAAAAGGGAGAAAGAGTTGGGCTTTCATTCATTTACCATGCAGAGCCATGGCTAGTGTGTTCTCTACTTCTGTGGACAGAGTGATGGTTTAAGCAACTGCAACCCTTTGCGTGCTGTCATGTAGCCTTGCACTGTACAGCTCAGTACAGGCATTTCTCTCAAGTGCTTATACTAGAAATTAGCATTGAAAAGATCATAAATCTATTCTGTACCACGTAAATAAATGCAGATCTCTTTAAATCTTTTAAATACTAGCCTTTACCATCAAAAGTCACCTTAAGGAACATTTTCCATAATTTTTTCTTTGATGTTTTTCCCTAAACAAATAGCAAACATGGTTGTACACTTATTTCTACATTTTTTCCAGAAGCTGAGAATAAGGTGGGGAGAGGGTGGCCCTGGAGAAAAAAGCAGGGAAAGTTGCCAAAGAAGAAAAGTAAAAATTCTCAATTAACAAGCTTGCAAAAAGTCAGCCAGTCAAACTTTTCATATTCCATAGAGGATGGCATAAGTTTTGTTATTATTATCCTTCATGACATTTTACCACCTTTTTAAACAAACAAGAAATACTTTATATATTAAGTTAGCATAGGTTTTACGAATCACAATTTATCCTCCAGGATTACTGTTAGTTACAATTGTAACAATCTTAAATTGTTCTTGCTAAGAGTATGTTGTTAAATATGTCTAATACCTTCTAGATTTTCCCCCAGTCTCTTCATTGGCTTGCTCTTTCGGAAAGCAATCTGCCAAAAATACGTAGTGTTTCATGTTAAGCAGGGAAGGATTGCTATCTGATGGAAGGAACACTGAAGGGACTTGGAGAGCTCCTCAGCCTCTCAGATGAGAAACATCTTGTGTAAAGTGGAGATAAGAAGAAATTGTAATCTACTAATGTAAGAGTGAAGGCCTGAGGTGCTTAGCCTGGTAAAGTGTTTCCTACTTTCATACACTGGGAAGGACCAGTAGGCCAGAGCACACAAGACTTACTCTTCAGATAAATGGTTAGAAAGGTGGAATATTTATAAGACATCTGTTGGATCTCTCCAGAAATTTATATCTAGAGATGCACAGAACAGTCATTGTGGATGTTAAAACTTGATTTAGCTCAGTAATGTGTATTCAGCTGTGCTTGTCTAACAAAACATGCATGCACAAATGTAGAACTCTTCTTTTTCATGGCAATAGGAGTAGGTTACTTAGTGATATTGGTCAATTGTTGTATGCTCATAATGTGAGGAAAACAAAGCACACTAAAGTTGGCATTAGCTCTGTCTTATGGAGCAGCTCAGAGAGCACTTATGAGTTACTCATTTGTTAGGCTTGTATTACTAAAGACAGATAAAAATCCTTGGCACAAGTACAAGTTTTCTTCTCTCTATTGAATAAGGGCTTATATTATATCTTCCTACTCTTGGGGAGAGACAAGTCTACAAGTGACACTCACTTGTACTTTTTGTGCTCTGGGGAGGAGCAGGGAAGGAACTGCAGAGCTCAGTGACCTTAGGAATGCCCAACCCATGCAGTCTCTCACTCTTGTAATGCTGATGGATCAGCTGTTCCAATCCATTCCTATATTTAATGTATGTGTGTTACTAAGAACATAATTTAGCAGAAAAAAAATTGATAATTTCATCAGTGAATGTTTTCCCATTTCTAGTTGATGCAAACCAAACAGCACTGAAATTTAGCAAAGTCTGTGGTAGAGCCTAGCCAGCTAACACTTCTTCCTTGTCCCATATGTCTCTCATATTTCTCTTGTTGCTGGTAATGTGGCATATAATGTAACAAGAAGGTGTACTACTGAATTTGATTGTTGGCCATCTCTCCAATAGAGAATAATAAGCATAACAAAGACAGCAGAAATGACACACAGTTTTCTGCATGCTGTTGTGTTGATCCAGCATCTGTCAGTTTCTGAGAAATTAAAGCCAAGTGCCAGAATTTGAATTGAGGATCAGAATTGCAGCAAAAGACACAACTTTGGGTTGTATTGGGCTCAGCAGGGGTTGCGCTTCACAGCAGATGTACTAGAGGGAAAATTAAAACATGTAAGTCTGGAGAGACTTGAGACTGCACGGTGAATCTGCTCCACATTAATGGCATTATATGATGTTATATATGTTATTAGAACAACATTATGGTGGGGTGTTGTAGTTCAGTTGTTATTAGTAAGTGTCATTGTGTGCTGATTGCAAATGCTCAAGTGTTCAGAAGGGGGAATCAAGGACACCAAATGGGGAAAAACAATACACAGGAGTCTAATACCTTTAAGAGGATAAATTATCTTTTCCTGGAGAAAGCAGAAACTGTTCACGTCAAAGTCTGTACAACATTTTCTAATAGAAGTAAATAAAGATGCAAAAGATCATTCCATTCTTTTTATGTGCAATTATAATGGTCTTTCACTGATCTGTGTGGTTCTGGCATGACAAGCTGATCAACTCTTTACAGAGTATTCCAGTGGGGTTATGGCTAGTGAATCAGAAGGGATGCTATTTTGGGATTTAAAAACAGCTGAAATGGAACAGGAAGGAGATAATAAATGCATGCCCTTCAGGATTCTTCTTGGTTGATTTGGGACTTGGTTTTCTATAGTCATATAAATATGTACAGTCAGATACATATATTCAGTATAGATCACTACTTAAGTGTCACTGAGGACGTAGATGCTATACCTACCAGCTGACTGCAAACTGTTTGAAGAATTTTAGACATGATAAGCAAGTGTACATCACAGTGGCAGGTACTTTACAGACCTCCTCATGCATCAAGTAAAATACTTTATAAATGGATTCAACTCATTAACTGCTTTCTTCAAATATTTTTTTTTAAACCGTGGCTAGGCTGTTGTGAGAATCCCATGCTCCAGTGATCCCAGGTAGCTCACGTGGCCTTTGGGGATTTTGGATCATATTTGACATTGGTCCAGACTGGTCTGAGTAGATACATATAGCCCTGCCCTTGGGGAGTGTTTAGGGGACCAAAACCATAAAATAGTGACATTTCTGAGCTCTGTCACCCTCCTCTGGTAGGCAATTGGATGTATTTTGCCATGAGCACACAAACTTTACAGGCAGGATAAGCACAGCTCAAAAGTGCAATGCAGGTATTTATTGGAGAAGACACACAAAAAAGTCAGTATTGATGTGCTGTCAGGCTAAAAATTAGTTTGCTCGCAGCTCCCCATGAAACACAATAGAGTCATTGCTAGGTAGGCAGGGAAAGGCTATATTTTTATGGTAAGGAGTGGGCCTTTGAATGAGTTTGCATCAGCTAAGCTGAATAATATTGTGTATTATTTACCAATAATTATTTAACTCTCCTATTAGAGCCTTCTTGAGTCAGATCATGCAAGACCTAGTGACTCTAGTGACTGCCATCTTATAGCCTCTGACAAAAAGAGAGCAAGGAGCCAGTGGACTAGATGGAAAGAGCTTAAGGGAAGGAGCAGAACAGTACGAAAAGCGTTTATGAAAAAGAAATCCTCCTAAAGATGTTGCTATTGTTAGAAAACCTCTCTCCATTCTCGGAGGGATTGTACAAATGTTCAGACTAGTTGCTTGTCTGTTTTGATTCCTAAATGCTATCTAACCATGCAGTCTGGGGACTAGAAGACTTAAGTGTTGCATTCTTTTTCTAAAACACTTTTCCAAATACATTTCTCTTTTATCACAAGGAATTGTAAGTAGAAGGAGCTCTGAAGTTCAGGCGTGCGCTCTGAGATTGCTTGCTCCACAAGCTTTGTGAAGTAGCAGAGACGAGGCTGGAGCACACCTGATCTCTTCTAGAAATGCATGTAATGATCATAACTCAAAAAAAAAAAAAAAAAAAAAAGCAACTGCTACTGCAGTCCCTTCTTCTCCAAGGAGTCATTCAAGGTACTTTTCAAAGATTCATCTGTAGGATCCAGCTTACTACTGAAGGGAAAGCTAAAATACCTTGTGATTTCAAAAGGAACACAGTTTTGAAATATGTCACATTTCACAGAAGAAGATCTGGTGATTCAACTTAACTGGGATTTTACTGCAGTTTATCTAAAATGTGTACAAAAATTCCATCAGAAAGGAAAGACAGAAAAAAAGAATGAGTAATAGTGGAGATTGCAATGTGCTCATCCTCACACTGAAAAGCAAGTGTCTTCATCAGAAAATTGGGCACAAATATTCCAGCAGCACTCAGCTAACAGTTGAGGTATGCAGCTGTAAGTATGATCCTGTATTTTCTTCTTACCCTGGATTAGAAAGTTATCTTCATAGCTCTCCAGATGCAGACCTACTTGGAAGCAAGTTCTCACTTACTGCAGTGAAAGAGCTAAGGTGAATGGAGTGTGAGGTTAAACAGATGTCCAAGAAGGCAGGTTGGAGACAACAAGGCAAAGGAAGGTGTGGCAGCTTCTGGATAAGGAAAGAAGTTTTGGTCTTATGAAAAGATGAAAACCTCTTGTGTTTGATAATCTACTGAGGGAGATGTCAAGGCAGCCTGACCATCAGCTTGTTTCATTTCATCTTATTTCCTTACAGAAATTCATTTAGGACAAGGAGGAATGGTTTTAAACTGAGACAGGATATGTTTAGATTAAATATTAGGAGGAAGTTCTTCACATAGAGGGTGGTGACACACTGGAACAGGTTGCCCGAGGAGGTTGTGGATGCCCCGTCCATGGAAGCACTCAAGGCCAGGCTGGATGTGGGTCTGGGCAACCTGGTCTGTTGGTTGGAGACCCTCACATAGCAGGGGTGTTGAAACTAGATGATCGTTGTGGTCCTTTTCAACCCAGGCCATTCCATGATTCTGTGATTCTATGATTCATCAGAATTATTGACTGAGTTAAACTATGCCTAAGATGTTATAGATATGTTGAACCCACAGTTCTGGGTGTGAAGCCACATTGAATCAATGTGAGAAATTAACATAATCCAAGCAAATAACATTCATGCTAACAGAGGTTTCTTGTGGATTCTGTGAACGCTTGAGAAACTACAATCATTTCAAACTTTCCAAAACATGGCCATAAGATATACATTTCTCCAGTGAAATGCCAAAAAAGATGTTATTCAAATTAGGTTCTTATGGCAGGATTTAAATTCACATTTGTATGCCCTAAATATGTATCCCAGTTCCAACTATTGTGGAAGCTCATCATTTCAGCAAAGCAAAAGATAACTTTAAAATGTGGCCAAATTTTAGTCAGTGTTGAGTAAATAACCATTTCTAAAGCTTTATGTGGTCATGACGTATAGAAGAAAGCAATTCCTTTAACGGGGCTTTAGACTTGCTCGTTAGCCAAATAATATCTAAGTGGCATCCTTTAAAGTTCTCTTTATGAAGCCATCTAGGAAGAATATCTTTCTTTGCCCATAACCTCATTTCTAAAATCACCAATATGACATTGCTACCTGAGAATGACATAACTCTTTGTATTAGTATTGATCCTTGTAAAGAACGCTGTTACTAGCAAAATAAATAATTATGTGTTTCAGCGCATTATATCAACACAAATAATCTTTGGCTACTGTACTGTTATCAAGTGTATATCATCAGTTTATGCAATATTTACAGGATCACCACAAATACCAATTAGTATGGCTGATGAAGAGGACATTATCTGTGGAACAGTGTTTGCCACCTCTATTCACAATGAATAATGGTCTAATCAGTCATTTTGAAGTGCTGTGAATAAAGGAGCAGATTCTGGTTCTGTTTCAATGGGTTTATATCATTTTTGAAGAGAGTTGCACTTCTCTGTCACAGAGCTATATCAATTTACAATGAATGAGAAACTGGTAAATGCTTCTTAGAGGTATTAGTACTTTTAAGTTCTTCTACTGCTCTCCTGTCACTGGATTAAAGTCTCATAGTATGAGAATGCACATTTTTGAATGCGCAGTAAGGTCAGACAATGGCCAAAAGTGCAGATGTACAGTTTTTGGCAATTTCAGTGGTTCCTCTCCAAATATCATTTCCATATGCCTTCCCTTTGCTTTAATTCTTCCAAGATCTATTTGGAGTAGTTTTAAAAATATTTTATTATCTTAGCCTTTATGGTTCCAGCTGATAAAAACAGTCTATCTTTACCAAGCATAGATTGTAATATCCTACTACATTGTGGCAAAGTGCTGTGATTTAATTTTTATTGCATTTTCTAAAATTAGTATAAAGCACAGAAACTGAAAATCCTTCTTGGGAAAGGGGGTGATAAAGATAAAAGAAAGCAGCATTTAGTTTTCTCCCCAACCAGTTCCAAATGTGCCACTGTGCCTATTACAGCCCATAAACACCAGGGCAAAAGCACCAGCTGCTCATTACTCTCGGAGGAAATGCTATTTCCTCTCATTTTGGCACAACCTACCCCCCAAAAGGAAAACAGCCCTTGTGAGCTGCCGCTAAACATGGTCTCTTTGTCATAGTGTTATACATATAAACAATGCGATGTGATATGCCTCTCTTGGCAGCCAAGTCCTACAAAAATATGAAATAAAAAGAGGTCCTAAATCAAAAGGCATACGAGGTGTTTGCATTTGAAACAATTTCTGGGAGGATTTTCCACAAGCTTGAACGTAACTGTTATTCACTGGGTGGCTGGGATAAAGATAAGCAGGGAACTAAGCACCCTTAATGTGGTAATGCCACTCAGAAGTCTCCTGCTAATTCCAGTTAGATCTAAAAAATCTATTTAAAAAAAATAAAACCAGCTGAAAAGTGCTATGCACTGCTTTACGTTAAATGGGAGGCACATTCAAACATCATTAATATTTGAGATGGGCTTTGATTTAAAACGCTCATTAGTGCTTTCAAAGTATTGGAAAGCAAACCAGAGGGAGAATCAGCACTCTCTTAAGCGAGGACTCCTGAGGATCCTTGAGTTGTGGCTCATCCAGCCTGAAGCAGCTAGAATCCATCCTGCACCAGTATCATCCATTTTTGTTAGATAAATTAAAAAAGTATATTTTCTAAGCTTGTGTTTTGTTCAAGGGCCACAGCTGCTGCTTGCTGCTTCTATATTTCAATGTGAATCTCCTTAGCTGTCTTCGCCATCACTTCTTTTCCTAGCTTGGAGTCAAGGCTGAGCTCAAGTACAAGTATAGAAAGAGAAAATCCATCAGTTTCAGTTGTGCCAGTGGATAAATAGGTGAATTAGGTGAAATTGCCAGCTGCTAAAGAAAGGTTCAGGGAAAAAGAGGTACAACGCAAGAAGGAAGCATTATTGAAAGGCCTTTTACTGAAAAAATTTTTTGTGGATTCAGAAAATAAGAACAAGTGGCTAAGTGACTAAGATGGTGGATGGAAACTGGAAAGAAAAGGTGCCAACAAATGCCAGAGATAAAAAAGTAGCTAGAATAGATCTTGGGAGGTATTTGCATGGCACTGACATTCTGTTTTTCTAAGGATGGTTGGACACTAAAAAGTAGACTTAGAACAACAACAATAAAACAACAAAAAGAACAAGCCACAGCTAAAATGTCAAATCAAACAGGAGGGACCAATTCTTAGCATTTTCAGGTATTGTTTGCTGCCTTTCTATATTAGCAGGAGGGAGAAGTGAAAAGAACATCAAATCACATTGGTTACTTGCTAATAATCACAGTAAACCATCTAAAAGATTGTAAAAACATAGCAGATGCCAGCAGGATTGAAAATAAAACATTCAGCTCAGAATGCAAATAGTTCTGAGACTGTAAGGTTTCCCTAAAGCTCTGGCAAACATTTGGCTGGATTGATATTTTGGGCACTGATCTGCACAGCATCTGATTGTGAGCTGAATATGAGCAATGCAGAGAGGCAGATTTTCACTAAGGAAAAAAAAGGCTGCCTATTGTCTTCTGTGAGGTTGAGAGATACGTTATAAAAAGCCTTCTGGTGCATTTCCTTGGCTGCAGTTGGCATGCAGAGCCTCCTGCCCTGATTTCCACACTGTGGGTGCTGTGTAACTGCAAAGGCAGCCCATCAGGCTCTGGTGAGGTGTATTATCTGCAGCAATCCAGGCTGCCAACCTCACTCCTCAGAGACTAATGGCCTTGGGTTAGGCCAGTAGCTGATATAAATCAGAATAATCCCTTTTCTATGAGCCCTGAAACTGCGATGTGCTAAGACACACATTGGTTTTGATCTTGGAGCTGCCAGAGAAATAATGACACTTCAGTATGTTTGTAACTTTTTATTATTCTTGTCTTCCTCGATTTCACATAGCACATCAGTGAAAGACTGGAATGAATGAACACTTAATTTTTGAACGGCTCTACAGGGCTACCTCCCATTTCTTTTTGATGATTTCCCATAATGTTAGTTAAAAAATGGATGGGAATGGTTGTATTATTAAACAAATTTCTCTGCCATCTTAGGAGTATAATGAGCATCAGCGCACTTCAGAGTCTTGGGTGAATATATACTTCTTCCTGGGTCACAATCTTTCAAATGACATTTTACAGAAAACCATTTATCTGGGTATCAACCATTTATGATTTAGTCTTGATTTCCCTGACGTGTTACTGCTATACATCACAGACTTATACAGAACTATAAGGAAGTCACGTGGAAAAGATTCTTGTCCTTTCTAATTAGAAATGTAATACTGTGGGTAACAATTTTGTATCTCCTCAATTGTTATCAAGCTCATATCAGACAGATAATTTAATCTTTGTTCACAGAAAATAGCATTACTAGAGCTCAGTAACTAATTTTTCTGTTTACTCTGAAAAGGCAAGTTAAAAATGTGCCATTTTTTCATTACAAAATTAATATTAGCATGTTTTACAGCAATAAAATATTTAGCTTTAAAAATCAAGTACAGATAAAAACAGTTAAACACAACAAAATGTTATTGAGAGCATCAGAACTATATTTTGGAATCTTATTATCGCTGTAGGAGTACAGTTTCTGAGAAAATGAAAATGTCGTGAAATATTTTGGTTGGATCAAATATCAGCTTCTGAGACTATATTAAAAGGCTTGGATTAAAGATAGAGCCTGTATGCATTGCTAATTACCCATGTACTGTGTCTAGTGCAATTTGTGTCAAAACCCAGCCAAACATCCCACAACGTTACGCTCCTATTGCCTAAGTACATAAGACTAAAGAAGCATGGAGTTAAATTCTCCTGTCTGAGGCAAGATACTGTTCCTTAGCACTGAAATCCGCTGACATGGAAACACAGAGAAGCTTTCATTGCAGCTAATGGCAGTGTACCTATCCTGTGAGTAATTACCAGTCTCCAGCCTTTGGTGTTTCTCCGCTCGTGAGACTAATGTTTATTCAGAACAATAAATATAAGGTCTATGACACTTTTAAAGTAATGTTCAGATGTGTCTGTGTAACCATGGATGAGTGGTGTTAGTAGTTTTATGCTTTAGTAAACATATTTGACTCCCTGAGTGCTCCAGGGACAGTAGTGGAGTGTGGCAGATGCCGGAGAAGCGGTAATGATTTGCAATTTTGGATGAACTTGTGGTAATAGAGAATGTAATGACAAGGTAGTGGGATCAGCTTTCATCGGCTTCATTTTCTGCTTCGTACAGAATATTAATGATTCATTTAGCATTGATCTGAATGGATTCGGAGCTCAAATTTGTATCTGTAATCTAGGAGATTGGTTAATTCTTATATCCTCACGCTAAGTAAATCTTCGTGGTGCTCACAGCTGTCTCTGCATAGTTAATGACCCTGAATAAATTCCATTATCATTCCTGGAAGTGCAAAGGCTTTTCATGGTGAAGAGCTGAAACCGTGCCCACAGCCAACCATCAGCCCAGGTGCAAAGGCAGGTCT
This sequence comes from Meleagris gallopavo, assembly GCF_905368555.1. Taxonomy (NCBI): domain Eukaryota; kingdom Metazoa; phylum Chordata; class Aves; order Galliformes; family Phasianidae; genus Meleagris; species Meleagris gallopavo. The sequence goes on along the minus strand of NC_139414.1, from coordinate 11,062,974 downwards.
TCCCCTAAGTCCAGCATCTTCCACAAGATGTTGAGCACTGTTTGCTACCGGACACTTTGAGTGGGAATTTACTACATGCAGTCCCTCAGAGATGGGGCTAGCTATTGCCCCAGTCCTATGCAAACCACAGGCATGTATTTAACTTTATCCACACAAGGAAGTCTCTAAAAGTCAGAAATGCTAATCATAGATGTAATGCTTAGCCTGATTTAAATCATTTGCAGGTCCTAGATCTGTATTTTCAGTTTTGATCAAGTGGTGAAAACAATTTATTTCTCTCAGTGTGTGACAGTTTTGAACACTTTGTTCTTCTGACCCGCTAAAAGAAAAAGTACTTTTACCTAAAGTAAGCCTTTCACCTGGTCTGAGGATTGAGGTGCCAAATGTAATGGGCTGTGAGAAATTAATTGCTACTTACTTTCTTCGTCATGAGTGAAGAGAAATATTTTTGCAGGGGCTACTTAATATGTTTTAGAGTTACACATGAAAGGATTGTTTCTTTATTTGAGATTGTGACAATAATCAGACAGAATAAAGTAGGGAAATGACTATGGCTTTGGGGAAACAGGTTTCTAACCAGTAAGCATAAAACCGGTACTGATAGAATGGAAGAAAAATCTGTACTTAATCAATTTGATCAAATTTAACCTTTACAAAATTGAGCTTTTCCTGCATAAGTCATGCATGCACCTGCTGTGCAAAAGGAGGAAATCTTCTGTATCTAGGAGACTACAGCCAGCTAATCAACTTTAACAGTATATTATTTTCCTGTTTTAAATTTTTTTTCCTATCTAAATCCTAGGGACTGACTAACAAGAACACAGAGTACCTGTGGTGACTTCTGATTTACAAGATTCTAGGTTCAGTCCATAGCTCAAATTTGTCTGGTTCATAGTTACATGAGCCATGTGAAATTTAGGATAGTCATCAAGAAATTTGTGATAGAAGAAATAGTTGAAATTTTCAATTTAGTGGTAGGATTAAAACGAAATAAATATAGAAATGATGACTAATGAACAATTATAGAAATGAAATAAGTGTTTCCTTTTGTGCTACAAAATAATAGGCTTCCTCAAGAACAAGAAATATCTTCAGGGCTAGTTTTAGATATCAAACTCATATTGTCTAGCACCTGACAGTGCAGCAGTTTCTCCTGCTGGCAGTGGAAACATCTATAGAGGAAGAAGTTACTCACTGTGTGATAAAAGATGTAGGTAGAAGCACTAATTTCTAAATATTTTCCCACCTGGAGTTGCTATCATGGGTACTTCTGCGGAGCCTGCTTCCTTTCTGGACTGGGGAATCATCAAGTCTTGGGGAACAGTGAGAATGGACTGTGTTAGTGTCTCTAGAACAAATGTCTAACCCATGTATCGTATGTAAAATGCTGATTTAAGTCAATAGCACCTTCTTACTATTCTCAGAAACCACTAATTTCTACAACAAACTAAATAAGAAGCTGAAATTAGAGAGTGCTGATCCCCACTTCTAATGAAATACTGTAGGTAAATACTATATCCTCTGTTTTTTAGAATAATTTAAGTGAAAATGTATATCAGTCCTTAAAATAAACTGAGGACAAGACAGAAAGAGGAGATTAAATTTTCATCCAGCATTTTTTAAAAATGAAAAGAAAACATCCACCTGTTCAGGCAGCTCCAAGTTACACAGGTAATTTGGCTAGTATGAGTAATCACAGCTTGTGAGCAAGCAACTTTAGCAAGCGTGGAAAAATTTGTTTTACCATGGGATTACAACAGAGAAGGAAGATTAGCTCCTGTAATATATCAAGTGAATCTCACTAGAGAATTCCCTTCCTCTCTTTGGGATGGTTTCACTGGCTATGTAGTCATGTTTTCCTTTACTCCATATGCAGCCGCCCCTAAACAATTAAATGTTTTAAATTATTTCATTTACTATTTTCTAATTCACTTGAGTATCAATAATTTTCATGTAACATTCATGTCCTCCACTAGCTTATGATTATATCCTGTAATGTTTTCTTAAAAAAAGAGGAAAAGAAAAAAAGGTGAGTAGACTCATTTAATATAGGTAATTGGGTGATAAAGGTGGAACTCAGATTTATCACATCTAAATTTTTCCTTAAGTTCCTTGCATCATTTATTACCACAACATTTCCATACCCCTTCTTGGGAAATTCCAAACAATATAAAAAATGAAATAGGAGAAGGAAGGAAGGACAGACAGACAGACAAATGGAGAGATCTTTCTTTGACTCGTGTTTGTCGCTCTCTTCCTAAAAGTCTGATTCTAAAGACTTTGATGTTGAACTTTTTCTCCTGAGTTTTTCATGTTGCTGGGATGCCAAAGGATACAGCAAATAATGGAACTTCTCTGATATTCCAGAAGCAAGTGTGAACAGAACCTGATCTCGTTTTCTTTCTCTGAAAGAAAATAACCAGATCTTCAGAACAAAACAATATTTCCTTGGTTCAGTTTTTAGGGAATCACCACCCAGTTTAAACCAGCATGAATCATTAGAAGTTCAACATTAAAGGAAACAGAAATCAACTTCAGACTCTTTTTCTTTATTGGGGACTTTCTGTATAATAAGTCCTAAAAATGCTCCAGAACAAATTAGTGCATGGAATCGTTTTGAGGCTTGGTTTTGGATGAGAATTACTTTGTCTATCACACAGCTTTTTTGCTGTGAAAATATAAATATAGAAAAAATAACAGGTGTCTGAGATTTTATAGTTTTGCTTGTTTTTTTTTTTTTTTTTAACCACAATAAACAGCCACAATGCCTTATTGTCTCTCTCCACACCTCCCCAAAACCAGCAATTCTTAAAGCAATCCTCTGCTATAAGTGAATCAAAGAAAAGAAGAAACCTCCTTCGGGCCTCCGTAGCAACCTCCCATAGCAAATTTCCTTAATGCCAATACAAATATATAATTAGTGTATTGTATATCATTAATATCTGTGGAAAAAAATGACAAGAGCTATGGGTAAGCAATAGAAAAATGGAATATACTGACAGTCTGATCTATTTACCATCAAAACCAGAGAGTGAAGAAACAATTCCAGAGAGTAAAGAAACAATTTGCAGACAATGGAAAAGCAGAGCTGCTTGTTCTGAAGATTCTTTGAAGGAGGGAAAAGTTTGTCAAGGAAGTCTTACAGAAATGAAAGATCTACAGAGCTCTTACTTTTACTTCAGTTATAAGCTACTGTTGAGACGAATCATGAATACCACACTGCCACTTCTGTGATTTTCTTCCAATTCCTCATTTTCTTTTGTAGACAAAATTGTAGTCAGAGTAAGGGAGAGATATTCCTAATGATTACATTTGGTTAGCACACAGTGTAGTGAGCACATGGAACAGTGACATGATCACTGGGCAACAACTGGGTGTCTCCCTGCTTCTGTGCCTTCTTTGCCACTGTCTGCAAAACTGTGTGGGCAAAACCAACTTGCACTGCCCAAAGCTTGCTGTAAACTTTATTTTTCAGTCCATTATAACTGTGCCTTTTTCATAAAACCACAATTTTCAATCAGACACTCTTGATTTTGTAAGAAGGATAGCAAAGGAGCCTGGAACTCCTTCAGCCTTCACCCAGCAACCCAGCCCCAGTATTTCTAAAGTGTCTGTGACTGTTGCATTTCAGTTCGGCAATTTGGCAGAACCACCTATTTATCAGTTAGATCAAAACCATCAATATTTTGGACCTTTCTATAGTACTCCATTTGTTCTACAATTGTTTGTGTCATTTATCTTCAAATTAAAATAAAAAGTTAGAGTGTCCACTGGAATAGGAATTCTGAGCATCAACCACATCAGCTACCTTATTGCCTAACCATGGTATTGAGAAGGTGAGGTGTTTGCCACAGATAGTTTTAATTAAAGCTGTCCTTGCCTAGCTCTGTAGTAAAGAATGTGTCACTGCTGATGAGATGACTGGTTTGCAATTCATAAAAAAACTATAAAACATATAAGATATCTTGTGCTTGAAGTCGGACTTAAGAAATATTTTTTATTTAATTAGAAAATCTAGGAATTTTTAAGGCAGAAAAATTCTGAAATCCTCACTAAGTTTAATTATAGAAAGATGGTCTATATGCCTACCATGCCAAGAGGAATGGTAGCAATAGCATGACAAAATTCATAGGACGGCTTTGAGTAAAGTTTTAAGCCATGCATGGTATTGCAGAAATGATAGAATGTTAAGCAGACAAAATAATTTAAAGCATCAGCTAATGTATGACTGCATACAACATCTGTATACATTTTAGATGTCATTTTGGGTGCGCAAGAATTTGTGGAACAAGTAGATCAAGGCATTTGCAGCAGCATTTTTTGAAAAGATAATTCACTAAAAGAAGTTGACAGTGTAAAAAGTGTTAATTATGCTTTAGCAGTGTCAGTTTGCACTTTAATTTTGAAAATATTATTTATTAATTGAGTACAATTGCTGCATAAGGTGAGGCAGCTTTACTTGGAAGTGAACATTAAAAAATTCTGTTTGGATTATGTTTTTAAAAGGCTTTTATGAACATAGGTATTTTTTCCTGTTTTCACTCTGTCTGCACTGATGTTGTGAGGTAAAAATCTCATTTCTTTCCAAATGAATATATAATGAAGTTAGTACTAAAACAGTTAACTGGATAGCTGATATTTACAAAATCTTAGAATGTAAGGACTTCAAGTTCTTTGTTGAATATTCATTAAATATCATTTTCTCATAGGGCTTATAAATCCTCTGAAATGCAATACATACGCACTTTAAAATTTGACAGAAAATACTCATATTTCTAAGATAAAGGGGTTTTTCTTCTTTAAGCACTCTCTCAAATCATATATAATCAGGAACATTGGCAACACTGCTGCTCAGAGAAGGACAGAGTGAACATCAAGAAATCCAAATGAATTCAATCCCATTAAATGTAATGGTGTGGTAAATCTCACTATACCATCTGCTGTAGAACGCTGAGACACTATTGGAATTCCACATCTTATTTACATAGCAGATAAGAATGTGTTGGGAGATTTATATGGCGAATGAATTCCCAGAGACAAAACTAAGTTTCTAGTCTGTTCACATCTGGGGAACATCTACATCTGTAGAGCATTATACAGAAACTACTGTAAGTTAGCCTTTCTGTGAAAGATCCTGCCACTGCATTCCAACATTACCCGTTAAAGAAAAGCAAAATAAAACAATGAAAAAGTTCCTGGAAATGCTGGTGGGAGCTGAGCTATTTCATCAAAAGAAAACATAACCTTCCCTAAATTAGTACATATTTTTGAAGGAATTAGCATGGAACATTGTAGCAGATAGGTTGTATCATATTTTAAACATCTGTGCTGCGAGTTCAGAAATCACCCTGTGGCAAAACATTAAGGAAAATATGCTACAGATTTATTTTTGCCCTCGCTTGAACATTTAGATTGACATCTCTCCTTATTTTAACTAGATTCTTAACTTTCCTTTACTCAATACTGAAACAGAGCTGAGCTTCAGTCCAGTTTTATTCCAGATGATATCACAGGTGGGTGTATTTTGTACGATATATGAACTGCAGAGGAACAAAACGCTGCAGTAACCTCCACCTGATATGTTCCTCTTTATCATTATAGTTAATAAATGGTGAACTTACTTGAGAATGGCATGTCCTTTGTGCACATTGATTGTAAAACCCATCACTTGTCGATTCAGTTAAACATTAAGGTTCTAATGCATCAAAAGTGCAGAGGGGAGCTGACCTGGGCTAAGGAAGCATTTTATGCAGGAATATTAATAGAGTTCCTCTGCAGCTGCCTCATGTACTTCAGATTGGAAATCTCTGAACCAAAGCCAATTGACAGTAACAGATCTGGAAAGGAAGATGCTTTTAAATTACCTCCTTTCCATTTAATCAGACAAACAACCTCTGAATCCCAAGCCGTAGGTGAATGTTTAAGAGAACATTCTTTATATAGTTAGCTGAACCATGCCCAAGAGCACCCACTGACAGCTTTCCTATTACCAGAAGGACAATGAATCATATGAACTTTGCTGACACACGTGCTATAATAATTGTTACATTTTCTTTTAGGATATATCCTTGGGCTCACTTTTGGCCTCACCTTAAAGGTGACAGCTTGTAAGCTACATAACCTAGCTTACCACTAAATCATCAATAACAGTTCATAAAATATCCTGTAATAATTTAGTAGTGCATTAGTGCTGATCCTAATGGAATCCGACATCAGCAGTTATGTTATTTCCTCCATGGATTCTGGATTCTTCTATTGAACATTTGTTAAAACAGTTGTTCATCTACAGTGTACATATTCCTGCCAAGCTTCATGGAAATATTTCTATTCATTATTTTTTAATGTCAATTCTCAGTAGAAATTTGTCTTTTCTGTTTGGAACTCAGTTTGGTGCTATACAGACATCTTTGTTTTATAAAGCAGACATAAAACATTCACTGACACATTCCCATCAGGTTAATTGCCAAATTTTCAGTGCAGCTTTCCAAATAGGAACATTAAAAGAAGAAAACATTTCCTGATTTCCTGTTTTTGTTTTGTAGTTTGTTTATTTTTTTTTAAATATCGAAGCGCTGTTAAGTCTTCTGTGTTCAAAAGCGTACTATACTTTCAGCAATTCATAATCAAGTCTGCTGAATTCTTCTCCAGTGAATGCTCTAAAACACATTTCTGGGAAGTATTAAAATATTTTGGATGCTACCACAATATTTATATTCCTAATTGTTAATGATGTAAGTACTGTTATACTGTTATACTGGAACAACTTCTGTTAAAAAAAATTCTCATTGAAACAATGTGATCAATACTTTTTCCTTCATCATCATAAAATTTAGCAGTAGAACTGGTGTCAATCATTTTATTAAGGATTTACAGTTGATTTTAGCCAGTATTTACCAACCGTGACATGTAGTCCTAGATTCCTTTCCACCTTTTTTTACAGGTTGGCACAGCCTCAGTATATGGGGTGGTTGGTATTGCCTGCAGAAATTCCCGTGTTGCTGTCAAACCTAGCATTTCAGCATGGGAATATCTTTGCAGCTCCTTATCTTTAGTCCCCGTATTTATACCTTTCAAATTTGGTACCATTTCTAACTCTGTCCAATAAAGAAAGGGCTGTGGATTGTAACAGTGCTTCTCTTCACCTTCTTTGAGGACTCCATAGTTGCCACGTCCAGAGCTGTATATGTGGGTAGACACAAGGAACGATTAGAGTATGATTCTTCCTAGGTGTGAGTGTTGAAACTTTCAGTTTCAACTTGAGAAAACACTTTGCCTTTTTCTCCTCCTCCCCAGAACGTATTCCAAGAAAGATCAGTCACATCTTTCTTGATATCTCCAAACCTCTACTATCCTCAAGATCTTCTGTATCCATCAGTATTATACCAGACATTCAGGAGTGTTTGGTTTCCTGAGCTTACATCTTTCCTGGTCAGAGAACTTTTCCAGGCTGTGACTAAAGACTTACAGCAACAGCAAACACCTAATTTCCTCTGTCCTGTCACCAGGCTCTTTATCTTCAACTCAGACATTTCATTTTTTCCTCCCCACTTTCTATCCTTTCTTGTGTGGATGCCTTATCTTCATCTTCCTTTTCTTTGTGTTCCTTTTCTTTCATACTAGTCTACTTCAGTTCTAATTTCACATTTACTCACCTTTCTCAAAATAATTTATCTTATATATGAATGAGTACACATAAAAATAAGTACATGTAATGCATGTGTGAATAAACAGGCATCACAGTAATTGCAAGACTTGAATGTCATCTCTATTTCTTAGTATTCTGTATTGGGTATTTGGGATCACTTTTTGCTTTTGCTATTTCATAATATCTTGTCATTTATATTATCTGACTAAACATTATTAGTTTGGTAATTCTATTCAAATAAAAATAGATGAATCACATGCAACTGTAGTGTTCATATTCACCTAAGCTATCTAATTTTGATCACTTCTTTAGCCAAAATAGGGAGAAATGGTTGAGTTGTTCTGTTTGGAGAACATGTTGAGTTCTAATGAACATTACACTGTTGGGAAATACAGGAGTTCACAGCCAAGACACAGTGCCTTCGAGTGTTCCCACTGGAGCAGTATGTCACCTCCATTACGGACAAGACTTGCAAAGACCACTTAAGCATTATGTAGTTTTCTGTTTTATTGTTAAGATGCCATTTTTTCTTTCTTTTTTAAAAAAGAATGCCAATCCATTTCATGCAGTTTAATCATACTTAAATCCTAAGTATTTTTCAGTCTATAGAATGATATCCACAATATATATATATCTTTGATAGAGATTATTTTGAACTTTTGATCACGTTTAATATTTCAATTGCAGTAATAGCTCAATACTTCATTTATTTTGTGATTTTTTTATAACATTCTATTTATGCAACTGTAAGTCATTCTGAAACATCAGTAAATGTTTACTTTCAGGAGGAAAACTGGCTTTGTAACTTTTAGTTCCCCTAATACAAACTGATGAAGTAATTGGAATATGCAACTTACTGGAGCAGAAATGCTAACTCATGGCTTGAAACAGTGACTGAGCATCTGGTGGGAAAGCAGGGCCAAACCAGGGGAGCTCAGGTGCATGCAATGTATCTGAGTGGCCAGAAGGAGTGGAGCCAGGATGCACCCCTTCTCAGACCTCGTTTAAGGGTTGGCAGTGAAGGTGAGAGTTTCTTGATGGAGATTCCTGTATACTTGAAGTTTTTGAAAGGTAAGCAGTTTCTTTCCTTTATTTCTATGCCTGTGTCTATTGTGTTTGAGCAAGTCCTCACTAGCTGTAGCTTGGGACCTTGCTGCGTTGCTGTGCGTTCCATTGCATTACACTTATCATGGGAAGAGAGTTAGAACTGTTTTATTTGAAAATATTTAATGTTCCAGAGGTCTGAATATATCAACTGACTCATTTTGGCATATAATTATTATATCAAGGAACTGGCTCCCCATGGGGGGAGGTGTGTAGTTCTGTGGGTGAAAAACTGGCTTGGTGGTCAGCTCCAGAGGTTTGTGAGTGGAGGTAAACATGGTTTGTGACTGGTTATCACTGGCATTCCACTGGGCTCATTATTGGGGCCCTTCTTGTTTAAAATTTTTATTAATGATCTGGATGAGTGGTTCAAGTGCATGCTCAGTATGTTTGCAGATGATACCTAGTTAGGCAAGACTGTTAATCAGCTTGAGAGCGGGAAGGTTTTGGAAGCAGATCTGGATGGGTTGGTTCGGTGTTCCAAGTTCAATTACTTGATGTTCAACAAAGCAAGTGCTGAATGCTGCCCTTGGGCCATAACAACTCTATGCAGTAGTATAGGACTGGAAAAGTGGCTGGAAAATTGCCTGATAGAAAAAGACCTGGGGATTCAGGTTGATAGCCAGCAGTGTGCCCAGGTGACTGAAAAGGCCAGTGGCATTCTTCTGGCCTGTGTCGGTAGCGTGGCCATCAGAACCAGAGAAGAGATTGTTCCTCTATGTGTAGCACTGGTGAGACCAGACTTTGAGCACTGTATTCAGTTTTGAGCCCTTTACTACAAAAATAATTCTAAAGAGAGGATGGTCAGGTGTTGGAATTGAATGTTCAGGGAAGTGGTGAAGTCAACATACTTGGAGGTAATTAAGACAGTTATGAATGTGACACTAAGGGATGTGGCATAATGATGGGACTCAGTAGTCAAGTTAATGATTTGATTTGATGACCTTGATGGTCTTTTCCAAATTAGATAATCCTATGATTATTAAACACTTTCATTTACTTGATGATACTTCATCCACTGGTATAAGCTGGTAGCTGAGCGCACAGATAAGTCTATAGAGGTGGTATATAGAGTACCACCGAGTCCCTAAAGAGGCAACGTGAATGTGAAGAACATGCTAAAAGGGAGAAAGTAAACCAGACAAACAGAAATAAGCTATGTTTATTCAGTCATGGTATATATTTTCTATATCTTTCTCTTCTGTCTTCATTTAGTTTGTGATTAACTATATGCTTGTTTTGCCAAATGAATTTTACAACACTTTTATTCTGCCTGGCCATAATGACTAAGGACTTAGCTGTTGGCTGAATTCTGGTTGGTAATGCAGGAGGCTTTATAAACAGTGTGAATATGATAATTTTTAAATAATTCAGAAGCCTAGGTGACATAGTGTTACATGTGCAACTCAGAGGTCATACTGAAAATAATAATCTTCATGTTCTCTTACCCTGGATAGGAATCCTTAGCTCAGCTAGTAATGACCTTGTGATCTGTAGTATGTAGCCAGGTATAGTACAGAATCATCCTGGCCTCTTTTTCATTTCTCAATCCTATTTAAGAAAGAAGAGACGAAGAGAAAAACCTCAAGAGACTTCCCCAAGACTGACTATTAACCTCAATGGAAGATGATTATAATGTGTGTTTTCTATAGTGATTTTAATACTCAGTATGTACGTTGTAATGAAAACTATCTGTGCATTCTGAATATAATGGTGCGTAATTAAAATACTTTTTTAAAAAGAAACTATAGGTATTTATGTCCTTTAAACATATTTTGCTTTATCTTTTCTCATAGCACTAGAAAATTAAAGCTTCCTTGATAGGATTGTGCAAAGCAGTGACACTTATCTCAAACCTAGAGTCAACTGGAACTCATTAGGACTTCAAGCTGTATTCATCGATACAATTTAGTTATCAATTTTGTACTTCTAATATTCTTTTCTACACGGGAACTTAAAATCCTTTTTCTTTAAGTCATTTAGAGAATAGCCTGTTTTTATGCTCTATTCCACCCATCCAGAGTCATGGAAATAACCCAGGAAATGCTATTTTCTGTCTTTGTGGTTGCACAAATGTGTTGTTGCAGAGTCCTGTGATGTGCCCTTTCTGAGAGAAAAGAGTGGGGTGGTCAAGTGTAGGTGGTGCAGGTGGCTGCAGAGAGTTGCTGAAGCACAACCTCAGGACCATGAGCATTTATCGTGTAGGTGTCGGTAGCAATTCTTAGAAGAGAAAAATGATATAATCATGTTTGTATGGCAGAGAAAATACTCTGAAGTGTTCCACGTTTCTTCCTATTGCTAAACAGGGCTACTGCAGCCTGCCAGTCAAGAAAATGTCAGACCATGAAATGACCAATAATCCTGTCCTCCTCTGAAATAGATTCAGCTTGAAAAAGCTGTTGTCTAAAATAAAAGATGTAAATTCTCCAAAGTTGATGCTGTCCTCTTCTGAAACAAACAAAAGACACCTTCTATCTCTTATAAAACAGAAGTGGGACACTTCTGTCCTCTCTGCATCCTCTGTGTCTCAGTGAGGAGGGTCGTGGTAGCTCAGAAATACCAGTGTAGAGCAATAGATATGCCTCCTATCACTTGGAATATTTTTCTCTATTTATCATGCTACATACTTTCAAATATTTTGTATGCTTATGGAAAACACAATAACCTATTCTACCTAGTGAAAAAAGAACAAAACTCCATCTTATGGACAGAGGGATATCAGCAGTAAGCATATTAACACTCACACAGTATAATTCCTATGACATTTTGATATTAACTAACCTGTGAAAAAATCTGAGGTATTGCGAGTAAGTGGTGCTAAATGCATCTAATTTCAATGGAAGCTTAGATCTCTCCAGATCCTTTTTCATCGTGAGGTTTCAGCCATGTAGGATGGAGCCCATTAAATAGAGGAGCCTTGCAAAAATACTGCAGAACACCACATATTTTCTCATTACTAAGAAGTTTGGGTTTAAGTCTGGGCATTTCTTGCAGGCTGGAATCTTTCCATTCTTGGTTTTGGGGGAGGGAGAAGACAGCAGAAAAGGAGGAGGGGGAATCCTTTAATTGTTAGTGCAGGTTTTAAACTGACAAGCCTCAAAGGCAGAATACTGACTCTTTGATCTTAAAAGGGTTGTAAAAGGATGGTCTCACTAGTGTTTATTCATATATTTGCAGGTAAATGCTGATAATCTAAACTGAGTCAAAGCTGCAGAATTTAGCATAACTGATTTGCATATCAAGAGCCTCAAAATAAATACCAATTCAGAGATCTTAAATGTTGTCAAAAACTAATAATGACTTGAAATTAACTTGGGGCTTGCTTATGTAAGGAAGCCTGTGCTCAGGAAATGAAAGTGTTCATTGGCAACCAGTAGTCTAACAGACCCACTTAATCGCCATGAAGAGGGGTGTGTGGTAGCTATAGGTATCTGCAGTCACATATCTGGTGCTTGGAGGCACACCAAGAGCAAAGGAGCACCTTTGTAGGGCAGAGAAAAACTGAGCTGATGTGCTGTGCATCCTCATTGTCAGACACTACTGACTGAAGGCATCCTTTGGAGACAGTCTGTAGCTGCTTCTAGTTAATAAGAGCAAGAACTGCTTCTTGTGAGTGCTCCTGTAGATGATTTCTGTTTTTGCGTGAAGTTGTTAATTCTTGAAATATGGGTTCTTGACAAGTTGTTTCAATATTTTTGTAATTATTCATGTTTCAAATAAGGGTAGCACAGTTTCTGAATGTCTTGATTGTCTTCTGTGCCTATTTTTAGAACCGAGTTCCTGCTACTTATTTTAAAGCTAATGACTTGGCATAATTTTGTGTCAGTTATTTGACTGAAGGAATGCACATCCTGTATTAGCACTTAGAGACCCATTTGGAAGCACAGATCCTTCATGCTCTCCAAAAATCAGTGAAAACTTGTTGGTGTTGTGCGGGTTCTGAGTACACAAATGCTGCAACTGATGAAAGGAAACATTAATTATTAGTATTAAGTCAGATCACCCATACTACCCAACTTAATGATCTAATGTAAAACTTTAAGCCTTTTGATTTCCTCGATGGAGTGTTTAGGCCATCAAAAAGCATAAAAGAGACCAAGAAGTAATCTTCATCTCTTCCAAAATTTGCAAACTGCTTCTTTTGGTCTGACGTGATGTTGCAGTGTTTCAAATAGGAGATGAGGACAATCTTATGGAGTTAGGTCAACACTTCAATCTTCTTCTATATGTTTCTGCATATTGCTGATTTGAATTTTGCATGGACAGCAAAAGTCTGTAAGACTAAGGTCAGTTCTGGTCATTAGAAATGTAGTAATGACATACTTCCACATAAGGAGAACTTCTAGTTGACTTTTTCTGCTAGTAATTGCTTACTCGGATCCCTTTTCAAGCATTGATCACGTAAAATCATCCTAATTTGAATGACCCAGGGTGGTGTACCATGGTATATTCCAGTCAATATGGTGCTTGGTAAATCATAAGGGGTACATATTCTCTAGAATACAGTCACTATGAGGTGTGAATGAGTATACACTGAATCCAACTAGTGTCTTGTACTAAGATTTTCGTATGAAATTAGGCAACACCACACCAAGCAGTAAATTAATACCTATTTAAAAACTTAAATCCTAAGGAGTGTAGAGTCCCTCTTGTTTAGCTCTGGTGTCCTGAGTTAAAGTTTCCTGTTGGTACAGTTATGCTAAAATATAACTTTAACTGAATATTTTTGGAATAAGAGGAGATTTTACTGATGAGTAAGCTCTTTTATAAGTTTAATAATTAAAAATAAAAATAAAAATGTTGGACAGTAATTTTTAAGACTTCGTAGAAGTTCTGTTTATTTTTTCATTAGTAAGGAAGACTAAAATCCTTTCCTTGTGTGGAAGGAATCTCTGCCAGCACTGGGGAGAAGTGGGAGTGCTAACAGAAGCACTCAGCACCTATCTAACGCCAGCCCTGCCCTCTGATGATGGCACTGAAGTCTGACACTCAGGGAAAAACTTCTGTGGTGTTGCCATAGTTCCATGAACTCAGCACCTGCAATCCAGCTGCCTCCCCATTGCGATGACTCATTGACATTTCAACACTCAACTTTGTCCACCTTATTGACTCTCCAACTTCCTGCTGTACAGCTTTATTCTTTGGCTCTCTGCACACTTTTCCCAGTCCACTTCCACCAATCTTTTATTAGTCAGATGTCCAGGACTCATCTAACTCTGAAATTTTCATTTGCCTGTTAGGATATCTTATGAGTGTTTTCCTAACACTCTTCCAACATCTATTTTGTTCCTTCCCATCTCCTCTCCACAGAACACAGCACAGTTTGAATATCTGGATGCCAAGGAATTTAACTTGGAAAACAAAATAAGAACTAATCAACAAGCAATCACAACTCCTGTCATTAACAACAGTCAGTATAAACCTGCTGCTGTCTGTGTATGGTTCTAATCTCCTTACTGCTTCTTGGAGTACCCAAGGCCTTACTGTAATATAAATTTTTCATTTTGAAAATGTATATGCCACATTTTTCACAAAAAATCATATTCAATTTTCAGGTTCAGCTACTCTGTGCACAGCTGGCCATAATGTACAAAAAAGACCATAAAAGTTACTGTTACCTCATTTGCACTAAATAATTCCTTTTAACACATTTTGCATGTGTGATTATCTCATTGTATTTACTGATGATTTTTGACAATGTGGATTTAGTATTTTCCTCTTCCAAACAAAAACACATTTTGAAAGGCTGGGTTGAATCTGGCAAACTTTCATGGTATAATCCTATGTGTTTTTTGTACAATAGCAAATTAGAAGTTGCAAAATAGAATGAGGTTTGGAGTATGGTTTAAGATTGGATTCTGGCAAGACGTCTACATGGCAGTTGAAATGCTATTAGATATTACATAGATTTCATTTATATCACTGAGGATGATAAACTTGTCGGAGGGTGCAGAAACTCATTTAGTTTCTTGCTAATAAGGAAATGCGGGCTTAATGCATGCCTCTAGAAGAATGCTATCTTTTGACAGACTTATGTTACATATCTCAGCACTACAAATTTTATTTCAGCTGCAGTCTGACCTGTGTTGCACCAAACTTCTTTTGTGAAATGCCAAAAAAAAAAAATCTCAATTTCTGTTAAGAATACTGATCACCTCAAATTCTGCTCATTGGTCTTACTGACGCTTCTTGGACTAAATATAACTGTGGGAAGAATATGAACAGCCAATTGCTGGCTGTTCAGTCTCACTAAATGTAAGCGAATTTATAGTGTTCTGGACCTCAGGAGATTTAGTCCCATGTACTTGAGGGATTTCAACAACAAAATCATAGGCTTTTGATCCTGCTAGTATACGCTTATCTTAAATACACGAGTAATTCTACTGACTGATCTGGGACTGCTCAAGCCCCTGAAGTTGATAGTATATTTGCAGGATTGTTGCCTGAACATAGGGGGAAATATTTTTGTAGGAATTTGTATTTCAGTTCAGAAGCATAATACTTGTAAATCCTTGTGAATGAAACTAAGACTGTATCACCAGGTTTATGGCATTGCTTCCCTTTACCATTGCTGTCATAAAAAAAAGATTAATATTGTTCCATTGTGTATGTTTTACATTCTTTCCTAAGAAAGTGTTTGCAATAAGCCATTTTCTCTTTTTCCCATAACGCCTTTTGTGACGTGACTTCCAAATTTTAATGCTTAATATGATCTTTGAAAAGCTATAAACTCTAACAGACTTTAAACAAAGTGAGTGAATAAATTGCCAGAGAGTCTGTGGTTTGATCCCAGGAAATCCTGATTAATAGCCCTTAGTTTTAGTTAGACCACCCTGAATGCATTGTGAAAAACAGTTGACTCATTTTATGGCCATTTAGATTGCAATTTAACATACTAAATTTATACCATTTCTTTTAAAAACACTAAATGAAGACATAAGAATTTATATTTCTTCATATAAGACCATATGCCAAACACATTTTTTGGTCTATTTAATTCACTCTTATAAATGTGTAATTTTCTGTATTTGCTAACCACAAAATCTATTTTTAATATAAAAAATCCAAAAATAGTGCAGTTAGTGTGAAAGTAATTGTGTTTAGAGTGTCTTCAGTGATTTTCATAGATCAGGACTCCTGCATTTAAAAGTGGAACTATTTTGCACGTGTTTTAGAAACTCTCCTGATAACATCCTTGTTAGGACTTGAAAAAGTGTAAAATAATGTTGGACTATGATTTGATGATCTTTTTTCCTTTTTTCTTTATTATGTAGTTTATATAAAGATTATTTTAAGAACATGGTAATCACATTGTTTTCTTTCGTAGTTGTATTATTAACTAAAGGAAATCTGTACTTACTGTTAGCCTGAGTCTTGACTGTACTAGTCAAGGTCAAGGCATATCGCTAAATATGTTCCTTTTGTTTAAATGCCCTAGAGATATTCAGTACTGATCATCTTACAGAAAGTTAATTCCTCCATAGGCTAGGTTTCCAGAAACTTGAATGGGTTGATCCTAGCACGTGTGTGAGAGAAGGTGATAAAACATGGGCTATGGTATGAAATAGCTGTATAAAAAGCCTCTCTCTACAAAGGAGATCTGTGGTGGTCATGTGCATATACTGAAAGGACTTATTTTTAGTAAGAAAAAAATTATGATTCTTATGGGGAGGTCACAGTACTAACAACAACAATATAGAATGCTAGAATCTTCTCTTTTGTATCAACGATGCTGTGGTAGGAGGCTGGTTATTGAAAAAATAACTTGCATATCGTACAAAATTTAACAAATCATATTGAGTAAAAAGTAAACAAAGCATATACATAAAAACATACGATATTTAAGAAGCAATGAATGTATTTGTGTTGTCTTTGCAATACGTTTGAGGATTCTTTTTCTTTTCAAGGAAAAATAAATGATTTCCTACATAGTAGAAAATTGAGTTTGCTATTTCTAAAATGCTCTTAACACAGAAAAAGGAAACATTTTAAAATTAGTGCTTATCACAGCATCACCATCCCCCCTCAAGCTTTCTACTCTAAAATAAAAAGGGAAAAATTCTATTGTTTTCCTGGATTCACTTTGCTTGTCGTGATTGATGTAGAATTTTACTGCCATCCAATGGCAAGGACCTATTATAGCCTAAGTTAATGTCTAATGCTTTTTGATCAAATTGCAGTCTTGGGAATTTAACTTATGTAGTACACTTAGAACTTACATCAATACATCTCTGTTCGTTACACAGTGAGAAAGAAATATGAGTGCTGTTTCAATTTATTCAGTGTTTCCTAATTCAATTTAACTCTGAATTACTAATATTGTGGTACATAATTACCTAAATGAATAAATCAACCTAAGCTACTTACTAAAAAGAACATTAGAGTATAATATTAATTTTTACATGTACCTTGTCACGTTAGTTTAAAAGATTTATTTCTCTAAATTAAGAGTGTTTTCCAAGTCAGCAAAATATCCTTTTACTGAAGTACTCTTCTCCATTTTACTTATTGTGTCTGGAGGCTTTACAATTGTTATTGCAGACTAAATAATTACTTTATGACTCTCAAATGGTTATTCTTTTATTGTTTTGGTTTTTTTTTGCATTTTGTTCTCTCTCTCTCTTTCTCTCTCTCTCTCTCTCTCTCTCTCTCTCTCTCTCTCTCTCTCTCATATACACACACAACTTAGAAAGGCAATTGAATAGAAAGATAATAACCCCAAATGTCTGGATTTAAATACATTTTCCTCTGTGTTTCAGACGGCTTCAGCCAGCAGTCCAGCCTAGTGGTCACTTACAGTTCTAAAAAGCAGTCTAATTAACACACTTCTTTTCAAGCATTTCTTTGTAAGAGGAAACATTGCATATATATTTAAAGGAAATTAACTTAAGGTTACGGGCAAGAATATAAAGTCAAGACTCCATCTTGTACTGTTAAGAAATATTTAAAGTATTTAATCTGTTAAAGGAAAAACAACAACACAACCATACCACAAAGGGAAAAAAGTAAATTTAATGTAAAAGAGAAAAACTGAATAACACAGATGAATGAAACAGAAATATCTTCTACCTGGGAGACTCCTTGTACCATCACTTCATGAGCATTGCTCACCATTGTCTGTTACGGCCAATTGATACCTTCCCAGTATGTAAGCTGATACGTGTTGCAGATAAGGATTTCTGTTTACGGCTACCTGTTGTCCCAAAATATATTTCATTTCAGACTTTTGCAAAATGTTTTTGTTTCTCATGAAAATGCAACAAGTGCTCAGCATCACACCATTTAGGAATACTTATCAGACGTTTTGTTGAACTCTTGCTAATAATTTAATTCTAACAATTTTTTGGGCACTATTTTTGACTATCCCTATAGTTATACAGAAAGAATAATTTCACTACAGAACTTACTGGAGGTGCAACAAGAAAAAGAATATAGAAGAATGTCACAGAACACTCAATGTCTGAAGTATCCAGGCCTTAGAAAAATTCTACACTGAAGAAAACAGCTATAAAATTAAAACCTTCCTGTTAGAACTGAAATACATTGACATTGATCAGCACAAAGTTTTCGGAGTGTATGTGCAGGGAAAAGAGTGCCTTGCTTTAAAAAACAAAAATATTAAAATATACTTCTGCTATTTGATATTTTAGTGCCTTAAGAAGATGAGTATAATAGAAAAGTATGAAGAGAAAATGAGGATCATGGGAAATGTGTGATCTGTGCATTATTTTACAGTTAATATGAGGGCATTACAACTGCACTCGGAAAACAAAGCACACTCTTCTCAGTATTGTCATATTGAACAATTGCTTGCAAAATGAGTTAAAATTTCTCTCTACTTTTCAGTTGAAAATTTTTTCATGTCCTGCATTTGTAGCCCTCGCCTTACTAGTTGTGAGAAGAGATGATCTTTGCATGGGTCTTGGTAGGTTCAGTGGGCCTCAGCCCATAGGAAGCGGGGCATTCTAACCTGTTCTGCACACAGGTGTGCATGGAGCTGGGCCAAGGTGTGCTTGTGCTGCACCACATCTCCCCGAGCACAAGCAGAGCTGATAAAATAAGGACTATGGAGAATACAGCGCTCAGTGTTTGTCACAGGCTACATTTGCCTCCCCTCAGCCTCTTCCCCAGTGCATGAAATATGGTGGGTTTCCCCACCCATGACTTCTGGCCAGGACTGGAGCAGAGGCAGTGCGGTAACACAAGGCCATGCATGTGCCTGGGAGGACTCCGTGTGACACAGCCCTCCTTTCACTCTCCCCACTCGCTAAGGCATATTCAAACTATGCCTTAAAAATACCTGGAAAGCACGCATCCCCAGAACTGCCACCCTAATTCCTGAATAAACCACTCACAGGCGATGGACTTTTTCCCCATTTAATTTTCTCTGTGCACATTTCTGCGCACTGTATGCTCAGCAACAATCCCTTCTGTGAAGCTGCATTTCATTTCCTCTGACCACTGAAACTGTGATCTGCTTTTCTCTCCTGAAGCACGTGCCACACACAGATTTTAATTATTTAGTCATGATTTAGCATGCATGATATATGGGTATCATTATCAGTGGCTGCAATCTCTCTTCTCTTCTTTTGGCTATTTAACACGAGGAAGATGCTCTTTGTTATTAACATCTGTTCATCAGGGACACAGACCTTCTCGGCATTGCTAGCACCTTCTGTTTTTGTCAGGAGAGGGGAAAGTGATCAAGAGCCTCATCAGAGCCTAATTTGGCACTGATGTGTTTTCCTTTCTCTTAGCATAGCCTAGATCTAAATCGTCCCTTAAATTGCGGTAGCTTTTAAAATACTGCTCAATAACTAGATCTGACTAGGCGTAGACAGAGATGGTACAGATACAAATGTAACATTATTTAAATGTTATGGTTGTGTGTGGGCTACAAGATGAAAAATAAGTTAATAAAAGACGTGGTAGAATTAGAAAATAAGATTAGTGAATTGCTTTAGCCGTGAAACCATCTTCTAGCTATGAAAAAATGGCTAATCTTATTTTTCCCCCACTAAGCTCATTCTGGTTTTTCCACAGCCCAGTGAAGGCGTCACAGCAGAAATGTCCCCTGTACTTTACCTTGTTATTACAGCAAGCATTTTATTAAGCCTTTCAAGGCTGGATCTTAGGCTCACAGTAAAACAAGGCTCTGGTTCTGCTCTGGCCCTCTCAGTAAAGGTAAATGAAAAAGGGATTTCCACATAAGCATTCAATTCTGAGAGCTTTGCCAGTAGCCACCAAATGTAACGACGTTTGTGCTCCAGACCAGGATCTTATTTCTGCCTTAAAGAAAGCATCAAAATCTGATCATGTAGATAAAAGAGGAAACTTCTCATGAATATACTCTACATGATTAAAACTCCAGCTCCCTATGGTTTAGACCTGGAAGACATTTTAATTATCTATCTAACATCTTGCTATTGCTGGAATTTTTGACTGCAAATGTTTCTGACATAGTGTTTCATGGAATATCCTTTCCTCATACTGTGCTTTTTTTATATTCCAGATGTACAGTAAACAACAAAAGCTTGTTTTATCTTTTACTCTCTATCAGATGAAAGTGAAAGATAACAAAAAAAAAAACTTTTAAAGAATAGATTTTAATCACAGAGATCCTGCTTATAATCTGAAAGTCCTAAAACAGTCTCAAATATGCTTTACCAAATAGACTCCAGTTATACATGTCTGAAAAATCTAAACATTAACATTACTGTAAATTTTAAAAAATCAGCAAACAAGTGCCTTTGAATCTTCCTCATATTGCTAGAGAAGGGTATTCAGATCTTTGAATGCAACTGCAATTTTTGATCAATTTTGGCAAATTTCAGCCAAAAGTGAGCAGCACCACGAACAAATTCTTGCAGTGAAAAACCGTGAGTGTGTTTTGGTTCTGACTAGTAGGTGGTAGCGACTCAATCACCAGTGTGACTTTCCAAGTGTACTTCTCTACTGGATAATATTTCTTCTAAAAATACTTGTGAGAACCTGAGTGAAGTATCTGAAAAGTAGATTTCAAGCTTATGGTAAAATGTCTTTAAAGCCGATGTTAGTGACCATATAAAGAGTGTTACGTGTATTTTGAACGAGAAAGATGAAGGAACTTGGAGAGACGTGATCTGTGCTGAATGTTCAAATGGGTTCTAGAATTACCTTTCTGCTCTTTAAACTCAAACAACAGACTAGTGGCTTAGTGAATCTAGAAAGTACCATCAAAAGTTATTAAACAGTATTAATGGGAAAAAGCCATATTTTTAATGTTTTCATTGTCAACTAATGTATGCCATGTTTTTATTCTCAGCTCAGGACTCAAGTGCAACATGACAGAAACAGCTCAGCTTCAGTACTATCTGGCTGAGTTTCCATGGCAAGAGGTGTTGGAGCCAGTCAGATCTAACAGACATCTTCTAAGATGGGTTGTGCCCACTGAACTGAACACACAAAAACTCTCTTTTGGTAGATAGCACGTTTCAGGATAGTTATTTCAGGTAGATATGCAGCAATAAAAACATAAGTACCCACTGAGTTCTAGTAGTGGCCTTAATATAATAAAATCTTGGAACTGAAGTGCTTACAGCATAATGTGGAGACCCCAAATAGCTTTGGAGGCGACAGCTTTGATACAACAAAGCTTATACTGTTTTGGAGCTAATTAGCTAGTCAAACTGCATCAAGTCTGATTTCTCATGGAGAAGCTGTGAGAAACGTGTACCACTCTGGGTTTTAATTTTATAATGCTTTCTTTTGCATTAACTACAGTTAAGTCACTCTTTCTCAGAGAAAGAAGAGTTGATTCTGTTTGGAGTATTGATGGCACATGCACACATGGCATGCTGCCTGCCAGGAGCTGCTGCTGAACTATTCAAATGTACATGGGATAAAGATATATTTTTAAATGTCTTACATGTTCAATTTTAATTTGAGCCACATGTGACAGCTCAGAAGTTATCTGCAGCTATGCAAATTTTGGTAGCTAGGACATTATAAAGTATCCTGAATGACCATTTCTGCATGTAGAAGTCATCATGCAATGTGTTGTTTTCTGACATGATAACAAACCATTGGATTGTCAAAACTCATAGCTCTCTCTTGGCAAAGCATCCTTAGGTCAGAAAAAGTAAATGCAGAGATGTGAATTTCAAAAGGCTTTTTTTCCAGCTATGCATGAAGATTTGTACTAATAAACAGCCAGCTACTGTAGCACCCAAAATTTCATTCATGCTTTGAATGAAATGTGCTCATTTCTGAACAAGGTTGAAGCAGGATCATAGCTCTGCCTCTTCATTCCACCCATAGTCAATGGCAGCAGTTACCCAGAGAGCTGAGCATCCCTGAGGCCCAGCACCACCTATGCAGAGGGCTATCAGTTCTACAGCCTGGGGTCACTCAACTGCTCACTGGAAGAGAAGGGGTGGGACAGCTCTTTGTTGGCCAGGAAACTGCTGATTAGGAGACTTTGCTTGTGCTGCTTTGGCTTGTTCAGAGACAGGAGAGGTTGACTGGAAATGGTAAGTATTTTACATGAGCGCTATGGTCATGAAGCCATATCGGGTAATGGGAAAGTGGTGCTGTTTTAAAGAGGAATGATAATGTCCAAGAGTCATTTCTGACGGAGAGAACTCAGTTTTGGGTTAGCATGTTGAGGCAGTGATTTCTGTGGTTCCCAGCTTCTATGGCTAAGGGTTCTGAGGTGGTCTGTCTGGCAGAATGAAGGAAGGTTATTCAATGTGAATAAGAATAGGTAAGTGTATGAGAAGCTAGCTGGTTGATTCCCTGAAACAGAAATATCCAGAAGTGAATGCTTTTACATTATTGAATGTCAGCTAATCAGTCAAGAAAAAATGAGATAAAATGTTCAGTGTAGCTACTGTGAATATAGGAGCGATGTGGGAAGGTAGAAGTGAGTACAAAGTAAATTCCTGCTTTTTTTTACAGTTTCTGTAAATTTTACAGTATTTCAGATTAAATGGACTGATTAATCTCCTATGATGGGAGACTCCTTTTCTGATGTTGAATGATGAAACTTGCCTGATTTTTTTTTTTTTTAAACTATTATTTGAGTTATGAAGAGTCCCAGAGTATTGATAAGAAAATAAAGATCTATGAAGTGCACACAGCAGTAAGGCAAGTGTCCAGATACCGTCTTCTATGTCTTTCTCTCTCCTCTGGAAACAGCTTCAGGGCTTGTAAGACAGTGCAGTCTCCATAACCATCGACAATCCAAGAATTCAATACTTAAAAAAAAAATAAATCATTATTTATGCCATGAAATTTCTCAGAAGGTTAGAATGTCTCGTGCCAACATGACACATTTCCCTCGAGGTTCAGTAGGGGCTAAATTTAAATGGATTTGAGTCCAGCTAATTCTAGGCTAGTTAGCATCAACCACACTGAACCTGGAAAATTGCCTCTTTCAGGAAGTGGACAGATTCATGTCTAGAAAATCCCACTTGTATTCTACTCCAGGGGCTGGGTATAAATCTTTAGTGTTCTCATTAATCTTTTAAGCTGGTGAATATAAACATCTGGAAGCTTGCACATTCAGAGTTCTGTAACAACATCTCCAACTGGTTATTTCACTTCTTTGTATATAATAACGTCCCACTTCACTCTGTATGTATTATTCATATACACCTTAAATTTAATCACCAACACACTAAAGTTAAAATTACACTACACCTGAAATATAAACACCATCACGTTGATTTGAGGACATATTATGGCTTATACATAATTACTGTCATGCTGAGGGTAGATTCTCACAATTTTTTTATTTATTTTATTTTATTTTATTTTATTTTTGTGAAGCCACAAAGGCTTTTCTGGTTTTTGGTGACTTTTCATACCAGTGAAACAAATCCAGCCTTCTGCAGTTTTTTTCTCCTCCTCACACAGGGAAATTTTTCACACTTCATGCTCAGCCTTCTGGCTAGCTGGTTTTGCTATGGCTTGGCTGTCTAGGGACATGTAGCCTCCAACTACAGGAATCACTCAGGGTGTCTTTTGTGTTCCCCAGCAGAAGCATTGGGAATCATTATGGGAACATCTCCAGCAATTAGCCAGTGCGATGTTCTCCTTTCCCTGAGGCAGCTCATCCTGGCTGGCAGTCCCTGTTTGCATTTGCTCCCATGACAATTTGGTGTTTTCAGAGATGAATAAATACTCAAATATTGGCCAAGTATTTCTACAGATAGTTCTTCTGTGTAGTTGGGGTGGAGGCTATAACAGTGCTCCCATGCAATAGGACAGTGTATAGTGGTGGACAGGCAGTGTGTCTGTCTTTGCGTGAAAAAGGGATATTGCCAGAGACAGAAGCATCCCTGTTAAAGGGGCACCATGTCACCAAAGCTGGTCTGCTAGGTTGGGCTTTTTGTTTTAATTATTTGATCTAACCTGGAAATCTGTGGACCACTTAAAATTTTACCTACTCTGACTCTCAGATTTCCTCAGGTATTTGCTGCTATTTTTCTTTCTGTATGTTTTCTGAGCAGCATCATTTCTTTTTTGCTCTTGATTCTGCAGTCTGCTCAAGAGCATTAAGCTTTGCTTTAGGATGGTTGTGAATGATATGGTTTATTACTAATATAACACGTGTTACCCAGCCATCTTGAGTTCTGAGGTTGCACCCTTACATTCAAAGCAATGACTTTTGGGAAGACAATGTTTGCAGAGTTGTGCTGCTTGTACATTTTGTCAGACCACCTAACAAAACTCTAGAGAAGAAAAAGGACTCAAAGCTTATTACAGGAAGTAATCATGCTTAAGTCTCCTAAAACTGCTTATCAGCAGTGTTTACTCAGTGTGTATCTAGTGAGTATCAAATATAGCTTCAACTGAAAAGCGCTGGAATTTTTTTCTTTGAACACTTTTAAAATTTATTTAATTTATTTAATTTATTTTTTTATGGAAATCAGAAATGAGTTACACAATGCAAAAGAAAAGAAAAGAAAAAGGGCTTGTGTCTGTTACACATTAACGTGTTGATGCTTGGTTCATTCCCCCAGTATTTTCTCATGCTTTATATGAAAGTAACATGTACACTTAGTGCTTTATACAAAAGCTGAACTTTTCTCTGACCTGTGTGGTACCTGAGGTCAACAGTGCATAAATGGAGTGAGAAAAATTTATTTGAATTTGTTGTCTGGCTATAATTAAAACCACTAATGTTGTTCTAATGCCGCCTTTGTTACAGGATTCACAGCGGTGAGCGCTACATCTCACCTTATGTTATCTTCAAGAAGCCTTTCATGCTTATGTATTTAATTATCTAGCTTTCATTTAATGTATTTGTCAAGCAATCTTAAATATATTATTGCAATACCATATCTGCAATAGTATCCTCGCATAAACAAATGTGCTTTTTAACTACAGCATTGAGAACTCCCTCTGGTTGGATTCCCAAACTGCTCTGCAGGTTGCTGGCTACAGCAGACTACCAAAACAAATCTCTTACCATGATCAAGGTCAGAGCCAGGTCAGTCATTCACAGAATATTACATTTCTTCTTGGAAGCAGGAAGCATTTGATATTTGATTTCCCTGTGCACCATTCTTTGATGGATTTTCCTTTTCTTTCCTGCAGAGGGAAGAATCTGTTATGTTAAAACTCTTATGTGTATTTACATATAATGACTGATATATATTTAATACTGATAGTGTCCTGGAAAACCATTAAGGAAATGCATCTTCTGGCTCTGTGAAAGTATGTAGTAGGCTATTTGGCTAAAGTTGAAGGTAATTCCTTATTGAAAAGTACATCCACGTGAAAACAATGGTTGTACTGACTCATTCACATCAGATATCTCAGTAAATGGTTAATCCCTATATAAACTTCTCCAATGATCTATGAATGATCAAAGAGAGGAACACTACTATCATTGTAGTTAATTTACGTGGCTAATTTTGCTAGCTTAACTTGCCAGGGTAAGACCAAGGCTTTCATTGTATGTGCATACAGCTGTGGAAAACTAGCTGACTAATGTTGGAGCTTCAAAAATGAGTGATATGTGTGTATCTTCAAAAATCCTTGGATTCTAGAGTTTTGATAGCAAAAACAGCAAGAGATTTACCAAATTTTCTGGAGTTCTCCTATGTTATATTGCATGACCTTCTCACATTCCTTTAGTTCAGTTGAAATGCTTATTTTGCAGAGATTTGTGGTGTTGGATTTTTTCATTTGCTTGGATTCAGCTACTTCAATTTCACCCTCTCATGGATCTTACCAGTATTGTCAGTGACTTTAGATATAAGGAAAAACTGAACTTCAAAATAAGCTGTGGTATATACTGTTTCTTTGATAAGAAAGGGTTTCTTGGTAGTGTTCTGTGCAATATTGCTGTGCTGAAGTGGAGAAAAGCTTTGGTTTTATGAGATCAGAGTAGAATAAAAACCCAGTTAACTGAAATCAAGTTGTTATATGTGATAAGATCAGTATTGTAGAAAGTATATGATTTTAGGCTAAGCTTTTTATTGAACTTAGTAATGATGAACACAAACACAAGATAGGTCACATTGCTACTGCAAGAGCTCCCCTCAGACTGCCATGATCCTTCATGAAGGACCTCCATGCATGACCAGTGATCAGAGCGGGAACAAGACTGAGGTCCCACAAGCTCTAGAACAGACCAAATATTTGAAAATATTTGAATTGTGATGAACTTGAGGACTTTAGGAGGAGCACACTACTCTTCAAGCTCTGTAACAGTAACAAGAGTATATTCAATTTAAAACAACTACTGTTGTGCATAAATGATTAAACTACTTCCAAAAGAGAGTAAATGCGTCTGTTTTTCAGTGTGAAGTTAAGGAACTTTGGGCAATGTTATCTGGCTTGCAAATGTTCCAGAGTAGTAAAAAGTTGAAAGGCTAGATAATAATGTGTAAGTAGAAATAAAAGGAGAGAGATTTCTGTAATCACACACGTTAACTTAGGGTATGCACTGCTTAATTATCTATGAGTTAGCCCTTTAGCTAATGCAATACTAGTTTACGTATGTACAATAAGGAAGAAAATTAGTTTTTCTTGTCTGGATCAGGAATTGCACTTAAAGTGAAATATAATAACTCAGATACCATAAATAAGTTTAAAAACTGAGTAATAAAATGCCTCATTCTTTGCCTTTAAGTCTATAGAACTTGAGATCTTTTCTGTTGTCAAGATTCTGCCTTTTAAGCATTTTCAGAGATTCAGTTGCTTAAAAAACACAAGCTTGCACAAACGTGTTTTCTAACTTGTCAAAGTTTCTTTGGTATTTGTTTTTTTCACTTGTGATGAAAAATGGCACATAGATTGCTGAATGAGTGGCATTTAGTTTGGAAAATACAGGTTCTTGTTATTGCCAGTGTGGTAAAGGAATGCACATAGACACCATGCAGGGAAGTGGAGATGGGCAGAACATGGCACCAAAACAAAGGTAGGGCAATTTTGTGAGTACATTTATTAGGACCAGAGAGAAGGCAACCTGACCTGCATAACTTGCTCCACAAGTGTTTTCATTTGCATGTTGAGAAGAGCATTATAAATACAATATTTTCCTAGGAAACATCATCTCTTTACTATTTTTTATTTTAGACCTGGCTCAAAGCAAGGGTTAGTCAGGGTAATTGCTAGTTGCATGCTCTGAGGAGAAGCTGCAGCACACTTGTGATTAACACTTACAGTTCCCTGTTTCCTATGATTCTGCTAGGGATTAACCAGATGCTACCTCAGTTAGTGTAAATTGTCATTCTTGAGGTATTAGGAGCTGTATATGTTTCTGCCAGGTTTTCCTAATATGGCTTTGATATCCTTAGTTACACAAGTACAAATACCAAAGTTTCTATTAGCTCTGTGAATTGTGTAATCCAAAGGTAAACTGTACTTATTTTGGCATTTATTGTGTTATACAGAAGAGATGAAAATATGAAATCCTAACACAAAACGTACGTGATGGGTGGTTAGCTTTCTTTTATTGTTGCTTGTTGTCTTTTAGCTTCTTGTTGTTAAAGACTAAGATGGCAGAAAAGTGAGAACACCTTGGGATTTTTTTTAGGGCTCACAACTCTCCTAATTCCTTAGCCTCTCGTGTCCTGGGAAGATGCTAAATTCTTTTTTTTTTTTTTTTTTTTCCTTGGAAAAAATGCAGAAAAACCTAATCAAGTCATTTCTTTGCAATCAATTTTACAGTTTACTAATTGACCAAGAAATTGAGGTTGAATTCAGTGATGTCAGACAGTACCCTCAGTTATTTTTGGACAGTGAGTCTAATATTTACTGCAGACTTTCTTTGCATGGTGGCTGTCATTCTCATAGCTATGACTGTGATTTTCATCACTTACATTAAATCAAAACCTGACAAGGCATGGACTTATTTCTTTCAAGGAAAACTGTAGGTGTTGGATTTGTGCAATAAATACAGTGGTCTTTCATCCAAACAGCCTCCCTTACTGAAAAAAAAAAATCCCTCATAGATGCACATAATGTACCTTTTTGGTTTCTTCTCTCCAATTATGCTAACAAGCTTCATGCTGAGAGAGGATTAGGGCTGATGGACAATCAAAGACAATGCTTCCTTCTTGGTAAAAAGGTGTGAAAAGATATAGGCACTAGAGCTGGAGCTATTAGGCGTACCTGCAGGAGGCCATATGACTAAGTTAGGCCAAGAGAGACTGAAGTATAGAAAATGCTTAGTCACTATTCTAAGCTCTTCAATGACATCTTTTAACACCTTTTGATTCAAAAGGAAAAACCACAATGCAAATATTCCCCCGGCAGGTTCTGCTCAGTGTTTGCAGCTCAGCAGGGCCGCATGACACCTGACTGAGTAAAATTCCCAGTGGGAGACCCACACTCGCCCTGCCAGCAGGGCATGGGCACCTGCAGCAGCTCAGAAAGCAAAGCTGAAGATTAAAGAGGCAGGAAGGTCCCATGGAATAAGCCCTTTACCTATTTCCATAGTCCATAGTGTAAGAGGAGAGTATTAAAAGGTAAAATCAAAAGAAATGTTGCATCAGTTCTGTTGTGGTTTAACCCAGCAGGTGGCTGAGCACCACACAGTCGTTTGCTCACCCTCCCCCCTTCCTAATGGGATGGAGGAGAGAATTAAGAAAAATAAAGTAGAACTTGAGTGTCGAGATAAAAACTATTTACTAGGATAGAGAAAAAGAAAGGGGTGATTATTGTCACACACACATGGGCGCAAGTGCACACACACACAAAATTGCATAACAAGTGATGCACAAACAATTGCTCATCACCCCTGAAATGCCCAGCTAGCCTCTGAGCAGAGAGAGAGAGAGAGAGAGAGAGAGAGAGAGGAGAGAGGGGAGAGAGAGAGAGAGAGAGAGAGAGAGAGAGAGAGAGAGAGGGAGAGAGGGAGAGAGAGAGAGAGAGAGAGAGAGAGAGAAAAACTCTGCCTGCTTCAAAACTCTTTCCACTTGATGTCATGTGGTATGGAAAATATCCCTTTGGCCAGCTTAAGTCAGGTGTTCTGTTTCTTTCCAGCTCATTAGGCCCTTCTCTGAGAGCTGCCTTGGCTCTGTACAGCACTGCTTAGCAGCAACTATAATCATTGGGGTATTATTGTCATTATTTTTCTTCCAAAACCAAAACACAGCATCGTACCAGACTCTCTGAAGAAAACAATTCTGTCCCAATTGAAACTAAGACATAACATCCTATAACATTTTAACAGCACTGTTGCTGCTTTGAAGTGTTTAAAGAAGAGCCAAAGCTAGATGGTTGGGAAAGACAAAAATGTTTGTTCACTTGCCTTACCAAGCAATTATTGCTGCTTGATTGAAATGCATAGATGCTCAGGCTGCCTTTGTCTTTTATTCAGCCTTTCCTGAAAAAGTTTTACTCTAGTTTCAATGTGCGAGATTTAAAGATTGAATCAATTTTATTTCTGCTTTGTAGCTGGTTGTTTATCCCTTTAAAATGTATTCTGAAATTTGTGTGCAGTTCTTCCACAAAACCAAAATTGTATCTTGCCTGCTCTTTGACTATCTGGAGTATTGGTACTAGCCTGTGAAACTCGCTGGTCTCCAGTTGAACTAATCATAAAATACTATGTAAACATTTCCTTGCATCATGGATATATATTATGTTACATTCCACACAGACAATGTGAAATGCAAATATTGTAACTTAGAAATGGGTATCTAACACAAACGTTATTAATGTACCTCCCAAAGACTGCTCAGAGGCAAAGGTGACCGCAGGGGTGGAGGTAGATGGTTACAGGCTGCCTTCTCTAACATCTGTGTAAATAGTGGAGTGGTGGCCCCTCGAAGTTACAAGGGCTGCAGTTTCAAATATTAAACTACAAAAAAGTCTGTCTGACTGTACTGAAGAAATTGCCTCTAGTATCTTTTTTTCTTTTTGGCTGCTGGTATTAAGAAAAATATCAAAAGACCACCAAGGAAGAAAGGGGTAGGAAAAGGACATGGGCATAATGAATGTGGGGGTTTAATTGACACAGTAACAGCTCATGTTGTCTATTCCCTTTATGGAGCTGTTTTCCTCTACATGCTGATAACAGTAATCTAAGGGACTGTATTAACTCATAACATTCCCTGCAAAAATTTTCCAGAAATAAACTTTTTTAATGGAAAAAAATACTTTCCACAAAGCCAACTATCTTGTGTTAAGAAAGCGGAGTGTTTAGAATAAATTTTGATATCGAGGAGAGGCAATTAACTGTTAAAAATAATCTTAAGATATTCCTCTGTGTCTAGGTGTACAAACTCAACAGGTAATAGTAGTCTACAGAAGGGTGAGTAGGTAGGTGGTGTACAATGAGAAATTAGGTCAATGAAGTCCTACGTTTCATTTGCTCTACTGATTTTTCTTCTAACTCTTTCCTGAAAGACAATTTTATTTGAATTAACCTATGCTTGTTTTCATGCCCAATTTCATCTTCCATTTCAAAACAGGTGTCAAGGTGCCCATGTGGGAATGTAAATATGAGGGTATGTTACCATTTTTATCTTGCTGTAGTGCTTGAAAGATGATTGTAAGGAAAATATTTGAGTACAGAAATAGCCTGCCATGTATGTAAAAAGAGGTACTATGTTGGAAATCACCAGTTCTAAATTTTGGTGTTTCCTTTTCAGTGGATGGAAATATCTGGACAGTATGAGGGTTTTATGACTAATCCAAATCCACAAATATCAGTAATAAAGCTAGAAAATTCATGAACAGTTTTTTGTTGTAGTCAGTCATATCAGATTAATATCAATGTCAGCTGACTATTGGATGTACTGGACTATTGCATAAGAGTAACCATTTTTTTATTTTATTTTATTTTTTTCACGAAGCTTCTAATGGAAAAGTAACTGCACTGTAGCATGCGCTGGGCTCAGTGGACTGCCGATGTGGGGTGAGGTGTGGGACAGAGGCAAGAACGTGCTTTACTTTGAGCCTGGATGGGAGTGGAGTGCCTAAAAGGCCAGCTCTTGATGATTTAACACAAAAATATGCTCAAGCCCAGGCAGTAAAATTTTGGAGTGTCTGAAAACTACAGGACAGGCAGTGGAGCAGGCTACTGCCTGAATTGCTGTCTGGAGCTGAGCGGGTGCAGGGAGCTGGCAGCTGGTCTGTGTCCCTCTCTCAGAGGACTGGTGGAGCAGTGCAAGCACTGTGAGGTTATTGGATGGCTCTTCCCAATGGCTTTCAAACACGTAAGAGGATTTCTGCTTCCTCACTCATGGAGCAGCTGCAGAAAGCTGGTGCTAGATGAACTGCCTGCTTTCAGCTGAAGTTAGAGCAATATTTTCACAGTGGTATGCTACTTTATTGACAAGAACATAAGTATACTTTTTATTGTATCAGCATTTAAAATTTCCCAACCTTATTTTAATTGGAAGTTAATGATGTATGTCTCTTCTAGTAACTAAATGAATATTTGAACTGCTGCAAGTTGCTTTAATAATTGTTCAGCTAATCATTTAAATTATCAAAGATCTTTACTTGTGCAATGTCATATAAATGATAAGAATTAAAAATTAATCAACTTGATTTACGTAACTAAAAGCTGCCATCTAATGGATATTTTTCAATAAGACGACAGCAGTAATTATGCTGAAAAAAAAAATATTCGTTCCTGCAGTTTGAACGATTATAGCAATTTCCACCAGGGGATTTCGCAGTCAGGTTCCAGTTCTGGGCAACAGTGATTAATATAATGGTTATTAATGAGAATTCATTTTTGTACATCAAGGGGTGTTTGGGTGTCAGTGTTCCAAAAGCAGTGTGGTTAGCATATTAATTATAAAAGATAGCATTGGACTGGTGACTAAGTAACTATATTGATTTTTTTTCCTCGTTTTCTGTGATGTGAAAGGTCAATTAGACTTATAGAAACAATGGAGCCTTTCTCAGCAGGAACCATCGTTTCTCTGTGCTGACATCTCTTTAACCGTGTACAAAGTTCATTAAATGTGCAAAGGTAGTAATGTTAAAAGGAGGAAAGTGATTGTGTCAGAGGTCACAAGCCGTGGCAAGCTGACAGCCTCTTGTGGATCACACCATGGGAGCTAAGTAATAGTGAGAATTGCCTTTCAGGTTGCCCACTGGGACCAAGGGAAATGAAGTCACAAGCAGCTAATACTATTGGGTTAATTAAAAGGATTATTGACAGTAGCTTTGTTTGTCTCAGGCTCAACGCGATGCTGTTAACCAAGTATTTTATTGGGTTACATAACATTAGTGAATTTGTCACAAATAGCAGATTACCAGATCTTAAAATCTACTGTGTTCCAGTAAGCAACTATTGAACCAAGCGTGTCTGATGCTTGTACAGTCTTCTATTTCACCATCTACCTCTGTATGACACACTGTCAGATGTGATGCATTCAAGTCATTTTCCTTTCCATTGAAGCCCACTCTCCCAGGTGTTAACATCCAAGTGTTTTCACAAGAAGGTTACGATCAGCTAAAGCTCTCCCTGAGATATCATGGCTTACTAAATATAACTGGATTGCTCACTGTCCTCCTGTTCATTTACTCAAGCTTTAGTACAGCTTTTATCATTTAGCTGCTGTCTCATTTAAAATCATGATTCAAAGCCTGGAAAGTAAAACAAAAATAGCAGCCCCGAGGACAAGAAGTATTGTAATTTAGAACTTGATTTGATTTGTTATTATTCTAATGTTGGTAGAACAGCTGAGTAAAGCATTCTTGATCATCCTGGAGAAATTAATAGCTTTAACAGAACATCTGTGAAGATTTCAGAATTGTCACTTCTGCATGAAAATGACAGGTTTTCATACTATACATTCACAAAAATAACCCTAAATTTTTAGAAGTTTTCAAAGTGTTTGTCTTCGCTGAAATGCTGAGAACATTAATTATATGCTAGATGTAACTAATTTGCTTGTAGTCCTCATCTCAGAACATCAGGGTTTTTACTTTTCCATGCAAAAAAAAAGAAAACTTGATGTGAAGTCTCCATGTAGCAATGTGTCTGATTGCTTCAAATTTTGTGTGATCGTCTTTGTTGATTTCAAAACGGGCTCAGAGCTGGCAGTGAATTGAAGATGTACAGGTAGACTTCAAAGCTGACTTTCTTCTTCCATTTTCTGTTCTGACGCTACCATCCCTTTGGTCTGTTTTGCACAAGTAATACAGCCTACATTATCCAACACTGTTAGCAAAAAATAGGAGAAGTAATTATATTTCTACTTCCTTCGTATCTTGGTTGATAAACAGTGAAGATGAAATCACACTTTGCATATACAAGACAGAAGTACTTATCAAGCAGATTTGTATCATAAAAATGTAAAAGCATGTTTTATTGTTCTGTAGCTGGATTGTTATGAAATAGGAATTTTTACCTTAAAAAATGCTCCAATTGCAAACTGAGGGGGAGTGCTGAGAATAGTAGGAGACTATTGTGCATCCACAGATTATTAGAATATCCTGTTTATGCTTGTTAGGGATTGGATGACTTAAGATGAAGAAAGAACAAATTTGACATCTGACAGAATCTGTCCTTCTAACAAGATGATACTGTCTTCCTGTGCTGCTTCAATTAAATACATATACAGCTGTAGAGAGCTCTGTTTTGGTACAGTTATGCAGTTGGGAGGGTGCACATCCTGCACTTAAAGCTCAATTCATTAATGGCAATCATATCACTTCCTGCAGTTTCTCTTCTTCAATACCTTTTTGTGTTAATTTATCGATTAGATTAAATTAAATCCTTCACTGGATTTAATGGATCCAAATTAATGCATGATCTTTCCTCCAGATCATGCATCAGATGAACATTGTCTTGCAAATCTTTTTACGAGTCAAATTTTATAGGAATGCTCTGTAATAAATGCTTTAGGTCCTTGAGTCCCACTGCAGCATTCTGATTGCAAGTCACCTGTTCTTTTGTAAAGTGCTGGTGCTATGCTGGTTGAAGTAGGGCCAACAAACAATAAAGCTTCCAAACAATAAAAGCTGAATAATAATTTTTCAGCGGAGAACTCAGCAGATGTAAAGAAGGTGAGATGGAAAAGCAGCTTCTGTTCCCATATACTGAGTCTCTGAGGTAAAGCAATATATGCATGTTCAGTGGATGAGCACTGCACTCTAGAGAGAGAGCTTGACACTTGTATTCACATCTTTCACAGTTCTTATCTGCAAGTGATAACTTTTGACACCACTGTCTGTGTGTGAAGGGTACTGATAGCCAAAGTAATATACAGTCACTGTCCTCATACTGCAAGGCTGGCACCTGAAGCACGGATAACCTCTCTAATGAAATAGCTCCATGGGTTTGCACTCCAAGCTTATGTGATCTAATTTGAAGGCAAGTAAGTGGGTCATATCTAGTACCTAAGCATGAGCCCTCATCATTAGTGTGCCTGTTATCCAGTGTTGTGTAGCATATCTGCAGGGGTGCAATCTTGCCTCCGGGCGTCCCTGGTATTTGTGGTTACTGATTAGTTGCTGCCACTGGTTCTTCCTGATGAATTCCACGTGTGGAGGCTAGGGCCTGCTGCAGTCTGATGTCATGATACATTGGAAAAGTACAACCAGTAGCTTCATCAGGAGCACTAATTTGTACACTTTCCTTTACTGCTTTTTAAAGTTATGTCTGACTGGTTGCCTGAAATTTATGTACGAAAGCAGCATTGCCTGATCTCCACCTGCAGCATGGGTTATACTTCAAAGCTGCTGCTGTTTACAAAGCATGCTTTGGTCTCTACAGTGGTTTTACACCTGAATATCAAGTTGGCTGAAAAAGCAATAGGGTGTAAAGGATTAGAAAACTAATCAGATTAATTCATCCCCTTTTTTAATGATCACAAACTATATTCTCACTTCTTTTTCTGAAGTCATCAAAAAGTTTTGCAATAATGCGTGCTAATTTGCTACAAAAGAATGTACATACGAGCTTGGTTGTGCACACACTTCTGCATGCCAACACCATGCCTATTCTCAGCAGACAGGCATAAGCCAGCTCCGAATTACAAACTAGAGCTGCCCTGCAGATGTCCTGTTGTGTGCAGCATTATTGCTTCCAAACAAGATTTAGGGGTTATGTATCACCTGCCTGAGATATGGATGTCTGTATACTGGCACTTGGAGCAAGTCCCCCAGTTGTCCTATTGCGGTGGAGTGGTAGGAAAACATCAGCTGGGTTCCTGGCAAGTGAAATGCTTAAATAAGTCATATTTAAGTCTGATAAGTATCTGATATCTGTAAGGGTGATGACTGACATCCCATGGCAGCCTGCATTTCAAACCCATTGCTGATTTATTGCCCTCAGCAGCTATGTTGTTTCTGAGAGGGAACGTGGGGATCTTATGAGCTGTTTGCTCCTCCCTGCAGTATTTTTGAAGTTCCTTTGAAACAGAACCTTTTATTTCCTAATTCTCTGCAAACACTTCTTGACCAGATAAGCTGAAGTTATCACATAATTTTTCTGGAGATTGTCTGCTGTAGATATCAAAGATTTGATCAAATTTCAAAGAGTGCTTTTGGAGAAAGTGCCTTTCAGAAAGCTGAGATTACAGATCAGCAGTAATGTACAAAAACTAGACAAAAGGGTCCCTTCCAACTCAAATGATTCTTTGATTATTAAAAAAAAATTTAAACAATCTTCTGCTATTTTAGACACTTGCTTTCCCAACCATGTCATTTGGGCTGATGTCACAATTTCTCAGTCCACAAGTAACTGATCTATTACATTGTTATGAGAAATGAAGCAATTATACAAACCACCTACCCACTCTATTACATTATCATGTGCTTGAGGACAAGTGAACTCATCTATGTGGGGAAGGTATGACATCGCAACAGATGTGAATGGCTGGCTGTTATGTTTTCATTAAAAGATAATAGTGCAAGAATACAAGAAAATTTAATAAATGTTTCTTAAGTTTCTGTTTAAAGGATGCTTTCCTGAGGAGGGACCTTGTGCACAATCATGTTTCATTATCCACACTTTCTTACATGTTTCTTATCCAGTGGTAGGATTAAAGAATGTGATTGAAGTTATTCCTATGCCTGGTGATCATAGGCGTCTCCACCTCCTTCATAAAGCTATTTGTTGCCAACTGTTCATAGAGTATTCAGTTGTATCTACTGGGTTTTATTGCTCTCAGACTTAGCATGGCTCTTAATTTTCCAATAAAATAGGAACCAAAGTGTAGCTTCTTTGAAAAGCAAACAGTCTAGTTATCTTATTCTCCAGCAAAAAAATGCTGGATGCTATGGCTATATTCAATTTCAAAAAGAATTGTGAACCATCTGTAATGTTGAAACAGAGTCCTATTCTCTATACCTGCTGACTATCTGATTCTAGGTTTACTCTGCTAGTTTGTAAAAAGGTTTGTGAAAGAAAAGTGGTGAAAATTAAAAAATTCAACAAACAAAAGCACACAGGGCAGGAATAAAAAATGCCAGAAGTATGCTTCTTTCTTTTGTCCACCTATATGAAAAATAATGCCAGAAAATTGCAATTTTGAGCCTCTGGATTTTTAAAATACCTTATTTAAACTAAAATTTCTAAAAAAATTTACAATTGCTGCCTTTAAATTTGAAAATTAGAACACTATCAATTACTTCCAGATAATTAAATCTTAATACTAAGGAAAATCAACAGGCCATTCCCCTTAATTTGTTATCCTGACTCTGACCAAGGCTGGTATTTAAAAGAAATGGCTGAGTTATGGACTAAACTGCCCATAGGGACAATTTTTCTCTAACCCTCATTATTTAGTGTTGGCTTATATTCCGCAGCATGATGTTAAGTAACTAAGATACATCATCACTGATAGGGACATCCCAATTCTAAAAAGCAACTAATTTGGTATGTTTTTCAAAACTTATTATAAATAAGTGTGCATTTCTTAAATGGAAAAAATAAGAAATTCTGCAATGAGTTCCAGTCAAATGTATATAGTACTGCAGCATAACAATTCCATGAAAAGTAAACTTACTCTTATTAAAGTCAGGCCTCATCTAATAGCTTCAACATACTTCAGAGTGGAAAAAAAGTTATGTACAAATGTTCTCAGTCTTCTAGAAAGGCTGTGACCTGCATGATATTTAAAGGTCCACAGGAGTATATAGGAATGAACACAGCAGTTGTTCCCTCATACTATGTTATTACAAAGAGAACTGGGGGTCAAATTGCATGAATGATAAATGGAAGGTGCTTGAAATGAGTTGGTTCTTTTTTGAACATTATACATTGACCTTGGCAGTTTTGACAATTACATCCATCATTTCTAAGAATCCATTCCAGAACACCCGTCTGTTCTCTAATGTGGCCAAGTAAACAGGATTTGTGAATATACGAATCAAAGATTGATCTCCTGTGCCTATACACTGATTAACAGTTGGTTTCTTGGTGCAACTTTTTCATTCTATGAATTATGCGAAGATCATAATTCAACATGGCACACCTGTAGACAAGCATGTTGGAATGCTTTAATCTTCCCTCACAAGGTCTCAGTAGGATCAATACTTGGCTTCTGAGTTTGATAAGTAAAATGGAATAAAATCCTTAAAAAGCGTATTGTACACAGCAAAAATGATATTTTATTCCACTGGTGTTCCCTCTAGCAACAGAATGTGCTGAAGATAGAAGATGGGACAAACCAGCGTGGAAAATTTCATTTCTCTCAAACGTCAACATTCCCAGACTCCTAGAAAGTGAAAATAAGCTTTTCTGTTAGGATTTTACAGTTTATCCATCTCAGTCTGACCATGTAAGCATGTATTGTCATCCTAAACTGAGTTACAAGGCAGCCTATAACGCCAGTGTTTAATAGGAGGTTATTCTTGGCAAGTATATTTTTCTTTATCAGATCTGTTTGAAGCAATGGAGTCACTGTCTCTGGAGATGTTTAAGGAAACGGTAGATGTGGTGTTTAGGGGCTCGTGTTAGCGGGCAATATTGAGTAGGTGCAGTAGGCAGAGGGTTGATCTAGATGATCTTAGAGGTCTTTCCTAACCTTTATGATTCCACAAACAGTAACGTACCATTCCCTTGCCTACAATTTAGAGAAGCTAATATAGATGCTACCTGTGATAAAAGTTCTGTTCTTGTTTTCTGAATTCCGCCTATCTTTACAGATTCTGATACTTTACTTTTTTCCATACTTATATGATGTGCCCTTAAAAAAGAAAAAACAAAAGCAGAACAAAGCCAATCAAACAAAAACCCCGAAACAACAAAACTTGCACCCAGGTAACTAGGTTTGTAATTAATATCACGTAAGGGAAATGATGATCTACTATGATGACAGTAAATATCATAGTGCAGTAATGATATCTTTGTAAACCAGACTCCCTAGCTGCCTGTCAGTTTGGAGCTTAATATGCCATTATGAGGAAAATATAGAATTCAGCTACATTTCAGTGGAAGCTGTACTCTATCATGATTTTTTTTTTTATTTTGCTTTTAAGTTATGACATATGTTTTACTTCTTAAGACTTTGTGTATATCTGGCTCCAGTTTGCAGAGAGAAACATCCTAGTGCGTTATTTAAAATATTAGTGTAGAATGAACTTGCAAAGCATGATTTTTCCATAGTTATCCAGAATTGTTTTCTTATCATGGGCGACCTTTTCTTTGGTTTCAAAAACCCCCTGCGAAACTAAATGTGCCCTTACTCTGGTCATGTGACATGAGAGTCCTCACCTAAATCAATAGAATTTGACAATATCCATGTTTTCCAGGATTTCTTGTCTCATTATATATATTTGAAACCATTTCTTTCCAGTGGTACATGTGACAATTGGTCACGGTAACATTAAGAATTACAGTGACTATGTGAACGCTTACTTTACTGGATGTGCTTTGCAATGAGACATTGAGCCACCCTTCACTCTTCTCATCAATCTCTTTGGAAGCATCTAGTAACATCTTAATTAGATCACGAACACCTTAATGTGGCTGTTGGTGGATAAACTACCTTGCATGGTGTGGCCTTGCAACACACAGGATGATTTTTGTGAGTCTGAATATTCCACACACTCATATTGTGAACATATCTTTTAGGTACATTTTGCTTTGGGGCAACTTAAAGGAAGCATGCAAGAAGAGTGGCTTTCTATGTAAAATTGTTGTCTCTAGCTCCTGAGGAATAATACTAGATAACCATAAGATTGCTTTTCAAAATGTTCTCATTATTTTTTGGGTGGAGCACAGTGGGGGAAAGGGCAGGAATAAAGATTAGGATTATTGAACTGTGCTCCTGTTTGAGTAGGAGGCTGCCTCCCATAACATCTAATCAGGTAGAGTTCTTTCATGCTCTGCAATGGCACAGGAGTATTCATTTTCACAGGTGGTTCTCAATTTCTTTTCTTGCTTCACTTTCAAAACAAATTGGTAATGTTTATATTCAGGGGTCTAAAGTATATCACTTTGATTTCCAAGTGTATCAACAACTCATACAGTGTATGTAGTCTACTATGAGCTAAAAATGAAAATGAGTAGGAAAGTACACAGACCAAACAAAAACATCTTCCTGCACTGGCTGGTAATCTTGCAAGCTGTAAGGGTAATTTCATAACATACAGATGGTGGGAAGTAGCATCAGTGATGTCCTCTGGCATTTACTGTAAAAAAGCTGAAATGTTTGTGGGAAAAAGAATTAGGGATTGCAGCAGTTGATGCCATGGCTGCCTGCTTAATTCCTATTGACACAGTCTGTAGCTCAGCAATAGAGGGCTGGAGATTCCCTGACTGCTGGTCAGAACTGGAGGTGGGGGAGACAGATTAATGGTTCTTGCTCAAGACAAGAGCCTATTACAGGGGATTATTAGTAGTGGAATT
This sequence comes from Meleagris gallopavo, assembly GCF_905368555.1. Classification (NCBI taxonomy): domain Eukaryota; kingdom Metazoa; phylum Chordata; class Aves; order Galliformes; family Phasianidae; genus Meleagris; species Meleagris gallopavo. Next base: position 11,022,958 of record NC_139414.1, on the reverse strand, counting down.
AGGCATCTTGGAACAGAACACAGCTCAATCAAATTGAGTGTCATGTGATAAGAAGAGGCATCTGCTGACGCATTAAATGAAGGTCTGTGGCATTCCCTTGCATCTCTCTTTATAAAGGCAAGATGGTCAAATCTGTGCTCTATCCCTCTCCTGGACTGATGGAGGAATTGCTTCAACAGTCTGCTTACAGCTGGCTAATTCAATCATGAAAAAGTTCCAGTTGAGATGAGCTATGTGCAGCTGTTTGTCAGGGGGCAAACTGCTCTCAAACATGGGGCAGAGCTGCTGAATTCAGCCTATAAAGCTCTGGTTGGAAGCATCAGATGTTGGTGCATGATGGACATGCATGGAGCCCTCCTACCAGATAGAGTGCTTTGCTAATCAGTTAAATCTGCTTTAGCTGATCTTTTCATAGCACAGATGGAATCTTGCAGTTTGATGACTGCTGGGGCACAGCATAGGGAAGATGATTATCTCCTGGGGCTGGTCATCCTTACCTTCTCTGTGTGCCCACCCTAAACTGTGTAGGTTCAAAAAGGATGGAGAAAATGCCCCCAGAAACATGTCAAGGGATGTTCTCAAAGTGCAATTTAAATACAGTCAGGTTATCTTCATCTTTAAATCTGAGTGCTTGTAGCATTAGCTAGAGCGTAATTCACATATATAATGAGTATATGCTTATGAGATATAAGTAGTCTGTTTTAAATGATTGTGCTTTATAGAATGTTTTTTTTTTCTTTTTTTTTTTTTTTTTTTTTCCCCTGTATGGATCTAGACTAAATCAAACCTACTTATAGGTGCAAAAGTTATGCACATTAATCCTTTCTACATAAATTAGGCCATGTGCCTTTCTGTACATTGAACACAGTCAATGCATCAGAGAGTGTTAAAGTAGTCAAAAACAATCTCCAAAGGCTGAGTTCTAAACTCTAATCATCAAAGTGAGCTTTATTAATATTACCTCTTCACTAAAAATGAAGTATCTCTTGAACTAAGGGCAACTCTGCACAGCAGGCACATCTGCAAGTGCAGAAGGACGTGATCTCTTCTATTTGTTTCCTGCACTAAATGCAGATCTATTCCAGCTTGACGGCACATGGCCATGCTGGTGTGGTGTAGCACTGAAACAACCCCAACCCAGGAGCACTGCTTATTCAGTTTGGTGCAGCCAGGCAGTGTCATAGTTACACAGTTGTGAACTGGTGCAGATAGTGTGAATAGCTGGGGGAAGCCAAGCCCTGCCTCCACATTGTGGTGTTTCAATTTTACATTAACACTTGCAAAGCCTTTTCCTTTCTTTTCTTTTTGCTTTTTAGTAGCACTTTTTATCTCTTTCAAGAGAGTATTTAAGTACTTATTAATAAGTAGAAATCTCTTTTACTAATTAATAGTGATCAACTTGATGTTCCCTAATAAATGGGAACTGGGTTTGCAAAGAGTGGGAAAAGTCTTAAATATCTAATGCTGTTAACTATTAAAAGTATATCTATACTGATGTGGTAAGACATATATGACTAAAGTAGTATTAGATCTGTTTCCAAGTACAACTTGCTGAAGATCTCTGATATCAAGCTCAGTGTATATTGACAATTTCAGCATTTGGTGTCTCAGATTGTGTTTCCTATTAGCAATTTTAGAAATTTGGCCTGTGTGCACTCCAGCACCAAGTCAATTGGTGGGCAGATGTGAATTAAACAAAAATGTATATAACTTCTTTTTTGCCTATGAAAGAACCAATGACTTTATATAGGAATTCCAGGCCTAATTTCCCATTCAATTTATGCACATACTGTCTGCTTTTTAAAGTCTGTTGCATTTGTGTGCTTCTATGATAGTGGCTCAATACAGCATGTGGATGCTACTTTTTCTTGGATATACATTACTTGTATATGCATAGGGCTGGATTTTGCTGAAACCTATGCATAAATGATCACTTCATAGCTTTCACATTCCTTGGTAAGAGGCATAAAAATGAATGTGGAGTGTTTTTTTTTAATGTCTAGAGGCTTAATGTGTGGAGACAATTTACTGTCATACGTACAACTATTGCAACATAAAGAAAATTCTTTGCCTGGTAAATGGCACACCTTACATTAACAGAATAGTTTTCATACTTTTATGATACCTTACGAGAGAGTGTGAAGGGAAGCATAAAACATTTACTTTTTTTTCTATTAACTCACTGTAAATGTTAGAGTACCTGGAGCATTCAAATACACAAGGGGCATTTCCCTGCAGAAGGATTTTCTGAAATTTTTGCAGGAAGACATAGGTTTTATATCTCTGCTAGTCTGTACTTTGTGAATGTTAGATGTTGTTTCCCACTTTACCTGGGTTGCAGTGGTACTGACAGCTGGAAATGAAGTTTTAGGGTGTCTGAGAGAGATTTAGATGTATCACCTCACATACATAAGTTTAAAATTTATTGACCCAAGCACCTGCAGTGCCACTGGGCAGTGACTAGTACTACAATGTGTAAATAGTTCACGTGCTGATAAAGCCCTGATAATTTGATCTTCACCATGTTTCTTTTTTGAAAGGAATAGCTCTCTAACTTTCTCTACTCACTAGGAATTATCTATACATATATGGCTATCTATACGGATATAGATGCTAATATATATTATATGATTTAACTATCGATTTCTAAATATATAGCATATCTGGAGTCTAAATATATTTGAAGCCCAGTAAGCAATGATTGCTATGCCATAAAATATTTTCAGCAAACCTGGATGTTTCACCTTGAAATGACAACCTTCAAAAATGGTCATGGTATTGCTTAACAGATAACAGTTCAAGACATAAAAATCCATGTAACATTATTACCTTAATTAATAGATATTTTATTGCAGTATTTAATCCCATTCTGCTTAAATTAGTGATTTCCTCTCAACACCCACACACTGCATAAATTCTTGTTGGGGTTAGTCACTCTGCTGCTGCATGTTTGCATAGCTTAGCTAAGCCGGATGATGACATGAAATTAATAATTTAGTCAGAAATCGCTGTTGTAACAGTACGTGTATGACTCTCAAAAACAAATTCCAAGCAGGTTTCCTCTTTCACTGAAGCAGTCAGTTACCATGGCGATGGGGAGTGTATAAAACTAGAAGAGACAGAACAGTGCATAACTTCAAAGTACTCTCCTACCTACCAAAAATGTCATTGCTCCCCATTCCCCAGCAATTCTTACACATCAAATGCTCTGTGCCAGGGACAGTCAAGATGTCCTAAAAATGCCAGTGCACAAGTAGAGAGAATAGCCCTAACTTCTATTGAACAAGTTTTTCTGTCCTTGTGTCTTTTAAAATCTTCCAATGTCTTAGAAAGACTTCAGCCAAAACCCACTATCTTTATTCAGAAATCAGAATTGCTGCTACCCGATACTTGCTGAATTACAATTTTAAATTGCTCAGAATAATAGAATGGTTAATACAAAGACAACATAGCACAGGATAAAAGAAAACAATCTAGTTTTTGTTTTGGGACTTTATCCATCCAATTCTGTTAGCTAATGCTCAGATAAAATGCAGTGTTAATGATGAAACTATGTGGAATTAATACTTGATCTTAAAATAATATATTTTCACATAGAATTTAGGACCAGTTTGTCTCTACTCTTACCAAGAATGACGTCAGAGGGGAAGCAACGTGATGCAAGTCAGGGTAGAGATTGCCTCAGGAGAAGCTTTGAACAAATACATGAGGCCTGGAGCCTCACAACAAAGAAAGAAATGCCTGTGGACAAAGTGTGTCCCCTTTAGCAGTGGCAGACATAGAATTACATTCCAATATAAAAGTAAGCCATGGGTTTTTGGAAAGGTTGTGTGAGTATGGAGTAGTTACATTCTCTTCCACTGTAATTCCTACCAACAGTGGGAACAGATGGTGCATTACACCTCCTCCCCAAAAAGAACCATCATCTGTGTACCCACCCACCAATCTCAGCACTGCAAAAGAGGCAGGGACTTTGGAACGGAGTTCTTTCATGCTGATTTTGTGTTGCTTTATTTTCACTGAAATGATTTGCATAACACTAATGGAATAGATAGAGCTAAAAAATAATCATGTTGTCTTAAGGAGAAGTAAGGAGGAGTCTCAGGGGACATATGGAAAAGCATATTAAAGATGAATCCAATTCTAGGAACTGAACTAGTTAAAGCAATACTCAAAACATTCTTGAAATATTGCTGTAGTAGAGTAACCTACATAAGGGAAAACACATCCTTATGAATCAAGCAAAATCCCTCGAGGACACTGTTTTACGACATGTATTCTTGAATACCAAAGAAGTCAAAGCCATTCACCAGTTCCTCCATATAGAAGTACCTCCCAGACTCTTAACAGGAATATTAAGCTAGATGTACACTCTGTCCACCTCATGAAATTATACTGACCACAACGTTGGCTGGGTTGGAAGTAAGCTGAATCAAGGGTCATTAAAATTGATGTGAACATACTGACACAGACTTCTGAGACTTTGATATGACACCAAGTGAGCACCTAGACTGATGTAAACAGAGGTATTGTATACGCACTGCAGTATTTGGGCAAAGTAAAAATGCTTTTGAGGAATCTTTCCTTTTCTGTGATGCCTAGAGTTGGATTTATTTATTTTTTTAATACTTCAAAAGCCTATATTACTCAGTACTGTCTTTGTTTTAAGGAGATTCTTGCAGTTACTGCTTTTCTATTTGCATATGCATATCAGTGGTTTTTGGTCAACTTGTTCTCCATATTTCTGTTTTTGTATGTTTGTGTGATACCAGGTAAAAAGAAAACAAAACAAGAAATATCAGAACGTTAACAGAGCAATATTACAGGAAATGCCTAGCAAATAATAAGCAAGTTAGTTTTTGGTTTATCTATTTTGACTTTATACAGCTACAAAGTGAAAATAAACATCAGATAAACACTTGCCCTGTGTATGAAAATGAAGTGCAGATTAGCAACTGGCTACTTAGCAGGCAGAAAGAAAACTAATCATCGCCTTTGTTAATGCTTCCCTATTGTTTTCTTTAGCAAAGCTTGCTTAGCTGAATGTAAAAGATACCTTTGCACAATTTGGAGTTGTACAATGGGTGTAGAGCACCCTCTACTTTCTTTTGATCAAATAACATTCCTGGGCTTGAAGAGAAGGGTGTAGGAGGAACGTAGATGCTGTTTTTCTGCAGATTTTTGTACTGAAATCAGAAGAAAGAATTTGTCTATAGGGTTCATTAACTGTTGGCCTCTGCTGGCAGTAACCCATGTTATATAGGCCACCATTGTGACATCCTCAAAAGAACTCCCTGAAGGAGGCAAAGTCTAGAAGGAGAATATCTACTCTGAAGTTTCCCACCTTCCCTGAACTATATCTGCTGAGCCACCCCAGGAGGGGAGAATGTGGCTTTGAAAAATAACACCTTTGTTATTCCAAGTGTTAGAGATGAAGCAGAGTTTTCAGATGGCCCCAAGGTTTTTGCACCCTTCACCAAACACAGATGGAAACTGGACTCTTTGAACTGCTTTGAAAATCTGTTACCATGCATTGCTGTGGGGCCTGGGAAGCAGCCATTGCTAACTTCTGTCTGCCTGCAATTTTTATGGCCATGTGATGACAAGGGATTAAATAGCTTCATTTTAGCAGCAGACAGCTTTTAAATGTAAAAATGAAAAACAAAATAAAACAAAAAGCCCAATAATTCTTTGCTCAAGGCAAAACCTTAATAGACATTGAGGTACCATTTCAATGGATGAGGTGAATTCTGAAGTAAAAATAAAAGCAGTTTACAATTTAGAATTGTATCTTAGGCAATAGTTGCAAAGCCTTTATAACATTAAGATCTTAGTACATTGGAATCCAGAAAATAAAGATTATCCCTTGTTCCCTAGTTTAGGAATGTATTGGAATTACAGTATATGATACCATGACTGTTTCTTGTGGTGTTTTATATTTAGTGCCTGTAATTTACATGGAATTATAGAGGTGCTGAAAAATTGTCAATTCACGTAATGAACGCTTCTTTGACTCATCTGAATTAATTGTGCTGTTGATGGCAAATAGCACAGTTTTCTATAAGGAAATATGTCCTTTAAAATTTCTATTGCATCTTATTCATTATTCAGACTATCAGAAATGTATTGCTTATTACAACTGCTCTTGGTTTATTGAAAGTGGTCTATTGAAAACAGTTTTTTTCTGCCATTGTTCAATATATTGAATTTAAATAGCAGTAGATTGTCTTGTAATTTCATCTTTTTTATTCCAGAAGTGTTTAGTTTGTATGTTAGAAAATAAAAAAAATCTGTTTTTCATAGATATAAAGCAATTATTTTGTTTTTCTAGTTTGCCCAATCTCAGATGTATCTGTCAGGAGAAACACCATGCTGCAAACTTCATCCACTTTTCATGAGTACTTTGGGTAAATTCAATAGCATGCAATACAGCTTCTGGTGTCTTTGTCAGTCAGTACAACCTGTGCTGTATTCTTATCTTTTTATCCATTATAGATGCATAACTCATGCACAGCAGCTTTGCTGGTGGAACAGCTCTGGAAGAGACAAAAGTGTGATGTTTTCTTCCAGTTCTGCCTTTGCATTGGTACTGCAGTGGGCTCGGGAGCTTCCAGGCTGAAGCTTCTCTGAAGTTTCTTGTCTCCAGATACTCCCCTGGATATTGATCTCTTCATTAAGACATGAGGATTGGCTTTTTCTCAGCCGATCCTCTTCAGAAGTTGGTTTAACGATCTGATGTTCTGTCTGGAAGGTGAATCTATCCAGGAAGATTGTTACAGTAAGGTTGTAGAGTTCACCACGGATTTGCTCTGTATTCCATCCATCTTAAATATATATGTGTGTGCGTGTATATATATATATCTATATAGGAAAAAAGTGTGTTCTGCATATACTGCAACCCCATGAAACATCACTCCTGAAGTGAAATTTTATTCCAACTCAAGGATTTTTAATTATGAGCTGCATTGTCATGGCTGCATTTTACATGGAATGGAGCTTACAACAGATATGTTGTGTTTTAGAATTTCCTCATTAGAATTATTTTCTGCTTTATTTTTTATAATACTATATAAAAGAAATCAGGCACAGTCTTACACCTTATCCTTTTCCTGTCAACATATGTGCAAAAGCAGAATACATGTATAGAGTAAGGATAGCTTCAGTTATTCCTGAAGAAGGTATATCTTGATAGATATGGAGAAAAGCTTATCACAAAAGTGTGTTATTTTTCACTTGCTAATGAAGATAGAGACGGTTAAAGTTGTAAGTGGGATAGCTAGTAAAATGAAGTGTGAAGACCCAGGGTCAGTGTGAGCAATGATAAGCTTGTAACAAATCTGTAGTTCTTGGTGGCCATTAATCTTGCTGAAATTCCTTTATCCGTTAATTGTAATGTTTCTTCTAGTTCAGTGAGTTTTGACCTTTAGCACAAATCATTTTATTTCTGAGGAAAGCTCAAGACTATTTTAATATTTAATCATGATTTTAAGCTAAGACTGAAAACATAGGGGGACATTTTCTTTTTTGGAAGCCCTACAAAAGTTAATAGAAAGGAATAAATTTTCAGTACATTTTGAAGTAGGAATATAAAACCCAGCAAAATTCTGATGAGTAATTTAAACACTAAATTCTTTAAAATATGTAGATCTTCAAAGAAAATTTTCTAGCTTGTTTTTTTATTATCTCCATAAAGAGTAACACCACTTGTCACTAAAATCTATAATATGGCGTATCAAAATATTTGGAATGAGAACAGATACACAGACAGTGACAACACTGTCTTATGGAAAATATTCTTAAGAGCTTGTTTTACACATGTAAAGTGGGTTTTGGCCAGACATTGCACCTTAGTGCTGATATCTTCTCAAGGAAAGCCTAATAAAAAGCTAATAAAAAACATTTCAGTCATTATACATGGCCAAAGCCTTTTGTAAGGATGAAAGACCAGTTCATAAGCTTTTCCTTTCTCTGAACTGCATGCATGTTAGTCCTGCCTGTCTTTGCAGTATAACTACATTGATCACATCTAAATACTGGATCAATTGATCTTTTCTTTCAGCAAATTATGCTCCTATCCTTCAAGAAGGAAAAGAGATCTGGCACTTGGTGTGTTGGATCTGTAACATTGCAGTTACTAAGTCTGCAGTGTGCTCTGGGGCAGGGGCAGGCCTACGCTTCTCCTTGTTCAACTCAGCTTGCCAGCCTATGGTTTTTCTCTCATAGCAGAATTATCTAAGATGCTTTGAAAGAGACTTTGGACTTATAAAAGGTCATATTAAAACAACCTGGCTGGTATTAGGTGCAAGCTGCTGAGCCGGATGGCTTGACTACAAAGGGACAATTGGAGGAGGCTTAGTTTAATAAGCTAAAAGTATCTTATTAATGCACATAACTGCAATCCCTTCTCTCTTGTGAATATCTCATTCAGAGTAAATTGATTTTGGTTACTGTAGCTTTGTTCTCCTCTTGGGCCCTGACACAAATAGGATCATACAAAGTACAACATGCCTTCGATTCTGTGTGCTGACCCTCGGTTCGCTCCTGAACTTTGAGTGTCTTCCTGTACGAGGGATGCGCTGCCTGTTCAAAGCAGATTGCTGTGCAAAAACCGTTGCCTTCCACCTTCGCTCTGGGGCGGGGACTGATTCTTCTCTTTGTGCAGTCAAGAAAGTTGTCCTGCTGCTTGGTTGTAGCAAGAAATTCAAGAGTAGCTTCATGGGACATCCTTATTGCTTGGCTGGAGTGGTGCTTACATACCAGCCTTGTGCTGTGTCAGCTGCTGAGGAATATAAGGCACGGTTAATCATTTATCATAATCAATCTGCACAGCATAGCAGATGTATGGGGAAACTATACATAAATAGCATATATAAAAAATATATATTTCACATCTTAAAATGAAGGAAATACATGCTCACAAGCTTTTTTGAAGAGGAATGCTGGGTGAATAGAAGCTCAATCTGCTGAATGTCCTTTCGTGGCCTTCATTTTTTCCATATTTTTGCATAGTGCAATTGTAGTTCAGTATCTCATTTTTCACGTTTTTGATATTGAATACTTACTTATTCCTTTGATGCACTCTTCTCTTGGAGCACGTTGGAGTGCTACATCCACAGCTGGTTGGAGCTGCTGAGCTCCCTGTTGTTCCACCATATTCAGCTTTATTTATTCACCTTGGAATCAGGGCCTGAAGTCATCTTTTTTTAAGTATGAACATAATATGTAAATGTTCTGGCATATATTAATGCTAAAGGTCACCTGGCTGATTTTGTTCTTTCTTTGAATTGCAGCAACCGTTTGAAGAATGTTAATTGATTGTAATTGTTTTAGTTAATCAATTTCAGGGTATCAGGAGCCTATTTTACATGCAGGAGTTGTTTGCTTTCAGGCAGTTCACAGAAGTAGTGAAAACTATCCTAGGTCAATTGTTTCTTTGCTGCAGGAGATTGTTTTGTATGTATGACTGTAGCTATGAGGGTAGTTTGCCTCCCGATATACAAGTTGAAGAAAAGTGTTCTTTGACAATAATTGCTAAAATGATTTAACACTTTAAGTTTACTCTGAGAATAAGAAGTCAAAGATATGGAGAGCAGTAATGTGACTCTTCTGGATTTAACTTCTCTAAAAATGTTTTATTCTGTTTTTTTTTTTTTTATTCAACTGAAGAACAACAAAAGTAGAAAAGAGGAATCCTCTCCACCTTGTTTCTTCTAATGTTTAAGCCTGCTTCACCGGTGCAAACATCAGTGGTTTACCAGATTTAAATCATCAGTCTTGTTCCTTAGTGCAAATCTGCTGATCTCAAAGTGCCTTCATTGGAAATCCAAAAGATTTCTGTACAAAAATGTACTTAGCCATGCAGAGCTGTTTATTTGCATAGGACTATACATGAAAGATTTTGCAATGTGTTTGTGAAGTACAGCCAGGTAATAAACTCTAGGGGTGAGTTTTTGATAAGCAGATTTAATCTATTCCATCTGTTAGTCTAACATTTCTTGGGATAGAGTGAAAATATTCTTTCCTACTTTTCCATTACATTTTCCCTGTCTGCAAGTCAAAATACGCTGGCTGAGAGAGAAGATGCTAACTAAAGCACACTGAAAGTAGCGTTGTATATGAAATTAAATAGAGCTTCACTGTAATTGGAGAGTGATATTGCCTTTAGAAGTCTTTGTTATGTGAACATTTCCATCTATCAAAGATACTTGTCCCATGAAAATAGGATGAACTTGGTTTCTGTATTTTTATTGAAGTCCACAATGTAACCAAACGGTCTTTATGCCTCAGGCTGGAACTATGTATTTTAGTTTATTTTTTTATTTGTGTGAAGCTGACACTCATTTAATAAAAAGCAAATAAGCTGTTTTCTCCTTTTCCAAGTCTGTATATTCTGGATTTCATTAATTGTTCTTTTTTTTCCATGACTTTTGTTATCTCTGTAGTGGCTTTCCAAACTGGCAGATGAATTAAACACCAAAATTCTGAAGGGAAACAGAAAAGCTTCTGGCAGAAGTATGGGTGGCTCAGTGAGGGGCATGCTATTAGTTGAAAATGAAGGAAGGTAGTTAATGTGAATCCCAGATTTCTGGTAGGAAGAGAAAAACAGAAGTATCAATGGAATGAAATTACCCGGATACAGAAATCTTCACTGGTAGGCAGAATAGCATAAATGTCATGAAAAGGGGACTACAAATTATAGGTAGTTAAGTGTAAACTTGACCACGTGATTGGAAACCCCACACATGAAAGTGGGGGAAGATACAGAAAGGATTTACATTCTCTTTAAGATAATGAGTAAAACGGAAAGGTATGCACTACTATGTAGTAAAGGACAGACTGCAATGGGTACGTTTTCCAGTGCTGCTGAATCCCTTGTTCTCCTTGGACTGCTGTGGCCACAAGGCCCAAGGGCTGGGAGGAAGCTGAGCCTGGAAGTGCGCATTTTGAAGGAAGGAATGGCTGTACCTGGGACTCATCTCGGTCTTTTTATAGGAAAAAAATATTATGTTTTATGGGGGGAAAAAAAAATTAAACTGCCTCTAGTCTGCTAACTTCCAGAAACGAACATGAGTTACAGCAAACCTCCTGTATGTTTCTTCTGAATTTGTCTGCCTCAAACAGTCTCAGGTGCCTGACTCATTTTATAAACCTTTCTGTTTTTAAGACAGGCAGGAAATTCAAGAACAATATAATTGTCAGTATGATAAATGAGAAGGCAAAATACTCTTGAGCAGTAGAGGACACCGGGTGTTATTATGGCCTATTGTTGCTATGAATAGAACCACCCCGACACCAATTAACATCTCATTGCTATGATTACTTGCCATAGTATCTATTCCACTAATCAAACTTGCACCTTTTTAGTCCATATTTTGATTTCAAAAAGTTATACTAAGAACAGATTACATTTATCTCAAATGCAAATAAATGTGAAGCTTAAGAAGCTAATTAAGTTTATAACCACTGAGAATAACATTAAAAAGAAAATTAAATTGCTTAGTTTGGAGGAAAACCTTTTAGGAAACATTTGTTGAATAAACATAAAAGAAATTCTCTTAATGTACTCTTATGCAAATAGTGTTCTGTTTATATTTTTCCATATGCCAATCATATATAACTCATATAATTTTTCCTTCAGTAAGCATTCTTCTTTATAGGAATATTTGCTATCAAACACACAATGTGTAGTAAGTATGAGAGCTACATGACAGCAATCTGCTCCAGATTTCCAAACTTTCTGAGAACAGTTTCAGCTTTATGAAAATAACAACATTAGAAATATTTAGCAAATAATTGCTGTAGGCAAGGGGACAGAAATGATGTTGAAAGCATGTGAGATATTCCTTCTCTCATTTTTCTGTCTTTTTTTTAGTGGTCATAAAAGGTACTAGATTGAAAGCCCTGGAGGAAGGAAATGCTTTTTATGCATAGCACAAGTAGCATACCACAAAATTTCTTGGGCTGGGCTCCATCTTCTGAAGTGCTGTGATGTTGATAGCCTAATAGCTTGCTGAGGTGTGTCTACCAACTCTCTGAAGTCAGTAGGAAAATGAGAGAAGTTGAGCAGACCGGTGTTTTAGTAGGTTGTGCTGCTCCTCTGCCCCAGGACCTATGCCTGCCTTCTGCTGGGAGCAGTCCTGGCAGGCACAGCTTTGGCAGCAGCTTGCTGCCCAGGGGACTTGGCTGAGCACCCAGTGCTGCTCTCATCCCAAATGGATTAGCTGCTCTCAGGAAAGAAACTTCTGCTTACAAATCATTCCTCCACCTGCTTTGAGGACAAACAACTTTTGAAGGAGAAATAGTAATTCATACTCCAGAAAACAAAAACCGGGATTGTCTTGATTTCTCCTTGAAGAGCTCTTCTGTCAAGGGTATTGTCCCTCCTTCTATTGCTCCTATTCCTTTTCTCACTGCAGATAAAATTAAAATATTTGCAATATGCACCCCTTCTTTGCAGAGAGGAGCAAAGCAAGTGTTCTGTGTCGTCTTTGTGAGAGTAAATCCCAGGAGGCCAGGATATACCTTCCATCTTGTCCCTATGTACTGGTTTAAGATTTTTTGGCAGCAGAGTTGGTCTCAAGGAGAGATGGCAGTACATCTGGCTTATCCTATGGGGTCTGGGTGACCAGATGAGCTAGGAGGTAGTTCTACCCTCTGCTGGTAACATCTTCATTCTTGTGACTGGGCTCTATGCATACTGGGAGGAGAATGTTGTGATGACAGTGGTGATTGTCATGTCATTACAGAGGACTTGAAATCATTGTTTTGTTAATTCCTAACACAGGAATTTAGCCTGCTGGTGTACATATAGCATTCCTTTCCAGTGAAAGGTTTCAATTACAACTAGAAAATTTTATATTTTGAAATGAGCCCCAATGATCCACCACTATCATTTTTAAAGCTTTGGATGTGGAAGACCAATGTTGAACTTGGAGCTTGGATGTAGGTATATTTTTTTTTATAAAGCAGCTGACAAGTTTGCTGGATTAGTGTTTATAAAACTTATTGACATCCCATGATACCTTTCCATAGCTGAGCAGAGTTTAGATTGACTCTGGAGTATTAGTACTTGATGAAGGTAATCTGTTTCCTTGGCTGAAGCTAACAAACAAAGCAGTTAAATCCCCATTACAAATGGCTAAACAGGGACCCATTAAACTTCTTATAGGCCTGTCTCATTTCTATAGCCCCTGAAACATTTATAAAGGGCACTGTTAAAAATTTACAGAACCTCGAGATAGTTTCTTAAGCAAAGCTATTCTTTGTGTATTACCTGAAATATGCAGTCTTTCCTTAAAGAGTAAAATAGAAGTCGTTAAAAAAAACTTTTTCCCTCTATCCTTTAATCTGCAGTAACTGTTTTGGCTTTTAATGCTCTATTTTAAAACTTTCATAGAAAAATAAGTCTTGCAGGTAGAAAAGGCCAATTCATGCTGAAGCTATCATAGGAAGCAGTGGTTATTGAGATTGGTTATTGATCATCAAACTGTCTTTGCTAATGTTTATTTCAATTATTACTTCTTCAATCACCCTTCATATGGAAGTCACTCTGGAAATTGTTGGCACCAAATTTGTGATGAAGATGGTAATAGTGGATGTTACATGATAGTATCATGTTAATGAGAATTCTCATATTAAGAAGTATAAGAGACATTATTTTAATGATTCTACTGGCATCAAACCATGGAAGCCACAAAGTTGTTATATATTTTTTTAATTAATCAATCCCCACAGGCCTAAAATAATTGTGTGAAAACTGTTTGTTTGTTTGTTTTTTTAAATTGTTCTGGTGAAAGACAACCCCAAATTGAAATTATATTTTCACTGTTTTAGTCAATGTTTTGCAATGACAGTACCAGGTATTTTGTAAACCTCAAAAGGCAAAAAATGCTTTGCACAGCTCTGAAGTGGTGAGGTTGATTCAGGCCTCCCAATGCATGTCAATAAAGAGGTGATAATTAGAGAGAGAAAAAGCTAAGCCTTCATTAGGCCCCAGATTATTTGAGTTGCATGGGCAAGCTGTCAAATTGAGCTCACCAGGGATGACAGTATCTTGTGAGACAGCCTATACCTTAGCGTGTGGGGATAGTGGCATTTGTTTGTATAATGGGGGCATGGTACTGGGAAGGGGGAAGGGATGGCCAAGGATAGAAACCCACTATTGTCTGGTTTGGGTCATAATACTTTTATTCTGGTCATCCTTTCTGAGAGCTTAAACTTCTGTTCAACTATTTTAAAAAATAAATAAGCAAAAGATTCTGTCTTTCTAAATATGGGAGGTGATGCAGGGGGGTAGGGAATAATGAAACCACACTGTGTATATATTTTCTAGTTCCTGTGAATTTTGATAATTTCCAGATGGTGACTTGGAAGCATATTCATCAAACGCGAAGAATGGTTTTACAGACCACAATATGTATTCTAAGAAACCTCTAAAATGTTCAGAAACTTTGAATCTTTAGAAGCTGTTTTTCTCCCTACCCAACCACTGTTGTTGCAAGGAACAATAATAAAGAAGTGAATATGATAGCGTACTTTTTATTTACATGGATCCTGAAAATATATGCTGAGCCATCTGCAACATCTGCTCCTGTAAGGTCAAAGACCCAGCTGTACAAGCTTTAGGAGCAAGTACTGTAGAATTGATATTTTGTACAGGATGTAGTTGGTGTTTAAAGTGATTTAAAGCAAGCTTTTCACAGAATTCAGGGATGCAGATAATGCATGCTAGTCTGTTCCTTCTTGTGACATCTTGGTTGAAAAATAACAGACCTCTTTACCAGGTCCCTTAAGGAAGATGCTAAAAAGTCTGCATGTGATGCAAGCTGAGAGATTGACGTGGCTTGTTCCCTTTACAGTATATAATGAGGGATCTGCTGGTCCAAATAGTCGCCTAAATGTTCATCATCACTGAAAGAGCAATCTTCTAGTTGGACAGTTTATACATGCCCATCTCCAGAATACAAACCAGTTCAAAATGCAGCCCCATGCTGAATTCTTTTCTCTTCATTTTGTGCTGATCTCTGTCAATTACTCATTAGCCAAGCATAAGACACTAATGAATTATACAAGCCCTTACAGTGCTTATATTTGTTCCAGGTACTTGTTTCATCCCTGTGTCCTCTCAAGTAGATAAGTCAGACAAAGTCATCAGACAGAGGACAAAAAATATAGGAAATTAGTATCAGCATCAACTAAAAAGGTCCATTTTGACTATCCTTGGCCTAGGAGAGTTAAATGTCCTAGAATATTCGGAGAGGATCATCCTTGTGCTAAGCAGCTTGTGTTATTTTGACTCTTCTGAATATTTTTGGGTATAAGGCACAAGGAAATAATCACAGAATTTCACACCAGTTTGATCTTCTTTTATATTGTCTTGAGTAGCTAACATTGTAGAGGAACCTCTTCTCAAGTTGAGTTTACTTTCAGAAGCTTAGTGACCCCAAATACTTTTTTCTAGAACGGTGAAGTACTTTTAACTACAAGAATATTTCCGCAAGAGCATCATAGCCTTGTAGATAGTCTATAATAATAAAAAAGCACATCTTGAGAATATGACAGTTGTATGTAAAATTAAAAGGGTTTATCTCCTGTTCTGCCACAGATTTTATGGCCTCTCAAGTTTTTCTCAAACATCAGCTTTCAATTCCAGAATTTAGAGGAAGGCCAGAAAAGCTCACCCATTTCTATATATCTTCTAAAGTGGGCACTCATAGATATCACCAAGTATGTCAGTGGCAATGTCTGGCAGTCATTGCTTGAAGGCAATGATGAAAACAGCAATGAAAATACAAACAAAATTTAGAAATAGTACTGATGGAGAGGCAGGGAAAAGAGCCCTCACGTACCACAGCTTTATTGTTCTGTCTGTTTAGCACTTATGCCAAGTGCCAATATACTAGACATACCAGAATGTTTCAATCATCAAATTATTATTGTTATTACCAAATAAAGAATTTTAAAACCATGGCTTGCACTACTTCTTGAAATGTCATCATAATTGCATATCTGATGAAGTGCTATTGGTTTTGTACTTGCAGGGCCATACTTAGACAAACACTTCTGAGAGCTGAGACTGCCCGTTGGAGCACTATTTTGGTACCAGTAGTAGTTTGAAATAAGCCACTAGAGTCCTCTGTGCATTCTTCTGCAAATCAAATTACCTACTAGCTGACTGAGAGAGCAATAACAGAAGACAATTTGTCTGAAGAAAAAGACATAGAGAATGATGGGTGAAAGGTACTTGGATTTTAGAGATCAATCAGAACTTTCAATCCGTTTTTTAAATTTCATGTCAGAAATGAAATTTCAAAAATTACAGTTACAACGATGCTTTTCAGAAAACCTTTGTACCTCTAGAATGGAGTTTCACAAGAACTGACAGTGCTGTCCCAGAAGGTAATTTCCCACATGGTTTGCCTTCCTTTTCAGGAGGTGGAGACAGCGCTTCAGAGTCCTCTCTTCCACCTTAGGTTAGGAGCTAGACTGAGAGTTCTTAATGTCTCTTGTATTGCAGTCTTTGAGCAGACAAAAACAGGTGTAATCACTTTGTTTCTCCTAGGATTCCAAAATTCTAGGCCTATCCAGAATAAGAATAGCTCTGAGTGGTCACAGCTGTGGATGTGCCCAGGAATGGTCAGGTTTCCTTCTTTGCCTGTTTGGCAGAGATGTTGATGTTCAAGCCCTCAAGTCAAGAAAATAATTTCCTATGGGTTCTCATTTCATTTGTTGCTCTATTTCAATAGGAAATAACACATTCACAAGTGAGTTTCTATGAAACAGTTCTCCTTAATGCAATTCTCTATTTGGGGAAAGGGGAGAGGAGAGTATGTAGTGGACACCTGGCTTGGCTTGTTACTGGAAGATTCTCAAAAATAGCATAGTGGGAACACTCAAAGTATGGCGTAAGTTACTGTAAATTTTGTGGTTGTGCCTGCAATCTACTGGAAAATATCCCAAGACTCCCAGCCTGTGAATTTTTACTGCTGTACTCTGATTAGTACTGTTAGTTACTATGAGGGTTTTGCCTGGGTTATGAGTTGATCTCAGGCTTCAGAGAATACACCGTAAGCCTAGTCTGGGTGCTGAGAGAGTTGGACTAGATAAGTCCCTCTGCCGTGGCCGCACGGAACTCAGGGGCAGGTGCCAGGTGCATTGGTGGTTTACAAACTGATGCCAAGGACCCATGTTGCTGAGTGAAGGCTAACACATGCTCACCCAGCCTTGAGCATCTCTCTGCACCTTAGGGTATATTTTTCTGCCTTTTTTTTTTTTTCTTTTTTTTTTTTTCTTTTTCTTTTTTTCCTGTTGTTCAGGGCATGCTTGCTTACCGTTACCCCAGTGCATAAGTGAATGATTTGTGTGGATGTAGTTAACTATTTTTCTTTTGCCATTCTTCTCAATTTTCTAGATATTTCAGAATCCTTTACAAGTTGAACAAGAATTTCCATTTCCCAATTCATGACTGCAGGTGCTGTGAAGAAGCAGGGGTTTTTCTGGTTGTAAGATAACTACTTGTATGAGAAATGTGTATCTTTGGCAGGCTGCTAAAGATTGCTGCTTAAGTCTATTACAAGGAAGCACAATTTTCTGTAACTTAATTTCCTAAGCCTAATGAACCTAGTAAATTTCTTTTGATGTCTTCCCAAGTTAATATGTTAAATCTAATTTATTTGGCAAAAAATTGGACAAATTTCCTTGTAATTGAATTAACATAGAAAAAAATGTATTGTTATGGTAATCTGTGACTAATAATTCCTGGGTTTGGTTCAATTCATTTACTATCTTGCAATTGCTATTTTTGTGAGCTGTAATTTAAATAGAAGGAGTTCCAAATATGATCCAAATACGTATTTTTAAAAGTTTGATAAATGATCCTGAATTACTTATTGCAATTTAATGTTGCAGAAGGTTTTCTGTCCTACATCATCATTTACATACTTAGTGAATATTATGTTCACTCATTGATTTTCTTGACGTGTTACTGGTATTTTGTGGACAGTGCTAATGATCTGATGATACATTTTCATCAGCACTAACACATTCTTAGTGCAGAGAGAATTCCATCTGTTTGGCATTTTTAAAAAATGAAAGCATTGAACAGTTCCATCAAAAGCTGAAGCAAAACCACAACTGGGAGAATGTCCTGGGCAAGGTTCAGTGGCAAGACAAAATATGAGCTTGTCTATACATCCTTACTTTGATGTTTTGTGAAGTGAGTATGTGTGAGATAAGAGTTCTTTTCTCCTGGAAGGTGATTCATAGTCTTCATGCCAACAATGATGCTCCTCCTTTCCTGCCACTCATTTTTTATGTGTGGAGAAGTATGATATGATGTAAGCAGTAGAGCCAAACATCTGATAAATGTGTTCCATGGGCCAAAAATGAGTGCAAATCCATGTATAACCTTTAGAGATTTGTGCAGCTGTTTCCACCCTCAGATGTAGCTCACGCTGGAGGAATCTTGATACCTGATGGTACAAAATGACTAGGTATATCAAATGAATAGGGCTGGTTTATTTTGTTTGTACGTTTGTGCCAATTTCAAAATTGCTCAGGACAGAGTTTGGCTTTAAAATCACAGGCCAAAGATCTTCCTAACATTCTTGTATGTTAAATTGAATCTTAGTGATATCCAGTAATATTTGTAAATGGCCCAGGAGGTTTTTCTGCTGTAAATGTTTACTCTGATGCTTATATCTTTTTCAGCACATCTGCAATTGCATGAAAAATAGTCAACAAGCTGCAATAGTAAGGTCAACAGTTTTAGTATTAAAATCAGTTTACAGTATGTTTGCTTGAAGAGCACATAAATTCAAAGAGGCAATAAGTATAAACAGAATAGCTGATTTCTTGGATGCACTCCAATATAATTATAGCTATTCACCCTTGTGACTATTTGTGTGTGTAGCTTAAAGCTATTTGCCTGCCCTGAGGTACAGTAGCAGTATTTTTATACATCTTCGTATCTGATTGAAATGCAAAATTCAGTAAACCTGGAAAGGATGCTAACAAGCTTAAAGAAATGCATGAGTAAAATGAACCGGCAGATTGACGGTGCATTTTGGTGTTTGTTAGCAGCATCACCCAGTTCTTGGTGCAGGTACCTCTCATTTGCTTCGGTTTTGTAACTGAGATATCCCTAAAGGATTTGTCACCAAAATAGTGTATTTCTAATAGGCAATTATGAAAAAAAAATCATCATCAATCACATTTATTGCAAACATCTCATAAAACAGTAAAACATTTATGTGGCTATGGAAGGCAACTATGTTGCCATGTAATATACTAAGATTTGCATATAAAGAACAGCAGGCAGCAAACAAGTATCTTTTCCTTTCTTATTCCATTTATATGAGCGCCTTTGATGCAATGCATCTATTTAATTCACATCAAAACATTATAGCTGCAACACCTGAGTGATATTAACTGCCATTAGGTCTGGGAAGCACGCAACATGGAGGTGGCTGGTAGAGCTGCTCTCTGCAGGTAAGGTCCATCAGGCACATTGCACCTTGTCACAGCCTGTTTATCACCGAGCAGGCAGGGTTTTGTCTCAAGCTGATGTGCACCTGTCAGGGATTTTTCTCATTTTTGCTCTCTCCCTCCCACAGTGTCACCAAGGATCATTCCTGTCAGGATTTTGTTTTCAGGCTAATTCCAAGGCTGTTGGGACTCTGCGTTGTTTCCATGTGAATAAGAATAAAATGTAGTTGCTTGGAAAGACACAGGTCTTGATTTGGGGTTGGGGGAAGCTTATGGCAACTGGCTG
Source organism: Meleagris gallopavo (assembly GCF_905368555.1). NCBI lineage: Eukaryota > Metazoa > Chordata > Aves > Galliformes > Phasianidae > Meleagris > Meleagris gallopavo. The sequence goes on along the minus strand of NC_139414.1, from coordinate 11,003,187 downwards.
TCAATACCAGGATCCACTAATCTCCCCTGTAATCATGCGTGCCGTGTGCTCACAAACACTCAGAAATCATTTTCTTGAAACTTTTTTTAATAGCACAGAGTGCGTCTACTGCAGTGCTGTATGATACAAAATGACTACTAAAATGTGAGGTTATTTGTGTGTCAGAGCTGGTAACAGCTGTCTTTATCTGTTATGTTTTTTGTTTCTTGTTTTTTTGTTTTTTTTTTTGTTTTTTGTTTCCTGCAAGTCTCAAGGTAAAATGAAGCAGGCAGAAAAGAGAAATGAATGACATCACATTGTATAAATCTGTGGGATTTTTTGACATTTGACTTTCAACTATCATTTTAAAAAATTCTGCCTTCTATTTACTTGTCAGAGCTGGATTTAATTCTTATATGCTGCAAGGAATTCGCCATGTTAAGATATTGATATAACAAATTGCTGAATGTTTTAGAGATTGATTCTTGCTGACCAAAATGGGCTTTCAGATTGGAAGTCTTTTTTTCTAGAAGACACCTGCTGAGATAGAAGTCTGAATGCTGCACAAAAGAAATACATGGTTTGTTTAGTCTGCTTCTATCCAGCAATTTAAGGATGCTATCAGAAATTGCATTTTTTTAATGAAAATTACCTAAGGATTTGGCAAAGACCCTTGGTTAAAATGGACGGAGTAGCCAGTGCCAGGTGAGTATTAGCATACTGATTGGTTGTTACTGCTGTCAGTCTTGCTGCAAAACTATGACAGGCCACACAGCAGGGAGCAAATGATCATTAATACTTCATCCTCTGGGACACAATAAACTGCAATTCACTTGCATACAAATAAAATACATAATGTTTGTCAGGCAAGGTGACAGAAAAAAGTGCTTTCTCAAAATGATTTATACTACAGTGGGATGTGATCATTTAAGACATATTTTTATATTGCACAGAGTATGATCTTGGTAGCAGAATATTTGAATTTGTTCCATTCAACAAATATCCTTTATTTCTATTTCCCAGTGTTTATTTCATTAGAAGACCACATGATTTTGAACAGTGTTCTCAGCTGTACAGTGGAAAGTTAACAATACCTCTTGCAGACAGCAATGTTTCTGTATTTAACTCAGTTCCCAAAATAATCCGGACTCTATACCTGTGTTTGTGTATGCGAAGTGAATGCAAAGTCTGATGCCAGAGTTGCCAAATAGAATAGATATTTCCAAACTAAAAGAAGCTGTTCTAAACTTGAATAAGCTGCTTCCACAACATTTTCAGTAAAAAAAAAAAAAAAAAAAAAAAAAAAAAAAAAAAAAAGTGCTATGTTGTATTATATTCTTGGTAAGGACTAGAATTTGAGGTATTTGTTTGGCCTGTGCTTCCAGTAATGCTGCTTTTGTTCTGGGAAGTGCACTGAGAGAAGATAATTACTGATTTATGAGGAGATTTTGCATGTTCTGCCTATAGCATTTTCTGTTTTGCTGTTTGTTGACACATCCAGCAATGAATTATTAGGTGGTTACTGCACTGAAAGTTTTGTGTAAGCAAAAGCATAGGATTGCTTAACCAGGCAGTGTGGAGCCTGGTAATCTCACAGTATTGGCAAGGAATTCCTTCAAATTTGCTAGAAAAAAAACAAGTTTTCTCACATTCTTTTAATGTTTCGATCCATTTTCCTGCTTTAGTACTTCCTGTAACTCACATAAGGCAAGCATTTGATGGAATGTTTCAGAGTTAGCTTCTGCTCGGGGTTTACTGCTCCTGCTCTTAATGGCAGAAGTTTCACTAATGAATGTTCTCTTTTGATCGAGATAGAAGAAAGAAATATTGGAAGTTTCACATGAATGCTTTGCAGATCTGTTTGTGTTCTCTTGGATTTCTGCTCCTTCTATGTTCCTGTTACTGTTTCAGCGTCGCCTATGTTAAGATGCAATATGACAAAGTGCTGATGAACGATGATGAATGTTAGAACCTGAGAATCAAGCACATGTGCCACTGAAAGGGATAGTGAGGAATCTCCAAATATTGTGTAGAGAGAAAAAGTTAGATGTCATTGAATCCACAGGGTAGTATTGTTATGTGTGTGGTTGGGCAGGCAAGGAAAAGAGAAATAGAAAAATACTTCTTATATCACTTGTGTAACTTTAGATCCTGTTTTTGGATTAAATGAAGCAGCAAAACTAAATAGCACTCTGGAAAAAATAGGTGGAGGAAACTGTAATGCAGTGTGTTCTGTTCTTTGTTTTTGCCTGCTAAGTACATGCATTGAGCGCCGGTGGGTTGTTGCATTTCTGTTATTTAGAAACAGAAAAATGCTCAATAGTCTCAAAGAGGAAAATAAACCTTCTGTTTTGGTAGGATGTTATCTTTTATAGAGACTTTTTAATACGTTCTGATATTTAAAATCAAAGTCTATATTAAGGGGTAAGCTCCACAGTGCAAACTGCAAGACTGAGAGCAGACTGTCTGAATTTTGTATGATATGTCATTAAATATCATGGTTCACACTGCTTGGAGTTTATGAAGTTCAAATGAAATCAGTATTTTTTTGGCACAGTAATTTCCCTTCACCTTCCTTGGGTCCCATTTCTTCTGGTTTGTGCATGCAGAAGCATGAAAGTTAGGACTGATGAGCTCGACTGGCACTGCAAAATCCCAAGAAAAATACTACTGTTAATGAGAATTGTGCAGATAGCCACCTGCGTACTGCGATGACAATTCACTCCCTATGACTCTGTCAAACATTGCAGAAAATAAATAAACCTCATAACTCAATAATAAATAGCTCAAGACACTTTAAAGAAAACTTTAAAATGCAATAGCCTAAAATCCTCATCCTGGCTGAATCCTCCTCTCTCACAGAGTTCAGGGCAGATAAACTGATTTACAGTGGCTAGGGAATTAGCTGGTTGTGAGTCAGATTGCAAAGTATGCAAAGGTTTTGGGAAATTCAGTTGGAACATGGATGGAAATGAATATGGGGGTTTCAAATGTTAAAACAAAGCACCCTTAAACTACTGCTTGAAAATCCTAAACTACCACTGCATATGTTCCAGTAATTTGTTCAGCCATGCATTATGCTGTATTCACTGAACGAAGGAAACTTCTCATGAGAATGTTTGAAATGTCACTGAAGTTCAGTGTGGATCAGAATGCAGGTGGCTCTACAAAGGCTTTGCGGAGAGGATGTGTTTATACAGTTGCTGCTGACGGATGGTATTGATTGGTTAGGCAACTAATAAAACAAACCACTTCACTTTCATCTTTGTGGTTTCTATTCTTTCAGTACATAGAAAAGTGGTTTTAATTATTCACATCATCCATTTTAATATATATTTTTTTATTCTCATCCACCCACTGTCTTACAATCAAGTCATGTTCTTATCTTCTGATTATTGAATGAAACTTTCAAAAGGATGGGGAGACAGATAATCCGTTTTTAAGAATAGGAACTTTTGCAGCCTTGTTGATAAGGTGAGCAGAAATCTGCTCACCATGAGATCGTTTGGGCAAGCTTTAGGATGGCAGCTCTTGACAGCAACTTGGATTTTGATATCACTGTAGGTTCTCAAGTATTTGGTGTATTTGTGACCTGTATTTTCAGTCTCATGGTTCAACATCTAACACCATTTCTTCCATAACATAGCATGTTTTTCAGCTTTCATACAACTTGGGAGCTGTGTACAGGAAGGTGAGGTCACTCAGTGTTCTTGGGTTTTGCAGTGTCTGGTTATCTTCAGAATAGAAGGATGTGATCCATACTGGAAAGAGTATTGGATACTTTAAGTTTTAATTGTCCATTCTTTCACGAGGTGATGGCTACTGAGGAGGAGACATACTGTGCACATGTGCAAACCAGCAGAAAATGTCCTTTATTTGTTCTCATTTTTTTAGTAAAAGTGTGAATATAGTCCTTCAATGTTTATAGACGATAAAATTATCGCTATTATTCTTGAATAAAACAATTTATGGGCTGATTTACATCTGTCAGCTTTAGTTAATGGTGATGTCTACCATCATCAGAGCCTGCAGGTTTTAATCATCTTCACAGACAGTCTTAGAAGGAGCAGAGCATGGACACGATGGTTAGGGCTACTTGCTGGTTCTGTGGTACAGTGGATCTGAGTCAGACTGTCTGATGGAAGAGCACTTAAAATCTTCTGAGGTTTTCACACTTTGCACGTATACATTTCTCTGGTAAAAATGAATAAATAAATGCATTTATTGGAGTACGGAGCCAAAGCACAGTTGATTTTTTTATAAATGTTTTGTATAAATATAGGCTTTTCAGAGTTTCAAAATCCTTGCTACTCTCTGGATTTGTAAAAGACAAATGAGTGAACTAAATAAATATGATAAGCCTTGTTGACAGCTCCAGAAAAAGGAAAAGCAGAAGATAAAGAGCATTTTGGTCTCTGAAATGGCCCAGCAGAGCTGTGAAGAGATTTCTGGCAATGAGCATCTGAGATACATAACATAAAAATACGAAATTATGCTCCAGTTCAGAAAGAACATATGGTGTATGTTAGAGCTGCCTTTTAAGCACCTTGGACTTTGCCTTATTTCCCTGCTAATTATTGTTTCTGGTACACTTTTTGCCCATAAATCTAAGTGCTAGGATAAGGCTTTCTGTCCACTGTTCTCTTGCACAAGTAAAAAGAGAAAGCATAGATGGGAGAGTTCCTTACTCAACTGTTGGAAAGGATTGTTTGGGAAAAGCACTGCAGTGGTGACCCTTTCTTTTTTCTTTTTGAGATGCTCATTTTCCTTCAAGCTAATTTTAACTTTAAAACATCTGTGATTATTTTCTTTTTAAATCAAATTGGGCTGTATGGGGAAGGAAGGTGGGGAAAATGAAGCCCCAGGGCTGAGAGGTGGGGTCTCTCCCACTGCAACATCCACTGGTGGGCACAGGGCTGGGGGGGGGTCACTGTTGGATGGATGGCAGCACAAGCTGCCTCAGCCTCCCCGTGACAAACATGGAAGCAAAAGGGCAAGCAAAACCTTGTTTTGTGCTTCCTCCATATTTAGCAGCTTAATCTTGAGTTTACTGGTAGCAGTTCACGCTAAGTGCATATTCCTCTTTATGCTTTTGTTTCCTCTGTAGCATCAGCCTGTCTCTCAGAAGTAATAATTTGAGTGTGGAAGAAAGAGCTGAGTTGATTGCAGAGGATGCATACTCCCTATCCTCAGTAAAATAAACTAGGAACCCATGGAAATGAGGCATACAGTTTAAAATGAATGGGCTGATCGTGATAATGTGTTCGAATGTGTCTCCCAAAGTTCATTAACTTAATGTAATATACAGCGGCAAGTATGACACCTATGATTACTCCAATTCAAATGATAGTTCTGTACTTTTCCGTGATGCAAGGCAATGCTGTGAGAACAATGAAACACCTCATGAATGGCACCCAGCTGCACAAGTGGCAAAGTGAATCTTCCAGCTTTCCCACACAGCACTGGGAATGATAGGGGTATGGGCTGTGGTTGGGTGCTGTTTGAGCACAGCAACACCAAGGCAATACACCTGTGATAACATTGTTCAACAAGTTTTTAAAGCACATAGGGAAACATGAAAATATAAACTCTTAAATGGAAGTAAAAGAATAAAGCAAATAGAATTAAATATACCACTAAGAGAAGGCTGTAAGCAAGAGAGGAGTGCTCACCATCCTGCTCTAAGGAAGTGCAGGATTAAAGCCGTGCTCTGTTTTGAGCTCACTTGCTTATTAATAAAGAGTGGATGGGAACAGAAGAGATGAAGAGACTGTATTGTGAGACACCGCAGAGCACTGAGTATGTGATGTTCCTTCTGAAGCCACAATAACCATTTGATTTCTGACCCTGAGGTGAATTTTGTATACTCATATGCATGAAGGAGGTGAAGGGATGTGCACTGAGATATGCCCTTCCTTCCAAACGGTGTTTTTAGAAGTGACATAATTGAGATATAAATAAAATAACAAAGAAGCCTTTTTCATATATATATGATTATTTCAAACTACCAACAGTTGTCTTCACATTTGCTGGTATTTTAGAGTCCTGAATTTTAAATGGCACAGCTCTCCTTTACCAGTTCCTGGAAAATGCATTCAATAGAGAATGCATCTTAAGGGAAATCAGATCTATAAGGAACAGTTCTCAGAAGTTTGCTGGAGTTCCCTGATCATCTCCTGTTTGTCCTGTGGCATCTCTGATAAAGAATACAGAGCCCTAAAACTGGCACTTGGCAACAGGCGAGTCTGTATCCTTCCCCCAAAATTAGAGAGGGGACCTAGTGTTTGGTAGTTGCTTAAAGTGTCTGCCATTATGTGGGATGCCAAGAGGCCCCTGCTGTTTTCCATTCAGATGAATAGGAAACCTATGGATAAATTACCACCTGCAGCTTGTGATAGCGGACATTGTAAGCAGCTGTCACTGTAGCTCTGTAATTATGCAAGTATTCTTCCAATATTACACTATTAGATGGCCCCATCTCTGTTTCTCTTGGTAATGTTTTTGTAGGTGTCAAGAGCACTGAACTCTCTCCTTTTTCATTCACTTAAGCCTCGGTGCAGTACAATCAGCACTTTGCTGATGTCCTTAGCTGGCAGACCAGAGGTTGTCTTCTGCTGCATTTTCAGTACTGCATCACATTTTTGCATTGTGAGACAGATGAAAATCATTGAAATAACTGTCAAAGAAGTTGCACCTTACCTTTCTGAGAGATATTGGGCAGCATTGGCTGATAGAAGCATGCAGCTGGCTTTATCCTTGCTCAGCAGAAACTTCTTGGAAGCATTTTTGGCTAAAGCGGGTTGTGGGAGATGGACTAAAGAGTATTGGTGCCTTGTTTATGTGTTTGAGTGGTTTTGAGCCGAAAGGACAGGGCAACTGGCTGGTACAGCACAAAGGTTCTTTTTCCAAAGTAACAAAATAGAGTTCAGTTCTCAACTGGGGGAACCATCTTATTAGCAAATGGTTAGTTTGTTCCTTGAAGCTGGGTAGGAAAGCATGTTTTACTACAGAATGCTTCTGTCTTTCTCATTATACTCTCCTGTTCCTTTCCTTAGAATGCCAGTCTATAATTAATGATGAGCTTATGAATAATAAATACATGCATTTTCCTCAAGATTGTTGTTAAAAATGGCAGCTATTTCTATTTTTCCCCACCTCTACTGCCATGTTTCAATCTTGTACTTTTGATTTTGTCCATTTCTTCTGTATTTTGTTTCTGCAAGTCTTTATTTGAACAAGAAGGTGTGGAGATTTCTTGAGGCTGCACAGAGTGTAGATTTCCATCCTCAAAGGGTGGTCTTGTTTCTGCAAGGGTCTAAATATTTATTGTTAAATCAGTCTAAGAAATCTGCTGAATTTTTGTCCCTTGTGTCCTTTAACCTAAGGGACCTAAGTAGATGTGGATTTGTTCTCTGGTGGCAGACAGCCTTTTTTTTTTTTATTAGACTGAAGTCTAAGGTGATTTTAGATTCAGCACCAAAGTTGGTAATTAGTACTGTTGTTTTTTTTTTTTTTTTTTAACCTAACTTTGGACTATTTCATCTGAAATCCTTCCTTTTTGCTGCCTTAAAGAAAATTCCAATTAACAAAAATTGTGAGCCAATTCTGAAACTGTCTTTAATCCTGCTATTTACAAGAACCTCAAAAACTTGTCTATGCAGAAGGCATGCAAAGATGATTAAACTGGGCTCCTGAAGCAGCTGTGCCGATTAACACATTAACCCTCCCCACACACTGACATGGCACCCAGCTGTGTGCTGTACAGCCAGCTCTAGTGCAGGCTCAGAAAGGTTGTACTGAAAGCACTGACGGTACAGGGCTGTGCTCAGTGCTGGTTACACAGCCATAGGAGAAGAAAACAGGGATAGTGATGTTCCAGATCACTGCTTGTGTAGGAACAAATGTGTGTCCCTGCCTAAAGCCATCCAGAGTGTATCCTGCTGTGAGTCCCCGGGGGTTTGTGCTGGCGGTGGTGGGTGTTCACACCTGGTGGTCACAGAGAACCAGAGGGATGGTTGCAAGGAGATGACAAAGGAAAAGCAATGTGCCTGGAGGTTGGATGGGCTTTGGGCAGCCTGATCTGGTGTGGCAATCCTGCCCTCAGCAGGGGAATGGAACTGGATGGTCTTTAAGGTCCCCTCCAACCCAAGCCATTCTATAACTCTGTGATTCTATGTTGCAGGCTGCAGGTTCTCCTGCTTGTGTTGTTCAAAAGCACAGGTAGATCAGGGCTATCCCACTCCTTCCCACCACTGAAGGTGCTGCTCTTCTCAAGGCAACAGTGAGGGAATACTCTCGTATTTTTTTTTTTATCTCTTTCCATAAGTTAGTATCTGGCTTGCTTTATACATTCAATCAACATTGTGTTTTGGGGGACACACATTACAGATCTATTTTTGTTAAACAGATCTTAATTAAGTTGCAGATAAGAAGAAAGAGTGGATATCCCATGTTTTGGATCCTGCAAAAGATATCTTAAAAAGCAGAATATGTAGAGTATAATTTCTGTATGTATTTATTGAGTTTGTGCAAATAAATATAGGGTATCTAGAATGATGAATCTGATGATAACAGAGCATCATCCCAAACTGATATATTAGAAGAAACCACGGTAACATAATGCCCCCTATGGTTTACAAAGCAGTATTTACAAAAGAGTAAGAGGAATGCTTCCCTACTTTCCTTCAGCTGAATCAGTTCCTCAGCTACAGAGGAAAAACAGCTGGCTAGGTTTTCCTAATAAAGAGGTCAAATGTTTCTAATTTAGGAGCTCTGATTCTCCTCCTCCTTTTTGGAGACTGAAGGCAGTCAGGATCAAAAACGTCTGTAAGTGGTGGCACAGCCAGGAACATCTGGGCAATACATTTAGGTACCAGCCAGGGGTCTGATGGAGGAAAGCTGAATGCCTGCCCCAGTGGGAGGATGCTCTGTAGTTGAGTAAATGGCCACTTGATGGCAACATTTTACCACACATAAGCCAAGCCAGCAGAATTTGACAGTAGAAACTCTAAACCTGACACACACACACACACAAAAAACAAACACAAAAACAAACACCACCACCAAAATGTGTTTCCTCAAGGCTCAGTTAAAAAAGCTCCAGATATTCATACAGCACTGCTTTCTAACAGTTTCTGCAAGTAAGACCTTTTTACCCACCATATCTTGTACATGTCAGAGCTACGTGTCCTTGTAATTCCCTTCTTAGAAGACCTCATTTAGCAAGTTAGTGTTTCCTTCAGCAAGACAGCCCTTTCAAGCAGAAGTAGGTGTACCATTAATCACTTTGCAGCTTCAGTAGTAGGTTACGCAGAATGTAACATCCAAGACCAGACAAGATGTTTTGCTCTTGAATTAGCTATTTTCTATTCAGTTTTTATCCTTCTTCCCTACATCCAGTCTAACTGCAAGTCTTCCACTTGCCCTACCAGTTCCTATAGAATTCCGTGATCTCAACAGGAGCAAAAGCAATACTGTACCTGGGAGAGGGAGCAGATCCATCAGACTTTCTGTGGTCTGCATGGCAAGATTTTCTAACCTGTGTGACAGCAGTTTGAGTGGGAACTGTGACCATGACAAGCAGAACTAGCCAGCTTATCCAAGCCTGGAGTTGATGGAATGGCTCTGGCCCACCTCTGAGCTGTGGGGAGAAAAGAAAGTCTCTGATTCTTGCATGATGGTGAACCAGCAGCAATCAGGGCACACTCATGGGTGTTGTGATAAGGCATGAACAAACATACTGTTTGCTGTCATCAGGGGTCTGAACAGCATATTGTGAGTTGGTTATTCAAGTCAGGTAGTGATGTGACTGCAAAGATGTGTCTCCTAGATTCATCATTTTAGGTTTGTCTTTATTATTTTGTGTTTTCAGAATTGATGACGCCTTTCTTCTGTTGCAGTAACTGGAAAAGTTGTGGTTTCAGGTAATTGTCTTTGCAACCTGGGTGGGAGAGGAAAATGCAGGGACAAAGTGGAGTGACTCGCTGCATTTGGCATTTTGTCAAAATGCAAAACCTGATTTTGGTTTTCTGCTTTTAAGCTGGAGCCCAGGCAGCAAACTTAAGTTGGCTGATTTAGCAGAAAGCGTATTTAGAGCTCAAGAAGTTCACTTCACTGACAAATTTCAGCATGAATCCCCTGGCTTCCGCTTCAGTGCCAGTGCATGCTGGAGTGGGGAGTGCCTCCTCTTCCTCCCTTCTCCTGCAACACCTGCTTATCTATTGGACAAGGACTGACACCCGCTGAATTCACTGCTAAATTTGCCACAGCTAAGGTTTAACAAAAGGTTATTTGTTTTTTTGGCTACTCATCCATTGGTGTATGTACAGTTAATATTTAAATTCCACAAAAATACATGTTCATCAGGCTTGTGAAAAATGAGGCAGTTTTCATCCCCGTGATGGCAGGGATCTCAAATGAGTTGTGCTGTCAATGGGAGCACAAGAGGTTATCCAGTTTTCCATAATCTATAAAGCTTCTTCAGAATCATGTCATTAGCTTTCCTGTGGTAGCACGCAACAGAGCTAATAATGCAATTATGGTTCATGTAGTTAAACTATGCTATTGATATTTTTTTTTTCCCAGGAGGCCTTCATTTCTAGCAATTCTAATCATCTTCATTGTACAGCTGTATGGATTCCATGTTTCACTACGAGGGAAATAAAATTGCAAATAAATACTATCTTTCCTAATGTCTCTGTAAATGCCAGATTTAGTAACAATTAACCAAATGTTAGAGTCTATAAAATGTATAATTCTTTGTCTAAAAAAATTTAGAAGAGACTACATTCATATCCTAGTCACCAGAATAAACTGTTTTGCTGGAGTGAGAGCAGAATTTCATCCAATACTTGATTATTCTCATTTTTTTGCTGTTATGATTCATTACATTTTTCTAGTTTTTCGTATCCTAACTTTCCCGGCTATTGTATTTAAAATGTAAATATTAGAATAAGTTAGTATGATTACTGTGTGAAAATAGCACTTCTGTTCTTCAGTAAAGTGGGAAAATATTCAGCCTGTCAGTTTGAAACCTATCTAAACAAAATGCTACTCAGATGTACCAACGGGACAAGTTGTGCATGGCCTCTCTTGCTCTAGTTTGGTAACACATCATAGAATCACTAAAATCACCCAGTCCAATCATCAGCCTAATGCCACCATGCTTGCTAACCCCTCAGTGCCATAGTGCTAGGTGAAAAAAACAGGCTGTATGGGACAAACACATCTGAAATGGTGAGCATCCATTTCACCTGTGCAGAGTTTTTATTATTTTGCTAACCTAAACCTTTGGCAGTTAGCTAATATTTTCTTCTCCCTTCTTCTTTCATGTAACAGAAATCTGAAAAGAGCTTCACATTTATCTAAAGTGCCAGATCACTTCTGGCAACTGGAGAACAAATGGGAAAATTTGCTCTGATTTTCCACCAGTGAATGAACTATGATACAAAAAGACAGAAACAAAAACAATTTAGGGAGAAAAAGATTCAGCTCTCCATATCTAATGCTGATTTGTGCAGAAGAGTGGATTAGCATGTATAAAAGTGTGATTTGAGCATAAGTGTGGCAGCCTTGATGACCACCAAATGGCCCAGGTAACCCGAGGTGCAAAACACCATCTGAGAAGCTTGTGTCCCTAGAATTTGGTAAGTGCTGTTTTGTGAGTTTGTTGGAAAGAAAGCAGTAAAGAAGGATTTTTAAAAATCCATGGTTTATCAGTTTTAATAGTAGGAAATAATATGAGAAATAAAAATAACTGTTATCCCACAAGAACTATTTTCTTTGGTAAGCAGGCCGCTGTCATCCCTTCAATAGTCAGAGCGTAAGAAAAACAATGAATGCAAAACCCAAAGGTTTTCAAATTTAAAATATGAGCAATAGTTTTGCTGTAGCATTGGATAAAAATTTTAAATGTTGCTACTAAATCTAGAAAAAAAATTGAATGAGATCCTTAATTCCTTTTATTCTTTTTACATTATGAAAAGCATTATTAGAAATAAGTTCATCCGAAACCTATTATTCTTTCAGTATTCTAATTAATAGAGCAGGATTGTGAATTTATTAATTAAAATAAGATACCTCGGGGAAACTGAAATTAATTTTGATGTCCTAATAGAGTTACTGTTATGTCATTCAATTCTGTGGATATCTTATCCCCTTCTCTTCTTTCCCTCCTAAAAGTGAAAAAAAACCCACATTTGATTTAATTTGAATTTGGAATTAGAATGTTGAGTAGTGACTTTCTTAAGATGCAGTGGAGATAATCTTACAATGTATCATTTTAATTTTACTGATAATTTTACAATGAGGGCGCCAGGGCTGCACACCTAATGAACACTGAGCGTTCATTTACCAAACTAAAGGAGTTTGGTACAAGGTACCTTCAGGTCTTCCACGCCTCTCCTTTTGTCTTATTTTTGCTTAAATCACATTGTTCTGCTTAAATAAACCATCACATTTTCTTAACCATGTTTAATAGGATTCAAACTGAAATATATTTGGGTCTGCTGTTGAGCTCAGTCTTTTCTATATATTGGGTCAATATATGGGTATGGAAGCTACTTGACAAATTTCTAGTTAGTTACTGTATTTGCTGGCATCTAGGTTTGTTAACATCTATGCTTGGACTCTGACCCATATCAACGTGCTGGGGGTAGCATTAAAATTTCTAATACACATTTTTCAGTGCAGAATGTAATACTATGTAAAAATCTGCAGGTTGGAGCTTACTGCACAGTCACATTTGATTCTTGCACTCACAGAGTTTCTTCTTGTGCTAAAGGGTAATCTAAGGAAGAGACGGATAATTTCCTATAAAAATGGAAAATGACAATGCAAAGCATTAAAGCTGGTGACAATAGGTATTTTAGGGAAAGGAAACTTAAAATTGAAATTGGCTTTACTTATTCCTTTTCCTAGCAGTCTGGAAGCTCTGGAATTGCTGGTGGTGCAGAATGAACTGATGAGAGCAGGTAAACACCTTGCAGTCTGCTGTTGGATGGCACAGCATGTCCTGACCTCCAGAAACAAACAGCTTTCTCTTATACTCTAAACTTTGCTGCTGTCTCCTGTTTTTCTCCAGGCACTTTGGCCTGGTGGACACAGCCTGTGAATGTGTTGCAGGTGTCCAGCACCTTCGCCCAGCAGAAGGGAGCATACTCTGTTCCTATTATTCACTCTCCCGGCAGTAGAACAAATGTAGGCAGAGATCCCAGTGTCTTCAGTGGGGGGCGATAAGGCTGAGCTCAGTGTCTTGGCAGAAATTGGGCGCTGCCATTCGGCTTGTGGAATTCCTTAAAAGTCAGCTAGAATTAGTTGTATGCGATTAGTTGTCTGTATGCCCCTCCCTTGCTTGTAGTTTTTCCCTATGTGTTTTTAAATAGCACAAAAGGATGGCTGCATTTGTGGATAAATATGATTAAGTCTACTGTTCCTGCAGTCCTCAGTGAGGCTGCCTTTAATCACAGCTGGAGTGGATTTTGACCAACATGTGGGTGTTTAATAAAAAAAATAAATAAACTGAGATTAAATAACATAATTTTAATTGTAAAGACTTATCTCAATGCAGGGCTCGTTTTCAGATCCTGCAGAAATCGATTGATACAATCTACTGAAATGATTGTTTCAGTCTAAAACAATAAGGTAAGAAGGGGGCATTGTGAAAGATATGGAAATTTGTGAAAGAAATGGAAAAAAAAAGCTACACAGAAAATGTACTTCAAGCCAAGTTTTATGTCTTCCTATTACCCACTTACTGCAATTTTGTGAATAATGCCAGGAAATGAGTTCTCTGGGACAGAAACACTCCAGGGAAATGTTTATTTCATGAGCAGCAGAACACTGAAGCTTGGCTCCTGCTCACATCTGGACCTGCCCTTGCTACCATGGTGCTCCTGGAAAGAGCCCACACATGTGCCTCAGCTCTGCTCTCCTTTCCACTGCCCTCCTGTCCACTGCCCAGGTCAGGGATCCCGTTGCAGATACAGTGTGGGGTGGGGATGGGCCAGAGTGCTGTTTGCAGCTCTCAGGAAATGCTCTGTGAATATTTGAAACCTTTTCCTTCAGTATATATCTCTTAGTACGTGGGGTTTTTTTTTGTACTGGGCACATTCCTCTAGCTGCCCTCCTCTTGCTTTATGCATTGACAATAGTACTGGGATGTTTTTGGAGTGGTTTTGTGAGAGGCAAAGCAATCTCTTTTCCTTGTTAAGGTTGGGTGACTGTCGTACCCAAGCTGCCTTTTGAAATTTTTCATCCACCACTTTCAAAGTTAGGTTTATGATATTTACCTGGGGCTTTCCCTCTCCCTTTTTTCTTCAGGGAGTTTGTTGGAGCTTTGTGCCTGCTCTCCAGGTTAGATCTTCTGCTCTGAAGAAGCACTTCTTTGACAAGGAGAAAGAAGCAAAAACTTTTAGTCATCCCTAATCTTTATTTCCCGTGATGGGAAACTTCTTCCCAATCTGAAAGGATTTGTTCAGTGCAGAGCTGTTCAGCAACAAAATTTCCCATGTCTGTGAATAGGGCTGTACTGCTTGGTGACTTCTCAGTGCCCAGTGCAAGCTCCCGGGCAGTTTTACACAGCCAAATTTTCACATTTTCCACTGTGGGCTTTGCATTTACTAATATATTCAATACAAATTGTGTTCCTTCTTGCATGTATTCTTTCAGAGATCCTCATCAGTATCTCCCTGAGCTGCACCCTCCAGAGATAAATCTGCTCGGTGTGCTCCTGTGGACTGCTCCAAAGTGGCAGGACCCGCAGCAGCAGAGCAGAAACGCTCCCCAACACCTCGCCCTGCTCCTCCGCGCGCTCTGCTTAAGCTCTGCCATTTTGCAGCCATGCATCATATCTGTCTGCGGCTCACATGTGCATGATCTCCATGGCGACTTGGGCACTCGAGGTAGAAATATGAGCTGGTAAGTCAAGGTTATTCTTCCTCCTCCCTCTTTGCTCTCGGTGCAGTGCGGGTAATTGCGCGTTACGTGTTGGCATGGACGGTGCTTGCCCGCAGCAGGACACAGGCAGCCCATTTCACTTCCCGTGTCTGTCTAAGCACTTCTCAGTGATCAGCAGTGGAGCCCAAGGGGTGTGGAGGGGCTGCGTGGCGCTGTTCCTGGGGATGAAGTACTGGGGAGGGGAGACTGAGCCCCACAGAGAAGTGCAGGGAGAAAGCCCATACAGCTCATTCGGTTCCGAGCGTGAGATGTGTTGAGCAGGTGCCAGCAGTGGGGAGATGCAGGTAACACCTCCTCTGTCCTTGCAGCATACCTGCAGAAATGAAAACATAAATATTGAATTATAAAGGCAGAATTTGTACAGTCGCAGAATACATACATACATTATAAAGTGGAGTTTGAGGTTTAATGCGTTCTGTTTCCCAGTGGGCACATTGAAGTTTTACCTCTTTGTATGCACAAAACACTTCTTCCTCTTTCCATTGGTGCAAACGACTTGAAATGAATAATGTTTTTCTTGTTTGCTAGCATCATCTCCCCCTGTTGTCCATCGACATAAAATGCAGTGTTCTGGAACATGAGAAAGGCAATACGTTTCCTCCAGTTCTTTGTAAGCTGATATGAAGTAGACAGACACCTTCTGAAGTTTTGTGCATGCTGTGCTCTTTTTTTCTTTGCTGCAACAAGAAAAGCCTTTTCTTTTAACCTGGCTTCCTTTGAAGAAGTAACTCAGGAAGCTTCATGGCCTCTCAAGGTAAGTGCATCTATAGTCTGTATTTTTAGATCATGTTTACAGAAAACTACAGTCTCGTACATTTCCAGCAATCAGCAGTCTGATGAAATGAGAGTTTCAGGCTAAAACCACAGCAGCCAAAGCACGGTTGTTTGGGCTCCTTTTAATTTTTCAGTATTCAAGAGGCTCCTAAGGAGACTAAAATCTATACTGGAGTGTTATTTGAATAAAGTGCATTACAAAATGTTTGCATCTGCATTCAGTCAGGAAATGGTGCTTGTATCTTTGTGCTTAAACCTGTCAGTATGGGCTGCATGGGAAGGGCATGTTCTGATCCAAGATTCACACAGATTTCCCACTTCTTTCCTATTCCACTTTGAAAATATGAAATCAGCAAATGCTTTTCACTTTCAAAACTGGCCAGAGTTTTGCAGGAAAAATAAATATCTGAAGAATAAATGAATGCAACCAGATTACTTCTTTCTGGGTTCATTTCTGTCACATATTGTCTTTGAGCTGCAGCGCTTGGCTGTTCAGGGCTGTAGATAAACACGGGAGTATGCTGCTCTCACAAGCCATCAGCATTCATTTTCTTCCATGCAGTCAAATCCTAAAGCTAAGCAGAAGGACACAAATCTGTTTTTTCTTAGCATGAATGCAACCCCACAGGGATTGCCCTGGTGTGACGTATGGAGGCAGATACTGGCCCAGGGAGCTCCAGCAACGTAACGCTTATCCCTTTATTCCCCCACCAAATACTTCAGACATTTCAGTATTTACAGCACTAGAAGTTATGCAGCAGGAAACAGATTGTAGAGCATTGTTGTACTCTTGGAATATACATTTTTCCCCTAAGGGAAAAGTATATGTTTTGCTTATATTTACCCATGTAAAAGAGATCTGGTTCTGTATATTTTAACGCACAGTAATTAACAAGAGCAACCAAATAGTCATGTTCTGTAATACAGTTTTCATAATGAAGGAACTTGGTAATATGCTTCTGTTAGGAACCAGTACCTCTGCAGATTGCTCACTGCATCATGTCAGAACTTTTAAGTTCTCTCGCACTGTAAATGAAGTAGGAAGCAGCCATGAAAATAGACAAAGCCTCAAAGTAGCTTAGGTTGTCATCAATATTTAATGCACTTACTGTTTGATTTTTGTATAGCTTAAAATTTGACAGGTAGAACTGCAATTTGTTGTCTTTTTTCCTTTTTATTATCTGAGAATAACACTAACACTCGGCCACTTCATGGCATTTCATGTAACAACAAGAGTTACGGCAGTAACAGAACCCTGTGAGGTAAAATGATGCAGAAGAGCATATAAAATATTTATCTGCCAGTTATACATTTTTAAAAGCCAGCTACAAATTCAAAGGGGTTTCTTCTTCCTCCTGTGGTCTCTGGCTTTGAAGGAAAGCAGTGGCTGCAAAGGCAAATTAAGATCAAAATATGATTAAACGATGAATCAGCCACAGTGGGTTCAAATAAAGCTAAAGGACCTCAATTAAACCCACAACTGCAAAAGGCAGCTTCAGACCTAAACCCAAAATTCCTTCTGGAACTCAGACCATGCTATGCCCGAGTACTGTCACATAGGAGATAGAAATGGTCGGTTTGGTGGCTGTTTGCTGCCGAGGCGTAGGGGCTCAGTTAATGCGAGGACTTGCCATAGATGTGCCGAGAGCTGCAGCTGGCACATGCTGCACGAGCAGAGCCAGTGTTATTGCAGCGGTGGGAAGGTGCTGGCACTGAGACCAGCTGCAGCAGACGGCCAAGGTGCTCGCTCCTCATCTGAGCTCAGATGCTGGTATAGGCACAGGCAGAATGTGATGCTGGTGTCCCAGTTCTACTAACTGCTGTTTGGCACTGCAAATTTCTTTTTCTTTTTTTCTTTCTTTTTTTTTTTTTTCTTTCTTTCTTTTTTTTCCCTGCAGAATCTGAAGGACAAACAAACCCAGTCTTTAAGGACTACCTCCCTGGTTCTTCTGACCTGCCGGAGCAGGACAAGCCTGCTGAGCCTGCAGACCCGTGGAAGCAAGACTCACACACGCATAATTTACCACCTGGACTGGAATACCTGAACCAGGTCCAGAATCTTTCCCAGTGCTGGAACTGTTCTGTTTCATCACAGACTCCTTTGGTATTTGGGAGGTGGGAGTGTTTGGGGTTTTTTCTTGGGGATGGGAAATTAGATGTGGAGAGGCTTTTCTGTTGTTTGAAATTTACCATAAGATAAGGAATGTACAAATTATAAGCTCTTCCTTCATTGCTGCTATTCATTTCTGCAGAAATCCATTTGCTGTGCATGCAGCTCTCCTTGCTCCCAGACATGATTTTCTTCTCTCTAGGACTTTTTCTAGGTCATACTATGACTCCTCTCATTGTCCCTCCAGTTTCTTTCCAGCTCCTTAAGGGAAACCAGTGCCAAATCCTGGCTGACTTCAGAACTCGTCTGGTTGACTAAAACCAGCAGTGTGTGAGGGAATCACACCCTTCTCCCTGAGGAACATGGAGGTCTTTGGAGCAAATTCCTTATGCCCACAAGGACAGTGCTCTCCAGCTGAGAGGGAGAAGCAAATTCTCAAGATGACCAAGAGAAAGCCTGAGCAGCTGCAAACTTGCATCTCTGTTTTGGGCTGTTAGGCAGAAAAGGGGCAGTGTCCAAGCAGTGTATTGCAGAGAAGTGGGAGCTGAGGAGTAGTTATGAGGCTGTGATTCTGATGCATGACTTGAGGGCTGTATTTAAAAGATGCTTTTCAGTAGTTTTGTATAGAGGCAGAAATTGAAAGCATTTTCTATTTGGAATCTAAGACAGTTAACAAAACTGGGAGACCTTTCAGAAACTATCTTTCATGTGGAGTTATGATGTTCATTTCATGGAGCCTGTGCACAAAATGATATGTGTTGTCAATTACAGGAGCATTTGTTCACAGAGTGTGGAGCTACATTTTTTAGTTGAAAAGTGATTGTGATAGTCAATACTTGGCAGGTTACATATTCAGCTTTCTGCATGAACACGAATTATACCTTAGCTTTATCGGTACGATGTGGGCAAGCAAATTCTATTACTCCATTTTATGGAAGGATTACATCTGACATAAAGTCTTCATTCTCAGCTCAATAACTATGTGTCTGTGCTGCAGCCCTTACTAATTATTCTCAGTTTGCTCCTGAGATAACTCCTCGGTCCTTGTGTGTTTGGGACCCTGTGAGGTTGCATTTGTGAGGGGAGGGCATCAGCCTGGCCCTCAGTGTCCCCTTTTCTGGCCAGAGGAAGTCCTGGGAACCCACGGTCTGCATCAGAACTTGCAGGTAGAACCACTCGTATAAATAATGGAAGGTATTTCTAGCTGAACTGGGGATTTTTGATGGAGCATACCGTGTTTGCTTCTGGTTTTGTGTGCGTTATGGATGTGGGTTCCCAACTGGAGCAGGCACAGAGAAGTGCCATCTAAAGGGCACAGGGAATAGAGAAACTGCTTTAAAACAAGACTGCAAATTTTTCATTTTTCGATAAAAATAAAATGCTATCAGAGAAGGAACTCTGACAGCTATCATCCCTACAAGAGAAAATGACCTGTGGGGGGGAAAAAAAAAAAAGGCATTTAATTTAAAGAATGATTTCAACAGAAGGAGGATTATATAGAAAGTGGTTGTGAATAAATAGAAGATAACAAAATAGAAATGAGGTTCTGGGATTATCTCCAGCAGAAGCAGGGAAGATAGCTGGATAGATTTATTTGAGAAAGTTGAATATATTTTTTAATAAGGCCATAACATGCTTGCCTCTGAAAGCAGGATCCAGCCCCAGTGAATCTCATAGAGATCCCCACAGTCTTATGCTAAACAGAAACTCAAGGGCACAGCGTGTAGCACTGGATGAGAGGAACAGAAAACATCTGTCACTATGCAAATGCACGCAGAAGTCAGTCGGGCTGAGGAGCGATGTGTTTGGTTCTCTGGGTGCTTCAGAGCCTGGTGATAAACTGCCTCTGTCCTGCACTCTAAATAATTTTCTACAAAACGGGTTGCCCCCAAAAATGTGATTAACTTCCAGATCATAGCTGTAGTTCTGGGAACTGTGTGGAGTCCATCACAAAAGTGAGGAACCTCTGCCAAGAGAAGGAATAGATGGAAGAGACCTGAGATTTTGTTGTGCAAAAACTCAGGCTTTATCAGTTTTGTAAGAAACTTCTGAGTTTAGACTTGGTCAGATTGATGAGTTGTAAATCTAACAGCCACAAAACTAAATGCTAAGAGTTAGCTTTGCGTAAGGAATCTTAGCACATTAGAACTCAAGAGGACTGAGACCCATGTAAAGCAAAGGGCTTTCCGTGCTTTCAAATGCAAGCGCAGAATTTCCTTAATCCACGAGTGCCTCAATGAAAGATGCATCAGAATGGCTGCCTTGCAGCAACAAGGCAAAACAAGCAAGTCTAACAAATGGTGCTGCCTGTTGGCTAAACATTGCCTATGCTTTGTTCACAACAAACTGGTAGCAGTGCAAAATCACTCAAAGTTTTTAGCAGTTCAGGCTCATTATTTTTCTTTCCTCCGTGAAAGCCCGTGTGGGGGAAAGAAATCCATATTAAAATCAATACTAAAATATTAAAATAGCCCTGCCATCTTTAACCTGTTTATTCATTTTTCATCAGCAGAGCTCTGCACTAACTTCCCATGAGCTCCAAGGCTTCTCATATCTCATGAAATCCAAATGACAAAACAGCAAAGCTTCTTGGGAGAAGATTTTTAAGTCCAAATATTTTTTATTATTTCAATTACTGGCATGCACATTTTAGAGATTAATGAAAGGGATCTGGAAGTTTATCTATTATCAGCTTTTCTTTGCTGTCTGAACTAGCTGCAGGAGATGACTGGAACTGATAAATTGCTGCAACAGTTTGAATGTGTACAAGGCAATATTTATCAGTTGTGAAATATACATATGCTGGAGAGCTGTGACGTGCAGGTCTCAGATGTCTGTCATGAGCTTTCTGTCTTCAGCTGTGAGTAATGGCAAAATTCAGTATCAGGCGTCTGATGCCCATCTGGAATTTAAGGACAAGAAACCACAAAGCCTAAATTGTCACATAAAACACGCATTAAAAAGTCACATAACACTGGGAGGTAAGCTGAAATTAAGGTTTTGCAGTACTAATGATTATTTTCTAAAGCAGAGCATGTTGGAGGGACAGTAAGCACAGAAAAGTGGCAGTTTGTAACCAAATGACAGGTGAGGATGGTTTCAAGCAGAGGGTTTCTTTGGGGAACTCTGGAAGGAAAGGAATGCAGAGACAGGTGATCGCCAGCAGCCCAAGACCTTCCAACACCCACTAGCTTATATTTTTGTTCTTTCTTTTTGAAACAGCTTGACCGGATCATTATTCATCAGCAGGTGGAGCTCCTTGAAGGTATGCTGCAACTCTTGTGCTCCAACTACTGCTGTCTCTAAAGGGCTTCCAAGCCCAGCTTCATGCTGCCCTTCCATCAGACTTCCAGCATGGTGTTAGTGTGATGAGATGAAGAGAGGAAAGTTACAGTGCCCTAGCCCTAAAATCCTTCCCTCAAAGTTACTAGAGATTTAATTTTTCCATGGATTGGAAAGACAGTTATTGTCTTAAACAATGATGAATATGCTATGAGTGAATAAAGTAAGGAAGGTCAGAAAGCATTAAATACAGCATAATTGATTTACATGGTTCTCAGAATTTCAAAGTTTCGTGTTCAACAATTAAAACACCTTAAAATGTATTCCTCAGTTGTATTTCTCCTATTTGAGAAGTTTTGGCCTGATTCTTGGGCACCTCTCTGAGTGAAAGTTGTGTCACTGAAGTGGAATAACCTTGTATCAATATTTTTCAGAGTGTACAAAGTAAGGAAAACCAAAACCAAAACTCAGTGTACGAATTCTGTTTTGTGATATATACTGCAGTTTACAGCAGATTAAAGTCTTTGAACTAAATGTTCTTTCAAAATAAAACTCGACATTATTATTATACATTTCATTATTATCATACATTTTCTTTGTCACCATTTAAAAACAATTTTTAAACAGTCTCTGTTCATAGTTTTTTAGAGTATATACCACAGAGAAGTCTGGAGCTGTAAATATGTATGCAGAGCAGAATTCGGTGAGTCTTGGCAGAGGCTCTTTCTAATCTAACCTTATGCTAAGGTAACATCCAATTTGTTTGGCTTTTTTAGCCATACTTGGCACAGAGACCTGCAGCAAATATGAGATAAAAAACCATTTGGGACAAAGAGTTTACTTTGCAGTGGAAGAAAATGGTTGCTTCAATCGTAACTTGTGTTCACCTATAAGGTCTTTCACCATAAGGATTGCTGATAACTCTGGCCGAGAGGTGATTACAGTGAACAGACCCTTGAGATGCAACAGCTGCTGGTTCCCTTGCTTCCTGCAAGAGGTGAGTGTTGCCTAATTGCCTTTTGTTCAAGCATCTCACTGCATGTGCTCTGCATTAATTAAGCCTTGCATGACCTCAGTGAGGACGGCAGGAAGGAATTCCCAGCCGTGACCCAGCTTGGGCTGTGTGGAGGCAGTTTCTTTTCTTGCTTCTGCACTAGCTGATGCAACACTTCGAGGGAGAGAACCTGAAGGCCTTCATTTAGAAGCAATTATTGATAAATAAGACCGTTTCAGAAGTAATTTAGAAGTAACGTGCCCAGCATGCCTCTCATGGGCATCCCAAATAGAGTCCTGCATCTGATAACACAGATCTCCCTCTGTTTAGGGACGGCCCTGAACCACTGCTCACCCGCTCAGACTGACATCACTTAGTGCTGTGGATGTGCATCGCTCACTGCAAGCACAGAGTGGGAAGGAGGGACTTTCCCTAGGGCTGGCAGTGCAGGCTGTGGCTGGGAAGCAGCTCTCAGAGGAAGCTGGTGTATTGTGTCAGGCTCCACCTCTCCAAGGCCATAGAAAATTGCAAAAATCAGCTGCTTTGAGTGAAAAACAGATCCTATCGAGAAAAAGATCTTTTCTCCTTATTTTTGACTTTCATTCATAGCTATTATTTTAGGAAAAATATTTTATAGGGAGACTTTTTACCTACATTCTCAGTTCTGCATCCAGATTTTCAGAAGAAAGAATCCTGGGTAGCACAATTACTGCAGAAAATAGCCTATGGGATATTCACACATTACAGGTTTTTTGTTTTTCACCACAGTGTATAACTTTTATCAAATCTTACATTTGATGTAAGATGATAGCTTCTAGTGCAGCTTTTGAGTTCTCTGTTGTTCACTGTATTTAAAAGCGCTGTTAGATGTCCAGTTCATGGTTTGGTAAAATTATACATAACTGCATTAAATAAATAGTTTGTAATTACATAAATGATAATGTATTATGGAAAAATATGCTAATATAAAATTAGTTTATAAAATTTTATTCTGTTTTGTTTGCTAGTTAGAAGTTCAGTCCCCACCAGGTACAGTAGCTGGTTACGTTGTACAGAACTGGGACCCATTTCTGCCTAAGTTTACAATACAGAATGAAAGTAAAGAAGATGTACTAAAAATAATTGGCCCTTATGCAACTTGTGGCTGTTTTGAAGATGTTGACTTTGAGGTATGTTACTTATGAGTGCTAAGAATTTTACGGTTTTGCTGCTTTGAATGAAATTCTTAATCAAAAATCTTGTCATTCTACTCTTAAAAACATTACGTACATTGCAATAACTTGGGAACAGAATCAGAACCATGTGCACTGGAGTTCCAAACTTCTACATGCAGATTTCTGCAGATGTTCTGGATGGGACTGACAATTCTGCATCCATTTATCTTCATTTGTCAGGGAAAAAAAAAAAAAAAGTAATTTGGAGGAGCCTTTGAGATATAGGATATGAAAGAGAATGAGAGACTGTTGAAAAAACTGTGAACAGTTTTCTGACGTAAACAAAGCTCTTCCTCTTAGTTACATAATCATAAGAGAACTTCTATGTTTCTAGCCACATCAGAAGACTTCAGTAGGTAATGTTCCTAATTTTGTTATTGTGTGAGGAATGGGAAGATGGCTGTGTAATCAAGAACATATCCATCAGCTGTAGGAGACAGCAGACCACAGCAGTGCTGCTGCTGTGACTTGGAGCATATCTGAAACTGAAAAAAAAAAAATCCTTGTGAAAGAAGAGCAAAAGTGGTGTAAACTTTCATAATTGCTTTCCCCCATTTTT
This sequence comes from Meleagris gallopavo, assembly GCF_905368555.1. NCBI lineage: Eukaryota > Metazoa > Chordata > Aves > Galliformes > Phasianidae > Meleagris > Meleagris gallopavo. The sequence continues at coordinate 10,979,320 of NC_139414.1, read as the reverse complement.
CTATCAGCTCTGAAGATTCTGATGTCTCCAAATTTGCAAGGAGACTCTTTCTTGTGTGCCATTCCTAGAGGCAAATCTGACACTCGTAGAGCATTTCAATGACAAGAAGAAAACAGCCTGACAACTATAGAGTACTCTGCATGTCAGGGCAGAGTCGTTAGTTCTGTGGAGATATAATCAGTGCGTATTTGATTTATTTACATCTAGGCTTATTCCTTTTATTTTATTTTATTTTATTTTATTTTTTATTTTTTAATTGGTGCAGGTAAAAGCCCTCAATGAAATGTCAACGATTGGCAAAATTTCCAAGTACTGGTCTGGATTTGTAAACAATGTCTTTACCAACACTGCCAACTTTGGGATCCAGGTTCCAGTAGATCTTGACGTGAAAATCAAGGCAGTGATGATCGGTGCATGCTTTCTCATCGTAAGTATGAAAAATCAAGAGGTAGTCCCAAGTGCTGGACAGACTGCAACCAAAGAGGTCCTTGCTGTTGGCTGTGACCCTACAAAGGCATACAGGAAGTAAAAAGTCAAACCATTGCCTAAAAGAGAGCTTGTGCTGCTTTTGACGCTAACATGTTAATATTCGTACGCAATGGTTTCAGCTGCCTGGAATTCGTACATCACAAAATATACATAAAAGGACAAAACTATTTAAATTATTCACTGCTCTAAAATACCAGCAACCTATATATTTTGGATTTATTAGGTTAAAAACATAACTCACGTTACTAAAAATTTTTGGATTGTCTTCTGACATTCTTATCGCTCAGTGGCAGAATAATAAATGATTGACTAATCTAATTAATTTATGTAACAAAAGCCTACATGCACGACTTCTGATATTAATTGTTGCATTTTTGCACTTTTGTTACCATTCACTATTTGTTTACTTGTAGGACTTAATGTTCTTTGAAAACTCTCTGGATGGCTTATAACAAGATGACAGAAACAATAAAATATGCAGAATGTGTTTCAGTAAGTAAAAATGAACATAAATTGATCTTCTTGCTTTGAAGACTTATATGTTAGATACTTTCTAATTCTTTTTCATTTTCTTCCAGAAATCTCTTGAGCTTTGGACATGATTTTGAACTGCACAAATCCTTGTTCCTTATAGGAAAAGAAAGGGAGCTAATGATGCTGTTTATTAAAATATATCTCTTGTAAATAATAATTTCCCACTTATATTTTACATGCGTTGTAGCTAAACATATACTTTTCCCACAGAGCACTGTTCCTTTGGAACAGTGCTATTCTCTTCTTTCTCTTTTGATCTTCCTGCATGGGAAATCATGAAAGATTAGACGAAGGCTTGCAGCGTCACTGATGAAAGTCTCTGTTTAAAGAACTCTTTGATGCTCTGTGAGTGCTGGTACCAGTTACTAACCACATGAGGGTGTGTTGTGAGGGATTTGGTTTAGCTTTTTCATAATTTTAGAAGTCATTTTCTGATTTGTTATTTAATTAATAGTAACAAACTGAGTTTGAAAGCAACAAATATAAAGACATCACCCAATGGGAAGTTCAAGATGGTATCTATTTCAGTGAGTTGAAAGGAGGGAAGTGATGTTTGCTTGCAATTTATTTTATGGCAAAGATTTATTTAATGAGCTGTGGCCAGAAATTAGGCTTCCAATAGTAGATGGGGGAACTTAAACTCCATTCAGAAAATGTGGACTTTTGCTGCCTGTGTTGAAGGCAGGCAGTGTGGTTTGAGAGAGTCCCCTATGTGCACACGAATCACTTAACTTTTGACCTATCTAATGTGAAGCATTTGTGCTCATATCCACTCAAGAATTTCATTAAAAGGTTTTTTTTTTTTTTTTTTTTTGCTCTTCGTAATATCTGATGGTTGATAATTCCTCAATTGGCCTTGCCTGAGGCCATCAGCAAACACCTCTTTGGAACACAATTATCTTTTCTCTTTGGCAAGTACAGGTATTCTCTATGGTAAGACTGTGCAATAGGAATTTTCTCTGTTAGGTAAGTTTTACATAACTGCTCGCTCCTGCAGTCACGGTATTTCATAATACTGTTCCTAAGCATTCATGCCAACACAGGTTTTTAGGGACAACCTGGGGATTAGGCCCAGCCAGCACAGATTCATGAAAGGCAGATCCTGGTTGACCAACTTGATCTCCTTTGATCAGGTGACCCACCTACTGGATAAGGGAAGGACTTTTGATGTAGTCTACCCAGACTTCAGCAAAGCCTTTGACACTGTTTCCCACAGCATTCTCCTGCAAGAGCTGGCAGCCCATAGCCTGCACAGGTGTACTTTTCTCTGGGTAAAAAACTGGCTAGATGGCCAGGCACAGAAAGTGGTGGTGAATGGTGTTGAATTCAGATGCTCCTCAGGAGTCAGTTTTGGGGCCAGCCCTGTTTGAAGCCTTTACTGATTATCTGGATGAGGGGATTGAACGCATCCTCAGTAAGTTTGCAGATGCCACTAAGTTGGGGGGAAGTGTTCATTTGCCTGAGGGTAGGAAGACCCTACAGAGAGATCTGGGTAGGCTGGTTTGATGGACTGAGGCCAGCATTCATTATATACATGCAAGACATAAACAAAAACATTTTGTTGCGAAGTATTTCCTGTATGAACTTACTTACGCTTCTCTCAAAAACTTCAATGAGTTCTTCAAGAAGCAGAGAAGTACCGTAAAATACTGGTGACAAGAACAGTTTCCAAGGGGAACACCTTACAAATCACCTGGAATGCTAGATTTTGTAACACAAACTGGTAATTCAATTCTTGTAAATAACCAAACACATCAACGGAAGGGAGAGGAGATGATGAATAATTCATAACAATGAAAAAGAGCTAAATTTATCAGGTGATTAATTCTCAACAAATATTTAGACTAATTTTAATTTAATGTTCGTGGGTATGAATTCAAACACAGTAAATCCAGGAAGCTGCAACTAACGTTCCCATAGTGAAATTAACTCAGGAACGTTCATAGATTTAAGCAGTATGTTTTAGATTATATACCACACTTAGGTATTTATACACATTTACATATGTCTTGAAAATAACTGCGGTTAACAAGCTCTGACAATCATCATTATTTGTTAACCGTTTCACTACCAGCTCTCGCTATAATTCCTAGCGGCGGCTCAGGCTACAGGCGGCAGAACAGGAGAACTCCTGGGAGCGCTGCTGTTTCCTTTCTCTGTGTACCATCAACGGGCTCCGTGGGCAAGAAGCTCCCTCCTGTGGAAATGTATGGTTTTGCAGAAGGACACAGGTGACACCAATTTGCTTTTCTCACTGGTGTAATTCTATCGAACTCAGTCCTTTCACTCCTAAATTCCCCTAATGCAAATTGAGAAGAACCAGATTCCTATTTTATTTTATCCCTTTAAATCACTTTGCTACCTTAGACACAAGCAGCTGTTCTTGCAGCCACAGTTTTGCTTTCCACACCAAACCATGCTCTTGCACTGATGCTGTGCGTAGCCAAATGCAGTGCCTGCTGAGACCAGCAGCTCCCCTGTTCTTTGCCACTTTTCACCCCCAATCTCCAGCCTTCTGATATCCCTTAACAAGCCAAAGACATCTTTGAAACAAATGTGTCCAACTCACATTGAATCTAATAGACATATCTTTACCTGCAGGGCTGAATTTGGCCATCAGTGTCCTTGTAGGTTAGCAATGTGTTGCTTGCATATGTTTACTTATATATTGCAACCAGATGATGGTATTGTAGTTCTTGCACTTAGTGACTTGGTTGCTGTTTTTGTGTGTTAGTCTGCTTTATTCTTGGAAAAAACAAACAAACAAACACTTGCATATGTGTATGTATGAATGCCCTGTTTAAACCCAGTGGCAGCCTCTGAACAAAGCAAAGCAAGGGCACTGGGACAGCTCTTGCTATCAAGGAGAACTTCTTTGGCAGCCTGCTTGGCCTTAGTCCTACCCCTCAGTATCCTGGCAGAAATATAATGCCAAGGCCAGCACTTTTTCAACTAGAAACTCCCTACTTATGTGAGGATGAGAATTCAGGCTCACCAAAGATGGAGTTAGGTGTGATATTACCAAAGAAAATTAACATTATTTAAAAAATAATAAATAAATAAAATCTGCAGCTGTACAAACTTTCTCACTAACAGCAATGTATTTCACGTTTTGGGTGCTCTTTACAAAACTCACATTTCTCAGTTCCCCAGTGGCTCCAAAGCATTCAGTATTTCCCACAAAGACAGGTACAGTCTAGAGTAGATGCATGTCCTAAGCATCTATACAGAAATACTTTTGTTCTAGTGAAAACCTTAATTCAGCCAAGTAACTAGTTTCCCACTGGATGGCTAGCTGCTGCGTTGTGTGATGTGTAGCTTTTGTGCTCAGTAGATGGCAGCAACAGTTCATTAATAGAATGGCTTTCACAGATCACAAGGTGTACTCAGGACGCTGATTAAAGATCAAAACACTTATAACCTCTTATTTCGCCCTTAACTGGAGAATTTTTTTTCTTTGTTCCCTGATATAAAACCTTTGGCACAAGATGCTGGCTTGTCCTTATTGCCTGCTTTTTATAGCTGGATTACAGGTGACAAATATCTCATGAGATAACATGGGCAGGAGCCAGTCTATGTCAAAGAGAACATTTCCTTTGGTCAGCCGCAAACCTATCTTCTGCACCTGAGTATATCTTCCTCGGGTGGAGGGAAAAGCTCTGACTGCAGAGCACTCCCCACCTTCTGCAGAAACAAAGTGCTGTGTTCTAAAAGCAGCTGCTTTGTGGTGTGCTCCCTGAAAGAATGGGGAGTTTCTATGGGTAAAATACCTTTGTCCCTGTCTCATATCGTCATGCTGCCTTGCAGTGCGCCGTCCTGGGGCAGAGGGTGGAAACCCCCAGTACTGCCACAACCCCAGGTGACAACAGTACCTGGGAAGAGAGTGGCAACACAGCATCTCTGTAAGCTCTGAGATCTTCTGGTTATCTAATATACTGGGGATATGAAAGTATATCTCTTTGAAGACTTCGTGCAATTAAACAAACAAACAAAAAAATCTTTTTAATTTCCTTGTTCTGTAATTAGACAAATGTTGAAATGATCCCAACTCAATGTTTTCTAATTGAGGTAAGTGCTTCCTGTATTGAGAGAATAAAAAAATTCTTCCTATTTGACTCTCTTCTTAGTTGTATTGCTTTCTTTTCAATTAAGATGATATATTCTAAGTTAGAATCATGCATGTTACTTTAATTCAAAAAGCAGCTACAGGTTTTTACGTGTACTTTTCTTTCCTGAAAAGCGGCACCCTTGGTGGGGGCAGAGGGAACTGAAGCTTTAGATCCTTAGGAAAAGTTACTCCATATTCTGTGAAAGGAGATTTGTTGTTTTTTTCTGGAATGCAAGATGTTTTGTTAAACTCAATCTCTTTTAGGAATAGCATCCTCAAAGCCAAATCACTCCCATTAGCAATTGCATGAGACTGACTTGTTTATTCCTTCACTCCTCTCTCGTGAAGCTAAGAAATCAGTTTGCTAAAGAGATGAATACTTATTTTTTGGACTGAGACAGTCCAAGCTAGATATAATTTCCTTCTTTCTTTTCCATATTTGTTAATGTTCTTTTATTAGCACAATGCTAACCTTTCACAAAATAAAGTTCAGATGGGCAGCTGATGCATGCCTCGTGATTGTACCCCAAGTACATCAATTCCTTTAACTCAAAGGATAGGAAATTTTTGGCATACTGAAAAGAGACCTGTAGGTGACTTCCTGATTGTGCATCTCCAGAATTGCCACTGAAAATTAAGTTAAATTCACAATTAGGTCTTGCATTCCACTCTCTTGCAAAAATGATAACAGAGACCTTTCATCTCCATTATCTTCTGTTTTCTTCTGGCAAAGGATTAGTATTTCTGCAGGAATCAGAGCCCTGTCCTCATGTACCCTGGTAGCCTCAAAGTCTACTTGAAAGCTTCATAATTGCATTGAACTTTCTGTGCCACAAGTCATGTCAACAGGACGTATTACCTCGGTGTGTTTCTCCACATTGAGATACTACCTTTTTTTTTTTTTTTTTTTTTTTTTTTTTTTTTTTTTTTTTTACTCTGTGACAACCACATCAGGTAAGTGCACTATTTGCAATGCAGTTGTTTTTGTATTAAAAGAAAAAGACACAAAAGACACAAGCTACCATTGGTAGTCATTGCCCCATACAGAAATACTTCCTGGCCAGAAATTGCTGCCTGCAAGCAGTGTGAGGGAGTTACTTGAACAATTCAGGACAAAAATGTAAGAGACCAGAAAAAAACTGGGAATGGGAAAGGACTGCAGGGAACAGTGCCTGTGTAAACAGGCAGGGTGTGTCTTCTGGCATGCTTTGTTCCTAAGCGGAGGTTCCCAGCAGAGAACCTGGGGCTGACGCTGACATGAAGCGTGCCGCTAAGCGTATCACCTGAAGAAAGGGTACATATCCAAATCACAAAAGCTTTTGTAAGCTAAAATTGTTTGCTTTAGCTGCAAGAAGCAGAACTGGTGGCACACGGCCACTTTGCCTTTATTTTCACGTGTTTTTCAACAGAAAAGTCATCTCTTCTAACAGTTGTGTGCATGTGATTCCTGTACTGAAACTGGCTGGAACGCTGTTAGCATAAGAAGATGCAGTTACATGGCTAGGAGAAAGAATCAGCCTACATCAGACTTGACCCCATAGTGACCCGCTTGCACAAAGAGACCCTCAGCTTTCTCTGAAGCCTTTAGGTCAATTGTTCTGTCTGCCCTTGTCAGAACTGGGTTTGGCACGTTTTAGGAACAGTGTGTTTAGTTTGAGCTGTCACCACCCTGATTAGCATTGTCCCAATGTTATGAAAGGTGGAATGACTGGGAAGCCAGAGAAGCACTTGACCAAGATGAATAATTGTGAAACAATAGTGTAATTTCCAGGAAAGACTGAGACCATCACAGAACAGAGCGGGCAGGGAGTGAAGAACTCGGCGAGAATGAAATATTTATGGCAAAAGTAAAAGAATGCTTTCAACTACTAGTCTAATTACATCCTTAAAAATATAAGCTCAGTGGAAAAAATATGGCAGAGATTCATTACAGAACAAACATCTGCTTGGTGAAGTCATTTTTCTAGTGCACTGCTGATCTGTTCAAGCCATAATACTCTGCTCTTTTGTACTTAAGAAATATCGCTGAGAGAAGATGATGAAGAAAGAAAAAATGTTTTAAGACAATCATTGACAGCTCGCAGCTAGATTATACTCAACAACTGAATCAGGAACTGGATGGCAAATACAATTTATGATACCATGTGTTGACCAAGTCCATCAGAAATGTGAGTAATCTGACATCCTTAGTTTAAGAACGAATGGGACTAAATTTAAATCTCCTGAAAACTGTGCTCAGGATTTCTAAAGAACAGTCCCAGAGTGAGAGAGATAAACAAGTGGAGAGTTGTTAGAGTTAGGGTAGTACGGTTAGGACTCGATGATCTTCAAGGTCTTTTCCAACCTGAGCGATTCTATGATTCTGTGATAAACTATCTCTTCGTGTGTTATTACTCCACATCCAAAGTGATTTATGAGATAAGAGAGTTCACTGTATCTGATGTTGACATTTAAGTAAGACTTAATAGTAAATATAGAGTTTATGTCTTATGTAAATATCTGTTTTCCTTTTTCCAATATTTCCCCCTTTCCGGCCTCCTGTATCTCCTAGCTCTTGTCCTGGGTTTCCTTGAAACTCATTCTTAATTGACCTGTCGATCTGTATCATAAACCTTTGCAGATCTAGTGTCCCTTTTATCTTCACAACATCCTAGTTAATCTACTTCATTAATGAAATCCTCAGTGATGTCAGAACATTCTTATCAGACAAGTAACTTATGAAAAAATGCACATTCTGTTCTCCGTCTGGCTATATATTCAGGTATTGCAAAATTCACACTCAGGCCGATAAAAAGAAGTGAGTGCATAGTGTACATTATTGCACAGCCCTAATAGCCCCATTTGTGGCTCTTACATGTTTCAGCATGTCCCTTACTGACCTATGTGACTATGTTAACTATCACATCATATAATAAAATCACTGAACAGTTTGGGTTAGAAGGGATCTTAAAGCCCATCTAGTACCAACCCCTACCATGGGCTGGCTGCTCCCTGGCCAGCTCAGCTGCCCAGCCCCCACCCAATCTGGTCTTGAGCACCTCAAGGGAGGGTGGAGCATCTACTGCTTCTCTGGGTAGCAGTGCCAGGGCCTCACCACCCTCTGAGTAAAGAATTTCTTCCTAATATCTAAATTTCTAATCCAAATGTCCCCTGATTTAGTTTAACAACAGTAAAGTCAAAGTGAAGTTTTTTTTCAGAAGCTCAAATTCAAAAACAGTGCTAGGATGTATAAGATTAGGTAACTGTAAATGAAAACAGGTGTGGGCTGAATGCTTTCAGATACTCTTTGTTGTGCTGGAACAAAGTGAGGCTGGGCAGTGGAGGAGACCCATATGCAGACCCCTTCATGCCTAACACCAACCTATTCACTACAGCCATGCACCTATATGGTGTGGATGGCTTCTGTCTGCAGTGCTTTTTTTCCACGTGGCTTTCAAAAATGGAGGTAAATGTAATTCAAGGCCCCAGGCAGCCTAACAGAAATGACCAGCTGCGATTCCCTGTTTGTGCACTGGCAGTGATGCCGGGTCTGGAAGTATCTGAATGGCAGGAGGACAGTGTGCAGGGGCACAGGCATCTTGTCAGTGCTGGGAACTCTGAGGCTGCCTACAACAGAGCCTAAATGGAAGACCTTGATGGTGAAAAAAGCTTAAACACAAATGCGAGCAACTCTAAACTGCCTGGAAAGCCAGAGTGTGCACTTTGACACACACACTGTGTGCCTGCAGGATAGGGAAAAGGAGCTGGCTGGAGTAGACTTTCCTGATTTATTGCTTAAGCCTGAATTACTTACGCTTTTTAGGTAAAAAATCATGCCTATGGGAATGTTGCTCATAAATACCTATTTGCAGGATAAGGAACACTTCAGCAGAAAACAGGATTTACTCAAGCTGCATTTAACATTTGTAGTATCCCAGTTAATCCTAAATGTTGCAAGCTGTAGTGGACTATTTCTTTTTGCCTACTTGTTCTTTTCCACTCTATATCCTGATTTCCTACACTAAAGCAGCTTATGCCCATTCATTTGCAATGCTGGCATTCAAAATTTTGTCTGGCTGGCAGTAGCAAAACTTCATTTAGCCTTTTCCTCAGTGAAAGAAATGGGTTTGGCACAAAAACATTTAGTAGCAAAATCCAGTACACTGTGTTGATTCTTTCATTGTTCTATTGTTGTTTTTCCCCTTGTGTTCAAACATTTTGAGAAAAGATGCACAGCAACACCTGCTTGTTCACTCTGGGAATTGCTTTCACTGTTTAAATGACCATCCCTGTCTGCCTGAGTAGACACCTAGCAGGTCAACATGGAAGAACCAAGCGATTCAGAATTCTTATCCATACCACCCTGTTACTAGAATGCTGATTTAACGAAACATGCAATGGTATTAAAACTATTTTCTCCATTTCCCTTCTCAAAGGAGAACCTGAAAGTCATTAGTCAGACTGCAGGCTTGATGCTGACTTGACGTTGTTAAATGAAATCAAATAAGCTAACAGTCCTATTACCACAGCTACAAATCTTTAATACTGACAATGTGTTAGCTGCATCTTCTAGTTTTGTGAATACGTCTTTTATTATCTAAGCCAAGGCCTAGTTACTGAACCAAAAACAGCACAACTGGGACATGGGAGACATCGGCTCATTTCTCTGTCTGTCAGCTGTTGCTGCGAAGGAATCTGTTTGCCCCAGCTCCATACCAGAGAAATAATAATAGTAATGTATCTATTTTTCATATGTTTAGATTTAAGCTGCTTCTTGCTACATGTTCATCATCTCTGACACACTAGTGGTGATCTGATGTTACTCTCGCCATGTTTCATCAACAGGGTTGATGTCTCATCATCGCAGTTGGATACTACAGGATCCACCAAGGTGCCAGAGTATAGGGGGACTGGAGGTTGAAGTAGCTGTAAGTGATATTCTAAGCACTCCAAATGCACGCAACATACCTCAAAAATGGGATCAGGAATCTACAAATAATGTTTAATTCCAGTTAGACATGATTAACCTAAAGAAGGAGCGTGGTGCCTTTCTCACTTCCTTAAAAGCAATTCCAACTTCTCTCTCAAATGTTTAAGGCACTGATTAAATCTGCTCAATGGGGCAAATAAAGAGGCACTATGTGATCTAACAGACAAGCACTGACTGCCTGTTGTGTGACTCCCATGATCCCAGTTGGAGAAGAAAACAAGCTGGGTATTGTTCTGTATGGCAGGCCAGCCATTTACTTTGTGTCGTGTAAACCATGGTATATTTCTTCTGCCCTTGCAGGTGAGTAGGTTTCTTCCAGAAAAATGTCTGAGAGAAAAAGGAAGGATATGCTGCTGTTCTCCTTGACAGGACAAAGACATCCTTATGTAGGAAACAACATTCATCCCTATGTCAAATAGACATGTTTGTTGGAATAGAGTATTTAAATCTCTGCACGTAAATCTGAGCTGAGCTAACAACTTCATTCTTGTTGAAAAGTATTATCATATACTACCATGTATTTCTGATTTTCCAACCATATGAAAATATACATATACCTATTTCTGACAAAAATTGGTGTCCTATATTAATCCTCTTAGTGGAATCAGTTCAAATATGTGGAATAATGACAACTCCAGATTAGATTTGTGTGTACCTGATATAACGACCAAAATAAAATCCCCAAATCTCTGACATGCCCAGTTAGATGAAATTCAAAATATGGCCAGGATAATATATATGTATATATATATTTATTTATAAAAGTTGAATATTGAGATGAAGACTTGATTTTGGGAGATAGAAAAGGGCAGCTGTAGAATATATAAGGTTACAAAGTGACCTTCATTTACTCATTTCTCTTTTGTCTGGTAAGGATTCTGATTTAATTTGCAGTCTTGGGATTCATGCATGCACAAATTACTGCGATTAGATGTGTCTGTTTTAGATTAAGTGCAGCTTGCTTTGCAGAGATATAGATGGAAACCAGCAGCCCTAGCGTGGACTACAGAAACTACAGATCATCCTGAGTGCAATCACACGGCATGTGCAAGACAATCAGGGAATCAGGCCCAGCCAACATGGGTTCATGAAAAGCACGTTGTGATTGACCAGCCTCATCTTCTCCTATGACAAGGCAACCCAACTGGTTCAGCAAGACCAAGTGCCATCCTGCACTTTGGTTACAATAAACCCAAGCAAAAGTATAGGCTTGGGGCAGAATGTCTGGAAGGCTGTGTGGAGAAAAAGGATCTGGGGTTCTTAGTTGATGTTCGACTGAACATGAGCCAGCTAGGTGCTCAGGTGGCCAAGAAGGCCAATGGCATCCACGGTTGCATCAGAAATAGAGCAGCCAGCAGGAGCAGGGAAGTGATCTTCCCTCTATCAGCTCTGGTGAGGCTGCATCTCGAGTACCAAGTTCAGCTTTGGGCCCTCACTATAAGTATGTCATTGAGGCCCTGAAGCATGTCCAGAGAGTGGCAGTGAAGCTGTGAAAGGTCTGGAGCACAAGTCTTATGGGGAGCCGCTGAGGAAACTGGGATTGTTCAGTCTGGAGAAGAGGAGGCACGGGGGAGACCTCTTCACCCTCTATGACTCCCTGAAAGAAGGCTGTGAAAATGCATTTTTTGTTTCTAGTGATTTATCAAACAGAATTACTTTCTATTACTAATTGTCTGAAATACTCTTAAGCCTTCTGAAGTAGGAATGTATAATGAAAGAAAAGGATTGTAGCAGCCTAGAGATGGAAATATCTATGTATGCTGCATGAAGGCGCTTGTTTGTTGCTGATGAAAATGCACAGCTGATGGTGGTGTCTGTGCTGAAAAAGTGTTTTGTAGCTGAGAACTTGCTCTATCAAATAGAGTTATTGTGCTTTTTGTTTCTCTTATAGTTTTCACAAAAATAAATACTTTGAGTGACCTCTGTACAACAACCCTTATAAAATATGGCCTTTCAGTAAAATACATCCCTGGCTTATCTACGTGACATTGATGTTAACTGCATCTTTGGATAATCTTTAACCTTAAAACATGTGGAGCACATTTTATAATGAAGTAGCTTCTATAAAGGTAGCTGAGCTGTAAGGAAGTATTTAACACTTTCCTGTCTAGATCATCTACTAACAAATTTTGATGAAATATAACTGTCTTCTTCTTTCTTCTTCCTTTTTTTTTTCTTTCTTTTTTTTAAATTTAAATATAGGCATGGCAAGCCTTTGGGCCCCAAACTACAGCTGCTCTTATCTGACAGACCACTAGCAGCTCTCCTGGTACTCTTTGGAGCTTCCCCATTCACCATCACCAATGAGCTGCTTATAGATTACGGATGGTAAGTGGTTCCCCAGGGTCTACATGGAAAGCACAAGAATTCAGGACAGCTTTAAAAATTACAGGAAAGTTACCAGTAGTTTCAATCTGCTCAGACTTAAGAACAGCATTTCTCCAAGCAGCATGGATCCTCTGTGCTGTCTGTATTTCTCCAGCTGGTACCACTGTATCGGTAAGCATTAATGTTACTTATTAGACATCAGAACGAACCAAAGGCAAGCCAATCACTTCCTTAAATCAACAGTGTTTTCATAGAATGGTTTAGATTGGAAAAGACTTTAAAGATCACTCAGCTCCAACCCCCTGCTGGGAGCTGGTTGCCACCCACCAGCTCAGGCTGCCCAGGGCCCATCTCCAGGGCTGGGGCATATATCACCTTGATATCCCACAGATATGGGCACGTGGCTATTAGGTCTCCCCACAGCCATTTCTTCTCCAAGCAGAAGCAACTCCATGTTCTCTGCCTCTTCTCACAAAGTACTGCAGTCTTGTCTGTCCTGGGACCCTCTCCTAAACGCAGTCCAAAGTTAGGATCCAAGGTTCTTGTGGCACAGAGCCGTCAGGGGCAAAGCCAGGCACAGCATTCCAGCTTGAACCTTAGAATTACAAAGTATAGGAGTGCAGTAACTGCCCTCCAACCACTGGCTGTGCTCCTGTTAGAACAACTCAAGATGCTCAGAGCCTTTTTTTCAGTTTTTGGGAAACCATGCAGAAACAGTGCATCCACGGTAAGCACTAATCAAAAGCAGTTTCATTTTGTTTTCTTCCTGAGTAATGTTTCCCATAAACCAGCTGGTTTGGCCAAATAGCTTTTGAAACAAGTAGCTGAACAGCCAAACCTCCTTAAAGAGCACCTGCGTTACTTCAGTTCCAGAAGTTACACGGAGGGAGCCATTACCACTTTAAATTTCGAGCCGTGCAAGGCCTTCTAGAAATACTCAGGGCTTTTTTAGTGTTTGCCCTCGCGCTCCGCCACCAGCGCCGAGCTCGGGTCAGCGGCGGCCAAGGGAGCCGCGGGCGGGGCCGTGACGCACGCCGGGCTCCGCACCCCCGTGGCCGTGCCCCTTCCCGGCCGCGCCGCTCTCTGCTCTGCTCGGGGGCGGCGGCGCTTCCCGGCCGCACCCGCCCCGCTGAGCCAAGAGCCGCGCTGAGCGCTGCGGCAGTGCGGAGCGGTCTCCAGGTGCTGGTGGGGCGTGTGCTCGCTGCGTAGGATTTCCTCCGGGTGCTTCTGAAGGTATCTGTATTTTTGTCACGGGGATGCTTATTGATCAGAAGGGCTACGTTTTCTACTGGCGGATTGTGCGGTGAAATAGAAAATCTCTCTCTTCGAGGATAGCCGGTTGTTAGAAGTGGCACAGTAACTCCTTCCGAAGGTGGGCTTATGGAGAGGTCTCGTTTCTGGCAGTGCTGAGGGTGCGTGGTGGTCCCGGCGGCACTGGGAGCTCGGTGGTACCTGGGTGGGGCTGAGCCGGGATGCTCTGCACGATGTCCCCGGGGCTGTGTGCTGCAGGGCTCTAGGGGTCAGAGCAGCATCTGTGTAAGGGAAGAGGTACGTGTCGCTGCACCAGAAAATAATTTTGTGTCAGCTTGCAGGTCATTAAATTCCTTCTTGAAAAGCTATTTTGTTAATTTTGACAAAAACAAAACCAACCAAACAAACAAAAACAAAAACAAAAAACAACCACAAAACCCCACCTGTTTAATTAGAGAAACAGGATGATTTTTAAGTCTAGCAGTCAAGGTTAAAATCCAGCATTTGAACAGTCTGAAATAATGCAGTGATAGAAAGAGGTGCCATAAAGCTAGCTGGGGTGAACTAATGCTTGCCTTACGGCTATTTGGCTCCTAAAGTCTGTTTATTAAACCACGTGCTTTCTCAGAAAGGACCTGTTTGGGTCTGTAAGTGGCACTGTGCATAGTGTTTGTGTCTGGGGACACATGTTAATGTGCTCTTGGCAGCACTGTGCACAGCTGGGTCGGAGATGGAGCTGGTGGTCACAAATGGAAGCAGTGCCGCTTTTCAGATAGAAAGCAGAAGCCCTGCAGTTAAGTAAATTAAGGGGTCTTGAAAGCAGTTGCATCATTGCTGCAGACGTGCATCAGGGTGTTGGAAATATCCAAATAATTTTGTCAGGACGGTATCTCTGATAAAAGCAGATTTTATTCGCGATTGCAATGGCGGGCGTCCCACAAGCAGGAGCGCACCTATGGATACAACATGACAGCCTTTATACCCTGTTTTCTCTCCTTTGCCTCCCCCCTCTCCACTGCTTCCCCACTGGCTGGGTACTCCAGGTTCACAATCTTATCGGAGGATTTACATTTGTTATTTACTTGTTAATTTGTTTGTTATCTGGTGTCAGTCAGTCGCCATCCAAGATGTCTCAATGCTCTTCTTGTTGTATTGATACGGTGATGTGCTTCCAAGTCTTCGTTAAACAAGGATCACCGGGGCAAGGGATGATGCCAGGCCTTCCAATGTCTCTTCAGGCGCTTCCTCGGGCATGCCATGACTTGTTCTCTGGTTTGATCTCGTGCAGGATATTCTTGCAGTGTGTATGACAAAATATATACACCTATATACACCTATATACAGAGCGTGCGTCCCTGGGAAGGGTTATCTAGACGATAAGTGACGTAAACTATCAGAGATCTTCCCCAAGTTAAGCAGAAAGACTCCCAAAAAGAACTATGACAGCGGAGATCATGAAATAAAAATATATATATTATCCAATTCTAATGCAGAAACAACATTTGATTCCCACAAGGGTAAGATCTAGAAACTGAGGCTGTGTAGTGCAGTTCTGAAAAGGAGTAAGGGGTGGAAAGGCAGCATGGGCTTTGTGCGGCCCATTAAAAGGGGGTGGTCTTAGGGCAGTGTTCCCATACCGTTCTCTAAACTGGAACTGCTTTGTTCTGACTTCCTTCAGAACAGATAATTCCACAATTTCCTTTCCAAAAGTTTTTTGCTGACCTTAGGTGCCTGAGCTGAAACTTCCCCTGGAGGGAAAAATGCAGTGCCTTGTATCTCAGTGCCACTTCTATGGTACTTGTTAATGATTTGAGAAAATGAAGAACAGGTTGGGTGTGCTGTGGAAGCTCCTGAATGCAGCATGTGAGAGCAGAGGGAGAAGCCTGGGAGCTCCTGCTGTGCAGGCAGGTGGGCGGCACAGTGCTTCAGGGCATGGGCAGTGAGTGAGGCTGCTGGGCCTGGTCCCTTTCTCTCCTGAGGGCGCAGAGCCTGTTCCCTTCCAACTTTGCTTGGTGGCAGGGCTGGCTCTGCCTGGAAATGTCAGGTTGCCCAGTGATCCAGAAACCATTTCATGAGTGTCATTACTGGAGCCTGACAGCAAAATCACTTCTGCTTTCTCTGGGTAAACTGAACCCTGAGACGTCTCTCCTGTAGCAGGGGAGGATATTTATATCCCCTGTGAGACCAGAGCTATGAACTCCCATTGGAATCTCAGCCAGGAAAGGGCAGTGCTTGACCAGAACGGAAGAGGTCTTCCGGGCACGTGGTCCTGTTCCCAGCCCTGGCACCAAACAGCTCCAGTGTGGGGCAGGCCTGGAGCCCCAGCCACGTCCCTTCCTCTCCACAGGGATGTGCCATCAGCGGGGCTTTGTGGCACCCAGCATGGCATCTGAAGGACCCTTACAATCCTGGCATAACTTGGGTTGGGAAGGTTTAAAGCAACTGGTCTGCTCATTGGTACATTTTCATCACCAGGTGGGAATTTCCCCATGCATATGAGAATGGCTGAACAATCTATTGTGTAATACAATTGAGAAAAATGAGATTCTGTTCCTTATTCCTATGGTACTTCAGAAGTTTACATTATTTCACAATCGATGAAATCACACAGATGAAAAGCAAGGTGTGACTGGCAGTGCTGTGACACGGTAGCTGAATCACTGGTGGCAGGAGTCTGGATAAAAAGCAATAGAAAAATAATGTTAGTGAAAGAAGTAATGTCAACATTAGTGTTGTGTCTGATGAAATGGGAGGTGAATTTTGTAAAGTCTTTGCTAGCTGTAGAGCACATCTCAGTATTTCTGAAACATCAGCCACACAGAGGAGTGTGTGAGTGGCTATATGGAGAGAAAATATTCCGGGCTAATATAAAGGCTTTTTTTTTTTTTTTTTGAATAAATCATATGATTCTGTCTCTGCTTGACCTTTTCTAAAGGATTCAGTTGTAATTCTTAATACTTTTCAGAAGTTCAGCTATCCAGAACATCTCACAGTACGAGCTGATATATTGAAACTTGCAAAAGATTCCATTTATGTAAATATTTAAATCATCTTGAATTTGTGTATTCCACAAGCTGGAAGTTTTATCAGCATATTTTAATATGGTCATATATTAAACGTGACACACCAGATTATCATCATCAAGAACAAGGTTTAAGTTATGTAGTTTTAATGCATTATTTCAGATTTTTATTTCTAAAGAACATGCATTTTTTTTAGATTATTATTTTTTTTTTTAATCTATGCACATACTGAACTAGAATGCAGTTAAAACACATAAAACGGCATGGTATTTCTGTTAGCAGAGTATGCTAGTAAAGAAGAAAAAAGATATAGAGAAGATCACTTTTAAAACTAATTTATTAAACAAAGAGGATGTTGTGTGTAAGCTGGGGAATGAGCTGGATGCCACATTGCCCCACAGCCATTCAGCATCGTCTTATAATACTAGCTTTTGCTGTGTGAATGAGAAACAGGAAATAACTGCTTTCAGATTAAATTCCCATTTTTGTATGAGTGTCTTTGCTAAACTTAACTAGCTGGATGAACTGTAACAGACAAAATATATCTCTAGGTTTTGCTACATTCTTTTGCTTATTCAACTCCTTTTGGAAGCCCTAGAACAATAGAAAAAGGCAAACAGCTGGTCCTTTTGCTACTGGCAGTCTGCTGTGGATGCTCACTCACCTATGTTAGCACACCTCTTATCATATATGCAGTTTTTGTCTTCATGTATAATATCTAGCAGGGCCACTTGAAAAGTGAAATAGCATGGAGATTGATTAGTGGCAGCTGCTTCAGGATTTACCCAAGCTGGTTTTGTTGGAAGCCTGGATAACTAAACTAATTGCTCTGAAATTACTGTTATACTCGTTCATATGAATTGCACGATGACTTTGGATAGTTGCACAATGTCATCCTGTGTTGCAGTTGAATAACTGATGCTTTCCAACGAATTGAGCATGGTTTCAGAATACACAAAGCAGGAGTGCAGCAGGCAAAGGCAATGCAGGATTATTTCATGGTGGAAGCCTGGCCCAGGAGGAAGCTG
This sequence comes from Meleagris gallopavo, assembly GCF_905368555.1. Taxonomy (NCBI): domain Eukaryota; kingdom Metazoa; phylum Chordata; class Aves; order Galliformes; family Phasianidae; genus Meleagris; species Meleagris gallopavo. Next base: position 10,961,590 of record NC_139414.1, on the reverse strand, counting down.
AGATATTCAGTTATTTTAGCTTCTACTTGTAATTCAGCAGTCCCATGTAATTTAGACATTCAGATGTCTTTCATTGCAAATTTAAAAGAGAATGGTGAGTGGCCTTTGTGTGAAATTGTATGTTCAAAAACCAATAAATAAATATGTTGTTTTGCAGAACGGTTACAAGCAGATCCATAGCAATGCAAGGTGAGTAAAACAGTGTTGTTTTGTGTTATAGTAAAGATAACATTCTTTCTTAAGTATTCAAGCAATGTTAGTTTAGATATAAATTTGCCTAATAATTCTAGGAAAGATGTCTGAGTGTTTTGAATTCGAACATTAATATTTAATAATTTACACAATGTTTTCAAATCTTGAATCATCTTGAAACACTTCTGTTTCAAGGCTACTTCTGCTTACATGCTGACATCGGTAAATGTTCCTAAATTCATAACTCTGAAGTCAGTCATAATGTGCACAAATTAGCACGTTACTAGCAAGAAGAACTTGGGAGAAAAGTTTTATGTAGTGGAGAATGGGTTGTTGACCACTCTCTTCTGTACGGAAGTGCAGCCTGTCAGTTCCCGGGTAATTATTTGCATTGAAGCTTCCTCAGTCAGTGTGAATGGACAAAGGACCCTGCTTGGCAGGGCTTGGCTAGGTGACTTCTGGGTGTACCTTCCAAGCTAAGCAGTTCAAACCATAGTTCTGTGATTCTGTGATATTCTTTGTGATATACATGACAGTGCAGTAACTGTCTTTTTTTAAGCATGCTAAGAATCAGAACTCCTTTAAATTATGTCATGCTTTAATACACGTATTTTTGATAGATAAAATACAAGCTCATTATGTGGTTTTTGCTGTTCAAGAAACAGCAGCTTAATTTCTGTACACCTACTCTGAAAAAGAAGGCAGTGTTGTGGGTCTTTCCCCCTACGTGTGAGAGGAAATAAGTGAGAGCAGTACTCAAAGCTTATGTTGCATTCTTACAGCAAATAACCCGGCACCAGCACCTGGATTCTCCAATACTGGCTATGCACCAGGAAACCAGCCCCCGTATGGCCACCCGCAGTATGCAGCTGGGAACTTCTACGGTAGGTTGCCTGGCTACAGATCTGCTGTTTGGTTAGGAGATGTGCATGGGAAGGAGGAGGTTTCATCAAGGCAGCCATCTCTGATCTACAATTCTGTAATGTTCCTGTTAATATCTGTTCTGGTGGAAAGTCATTCTCTTTCCTTCTCGGTGCTGCATTTTTTGTGTGCTGAGCAGTGCCAGCAGTGGAGGAAGTCTGCAATGCTAGCTGTTCCTCAGTGGTCGCTGGGGGTGAGTTTGTTAGGGAAGCGTTACTGATGCAACACAATTAACGTGTGGCAGCTTCTTGCTCATGATCAGATTTTTTTTTTAATGTTTCGGTTCTTCAGTTTATTTTTCTCTAATAATCCAAAACTGAAGGATTGTTTTCCTCTCATCGTTTGCGTAGTTCCTGTTTCCATTTCTTTTCCTGCTGCTGTACTTTGCATGTGGTTGTACCTTCCATTTATTTCCTCTTTTTAATCTCGTTTTCTGCTCCTCATTCAGAACAGAGCACTCACAAATAGCTTATCACTCTGGCCGCAGACTGCTTTCTGAAGAGCCAGGTCACACTGAACAGTATCTAACAGGCTCCAGGCATAAATTATTTATAAAGTGCAAAGTGTTTGGCTTAAGTTTCTGTGCTGTGTGTACATTAAATCTTGTGCGTCTTTCAGCGAGGAAATCCGAGTTCTGTGAGTACGCAGCCTTCAAGGAATGAGCAGGTGCTCCCCGTGCTCCAAAGGCCAGGGAGGGGCTGTTTTATCTGAATACTGCATGTGATAACACGCACTGATAGCCGTCAGCTCTGCAGGAGGGTGGGTCCTTATCTGTGGTGGATGGTGCTGCTAATGCGGGGCTGTACGCCTGCATGCACTGCGTGGTTTATGGCCGCAGCATCATTTTTCATGTGAAGCAGTCTGTTTTATAACAGAATGAGGCACTGGTGCTAAGGGTAACCACGAGGTCTATGAGGCAGCATCTCTGGAACCACTTGTCTTCGGACTTTCTACGAAAGTATTCATGCTCGTTCTTCTTTGCAAGCTTCTGCGGGCTTCTGAGCAAAATACAGAACTGTGCATCAGACCGGAGCTGTCACCAGCCTGACGTGACGGTATTAAACGGGGGCATCCCGCCCTTCCCGTTCCGCAGCTGCTGCTACCGACGTCAGAGCTCTCCCGGCACGGGATTGCTGGAGACTGCTGGCGCCACCTGGCGGCGCGGCGCCGCACGCCGGAGGGCTCCCTACTGCGGGAGTAGCTGCGGCCCGCTGCCGCTCGGGAGGGAGTCCTCCGAGCAGTTCTAACTTCTTAATCTCCATGTGAATAGTATTTCTACTATGCTCAAGAGAGACGCGTTTGTTTATTTCATTTAGTTTTGTCTGGTGTGATTATAGCATCCCGATCCGGCATAACTTCCTTCATGAGAATTGCAATATCCCTAACTGAAATACATTGTAGAGATGAGAATCTGCGTAGTTCAAAATGGCTTATATGTTCTTTTCTTTTGAAGGTCCACGATACAATTATTTTTTCAAGACCTCAATTCCCTAACTGCGTCTCTCCTGTCTCTTCAGGCACTCCTGCAGCAGGGCCATATGCTTACCAGGCACAGCCCATGGGAAACCCATCCGGAGCTGCTGTTCCACCCATCCAGAACCAGCCTTCCGGGACCATCTGGATGCCCATCCCTCCTCCTATTCCCAACTGCCCTCCTGGACTGGAATATCTCACGCAGGTACCTGCACCCTTCATCCTTCCCCAGGAAACAGGTAGTCACCTGAGAAGCAGCCTACACCTGGGAGAAAGCTAGAAAACACATCTGTCTTTATTGCAGCTGCATGAGTTGCTGCTCTTAGGCTGCTGCGTGAGCCCTCTTGTAACGTGAGTGATGCACGTGTGAGTGTGGAAATACCTGTTATGGCCAGAGCATTTTGAGGGATACCCACTCCTGCTGAGTGCGATGCTAAAGGACAGTGGGCACAGATCAATTGCATGTCTTTCCCATTTCTGAAGCTACTGTTTGTGAGATGTAATGCAATTTGTCAAGATGCATTGCATTTATGTGTATACGTATATAGGCACCTGTAGCACAATATATGAGTTTGCTTTCCTACATGATGCTTTCTCAGTGCCTCTCGTCAAACATACTTAGAAAATGTTTGCAGCAAAATGAAAATTGCTCCCATGTTGCAGTATATATCATAGGAAACACCCTTTGACTGTAAAAGTGTAGTTTATCTCATCACTGGGAGCAAATACAAAGGCCATATGCTGATGTTTACGGTTGTGCGTATTTCTCAGAAAATAAACCAATACCAAACTTGGTGTTTCCTTAATTTCACTCAGAGCTGAGCAGTAGCTGAGCTTCTGCTTTAAAATTTTTGAATTTCCTCCTAGTGGTTCCTGTTTTCTCTGTGCAGACTCCTGATGCAGGCATCTAACATGGGGATTTCAGACTCTGTAGTATTACTGAGTCACATCAAGTTGTGAAAGTAGCATGTTAGACCTGCATCCCTGTAGCCAGATCAGTCTGGATACAGCTTCCATCATCTGCTCTGGTGCTTGTAACACCGTTCTGGTAAAATGAGAGAGAGACATGAGTCATGTCTGCAGCTTAACTGATAGATATCAGTCTCTGAACAATGTATTGATCATTAACACTGTACTCTGAAATGAAACAACAGTGCTTCTTAAAACTAGGTATCTCCTAGTTACAACTTGCTAACTATTTATTGTTTCATTTTTCAACCATGAACAGATTGACCAGATATTAATTCATCAGCAAATTGAACTTCTTGAGAGTAAGTGAAATGTTTTTATAGCAGAGAAATGTTTAAGTTTAATAGTACCAAGAACTGTAGAATTTAGGCCTTCTTTGACACGGATTCTTTAAAATCCTTTAATGGATTGCCACCTCAGTTTTTCCTGCTTGTTATCATCTCAATTCCCACAGAACTTATGGAGGAGAGAAGGGAACAGAAAAACAGGAGGCTAGAAGAGGATTTTTATCTGGTTCTGTATATTATAAGATAGACAGCAGTACTGTTTATCTCAGTAGTCTTTGTAGCTTATCATAGATGAAGTCACGAATCTCCCATGTGATTCATGTGATTTCAGCTTTCCTCTTTTCCCTTTAATGTCTCATGTCTGTTCGTACTGCATCTTAATTCCTTAGGCTAGCTTGCTGCTCTGATCTCATTTCCAAATCTTGCTCTTTTAGTGAATTGGATTTCTTTCCTTCTGCTTCCCTCATTCCATTCACTTTAAGAATATGAGAGTCATGTTTTCAATGTCTTTCAAAACAGGATAAATAAATACTGTTGCATCTGCTTTCCATAATATTTCAGGGGTATTTTTGTTGAAGAAACTAATCAAAATTACAGCCCTGGTTCTTGACATCTTATATTTGTTTAGCTGTGAATCTTGACTGTGAGGCCTTTTTGTGGCTTTCTGAATCTGAACATAATTGTGCCCTCTGGAGCCCTTTTCTGCTTCACCATACCTTCTGCTCCTCCCTAAGAAACTTCCTGCTGTGTGGCTAGGAATGGTGGTGCTTGCTCTTGCAGCTGGCACCCATGACTGGAGGGAGGGGAACTGATGGATGTCTCCGTGCTTTTTCCATATCACCATGTTCACAGTGGCTTGTCCTTTTTGAACTTCTGTTGGGCTGCTCTGCTTGAGGTCCCTTCCCCACCGCTCCCTCTGTCAGAGCTGCCTCTGATGGATGCCAAATGGGGCCTTTCCAAGCAGTAGATTAGGGTTAGCTTGGTACTTTTACTACTTGTTCATGCAGATGCACCTCAGGAACTAACAGTTCTGTTACTTTTTTCAGTTTTTATTGGATTGGAATCAAACAACAAATATGAAATCAAGAATTCACTGGGACAAAGGGTGTACTTTGCAGCAGAGGACACTGACTGCTGCACAAGGAACTGCTGTGGGCCAGCACGACCTTTCACCATCAAGATTATGGACAATCTGGGTCATGAGGTGATAAGGCTGGAGAGACCCCTCAGGTGTTCGTCATGTTTTTTCCCCTGCTGCTTACAGGAGGTGAGTCACTTCTCACCATGAGGGATAAGATCTTCTTTAATATTAATGAATATCAGGTGATGATTATGGACAGAATCTCAAATCTGAGCCTTCTCAGAGCTCTTACTGAACAGATGTATAGTAGCTGCACCCTATGAGTCCTTGACTTTCAGGATGCTCAGTATCTTTCCTTCTTCACTAGACGTTGATCTTTGCAATGTAGACACATGTTCTGTAGCTCAGGAGTATGTTATTGATTTCAATGAAGGTAGAAGTTGCATATTGGTTTTGGAATGTGTGTGCAGCTTTCTGAAATTGTTTGCAGAAAGCCTAGTGCAGCTTCATTGGAAAGCTGGGTTGTTATGAAAAAATAGGTTGTGTTCTGTTTGCATATTAGTGTGGATTTTTGTCTAATGAACACCTTAAAGCACAAAAAACTGCTTCACGTGGGGATTTTCTTTTTCCTGTGAAGATAGAAATTCAAGCACCTCCAGGAACACCAGTAGGTTATGTTGTCCAGAACTGGCATCCCTGCTTGCCCAAGTTTACTATTCAGGATGAGAAAAAAATGGATGTACTGAAAATTAATGGCCCTTGTGTCATCTGCAGCTGTTGTGAGGATGTTAATTTTGAGGTATGTAACGCCAAGAATTGTTTGTATATGTCTTCCTTCAAACAGTATTTTGATAGTAGTCTGTTGCTTCTCTTATAGCAAGACAATTATATTGTGGTATATAGAAAATAATTAGAACATAATCTTTTAATGCTAATATAGTCAGTTCAGTTCTGTAGGTAGGTAGATCGTTCTGGAAAAGCCTGGCTAAATTCCAGAAATCACATATGAAAGACACTCATCGGAGAACTGATTCCTTGTGATTGCATGCAAATCTCTTAATGGAAATTTGGAAGCAAAATCTTTTTTTAATCCATGGTGTTACTCCCTACCAGGAAAAAAAAAAAAGTTATTATCAGTTGTATTAGCTGTTTTTTAAGGTGATTTTCCACAGCCACTCATCCAATCATTTAATAGAAATTCACTAACCAAGTCAGTCATAATTTATACCTAAAATATACACTTGAATGACTGAAGAATTACAGTTTTTATTTAAAAACAATACTGATTAATGCATTAGCATTTTCATACAAATTAACTAGTAAACTAACTAAACTTTGTTTAAAATGATGTTGTAAATTGCTGAAGCAAGTTTAGTCTGATTTTTATTTTGGGAGATTACAATTTCATAGAGCTATGAACACTGGGTGTAACTTTAGGAAACAATGTTAAGAAAGGGCTAACCTCTCTTTTGGAACAAGAGAATGTTTACTTTTCCCTTGAGCTGTTCCTGGTGCATGGCAGGATATACTAATTCACTCTGTTGGCTAAAAGACAACACTCCCAGCAGAGTGTGTGTGTACATGCACGCGTGCATGTTTGCATGCAGTAGCTGACTTCCAATACCATTAAAACATTGAATTCCAGTCAGATTTAGAATTAAGTTGATGCCTGTGTTACTTCACTCTGACTTTCTGGTGGTCTGGTTTGTCTTTCAGTACCAATAGTTGCATTCAGTGACTGCATTAATTTAATAACACAATTTAAAGCTTTCAAATGCATCTGTAATGAAAAGAATTTGGGGGTTCTTGAATAACTTCTTTTTAAATTTTCTGTTAAAACAGGTGAAGTCTTTGGATGAGGTTTCTAATGTTGGAAGGATTTCTAAGCAGTGGTCTGGGTTTTTGAAAGAAGCATTTACAGATGCTGATAACTTTGGAGTCTCATTTCCAATGGACCTTGATGTAAAAATGAAAGCTGTCATGCTCGGCGCTTGCTTCCTTATCGTAAGTCTGTAGCTTACTGATATTTGAATATGAACTGACTTCATCTCAGTGTTTAAATTGTGCCGATAAAGGTTTTGATTCTGGGCTTCTCGAAGTGCTTGAGAGCTTTTGGTGAATTTATTGTGCGTAAAACTAACTCTGGAGGGAATATTTTGGATAATAAGCTTATTCTAGCCTACATGAAGTGCTGGCTATATTAAGAAGAACTTTACACAATCAGATTAACAAACCCTGCAAAAGACAACTCTAAAGACTCATAAGCAGAGGCAAGCATGTTTATGTGGGTGGTGAGATCAGAAATGTACAAAACAGCATTAGCCAGGAGGCTCAACCAGTGCCAGAATAGCTGACTGAAGTGGTGGACTGGACAGATAGGTGCTGCATCCAGCTCCTCCTGACCCTTCTTCTTGGAAATACATGAAGCACCAAGATGAGCAGGATTAAATGCTCCAGAGGTGTTGTTTCTATGGGCAGAGACTTCTGTGGGGGCAAAGTACATCTGACTTCATATCATTTTTGTCAGCACTCTGACTTTGCCATGCTTGTGTTTCCACTTAACCTGTGCAATTCAGCATCAGGTGCTGCTTCAAAAGTGCACTCTTTCTGTGTTGGTCAGGCTCCAGAAAGGGAGGAAATGGGTTTATGCAGCATCTGAGTTTGGAAAGTTCTCGCCAGCTTTAATTGCCCTGCATATGGACCAAATTTTCCTTAGATGTGTGTGTTTAGGTGCAAAGATGTAGGTGAAGAGTAGGGGAATATGAAGAAGCAAGGACTTCAGGCACAGAATACGGGTCTCCCATATGTAAAGTAAAGATAGTGACCTTTATGGCTGGCTCCAGTTTGAGGTAAAATTGAAGGGACTTGAGTCAGGCTGAAGGAAGTTAGGATGGAAATCCTAAGTAAAGGAAGCATGCTTTCTGCTATTGATAAAGTTAAACATCCCAGTTTTCCAGTTTTCCACCACTTTTTTCTCTTTTTGTGAATGCCTTGTTTTCTCTACAAGAGACTCAGGGATTAGATTGGAGAAAGGTACTTCAGCTGCTTCTCATCACATAAGGTTTCTGGGGGGAATTGCTTTGAATACCTTGCAAAAGAACCACCAACCGAGATCTAGATCTTAAAAGAATTTTTTGTTTCCTTTTTTTCCTTTTTATTTCCTTCCTAGGATTTCATGTTTTTTGAGAGTATTGGTGACAGCCAACAGCGAGCAGGAGTGTGGCAGTGAAATCTAGAACTTTGTATTTAGAAGGAAGAAAATAAACCACCCACTTCCCAGTGGATTACGGAGCTCCAGTGAGAATGTGACAAGTGGAAGAAGTGGACCTCTTACACTTGTAATTATATTTCTATAAACTAAAGGCTTTATTGTCTAGCTTGTGGTTCTGTAATCTAATTACACTGTTGTATTCAAATAAGCACCTTTTGTCTGTACAGATCAATACTGTAATGTATAGAAATATATAGCAGCCTTTTTTCCAATAAATTTGGAATTGTTGTATTAAAAACTTAATTCTTAAAAAAAGAGATCTATTTCTTTGTTCAATAATAATATAAGCAGTCAGCCTAATAAAGAGATTCTTATCCTTTCCTATGTATCCTTCTTTGGTAGTTTTGGCTTGATGTTGATATTCTGTTGTTTCCAACTTACCAAGTAAATACATTCAAAGACAAGTAATCTAAACAAACAGAACTATCAAAATTCACTGTAAAAAATTGTATTAATCCAGTGATGAGTCTGCTGTCATATGATTCGTTTAGTGTAACAGTTTCCTAATTTTGGTTCTTTTGAAACTTAAGGTTTTTATTTTCACCAACAGAAGTTAGAGGAGACTGTTAAAAAGAAGCAGCCACAGGCATTTGTTTCTAGTACTTGCTGAAAAGCATCGTGTCATCACTTTTTTTAACCAAGGGATCCATTTAAGAGTGAATGCAAATATAAGCAAGGTATTAGGAACCTTAGGCTAACGGAACATAACTGGGAGCCTATATTCATTCCTCCAGGTAACTCAAAATCTTGTGTGTATTGCTGTGCTTAGATGTTCAAAGTAAGGCCTGAAAGCACCCTCAGTCCAACCTGCATGCAAAATTAGACAAAAACAATCACATCTGTCTCTCAGATCAAACTATATAGGGAAAATATTTATTATAAGAAAGAAACCCTGGCTAAGCCTCACAGATTTGCCAGAACTGGTCTAATAACAGAAAAGAACTTCTACAATCTTGATTCATTAAAGCACACAGGGGCTGCTGGAGTAGGGGAATTTCCATCAGATGGCTAACTGGGTAGTTATGGTGCTGGTTCCACAGCTCTTTTGCCATGCACAATGCTTCACAATAGTTTTCTGTGAGGCTGAAAATATTACTTGAGAATTCATAGCTAAAGCTGCCAAGGGATAACTCTTTTGTTCACCAAACAGTATGTTGCCACTGTCATAATCTATTACTGTTTTCTAATCATATTTAATTCTGGAATGCTTATTCATTTATTTTTTTTTCAAGAACTTCAAGAGACAGGTGTGTTTGCTTGTGCATTTTTGAAATTGGTTGTGCTAAATGCAGAATAGATTATTCTTTAAGCAGTTTGTCTATATTCTGAAGGACCCACAGTAGCATCCATATTTGATTAAAAAAAAAAAAACAGGCTCTAGAAATTCCCACTTTCATCTATCAGACCGTAAGCAAAACAATGATTTATCCCCTATCTATATACAGGCTTTGGAAAACATGAGGAGTTTTTCAGCACGCTGCATGTTGCTCAATTCCATCTAGGTTAGAGAAAACTGTTACATAAAACCTTTACAAAGTGAGACTTGCAGATGGACTTCTTGTGTTCTGCTAATGACCTTTCCATCTGCATCATCCCTATGTTTTTCATGTCCAGCTGTTTAGAAGTCGCAGTCACTTAATGAAACCGTAGGGTCTATATGTCCAAGAAAAAACATAATTTATATGATATTTCTCAGTAAAATAATGTGTAGATAGTTTGGGTTTCTCAGAAAATGAAATTATAAGAAAGAGGGAAGAAAAATTATCTACCCCTTCCAAAGTCTTAAAACAAAATTGGGGTTTTGCTACCTGATCGAAGAGAATTTTGCAAACTGGAGGAGAAGAGGGCCACTGTTTTAAAGTATAGTATGTTACAGCTTGTCTTCTAAAGATGTTTGAACTCAGATGAGTTTTATAAAGGTGCTTTTGTAGACCCAAAGCCAGTCCATACGTGCCTTACATACCTCGCCTTGGTTTTACTAGCAAGAATAACTTTCCTCAATGCTGAAAAATGGAGAACGAGAGCAGAGACTGAAAAATAAAAGTTTTTTAGGAAGGAGAAAAGCAGTTGGTTTTCCTGTCTCTTCTGGAGTAATTTAGCTCATTTACTTTATTTTGGGTATAACTTATTGGGAATGCTGGGGTTGATAAAGAAAATCTTTGTTCGAGGAAATGTATTATAAAATGTCAAGGCATAAATATTTGACTACTAATGGGCATTGCGTGAATAAGAATGCTAATGCTGTGTGACAGAAACACATAGGAACTGATGAATGTGAATGGTGATTGGAAGATGCTGAGGAAGAAGTTGTGGAACTGGCAAGACTCACAGGAAGGGGAACTCTTGCAGCCAGGGCGAGGAAACAGAGACCTGCTGCACAGAGAGAAAACTACACTATGAGATGAAGAAGGCAATTCAGTCAAAAAGCAGTCATGTAATGAGGCCTGATGTTGGAATTAGTGAGACAGGAGGTAACAAAGGTTAAAAAAATAAACAACAAACAAAACAAAATCTGCTGCCCTTCTGGGGTGCAGCAACGAACCTAGCTAGCAGAGAGATGTGTTATCTTATATCAGGGCTATGTAAGCTCTCTACACGCTTTCATGACATATGCCTATATATGCTGTGCCTATGTACTGGGTTGGATCACTCTAGGATTTGGATGTGCTGTTCCACGTTATGCCTTTTTTGCAGTCCCCATCCTAAACAGCAACAGTATAGAACCTAGCCCTAGACTTCAAAAAGTTGCTTCTGAACCTTCATGCCACTTGTACATCTTCTGCTGACTGGATGGTCAACTAAATGTTGTTGCATTGTAGAGAAGTTACAAACAAGTAGGCTGAGCACCTAAAGCTTCTGTTGGGCCATTTGGTATAAGGCTCCTTTTGGAAAGGTATGTTACGTCATTCCTGACACTCTCCTTTTTCTCATCCTCTCTTTATTTTGTTGTTTGCTGACAGCAATATTGCAGTAACACAAAGCAAAGCTGCCTCCCAGGGGCCTCCTACCTCCCCAGCGCACACAGACGCTGGAGAATCTTTGGCCCAGTGGATTGGTCATCTCTATGCATTTGGTTCTGAATAGAAGGCCAGGAAAAGAAGGGAAACCCCAAACCACCTTTATAAAAAACATAAAATGTAAGGCATCTTGATACTTATTTATTTTTCTCAGGACTTTTCCCAACCTTGTTTCTGTGATCATTTCGAAGAATCCTGAGTGTCATCTGCAAGTTAAAAAAGACACCTTACAGATTTTGTTCCAGATAAACGTTACCCTGTGTTCTATAAAGACACTCGACACACCGCTTGGGGTAGGTTTGTTTCCATCGTTTTCCTGCTAGCACTGATACAAGCAGGCCCGCGTGCAGTAGGTGGCAGTGCTGGCGTGGAAATGGCAGCTGCAAGTCTAAGGCCGGCACTGTGAGCTTCCCTCTGGTTTTCTCTGGAAGAATTGCAGATTACACTATCTCTGAAGTATGTATTCCCTGCATGTGTGTGCAGAGCGAGATATTTCCCACCAAAGCTTAAACATCTTCAGCTGCAAATGGAATGATGTGCCACTAGGCAAATAAAAAATGCACGTGCAAGTATGCGAGAACACTGCCAAAAACTGTGCAGTGCCCTTAAAGTTGTACTAGGCTTATAGCACGTGCAAGAATTTGGGTCTGGGCTGTGATTTCTGACATAATTCACAGCTTTGCAAAAAGTTATGGATGTATCACAGCAGTGTGCATCAAAGGAGTCAGGCTGGTTTTGTTGCTGGTGTAATGGCGTTGACTTACCTTTGAGGTGAGTTTGGGCCTTAGACACAAGACATGGCCATGACACAGGCTGAGCAGCCCCAGGGCCATGAACACTTGGAAAAGTGGATAAGAGAGAGGCAAGCCAGGCCAATGACTGTTTTCTTTTTAGTTTATTTGTTGCTATTTGAGCTTGCTGCTAGTTTAACCTTTAGCTGACCTAGTTATTGAACCAGAGCGGCTGGAAGCAGATGAGGAAGTCAATATTTCTCCACTGATTACTGTTTATTGAGAAGCAATCAGGCCCTGCTGAGGTGAGCAGCACGCAGGAGCAGCCCATGCTGGATGGGAGGTACGTGGTCACAAGCAGCTGTAACATGGGGCTGTGCTGGCTTATAGCATTGTGCTATGTGTGCTCCAGATGCCAGTCTGATGATGTTTTGTAGCTGATACCCTAGTTGCATCTTCCTCCTCTAACGTACAGTCCCTTTTGTGTAACTGTTAAGTTTCATCTGAATGCTGGAACTCTGTGGCACAGCTGGCATTAACACATCCTCCCAAAGTAACTGGACTTGCATGAATGTGGCTTTGATAGGATTAGAGGGGATGGTTTGATGGTTTCAAGTTGCTCCAGGAGAGGTTCAGCTTGATTATTAGGAAAAACTTTTCCAAAATCATGGCCAGGCACTGTAACAGGCTCCCCAGGGAAGACATGTAGTCACCACCCCAGGAGGTGTCCAAGAGAAGGGTAGATGTGGTGCTGAGGGACATGGGTTAGTGGGCAGTATTGGTTGTGGACAGATGGTTGAACTAAATGTTCTTAGAGGTCTTTTCCAACCTTAATGATTCTATGATTCTATGCTTTCTGCTTCACTGCAGCCCATCGCATATCTGAGCTGTTGTGTGCACTAATGAGGAGCTCAGCTCCACACCCTTTGCGTTTTGTTAGTGACCTTTCCCAGCTGCTTGGTCAGCTCGAGTGCTGTCTCCAGGTTCTGCTGTGGCTTTCCAGTCACGTGGTATGAGACAGTGCAATGCCTCATCCAGGAAGCTTGGGCAAAATGAATCCTAATTACACAGGTGCTGTATACGTGTGCCAGAAACCTAGACCTTAGTAGCTAAATCCTGTTGTCTTCCATTACTGCAGGCAGTCCTACTTTTTAACTGATGCACAACAGTGACTTCAGTATTTTTTTTTTTTCTTTTTAAAATCCCATTGACTATGGCTATACAATGGAGAAAAAAAAGGCTTTATTGTTTCAGCAAATTTCTCATTTTTCAGGAAGCAGAATGTGAGGCTCCTGGAAAATGTAGGCCATTCAATGGACTGAGGCTAAGCTTGCCGGCATTTTGTGTCTGTATTCTGCTTGTTGCCAGGCTGGGTAGAAAAGAAATACAAGCAAAGTTGTTCAACACAGACAAGGGCTCACTGTGCCCCGTCCTCTCCTTCCACTGAACAAACTTTGGAAAGGCCATGAGAGGTGGTGAGCTAACATTAAAATGCACCAAGCAATAAAGCCAGCTATTGAAATGAACAAGAACTTACCTGTGTGTTGCAGCACATATTTTTCTGTGGGGGAAAAAAAAGAGAAAGTAAAAAAGAAAAGAGCAAATAGTTAATATTTCCATGGTAGAGAACAGAGCAAGAGACAGGAAGGTAAAATCTCTGTTGAATAAATCAGCTCACTTTATGTTCACTGTCTGTGCTCAATTTATGGCATTAAGTTGCAGAAGCAGTTTATGCAGAAGTGCATGTTAAATTTATGAAAAATAAATTATGAAATTCATCGGTGGTTATGTATGATTTGAGGGAGCTACTACCAAGCAGTACTGAAGTAAAACATGAACTAATCAGCACCTCTTAAGCTGCAAATATGAAATCTTTACAGCAAATAGTTTTTTCCCTGGGGTTAGCAATTCAGTAATTATGTAGTGAAATTCAGCAAGTGTGTTCACTGTCAGATAAACTGAAAATGAATTTGCAAGCAGAAATAAGCACTAAAACTTGAGTTTTTATCTTTTTTAAAGAGGTAATGAGGTGTAAACATTAATGACATATGTTTGACCTCAAAATCCTACTGAGCTCAGCAAAGTCAAAGGCAATTAACTGCCCAGGCCAGAGTACACCTAGCCTCAGCTCAGACCCAGACACACCAATATTTCTGTTAGGCACAGTTGCGGATTTTAAGTTAATATAAATTTGAGATTAGTATCTGACCACTTAAAAATTCAATATACCTGCTGTCAGTGGATAGGAAACAGGAGAATGATGCTAAAAGTAAAATAACAGAGCTTGGAATTACATGTTAATCAAGCTGCAGCCTGGGACACTTAAGAGAGAAAGATGAGCGCTCTCCTTGGAGACGCGCTTTGCTGCTACTTGATTACAGGTATGTAGAGAATTGTCACAATTCCTGGACCTTCATCCTTTCCTTGAGGCAATTACATTCCTCTCCACCTGAGCTACCCACCTGCCATTCATACCAATTAAAGTGCTCTCTCTTCATCCAGGAGGAAGAACATGGCATATTCGTCCTGGTCAGGCCATGAGAACTGATGCTGTGTGTCCCTTTTGCTGCTGAGGTGAGGCTGTACTGATAAGGTATTTGCAGATGCCTTCCCACAAAATGCCATTAATAGCTGGTGACTGCTGACAGGCTGTCAACATGGCATCAACAGTTTATTCTGCTGAGGGCCAAAATGTGTTAACATAACTCATGTTCTTGGCTATGATATGAAGGTATGTAAGAGGAATATTGTGAGTGACATTCAGGTGATCAAATACCTCTTCTTGCATCAGAATACAAGAACTATGATTCCCCCCCAAACAAACAAACAAAAAAATAATAATAAAAGCAAGCAAATAGAATTATGAAAGTGCTACATTCCTTTTAACCCCACATCTTAGGTTTCTACTATTTCCACGTGTCAGGGAATTCTCCAAATAATGACACTTGAATTAATGATTTCAGCAGATGTAGTTAGACAGTGGCCTCTTTCTTGGAGATCCATGTGCCTGTAGTCCAGTAACTAAGCTGAGTTCCATTAGTCCTTTGCTAATAACTGAGCATTTGGCAGTGCAAAAGGGAACTTTGGTTTGAAGTTTATGTATGTGATTCCTGGATGAGATTTAATGTGAAATTAAAAATTTATTCCATACATTTATAATCTACTGAAGACATTTAAAGGAATCAACCATGTGGAAGCAAAGTATTTGCATCCTCTGTTAATACTAGAAAGGCACAGGATTCCCTATAGCATAGCTGCCAGGGGAAGACTTGGGACACCTGAAGAGGACAATGGTACTGTGCAGCACGGCTGTAGTGCCTTAAACAGTGATGAATGCTGTCTCCCAGTGACCTGTCATGGACAGCCATCTCAGGCACAATATATGTGGAGGAGCAAACCCTTGCTGATAACTGTTTTCTGAATCTTTGCTGACTGCCAAATATTTTTCAATGGGCTAGGAGGAGACCATATCACAGAGAGTTGCTCTTCCTTGCTGTCAACCACGCATCATCTAAATTAGGTGTTTTTATATGTTTACTTGCTGAAATATCAAAGCCTTTCTCTACCCAGTCATGCCTTGTTTATGGAGCCCCAGACTGATGGGAATCACAGTCTGAAGTCTGTGTGGAGTTTGAAGTGGATAGACAAACTCAGAATCAACCTTCTTGCATGATGACAGACTGATAGATCACGACTGTTCTCTTCTGCAATGCAAAGAGGCAAAAAGGAAAGGAATGACCTAATTTAGTCATAGAGATGTATGGTGTGACAGGAGAGTTTTCCTAAAAATGCAAATTAAATGTAAATCCATCTTTCCTGTAAGTGCTTGGGCAACAGCTGTCTTCCGTGACTCACTTCAGAGAAATTCCTTGGGAAAAAGGTAAGCTTTCTCTGGGACAAAAAGAAAGAGTAAATGATATAAATCGTGATTGTAAAGCAAATCCTGGCCTAGTAGTCTCTGTTTGCACTGGATCAAAAGCAATCAGAGCCAATAAAAATTCAATAACTTTAGTAAATTCACTGTCAAAGGGTATATGCTCTCACAAGCAGAGCTCTGCCTTGGAGGTCAGCCTGGGAGTGATGATTCCTTTTAAAGGAGAAAGATTGCTGGCTGAAAATCATGAACATTTACCAGTAGTTTTTTCCTCACTCCGATCAGACTAAAATGTGGAGTAATCTACAGTGGAGTCGTAGCCAAAATATCTTCCCCAATTGCCTGCAGGAAGGAACAGCCAGAGTGGAAAAAGTGTGTGGATAGCCTACGTGCAGTTGTGTTCAAATGTACAGGGCTTGTTTATGGAAGCTTATATTCAGCTGCACCATCAAATGTCTCAATTATAGCCCTAGAGCATAGGGGGAACAAAACATTAGAATTATGTTGGAGAGCTATCTAACTCACCACATGCCTCCCCTCCCCCATTACCCAACCCCTTTGTTGAAAAAAAAAAAAAAAAAAGTCTTTACTTTCTTTTCCAACATCATAAACATTGCAACATTTTCCATCTAAATCCTAGAGAGTGGAGAAACATTTGTAATAACTCAACAGAGCAAATGCATTTTGACATGCAGCAAGCCGGGCTGCTAATGAACAGCAGAAGGAAGATATGAAGAGCATGATTAAATGGCCTGCTCTTATTGAAACAATGGAAATCTTCATCCTCTGACCCTAATCTGGAAAAGCATGTATAAGGTACCAGGAAGCGAAAGAGGCTGCAACTGAGATTTTGCCCAAAGCAGTAAATGATTTTTCTTGGGTTTCTGTGATTTAGAGGGGATTTTCTTCTGCCTTTATCTTGCCTTTGTTTTCCTTTGGAAATTGCATCATAATGTTCTCTCTGACTTTAGTGGCCGCTTCAAGCATGGTACAATTTTAAGATTATATTTTGGTTTGTGAGCAAGTGATTTCTACTCTTTCACTTGGAAAGTCGGAGTAGTTCTCTAGGGAGGTGAACCTTCAAACCAGGTAATGTGTACAGCCTGTGGCAATACTAATACTTCACACTGTCTTTATATAGTGATTTGAGAAGCCCCCATGTCTCAGTAAATATTTAGCAATAGATTTATCATCATTCAAATGGTCAGTCCCCTGCTAGCTAGGGTGCTGCTCAATGTGCTTTTGCATACTGCCACTGCAAGGCTGTGCAGGGCATCTGATGCTCCTCCTGTGACAAGCACTATCGAACTGACCACAGTGATGGCAATAATAAAATTAATAATCTACAGGGATGCCTTAATGTTCCTGTCTGAAGGATGGGATTCACTTATCACTTTTATTATCTTGAAAAGCTTCCCAAGGGGCTAATAGTACCAATGTGCTATTTAGGAGGGTGGGATTAAAACACTTTGCCTTCAGTTGACAAACTAGAAACATTGATAATAGTTCCTAGTTTCTTGCATGCGCTACAATTTCAAAATTGACTTTCATGGACGCTATTTTGAGAAGCAGAAACCATGGCTTTTATGTTATCTGGCAGTCTGAAATCCTTCAGATGGCACTGACCTTGGAGGCCAGATCCAACAACTCCATCGAGCTGTGTTCCACTTAGGTACACACACTCCATCTGGCAAAAACAAAAGTCCAGCCAGAGGGATATGATTAAGTGATATATAGCCTTGGGACCTGTTTCTTGAATCTCATGAACTAACGATTTCAAAAAGATCTTGAAAAGAGATGAAGGCCACATGACTGGAAATGTTGTATTCGTTTTTCAATGCGTTTACCAAAGACCTGGAAATGAATGCTGCTGTTTCTGAGCACCAGTTCGGGTTGAAGCAAGCTGGCAGACTTAGAGATTTTGAGTCATCTCTGTACAGAGCTGGCAGAGCAAAAGAGAATGCAGGACAAAAGGGGACTGAGCTGAAGACAGTCACGTGTCTGTCTTGAAGAGAACGGAATATGTACTGACCCTCAGAGATTTTGAAAGAAGTTTTTATCTTGAAACAAGGTT
This sequence comes from Meleagris gallopavo, assembly GCF_905368555.1. Taxonomy (NCBI): domain Eukaryota; kingdom Metazoa; phylum Chordata; class Aves; order Galliformes; family Phasianidae; genus Meleagris; species Meleagris gallopavo. Next base: position 10,943,700 of record NC_139414.1, on the reverse strand, counting down.
AATGCAGTGCTAGTACAGCTCTGGATACAGAGGAATTTTGAAGAAAATAGATATTTAGTAGCAAAGATGAAGAGGCAACATCTTGAAACTGAGAATATATGTAACAGAAATGATATGAAAATGTTTTCTGCAAGGAGGTATGTCTTTATAATTTGTATCAAATCTATCTGGATGGAAACCACTTAGTAGTTAATACAAATTTTTACCATCTTTCCAAGCAGTGCAGCCAGAACAGTATTACCCTCCAGCCCTTTTTTTTTCCTTCCTTGGTTCAGGTGTACAAATCCCACTCTGGGAGCTCAAATAGAAGAATTAAGGTCAATACTCCCCACTATCTGTGGGGAGCATTGCAGCTGAGCCATCCGAGTTTTGCTGGCCTTATTCCAGCAGGGTTCTGCATTCTAGGAGGGGATGTAAGCACAACATCAGAGTCATGTTAATAAGACTTTCCTGCAAGTAAGGGTTTTGTGGAGGTGATAATTTGCTAGGTAGCTGCCTGCCAGAGTCGCATACAGAGGCTATAAGGTTTTCCTTACTTCCTTCTGGCTATCAGACTACACTTTAACAAAGCTTATACATCTCAAAGGCAACACTATGCATACAATTATACAAGAGTGCTTGTATCTATCCTTTTTCTGTGCTATGATAGCATGATTGCTTTTACCTGGCAATTTACTAGGAATGTGCTGGAGACGTGTGCTCAGTGCCTACCAACTTTGCTTCCTCATTTAAGTACCTTGGAGCAGAATCTGTCTGCACAGCTTACCCAAGGACAGTATTAGGTTGAAGTTCTGTGAGTTCTGTGCTTCACTGTGAAAGTGATTTTGGCTGCAGCCTTCTGAACTGTACATATCTTCTGGATGGTCAGAGGAAGAAGGAACAGCTGAAAAACAGTGACCCAGGCTTGTCAACATGTAATTCTCAGATTGCGTCCAGTTTTAGCCACATTCTTAATCCTGCTTGTGATTTTATGAACAGCCATTCACAAAACTGGATTGCTGCTGGGCTACTTGTGACTCCTGCTGGTGATCATGGTGCTCTTCCATTCTAGAGGAAGTTGCTGCTTAGTTTTCTTTAAATAGGAAGGAATTTCATTCCATCACATTCCCTAATGTAGAATCAATCTGTAGGTTGCTTTGTACATTGCAGGCATGGGACTATCTGGAAGGGAAGCAGCCAGGTCACCTCTGAAAATACCATCCTACAGCCCAGAGTAAAGGAGCAGAATGTACTGCCAATGTCAGGTTTAGCCAACCTGACAAATCATCAGAATTATCATTTTTCTGAGCATCCAAATGAAAGTGGCACAAACTGCAGGCTGAAAAATTATTTCAAAGATTGAAAGTGGCTATTTTTCTGGCACCCACCGAATGACACACTAAAATATAATTAAAATTAAAATTATAAAATATAAAAAATGAAAAGAGCCCTCTTGAGGCCCCATTGGAACTTCTCCATTTATTCTAGTCATTCCCTGAACAGGAGATAGGTGAACACTGAACTATGTATTGTTTGCCTTGAATGCAGAGCAGATTGCATCAACCAGAACCATGCTTCTGCTCACAGTATGCCTTCCAAACAAGCTGCCAGTCCCAAAAAAGGTATCTGTGCTTTTGCACGTTCACAGTACACCACCTGGAACCTAAAACTTTTGCATTATTTCAGCTGCTCCTGTCCATTTTATTGTTAAAGACTTGAATCTGTGCCTATCTCAGGCTTGCTCTGAAGTGGAGCTCAGTGCTTATGTGTACTAGTATTGGTGCAACCCCTACTCTGCAGAAACGTTTTTCTTCTACTTATCTGAACGCACCTTCTCTTCAAATTCCCTTTTACCAAATAAAACTATAAAACTATGTGCATATGTAATAAAAGATGGAGAAGAAGATGACAGAAAAAAAAAAAAAAATCCACAAAGATAGAATTTAGCTCCTAAATGTTTCTAAGCAGAAAAGCATATTCTCATACTGCTGCAGTCATGAAATCTTCTTGCTTGCTTTCCTGTGTCAGGGTCTCCAACTTTCCTAGTAGCAGTATTTAACCATTCATGTAAAGATATATATATGTATATTTTTTCCCCACAGTGTGTTTTTATTGGCTGCCACCTCTCTTGCCCCATAAAAAGTTTTCTTGTCTAAAGGCAAAAGAGCGAGGTCTGCTGCAAAGACATATGGTATTTTGACCAACCAGAGAGGCACTAAAATAAGTAAGACCTGTGGCTCTCAGCTCTTCCTCACCTTTCCTGTGGTCAGCCTGTCACACAATGCCTGCTGAAGGCTGGAAAGCTGAAGGCTTTCTGCAAAGGCATTCTAGCAGAGTGAAATCATTGCCAGCCCATCTCCTGTCTTTCTCAAATCCAGCTCTGCAGAAATTCTGCCAGGAGTTGTTCTGGGGCCATCTGGGATTCCTCATTTAGGTCACACAGGAAGTAGGAAATAAGGCTAAATTGATGCCAATTTTGTTTAAATTAACTTTAATTACTTATTAATACTACTCAGAAAGACCTACCTGTCAAAACTAGGTTTTGTCAGACAGCAGTTTCTATTTACCTTAAATAAGACAGCTGGAGAGAATGAGATCACTGTGGACAGGCAGAACAGCCATAAAACTCGCAGAGGGCAGGGTCAGGAAAAGAAAATCAGACCAAAACCCATTTCGGTAACAGAGAAGATGAAATCTGATGTCTACCCTTAGGGGAATACTTGTGGGAGAAGCTTCCCTGCTCCAGCGGTTTTCCCAAATTGCCACTCTAGGAGACTGGACCAGGCTTCTGAAATCTCAAAAGAAAAGAGAGCTTTAGGGTAACTCTTGGAAAACACATACTGACCTGCCCTCCCCTATTGCCTGAACACATGGGATGCTCTTCAGTCTGTTTAATACCACAGACTTATTTCAGAGGAACATTTTTTACATTACGATGGTTTGTTGACAGAGACATAAATGCTCACATAGACTCCCAGTTTCAGACAATTTCATAAGTGCATTTTTCCACTAGTTCCTATTCATCCCACAGTAAATGTTTAAAACTTCTTTGCTTTAGCCTGTTCTCTTGAATGTCAGCTCCTTTTCAATTATATTTTTTTCTGCATCCCTAAACTTTAACAAATGCAAGCCTTTAAATTACTCATTATGATTAACTGTCCATTTCAACACCACTCATTTGAAGTCCTGCAAAACATTTTACAGTTTATGGGGTGATGGAACTGAAGTTTTTACAAGATCAACCCTGGTCAGCAGGGTTTACAAGATGCACTCTGCAGGGCTTAATTTACAGCTTTTGGTGCCTACATAAATCATGTACAAATTAGTGCAATGAAAGCAAAAAATGGGGATCAGACCTGGCCTTAGGCCAGATGCCTAAGACCTCCCTCAGTGTAGAAGGTCTGGCTTAAGGCCCGGTCAACAGGATACTTTTCTCTTATGGTCACACTGACTTCAGTAGTGCAGGATGGGGCCTTGAGGCTGGAGCAAGCATGTCATAAATACCGGAGGATGGACCGCAGACAAAAATCGTAGCACGGGTTTTCATGGGCACTCATGTCTTGCTGCTCAGTCTCAGTGCAGGAATGTAACTCTCCTCCTTGTAATTTCAAAGCCACTCATTCGATCTTTTGAGTAATTATGGGTCGACAGCTGATTATACCCTGGAAATGTTTGCTAGCACTATTAATCTTTTGCTCATTTGGGCTGTTCATGGCTATAATTATGAATGAGCGAAAGCAACAAAGTGATTTCTGATTGGATGGCTTGGGAGAGACATGATGAATATAGCCCGAGTAATTCACGCCGTGCTCAGCAGTGCAAGGTGCTGGACATCCCCTGAAATGAGTGGCTCTGAGCAGTGTGGGGCCTCTCGGCCACCGACTGGATCGCGCCCATAATAACAAGACTGGGGTGGCAGCTCTGTTCTTATTGGAGCTGAGGATAAATTAAAGGGAGGCAACCAAAGAGAAACTATTTTCAGACAGCTAGAGTAGAATTTCAGTAACGTTTAGCCTGATTCTTTGAAAATAAAATGGCTATGGAAGATTTCTTATTAGGGTTGAGGAGGCCCTCCTTAAGAAATCACATGCACATACTGGGTCAGGCAATGTGATGCATGTTTAAATGCTATATTATTGCCAGATGGGCCTTTAAGCTCATTTTGACGTATTTGTTAAAGAAACCAACAACACCCATGTATTTCTGTTCATTTCATTCTAGCTTAGCTCTAGTATTTCATAGGCTTGTGGTTGAGTGAAAACAGATGTAATCATTTCAGTGAGATATACCTGCAGAACGTGATTTGCTATAACTGAAAAGAGATTTTTCAAATATTACTTTGGAATATTATTTTTTAGTATTATTCTATAATGAATCCCTGCTATTTTCAGAAAATACCCCTAATTCATGTAAAATACTGATCAGTTGAATTTATCGTTCAAAAAGGTTAATCATTTATTTGGGAAAATAGGTATGAATTACTAACCTAAACTCAAGGGGAAACAGTCAGGTTATCAAGTATTTATGACATGAAACTAATAACCTTACTTGCATGATGTTTCTTTTTCATTCTTGGAGTATTGCTGCCAGTGAAGGAATTGCTGACAATTCCTTCTGTCCCATGGTTTTTCACAGACTAATCTTGTAATTTTTTTCTTTTTTTTTCCCTTTTATTACTGCCTAATGATCAACAGTAATGTTGTAATATTAGGCAAGGTAGCTCAATGCTGCCTCATTTCAGCATCTGCTAAGAAGATATGCTAGTGGGGCTCTTGAACGAAGGAGGTTTGGACTCTTAGACATGCAGAGTTAGATGAGTTCAAGGACAGGCAAAACCCAGCAGGAGCACATTCTGTGGTTTTATGTTTTTCTTAGAATATAATAAAAAGTAGCTGGAAGATACAAAAAAGGTCTCTTAGATGAAGATGTAAGTAATCTCTGGTTTGTCTGGCTTGTTTTACATGTTAGGTTTTACAGCTTGTCTGCAAAAGTCGTTGTGGAAGATGAACCATGGCTGAGTGCAGGAGGGCTGAAGAAGTGCTTTGGAGAGAAAGGCCTTGCAGTCACTTCTTCAGGTAAAGGTGATGTTTCTGCCTGAAATGCTGGAGATGGGGAAAGCTCATCTTCCATTTCGTCTCTTCTTTGTCTCAGTTTGCAGCACGTGACAACTTCATTCATTTCACGGGATGGATGTAATGAACAAAGGGTGAATATTAAAAGAGAGCTGCTGTTCCTTTGTAAATACTGCTAAGGCTTTGCCATCGTCATCACTGATTTCCTATGCCTTTCACTTTTCCCCAGGTGACTGCTGATTAAACACATCTGAAGCAACAAAGCTCTGACTGCTGCTGATTTACATGGGTAGAGTAAGGTCCTTCCTCCCTTGCTGCAATTTCATCTTTATAAAGCATAACTACAACTTTTATAGTTCAGAAAGCAGCTTCCTGTGATGGAACCTGCTTCCATCTGGCTGCAATGATGGGCTTGCAATGCAATGAACTACGTCTGTTTCCATTCCACGTTGCAATACTTATCCATATGTTGAAACATAACATTGTTGGTGGTTTAGGCAAGATGGAAGTTGCCAGCTGTATGATGATTTCATGCAGTTAGAAACAGATGGGAGAAGGAGATGGGGATAGAAAGGAGTATCTGGACACCAGAGGAAAAAGGCACTGAAGGAATGGGTATTGCAAACAACTCAGGGAGCTGTTGTCTCCTGCAGAGATCTCCGAGAATTCTGCTGAAATATCTGCCAGCTGAATCCTAGATGTTATTGCTGATCATTTGAAAATGCACCACAATGAAAAAAAAAAAAGAAAGAAAAAAAAAGAAAAAAAAAGCACTTTGGCAACTGGCTGTAAGTTTACAGAAAATCACTTTTCATGATAAGTTCCTGAAGGGAGCACTGCTTGCTCCCTTTTCTGGTTTTGCTTACTGTTTCTGGAATTTTAGGACAAGAAAATTCTTTGGGATCCCATGCTCAGAGGCACACAGCTAACAGGAATGAGTTCTCTCCCCTCCTCCATGTCTGCTCCACAGATTCTATTCATTTCCCATGGAAAAATTGCCTTGTTTCAGAGAAAAAGGAAGGTTTTATTCTTTATGAAGTTTTGATAAGGTCAGAAGTCAAAGGTGCAAATGGTGACAACGTAAGACTATGTCTTGGCTTGTACAGATTGTTTCTGGAGTTAACCTCTGTAGCACAACATGCATACTTGCATGGTACAGAACACACTGCTACATTATTCTTCAAAAGTCTTTGAGGACAAGTTCCTACTTAGATTTGGGAATGCTGTAACAGCACTAACATCCAGCTGCTAGCTCAGGCCTTGAAGTTGGTATTTCTGGACAAAAGCAGCTCATCTGACCCTGTGTCTGCAGAGGCAGGGCCAGAGAGAGCTCCTGGCCATTCTGCAGCCAGCTGTGCTCAGCGCTGGCATTTCACAAACATTTTCCTTTCCGTCAGGCAGAGCAAAGTCTCTGGGGATAGGAGATGGCTTCACCACATCTATTGCCTTGCATGCACTGCTTTCAGCTCTATGTTCTCCTGGGGAAAAAGCTTGAATTTTCTAAGAAAATTCTAGAATAAAATTAGTTTAGAAGAGACCAAGGAAAATAACAAGAAAATGTAGAAGTCTTTAGTCAAATTCTGGCCATGAACTTGCTATGTACATGTATTTTTTTCTATTGCAGTTCCCTCCATCCATTTTTGTCATACATTAGAAATGTATTCTTGCCAGCTTTCTCCTTTCCTTTAATTATTGCATATTACATTCTTCTTTCATTAATAGTTTTCATTCTTTCCTACTACTGCCTACGTGAACATTTGGTAACAAAATGCTTCCTGGGATTTCTCTGATACCTCCTCCTCTTTTGTAAACCATTGGTGTTCACGTCAGGATGTACTTCCAGGACCTGTGTACTGCTGTCTACTGAAGCTGTGCTGCTGCCACGGTTGGGCTGCAGGGAGCAGTTCCCTGGAGCACTGTGTGGATGTGACGCTCAGCTGATGGTTTTACCCTCGATCCTGAGAGCTGAGCTTTTCTGCTTCCTGTCCGTGGGAGCCATGACCTCAGCTCCATGCTATTCTGAAATGATGCTCAACAGTCTTTCTTTTTCCACTCTGGCTTTATTGAAGAAATCTGTCCTTTCTTTCATGGTTGATGATATTCTACGTATCCACTGTGATTTAATTCCTTCCTGATGATTTCTTATTTGTCAGCCTAGTAATTACATGTATTTACATCTCTAAATACAAGTGTTACTGTTGCCAGACCTGAGATGAGTTTTGACCTGTTAGGACCTCTTTCTATAAGTGTCTTACCTGTATTCTACCTCAAGACTATAGCTGTAACTATTTTCTTTCCATCTTCTCCCAGTTTCTTATCTAACATTTGAACTTGATTCTTGAAATGAACGAAGAACTGCTCGCAGAGTGCTCAGGTCATGGCATTACTCGCAGCCAGCACAGCACCTGTGCTGTGCAGCAGTGCTGCTCCTTGGAGGGTGAGCAGCCACGCAGGGATGTGAACTGAGCAGTGCTCATTGTCTGTACTCAGATGATGTTTGTTCTCTGTTGAGTCTCTGTGAGCCTGATGGAGGGAAAGGAGAAAGTTGGCCATGAGTAATTGTCTAAGAAGGAAAGGGGCTTTTATTTTTAATCCTGTAATTATCAACTACAGCTTCACTGGCAGGTTCCTTCATTTTCAGCATTTCCCTGTTTCCTCTGCCTGGGCTTTCTCTGTCCTCAGAGCTGCTGGGACCCAGGGGTGAACTTCTCCTGTGCTCTCTCCCTGCCACGTACTGCCTGATGCAGTTCTCCCAATTAGCCATGCAAGCATCCTGGCACGTAACGCTGGGCCTGATTTCTGCTCGAGATTCCAAACCAAAGGATGCCACAGTCAAGTTTTCCCTTCTTTCACCCTTATTTTTCACTCTGTGGATCCAAAAATCACATCTGGTAGGCCCATAGAAGCATTTAAGATAAAAAATGAGGTGTCTACTTGACTGTTATATCCACCATATCCACCATAACGTGGATCTTAAATACGAGTCCTTCTTTCAGCATGAATTTTCAGTTTGGATGATGCCCTTGGTCCTCCAGTAATGTTTCCAAGGTGTAAACCCTTACTGATCTCAATAGGCCACCATCTGCTTTTAGGATTATACATGACTTATTAGCACGTAAGTAATTATTATTTTGAATACATTTTGTGTTGCAACAGGAAGAAAAGCATGGGAATAATGCATCTCAGGGCACGTCCTTCATTCCCACCATGGTACCGGGCGAAAATGATGGTACCCATGAAAATGAATTTTGTCGGTTTTGTTCGGCGTTTGGATGTAGAAATGCGGGCGCTCCTGCGTTGGGGTGTTTGCAGCGATGCCGTTTGCAAGCGGAGCGGGCGCGCAGTGCCGTTACCGCTGCCCCGGCTGGTTTTTGCCGCAGTAACGCCTTCGGACGCGCTCCATCCCCGCACAACGCCGGGCCGGGGCGCGCCCTTCCCGCGTAGCGCTGCGCTCCCGCGGCGCCCGAGGGCGGAGCTTGGCGGCCCCGCCCCTCCCGCGGCGGTGTGCGCCCGGGCGCGGAGGCCACGAGCGGCTCCTCTTGCGCCGCCGGGCGCCCTCGCCGCCCGGTTCCTCCCACCGCCGTATAAAGCCTGGGGCGGGCGGCAGCGCCCTTCGCTCTGCCCGCCGCGGAGGAGGAGCGGCATCCCGGGCGCGGCACCGGCTGCTCCCGACGGCGTTTTTCTCCTTTCTCCCACCTCCGCCCTCGGGGCTGGCGGCGCGGGGAGCGGCGGCGGTGAGGAGGGGGAAGATGGCGTGGAGCGGCGCCCGGCTCCCGCGGCTCCTCCTGCCGCTGCTGCTGGCCTTGGCGCTGCCGGCGGCGGCGGAGCGGCGCCCCGGGCCCGGCCCCGCAGGTGAGGTGCGGGGCGGCGGGAGGTGCGGAGCGCGGCGGGGATGCGCTGCCGGCGTGCGCCGCCGGCTCCATTGTGCTTCCCGGCTCGGGTGCGTCCGCCGGGAGGGAACCCCGCCGGTCCGCGGTGCGCGCGTGGGAGCTGCCGCTTCTCCCCGGTTATTTCTGTGTTTCTTCTATTCGTCCGCCTCTCCGCGTTTTTCCTTGCCGCTCGCGGCCCCGGGGAAGGGGTGCGGCCCCCGGTGCTCCCCAGGTTGTCGCCCGGAGGAGCTGAAAGCGTTTTAAATCGCCGGAGTGAGTCATGCGGCGGTAGACGCAGGATTCAGCTTCGGAAAAAAGTAAAAATAGATTTCCCAGTGGGAAGGGAGCGCCTCTGACTTTCTCCCTTCCCCTCCCCCCCTTTCTCTTCCCTGCTCCCGTGACAAAGTGCTGATGGGCAGGGGGGTTTTCCACTGCGGGGAAAAGCACGGTGTCATTCGCTCCTTGCCTGAACTTCGTCAGCTCGGGGTGAAGTTTCCCACTTCGTGAGAAAAGTGAGCTGGAGGCTGCCGTGCCTTTTGCTGGCCCTCGGAGGCCGCCAGATTTCTGTTCCTTGTTTTCTGTAGTCACGTCTGTGAGAAGGTGGAATGCAATTGTATCTTCAGCATGTAGAATAAAAGGATGCACGCAGGAAATTCCCTCAGAGAGGTGTCCAAACATGTGCGTCAAGCTATACGCCAAAACCGATTTCTTATCCAGTACTGCTTTAGCATCTGTATTTCTGTTCTGGAAATAGAAAGGTATTCCATCCTGCTGAACTATTACCGCATGAAATCAAGTAGTTTTATTTCCTGGCTTGTTTACTCAAGTGTGTAATAAAGTTATTTTTATTACCTATCTTGATTTTCGCTTTGGTGCACTGAAGGCAGCTCGTTTTTCTGAGAGACAAGTTTATTCCAGGAACTTTTGAGTTTGAAAGTTGCTTCCTTAGCTGATAACCAGTGTAAGACAAGATGGCATTGATGAACACCAGGCTGCTTGCTGTGCTGGTCTCTCCCAGCTTTCTCCTTTTGCTGCTTTCAGTCACTCCGCAGAGTTCCCTGTGGGCTGTGTGTGGCTGTTGCTCACGCTCTGGGCAATGTGAGCATTGCTGTGTCCTCCTGGGGTGTTTTGGGTGAAACACAGAGCTCCTGTGTCTGTGGCAGAGGGACTGTGAGGATGCTCCTGTGGCAGTTGGTTACTGCAATCAACTGCATTTTTTCCCCCTCTAAAATATCTATGCAAATAATGTATTTTTTAAATTTAGGTGTGAAATCTTGTGCTGATATCAAATAAAGACTGGCCTAGTAATGACTCTTGGTTTTAAACCCTGTTGCTGCTCAAAGGCTTGAGAAGTAGAGAGTGCATAGTTCAGTGGTATGCGCCCCTGGTGTGCGTTATAGCAAACCAGAAATAGACTGGTGTATCTAGATAAATTATAAAAGTGATGCTATACAAATTGCAACACTGGAGAGCCCTGTTCTATTTTATGTAAGTGATCAAATAGGAAAATCCTATTCTTAATTTAAACAACAGCAGTCTGTATTGGCCAGTAGCAAACTGCTGAGTGCAGGCTTCTCCTTGGGTAGCTTCTTGACCCTAGTGCTGCCTGCCGTGTTACTTGATTTTGTACCAGTTTTAACGCTTAGATGTTGTTCTCCAGTCTGTGCTGTGTTGCTTGGGGAGGGATGGAGCATAGTGTGCCCTCCCTTGTAGAAATCCATACATGTACGTGAGCTCAGACTTCTGCGGAATAAAGATGCGAAAGTTTTGGGGTTAGAACAACAGCATTAATGTATTCCTGCTGTGCTGCAGTTACTGAGTACCTGTTGCTTATCATGTAACACAGTGCAGGAAAAGATATTTGTCGTTATTTTGGGTGTGCCCATGAGAATGCTTTTTCAATCAGCTCCCTGCACAGGAAACTACCCTGACTTCTCAGAGTCCGTTCCTCAGTGGCTGTGGACTTGGCCGCTTGGCTGTGTGGCCACGTAGCCACCATGGGTTGTAACAGCATTGAGCAGACCTGCTGCGTTGCTGTTGTCCTAGTACACCCAAAACATGAAGAGTGGGCGGGTGTCAGGGCTTGTCACAGGGAGTGGAGGTAGCTTCCAGAGCCGACGTGGCCAGGATGTGTCCTGGAGCTGCAGCAGTACCCGTGGCCAAGCTGCCGGCTGTGCTCCGCCTCAGTGAGCCTTCCCTGCTGGCCGCAAGCACTGCAAGCAGTGATGGGTATTGGATGTGGCTGCATGAGGGCCTGCTTGGAGGTACAGTAGGTGCTGTTGTGAATGCTATTGACTTTTTTAGGCTCAGCCAAAATGGATGCTGTGATGACAGTGACTATAAGCCTTTCACTGAAGCAGTGCAGTAAAGGAGCAAGGGATTTTGATCATGTAACCAACCTGGTATACTTTCTGAAAGAATTGGAAAACAGGCTGAGCCTTCCCCTTGGAAATGGTGCAATGAAGAACTCAGACTGCTCTTTTGAAGTTTAGAGGCTGTACAATGCAGAGGGGGGAAAAAAAAGGAGCTTTTTGACCAGGTTTTTTCTTTCCTCAAATAGTGAAGGTACTACTATATCACAGTAGTGGATGTGACATTGCTTTTGTCTGTGATAGGCAGTGCGTTTGGCTGAGATCATAGGAAATTTGACCAGAAAATGCATTTCTAATTAAAACAGCTGTTACAAATTCTTATCTATTTGGTACTCTCAATCGCTGGCTGAGTCAGGATGGTTTTGCATGGAACGTATTCCTATCAAGGAACTAACATTATTTCTGAAGAGTTTCTTTGCGCTGATTTCATATTCTGGAGAATCGTGGTTTATGTCCAGATTCCTGGCTTTTTTTTTTTTCCCCCCATCATTATTGCTTACTTAAGGAGAATCGACTCCCTCTTCACAGGGGAACATCTTGTTTTGTCTGTTGATTTACCATTATTACATTGCATGATCAAAAGGAGCATCGTTCCATTTGTGTAAAGCCACTAATCTGTTTAGAATTTAAATTAGTTGACACTCTGCTCCAGTGAATTCCCTTGGCACAGATGATAGGTAGGATCACAATAAGGGCATTTTTGTTTTCATTTATAACATCTGTTTTTATAGTTCTTGAGGGACCAGTTGCAAGGAGTGCAACTTTGAAAGCGAAGAATCTTTGTTCCTTCTTAATTTCTACACTGAGTGTCGTTCCCTTCAGCAGAAAGCACAACTTGACAGGAATGTGTCTGTATGTGTAGGAATGTCGCAGCGCTATAGGATAAGTGACAGTCTTTGAGGAATACGTGCTTGCAAGCACAGTCTGACATTGCTGTGGTGTTCAGACTTCTGGTTCTGTAACAGAACTACTTCTGGAGTATTTCATTATGATTAATTAACTTTTCAAAGTAAGGTTTATATTGTGCATGAATAGACTAAGTATGTAAAATCTCTGGTTCATCCTCAAATTATTTCAAGCAGCTGGAATTCCTATTAAAATTTGCAGTAGCTGGGGAAGAATAAGCAGTCCATTAAAGAAACAAGATATATATATATATCTTATATATATAAAATATATATATTTTATGATCATGAGAGTAACTCTTTTTTATATTCTCAGTGTCTGAGTATGTGGATGTATTTTAATTAGTATTTTGATGAAATGTTTGCAAATGTGATTGCAGACACTTAGGTATCTGCTGATCATTAGCTATTACTGGCAAATTATGCAGTTAGCATATTCAATCATTTCAGTCTGTTTCTATTCAAATATGGTTTAAAGATGCTGTGTATTACTTTGTAATTTCTTTGAAATGCATAAATGTGTTTGTAATGGAGAACAAATTACATATCTGTTTCCTTAATAATTCAAAGTTAAATAGTAGAATCTTGTTTTAATTTAAAACATCTGAATTTATAGGACAGCTCTGAAGAAAGCCCCTATCTTGTAGTGGTTGTCCCACCAGCTCTTACAGGCTGCCCTTTGAAAAATATTCTAGGGTTCTTCCTGGTACAAGTCGCAATTCTATTCATCCACTGTTATTTTCTATATCCAAGCGTCTTTTTACAAGAAAATCAAATGTCTTTTTGATGGTAGTACTAATTCTTAAAATATAACTGCAAGTTACCCGATTCTTGTATTTAAAAATCCATGCTAACTAGAGAATTAAAGGGTAAAAAAAACCCAAACCGACAAACTTTATTTGGACTATCTTAATAAGCAGCTTATTAATTATGTTTTATATCACTGTGAAACAGCTGTGCACACATCATTAGCATGAGATTACAACCAGTTCCATTAGTCTAATAACTGAAGTTGCTAGTCCAGCTGTTCTTTGTTAAAAGCACTTGGAAATATACATCATAACTTACATGTCTTTAGGTTTTGTGTCAGAAGCAGGATGGGTCTTTAGTGCTGCTCCATGGGCTGAAGGACAGGCTTGCTTGGAGCAGGCACTGCCCTTCTTGCCTAGTGTGGAGTTGCAGTCTGCCCTTAATGCAAAAAAGGGCTCTTGGACAAGTGTGGTTTTTCTCCTCCGAGGTTTTTTGGCCTGTATTTCTGTCCAGTTACTGGAACAGTCAAAGCTGGGCTGTGGAGATCTGGGGCTATGTGTTGCACAACCAGTGCCTGGAAGCAGGGTGGTATGCAGAGTTGTGGGGTGGTGGCCCCTGCTGACAACGTGGGGACAGTTATGTCTCCTTCAGACAGCTCCAGTTATCTTACCCTTTGTTAAACAAAGATTTCTTGAAGGAGATATCTTTATTACAAATCTTAATTGCCAAGTTTCACTGATGGCTTGATTAGCTGTCTGAGAGCAGGATTTAATGATGCCTGGTGCAGTATGTCACTGCCTGTTTAAACAGCTGGATATGCTGAATAACAGCTTAAACAGCAGCATGCTCTTCTCTAGACACTCATTTATGAGGGACAGCAAGGGCAAGGCTACTAAAAGACAGAAGCTGAGTAAACTTTCTTGCTTGGACAGCTGAGGTTAGCTGTCCTGGTCCCAGCCTACAGCCCTGTGGCAGTGTGTGGCTGAGCCATTTAATGGTTGCGAGCACCCACGGCCGGGCTACCGCCATGGCCCCATCCCCACTGCTTAGGAGACCTCTGAAGCTGAGCTGCCATCTGTGTGCTAATAAACGACTGTAACCGGACCCTCTCCCACTCACCGGGATCTGGGCAGCTCTCCCTGGAGAGTTTGCTTCATGCATTACAGTGATGTTATGTATAAAAGCTCATGTTTGGGGACTAAGGAGTACCTCTTATCTATGCTTTACTATGGAGTAACCAATTCAATAAACAGAATCTCACCCAAGTCCATTGCAGATAGTGGGGAAAAAAAAAAGCTTGAGTGCTGCTGCTAGTGCCTGGTTTTGCTCAGGAAATCTTGCATTGGAAGGAGCACGAGCCTGAGCGCAGCCAGCGCTGTGGTGATTGATGAGTGCACACACAGGCCCTAATGAGCCTGTGTTGACTGTCTGTGGTACTGTGAAATTAAAAATAAATATTTAAAAAAAAAAAAAAGGCCTGAACCAACCAACTTGCAAACAGTTTCTAAAAATGGTTATGAATTAATATTGTGAGTAACTGCTGGCCTTTATCTAGAAGTGTGTACATTTGTAAAAGAGGTGGTCTATGAGTGGTATTTCATTATTATTAGAACTGGCTATATTCAACAATTGATCGTTTCCATGTAGATGTTTCTCACACTGTTAGAGGTGAGATCAGAACTGATTGGTATAAGACAAGCAGCAAGCTGCAGCACAGCAAGTTTCTTGATGGAGTCAGGATGTATGAGGAGTAAAATGGCTGTTCACATCCTTTGGGACTGCAAAAGAAAAGGAGAGAATTTACTTATATGAAGAATCTTTAGTATTTGTGTACCATCCTTCAGACTCTGAAATGCACTGTTCAGCAATCTTTGCCTCTTTATAAATGGTTTCAAATTATGGATGATATTTAACAATGATTGGACTCCTGAATGTTAAATCTTTCCTGAAGTTGTAGAGAAAATCAATCTGCATTCATTTAGTAGGGGGGAAAGGAGTGGTAAAATTTAATACCCTGTTCAGGGGCTTTGTGTTAGCAAATACTAATCTAGTATATTTTCTATATTACAAGAAAATTCAGAGTAAGTTCTGCTTATTGTAATGCATTTCTGCAGGTTCTTTATTTATTTGAAAACAAGAGAAGAAGATTTAGACAGGCAATGATTATTGTTGCTGAGGAAGTTGCAACAGTACCAGCTGCTCGAAAGTAAACCGAGAAATTACGCCTTCTATATTTCTTTCCTGGGAGAACTGCTGAAAACTTCCTGCCCTTTCTAGTTCTGTTCTGTGGCCAGAAATGGTGTTGGAGTCCTGTTACTGATATCTGTTGCTCTGTGATTTTTAGGAACGTTTACAAATAACCCTATGACGCAAGTTCTATAATGACTGTGCTTGTACCATTATAAAGGCAGAATTATATCTGCTTTAATTTAGTCAATCTGGTTTAAAGTGTAGTTAAAGTCTGACAGTTAGCAAAGTAGAATCTGGCACTGTTTTGCAACTGATATAAATATTTGTTCTGCAGTTTGTGTTTTGTAGTAAGATATGCAAGTGCAGAAATGCAGTGATTAACAAGAGGTTTTTAAAACAGGAAAGCAGAACTAACTTTCAGAGAAGTCTGTGCAGAAAGATCTGCTTCTTCTAAATCTGGCACTCAAGTTTAATTTGAAGCGTTGACTCTTAGAAATCCCTTTCACATATAGGCATACGTGAATAGCATGCAGCCCATGTTTGGCAATCCATGACTCTACTTGCTATCTGTTAATTCTAATCTCATCTTTTGTTATAATTTTTTTTTTCAATTTCCTGTCGTTCTTGAGGTTTTTCAGACATGTTACCTCTCATCCACAGCAACCCAGTCATGATAGTAAATATTGGAGGATACAGAGTTACAAGGTACTTGTGGTTGTAGCTAATGGGACTTTGATATGAGCCTGCACCTTTGAGTAGCTGTAAGCTGTGAGATGAGTGGTGGCATGCAGGAAAGTGTTCTGTGCGGAACAGAAGTCAACTCTATAATATATAGATCAGATTTAAAAACTAACAAAACAAAAACCAAAAGCAACAACAGAACTTCCAAATATGAAATAGTGTTCTCTCTGCACCAATCATCTCTTTCTCTCCTGGAGTGTGATTCAATAACTCTTTCTCAAGAGGAAAGACTGTGTTTGCTAACTCAGTACATTTGTTCAGAATCCTAAGGGAAAATAAACAGTTGTCATATGGCTCTATCTTTTGCCTCCTTATGCCAGCAGCTTTTTTTGTCCAGAAACTGTTCTGTTGACCTACTGCTTTCTTTGACCATAAGTACATCCTATAAACTGACACTGGGTAGATGTGAAAAACACAAACTTTAAACATATGCATTGTATACTTAAGATCTTGTTTGTTTACTGCTGGATTACATTAACCAAGTATATGTATGTAGGTATAACTTATAATCATCGTTATATTGCATATAATGGGTTTCTGCTGTTTCCATTTGTCATCTTTTTAAAGTGTGTGGGTTTTTAAATGTTTGTTTAAGACTCCAAGTCTAGGCTATGACTCTGGAGGAAAAAATAAATAAGAATATTCTTTTCAAGAAGTTGAATACTGTCTTACTGTGCGATAAGTGGAAGCTCATTTTGTTCTAGAAACCTGAATTGTGGAAGTACTCTTGTATTCAGATTTTGTAGATGACTTAACAGTTCTTTGAGCTTTCAGCGTACTGTGTGAGCAATGTATAAACATCAAAAGGGCATGGCTGTTGGCACCACCAGTGACCTCCTATCTACAGAGCTTCAACATGTCTCAGAAGAATATGGAATAATTAGTTTTAGTGAAGTCATCAAAACTGCATGGGAAGAGAATTGTTATTATGACTATATTGAAGAAGCAGCGATGGTGTACAGTCTTGCATAGGCCAAGGATCCATTTCAGTTTTTACTTTTCTATTGTGGGCTTAAAGAAAATGTAGCACAAGCTTTAAAAGCTCTTTCAGAGCTCAGGAATTAGTTGATAACTCGCTATTGTATGTTGTTTAGCTTTTTTGGGTGCAAAGCCAGAAAATAATCTATAAATGATATTTTTAAAAAGACTATATTAGCCAGTTGTTTGGATTCCCATGTTTTTATCTTGTTTAGAATACACTGTAGAGTATTTTAGTTTTTCCAGTGTATCTTCCAAAAATATAACTCATCTGTCAAAGGCATCACAAGAGGTTAGTTGTACAGTTGTAGTCTGCTACTAAATACCATTTAATTCTTCCAAAATTTAACACTTTATCATGATGTATGGGAAAAATTTAGGTCTAGAATTCCAGTTGTGGATCATACCTTCATTGCATGCTTGTTGACCTGCACTATGATTCTTTTTTTTTTTTCAAACTCAGGCTTGTGGTATCATGCTTATCAGGCCAATGATATTAAAGTGACATATTTCCCGAGCAGGGCTGGTAACATGCTGGGACATACCCATTAGGACATGTTCCCATTAGGAGCTGGGAACATCAAGCTCCTGTGCTGTGCATGGCTGGGGACGGCAATTTGCAATTCCATTTTCAGTTGACATAAATACGTTACCTGTGAATTTCCAAGTGGCAACTCTATACATTCCATCAGATATTCAACTCAAGAATTTGATCATGTCTCTTTACCAGAATTCTATACCATAGAATAATATCATCTCTTTTTTGCAGCAGGCACACTTCCAAACAAATGTTTTCAAGGATGAAGTGCAGAAAGAGTAAAACTTCATCACAAAATCTTTGACGAACGTCTTGAGAACTGCAACCTCTGCCATCAAATAGAACTGATGCATTGGTTTCCCCAAAACAAGGTCAAATATTCTAGTGGTTTTATGTTTTTGTTGCTCTTTTAAAAATGTTTTAATTAAAACAAAACAAAACAAAACAAACTTATTTTGTTTTTTTACATGCCTTACGTATATTATATATTTTGTATGCAGCCCAAGACAATTCCTTTTCACTCTATGTAGCCCAGACAAGCCAAAAGGTTGGACACCCATGGAGTAGGTTGTCTGCCTTGGGAAAAACAGGAGATAGGAAAATGTAATCTAAAACCAACCAAACTTTCCCCCCCCCCCCCCCCCCCCCCCCCCCCCAGCAGTTAATCTGTGGAAAGAATACATAATCAAAGTTTAGTCAGAAGTCTGAAGTTGCTAGCTAAAGCTGTTTAGTGTCACTCTTGATAGCTAATTCTCAGTTGAGCGTAATTTTAGACATTCCTTGTTACTATGCATTTGAACTGTGACAGAGGAGGAATCCAAACTGAAAATGCTTTTTCAGCTGTGGTGCATTTTAGTGCATCTCTCCAGTGATGGAGAAGCATGCTCCAACATAGAGTAAGGCAAGCTAAATCCAGTCTGATTTTTATGGAAAACTGACTTCTGTTTATCTCCCACATCTATGGAGGTGTGGAAGACATAACAGACACAACCACAATAGCTTCATTATTGTGCTTGAATGCATTCGCATGCCTTCTGCCTTCCGAATAAATGGTCAGACTATGCCTTAAATTAAGGTCACACAGATAATTGCCAAGGCTACCTGGAATAGGGTTGTAATAATACAGCTTTTCTTTGACTTTGCATGTATGTATACATATAGTTTATTTACTTTTAAATCCTATTAGGTTTTCAGTTCCCAAGCCTTTTCCGTAGCCTATAGCAATTTGTTCATTTGTTTGCTGGAAGCCTTTGGTGGATTATTTTGCAATAAGGCTGTGTTTTATAGGCACCAGGACACGGATCAAAAACCAGTCCTTGTTTACTATTATAAGCCACTAGTTTTACAGATAGGCAAAGGTTTTGATGGCATAATGCAGTACTATGCACATATGTCCTTTGATCTTACTGCACGCTCCTATTCCAGAGAAGTCCTCGGCAGTTGAATCCAAGAGCAGAATGTCAGCTCCCATATGGCTGCAAGCAATATCCTCATTTTTGGCTGCTTTAAAGCTACTGTACTAGTGCCCGCAACCCCTGGTAGAAATTATGTAGTAATCTCTGTCAGTGTTCATTCATGATAAATAAGAACCATGTGGGTGTACAAGGAGCAACTGCAGCGCTTTGCATGTTCCTCTGCCAAGGTATGAGCAGAGAGGTCACTGCAACTGAGTGCAGTCCTGCCGCGGCAGTGATGGCTAAGACCTCCGCACAAATCGGTGGAAACAAAGGCACTGGTTTACAGCTCTTATTTCTGGAAATACGTATTTATGAGGCAGATTCCCAATGGTGGCAGCCCAAAAGATTGAGTGAGGGAGTGAAGTGTTTCGATAAACAGTCATTGAGTTTGCTAATATGTTGCATGAGCTCTTTATGCAGCGTTGTCTTTCACTACTTGAGTACTCAACCGTTTCCTAATTTGCACATAAAAATGAGTTCTGCCTGACACTGGATATACTTCCCGTGGCCAAACATGTGCTCTCAGGCTTGTTTTCAAAACATAACAGCTGCTTTGTGAACATAACTATCTGAAAGCTGTCTGGAATAATTGCACTGTAATAACATCGGCACCCTCGTATCTGGCATGAAGCTCTTCCGAGGTTTTTTTTCCCATGCCTTCCTGTTGAACCTCTGCGTAGGGTTTACGTTTCCTTTTCACACAGACCGATTTCACTTGTGGCAGAGAGTGCCAGGCAGCAATCCTCTGTGTCTGCCATGGTGGCTGTGGGCTGCATGCTGCCGTGCAGCCCGGGCCTGAGAATGGGCAGGGTGCTGGCTGCCTGCTGCGTTCGTGGTTTCATCTGTGTTTGTATTTGGGGGATGCTGTTACTTCTGGAAAACACTACTGAATGTGCCTTCATCCCTGCTGTGAGAGGGATAGTCAGTCTGAAGGAACTGGGTAGATCAAGTGTGGATGTTAGACCACACCGCAGAGCTCCTTGTGGGTAGGCTGCTGTGTGGAGGACAGGGTTTGCTCCCAAACAACAGTAAAGCGGGAACTGTGCTGCTTCAGCCAGAAGTCATCATGGTGTTTGAGTGAAGGATTTTTTTTTGTCTCTCTCACTGAAAAACAAACACCTGGCCACAGCCATAACTCAGGGTCTGAGAAATTGGGGGCAGCTTTGTGCTGCAGCACACAGTGGGAGCCCGCACAGCCATGCTGCTGACACAGGTCAGGTGCTCCTTCTGCCACCAGAACTGCTCGCTGTGGTAGGGGCCATGATGGCATCTAAAGCAGATGTAGCCAAGCACGTGATGAAAGTGGAATGGAGGCTTGGATGTAATCAATCCCCCAGAACCTGTGTTTTACTTGCACACTTGCCTTATTGGGAGTTCTTGAAAGTTGCTTTGGATACGTGTTATTGGATGTAAACCGTTAGAACACTGATCCCATTCATTGTACGTAAATGGGAATGAGGAATAGACTCAAAAATGAATGATGTTAAAGGGTTAAAAAGGAGTAATGGTCAGAAGCATCCTTTTTGCTCACTTCCGCAGGAAGAAACACGCATCTTTTCTGCCAGCAAAGCTGGTGCAAGTTATCACTTTTAAATCAAGTCAGAGGAGCCTGCAGGAATTTTGTTAACATTTTGCAATATCTTGCTAGTGAGACGAAAAAGGAGCTACTTTCCTCATTTGTTTAGTAATCCTCTATATAATGTGCCAAGGTAACTGTCATTTAATGTACTTTTCTTCAGGCACTCTATTAACAGGATAAAATCATACTCTGTTTGCTCTTTTATTTAAAACAGATGCTCACACGTGCACACACAACCAATCAAGCAAGAAAGCAGAATAAACAGAACTCCAAAGACTAAATATTCTGTGAAGAGTCTATTTAGAATCTGAGATTCTAAATTCTGTAGTTACAGCATTCTTCTCCATTTAAAACTGTTTAAATACCAGATGCACACAAAATCCAGTGACACAGAAATAACACCTTTTAAAACTCTTCATCTGTAACTTTAAAAAACTGACCATTGGCAAGTATACAGAAAGCATTTACAAAGTAAATAGTACCTTTATAAAAATAGCTTCCTGTCCGTTCTGTGACTATTTGCAAAACTGACTCACGCAGCTTATTTAGATTTACTGGGTATGAGCACAATACAGGTTCCTTTTGTTTTTGTGTGAATTTTGCACTGAATCTTGAAATGCATGAACAAGGTATAGGTGGAATTACTATGAGTTTCATTAAAAAGGAGTAACAGTATCCCCTAAAGAATAGTAGATTGTTTTGCTAAAATGTATTTGTACATTTCTTTAAGACAGTCTTTGTTACACTTAGTGACTGTGAGGGAGAAAATAAAATCAATCCGATGTGGCCCACATTTTATCACTTAAACCATGTTGTCAAGTACTGATTTTGAAATCCTTGCTTTGAGCATTCCTCAGGAAGCAGTAGGTGTGAAAAATGTCTATCCCAAACCAAACTTTGCAGTTACAGTCAGTGCTTGACTGTTCTCCTAGGAAACTGTCAGCAATGGATTCACTTGGCTTGGTGGTGCAGTCTAGTATGATCAGACTTTCCTTAATCTGTTCCATAGAAAAAAATCCTACCCTCTGTCTCCAGCTGTTTTAGCCATAATCTAAGATGTCATGTTCTTCATCCATTCTGTGGTGACTTCTGTAGAATTACTTTAAATTGCACAACCTTTAGAAGAACATATCATACCATTATCGCTGAACTTACGTCCATCTGTGAGTCAGTGTGCCTGTGAGTGCACTGCATTGGAATTCTCTGGGATGGCCCTCCTGCTCTTTTTAGGTGTGCACATGGGATTTTCTTCTGACTCTTGACCACAAAAGGCTGCTAGCACTCAGGCTGGAAAAATGTGGTGTCTATACCCTTTAAAACTGTCTTTCCATAATGTTTGGGTGTCCATACCAAATTGATTGAAGAGTTTCAAATACTGCCAGTTTCTTTGACGCACGTTGCACTGCAGGAGCATCAGTGTGGTATGGCAGAGTCAATAATTAATTTGGGCAGCACCAAGCAACAGCTGTAGAAGGCCTGTTCAAAACAAACAAGGTAGTGTTTTCCTTTGAGTAGGTGCTGGTATGGGGGGCTGTCATTGTGTAAGGTTTACATCAATTTGGTGGATGACTGGCTAAGAGTGAGGTTAAGAAACAATCTAGTGTTTGAAGACGTAGAGAAATCATGTCTAGGTCACGGAAAACTGAGGTTGGTAAGAAAGCACTGTATATGATTTCCTTATCCTTGCTATTCTTCATGGTACTCTGATGGCTGCAGCTGAGAATGACTATCACATCACTGTCTGACCTGGCTGGAGTGCTTGTGGGAGTGAGCTGGTGACTCATACCATATCTGTCTTATTTCACAGGGGGAGGAAAAGAAGAAATCAGTGGCTCCTGAGACCAATCTCCATAGATTTCCTGCTGCAGTTGTATTAGACAGATTTCATTAGAATTTCATTAGAATGTTTATTTTTTTGTGTTTTTGTTTTGTTTTATTTTGTTTTGTTGTTGTTGCTCTTCAAGTTATGTCTGTGTTAATACAACTATTATTGCTGGCTTGACTGCTCATTGGTACCCTCTAAAGTATACTGATAGCTGTCTGTCAAGCATCGCCATCTCTAGCAAGTGCATTTCTTATATGAAGGAAAAGGGAAGCAGGCTGCTTCCTTGTGTGTCAATTTTGTGGGCATCAAACAAAAATAAAATAGTAGGCTGTGACAGACTTGAGTACACTCAGGATGAACTCTTCTGTGCCTATAGACTTCAAAGTTTGCACTAGTGGAAAAGACCAAAGGGTTAATAGGAATGTTTTTCACAGCAGCCATTTCTAGCAAATGTTACTGTGCTGGGCAGGATAAACCCAGAGGATGTTTTATAGAAAAGTGAGGCAACAACAGGCGCTGTGTCTGGTATAGCCATTAGAGGTGATTCATTTTACTTTCTGTACCAATTGATCTCCTGGGCTCTGTTTAGAGGGCAGCCGTTGCTTGAACTGAGACCAAATGGAGGAACTACAATGTGCTCTGGGATCCAGGCAGATCTGATTAAGTACTCAATGTTGGATAGGTATCTTATATTTTCGATAGCTTTGAATTGTGTACCGTGATTATGGAGCATATTGCAGAGTACAGAATGTTTTCAATAGTATAATCAGGAGAATATCAAGCTGTTTAGAGGGAATTTTTGGCCCTACTTGAACTGTGTCAAAAGCCCTGGGATATAAAAAGGAAACTGGTTGCATGGTCATTTGCTTGCATTCAGTAAGAAGACAAAATTAGTACTAGTATAATTTGCAGACACCAGATTCTGAATAAAACAAAAACCCATGCTCTTTTGTCACTGTCCAAGGACTTAAAAGCAGTCAGTGCAGCCTGCTGGACTCTGTGGTGTTCACTGTTCGCTGCTGGGTGAAGCTCTCTGCTACCACTCATTCATGAGACAAGAAGTGACAGGATTAGCTCAGATGGAGTAGTAATAAATTATTTTTGTTTCAAAGATTCCTTCCTGCCCAGAGGTCATACTAGCTTTGTTTTCATCTCTTGAGTTAGCTGTTTACAGAGCAGATACTTCTCTGCTTCCTCTTCCTGAGGATAATTTTAAATACAGCATCTTTGTCTGTAGAATTTCTTGTCTGGTGATGTCTCATGCGTATAACATGACAGTGTATTTGCCTCATCTCTTGGAATCAGCTGTAGGCAAATTGTGAAGTCACTTGATATAGTGTGCTTTTGTTGTAACTGTGGCCTGAAAACTTAATATATGTTCCTTCTTTTTCTCTCACAGATAACCTCCTAGTTTTTACTGTAGCAACTAAAGAAACCGATGGCTTTCATCGCTTCATGCAAACTGCAAAGCACTTCAACTACACAGTGAAGGTACCGTACGTTCTCGTGCCAAGTAGTCATACGACACAGCCTTTAAGGTAGAAACAGTGCAGTAATAACTGAATGTGTTGAAACCTTCCCATGGGAGTGAAAGAAGATTAGTAGATACTGTGGTCAGGTCCCTCAGTCATTCTGTCATGATTTATCATCTAGTCTGGCCTTGCAGTGCAACTTTTTTGTTTTGAGCAGCTGCACAACTGCTGCTGGAAGCTGTACTGACGGCACAGGAGGTGGTGAGTGTTCCCATCCTGCTTAACCAAGGTGGGAGTCCTGCTGTGGAGAAAGAGGGAGGGTCACAACTGCAGGCTTCCTTCTGTTTCCCAAGACCCTGTAACTCAATGAGAGCACAAAACATTTCTATTGATTTTCCTAGCCTCTTGTGTCTTGTTCCCCGTCTCCATACGTCACGTACCGAAGTTGGCCTCTACATGACCTTGGGAAAAAGCAAAAGCCCTAGCTATCTTGTAACTTTCCACACAATTTTTGTCTACAAAAGAAAAAAATCCAGGAATTCAGATTGTATTACGACATTCTTCTGCTTGCTTACTCACCACAGTGTCTGACTTGTAATTAGGAAATGATTTGGTCTCTGAAGTTTGACTTTTGTTGTTGAACTTGAAAACCTGAGAAAACCTTTCCTAAAATTAATGTTGTTCTAAAGCACTTGAGGAGCCTGGGCTCTGCATACACCTATTAGCTTTGCAAATTTGTCTAAAACAGCGTGCAATTCAGTTCTTTCAGGTTTTAGGAGTTCCAAAAATCTTATCTTTCAAAGGCTCAAAACCCACAAAAGTGCTAAGGTAAAATTGTCACTCGGCCACAGAGAAATGTTGTTTAACTGATTTTAGCAGCCAGTTGTAAACTGGGGAATCTATCCTTCATTTGTATGAAAGTGTACTGGGGGTATGTCAGGAATACTGGAGCTTGGAATTTGTATTAGTAATATCCTGATCCCTCAATACTTCCTGTTCCTAAAATGATGAAATTGTCTTCTAAATATCTCATTCAGAATGTTCTTCTAATACAAGTTTTGAAACGTTATTCATTTTTTCCTTTTTCTGATGGAAATGTGTTTAAATAAACAGTGGTAGCAGGCAATTGCTTGATTCTTATTTGGTTAAGAAATTTGTCTCATGTTTTTGCAGTGATGTCATCATGCTGAATGCTGCTTCAGACATGGAAAACTTATGATGCTGGAAATGCTGGCTTGCTGTGCTTTAATGCATTGCTTCTGCTTTAACATCTGTTTTCAATAAGGGTCTGCTTTCAAAAGCCTCTTGTTTTTTGGTACCAGCAAAAAAAAAAAAAAAGACTTTTTACTTATTCCAGGTACTTGGAAAAGGTGAAGAGTGGAAAGGTGGTGAGTTGGCAAACTCCATTGGTGGAGGGCAGAAAGTCCGACTGCTGAAAGAAGGCATACAGGGCTATGCTGATCAAGAGGACTTGATTGTAATGTTTGTTGAATGGTGAGCAAACCTGGCTTGTTGTCATTACATTTTAGCTTAGTTGCGCTCACAGAAGTAGCTGATGTGACATGTTGAAAGTTGCATGACCCTCTCTTTGTTTGAGAATGTTTGCTCCCATTTTTTTCATTCATAAAAATAGTAGATTCTGCTTGGAGCAATCACTGCTTTTTTAAAAGGATTTACAGATGTAAGAGTTGCTCATAGTTCTGCTGCCTCGAGGGGGTGAAAAAATGTTGGAGCTGACAAGCTTTCAGGCAATCAGGCAATCGTGCATCCATCCCTCATTCTACTGCGGTAGTGTGGGATGTGGCTGAGGGCTGGGAGCTGGGGGACTGGCAAAAGCAGCTCCAGAAATAATATGGCCAGAAGAGACCAGAGTGTGATCTCCTTCCATGAAGTAACAGTGACATGGAGGAAGCTGGAAAACAGGCACTTGAGGAAAGCATACAGTGAGACAACTCCTTTAATGTGCTGGAGAGCTGAAGCGAGACACTGTGCCATACAGCCCCCCCCAGTGCCTGCTGTGTCTGCAGATGGAAGCACGGAGACAGGGCTGCTGTGGGTGCCAGATTACTGGTCACAGCATGGCTATGCCTGAGCATCCTTGTTGGAGGCCAGATAGCCTTCTTTCTGTTGCAGAAAGCAGGGGACACAACAAGGGGTTTAGAATGTTTACTTTTTTTTTTCTTTTTCTCTTCCTGTGTGTGACAAGAGAATGCTGAGAGCAGCTAAGGGCCCAGCTCATGGCAGCCACCAAGGCCTCTCACACCCATGCTAGGGTCACTGAAGGAATCCTACAAAGAGGATGTGGGGCTGTGAGGGCAGGTCTGGAGCTTGTACGTGGTTCACACTCTGTTACCAGCTCATCTTGGAATGTCTGCTACTGAATTTTCCTTCAGCAGTTTGAGCAAGCTTTATATGGGAAATGGATTTTTACACTTCTGTAACTTTAAAAGTTACATACAGTTTGGAGCTACACGTTCTTGTTTGTTTGTTTGTTTTCTTACTAACTTGATTAGCAGTTTTCTGTTCAATAAGTAGAAAAAGTAACTTTGTAAAAATCAATATGTACATGCTCGTGGTGCTCTAGAGATCATGCGAAACCTGAAAGGTATTTGAGAATAATGTGGGGAATTGTTTTGATCTGTACTAGAGGCTCAGATAAATCATCTGTTTACTTAGCGCTTACTGCTTATATATCTTACTGTTTTCTAGCTTATTATCTCAATGCCTCAGTATTTTTCCCTATATGGTGAAGTACTTAAATTGATTTGGGTATAGCTCAAATTTCTCCAACATAATTTATTATCTCCAGGATGGGGTGTCTAAGAGGGGGCGATGGATGAGAGTACAGCAGACCATGTGTGTTCAAGTACAGATGTCATCATCTTTCTTGTCTTGAAAACTTGCCATTTCAAGCCTCCCAGGTTCCTGAAGGCTATAATCCCAAATACATGTTGATTTAAAGCTTTTGGGACAGACTCCAAGTAGGAAAAAAAAATATTTTTCTTTCTGATTCTAGCATTATGTTTTAATTATAATGAGCCTTTAGATTTCCAGGAATCCTTGTTATTGATTTAAACACCGAGAAATGTAGCATATCTGTAGGAAATTCCTTTCTTTTTCAGGTATTTTCTTTATATTCTCTGTGAAGCATTTGGGATATTAATCTTGGTGGGGGGTGGAAGGAATCTCCTGGTTTATTTACTGTAACTAGGCAAATAATTTACAACGAACTGTTTGTGCAGCTTCTTGCTATTTTTTGAGCAGTGTTTTTTATGTGACTCGCAATTCTGGAAATAGTTTCAACTTTTTTAGTGGTCAGCTTGTGTCTAGGTGCAGATGGAATACAATTTAAATTAGGTTTGTTTTTGTGAGAGCTAGCTGCTGGTTTATTTTGGACTGTTTCAGACTGAACTGGCTAACGGCCAGCACAGACTGGGCTGAAATGGTTGGTGCTGTGACTGTTCACCCAGAACTCCCACAGCAATCTGCTTGTGTTGTAGAAGATTGTTGAAGTCTCGATCATTTTTTAAAACATTTGCCAGGAAATGAGGGATAACCGTTTTGAGATACGCAGAAAATGCAATTAAGGTGTGATTCTGGTAGAAATAGATTGTAAACAACTAAGTGTGTGGTCTAGCAGTTCACTTAAATAATATGAAATATGGGACCTGCATTGCTGGTTGCAAATCCCCCTTGTTTATACATGGAACTCTTTAACTTGCAGCTCAAATAGTAACAGGTCTTTATTGTTTATAAAGCTGTAGATGCAAAGTTGCACGTTCAGTTCTGGAAGATCTGCACCCTGTGATCACTTCCCAGCTGTGACAAGGCGCTGGGTGCACAGAGGGTGTGACTTGGGGCCAAAAAAGGAGGAGAGCTGGGTGGATTCCAACTCTGAACATCAACCATCTGGGAACTTCAGGAAATGGGACTGGAGTTGTGGAACCTTTATTTACCCCGTCCACCTCCTAGTTAATCGAAAGGATTTACAAAGAATAAATAAGAGTATCTGAGCTTTTCCAGCTTGTCAAAATGACCTGCCTCTTTCTGGATATATCTCTACTTATTCTTCTCTGTCCAATTCTAAAGTCCTATTCAAATCTAGAACACAACTCATGTGCATAATTGTCACAGATAGTCCTGGAATCCATTTTGCAATGGTCTCAGTGGGGTAGACCTCAATTGGATCTTCCTTATGATAGGAATTTGGTGCTGTGTCTGACATAGTAGGGAAGCGAAGCAAATAGATAGGTTTCAGTTTGGCTCTAGAAGTTCTCCATTTGTCAGAGACAAATGGAACTGTGTAAAGCCACAGATGAGAACTAGCAGTGAGGAGCAGGAGGCTGTTTGGGGAGCGGTGTAGGGTAATCCTGCAGGTTACTTCTTGATGAAACAGAACCACAGAAATTAGTGGAAAATGTACATACTCATAGACTCATGCCCCTGCATAATATCCCTTTGTATGTAAAGTTTACAATAATTGCTAATACAGTTTAGCTGTTCTGAGCTGAGCTCTGTGCTGTGTTCTGTATTATGAACTGTGCTGCACTAAGTAGCATATCCCTTTCCCGAGCAGAGCCTGTGGCTAGCCCAGCGTGTTGCTCAGCTTTGGCTTTTTTTCCAGAATGACACTCATTGGGAAGCAACGTTCCAGGGGTGTTTGGTTCCTTCCTGCAGCTGCAAATCATTGCAGCAGCAGCACTAGCCTGATCAAAGAGGAGAAGCACAGCCTGCCATAAGCTATTAAGTTAAAGCCTCAGACAAATCTCTGTTTTTGTCTGTCTTCAACTTGTCTCCTTTTTCTTGCTTGTTCTTCAGGCCCGTTCTGGCTTTGAATCAGACTGCACTAGCTGAATGGGAAAGGGAGGAAAGTACTGTTCTGTATATTTTGGGCAGAAGCAGGCAGTTTTTGCAAAACTGGGGAAGCTCCAAAATGTACAATACATTTTTCTTTTTTTTTTTTGTCTTCATACATTCTTCTGCCAAAGTTACAGAAAAACAAAACAGTGAAGGTTTGCAGAACCCCACTTACTTTATATAGACTACATAACACTTCCTCTCCAGGGCTCATGCTTTGCTCTGCGGTGGAGATCCGTTGCATTTGTAAGCCAGCTGTTGTTCGGTTTTCTTAGTCCAATTGCATGAAATCCCCTTTGAAGAAAGGACATTTTAAATAATTCAGAACTGTAACAAAGAAGCACCAGAAGGCAGTAAGGGTTGGTTTCTTGGCACTCTTGCTGAGTAACACATTGCAATGCAAAAAATTCTGTTTACTGCTCGTAGGGTACTGCTGTCCTATCTCCTAGCCTGGCTTAAATACTTAGCAAGAACAAAATCTTGATAAAAATGAGACCTTTGGAGCTGGTAGCTGTACCTTTCCTCTACTCTATTTCAGGACTGCAGATTTTAGGTACCTAAGGCAGATGCATGAAATAAGAATATCCCCAGAAACATAACAGCTGAGACACTACCATTAAATTCAGATATTTTGTTTCTTCAGCCAGAGATTAGTCTGTTATAGTGTGGTCCCAATATTTCCTCACTTCATGCCATGTGAAATGAACCTAGAAGTGTTTTGTGCATTAATGC
Source organism: Meleagris gallopavo (assembly GCF_905368555.1). Classification (NCBI taxonomy): domain Eukaryota; kingdom Metazoa; phylum Chordata; class Aves; order Galliformes; family Phasianidae; genus Meleagris; species Meleagris gallopavo. Next base: position 10,914,384 of record NC_139414.1, on the reverse strand, counting down.
TTTTATATGTTGGCCTCAAGCATGAACAAAGGAGCCTTATGCTCTAAATTATTTAATCATTTACATTCATTTTGTGGTTTTTCAGAGGATTTGATTTAGAATTTGTTCTACAGCAAGGAACCGCTGGGTTCATGCTACTCCATCACTGTATGGCCTTTGCCAAAACTTCACATTTTCTGCTTTTGGCTAATGCTGACCTCCTCTTATGGATAACTCCTCGGTTTAAATATCAGCCTTTCCAACTTTTGGTCTTTGTGATTGAGAATCAGGAGTTAAATCTGATGAATACATAAAAAATAGGCGACTTTTATAAGTAAATATTTTGAAGTTTAGGGTCTTCTGAAGTCTTCAGCACATCAAAAAAGTTAAAGCAAAATTTAAATATTGTGAAGATGTAGCACAGTTTAACGATAGTCCGTGTTGAGAAATAATGTATTTTGAGAAATAAATGTACATGCCTGAGGAGATGTCAGACAGAAGTCTGTGCCAATGTGTTTTGGAACAAGATCATCCCAAGTTTCCTAGTAAATCATCTACAAATGTATATGTTTTTCCTTTTAAATATAAAACACCTTCTTTTAAAGATGCATACTTATATATTACTCAAAATACATGAAACTTGAAAATCAGTTTCAGGTAGAAAAATTCTGAAGGAAGAAGAAATGTAGAAGGCTCAGAAAAATAAATGGAAATGGAAGGGGATACTGTTGGTTAAATAGTATTGGTTGAGGACTTATTTTCCCAGAAGATTTTAGGATTTTTACATATGATACTGCAGGATTTAGTAAGTCACTTTTCAGAAAAAAATGGCTGTCTGTATGATTTAAAAAAATTGAATAATCAAACCATTTGTTGCTTTGAACACAGAATCATTAAAATCAAACCAACAGTGGACATCTTTTCTTCGTTTTCAGCTATGATGTAATCTTTGCGGGAGGACCTGAAGAATTGTTAAAGAAATTTCAGGAAACAAATCATAAAGTAGTGTTTGCAGCAGATGGACTAATTTGGCCAGATAAAAGGCTAGCTGACAAGTATCCTGCGGTCCGGAGTGGAAAACGATTCCTGAACTCAGGAGGTAAATGTGATTTGTGAATATGTTAAATCTTGAACTTGAGCGTAACGCTTTCATTTTCTTTTATGTATTTATATGTGTAGGTATTCCTGAAGAACAGTGGAGAACTCACTGAAGATTGCATTTGCTGTTTACCACTCTCTGTCCCTTGAATGTCTGCTCTTTTGTTCTCAGGAATAGATTTCCTTCGAAGTCCCATGGTACTTTTGGCAATGCCGCTGTGTAAAGTATGTAAATCAAGTGAAGCCTGGGGCATAAATGCCTTGCAATGAAGTGCTATGCAGGGACCACCCAGTTGCTGGTCTAGGGGTAGAAGCACAAGGTAGTACATGCTGTTTACAGGGACAGATTATGAGCTGGGCCACAGAATTTCCTGCCTTGTTGGCACCCTGGTTTCTAAGGTATCTCTGCACCTTGTGCACAAATGCTGGTGATGACTGCCTGTCCCCTCAGCATGGCTTGGATCATTTGATTCAAGAGAAGTGTGGGTTACTCCCATTAATCTCAATGCAGTGTTAATTCTGAAGTCTCCTTTAAATGCCAACTTTGTTAATCGTTTTGCAGGTGATTAATACATGTGTGCATTGACTCTGACATTGTTTATCTGCTACAGAGCTCAGTACTTCCCTCTACCTGGGTAAACAGTCTAGGCACTCTGCAGACTTGAGTGTCCCCACATTTTTCTCTCTTTGCCTAGGCTATCAGGCTATCATCCCTATTTTTCTTTTCTTTTTTTTTTTTTTTTTAAATCTGTCTGGGTTTTTTTGTTTTGTTTTGATTTGGCTTGAATATAATTCATTTCAGGTTCAAATTGAATTCCACTTGTAGTTCTGGCAGGATTAGTTTCAGGCTTCTCTGCCAGTAGGAAGTGATTCCTTCAGATATTCAAAAGCTGTCTGGACACAACCCTGGGTAATGTGCTCACAGGGACCCTGCTTGATCAGGGAGGTTGGACTAGATGATCTTCAGAGCTCCCTTCCAATCTCAACCATCTGTGATTCAGTGACTGGTGAAAATGAAGCTTTTTTTCTACAGTGGGCTTCTTTCTTGGGAACAGTAGTAGCCTAGTCTCATGCTTTGGAGTTTTCTAGACCATCTGAAGCATATCTGTTTCCATCTTGGACATGTCTCTTTGCTATTTTTTACCTTAAAATAATGTTACAATAAAAATAACCTGTAATTGCAAACTCTTTAGAACAGAACTAATGCATATCACAGAAAACTAGATTTTTAAGCCAAACTGTATGAATTTCATACATTGGCACCAAACACTTTGAATGAAGTCCTTGACTGAGGGACAGCATTGGCAGAGAAGTGCTTTTTATGGAAATAACTTGTGCGTTTAATATTGCAGGATTTATTGGTTATGCTCCGTATATAAATCGTATTGTGCAGCAATGGGATCTGCAGGATAATGACGATGACCAGCTGTTTTACACCAAAATCTATGTTGACCCATTGGCGAGGGTAGGTAGTGGCTGGCTTTCTCATTTCTTTCTGCTTGAAATGACATGCTGCTCCTCATAAAACATCAGGAGATAAAAATAAAAAGAATGCTGTCTCCTTCTTTCCTGAGTGCCATGTTGACAGTGGTGTTTGTTCTCCAGAGGTTCCTACTGTCAGAGTGATGAACAGTCTTCAGAAGGGTCATGACTTGAAATACAGTTTCAGGCTGCCTGCAGATCTAGGCAGGCTGTGCTTCATTGTTAGAAATAATAGCTCTGAGGTATATGGTTAGGCACATTCATCTCAATGAGGGTCCCATGTAGTCTGCAGTTTGACAGCCAGAGAATGTGGCATTTTTCCAGGATTTCACTGAACTGCTTGCTGATCCAGAGTTTTTAGATTTTGGGTTGTTGCCATTTCAGGTCCTGCTTGCAACTGCATTCAACTCCTCAGCTTTTTATGCAGATATGTTCAATAAGTCTGCATCATAAATTGTGGGGGGAGACCTCTCCTAGCCCTAGCTTAACAAAGCTCTGTGCTGATTAGGAGCATTAAAACAGTAGATCAGAGGCATGGGCTGGGTATTGGAAAAAGTGGGTTAAAAAGGCTAAACAACATTTTGATGCAAGAAGACTTCTAGAAGCTGATATTTCAGAATTTTGAGATTGACTTTGGTCACTTGGGTGCGTTAGGCAGGTCTAAAGTCTTTGAAATATATGTATTTTCTTTTAAGCTCTGTCGAGTTATGCCTGTGATGTAGGGCATGTTTAGATACAAGTACAGAAATGTTTGAATTGTCTTTATGCAAGTTAAGTCAGATGCAAGATATGCAATTGAAAGGACAGTGTGTAGAGACGCTCAAGCTGACTCTGCACCAAACTCACAAGTAATGTAATTAGCTGTCTGAACAGATTGTCTTCTAGACAAAAAGTGTGTACCTCTGCACAGTGCACCACTACACAGTGGTTCAAAACATCCCCATAGTACTGCCTATAAGGTACTGGCTACATCCAGGACTGTGGAGATTCTATACCCTTCTTAAGTACTGATCCTCTGTGCAGTAATACACAGAACTGTAGAATATGCAAGGAAATCTTGGATGTTTCGAAACAAAGTACTCATATCTAAATAACAGCTTTTAAATCTATTTTAAAGGATATGTCTTTTGCTCAATGTATTGAAAACTTTTGAACATTCACTAAATGTGAATGTAGGTGAGTTTAATTATTTAGTACTAGGAATATGTTTTTGAGCAAAGGTATTTTCTATTCTGACATGATACTCAGATTTGTCACTGTTATTTTGAAACAGTGAAATGCAGTGATTTTTGATTTAAGAACTGCTAGTGTGTTTTGTTGGTGTTCCAAGAACTGTCAATATTTCTAAAATAAGATATAGATTTTCTTACTTAGCCTACCCTGCTAAATTGCAGTTTCTTTGAAGAGTCATGGTCTTTATTCTACAAATTTAGATGAGGCTTTTGCATATGTAAAATTAATTGCTACACAACTGCACAAGTCAGGAATCTAGGAAAAACGTAACAGTTTAAAACTAAGAATTCCATTTGAGAACTGAGTATGTCAGGTAGTTTGGCCTGTTTAATTTGCTGTAACTTTAGCAGATCTTGTAGGACTTCAGTAAAAGCTTTGGCTTTTTAGAATACCTCAATATCTTTGCTACTTTTATTTCAGGAAAGCCTGAACATTACTTTGGACCACAAGTGTGCTATTTTCCAGACTTTAAATGGAGCTGTTGGTAAGCATATGTTTTGTATGTTGTGTTTCATTAACCATGTTATTAACACTTTAATTGCATAACCAACAATACAGTTCCTTAAACATACGCTCTTCTGTTGTGATGAAATATTTGGGTGGCTAAACCAGATTTCCAGTTCAGCCCCTGGTTGAAGTTTGATTTTAAAATAACAAAAATAATTATAAATAAATGAAGCTATCAATATTTCCAAAATTAGGAACCAAATTTCTATCAGCCTTTCACAAACTTAATTATCATCTTCACTCCTGTAATTAAAATTGCATTTTAGATGTTATGTGTAATAATTTGTGAAATAATGAGTAATTTCCTCTCTTTAATTGTCTTGAATTAAAATTGGAAGCTATGTTTGTACAAGCTTCCTTCCTTACCTTTAACCTGCAATTATGTAACAGCTTTGAATTCAGATCATATCTAAAATAACTGATTTATTTATAAATTCCTTTGTTCAAGAGTAAGTTTTTAAGCAGATTTTATTCAAATTTTGAAGGCTGCTGTTGGCAAACTCTGAAGTTTAATGTAACATGTAATTCTTGGTATAAAGCATTCAGAATTGAGGGTCTGTTAAAAAACCAAAAAAAGCTTCCATATAAATATCTTTGACAATGACAGCAACAATAGGATGTACAGTACCAGCAAGAACTTAGAGAACTCTGAAATTTTATCTTTTTATAAACCTGTTTGGTATGATCCTTGTTAATTTGCAGATGAAGTTCATCTGAATTTTGAAGAAGGGAAAGTAAGAGCAAGGAATTCTGCATATGAAACATTACCGATCACTGTTCTCGGAAATGGTCCAACTAAAGTGAGTGGCATTTTCTTCGTGGTTTTGTGCAAAGACAGCAATTTTAGCTCAGGCAAAAACAATGGAATTGTCTGAAAAAGTTACGACCACTACTAACTTCTAATTAATATTAATAAAAATTGCATGGGTAAACAAACCATTCTAGCAGCTCTCTACATCATTATTTTGTTGTCACAGTAACTTGATAGCACTGCTGAAACAACTCACTCCACTCCCAAATTCACGATAGCAAGAGATATTAGGAGTGAATAACCTGATGTTAATTTGTTCATTACCAGAAAACAATTTTTAAAGCTAGTGAAGAATCATAGAACCTTAGAATCCTTAGAGTAGAAAGGGACCTCTGAAGGCCATCTGGTCCAACTCCCCTGCAATGAGCAGGGACATCGCAGCTTGATCAGGTTACTCAGGGTTTGATCCAGCCTTGCTTTGAAAGTCTCCAGGGATGGGAAATCAATCACATCTCTAGGCAAACTGTTCTAGTGCCTCACCACCCTCACTATAAAAGACTTTTTCCTTATGTCCTACCCAAATTTACCCTCCCTGATCTTGGAGCCATTTCCCCTTGTTCTTTTGCCGCAGACTGTGCTAAAGAGTCTTACAGAATCACAGAATGGCCCAGGTTGGAAGGGACCTCAAGGATCACGAATCTCCAGCCCCCCTGTCACAGGCAGGGCCACCAACCTTCCTATTTAACACTAGATCAGGCTGCCCTGGGCCTCTTCCAGCCTGGCCTTGAACACCTCCAGGGATGGGGCATCCACAACCTCTCTGGGCAACATGTTCCAGCACCTCACCACTCTCATAGTAAAGAACTTCCAGGAGGACAGGGCAACCCAGGCAGTCCATCCACAGAAGTACACATTTTGTTCAGCGCCAATTCTGAAAGTGTTAAGAAGGTAGATGCTGCTTTAGAAACTAGCCAATAGAATGTGTTTCGAGTCGTGGCATAGTTTGCCATTATACATCATGAAAATATGCATTTTACAATTTCTATGTGCTTTTCAATGCGGTCTCTGCATTTTGTTTAAAGTGTTGATTTGAAGATTTAGGAGAATTAACTAGAATCATCTTTTGGCATGAAAACTTGCACAGCAGCTTTTGAGAGCTGGATCTGTAGTTTGTTTCTTGTAAGTCTTGCATGCATTTAGTTGGTAGTTTGTCTGCTTACAGTTTTTTTTTTTGTTTTTTTTTTTTTTTTGAATGTAGAAATTAGGAGGATATCACCTCTGGCTTGTAAATAATAAGAAAAGATAGGTATTTTTATGTTACTTTCTTTTTTAGATAAAAATACAGTCATTTGCCTTTAGGTTTAAGACATTAAATTATTAAGCCTGAATTCTGTAAAGAGTAAAAATCACCAGCTGTCTACACATCTCATTTACCTGAATTGTTCATTTGTTACCAGATTTACTTGAATTACTTGGGAAATTATATTCCCAATGCTTGGACACGGGAAACTGGATGCAGTATTTGTGATTTAGACATGCTGGATCTGTCAACAGTAACGGTAAGAAAACTTGTGAAACAAGAGCAAAACCCTTTTGAAAGCATTTGATAAGTATGTAGTGATTTCTGATTCAAAAAGGCTTTGGTATGCACTCTTATGTTTAGTAGGCACCTGAGGATATTTTGTCTCGCATATGAAACTATAAGGAAGGAAGTTTAATTTACTGAAAATGCCAATACTTGTGGAAATAATTTCATGCATGCATTTTAATATAGGTTTCCCCAGTATTGCTGAATCTAACCCCTTCCCCAAAAGCCCTCAGATCCTCTGTTCACTGTATTTCATTTCTTGTCTGTAGTGAAGATATGAATGAGAACAGAGCTTAGAGGGTCATGAGGGTTTAGGATAGCACCAAAGAAGTGGTGGTTTGTTTGGCACTGAAAGTAGTGTGACAATTTCTGGACAGTAAGGAGCTTGTAGAATGGAATATAAATTCAAAAAGTTATTGCAGGAACTGTAGTCACTTTCACATCCTGTTAATTTACATATATATTTACACATACATCTTTAATTTGAAGGTAGAACATTCTTCTGATGTTCTGCTGAAAATTTTTGCACTCTCAGCTATATGTTAAAGTTTACCTGAGGAAAAAAGTTAAGTTTTATCTGAAGGTGTTGCCTAAGGAGTAGTTTAAACTTAAAGCCATTAATGGAGAGTAACTTGCAATGATTTATTGGATAGCTTTTTGTATAGTTTAAGTACATCTATTTGGAATGGATCTTCCTTACTGTAGCTCATTCTTTGGACATCATACCTCACTCACTCTGCCAGCAGAAATAGTGAGACTTTTCCTTGGCCTCTGTGGAAGTGTTTACCTCTGGCATTTCTTAGTACAAGCAGTATTTCATTTTCTGAATGCGCTTTCTGTTCTGGCCTGGCTGGTTGCTACTTAACAAGAAATCTTTAGAATAAAAAGCAATCATATAATCACAGACTGTTTGGGGTTGGAAGGCACCTTAAAGATCATCCAGTTTTAACCTCCCTGCTGTGGGCAGGTTTGCCACCCAGTAGATCAGGCTGCCGAGAACCCCATGTAACTGGCACTGGGGTTGCAATTGCCCTTCTCATACTGCTTTATTTGATTTTATGTATTGGTGCGCTCATGTCTCCTGAAGACTTTTTCATTGTTGCTCTTTTCACAAGAAAGTCAGGATCAGTTTTGTTGATGCCAAATTGTTATGAGCCCTGAGTTCCTTCAGATGAATTCTGACATAGGTTCTTGACTTGATGAACTTAGCTGCTGCTGTTCAAACATCTTGGGCTGAGTTTGACCTGCAGACCTTGACTTGACATCAGAGGAAGATGCAATGGCCAGACACCTGTTTTTCAACCCATCATATAAGTTTAGTAACAATATTTTCTGAAGACTTCCCACTGTGAAGGCCAGGGTGGTATGTGCAAGGTGGAGGGGATAGAAGCATCACCTTGGGCCCTGCTGGTTGAGCAGTAGCATCCAAGGTGCTCCCTGGGGACAATTTGAGTTGTAATACAGTTTTAATCGCCTAAATTAAACTGAACAACAAATTTAATGTTCCTTTGGCTAATGCTTAAATCCTGAGATTTTTTACTAGTGTAGAAAATTTCGCATGTGAGCAGCAAAGATGACTTCACTGCTCCTTGCGTTGCATTGGCAACTCTTTTGCAGTATGGCTTCAGAGTGCTGCCCCGTGTTTCTTCAAAAATTGTCACATACTTTCTTACTGTTAGTGAAAAAATAAGCTTTAAAAGGTGGAATGTATGTCCTTTAGTAAAAGAGTGAAAATCTGTCAGAGAAAATGCAATATCACTTAGAGCAGCCTGGGTGCTCCTGAAGTGTTTTTCCCAGGGCACAGTTGGGAAGAACCAAAGCTCAGACTTGATAAACTCACATACTGGGGATTAAACTTGTTCATTCAGACATAAATTTAGATAATGCAGTCACACCTCCTTATAAGTATGGGGAATGATGCTCCAGATCAATTAACTCTAATTTAAGGAGGTATAATGGCAGTGCAGTTTGCAGGAATGTCAAACTCTAGTCCTTTAAACACTTTTGCTTTTGTTACACTCTTGACTTTTAGTGTAGACATTGGAGCCAATCAGTTCATGCTCCTGTATTTTGGAGGATTATTAGTAATTCGTGCTTGCCCCTATAATATTTGCAGATCCAAATGTAACCTGCTTCTCTTTCCTCAGGAAATCATAATGAAATGGCTTTGAATTAGAAAAATATGCAGAATGAATTGTGATAGCAGCACTATTATTAGCATGTTTGTTCAGTAAACCCAGTGGCACAGGCTGCTTTCCTCATCACTTGTGATCAGTGTTATCAGTATCAGTCCAACTCCAGTCACAACGGGGTAGTTTCCAGCAAATGCTGCGGCTGCTGCTTTCAGGACGTGTGGGTGCTCATACCTTCATCAGCTGTTCTGAAGTTGTTGGGCTGTCTGCGTACATGTCTGCTGGGTTTGCAGATGAAGTCATAAATAAGAGGCATTCTGGGTAAACACTTGGTGTTGTAATGTTTCCTAGCACACTTGCCAATTTGTTTCTGGAGTTCCAATGCAGACAGTGATACTGTGAAAACTCAACATGTGCTGATTGTTTATCCAGATGCTTTTCAAGCAAATATAGGCTTGCTCAAGGAAAACTAACTTGCAGTCTTCTATACGCATATAAGGCTTCTCTCTGAGCCCCTGGTAGGCTTAGATATTTGTATGGACTGTCCATTTTGGAAGGGGAAAGAAGCTTTGTTGAATCACTGCATTTGTTCAGGTTTAAAGACCTTTGAATGTTGAATTTCTTTGTCTCAAATAATGCAATAATGTATTCTAGGAACACACAAGTTCTGCCTAGTTTGTTTTAGCAGCCGTGATCTCTGCGTCAAACCCATGGAAAACAGGAATTTTAAAAGATGTGAATTGATATGAAGTGGTGGCTTCATTTGGTGTAAGGGGAAACGCTCTGGTTAGAGTTTATTACAGCTCTCAATAAAATCAATAAGCAGGGAAGTAATGCAGAACTCATTTATGATAGCTATGGGGCATAGTGCATATAAAAGGATGTGCAAGGCTTTTGCAGTCTTTGTCTTAATGACTGAAATATTTTGAATATTCTTTATCATTTAATTACTTTTTTAAAAATAGTTCCCTATGCTTTCCTGTAAATCTCTCATGTATATACAAGTTATTCAAAAACAAAACAAAACCACAACAATTTTGCTATGCATTTCTTAGGTATATTTAGTTATGTGCTTTTTGCTGTTAAAATATATTTAATAGAGAAAAAATTACACATCTTTTTACATTAGTTTTGGGCTTCAATTTCTTAGTTTCTGTTATTGGAATTCAAAAAGTTTTCCAGTGATACTGAATCCATTATCTTTGCTTTGTCAGATAATTAACAAAAACATGGGTAACAGCACATCAGACCTAGTTGGCTTAGACCATTTCAAAACTGTGCAGTCAAGTTTATTACAGCATGACATTAGTTGCTTTTTAATAAAAGTAGCATTAGAAACAAGGCAAGTAAAGTTACCGGTTGTGTCAAAATATCATTATTTTTTTTAGGAATATCCCAGCGTAAAAATTGGTGTTTTCATTGAACAACCCACTCCTTTCCTACCTAAATTTTTAGACAGACTGTTGACTCTGGATTACCCAAAGGAGGCTCTCAGTGTTTTCATTCATAACAATGTAAGTATAATTTTACTATTCTGCAAAGCTTCATTTTATAGAAGTCATGGTATGAATAAAAATGCAAGTGAAAAGTATACAGATTTTCTGTATGCTTATTTCTTAAGTGCATAGGAAGAGATAACGTTTCATAATTTATTATACAGAAGTGGAAAAAACACAGTAGTGAAATGAAGTTCAGTCAGTACTTGCTGAAATCTATTGAAACAAACTACTTAGAAATTGAATTTTAAGCTGTATGCTTCTGAGAGAAGTACTAATTGATGTAATAACAATAGTTCTCACTGGATTTGCTTTTCACTTTGTTGTTGATATCCCATTTACGTTTCTTATGATGCTGTTGCTGGGTGCCAGGGAAAAGACCATTGTGGCCAGATAGGTCTTGAATGGCAGTATAGATTAGTTGGTTTTTGAAATATATTTAATGGTTTCTGCTAATTTGATCTGGTGATACTAATACTTCACTAGTGACATGCATCAGTATTACTATTTACATGAGTGAGGTGACAGATATGTGCAAGTCTCATGGACAAACAGGGTTGCAAGATGAATGTCAGGAAAAAATTAGAATTTTGTTTTTTTAATTAGGCAGACAACACTGTTAACATAGCACAACAGTCCTGAGTAACAGAGCAGAGCAGACGCAGAGCTGAGTTTTAAAGTTATCAATGCCTTTTGGAAAGGAGTTCTTAAAGACATAAATATGATCTGCAGATAGGAATTGTAGACTGTGCTAGGTTTCATTGCTTCAGCCAGAAGTTGAAAGATGTTCAAAATGAATGTAAGACTGAATAGCTTTTTAATTATAGGTGGGAAAGAACCATCACCTTTAGTTACTATGAAGTTACCTGTTATAGCAAAGCCTAACAATGAGGACAGTGGTCTGGAAGCATTGTATACTACTGAGATCCCTTAAATTAGGGGTAGGGTAATGAGAAATTAAAGAGACAACCACTGGGACTATTTTTCTGAGAGGATGAATGTACAGCATTTTTAGTTGATTGAAAAAATAAGATTTGGTTTTATCACTTTAGAGCAAGATAATAGACGAATACAACTGAACTCTAATCTCAACCTCTTCTGCCACCATCATTGCTTCTAGAAATGATACCACCAAGTTGTTTTGTCTACTTTGTTAGCCAAGGCTGATGACATTCTAAATTTCCTTATTGTAAGCAACTCTTGAGTGTGGTTTCATTCCTGACCATCTTGGTAGCACTGAATGATTCCTTCCAACTGGCTGCTCTCTTCTTAGGGAGAATAGAGTAGGAGTTGTGGTCTGGAGCTGGGGCATTGCACAGCTGTCCTCTAGCTGGACACCACAGGTGGCAACTCCCTTGTCTCTAAAGCCCTTCTGGAGTGACATAAAAATCTCTCTGTGCCAGTGAGGTTGAGGATGGAGTTTGATGTTTGTAAAACAAGTATCATGATAAAATGCTGCACAAACAGTTTGTGAATTGCATAACTGGTCTGGATGTACAGGTTTGATTTTTACTGCTGACGTGTTGGGTTTTCTTGCTAAAACTTTGGACTGAAGCACTCGATTTTTTTGATGATAGCTATACTGGATTATCTTCAAATACTGCTTACCATCTGTTTGCTTAGGATAGAATACAATTTGTTCTTGGACACTGTGTTTATGATTCACAGCAATTTGTACTTTTCATTCACTATAAACAATGTTAACATGATTACAGGAGGTTTACCATGAAAAGCACATCAAGAAATTCTGGGAAAAAGCCAAGAACATTATCAGAAATATAAAAATTGTTGGACCTGAAGAAAATCTGAGTCAAGCAGAAGCCCGGAACATGGGAATGTAATTTCTGATTTTTAAATCCTTTATAATGGTGCATCCACTAACACTTTTTTTTTTTTTTTTCCTTTAATGTATATTATTTTGCATATTAAATACTAATAGTCTCACATCTTAAAGTTCAGAAGTGAAAGCTTTTGTCTAGAACAAGCCCTGGCTATAAAATATTTACTGTTGAGTACTTTATGGCTTCTGTTTAATAAAAAAGCTATTGGTTATTTGTAGGAAAACATCTCCTTGTTGGACTTCTCTATTTCAGTAGTCAACAGTCTTGACTTCTGATGAAGGCATAGACAGGAACAGACTGAAGAAATAAGAGATGCCAGTTTATTTTTACATTATACTCAGCACAAACATGAATATATATTAAAATATCTGACATTTTTTGTTGTATTTAGAGCTTAAGAGTATAGCATGGCATCAATTGAGAGAAGGGACTTGTCTTTTTGGTGTTCTTGGAATTTTGTTTGTACAAGGTTTTGTTGCTCGGAAGCCACTGGGAAACTGAAATTTGGCTGGGCTCCAGGCTGGCCTCTCCCATAGCCTTTCTAGGAAATATTACCCAGCAGAAGCAACCACTCACATAACAAAAAAACATTATTTTTAGTAAACTCTGAGCAGTTAGCTACACCATTCACAAATTATTTGAAGTAGAAATAAGTGTAATGTGTATGAGATGAGATCATCCCAAAATTATTAATTTAGAAAGCTAAGTATGATCTTATATGTGAATAATGTAGATGTCACCAACAGTTGCTCCTTTCCTTTTGGCTGGGATAAGACAAAATCAGGTCATCTGCAACTTCCTTTCACTTGTGCTCTGCTTGGCCAGCCTTCTGATCATCATCAGCTTCTCTGGAATGATTACTTTTTTCCTCAGAAAATCTAGCTCAAAATTTAGATGTTCATGACAATGGCAGTTCCAGTAAAGCAAATTATTAGCCCTCAATTCAGATAGCTTCCAATGCACCTTCTCTTGTTGCTCACTAATATTGCAACAGAAGTTGCTTTGTAACAGAGATTCTTCAAATCTTTTTTAATGGCTTGGTTTGCAGACATTGATATATTTATTTCGCCTGTGTCTCTCCACACATTAATTGATAATTTTGTTTTATTTTCTTCCGACATGTATTCTCTATTTCTCCAAATTAACTGATTTTAGTTTATTTCTAGTAGGTTTAGAGTGAATTTGGTATTCTTACTGGCACATTTCATGCTAAAAGGTATTTATCTGATGCAGCTATTTTTTTATCTTTTTAATACAGCTAACACTTAATGCAATTCAGTGCCTGGAGTTGAAAATTAACAAAAGAGAAGTTGGGCATTGAAGGTGCAGTTTGTTTTCAGAAGAATACTTTTGAGTATATAATGTAGCTACTCGGTTTTCTTCTTACATCATTTTTCCCCATTTTGTCTTAGTAAAAACTGGTGATAAGTCATGATGAGGTTCTTAGTGAATGAGACTTTCACATTTAATATACATGTGAGTACAATAACCTTTTTTCCCCCCACCCATATCCATGCAGCAAACTTCTGCCTGCTTTTCTTGTTCATTTAATAAGTAATAGCAAGGGATTTACTTTCCTATTTATTTCCTTTTAATAGTTGTCTATTAATATGGAAAAGCCCTCTCCTGAGCTTTGGATAGTTGTATATATCTTGGAAAAGGCTCCAAACTGCATAGCCATCAAAGAGTTGTTACGATTCATCAACATAGACAAACGAGTGCATAGCTTAAACAGGCAGAAACAGAAGGAAGGGGATTAGGGAAAGAAGAAAAATAAAGGAGAATATAAAGAAAAAAAACTTATTTGCAAATTGAGTATTTTGTCTTTGCGTGTATATTCCTTCAAATGCTACCTTAGTGTTTAATGCTGGCTGGATTTTGAGATGTACTTTTTCTCTCCTGTATGTTTCTTGAAAATTAGAAGACATTACATCAGTGTCTCAGAGCTTCCATTTGGTATTGATAAATGATGGCTGGGATAGCCTGTGAGTTGGGCAAATACCTTGGATGTGGTTTAAAGGAAGAGTGAGGATTAAGTCTCTCTCTCAAATGTCAAGTATTGGAGACTTGTGTTTTCCTGCTTCTGCTGAGCTGCTTCTTTTGAACACTTCGGCAGTTTTGGGTTTCAGTCTCAGCATTTTGAACTTTCAGTGTTGCAAAAGAAATACAACTTTCCCACCCATATCTGATTACAATAGCTTCCAGTTGTAGTAATTGTGGTGATGTTACCTAAGCCTGAAATGCAAAACTAAAGGTTAGTGCTTTATCTATTCCATGGCTACGCTTATTTGTTTGTAGTGATAGTGATAGGAGTTCTGCTGGGAGGAGCAATGGCTCTGGCTGGGATAGTGGTGGCAACGTCTGTCCATGTCATCCAGGCACCTTTTCTGTCAGAGTTCTTTCTGAGGCCTGAATGCTCTCCCATTGACTCACAGTCCACGTCTAGAGCTGTACTACCAAACTGAGAGGCATATGAAAATGATAAATTGCTAATTCAAATTATATCTAAACAAGTTACAAATGACTTAATGCTAAAGAAATTGGGTAGACAATGTGTTCCCCCTATGAAGAGGTAAGGAGATCTCAGGGGAAGGTATAATGTGCAGAACAGTGATTTTGATCCTTCTTAGATGAAGTCAGAGTTCTGGATGGGCTGGTGTTTGTCAGTAAAATTAATCATTTTTCTGACTGCAAAATACTGTAAGCTAATCTGCTGAGCTTCAGATTTCCAACAAAATACCTTCGTGTTCTGTTAAATTTACTAAATCTACACAATTGCAGCCCTGATAAAAATAATATATATTTTTGTATTTATACCTATAATATATTTAGTATTCTTGTTTATAAAAGTTGAAGTTGGAGCTTTCACTCTGATTTGTACTGTAGCTACATTTCCAGACTATTTACGGTAGTAATGCTTTTAATGACTTCTCAGTTTATTTTTGAATTACCAACTCCAAGTACTTAGACTGAAACTTTTAATTTAGGGTTTTGTTTGTTTGTTTGTTTGTTTATTTTTTAAATTAAGATGTGAGTAAAGAGCAGAAGTTTTGTCAACAGTAAGCACATTGAAAGAGATTTTGTAAAAAATCTCTGGTTATTTAAAAAAGGGCAGAAGCTGAAGGAAGGACCATACACTTTGAAATAATGTGAACAATGGAACAATTTTCAGTTGCATTTGCTTACAAAAAAATACAAATCTCTTCTGTTTGTTTGTTCTCATTGCTGATAATTAAAAACATCAATTCTATTCATATATTTGTAGCACAGATGATACTGCAGCTTTTGGAAAGGTTTGTCAGTGTTGTGGCTGAAACTCCGGACCAGCGCAGAGCTGTCACTCTCAGATTTAGGTTCCTCATTAGTGGAATGGGGATAGGGATGCTGGATATTTCTGGAATGAATTTAACAACTGATGTCAAGTGCAATATGAATGGCTACTACTAATAATTGTAATTATGCTAATATAAAAAACAGGTGAATCGCATTCAGTAGTTGTAAAGCTTTGAATAGAATTTGAAAATGCCATAAAGACTTAATTGCTGGGCTGTGTTATGGCAGGAATAAAACCTGCCAGTTTCAATTGGGGCAATTATGTGAGAAAGTGCTGATTAAGGAACAGTGGTCATATAAGCATGTATTCATAAGACAGGAAACTTTCAGCAAATATGTTAGTTAAGGCAAATCCAGACACTGAGCAAAGATTTATGCAACGTATCTGTGTCCAAACACTGGCTTTTGTAGCAATGAGAATGCCACTTCTGTCACTTCAATATTTTAAAAATTTGCTTCAAGTCATTATTACATCTTGAGTGACTGAGTTTGAAGAGAAGAGATTGCTGAAATTTCTGGAGTAAAAAAGCCCTACCTTCTACCATAATTTCCAGAAAGTCATAAATCCAAAGTCCTTTAAGCATAAGAGCATTTGATTATCAAGAAGTCTTTTGTTTAATAAACCATAGAGGAGATGTACTAAGTGCTGACCTGCTAGGTTAGGCAGTGGGAGGGAATGAAGGAGACGCAAACAGGGAACCATGCCAGCAGTCACTGACTTGTATGTAGTCTGTCACATCCACCATTTGTCACTTCTCCTGAAGTGACAGAGTTCTTTTTTGTTGCAGAAAACCAATCAGAAATGATCAAGTCAAATAGAACTTGAACTAAAACTATGTTTGTAGACATTTTACAGCATGAAAGTAAAGCAATGTGAACACTCAAAGCTGCGATGGAATTAATGCAAGTTCAGTGAATTATATTGGGGAGAACAGACAAAATCAATAATCTCATTTGCATGACAGAAAAGCTGCTGCTTTAGTATGACTTGAGGAGTTGTTCCACTTTCTCAAAAGTCCATTTGATCTTCTACCATTCTGTTGATGTAGGGAGGCTGAATTCATTCTACTCTGCTGTTGCCTAACAAGTGTACCCTGCCATATGCATAGATTTGTGCTCCATCTATCTTACATTATGGTGTCTTTCTTTGACTGTTGTAGTACATGTATTAAAGGGCTGTTTATGAAATGCACAGCTATGGTATTTGTGCATTTGGCATTTGTGAACCTCTTCTGGAAACATGTGAGGTAACCATTCTTTTTTGTCTTTTTAGGGACCTTTGTCGCCAGGATGAAGCATGCGAATACTACTTCAGCATAGATGCAGATGTTGTACTGACAAACCCAAAGACTTTAAAGATACTGATAGAACAGAACAGGTGTAGTATATTTCCTGAATTTACAGAAATTCTTTGAACTTGAAATGATTCTCTGGGGCCCTTGCAGAGAAGATAAAATCCTGTCTGTTCTTGCAGATTTAGATCCTCTTTGTTTACCTGTGATATTTGATTGCCATGGCCCAACAATTCATTAAGTGTTTTGTTTCTGTCAGGCAGCAATTGCTGATAAGAATTTTAGATGCTTCAAAGTTGCTAAGGCAAAAATGGTATTGTATAAACAGGTTTTATGAAATGAGTTAGGGTCTCAGTAACTAGTGATTTCAAAGTTATACACATAATTACAACAACAACAAAACAAACAAAAAAAAAACCAACCTCAAAACACAAACCTGTAGTTTACTGCTACCGGTAATGTTACTTTTTTTTTAGAAACATAAGTGTGATACAGTAGTAGACATGTTTTCTTGAGATTAAACATCTGTAATGACCTGTTTCTACTCACTGTGGTATGATATCTGAAGTCGTGCTAAGTTGTGACTTTGCAGCAGCTTTTGGCAGGGTGCAGCCAATGTAAATGCTATTTGCTATACAGCGTGCAGAGCGTGGCCAGCTGATATTCCACCTGGGGCATCCTGATCCTGTCTCACTAAGCACCATTGCTGTGGGCATCACAGCTTTCCTCTGGTCTATGGCCACGTGTCTGGTAATCCAATCTGGGCACTTCAGTCTTGCCATTCAGTTGTTCCCCTTGTTACATTAGCAGTGTTTGCCTCTTGGCAGCAAATCTAGTATCTCAGTGTCTCACAGAAAGGTGAAAGGGAGAAAGGATGGATTATTGGTGAAGGTGTGGCTGCCAGTCCTTTGTGTTGTGTTCCTTGTAATATTTACTGCTGTAGGAAGAGATGGTAAAAGCCAGACGTACTAGGTGGAAGAAACAAAAACCTTGCAAAATATACCTACTAGTAGATACCCCCTGAAACAAAGAGCTTTTTTATTCTTTGTGTTCTTTTGGACTTCCCTGTTTTGACACTAAATTTTGGGTAGCTAATTTTCAGGCTGAAGTAACTTTTGTACCTGAAGTTTCACCACTTTTATTTTAATATTCTTTTCCTTGTCTCTGGCATTGTGATTCTTTTTATGCTACCATGCTGTGGGGAGTATTTCTTGGCTGACAGAAATACAAGCTGCTTCTGCTTTATAGGAATCATTGCTTCTGTTACGGTGATGTTATTTCTGGGCTGTAGGGGCTCGAATAGTATTTCTTTTTTTGCAGCTGAAATTCAGAATAGCTGCTCCAGGGTTTGATAGTCACTGGTGTTTGGACTACACTCAACAAGTCAGAAAAGTTGGTATTTTTTTACATATGTTCATATTACAATTCATATCTTTTTACTGAATATGCTATTTCACAGAAAGATAATTGCTCCGCTTGTAACTCGTCATGGGAAGCTTTGGTCCAATTTCTGGGGTGCTTTGAGCCCAGATGGCTACTATGCTCGTTCAGAAGATTACATTGATATTGTCCAAGGGAACAGAGTGTAAGTAACTTTAAGCTGATTTTTAAAGTCAAGGGATTAATGTATGGTTATTAAGAACATTTTCTTACATTTTCATACTATCTTGTGTTATTTCTGAGAAGTCTAAAGTTAGTTGCAGTCCAGTATTCCGCTGAAGCAATGTATTTAACATGACAAGCTATTACTAATGGACATAGTGATGACTAGTACCTATCCGAGTGTCTGGATACTCTACTCTGCAAGTACACAATGCAGAAAATGGCAAAGCAGAGAAATAGGAAAAAAAGAAAAACTGTACCATAGGAACTTTAGTCAAAATAAATGATTCTTGCATTCATCAAATACTTTTTGAGGCCATTATTTAATCAGTGCAAAACTGAATGACTGTAATTTCTTTGTTCTTGTGTTGTTTCTTATATCCTATCTCAGGTATATTCCATATATTCTCTTGACAAACATTTTCATTGCATAGCTTTTAGATTTGTCCTTCCGTAAGCTTTTCTTTTCCATGAATGATGTTTTCATTGCCTTGAAAGAACAAAAAGATCTGAAACAGACTGACTGCTTGAAAAGGACTGGATTGTTCTCAACAGCACTGAAGGATGTGTTCATGGCACAGGAGGCTTGGCTCTGGGGGGAGGGGATCTGTAAAGCATGCATTATAGCAGCACTGCTTTGTTGTTGATATTGGCCCAACTCACATAAATATATGGCCTGCTGTGGTCAGCGGGTGTTTGTGTGAGGAGGTCAGAACAGCTATACTTAAGCTCATTAAAAATTATGTTTTAGAATTATTTTATCCATCTGGCAGCATAGAATAATATTATAATATAGAAGACTTTGCCTTAAATCTGGAAACACAAGGTACGTTTGTAGTTAAAACTCACTTTAGGGAATTTGACCTTTTTATTTTTTATGACAATACTTTGTAAAAATTGAATTGCTGCCTATGCCTGTGTTTGAGATTTGATTTCTTACTGTCCAGCTGTAGTTTTTCAGATGTCTTGGGAACATTTCAAATTTGTTGCCTTGAAACTTGCTTTGTCTTGTCAGCAAATACAGAGATGCTGAGTTAGTGGAATGTAGAACAAAATACTTTTTGCGGCTTTAAATTATTTCTTTTCTGTTACAGAGGAGTATGGAATATACCTTATATGGCTAATATATACTTGATTAAGGGCCAAACTCTCAGATCAGAGATGAAAGAGAAGAACTACTTCATGCGTGATAAGCTGGATCCTGATATGGCTCTCTGCAGGAATGCCAGGGAAATGGTAAGGTGTATCTATAACGATTTGCTTTTCAAATGCACAGAGACTACTTTGTGTCTTGCTACACGTGGTTGCTTTGCTTGATTGGTATTAGATTTTATATTACTTCTAATTCAAAGTACTGGCCAATTTTTGTGACATGAAACATTTTTAGATGTATTTGTTCAAATTGTTGAGTGTAAGTTTTTTCCAATGTTGGTACACTGGTTACATAGTGGTTTTTTTAAACTGAAATGTCCTGTTGAGGTTAAAATACCTTCCTAGTTGGAGCAACCTCAACGGGATGAAAGAAGACTCAGCTTCTCTGCTCTGTATGATTTGAAATTTATCACTGCATGTAGAATGTCTTTATGTACACTTTCACAGAATAAAAAACTTCTAGCAGATTAAATTGGAGCATTCTGCAATGTAAAATTTTAAAATAATAATGGACAATGTTGGTATAAAAAGCCTGAGTGATTCATGAAATGGTAGGAATCTTCTTGGAGTACAGGAGTTACTCCTTAATTCTTCCAGGTTAGATTAAATCTGTACCAGAAATTTGTTACTTTGAGCTGTAAGTAATGAGAGAAAGTTTATTTGTACTGTAAAAATATGAATATGTAAACCCACATTTCTACTGATATTTACACTAGTTTCAGCACAGAAACAAATAAGAGCTAAACCAGACCTATTTCCAGACACTATAGCATTGAAAAATAATTTTGCTGAATTGAACAAGAAAAGTTGGCAAGTATTAATTTTTTTTATTCCCTCATAACAAGGCATGATTTCTTTTGTTTGTACTGATTCCTCAGAATGTTCCCATCCAATTCTCTTGTATTCAAACCTTCTCAGCATCAGTTATTGCAAACCTGTGCTTCCCATCTGCTCGTTCAACTAATCTGACTGTGGCTCATCAGAAAACGGCTTTCTCCTTTTTTTTTTTTTTTCCCCTCTCAGTCTGTGCTGTAAGATGGTTCGGTACGTGCTTGTTTTTGTATTGCAGCAGATAAGAAGGGGCTGGTGGAAATAGCTTTGACATGTACATTGTGAGCTTTGCTTGGAGATGCATGTTGTCTGTAAAGGCGTATCAGCTTTTGTCAGAGGCTGCTATTTCCCTGTTGTAACTGTGGAAATCTAGTAGTTCTTGGACAAACAGAGAAACTATGTATCAGAAAACTGATGTGATGATTCTCCTTCATTTTAGACATTACAAAGGGAAAAAGACTCCCCTTCTTCGGAAACATTCCATATGCTCAGACCCCCAAAGGTGTTGCTTTATTTTTTGTTTTAAATCGTTAGTTCTTATTACATACAGTGTTGTTTTACCACAGGAAGATCCTTCTCCTCTGTCCTTATTCCTCACAAAATATCACTCCATCTTTCTCTTCGGTCTTGTTGGGTTCAAATTAGCACCAGGAACAGTTTCTTTACGACCAACTCCAAGTGACGTAGGCTGCTTATTTCCCCAGGGAGGTTTCTCATTGCTAAGGTCAAGATGTGCTAAAGCTGTGTTCCAGTGGATAAAATTGATTCAATAGTCCTAGTAAAGCTCAAATGGCAAGCAGGTCAGCCAGGGCCCCTCGGTAAACATAGAGCTTTTGTGAAATCGGTGTCATTTAGACTGTTTTTTCTGAGCCAGACCCTCCTTATTCTCCCTGCTGCAGCTACTTTATGATTTCATAGGTGCCCAAAACAAGGCACGTCGTTAACAATCATTATCATTCTAACAACTTGACTCTCTTTCAGAAAAAAGAATAGATTAAAAATAAGAAAATATCCAAGGGGGGATGCCTTCTTGCCACAAATCTTGATCGCAAATGCTTCTGAAATAAAATTTGAATCTGAAAAGCGGCGAATAAAATAAATATTCAAGTTCCTTAAAAAAAAAAAAAAAAAGTAAAAAAATAACACCAACAAATCACAAAACCACCCTATTTTCTGCCGTCAGTTCTAACCAAATGAGTTTTGTTAATATCTTAATAGTTTGATAATGAAACTGTCTTACCACACTTTATATCCTGCATATAATTTTCCAGTATTTGCTAAGGGGAACATACTTCAAAGTGCTCACTTATTTTGCACCCTGATCTGAGAATTCTTGTATTCTGTATTTGCCAACACCTTTTTATTTCAGGCACCAGAAGAATCATGTAGTGAATACTCTGAAATATGTTTCTTGTTCTGCTTTCCATTACTTTTTCTGTTAGCTTGTTTTTTCAGTATCTAAGCAGAAACTATACTTTTCTTCATCTGTTTGAGAATAGATGCTGCCACTGTGTCTGCTTAGGTTTTCTGGAAAACAAGCAATCACTTCACTTCTGTTTTCTCTTTTCTTTGTTTTTGCATTATGAAGAATATATGCTTTGGTTTAACTTGCTTAATGAATATATTCAATCAATGCTTATAAACAAGAAATCATGAACTCTAGTTTGTGACTACTGTGAACCATTTGAAGATTTAAGACACTTAATGAACAACACTTGTATAATTTTTTTGTATGGATGTGACATATTTTATTAAAGAATTTCAGGCATAGAGACTTATAAAACATTGATTTTGCTAGGATGGACAGTTTTGCTAATGATGTTTTCTCTGTTTGATATAGGGTGTTTTCATGTACATTACGAACAGACACGAATTTGGAAGACTTATCTCCACAGCCAATTATAACACCTCCCACTACAACAATGACCTCTGGCAGATATTTGAGAATCCTGTGGTATGTTCCTTACTATTGATTAGAAAGTTATTTATTAAAAAACAAACAAAAAACAACCTTATATCATTAACTATTTTGGAGTTAAAGATTTTACATGGAAAATATTTAAATAAATAGCGCACAGCATACATCTAGTGCAATAAATGGTGTTCTCTACCACCCATTTAATATCAATTAATCAATTACCGATTACAACTGTAATGACAAATGGTCCTGATGTAACAGTTTTCACAATTTAGGTATGATGAGATCCAGTTCTTCTATGATAGTAAGAAATGGTTTAATTGTTTCTTGTGCTTTCAGTAGGGCACGTGAACAGAATAAAAAATGATTTTCTTCTTTCATTTGAATGAATTCTGAATATTTTAAAATCATTCTTTTCAGGACTGGAAGGAAACTTACATAAATCCCAACTATTCAAAGATCTTCACTGATAATATAGTAGAACAGGTGGGTGTAAATACTCTTTGAAAGAGGCAAGTAGTAATAGTTGTATTTGTGAGACTGACGTAATAAATTAGCATACAGCAATTGTTTCCATGCTAATGCTATTTTAGTTTGTGGCTGAACAGTTTGAGGTTTTGGACCTCTAGTGAATTTGTCACTGAGAAAACTGAGATGAGAGAAGTCCAAAAAATAATTGCTATATTGCTCAGGATAATGGAATTGTTCAAGTAATTGCTTTTTTCGAAGTGAAATTGTAATTAATTCATTAGAACAAGCTAGTACAACCAGCAGAAAACTTAATTTTTGTTAAGAGATTGCTATTGCAAAGCCAATGTAAGGCAAGCTCTTAAATATGCTTTTCTTGCAGGATTGTTTTTCTGCTTTGAATTCTGTAAGGTCTGTAGCTATGAAGGCTTTTGCTGGCTACTTAAGTCTTTTTCTGGCTGGCTGGCTGCTTTCACGCAGCTTATCTGTGAATAGCACTTCCAAGATAATTCTTGCACCAGCCTTAGACACTTATTTCTATGTCAATTATCACAATCATTTAATGAACTTTGTTTAATTAAGAAGCCAGGATAAATTGCTTTTGTATTTAAAAGCATACTAATTTTGAAAGTATTTTTCTTAATGAGTTATCACACAATGCACAGAATATTCGGGTACATTGACAGAGTTGATAATGCTGGGTTATGACTTACAAGGTAGCTCTTAGTTTTTGCTTCATTCTGTCAGAGTACAGTTGTGGACAAAGTCAAAATTTAATTATTTAAATGTGTCCAAATTAATACACAGAAGAGAACTGCTGATTTTTTAATTTTTTTTTTAAGTGACAGAAAAGTGAAAATGTCCTTGAAATGAGATGCTTAGCAATTGAAAACAAACTTAACTGTTCTAACAACTTCACTGTAAGAGATTAACGTAGATTTCATTTCATCTTTCCATAGCCGTGTCCAGATGTTTTTTGGTTTCCCATATTTTCTGACACTGCTTGTGATGAATTGGTAGAAGAAATGGAACACTTTGGACAGTGGTCTGGTGGAAAACACCAAGTAAGTGTCAGCCTTTATAAACATGTCCTTACTAAGAGAGTACATTTATAACAAGCCACAGCATGCTGCAATAAACAAAGTGTCCAAGAAATGCTAATAACCTAAGACATCTGCTGTGTAGAGTAAAATACTGAATTTTGTCTGCCATGCAGTTTGATGTTTAGTAGATTTAGAAACATCCTCAGTTAACCTTGAACTAGAAAATTCAGACACTAACAGCAACAGCTGCTGTAGTAGTTATCCAAGTTATCCAGCGGTGGCTGGTCTTTGATAATTCTTCTGACTTTCTCTAAGGTCTTGATTTATCAGACTGGTCCCTTGAAGCACGTATCCACAGACATTGTGAAGTACTGTGTTAGTACTTGCACCGAGCTTGAAGTATTAACTACTGCTTAAACCAAAGTTTTGAGAACAGGAACATTTGTCGTTTTCACAAATACTTGGAAGGAGATGAATTACAGTCAGGGTTTTACTGCAGGTTGGAGCCCCCAGAGAAATTTTTTTTTTAGCATACTTTTAAGATAAAAGTATTTTAACATGTTTATTATCATGACGAGTTGATGCCTGTACTCTCATCTAACTTCTATTGCATCTACGTCTCAATAATTAAAAATGGTACTCTAGTGAAACCCTTATTTACAGGCAGTACGTCCCAGTATTGACTCACCTTCTAAGAACTGCCCAGTTCTTGCCCACTGATATCTCAGCAATTTATATCATGGCAGTTGGCTTGAGATTATTGTGCATCAAGCTCAGATACGCCCACTAAAGCATTACTCTGCAGTTTTGTGATTCTGCAGATTCTACATATTTGTAGAAGTGCCAGAAGCATTCCATGCTCATATTTCAAAGCTATTTATGGTGTTTTTTGTTAGGACAGCCGTATTTCTGGCGGTTATGAAAATGTCCCAACTGATGATATCCATATGAAGCAAATTGGACTGGATAACGAATGGCTGCACTTCATAAGAGAGTTCATTGCACCAGTAACATTAAAAGTGTTTGCTGGTTATTATACCAAGGTACGTGTTTAAAAGTTGCAGATAATCTCTGAATGGAATAAATAATTCTAAGTATTTTATTGAACTGTATGCTTTGTTTGGTGAGTTAACAAGTGATGTAGCAGTATTACAGATGAGTGTTGTTCTTAACTGGGTTTTAAATAAGCAAAGAAAACCCACAGCCCTTTGTGTGACAATGAAGTTCACATGTTGAAGTCTGATTGTATATTTTGTTTCAGGGATATGCTTTATTGAATTTTGTTGTAAAATATAGCCCTGACAGACAACGATCGCTCAGACCTCATCACGACTCCTCTACATTCACAATCAACATTGCACTCAACAAAGTAGGAGAGGATTTTCAAGTAAGTTGGCAAGTTATTTATTGAGCTAAAAAACGTCATCCTTTAAGTATCTAATATCGTTTCCAAACAAGAACCCAAACAGACATGCTTAAAGACAGTGTTGAAGGGGAAAATATGTGCAACACAAATTGAGATATACTATTGAGTAGTGTTTTGGAGTACTAAACTTTCTCAGTTGCAGGATCCATACCTGCTGATGCAGTCAGGTTGAATTAGTGAAAAAGGCTTCAGAAGGTGCTGGGAAGAAGTTTAAGAAAAACTTCAGAGATGTTCTTTTTTAACATTTTTGAAACGCTTCATCTTTTTGCAGTAGAAAGCAATTGTTTCAAATATTTAAAATATTACCAGGTTGAATAAGCTTCTCTTTACAGCGTCCTTTTTTTAAATATGTTTCCCAGACTTCTTCCTTTAGAAAACACCACTTCAGTTTGAAACTGACAGTTGGAATAATTTATTTAAAATTTATTTAAGTACTGTCCTGGGTGAAGGTGGACGTTGATTTGCTCCATTCTTGTATTGCGTACAATACTGTTATTGATGAACTGTTCCTCAGAGATGCTGATTGAAAGAGTTGATATCCAGAGAGTGTTAAAGAAAATCAAAAGGAAACCTTTTTTTGTTGCTATATCCTGCTTGTTACTTACTGTTCTGAAGGTGATGTCATTTTAATAACATTGCTGCGGTGTTTTCTTTTTCCTTTGCTTTTTGAATAAAATGGACAAATCCTAAAAAGTCTATTATTAATAATTGTGGATAAATATAAAGAATCTAGTCAATGAAAAACACAGGTAAATGAGCGTAGTGATGTGGTTCTTTTTGTTTTTATTTTTGCTACAGGGAGGTGGATGTAAATTTCTTAGGTACAACTGCTCCATTGAATCACCAAGGAAAGGATGGAGTTTTATGCACCCAGGAAGACTTACTCATTTACATGAAGGACTTCCTATCTTGAATGGCACAAGATACATTGCAGTATCATTTATTGACCCTTAATTTTATTGTTTTGCCCTCTTCAACATCAGTGTTCGGTTCCTTACATAAACATTTATTTATAGTTTTCTTCTGGAAGATGGTGATACACGAAGTTACTGTTCTCAGACAGCAATGTTATTTTGGGCTAAAAGAATGAAAAAACAAACTGTTTTTAAATTGTTGAAGATTTCTCAATATGTGCTCTGAGCCTTGAGTTACAAAGTAAACGTGTCCTGCTTATTTTTCCATTCTGCTGTCTTGAAGAATAGGTAAGGAAGGAAAATGGAAAAATATTTTATAATTAATTCTTCCTTTGTTGGGAAAAAAACATTCTAGATACAAAATTACCTGAAAAAATTATTGTGGTTTCCATTCTGTAAGTGACACACCTGAAGTTGTGTGGTATGTGTATTTGGTACCAATCGATTAAAAAACACAGCATAAAAACAGTATGGAGTGGATGTCATATACAGTCATTGGGAGTTAAGCAATAATTCCATCAGCTGGCATATACTGAAGGGAAAACAGCTTGGTAACATGTCTTCTTAATTCATTTTCATCGTTAGAGGAGAAAAAAAATTGCAAAGAAGGAGTAACAAATAATTTAGCTAAGAAAAAAATGTTTTCATCATTTGTTTTAAGAACTCATCTTCTTGGAAATTTATTTTTCTTCACTAAGTGACCTTCCTTTCAAATGAGTTATTTTTCTAAATGTGTAATTGCACCCAATTGATGCTGGAAATTTGATGTTTATTTTCAC
This sequence comes from Meleagris gallopavo, assembly GCF_905368555.1. Lineage (NCBI taxonomy): Eukaryota > Metazoa > Chordata > Aves > Galliformes > Phasianidae > Meleagris > Meleagris gallopavo. Next base: position 10,887,519 of record NC_139414.1, on the reverse strand, counting down.
AGAGCTGACAAATTCTAATAGCGGGATATTTTGTAAAGACAATTTTCTATTATTTAAAATTACTTGAATTTTCTATCAGGAAAATGAAATTGCGGAAGCCTCTTTTAAATCGAAGGATCTTAACTTGCCATTTGTTTTAAAGAAATCCGTTTAAAATAATCCTACTGTATCTACTGTTTGTAATTTAAAGAAACTTGAAGCAAACTATCTCAAAGTCTACCTTGCCAAAATGCACAACGTGTTGGAAAAACTTGTGAAAAATAAAAGGTAATTTTAAATTAAATGTAACAGCTTGTTACTTGACTGTATTAAGTAGTTCTTGCATGTTGCCATTGTTCTTAGTGTAATTATATTTATTGCTAAATATTTTCAAAGGAAATGTAGATATGTTTGGATTGCTAGGAGTTTCTTGAAGTGTTGTCAGGCTTCAGCCCATTTGCTGTGTTATTATTAAGTTGCTTCTGTTAGCTAATACAAACGCACCAAAGACAAACAGGTATATCATATCACAACCGGAGTTGTGTTGAACTTTCAGAAGCACCCCAGCAGGGTGGATGTTTCTCATCTTTTTTCTTTCTTGAAGTAGAGAAGTTGTTGATAATCTGAACAGATCACTTTTACGTGCTAATATTTTATGACGCTTCATATCAGGTTTCCTAAACAAAAGTTCTGTTTGGAGTTGATAGAGGAGTGAGATTATTCTACTACCCCAAAATAGCCTGTCTGCTTATTTCCCTGTTTCATTGCTCTTAGGGGAGTAGGTCGTAATGTGACTTGAAGTTACACTGAAGCAATTATGACAAAATGTAGTGATTTCTACAGTACACTCAAGTGAGCTTGTTAAGAATGGTTTCTCACAGGAAATTCTTTGCTTTCTTTTCATTTCTCTTACACTGTCAACCCTTCTCAGATTCAGGCTCGCATTTGGAGATCGATAAATGTATTCCCAACTCTGTTTCTATGCAAGAAACAGCTCTGTCTTATTGAGTGTCTGTGAACATTTAGGTAGCCTGTGCTTAGGCTAATGTTGCAGAGCAGAAAGTCTTTAAGACTTCAGAATGAAAGCAGCTTTTGTTAATTACATCTTTCTAAGCATTTGCCTGCAGTCTGTGAGGCTGACTCAGAACAGGGAATATTTTTACCACTGGAACAGTTAAAGGTAGTTTAGTGTTGTGAGGAGCTGTCTTGAAAAATGAGCAACAAAAGAACAACCAATCCTTTAATGAAAAATATGGGAAGTTTTTAAAGAGTGAGAACTTTTTTTGCATGAGTTCTTAGATGCATTATTTTTACTCTTCAGTTGTATTAGATATTGCATATTTTTTCTTATCTTTTTTTTCCTCTCAATGTATTAGGACTTGCTTATTGCTACATCTACTTGCATCTACTTATCAACTGTCAGATGAAGCACTGTTTAATACATGCTGGTTGGAAGGGAAAATGTTTACTGTGCTCACACTTCTGATTTTTTTTTCTTTTAAAAGAAGTTTTTGCCAAGGTTATCAACTCTCAGGTGGATGGCAGTGCATATGGAGCTGCCTGAATTTACTTCTTGGTAGTAATAAACACCAGAAAAAGATCTTAACTGTTCATCCAAATTAGTTCTGAAAGCTTTGCTGCATTGTCTGAATGTCACTATGCTATCTCAAGCAATCAGAACTAGGAAATAATTGTTAATTTTCATTAATTTTAAAAGCACTTTAAAAAATTTGAGTTTCCTCGCAGTTTGTTTTGGGACATTTGTATGTGCATCGAAAGGAAAGCAGGAGCTCTCCCAGCAGTAGAGAGAGACCTTGGGAGTGCAGGGACATGAAGGTGCTCTGCAACAAAGGAGACATTTGTGAAGTATCTGGCTTGTTTTGCTTTCACCTAATTTATTTTATTTATTTTTTTGCTGCTAAGTACTTGAATTTGAGATTGTGATGGGGGTAAGAAGCAGAAGATCATCGTGTAGATGCGATGATTTCTCAGCTTTTAGCTGATAATAATATAGCTTGTCTTTTATTTTATGTTCATGAACTATACTGACTCTTTGATACTCCTAAATAGCGCTTGGGATGTTCACACTTTTAATATTCTTTAATATCACTGTTTAACAAGGAATTTCAATGTTTACTTGTAGCTTAATGTTTTATTTTATTTTTCCTGAGTATTACTACTCCACTCTTACAGTAATCTGATAGGAATGAGACTGATAAGCCCCAGAGGAAAACAGATTTCCAGTAAGGCAATAATAATGAAATCAATCGGATTGTACCTCATTTATTTAAAGGCTTTTCCCCAACCTACTATATGCATTAATTGAGTGTCAATTCAAAGCAGAGCTTTCACACTGTATGCAGAGATGAGTTTTGTTTTTAATTTTCTGTTTGAATGAATTTGTTCAGATTTTTCTATTTGGCTGCTGCAATGAACTTTTAAAGGAACACCTGCATTTCAGTTACCTTTTGTTTCTGCTGTGGTCTTCCATGGGTTCACTTCTGAACGGAGTAAGTACTGTGAAACTTTATTTTCTTTTACTCACTTGCGTGGCAGGGTAGAGTGCTCTGCTGTTTTTCTGAGTGCAAGGGAGCAGAATTCTCTGTCTCACGAACCCCTTGTGATTGAAGTATCAGGTAAGACACTTATTTTTTATTATTATTTTTAATGGGATTGTTTGATTTTATGGTGGAGTATAGATTAGTGGGCAAAGCCTTTGTAAAGTGCATTTTGAGAACCGATATTGAGTTTTCAGAGCTACCGGTTGCACTGCTGGAGCTGTTTGACTGCAGAGCTGCAGGGATGAATAACTCCACTTCGGACACTCAGCCCCAGTTGTTCTCTTCCTTCAGCTGCTGCCAAAAACTTAGCAAAACAAGGAACTAATGAAGCTTACCATCCTCCCCAACAGTACCGGAGAACCTTCCAGTAACATTATTGATTTTTCAAAATTCAGTTCTCACATCCAAAAATAACATTAAACACAACTAGAAAAGAATGATTCTACCATTTTCACTGAAACGTATTATTTGATAGCTGTGTACTTTTTTCCTGTAATGATATACCTGTTCGACATTGCCTTTTGAGATCTGCTTCAGTACATCCCACTTATGGATTGAAGGATATCTTTCAGTGCTTTTCTGGAAGTGGGGAATGAAGGAGGATGAGTCAGTGTTCGGTAACCTCAAAATTCATCTCAGCAACCTGCAGCTCTTGGCAAAACCATCCAGCACGTTCCTTGACTGTGGAGGAGGTCTGAGAAAGCAGTTGATTTTCTGACTTGGTGCTAAGGCAGCTACACATACAGAAACGATCATCATTTTCTTTATCCCTAAGTAATTTATTGCTTTTGGAAAGTAAGTTTTTTGGAGTGAGCTTTACTTCAGAAAAGAAACTTTGGCTGTGCTTATAGCAGTGCCTCTTGGGAGCTATTTTGCTCAAGACAGAAATATGAGATAAACTATCTGATAAAAGTGCATTCATCTTAAGTTATTTATTAGAGTAAGGCAGGAATTGAAAGGTGGTGTTTCACTGTGTGCTTACAGCTCATACTGCCATCAGCACAACTTCAGAAGTAGCGAGCTGGGATCCAGCTGGTGTTGGGGGGGTAGATGGATTGCCTCACAGGCAGTGCTTCTCCATGATGCTGTGCTCACCGGACCTGCATGATTTCTTGTGTCTGTGTCCTGAGTGTGCCCGGTGTGCGGGCTTGCTCTGCTTACTGGTCTGTGTCTGCTGAACGTCCCTAGTGCCAGGGTTGGCAAGGCAGCTGTGTAGTCGCATAGCGAGAGGGTTACTCAGGGACTGGACTTCTGGCTTGAAACCAAAATTCTTCCATTTCCAAAAATTTTGCTTAGTTGTGAAAGGAGTTGCTTAGCTACTAATGGCTTTATACCCTTTTGATTCCTCCCTTTTTGGAGTAGAGAGCAGAGAGAGGAGGAAGGTAGCAGAGTATATTTTGTATAAGCTGCTTCCTTACTATAAAGTCATTAGTACAGACAAGGCATGAAAATATTGCATTTTCACAGATTTGGTTGCAATGTCAATTAATGTGAGCAATACTTTAAATCCATGAGATGTTTTACAGTTCTTAATACCTTAAGACAGCAGGGCTTACTCTCCAAAGTGGGCTTGAAGGCTTCAGGCTTTAAGGTTTCTCAGGCTTGGGTCGCTAATCTCTCACAAAGTGCACTCACAACACAGGTGGTGTATCAAAATGAGGTATTTAAAAAAGCAAACAAAAATATACCAACAAAACTCTTTACTTTTAGAGTAGTAATTTTAGTGTTCTTCATTTTTAAATTAAAGCATATTGTTCCCTGTACATTAAGAAAATTGTCAACTTCACGTAGTATAGCAGCAGAACCTGAGGCATTACTGATCAGGACTTCATTCAAGCAACTTGTTGGCTGATAACACTTGCTATTGCTCTGACAGAGAAAGGTGTATGCAGCAGCTCCTGTTTGTGCTGCATACTGAGTCTGTCTCCATCTTCCCACGGTAGTAAGATGGAGAGATGGAGCTGGTGAGGGTACCTGTGAAGGAACCTGACGCATATAAAGTGCTTATAGAAAATATATTGGGCTTTGTAAGGATAAACTTTTCTGGTATTTTAGCTCCTGACTTACAACAAGTTTCTGTATATATGGGAGGGTGAGAATTTGTGGAAAGGTAAATGCATTTAATTTTTTCTTTTTCCCAGACATGTCTAACTTGAGCACAGTGCTAACTGGAAGGCATTTCTGTAAAATGTCCCTTGCTGAGTTTAAAGTCCCAAAAGCATGAAAGTATTGCAACATTTCAAAGGAAGGATCACCAGCATGAAGTAGGCATGATGTGTGAGAAGATGAGGCAGAAAGTATTAAGTATAAGCTGCTGAACGCTAAATTCTATGTTTGGAAGCAGTGGGTGTTGAGTGGGTGTCTTGCTCCGATTTATAGGAGGGAGATGAGGTTCTTTTAATATTATATACCCGGCGTGAGATTAAGAAACAACGATTCATATGTTAGTCCAACCAGTTTATTATAATCCTAATCAGGGAGACGGGGAAGGGAAGGAGGGCGACAGAAAAGATAGGAAAGAAGCAAGAATTGCGTAAAGTGGGGATAGTCACCACCAGGATCCAGCAGTGGTCCCTTTGCATGACGTTTCGATGGTCCGAGGTAGAAGCAACGGGGGGGGGGGGGGGAGAGAGAAGCAGCGTGGGCGGCCTTGGGCAGCAAGCAGGTGGCAGAAGGAAGTCGAGGAGCCGCTCCAGGAGGAAGCAGCAGGACTCAGGTAGCAGGCCCAGGAGAGTCTGCCAGCACGCAGGAATTCCCTGGTGAGGGATCTGATGGCAGACACCTACCTTCGTGGTTTTCGGTTCCTCCTTTTCCTCCTGCCTACGTGACATCCCTGGGCGCTTGAGCAAGAGTCATGTGAGTATCCCTCGAGATGGCCATCATCCTGAGATAAGTCTACACAAAAGACCGCTTCACAGCTATTTACCTGCAGCTTATCTTTCTCTCCTTGCCCCTGGCCTTGTCCATCAAAGTTCTCCAGACAAAGGATTTCACAGTCTTTGCCCAGAACTTAACTGGATTTGTTCATCCACGTCCTTCAGACAAAGGATTTCACAACCTTTGCCCAGGACTTGCCTGGACTCGGACAAGTCCATCTGTGCCCCCAGCAAGCTTTGAGACACTGATGTAAACAGAATAATACCTTACAGTGGGTAAGTGCACTATGCTGAATACTGGCGCAGCCAAATTTAGACACTTGTCTTCTCTGAATCACTTCTGCAAGCTGCGATTCATCAGAGATCACGAGCAACGTCAAACAGTTGATCGTTCTTTGAAACACGTACCACGTAAATTAGGGCAGACAGTCACGGCCCTAATACCTAAAACATTTTGCCTTAATTTCCAGACTTGCATAATCTCAGACTTCTTTGCTGTGCTGTCATGAATTACAGATCTTAATAGTATTAATTATTTGCAAGAAGAGAAAGTTCTCAGTTCTTGCACTTCAGCCATAGGCTTTAATTTCTGTGAGAGTGCTTTGGCCACACAAGTTATGAATGCTTTGTTCTCTGACTCTTGATCACCACTCAATTGTACACATTGCTTTCCACCTGAACTGTGCAAAGTTGTCTCATGCATTTGTTAGATGCCAGCATTCCAGCTCAATCAAAAAAAAAACCAACAACAACACAGGTTTGGCATGTACAGAGATTAGGAGCAAGGGAGGCAGAGACAAGGGATCTTTGTTTTAAAGTGTCCTTGAAGTGTAAAACTTAACTGCTGCTTCTGTGGCAATGAAAGATGCCTTAGTAGCAGAACTGGTGAGCTATTGTATACCTGGAGCATAGCTGTGATGTGATTCTCTATGGAGCATAGAAGATATTTCTCAGTGACCTTGTATAAGCAGAAATCCATGGTAGCTCTTTTCCATAGCCTGGTCTTGTTCAGCAGAAGAGATTTTTTTTTTATTGCACTCCTCAGATTTGGAAAAATGGGAGGCATAGGAAAGTACACAGCCAAGGCTTGATTTTATCTAAATATCACTGAAATAGAAACTTTCCAGGAACTGGCCATTTTATGTTAGAAGAAATTCAAATGGTAGAAGTAGAAAAACGAGATATCTTTAGCTGAATGTGAAGGTATGGGATATACTGTGCATTTGTCATCGTTAAGCAGACATAACGTACCTGAAGGTGGATAAGAGACGTGGAAGGCTGAATGGAGATACCAGCGTATTTCCAAAATAGCCGTGCAGGTGTTCTTGAAATATTGCTTGAGCAAATATATGGTTTTATTCTAGCCAAGTTGGTCCTGTTCTTATTTACTTTTAGTCTGAAAGGAACAAAAACACATTATGAAGCTATAATGCCACTCAAATGCTGGAAAACAGAAGCTTATTTAAAAAAAAAAAAATCGAGATTATATTGCAGAGGAAAGGAAAATTTTGGAACTATTAAGACATCAGAACTGCTCTCTTCATGGAGTATTTTATGAGCAGAGCCCTGAGGAGACACTTGAGGAATGTCGTCAAAATACCGCAGTCTGAAGGTCTATTTTTTATTTTTTACAAACTTAACTTTATTTTAAAAATAATTCTCAAAATAAAATAGAGTAAATTAAAAAATGAGAAAGTACTCCTAGCTGCAAGCTTTCTTTGTAAACGCTCTTCTCTTCGAGGACAACAAAAATGTGCAAGATGAAAAACATCAGAATTCAAATACAGGTCTGGATTTCCAATCTTGGTACGGGTGCCTAATGGTGCTCATACCTAGCATTAAAACTCCACAGTCAGGAAATTTTTCTATCCTGATAGTTAAACAAAAGATGAATATTAGAAATACGGTTTTCAACAGATTTAATGGATGTTTTCTGAAAATATAAAATTGAAAGTTCCTATTCTCAGATACGGGCAGTGGAGCTAAAATGCATGACGGCTTTCAATACATAGTAGTGTTTGAAGGATTGATTAAAAATTAGTTTACTTTTTAAAGAAGACAGAGCCAGGAAAATGAAAAATTTACTGAGGTTTGTGTTGCTTTTTATACCTTAATTGTGTGTTAACTATATTGTATCATTGTCTGTTAATATTTTAGAAATACTTCATATTAGTGAAGTATTTTTCAAAGTTCATTTATTTTTCATGGGCTATTCCAGTTCCTCTTCAGATGAAGAAGAAAATAAAGGCTTTACCTTAGAATTTAAATAGTTTGATGTAATTAAAATGTTTGTTTTTCAAATTTGAAGGTGGAAATACTTCATAATTTATTTATGAAGTTTAGCTTCCAGTAAAGTGAGAGAATTTGAGTAAACTTGATAAGAAAAAAAATTTCTTAACTGAAGGAAAGTTCAAATAAGGCAAGAAATCTGGTTTTCACTGCATCATTGTAGAGTGTTTTACGACACTGTGAGTTTTGCGTTGTTTGTTTTTTTTTGTGTGTGTGTTTAATTAGAGGATAAAGCAAGGAAGCACATATAGATCTTGAGCAATATAAGCCACTGGAATATAGAAATGTCCTAGACCCCATTTAAGGGCTGACTGCTGCCTGAAAGTGTCTCATCCTGGAGATTGCTCCCTTTGGAGTTTTTCTGCAAACCTAGGACATGGGTGAACATTTTCGTTTATTTTTGGTTATCTCATTCTGCTATGATAATCTTTCTAATTATACAACATGTAAAATACCAGCCTAACCACACCACTCTACTAACTGATATTTGTTGACTGTACAGTCTTCAAGCTGAAAATTTTATGTACAATATGCTGTACGGTAGTGCTGCTTCTTTACTTTAAACTAAGCTAAGGAAGCTTTTCTGGACTGAATGTCTCCCACTGAATATTTGCCTATGAAAAATCTTTATAGTCAACTTCACTGTTGTTTTTTTTTTTTAATCTTTTTTAAAATATCCAGTAAGAGGTAAGAGCATTTATTCCTAATCATAGAAATGTTTTCTGTTCTCTAACGAAAGTGGCAGATTCAAAATAATTACTGAGGAAAACTGGAATGTTTTTTAGTTTTCTTTCTTTGAAGAGGAAGAAAAGAAAAAAACAAATAAACAAAAAACCCAAACTTTTTAATTCAGTGGAGCCAAGTGGTTGTGTACGAAGCAAAGATATAAATCTTCATGCGTAAGAATGGAGTCCCATAGTAGTTTAAAAAAAGAAGTTGAAAGCAGTAGGACTGAGTAAGCTACTGACTAACACTGCATATTGTAAATAGCATTAAGTATAGCATCCTTATTTGTATTCAGTTGCTAGACTGGAATGGTGCAATGGATTGCTACTGTCAGAATTAGATCCTCTTCTGTCTTTCATTCTGCTTAGAAGCTGATTTCTCAGTGATTGTCTCTTCTGCTATTTGCCACATTTGGTCAGTGGGAGCGCTGAGTGTAAGACAAGCAATAGGAAATCCTAGAGATTGTTTTGTTTTGCTTTTTCTTTCCTCCTGTAACGTGTTTACATTCCAGCTTCTTAATCAGTTATTATATTATTATTGTTGTTACTTTTAACTTTACTGTGCTGATTTCTCCGTGTGTTGCTTGGTGAAATGTTTCATGGTACGAGTACTAAGGCACGGCGTTTCTTCACACTTTGTGCCAACTTCTTTCCTGAATCCAGCACTTTCCTAAATGCTTGTGGTCCACTGGTCCTGCAGTCCTTTCTTACTGCTTTATTAAACATTTCATTTTTTTTCAAATTCCTGGAAATTGGTTGTAGATACAGAGCTTCTTTCTGTGTTCGCACCTGGCCTTAGCTCAGAATGTTGGTAGCCCTCCATATAAAGTGAACTTTGATAAAGAAAATATTCATCCTTTTCAGCCAGCTTTCTGACCTCCTAAGTATTGAATTATGAATGTTTTTCTCTGTAGTAAAATGCTGTGGGAAATGAGCAAACACTCCAAGCCAGCCAATAGCATGGCAATATAAATGATACTTAAATGGGAAGTGTGGTTTCTGCGTGGAATGCTCCTTCAGGATCCAGTTCCTTTCTTTGCCTCTGTATGGTAACTGTTGAGTCAGCCTGAACCACTGGTTAATCACCTGAAGCAAGGACTGGGTCAGCTATGGGAGCACAGGTGAAGGTGATTTACCTGTGTGACTGTAAGGAGTGGAACCTGGTTTGTCCCCTCCTAAACCCCATTTAAGGGTTGACTAACACTGGAGGAAGATCTCTTTCTGGAGATCCCTCCTTTGTGGAGATTTTCATCGTTAGCCTAAGTCATTGGATACAGGTGAGCATTCCTTCTCTATTTGTTCCTTTGCCATCTCACTATGATACTCTTTCCAACTGTACATTTGTTGACTGTACAGTCTCCATCCCTTCAGTTCAGACATACATATTCTCTAACGAAAAGCTGAAGAAAAAGTTTCCTTACCTTTCTAGACAGAAAATATCTTCAAAACAGCAGGAAGACTTACATAGATACAGGGTGAAGTCCTTAGCGCAGCCACAGGCTTGTACTTATCTCCCAGGAAGTACTTTGGAGAAGCATTTTAAGTGTCTGAACTGAGCTGATGCCCTCTGTGAGCTGGAGTGTGTTATACTTTGGCTAAAACCGGAACGCATAGAGCTCAGAGAAATCCCTCTGGAGCGTTTGGCTGTGCTTAAGTGCTCGTTTTTTTTTAGGGGTTGGTGCAGAAGGCTATCAAAAATCTCAAATTCACTAAGTTAGAGTCAAGAATAAAAGCAGCGAAGAAAAATGCTTTTAACTGTTGAATAACTTCTGAGGATTTTCATAATATTCTGGCTGCTGAGCTTCTTGTTATTTCTTATTCTTGCTTGGCTAGGTACAGAATAAATATGCTACAACAGCATCACTTAATTTGGTGGTTACTTAGGGCTGCTCGCAAGAATAGGGAATAGTGATACTTTCAGTGTCTGAAAACTAAAATTACTATTTATGAACAGTAAAATAAGATCTCTTTTAGGGATCAGGTCCCAAATGGCTGAATTTCAGCACATCTGACCTGACCTTTGTCAATTCTATTCCATTTTATATTTATTCTATAAATTCTGTTCTGCACTTGCTGTGTAGGTCATTAACATAATTAATAAAAGCATGAGCAGATAGGGACGGTGGAAAGAAAAACTACTTTGCCATATGTACATACTTTTCCCCGGTGAAAAGTTGGAGATAAAATAGTGTCTTTATACTCTGCCTGCCATCCTGTGGCCAAACAGAATTTTACAGTTGCTTATTAAAAACAGGAAAGGCTCATGATACTAGAGTAGGCATAACAACTGTGAAAACACTTAATAGTTAAGATATAATTTTGAATTTCAAGTCTAGTAATGTTCATTTGTAGACAGCGTGCATTTAAATGCATGTACCTTCAAAAAAGGAAAAATTATCGTATACCCATTGTTTAAGGTAGTATTTGAAACTATTCACTGAGAGGGAATGAAGTAGTGTGCTCATACAGCAGTACTTTTATAGCCTTTCATCAAAGCATTTCATAAGTAGAAGGGAGAACTGAAGATCAGAAAAAATGATTTGGTCATCGTGTTTGGCTCCAGGTCTGGGAAGAGACAGCAGCGTCTGTTTGCAGCCTTGGCTCTGAGCTGCAGCTCAGTGACTCAGTAGCCAGGCGAGCATCCGCAGCCTTGCCCTGCTCCAGCCTGGGGGGACAGAAGTGGGCTGCGGGGCGGGACGTGCCTCAAATACCAGACACAGCTCTCAGCCAGCTCAATGCACAAAGCAGGAAGCGAGAGAAACTCTCCCAATGTGCTGCTGTCTAGTGCAGGCTCTCTTCCCTGGTCCTATTCTGCTCCTTTCTAAAAATATCTCTTGGTACGAAACCAAAATCTCTGGCCTGCTGGAGCCAAGAGCGGAGCTGGCCAATGCAGTGGGAGCATCTCCTTCCTTCCCCATCCCGTCTGTGGGCAGCGCTGCGCTGCCCTGTGCAGCACTGGATCTTCTGCACCCTGGTATTTATGCACTCACTGGGCATGCAAGTGAAATGTCACCATTTCTGATACATCTGTTTGAATATTTATTTTATACAAGGGCTGTGTTAATACGTGATGGAGTAAATAGCTTGTTTATTATTTTCCTGATGTTGGTTGGATTTGTCTTTTCAGATGGTATGTGTGGTAGAAAGGTAGGAACACTTTCGTAGATCTCTAACTATTCAAGAGAAAATAATTCATCTCCGTAAAACTTCATCTTGTTATTTACTCTTTTAAAAATCAAAGCCCTGTTTGGTTTTCTTTGGATATTTGAGTCCTCTATCAATAAAATAGTATCAAATATTTTAAGTGATCGCTGATACATATGCTTGTTGCTACCTTCTCAAAGCTAGGTTTAAAATAAATAAATGTGTACTTAAAATATATATCTATATTTAAAAATCCATAGAACAATTTCTTAAAGTCTTTGACAAGAAAAGTTCAAGAAAGAGCAAGACTTTAAGATCAGCTCTAGGCAGTTGTTTTCATTTTTCAATTTCACATTCATTTTAGTCAAGAAAAATCAAAGGGAAACTTTGTTACCTCTTGGTGAGTGGGTTAACTGTTTATGTGGTCTGTATACTGCAGAGAGAGAGACAAAATGGCAAAATGCTACGTACCAAAAACTATAAACTTCTTGGACTATACTGTTTGATAAAGGTTCATAGTTAATAAATAACTTTATTTCCCTTCTGGTCTGGGCTAGATCATGAGCCACTGACTCCGATAGCGCCAAGATTACTTTCTATCTCATACATTTTCCCTTGGCTGAGTTCAGTTGTTTCAGTGTAATTTATTTGTCAGAGGAAGTCATTACTGGGATAAGAGGCGATTTCTTAGTAATTAAAGCCAGTCTGAATTTTTTGGATTGGAAGTTGAATTCACTAGTTCAGCAGATCAGAGTAAACAAGTGTAGAATGTTATTAGGGATTAACTCCCTCTTCATAATGACCTGGTTTTGGGCCACACAGAACCATTGCATACTGCAGAATATCCTTTTCAGTTGCGACGGGTGAGAGAGAATAGCATTTTAAAGGTAGTAGCTGGAAAATCTTGAACTAGCCTTAGGGATTTGTTTGCCAGTTTAATCTTCATTTTGCTTGCTGGTTCTGCTCCTTCTTAAAAAAAAAAAAAAAAAAAAAAAAAAAAAAGGGTCACAAAGAGTTAAGAACTTACTTTTTGTTAAGAATGCAAAATATAGTAACTCTCTGTTAAGTTAACCAGGGAGTGCTGTGGTTGCTTGTATTGACTCAGGTTAAAATGGAGAAAGAACAGATTTCTTTAAAAAGAAAGCAAGTTGCTCACGTATTAACATACGCTGAGCAGCTTTATGCCACATGGCAGTACTTTCATACAAATGCCATCCCCTCTGTCCCACTGGGGTCATGGGCACTGCCAGAATGGCAGGCTGGTAAGGCAGGTGTCCATTCTAATAGCCCCTCAGAGTGATCTGCAGCACAGGAGAGGTGGGAGCTCACAGCTGCTGCATCTTGCTAGAGGATCTGTTGGCATTTTGCTGTGCTAGGCCCAGGCAACAACGCTGGGCATCAACAGAAATGTCCTACTGCTGTCTGTGGGTCCTGCCAACATTTACAGCAGTAGGCACATGAGATGTTCTTCAGGTCAGAGTTAATGAAACCTGTAAATCAAGATCTCCATGTCTTCTAATAAAGCAGCTGCTTACTCTTCAGATCTCACTTCCTTTCAAAACTCTCTAAGGTTTCATTTCCAAATTGTATGGAAAGTATATACCCATCAAGGCAGTGCTATTAAGGACAAATAAATGCCTGCATGTAGTATATTTTATTTAAACTGTAGTTTGGATGAAGGTACTTCCAGCAATGGCTTTTTAACTGGAGGACTGAGGTAGAGATGAAATGAACAATTCAGAGAAGGAATAAAACCTGTGGAAATTGCTTGGAGCAGGGCTGTGAAAAGGGAGTAATTTGTCCCCTGCTCTGTTATGCAACCTGCCATTAGATTAAAGTGCCTTCAGCTGTGCAACCAGCTCCTCAAAAAGCTGTTCCTGTGGAGAGCAGGCACTGTATTTTTGTGAGGGGTGCTGGCTCCCGTGTGCTATGTCTGCAGCCTGCAGGACCTCAGCGGGAAGATGCAGACCAGGGCTTGTCTCAGAGGATATGGACTACAAGTTCCCCCAGAAGGGATAGGGAGGGAAGCATCACCCACCACCACCCTCTGGAGCCCCAGTCACCCAGAGCTGGGAGGTAAGCAATGAGAAGCAGGCAAACCAGACTTTTACAAACAAGCACTAGCAAAGTTATACGAAATATGCTTCAGCATATTTTTTCTTGCCTGCCAGTCTCCAGCATTCATTTTAATTTGTTCTATCCACCATCATCATACATATTATGGAAAAAGTTTCCAGTGATTTTCACTAATTTGACTCTGCATTATCCTGATGCTTAATCAACAGATTAGTCGTTACTTACCATGTAGAGCTTAACTGTTCAAACAGCCGTCTCTTCTCTAGTTCTTGTGGAATTTTTTTTTTTTTTCTAGCACTTTATTTTTTTTTTTTATTCCCTTAGCCACGTATGTACTTTTTCTGTGAGTCTTATTCTGTACAGATGATGATCTTTGAATGCAGACAGGGAAAGCCCCTTGTCATTAATACTTCTTTCCCCCTCTTTGGCAGCAAAGCACTTGACTTAAGTCTCTGTTCTTTTCTGACAAGAATTGCTTCCAGATGTTTTCTTGGTGCTCCTTTGTTGGTTATGTTTGGATTGTCGCTTGATCATTAGCACTCTGTTTTTGAGCTGGGAGCCTTTGACTTGGTAGCAACAAGACACAGACCCAAACCTCAATTATCTGACCTCAGCTTCCTCGGCCCGAGGTTATGTTTGGCTTTGAGATTTTGGTTTGGCCTATAGAATCAGCAGGGCTCAGCCACAGCGTTCAATTCTGAATTCGGATGTGGCATTTACCAATAACAACACGACTACACAAGTCACTGCTACATGTTGACTATGGGTAGAGAGTCAAACTTAATTCCTAAATTTTCAACTTCTCTTTTTTCTTGAGGACAATGCTATAGGCAACTTCCCTATTCTGTGAAAATAAAGGGCGTAGAGGTCTGAGCTCTCATGTTTTGCATCAGAAGTCCATGATACCATCTCGGAGAGGAGAGTGTCTGAATAAGCTGGAAGTGGCACCCTTCTCTCCGAAGCCTGTGGCAGCCACAACACAGAGCTGAACACAGTGATGGTCCCGTCTGCTGCTGTCACTGAGATGTTCTGGAAGAAAAGTATAGCCAGTGGTGTTCCCTAGTGGTTTTGATGTGGGAAGAAGGACTGAAAGATCCTTCTTTCAATGACAAAACAGACTTCAGGTAGCCTGTGTTAATCACAACTCTCAGCATTCATGCATCGTGCATAAGAAGGGGAGCCACGTGCCTTTCTTCTCCACACCAGGTACTCCCATCCCATCTCTTGACTGGGGCTTTGAGCATGCAGAACTCACTTATTAGCTTTCCGGTCCTTAAGGGCTGTTCTTGATTCGTAAGTCACTGGGTTTGGAGCATTATTTCCTATTTCCTCCTGGTGGGGAATTTTGCTCCTTTCTCTTCTCTTTGGGAAGCAGAAGGCTAGCTGGAGGCTGATCTAGCTGTGTGCCATCCCCCGAACAATTCAGTGGTAGGTAGGTGTACAATCAATGAATATACAGATGGTATAGTATATCCAGGAGCTGGGCTGATGTAATTATTATATTGGAGTACGAAAAGAAAGACACTCACCCTATCCTGGGCTCATAAAATAGACTCCAGTGGAGCAGATCTTCAGAAGAGATCCTTCCCCACTGGCAGTCAGCTCTTAAATGGGTCTGGGAGAGGTGGAGCCAGGCTCCACCCCTTCCTGCAGCACAGGTGAATTGCCTTCACCTGTGCTCCCATGGCTGACTCATTGCTTGCCTCAGGTGATTAATCAGAGGTTCAGGCTGTGATTCAACAGCCCCATACAGTAGGGGAGAGACCTCCATGAAACTGAGGGAGGAAAAAAAAAAAAAAATGTTTTATACAAAGGCATCATCATGATTGAAGACATCATTGTTGGGCACCTGTACCAGCAGGAGGCAAAGGATGACACAAATTCACTCCGCCAGTCAACTATGCAGAAAACACTGAGAAGAGTGGATCATTGTTCCAGCAAACATAAAGCATCACATCGCTTCCCTCAGTTGGAAGAAAGTCTGCATAAAAATACCATATTGTAAGCTGAGGTTACTTTGACAAGATGCAAATGCTTATTCCTATGGCTGAACTGGAGCAGACTTGTGCTGAGAGGAGCCCAGAAGTGACTAAATCTGGGGAAAGACATCGGGTTTACTTAATTGACAGGGACTTGAATCCTTTGCACTCTCTCTGTTGCAATTTGGGAAGGAGATGTTCATGCACAGGTGACTATCGAGGCGGCAGAGGTGTGAACACAGCACACATTTGCCTCCTTTTGGCCCACAGGAGGGCAACGTTGAGCTGCAGCTGAAACAAACAGGACTTGCCAAAACAGGTGTGCAGTTTAATGGTTTAAGAATTAATAAAATAAAGCAAACTAGCTAATTTAGAGTGTTACAGACCATGGCAATCTTTTGATGCATTGGTCTGCATCCACTCTGATTTTGTGTTTTGTTGATTTGTGGTTAATCTTTAATTGCCCTAAATCACTTTGTCATCATTGACCAAAGAGGCATAGTTGTGTGCTAGATTGTGGTGCTTGCTTTTTTTTTTTTTTTTTTTAGTTATTGTCATCCTGAACTGTGTTGCACAGCTAAGTTTTATATTGAGGGGGAGGAGGACTGGGGAAGGATTATGAGTTTGAATTATGGAATTACCTAAGAGTGCATGTATGTTAAGGAAAGTGTTACAAGGATTGCAGGTGGAGAACACAAACTGTATGGTACTGATGATACAAAACTAATATTTGGAGAGCAACATATCAACTACAGTGTTTTAGTACAGGTGATTAGCAGTAGTCTTGGTAACGTGGCAAATATAACTGCACAAAGGGTTTTGTTCAACAACAGCTTGCAGTCTATGTGCACACTGATCACAGCCTGGAAATTCCTGATGGAGGAGGAGCTGAGAATTGAAGTTCAAGATAAGCCAGGTCTAAGTGGCTGAGAAGCAAGATCAGAGGGAGTTTGGCATCAAATCCTGTCTGATGCTTTAGATATGTGTTAAAATCACTTCTTTTTTTTCCAGGTACAGCTAGTCGAATCTCTTAGAAATAGTAGGCAGGAGTAGAACTGGAGCATAGAAGAACAGCCTGGGAAGCACATGGAGCATCCTGTATGCCTCAGAGCTAATGGAATGAGATGGGAGCACCACACATCATGCTAAAGCATAGTGGACATGGAGTTCTGTAGGAGGATGACAAACGCTGTCTTGGGTGCAAAACACAGCCATGCAAGCTGAACAGGACTGATGTGTTCTTGGATTTATTTTTTAATTATTATTAGTTATCATTATGGGCATATAGAGATTACAAATTTTATTGTCAGCAACATTTCACTCAGAGGGTGGTGATACACTGAACAGGCTATCCCATCCCTGGAGGCATTCAAGGCCAGGCTGCATGTGGCTCTGGGCAGCCTGGTCTGGTGGCTGGCGACCCTGCACATAGCAGGGGGGTTGAAACCAGATGATCATTGTGGTACTGCTCTCTGTATATGGATGTTTTGGGAAACTAGCAATCTTGCAAAGACTGAAGTAGAACAGACCTGTGCCCGTTTCATTCTTTATCAGCAAATACCAGTATTGGGTCCAGACCTGTGTTTAAAAACTGTAGAGGAAAATAAATCATTCCGTAAATAGTCTGGCACTCCAACCTATCCCTGTTTGTCTCCTCAACAACACTTTTGTCTGTGGTGTCCTGGCCCTGCCAGTAAGAAGTGTATGCTGTTTCAGATGCCCTTACTCATTATTAGCAAAGGGTAAGTACATTTATTAAGAGATTAATCAGAACTGCCTGTTAAGCTTCAGTAATAGAAACACTTGGTGCTTTTACAGATAGCTCAGACATGCTAATAAAATAACTTTTAAGCACACTTTTCTCATTTTTTTGATGACTTATGTGGCAGAAGAAGTCAGGGGGTTTATCCCAGTCATTTTCATCCTTTTACTGCTTTACCCAAATCCAATAGAAGCATGATGGGAGCCCTTTTATAATGGAGTGATGGCTGAAATGGACATAATCTCCCTGGATTTCTGCAAGGCCTTTGACATGGTCCCTCACCACATCCTTCTCTCTCAATTGGAGAGGACTGGATTTGAAGGATGGACAGTTGATGAATTGGCTGCCTAGACACAGCCAAAGGGCTGTGATCAATGGTTCTGTGTCAGGGTGGAGGCTGGTCACAAACTGTGTCCCTCAGGCGATGGGGGGGGGGGGAAAGAGGGTGGAGGCAACACCAAGGAAAGGGAGGTGGGGATAAGAGAGGTGGGGGGGAAGGCAACAAGATAGAGATAAATAGGAACAAGAAGGAGGGGAAAGAGGGAGAAAAAGGGGAGTAAGAGATAGAGAGGTGACATACAATCAACAAAAACACAGTTTGTAGAGTGGCATGGTTAAGTTATTTTTCAGGTCCTAGAACTGGAAGGATTATCAAGGTGCAAAGAGAAAATAAAAAACAAATGAAAATGCTCACCTATGTCCTAGACTCGCAGAAAAACTCCAAAGGGAGCAATCTCCAGAAAGAGATCCTTCCTCAGTGGCAGTCAGCCCTTAAATGGGGTCTAGGAGAGGTGGACCAAGGCTCCACCCCTTCCTCTCACACAGGTGAATTGCCTTCACCTGTGCTCCTGCAGCTGACTCAGTGCTTGCCTCAGGTGATCAATCAGAGGTTCAGGCTATGACTTAACATTTCCCATACACTGCACCCCTTTGCGACATGAGCTAATGATCAAGTTAACTACAGGGAGAGCCTTCCCTAATACAGAGATCTGACACTTATATAATGTCCTGTTGCAATGCATGTTAACACAATTTAAGATGAACAATGATTGGTGTATGGTGGAAGTCCATGCTCTTTCACGGGCCAGTGCACAGTAGTGTGGCACCTAGTTGTGTGGTGCAGGTTCAGCCTATGCTCTATTAGTCCCATGTAGACCATCACCATGTGTCACACATGATCTGTCAGCAACACTGGAAAGTTTTGATAGCATTTCTTACCTTCTGGAGGCTCAAAGACTCCAGGGGAGGGGGGGGGAAGGGGAATAAGAGAGCACAAGAGAGGGTGCACACCAAAATTTGTTGTCTTCTTCTCTGTGCTCTAACATATGAAAACTCAGCATGCCAGATTTTGTCATGAAAAACTGTGCTTTCTTTACCATCTTTTTTAATAATTGATAATCCTTCCAAGACCTACACACTGCATTTTCATAGCAACAGAAAATAAAGCCTCCAATAGAGATCCACACATAGTTAAAACAAGCAAACAAACCCTTCTGTGTTGCTTTTACTCATCTTTTAGCAATAATGTCTTTTCTGAAGTAAGTGCTTATCGAAATATTCAAGACACTTTGAAAGCATTGCAGACAAGGAGTCAATGTAGCTAGCAGTGACTAGAAGGAGCACATGCTGATTTCCTTTCATGGAAGCCTTATGTATTTTCCTTACTTTACTATATGAAAATATTTGCATTGTTAGGGGAGCAGAGCCTTGGGGCTGGCATTTGCATCTGCGTAATCCTCTGACCACTGAGAGCAGCGACCAGAAATAAGTTCTTGACTGCAAGATCAAATATTCAATGAGGAGTTTGGTACCACATGAGTGAGCCATAAGACTATAAGCTGTAGTTTCCTTTTTGGCTAAACATAATTAATACTAGTAATCCACAAACTCAGCATCATTTAAAACTGATAATAGCAGGATGCTGTTAGTTTGAACTAATGTAGACCCTTGGCCCTTACAAAATCTGTAAAAAGATTTTCAACTCTAGAAAGTTATGTCTGTTTTTTTGGTTGTTTGAAAACTCTTCTTTCAAATGGAATACTAAAATAAGGATTTCGCTTGCATTTCTTTCTGAAAAAGAAATCCTACTAGATGTCAGCAGTGCTGGAAACTTTTAACTCAAGTACACACACAAAGCAAGCAGTTTCAGGCTTGGCACTGAGTGCTGGCAGAGACGCTCAGCTGTGTTTTGAAAGGGCCACCTCCAGGAGCAAAATACAAGTTCAACAACACAGTTTGTATAATATTTTCCAGTATTTGCTGTGTGTGTTGGTGATTCTTCATATTTTTAAGATCTGTTCCATCAAGCAATAGAAGGAAATAGAGAATATACGTGGTTTTTTTTTGGTAGTATGTTTGAATTTAGATCTCCTTGGGCAGGGCTGGCTTGGGTCTTTTACATCAAAGCTATGATGGTTAAAGCAAGGTATTTCATCAATCCTATCAGTGAAACATTTTCCAGATAATGCTATAAAAGGCCCTAGTAGAGGGCAAGATTTTGGGTAGATTAATAACAGTTTAAAATGTTCATTGGGAGAATTATAATAAAATATAATAATAAATACATAAATAAACTATAATACAACTTAAAGTTACAAGAACAGTTATTTGGATGTAGTAATAAAGCCTAATTCACAATAGTACTGAGCAGTGAAAAGTAAAGCATGTTAATTGCAATAACTGGCAGAAACATAAGGTCTACAGGAGGGCCTCAACAGCAACAGGGAGCATCTACAGGATAGTGTGACTAGCAACAGGAGGGAATGGACAGAATCCGGAGGCATGTAGAGGAGAGTGTGTCTAGCAATAGGGGATCATCTACATGAGGGCATGCCTAGTCTGTAAGCAATGGGGTATATCCACATCCACTTACTCTTAGTGATTCTTCCTTTTTTTTTTTTCCTTTGTCCTTTGGATTTTCTTTTCTGAATTCCTCATTGAAGCTGAAGTAGAATTTCTTAGAGCATTTTTCCTCTTTCCTAAGTTTTCCATTGCTTGCTTTATTAAAATGCACTGGGAACTGGTTATTAATAATATGTAGTATCTGTCATGTTTACATTTTAGTCATTCAATATCGAGTGCAATTTGTATTGAATCAACAATATTTTAGTGTGTTCTTTTTCACCTCCCCTCATCAAAAATACTTCATTTTTCTAGGTTTTCTTTTGCTTTTGAATTCTTACTATATTATTTGTTGTTAATCTTTGTGGTATTTTTCTTTCTTTTTTTTTTTTTTAAACTCTTCTACAGTAGTCATCCTAAAAACCAAGTTTCTTTTTCATTCATCCATTATATATGTTAAGGATATAAAGCTACTTTTTAAAGTTACTAACTTCTTTTACATATTGTATTGTTGTAGTACTTCTGCTGCTAAACTAGTATTTTCCCCTCCTTCTCTTGTTACATTGTTCAGATTCATGCTTACTTTGAATCTTTTTTGCATTAGCTAAGTAATTGAGTAAGAGGATCCTCATTTCTTACTTAAAACGTGATACATCATACCACATCGTATCACAAGGGATATATGATCCCTTGATCATATATCACTGAGTTGTTTTTAATCTTCTGTTATTATCGCCATCCATTGCTTTTTGATCTAGATCATACTTTGTAGTTCATAATTTTATTTATTAAATAAAATTAAGTCATCATTTCTTTGAGCAATGCTTTTAGAAACTATTTGCTTTATCTGACTTTAAGGCAGAGAAAGAAATGAATTAAATTGCTTCTATCCAGTTTAATGATCTCACTTGAAAAGTATTAGTCATAGACCAGTAATAAAAAAAATACTCACCTTATTCCAAATGAAAGACTCACTGAAAACTTCCAGAAAGACAGAGATCTCCAAAAA
The DNA here is from genome assembly GCF_905368555.1 of Meleagris gallopavo. Lineage (NCBI taxonomy): Eukaryota > Metazoa > Chordata > Aves > Galliformes > Phasianidae > Meleagris > Meleagris gallopavo. The sequence goes on along the minus strand of NC_139414.1, from coordinate 10,866,278 downwards.
TAGATGCTGCCCTCATCACTGCTGGCCCTTAAATGAGGAGAGGTTTACCCAGGGTGCATCTGTCCCATTGCGCAGGTGAATTGCCTGCACCTGTGCTCGTAGGGCTAGCCACACCTCTTCCCCAGGTGCTCAATCACTAGTGCAGGCTGTGACCTAACAGTTCCCGTACAAACTTTCATATAGATTTTGATGGGTTACTCACAGTGATTTTATCAACATTTTTTTTCATTTCAATGAAGGCTTTAGTATTAAAGAGGCAGAGGGAAGTTAGACCTCTGTTCTTGATAAGATTGTGAAAAAAAACTGTTATTAAAAAAAAAAACAACATTGGATCTTCTGACTCATTTCACTACTGTCGAGGCTATCTAAGGACAAACTCAGGAAAAACAAAACTAAACAGAAAAACCCAGAAAAGTCAGGATAACATTGGCTTTGGAAAAAGAAATAGAAAAAAAATGAACAGGATTTCAACAACTCTTTTATAGATGAAAATAAATCCTGAGCGTTGTTCAGATTTTCCTCTTTTGAACCATGATTTTCTGACATAAATATAATGTTGTCAGCTAGAACTATGTCTACGTATATAAATACCCAAGGTTATTTTTAGATCTAGCTTTAAAAAATGTATTAAAACATTAATTAACTTGCTAATATTTCAAATCACTCTCACATCTTTTGTTCCTATTTATTAAAAATTACTTTTCTGTAATTTATCCCTTGAGGAAAAGATAGACACTAGCAGACTTCAGGCTACGATTCCTGTGAAATCCTTTCTTTCAATGCTAATATATAGAAATCTATTAAGAGCCATAAGATCAAATTTCACTTGCTGACTACCAGTGAAGCTGGTGAGGATGTAAGTAAAGGTGCATTTTGGGTAGTTTCACCCTGAGAGATTGCTCTGTGAATTTTGATAATTATACATTATCACTTTGCTGAGACTGATGTCTGGCTTCCATGTTTGTTTTTCTGCTCTGTGCTTCATCAGAGGGACTTTCAGTGGCAAAACAAAGAGATCTAGACCTTGAAGGGATCAGGTGCAAGGAGATCTGTCTCATCTTTCACATTGCACCATTCCATCTGGGTTGTTTTGATTTTGGCCTAAATCAAGAGCCTACTTGTCATAACATTACCTGGCTACCATCTCATGATAATCTATTTCTCTATTACACTGAAATCTCTGCAGTGCAATATTTGACCATCAGCGGAAAATATCCCACAGTATTCTGCATTTTCTTTTACATCCTGCCATGTGGTCATTTCAAAGTACCTTGGGTGGTGAGGAGAAATCCAGTGCTTACTTTGAAAATCCTCAGACAGAAGACACTGTGGTTTGTTGCATGATGTCTAGTAAACCACATCATTCTCTAAGGCACTTACTTTCTCAAATAGAAACATTACTCCTTTCTTCCTGAGGAGCTGCCTGGTTTTCAGCATGGAAAAATACAGAACAAAAAAGACTCCAGGATTTAAAACAGTCACAAATGCAGAACAACTACCTCTCTGTATTAATCACGTGGAAGAATTTTCTCATAGCTGACCCAGCTGTTACTGCTTGTGTCTTACTTGAGTGCTAGGCAGACAGGCAAGGCTTAAAATCTCATCATTTCTCTGTTTTGGAGGGTTGCATTCTACAAGTGCCAAAACGTCCTCTGTCTCCCTGTGCCTTACAGAAATTGGAAGAGTCATATAAGATGCAAGAGTTGAGTATGGCTGTCAGAAGTCAGGGATGTCCTCTACCTTCCCAACTGCACCCAGGGAGAGAAGGGGCTGGAACATGCAGCTCATCCGCACATTGCAGGGGCTGCTGGATAACTTCAGTACCCAGGAAAACTGGATGCTAGGCAATAGGGGAGAATTAAATGCTTGGCTTAGGTCTCTTGGCTGTAAGCATACCTGCATATCCCAAGTGCCCGAGAACTTGCCATATATACATTTAATTTCTTCTAAGCAGATAACATAGGGGCCTTGAATTTACATCGTTCTGCTCTTCCACCCTCTTTATATTCCTTCTGGATGAGCTTTGCTTTTGTGTCAGCATTTTTTAAAGCTCTGATTACAGACAAGTGGAAATAACAAACTCACTCCTTGAATGGTTCACAGCTGGAATATTTTGCTGAGATATGCAAAAGTTGGGAAGAGGCAGAAGATGATAGATTTGAATCTGAAGACTTCCCAACTTAGACGCCGTCCTGCAAGTATCAGATCTGGGATCAAAATTAAATACAAATGTTCCATTTCACTTCCTTGAATATCAATAGTTTATTATGAAAATTCACTAGCAGAGGCTCAAAATTAATTTAATTACCCTAAGCTTAATAGGGTAGCTTCAAATATTCATCTACAATATTCAGGGACCACCTAAATTAAGTTGATTGAAAATGGTTCACAGATTGCAAATATACATCGATCTTTTCTGTCCATCCTCAGTTCTGAGGGAAGTTCATTTGTAGAGGGTGTTCTTTCACTCATAGCCCATCCGTACGTTGTAACAACTGCAGTCAATACACTGATAGCACGTGCCATCTGTAAACAGATGAGGATAACAAACAACTTAAAATTTTTCCTCAGGAGAAGTATAAGCTCTCCTGGTTGATACATCACTAATGTGCTCCTAATTTAGCAGGCTCGGTTCATTTTTGCACACATTATGTTGGATTCCTGTCATCAATAATAATGATCAGAATTTTAACAACAGAAAAGCAGAATATGTGAAGGCATATCTCCTTCCAAGTCCATCAGTGATGAGGCATAGTCAGCTCTGGGAGGAGCATAAGACCACTAGAATACACCCTATCTCGTAAGACTGAACCTTCAAGTTTTCCAAACTAATTCAGTATCTACTCTGAACAAGCCTAGTAACTGCTCAGACAGATTGCCTCTGAATCAAGTCTTGCTGTCTTGGGAGATAGCTTGCTAAGATTCGAGAACAAAATAGCATACGATTTAAACAAGTCTCTTCTGGCCTTACTTCTTATGGGACTAAGAGGGAAGACATAAGCTTATACACAAGAAATCAGGCTTCTCAGGAAAAGGGCTGCAATCTTGGCCCTTTGTATAAAAGCCAGCTTTCAGCAGAAGGCGCAGTAACTTCCCATCCTAAGGCTGGAGGGGCAGCTCTGGGCTAGCTGTCACACTCGTGCCTGCCAGAGAGGTGCTGACATGAGCAACAGGGTGTGCGAGGGAAGACTGTGGGTTTCTTTACTAGTGCAAATTTCCTCTTTTCAGTTAGGCCCCAGTACAGCTCTAAGCACGATGACCAGTGTTTACTCCTTCATGCTGCCAGAAAAAACACAAGTGGTAGTTCATCAGAAGCATGTAAGGGGAAAATTCTGCGTGCAGTAATAATGCAGGAGCAATACATGCAGTATTTCCAGTAGTGAGGTCATTCAAATATTTCCAGTTCTTATTTATTTATTCTAGATAACCATTCCTACTTTGCCACTCTTGCTGTAAATGAAAGATTAGTCCAGTATATTTTGTATTCTTTAATTTTCCCACTTGACTTAGCCATTTGGAGACACAACCGCATAGAAATTAAGTGAAAATCCTTAAACTACCAGAATTACAAGTCTAGAGGTACATGTTGAGAGCCAATAATTTTGGTGGAATAAAGCCGTGGTGCACGTTGCTGTATTTTCATTTGGTCATACCGACTTTCCAGGTTGCTGACACACTGTGTAATGAACAACAACACTGCTACTACGTTTCATGTGACATGAAAAGTTCTATTTTCCGTCAATTTTATTTCCCATTTGGTCCACAGTTGGCCACAGGTGGTCAGTCCATTTCAGAGTGTCACTGTCACTGTAGACTTGATTTCTCTTCGTGCTCACCTTTACTGCAGGAGAACCACAGCTGATTCCCTGTGGCATAACCTGAAGATTATTCCTTTTTCTTCCCCATTGTATTGTTGTTTCTCCTACAGCATTCAGCAATAGCAGGAACTTCATCTCTTTCTATGTAATTCCTCCAGCAGTGCTGCATGAAGAATCCAAATGGAGTCACAAGATCAGACTTTTCATTCTTTTCCATTTGTTTCTCAGAGTTCTTAGGTCACAGTTTTCCTTTTGTGCCCTGAAAAGAAAGCGTGATGCACAGGGATGCTCTTCCAGGGAATCATTTAGATAGACATTATAGAGAGGAATTTAAAAGAAAATGTCAGTGAGGCTCACTTAGGTATTGTAGTTTTCCTGGTATAATATCCATGATATTTGTATTGGACCCGTGTAAAGTTGCTGTTAAAGAAAAGCACAGAAACTGCATATCCCACCATCCACAAAAATATATGATAGCAATTCTCTAAAGCACTTTAAGATATGTTCACTTAGATGTATTGCATCAGATATTCTTACCATGGCGAGAACTAGTAAATAAATTTCAGATCAGTGTAATATTTTTTATTATACATTTTCTCAATTTTCGACAAAAATAAATGGGTCAATAATGCACCCATTAAAGTTTAAATGAATTCAATATTCAGAATTTAAGAAAATGTTTACAAATTGTCAAAAATTACATCCGGATAACAATTCTATATATTAAAAATAGCTATGTAGTTCAGATAATGGACTACTGCTCTGGTTGGGTTCTGGTTTCTGATATGTAATCAAGAGAATCTATGTAATAAGTTTTTATATCAATCTTTTATGAAGATAGAAATTTTCTTCATCTCTGATATAACCCTAACTGCTGTTCACAGAAGTGATAGAAGCTGCAGGAACACCCAGCTGTACTGTAGGTGTATTTATGTAATCATATATATTCCTGTTCATAGATAGGTTAAAAAACAAATAAATTCAAAGCAGCCATCTAATTCATAAATCCTGCCAGAGAAAAAGGTTTTGTGGGACATACAGAGATTGCAGTACTAAAAAACAAAAGAAATGTAAAAGTCTACTAGCTTTATAACCAGATGTGATAGGCCCCTATGAAGTCATTTCCTACTACTATCCTGCTGCCTAGCTGCACAGGTTGTGTTGTTGGTCTCTGGAACAGATGCTCTTCTCTTATAAACTCCACAGTTACTGGACAACAGAGGTATTTAATTTTGAAGTCCTCTGAAAAAAAAAAATAAAAATCCTGTTTTAGATTTGTTTCTTGATGAAGATTCATATAATTTTATTGCAGATAAATATTTGTCCAAAGCGTAAATCCCTACCATTTTATTTCTGGAATGATTCACAGGCTTTGTTGCCAACTTTTACTGTGTTGTATTGGTCTGGCTGCCAGCTCCAAGTGCTTTGCTTTATTTTCTGTCTAGTGACTGCTACACTCCACCCATCTCCACATGCAACTGAAATGAAGGCAACAAGCCTTGACTACAATAGCATCCTACAGGAGAGCTCCAATAATTTCTATTTCTCTGCATATTTTTTTTCTTGAGTAAAAAAAGAAGTATTGTTTCAATGAACGTGTTGAGAACTTCTAGATAAAGATAAACAGTTGCACGAACCATCTCACTGACTCCAGCTGGTCTCAGTATGATATAATCTACCAGTAAAGTGACAGAATACACAGCTCTTTCACATCTGTCTTTATGTAGCACACAGTTTTGTCTGGAAGAATGGATCACAAATATATATAAGTAATTCTAAATATTTTCTGGCAGTATAAGACAGGACTGGAACAACTATCATCGCTGGAAATTGAAGTGAAATTTTTACAAACTCAGAATTTATGTTGTTGTTCATTTTGCTTTTCTGCCATGTGTTTTTGTAGAAAGCTGAAAATATATATGAGTTCCAAGTTAACAACATAACTGCCTAATTTTATATTTTTAAGTATTATGTTGAAGGATTGATACCTATGAAACTCTGGTAGCTTTAGAGCTACATTCAATACAAGGTTTTATAGTAGCACAGCCAGCACATGCCACAGCAGATGTATAAAGAAGTTGCTGATTATAAACTCAAAAAAAAGTTGAGCAAGTAAATGCTAGTGCAAAAATTAGGAGTTTCTGATAAACACTGAGATGTTCCAGGCATGGTCCAATGGATAAATCCAAGCACTCTTCCAGCTGCTCTTGTGCATGAGGAATTACGCTTGCTTTTGTCCTCCCAGACAAAATTCAGAGAAGCAGCTTTATGGAATTAGGGGCCCTGACTTGCTCAAAGGAGTATAACTAATATCTCTCCCCAAATGACTGTATAACTTGACTAACTCTAGATATCCTCATATATTAGTTGAGTGCTGATTGAGAGCATCAACGATTTTCTGGACATGTTTATCTCAATCATACAACCATAAGGAGTGGCAGACACGCATATTCCCATGGTAATACAATGCTCTCGTGTCAGAAAATCTAGCTTTCAAATTTAGACCTGTCTTAATGAAAGGTTAATTCACTCTTTATAAACTTTCTTTGTAGTTAACATTCCTTCCTCAGGGTATAAAAGCACATTGGTCTAGCACACTGGATGCTGAAAACAAAGCTTAATAGTGTAGGTTGATCCTGACTCTTTGTTCACAGCTGCTTGAAGGAGTTATATTTTTACTCTGAGACAGTCTTTGTCGAGCACTTAATGGCACATAAATTCCCTGACTTACCATGCAGGCAAATGGCTTGCACAAAGGGTTTTCTCTTTCTCTGCCATATATTTCAAAGAATTCAGGATTCTGATTGTTTTTCTACCTGATTTACTGCCCCTCTTGCAGAGGAGAAGAGGCCAGTGAAAGCCACCTTTCTTGCATAATTTTTATTACATTCTGAACTAACTTCTTAGCATCCTCCTGGATTTAATTTCTGACTGAGATGAAGCATAGCCATATGAGGATACAGATCCAAAGACAAATTACTGCAACTGATACGGACCCCATAGCCAAAGCAAAAACTCAAGTTTCATATTCCCCAAAGTTACCACCTTCCACGCCCTGCTCTCCTGCAAGTATTTATCTCAGTGAGACTGTGAATGCAAGAGTTGTACATTGTTTTGTGTGTTTCTTCCCTGAAAGAGATGCAATGACTCTATCACATTCCTTTTTCCACTCTGTTACCCATTTACAAACTTTGTAGGAAATACAAATCAATGAATTTTTATTACATAAATTGAGATTCTCATTCTTTATCAGGATCTGTCTGTGCATATAATCTGTGAGAAGTTGCACTCCGGCATGCAAACTGTTCATCCTATTTCTTTGTAACAGAAACTCAGGGAATAGACAAGCCTGCTTCTAGTATTTATGGTGGTTTTAGTATGCTCTTTTGCATCACTGATTCTCTCTGCTTTTCTCCACAGGGAGGAATTCCAGTTGTAGAGAGGTGACCTTTGCATTACTATTAATTAATACTTTGACATGGAAGTTAGCACTGCATGCAGAGAACCAGCTACTTGAGCTGTGTGACAGGCAAGCCAGCTACTAATAACTCTGTCTAAACATGGATGCTTCCTTCCTACAGCTTTTTGCGAAGCTGAGCAGATTTGCTTACACTTCAGTCTTGGAGACAAAAGGATATTCCTGAAGACGTTAATGAGAAAGTAAAGTATATTGCCAGAACATGTGATCTTTAACACAGGCCACATATAATTATTTTCTCAGAGTAAGATACAGAGAATGCCAGGGGTCTTGAAAAGTTTTTAACAGCAGGAAGCAAATGGGTTAAAAGCTCTCCAAGGATGTCTAATTTCAGAGAAGTTCAGATTTTTACTTCTCCAAGACCCAAATAATTAACTTTCTCTGAATTTTTAAAAAATGTTCTCTGTTAACCTACACATTTATCTCTTAACATTAGAAAATGTAGAGATCTGTATGACTGCTTTATCAAATTTCTTAGGGTTATAAGCAGCTCATAAGTCAGACTCTAGAGGGATGAGCTTAGAAATGATCTCAATGCTGTAGCACAAATATAACTGCTTATTTTTCAGCGTGGCTGTCCCTTGAACCTTCGGCTTGATCACATAACATGGATTTATAACCTGTTCAAACCAGTATTTTCAATATCCTGCAGTGGAGGGCCATGGATCTGTCTTCTCTGGGATTGATCAAATTAGCTTTCTGATAAATAGTAGCAATTAGGCTGCCACTAATCTAAAGTTATACTCAGGGGAAAAAAAAAAAGAGCTATCTACTGAAAAACATGTTATCCTTTATCTCATAATAATTAATGAAAAAATACTTATGTTGAATACCCACTCTTCTGGCAGTAAAACCTTTTTCCCACATTCAATGTCCCTGTTTCATGGAGAGATGACTGAAAGAGCACCTTGGACTGGTAGGACCTGCTGGCATCTAATGGCTGTGTAAGATTTCCTCTCTGTGTTAGGGAATGCTTGGAGCTCCCTCACACGTCTTCTTGTGGGCAATTCATTTTCCTCCAACTTTCCTTATCCTGGTGCTCCTCACAGGCTTTGCTTGTAGAGATTTGGGTTTGCTGGTTCTAGAGCCTTGACAAAACTCATCAAATCCATATTTAATATTAAATATCTGCACCTAAGGACCAAGCAGGACTACCATGTTCCTGATTCAGCCATTGAGTCTGTTGGTCCTGGAGCAGCTGTAGGGACTTCTTAAGGAGACACTTCCTAGGCTATGTTGATATTGAGACAGAATCCCTGTACCACAGGATATCTTTCACTCCATGATGGCAACTTTCTTCTGAAATGAATATTTCCTCTGTTCTCCTGCAGTGCTTCTATAACTCACTGTACTCCAGTCTTGAGTCTGAATGTTGGATAAATAAACCTTTTAATCAAATTTCTTGTGCAATTTTAAACTTTGCCTGCAAGAAATCCTTTTACTGAATGTGTATTTAGACAAGAGCACAGTGTCACTTTTCTTATGGAACAAATCTTGCTGACTGAGAGTAAATGGAACCTATAAAGTTAGCCTCTGTGACCTATAAAACATAACACAAATGAGTGGAAAAATGCTTCAAGAAAGCTCCTTTTTGATTCCTTTAGAGAAGAAACAAGTCTGTGGTTAACATCTATCTATCTATCTATCTATCTGCCTAAATATATATATAAATAATCTCAAACCCTGTGAGGTTGGCATTTATTAGCTTTTTGCCAGTGTGAGAACAAGTGTGCATGTAGCCAACCCCTCTTACAAAAACATCATCTCCTTCACCCTCTGGGAGCCAGGAATGTTTCCTATCAAGTGGTGTGGTGGAACTTACCACCACAAATGAAGATCTTTGATGAAATCACATGAGTAGATTTGTTCAAACAGCAGTGTATAATTTGCCTGCTCCACAAATGGAAACAAAAGAAATCAGCTCTTGCAGACTGGTGTGTTTTGTGTTGTCTATGTTGTTGTCAGTTATTCCTGGGATCTACTGCATGGAATTTAATTTATGCTGGAAATAAAAAGCAAATAGAAGATAAATAATTAAGTAGTTGAACAACAGTAGTAAAAACAAAACAAAGAAACAAACCTAAAACAAAACAACAACAACAACAAAAAAACCGCACAACTTTTTAATTTTTTTTTTCCTTGCCTGAGGGATATGGTTAAAGGAAGATTTTTCCATTGGGAGCTAGTGACAATAACAGAAGTCTAAGATGTTTGCTCTTTTAGTACTCAGTACCCAGCTAAGCTGGGCTATTTAATGTTCAACACTATTTTTTCTTCCTTTCTTTCCTGTTTTCTTTCCTTCTTTCCTTTTTCCTTTCCTTAAGTATCTGTGTTTTTGTTTTTTTTAGATAAATTATTATTATTTTTTTTTTTTTCAGTATCAGTTATTTGACAGAATGGATGGAAAACTGCATAATTCATTTCATTTTTTTTCTTCAATACTGGAAAGAAAAGAATCAGGAAATGCTCCTTACGGTTTCTTCGGGAGATGCCATGCGCAGGGAGTTCAATTTATGCAACTTATCTACTTTTGCTCTTATTTTATGACGATGACAAACATGAAAGACGGGTAACTTGTTCTTTAAATTAGAGAAAAACAAAACGCAGCTTTCTAATGATAATTTGAGTGTTTCTTAAAGCTCCATGTAGCTATGTCAAGAAACTAGTCTCTCATCAAATAAACACCAAAAGCAGCAGAAGCAAGTCCGTCTCAGCTTCTGTCCAGTAAATAACTGAAAGAGTTGGGATCAAAGTTATCTCAGGCTAAGCAGAGATATTAGGCAACGGAAGTAATATCTCTGTTTTTGTTTTTTTGTTTGGTTGTTTGGTTTTAAATCCTCCTCAATCAAATGCTTTTGGACTAAGACTGCATTTTAAAGAAATGTCACCACTGTATCAATAAGGAGAGGTGAAATCAAGCAGTATGACTTACGGCTTGTCGGAGATGTGAGCTGCTCATAAAAGGAACAAGCAACAATATAACATATAAAAAATGATTTGATGTTGAAAATCAAGAGATTTTAAAACCATTTTTTTAAAAAAGAAAGTGTGAAATAAAGGAAAAGAAAACTTGATAAGACTGTAGTTTCATGGCAGTAAATTCACAGGAGGTATCGAATCTGCAGCACCTCCAGTATGTGAATAAAGGCCAACGTGGAGGCTGCAGCACAGCTGGGGCCAGGACTATGGCAGAGTACTGTGTCAGCAGGAGACACAAATGTCTGAAAGGGCAGGGACAGCTAGCAGCGCTGTTGTGGAGGTGCGCTCCAGGTGTGCGTCCTCTGGTAGACGTCTCAAAAAGCTGGCTGCTGCTGCCATTATATAATTACGCGCATCATATTTCTGCACAAACATAGAACAAAACCACAGCTCAATTCTTGTTGAAGATCCATGGCTAGGATATTCCCGTCTAATAATAAACCCACTGCTAATTTAGAAAAGCATTCCTCGTGTATCTCTTCATATAAATCCCACCTCTGAGTTGATAGCCTAGCGGCCATATGCCCAGCAAATTCCCATCATATTAACCAAAGAATGTGGGTGGTCTCCAAACACCAAACGCAGTAGTTCAGGCAAAGCAGCTGACACTGTGCTTCTTACATGGACCTGGAAATGTATATTGCTATATAAGTAATTAGGCTAACTTAAACCAGCTTTTAATCTTTGCTAATGAAAATCTGCAGATAAAATCCTGTTCTTTTTTCACCATTTTTCAAATCCTTCTGCATCCAGTGTCTTGAAATGAAAACCTGTCTGGAGAGCTCCACTTCTGCTGGCACTTATGTGCCTATCCCAGAGACAAGACTGCCCAGCACAGCAGGAGGCTAAATTCCTGCAGGGGCATTCCAGATCAGCCAGCTCCCATCAGGTTCATGTGGGCTTCCTGCATGGGCCACCAGCACCGCAGTCAGCAGGCACCACACACCAAGCTCGGCACAGGCACTGGGTGTATGTAGCTTGGCTCCTCCGCCTCACTGGAAGTGCTGCTGTCACAGCTCAAGTCGCTGTTTCCCTTCTAAAGTCATTTTTGCACAACCAGAGCCTTGAGTTTCCATTTTTACAGCAGGAGTAGTTACATACTCGAGGGCTGAAGAAAGACTAATCAGATTTGTCATGTTTTCATTCTTCTGCTAGGCCAGGGTGGAGATGAGCCTCCAAGCAAAACAACTGGCAGCCTCAAGAGATTTTGGACTTGGAACCGACTGAGCTTCCCTCCATAAGCGTCCCTTTTGCCAGTGTGTCTGAGCTGAAAATAGCAAACCTGGACATGACAGCTTAGGAAAATGAGAGCAGGTTAGGGAGTACTAATTACTGCCATTCACTTTTAAACAGCTGCCATACCTGAGAGAACAGAGTAGTGAGGTTTGGTTAGAGCAGCGTAAGTGCCTCAGGGCACTTACTCCTCTGCATGCAGCGGGGCTCCCAGGAGGACAGCATGGCACAGGGCAGGCTGTGGGGGTGCCCACCCCTCATGTTGTGCCCCTTATGTCAGGAGGATGTCTGTGCAATTTGATGAGTGAGCTTTAAAGGTGCTGCAGGTGTCTCCCTATGCTCCAGACTGTGGCCATTGGCAGGTCTCTGAGTTGAACCCGCCTTCATCCAAGCATCACTGTGTCACATCTGAAGAAAGAGTGACAGGAAGGACAGCTGACTTATGAGTAACATAGGAAGGAACCACCTCTGTCAGGGAAGCAGGGCCTCCCTCTCTGCAGCACTGTGTCAGTGCTCAAGTCCTGAGGTAATGTTTCAGCAAGCCAAAATAAGCCTTTTTAATGAGGTCCAGGGCACATTGTGCCTCTTGCCAGCTTCTCATTAGTGAGCCGACTGCACTACAAATAGGCAAAGCCCATCAGCTCCATACAGTCATCAGTTGCTGCTGGGCCTGCTGCTGATTTACAGAGATGAGCTGTTCAGGGTTAAGCAGACACATATGGGAACTTGTAGGGAACTTCCTTGAAGTAAGCCCTAAAGTAAGTTACATCTTCCTTGGAGAGAGTTTAAAAATAAAACCAGATGAAGAAGCAGGCAGAAATAAGGTCTGGAAGCAGAGAGCCAGATCTGTTTTTATTTTGCTGCATCTCACTGTGAACATCTGCTAAACAAAAAAGGAGGAAGAAGTAACTACTAAAAGTGATGCTACTATTTCAAGGATAAAGAAAATGAAGATTATTCCAAAATTAACATCAGTGATTTTTATTTTTATTTTGAATTATCTTCCCATCGCTTCTGTTTCTCCAGTTGTGGCAAACTGCTGTGATAGTGGAATGAGCAGAATCCACGCTTGCCACTGCTCTCTCAGGAGTATTTAAGCATCATATTTTTGCATGTATGAGATCAGAGTAGGTCCTTAATGTGGGTAGTGATTCCAACAAGGACAAGGCTTTGAAAAAATAGGTTGTTTTCAGTGTAAGTATAATCATTTACTTAACCAAAAGAAAAATATTAGGTAGAACTGTGTGGTCAGTTAACTCCAGGAAAGATGTGACACAGGGCTCGTGGAAGAGTCCATCACTTGTGAACTGTAGTTGAAGGTTATCAACTCAGACAGCTTGTTCTTGACTCAACAGCTTTTTGTTGTGTCTTTAGTTTGGAAATGAAGCTAGAGTTCACAAGGCTTGTAGTCCAGGAAAAAAAATTTTAATTCAGTGGCAGTTGGGGCAGCATTGTGGTTTAACCTGGCAAGCAGTTGAACACTACACAGCCCTTTCCTTACATTTTCCCCACCATCCACTGAGGGATGGATGGGAAAAAAAGGTAGAACGTGATGCACAAAGCAATTGCTCACCACCTGCCAACCAATGCCCAGCCAGTTCCTGAGCAGTGGCCAGCTCCCCTCAGTTTTACAGTTTCCCCACATGGAGTGGTACAGTATGGAATGCCCCTTTGGTCAGTATAGATTAGCTGTCCTGATTCTGTCCCTCCAACTCCTCATGCCCCGACTGCACCCCTTGCTGGCAGGACAGTATTAGAAGATGAGAGAGCTCTGTACAGCTCTGCTCAGCAGCAACCGAAACACTGCTATGATATCAATCCAGTTTTTCTCCTAAAGCCAAAACATAGCATCATACCTAACGTTATGAAGAAAAACAGCTCCAGCTAAAACCAGGACAGACAGAGAAGACTGGGCAGGCTTAGAGTTTCCTGTACTGTAGTTTGATTTCCCCACCTTTTACCCTTCTAGGAAAAGGCTCTATGTATATCAGTCTCACAATGTCATAAATTAATTGCTAGCCACTTGCATCTTTGTTATATCCCTGCTTCTTTTGCCACAAGATTTGGCTTGAGTTTTTCTCATAATCAACAAGGGTGAAGGAAAACATTTTAAGAGGTTGGCAGAAACGTAATAAGAATTTAGCAGGAAGTTGAGTACTGCATTTCCATAGAAATGCATGAACTGAGATAATTTTCTATGTAGGAGGAAATAAACCTTATGTTTTGCGGGCTTAAAAAATAATTTCCTGTATCCCCTGAATATTCTGTGCAAAGAAAGGGTCAAGAAAGCTAAAATTATTCAAATTGATACATGCAATTTCACTTATAAATATCTGAATTTAAGCCTTTCATTGGTTGTTAAGTGGTATTCCTGTCCTTTGAGGCTTTGCATAGCCTTGTTGTCCCATTTTTTTGCTTTTTTTTCTTCTGATTATAATGGCGCAGTATGTACCATGTATCTGCAAGTCTAGAGTGGAAGAAAGCAATGCTAAGATGCAAGAACAGATGTACACAAGTAGTTCAGCCGCCTGGCTGGGATGTGCCCAGAGACTGCTGTAGAATACAGACTTATTACAGACCAAACCTGCCCCTCTGTCATGTAAATGACGTCACTGCAAAAAGTAGGGGATGTTGCAGGGCAGTCACAGAGCCTTTACCAAAGAAAGGTACATGGAAGTTCTACTTTTGTTTTTCCTCTGCTATGAAGCATACCAGGTTCGATATTGTGCCAGTTCCTTCAGTATTTCGGATGGATATTCCTTGTGGGAATGCATACATTTCAACCTTGGATAGGACTTGAATGTGGTAATTTTCACTCCTGTAGTTTTAGTTCATTAGCCAACCATAGTTTTATCCCTATATTACACTTTATAATCTTTACTGGAAAATGTATACATGTTTTATTTCAGATGGGGGCTTGAATTTTATACAATCCTTACAGTACAAAGTTCTAGTTTGTTTTTTTTTCTTTCTTCCTATTTTTTTCTATATGTTTTGCTAATGATCCTTTTAAGATGTATTTTAAACCAAATTTGCAAATTCTCTGAGTTTATATATTGGCAAATTTCACTTTATTGATTAATTTTCTTGAGGTCTTTGTCTGCTGAAACTTGACCACCTTAATTTCCAGTCTATCTTTATTTATCTAGAATTTAAATTAAGAAAGACTCATAAATGCAGCAAAGCACATGTGTCAAAACCTGTACTTACTGCATAGAAGAAGCAGCTGAATACGTTCTTCATTTTCAGTGGGATATTAGCAGGAGCAGATGGCTCTGCAAAAGACACAGGAGCTGGGATTTTTATAGGGAAATGAGTGGATAGCATTTCTTTGGCATTAAGTACGCACAGAAAAAAATAATCTTATTTTTTCACCTTGTTGACAGACAAAGAAATCTAAAACTTTTGCTCCTTGGGCTATGACAAAACATGTCTTAAGTGAGAGGATTTTCAGAACACAGATATAAAAGTGTTTTAAATGCGGAATAATAGTTGTTCTTTCAGCCCATTAAAGAGTTAAATTTCTAATTAATATCTTTGCAGTGCTTTCTAAAGTCTTTTATGAAAGATTAAAAGAATTGCTGGCATCACTGATTTATTGGAAATTGAGATATACAAGATGTATTATCTAAGCCAATGTTATATCAATTTTACTTGCATAGGCACTGATAAAAATGTCTAAAAAGTACAGACCTCTAGCTTAAGAAACAAAGCCTGTCTATATCTATGCAGATAAATACTGCATGGGGTATTTTTTTTTTCCAGATGACTAATGCTAGGCATAAAAATTATTTACTATTTTGAAAAATTAATCATAATACATATGTTGTGCCTAACAAATAGACTCAACGTTTATGTGTAAGTGACTTATGCAAAAATCCTGTCAGCTGCTAATTTGTACATTTGCAAAAGCACAAAGTGAACAAAGAGACAAGGTTTGAGGTTTCTGAATTCATTGAGAAGTGAGACAGATGTAAACAGAGGCACTAAAATCAGACTGTTTTTATTGAAAATACTGTTTACTCTCTCTGGTATTTGCTTACAGCAGCTGGATGCTGGCAAAGGACATTAGTCTTGTCCTTGCATCACCTTTCAAGTAGTATGCTGATCCTTACCAGTCCTCCATCCAGTGGGCACAGATTTCCAAACCGATTGCAAAGTATCTGGAAAATTGCCTTTCTTGACCAGCAAGGGCCAGTTACATTTCCAGGAAACATTATTCCACATAAACTTATTTACCTTACTAAAAAGCGTAGCAGTCAAAGGAATAATTTTACATGGTAATATGTTCACCCATCTGCACGAAGTATTTACAAATAGATCTGACATTATGCACAACAAATCTGACGTTTATGGCTCTGATGATCTGTTGTGGCAAATACTGAAATACAAAAGTCTTTATAAATGAGATTTCCAAAGAGCTAAGCCAATAGAAAAGTCAACTGAAATTTAGCTAGAGGTATCTGAACAAAATGTATAACAAGGTACAGAGGAGTGATATACAAGATCTGTGGAATTCTTATTAACAGAAAGAGGCCTATTCTGTGTCTTTAGAAAGACCTTTTTTTTCCAACTTCATAGCTCATGTCCTATCACCTTGCTATTTCTAACATACCTGAAACACTGAGACACTCATTTTGTTAGAGACCTCTGAATATTACTGTAATCGTGTAACTGCTGGGATCTGGTACCAGCGCTGCTATTAACTTTCTGTAAGCATCAATAAACAATTTCAATGTATTTAAGCCTAAGTTCAGCAGTTTATAAACTGGTAAATATGATCTTTCTTGGCATCACAGGCTGATTTTTGTTTTTTTTTTTTTTGTGCAAAATATGATACATAAATATTTTAATATTTATACTAAAGACATAAGGACTTTAGGATGATGGGGTGATTGCAGAACAAGTAAGCATGAACCTAATCTCATTCCTTTTTTCAGGAAACTCTCATTGCCCAGCTTGCAAACGACAATCTGCCTGCTCTGTTACTTAACATTACGTCAGTAACCTTTCTAGTCCATACAGTAAAGAGCACATAACAACATCAGTTTCAGAGTCAGCTTTAACTTTTTTACTTACACATGAATCTTCTACCATTTTACATAAGAATTCACAATCAATTTCTGCCATTTGAAGGCAGGTCTGTCAAGTTGTTTCCCTTCTTACTCATCTGCTATGAGTACGCTGACCTGCTCTTCAACATCTATTTGCTCTGCACTGTTGAGTGCACCGAAATCAGAAACCTGTCCCTCAGCTTTTACACAAATATTCTGTTGTAAACCTTTCCTGTTTTGGCATTACCACATAGTAGTGCTGTTCTGAAAGTTATAAAAAGTTAATCATTTATGACAATGCAGGTATCAAGCAGAAATATTAGCCACTTCATTGTCTGCTCATGCATACAATGATAATATATAACACAAAGACTCTCTGCACAACAGTTATGCTCTACTAATTTCTGTTCATCAAATAGAGCAGAGAGAAAATCCTTTACCTCAGGATTTACCTGAAAATCCTGAGCAGTGGATTACTTACTATAGATTTTATGTTGTGGTGCACTCAGACATACTGTCTTGAAAGCTTTAGAGAGGTTCTCTATCTTCGAGAAATCCTGAAATAGACATGATCGTAGATTTTCAAAATTTATAAACTTTTTGTTTGCTCCAAAGCAGTCAGGAAATTGTTTGTTGCATTCCAGGGTTACTGAGCCGTGCTAGCAGACAGAAATTCAGGCTGATGAAAAAGACACAAATACAGTTAAAGCAATGGGTTTGAACCTAATTAGTTCTGGGGACTCAATGCCAGATTAGATGAATCATGAGTTTAATCACTTGGAGTACTGGGGCGATGGGGAATCCATCATTTTGGAAAAAGTGCAGTGGGAACAGATAGTAAACAAGCCAAGATAAAACTAGAATTAAATATTTTGAGGATTCACTACAACATTGATGCCTCAGACAAAGAGAGAGTCCAGAAAACTACAATTTGATGATTTCTGTACAAATTACGTACATCCAATATCTGCTACAATTTCTAATCCATGATGGAGAAAACATCTTAAAGAAGGGAGCTTGGGATCATGAATATTATTGAATCTGAAGATCAATAAAAAAAGCTGCAGGCTTAAAGAAAACTGGATGAAACAGGACTATGTAGTTCACAAAAGGGATGCAACGATTAAAGTGAGGACAGCACATTGGCACAGAAGACACATCCTGGTCTCTGAGCAGCTCAAACAAATAGTTATTTGAAAGGCCTCCCCAGCAAAAGTATTAAAATTTACTACAGCAGGAATTGCCAAAGACTATAGGACACACAACTGAAGAAACACTATTCTTTCTTACTAAATTTCCTGATTTACCTGTTTCCTATCTTTAATGATTATCAGGTTATTCTTCAACAGATTACCAAGCTATTAAAATGCTTTGCAGAGTCTTGTTTTTTCTTAAAAAATATGATTTACAATTATTGTTTGTCTCATCACTCTGTCAATCTAAACCATTTTAGAATGATGCTAAAATATGTCAATTAGTTCTTTTTTCATATTTTGGAAACTTTATAATCTTAGAGCATTCTGGGCCACCAATGAATTAGGCTGCGAAGAGCACTAAAATGACTAAAAGATTTAAAAAACTTCTTATAGAGACAAAAACAAGAGAGAAACAACTGCCAGAATAAGATTATGCTCTATGTATCTTAGTCTCATAAAAACCTAAACTTTCTATGGTATTCCAGACTCAACATACTCCTCAGAGATACTTGCTACACTAGATCCTGCATCAGGATGTATCTACTCTACAGTGGATGTATCTACTGTAATACCCTTTTCAGAAAGCTGCTACTGCCCTACTATATCTTTATTTTGAGACTTAATTCTTTTATTTTTAAAATAAGTTGTTTAGGCAATCAAGTAGAGGAAAATGAATGCTTAGCTACTTAAATTTATTGACTATTTCTTTTTAAAGCAGTTGTCAAGACACTTACTTTATACTACTTTGTTGGTCTAAATATTTGGCTTACAAACTGAATTTTAACAGCTTTTTGTATTGGTGCCTCAAAAGGCAGCAAAGTATATTTTTGTGGATAAAACATGTTTTTATTAGACTTTGGGTCTAATACACACTTCTCATGTTACTCACATACAGCAACACAGCATATTTTTGCAATATTTGAAGTATATTTGGAAGTGCATGAGAAGACATATTTGGTGAACATTGTCCACGTGAATAAGATTGCAAGGAATAATGCTGGTGAAGATGTGGTAGGGTAAGCTGAAACTATAGAGGAGCAGCAGTATCCCGAAGGGGCTCTGACTGATGCAGGTACTATGCAATGTCTTACAATTATCTTTTTGCTCCATTCAGTCAACATGTTGTCACACAGAAAGAGCAGGAAAATATTGTGGTTCTGTTTTCTTTATAGGGAATATGTTTCTCATTTATTTCCAAGCATATCAGATACGGCACACTGTTTCTCTCAGAGCACCATCTGCTATTCTGCCTTTGAGCTACTATGACTCACGTACTGCAGAGAATGTGCTGATATTTTAGCACTTTAGCAGAAATGTATATACTATTACATTCGTCAGCAATACTATATCCATGCATGGAAGGCTATGCATGGAAAGCTACTCATCATTATTAGACGCGTGTCCTCTATGCCCAGCAATCTGTTAGGAGAAGGGGAATTGCCATTTGAACTCAAATTTAAGGGATATGTCAGATCCAAAATGGGGAGGTGGGGCAAAAACAAAACTAAACCTTGCCAGATAGCGAATATTCTTTCAGTCTGTAAACTAGTCCCACTCATTTTAACATATAATCAATTGAGTAGCACTTTTTAGAAATATGAAAACATTGTTTTATTTCTATCATGAAGCTGAAATAATCCATGTTTCCTTCAGAAACATGTTTCCTTTGTTTTCTTAATTTCACCAAGGCTCAACACATCAGTGGAAAATTTCTCCCTCCTGGGCACCTTTCAGGAGGAGCAAGTCTCCCCCTTCTCATTTTTTTCCAGTCTACTTAAAGTGCTGAGAGACTGAGCACTTCGTATTGCACAGCCACTGCTTTCTAATATCACCTGGATCCCTTTGATCTTAAGAATACTTTCAAATATGGCATTTCTCTGTAATGGAAGAAATAGCTGACCTTGTTAGAGAAGAAATTCCCAGAAGATGTCTACTTACTTTAATATTAGAGTCTTGTAGTACGCTTAACCATCTGAGGAATACTCAAAAGAACCAACAAGTGAGCTTATCTCACCATTCCTTAGTTAAATAGTTCCTGCTTTTAAAGTTGAACCTGAGGGAAAAAAAAAATTAGTACTGAAGTTTAACTTATCTCAAACACATTATTGTATGCCTACAGCAGGTCCCTTCTGTCCCTTTTCTAAAAAAATATATGAAAATATATGTTTTTTTAAATTGAAAATTTATGAATTTATGAGTGATAGGACTAGAGGGAATGGCCTCAAGTCGCACCAGGGGAGATTTTGGTGGAGTCACTGCCCCTGGAGGTGTTCAAAAAACATTTAGATGTTGTACTGAGGGGTCAGTGGGAAATATTCATGATAGGTGAGTGATTGGACTGGATGATCTTGGAGGTCTTTTCGAACCTTGGTGATTCTGTGATTCTATGAATTAAAAAAACATATATTAGATGGCTAAAGTTGCAAATTCATTATCTCTCCTTTATTAGATCTCAGGGAAATAAATCACTGACAAGGTCAGAAACAACAGATGTCTTCTATGCTATGTATCTCATGTACTTTGCTATGAAATTACATGTAAACTCTGTTTCCTCACTTTACATCAGTCTAAAGCAGCCCTGGCTTGTTACATTTCATAGCACTAATATATAAGATGTCCCACAGGAGCTGCATTTTCAGAGATCGGGAGGGCTGTTTCACAAGAACACTGGAAATATTCTGTAACCTAAAAACATTACTTTGAGGCCAATGAGTTATTGTGTATGAAACAGAGACCAGTTGAGAAACAAAGCCAAAATACAAGCTATTAAAGAAATATATTTATCTTATGACTTCGTTAATACATCTGCAGTGATATTGCAATGCTAAAGGATGCTCAATTTTTCACGATTAGTTATCCAGAAAACTTCACACATTACTCAGTGCTTATAGTATGTGCCCTCCTTTAGCATATGCAGTTGATTTTCTTTCTGCTACAGCATCTTGTGAAATTAACCAGAGTGATTGCTTAAGCAAGCAGAGGATGGTTTTCCTAATGTTAACCTTCTGCTTCTGGGGGTAGAATCATGGGGTTACACCAGTGGCAGACAGCCTGCTGCATAATCCTGCTCTTACCAAAAAGGACTAGCTCAGGTTTTCCTGTTAAACTCAGTCCTTTCTCATCATATGCATCTTACTTAAGGTAAAGCTCGGGAAGATTAGGATTTCCAGACTAATTGGACCAGACCAAGCATATTTCAGAGTTAAACAAGCTCAGACTGTTAGCAGCAACCTGTAATTCTGCAAAGACTAAGCAACTGTTGAAATGCATGTTAGCTAATGAAATAAATAAAAAAATAAGTTCATCTTCTTCTAATCACTGCAAAGCCTGCCTAGTAATTGCTTCTCCTCAGAGGAAACAGTTTGGTGGGCAAATCTGGCTCTATAGAGCCACAGAGACCTAAGGGGGTGGGAAGAATGACAGCTGAGGTAGACTTCATAATAAACTACTGCTAGCTACAACATTTTATTTATTTGAAGTATTAAAAGATATTTCAAAAAGGCTAAAACTTCAACAATTAGAAGAAAGATGATGATAGCTTTTTTTTTTTTTTCTGATGTTGTTTCTTAACAAGCAAGAGAAAAGTATTGTAAAGACACAGAGGAAAAATCAGGGAAGATGGAGCATCATAACCAGAGAACTGGACAATAGAAGTCAGCATGATGAAGAAAAACAATATTTATGAAACAGAGATCTGACAGTCATTTATGTTTGTGCTGTCCGAGATAATTCCAGCTGATATACCCAGGAAAATTCTTCAGCCGAATGATGCAAAACTTTGTTTCAAACTACTTCGCTTTTCAGAATTCCTACGTATGCCACTCATTTTTCTCATAATGCTGGTTTTAATCTAACTGCATGCAGTTTAGTATTTGTATACAGACTTTTGACCCTTTTGTAAGTCTCCTTTATTTTAAGCGCAGAGAACTGACTCCATATGAGCTCTGACCAGGAGCACTTAATGTTAAAATCATAAAACTAAGTGAGCTCTAGAGCAGAACACAGATAAGGTACATCATAACACAATTTGCCTTCCCAGAGAAAAAAAGCCATTTGCAGTCAAAGAAATCCATACAATATATTTACAAAACTAGGTTAAATGTGCCTTACGCATAGTAAAATAAGACTGTCAGAATAATTTAAATGCAGTATATATGATGATTTTTATCACATAAATGAGATTAGATGAGTAGACATTCTAAAGAAAAACTCTAAAACCTTTTAAGTTGAAGCTTACACAATGCTGACTTTGTGCCAGTTTGAAATCCGATGTGTTTTTCTAGGCAGATATTTCTTTGATAGATATCAAAAGCCATTTTTTGACACCTTATTTAAAAGAAAAGATTTCACTCTACAGAATGATTTTATATTAAGTAGAAAATGGCTTAAAATGCCACCCTTGACTTTTCTATTCAAGCAATGATTTCAGCAGATGTTTGAAATCTTGGCATATATTCCTGTGACTCCGTAACCCAAAGGCAGCTCAGGAACCATGCCACAGTTTAATATTCTTTGAAGCCAATATAAGTTCTTCCACTGACTTCAATAGATTTGGGATTACAACCAAATTTTTGTTTTAATGTGCACTGTACTCTTTCCTCATTTGTTTCAGATCCATGCATGGATGCTTTTTTTCCAATACCAATCATTGAACTCACTCAAACTACAGAGTTTTTTTTTTTTTTTTTTTCCTCACTTCTCCCAGTCAGGTATTTCCATTTCTTCTTGACTTATTGTCAGTATTTTCTGAGATGTGTTCAGACACTGTTATAAAGTCCATTGACCTTCTCAGAAAATGCTGAACTCAGCAAGTGTTTTCCTACAGGTGATGTAAATAGGGCACTATGCACTCACTGTTGGATGTACCCAGTCTTTGAAAAAAAAGAAGTTTGGACTTCCATGGTCATTAAATTTTAAGTGTGGAAAATCATGGGACTGAACTCCTCTGTCTTTTGTGAATTTTCCAACTGTAAAATTACTATATAGTAGACTAGGTATAATAAATTGTATCCTGTAAAACTATAATATCAGGCTATGACACCGTAACAGACATTATCATCTCATATATGTTACTGTGATACTGCCCCATTCTCAGTGTTGTGAGAGATCATAATGGCAATCCTCCATCTTCTCCCATTGTGCAGAAGAAAGAAAAGCTTTCTAAGGCTACTGTGCAGCAAGGCTGAAACAGGCCTGCACAGGGCAATATATGCTGTTCCCATTTTTCTAGGCATTTTCTTTTCTGTTTACAAGAACAACAATAAACAAACAAACAAACAAACATCCCTCCTTCCAACTCTTGATTTTAAGCTTTGTCCAACAACAAGGAACACAGTGAAAATGTAGATACGTTCACTCACACCTAATGAAAGTCTAAAAAACTGTTTTCAAAACTAATTCTTCAGGAGATCCCCATCATTACAGTCAATCAACAGGTTTTTAAATCAAATGATTAAATTCTTTAACCTTTGGTTTGATCTCTTATGAAGAACGCTGAGAGAAGTATGGCATCTTTCCATTTTTTTTATACTCTTGCTTTTTTTTCCAAGGGGAAATTTGGAGGTGATGAGAAATGAGATGTTGTGTTCTTGCACAACTTCCCACTGTTAAAGTTAGCATGCTTTTGCAGTGGAGAAAAGCTATACTGCTATTCCTCCCTCCTCATGTAGTCAGAGAAGTGTGAAAACCAATGAGTTCAGTTGACATTATTAGCACAGTCAAATCTTACAGCTGAAAATAAGCCACAGGACAATGTCAAGTTTAGAAAAATATATAAAGACACACAATGGGTGGCAGTGGTGACAATGGGGTGAGATTTCCTCTTAGGTACTGCCTGGAGACATACTGTCATTTTCAGTGTCAGTTCAAATTCTGACTGTGGCTGTCTTTTCCTGCCTTCCATAGCCTTGGTGAAGACATGAAGACAGTAAATACTGCAAGGGTACTTTGATGACCTCTCCTTTTATATTTCATAGGATGATAGAATGGTTTGGGTTGGAACTGACCTTACAGATCATCTGATACCAAATCCCTTGCCATGGGCAAAGACACCTTCCACTATATCAGTCTGCCCCAAACCCTGTCCAATCTGGCTTTGTCTTCAATATATTTCTTCAATAAGGAGAGAGAATAACTGGATTTATTCTGCTAAAACAGTGAAATCTCCTTGAAAGAAACCTGGCATGTATAGGAAGAATTTATTTCTTTCCAGTTAACATGTAAAGCTTTTTGCTTTGTACTGCACATTCATTCAGCTGTCATCACTGTGGGTGGGTTTCCATTTTCCAACCTGTGTCTGAATAATTAGTGCCTTGAAAAAGCTACTTTGGGAACACACACACACAAAAAAAGTGATCTGCAGTAGCCATAAAAACATTCTGGAGCTGGATGGAAAGCCATCTTACCTGCAGGCACTGACATTTCATTTCAAACTTCAATCCTTATTGATTAAACGGTTGTAAAAATAATATGCTCTGCTTAAGCTGGCAAAGACTTGATATACTGCAAATTTCAGTCCTGGGAAAGCAGTAATCCATAACTCAATTACAATTCCAGCATCCTCTGAGACACAGGCCTTACGCACCCTAGATAGCACCTGGACTGGAACATGGGTATCTGCAAATGCTAAATAAGACAAAGGGAATATGTAACACAAAAAAAACAGAGATGTGCGGATCTCACATTCAGAGATGGAAGTAATGATGATATTTCATAGTGAGATGATTTTATTAATGAATATAAAGAAAAAACAAAAAGCAATGGAAATATTGCAATACTTTTGCAGTACTCTGTGTTGAATTGTGTTACCGCTATTAGAGATGGAACAAAAACCAAAACAGAAGCTGCCTGTACAAACATTTAATTCTTGATATTCCCTAAGAGTACAACAGAGTTAAGAAAACAGAATTAGCTGGTAAGTTTCTTTTGCTGAGTTTATCAGTCATCGTACACATATACAGGCTTAGTGCACATTCAGTGCCTGTACCTTACTCTTTCTGGGCTACTGAGGCACTACCATTATACAACTGAAAAGCAACTTGTGCAAAGGAGAAGCTTCATAGCAACAGATTGAAATAGGACAACAAAGGCACTGAAACAATATGTTCTTCCAAAGGTACAGAGAGTTTTCTGCTTAAGATTTTGTTTTAGCTGTGAATTTTTGAGTCCCAGAAAATTGCAGGACAAAGGTTTCTAGTCTTCATGTGGGTTCTGTCATGTTTCTGTTTTTAAAATAGGTATTCTGAACAGCACAAAGCATTAATCACTAAGGCTGTATGTGGCTGATGAAACCCTGTAGGATATTTGGATTCTTCCCACAATTACTTCACTTCTCGGTAAGCTTTCTATATAAACATCTCACTGTTTGGAAAAGCATCTATTTTGGTCCTCTGTATTCTATGCCTGTAATGCTACTTGTATGACTGAAAATCTCTCCTGAACAAAGTAAATTACAAAGACTCATTGGAATGGCTAAATTCCATGGAAAAGGCCCCCAAATAACAGGCTTTGACCAACCACAACATGTTGACAAAAAAAAAACACATAAAAGCAGTACCTTTTCTATTCTATAATACAGTGTTAAAGAAAGAAGGTGAAAAGCAGAGAAAGGAAACCAAGTTCACTCTGCAATCAAACAATCTTCTATCTCAGTGCTAAATCTTTCTCCACAAATGTGTTATTTTGTTTGAAATAAAAGTTCTCTGAAGTTTGAGATTCAGAATAAGATAAAATTGAAAAATAATATCGTTCAGTTAACCTTAGTAGTTGGGGTGGGTAATACCTCACTTAACTGTGTTTCTTATGTACAGTCATGATCCAAAGTGGTGCAAATGAAGACAAGAGCATCTGCAAGCACTTAGTGCTTTTACTAAAGCCTTACAGACTTAATGTTTCGTGAATTTGAGCTCTTGTACAAAACCTCACCAGTCTGATAACAGTAAGGACTGGGATGAATGAGAACTAAGAAATCCCCTAAAGCCTTCTTAAAAGAATATCTTAGAAAGGCTTGCATGAACTAAAACACATTTAAGAAAAATATTAGAACAATAATTAAGTAAGAAAAAGCATTTTTTAAATTTCAGGGAAATGCTATAATTAAAATGCAGCCATGGAGGTATTGCTGGCCTCTTTGTTTTTTTTAGCTGTCTACATTTGAAAAATACAAGCTATACATTGAAAAAAAATATGAGATATTAAACAGATGTTTGATTTTACTGTGTCTTAAGCCAAAATGTGTTTCATGTTAGATACTTGCAATTAGCTTCAGAAATATCAAAGTTTTTGGGGAATGACAGTGGTTACTTGTGCAAAAACATCACACTGCCCCATGGAATAAGCCCATACACTCTAAGGGGAGACTGAGATAACATGCAGACATGGCAGCCCATGAATTTACTTCAACCAGCAAAAGATGTTCATGGGTATCCAGAAATTATAAGTGAGACATACAATAGAGGGCTGTGGTTTTCTTAGCAATGCTGAGACTTTTTTAATTTAAGAGATGGGTGGTTTTACTTATGATTGGAGAGGAAAACAAAGGGATTCAAAAGGGATATCCTTGAATTTGATTTTGAGATATTTTGAACAAGTAGTGAAATAAATGCTTTCTATGTCTAACTTGAAAAAGATTTCACTAGATTTGGCACAAGCATACAACTGAGAAATGATCTTCTTGCAATACTTCACTGGCTTACTTCCAGAGAAATTTCTACAGCATTTAGTCTCACAAAATAATTTTCTTACACAAAGCCCACATGTAGATTAAGCATATGTTGGCTGCTCTGCTCCAGCCTATGTGTTTTCATCTAAAACTAAATAAATTAAAGCAACATGGCTATGAAATTTTATTTCAATCCCAATAAAAAAAAAAAAAAGTTCAAGAGTATATGTTTATTTTGAATAGTGTGAAGTATATGCTTTTTTTTTTTTTTTTTTTTTGGTTAAAATAACTTCCAAGTAGGCTGTTATTGAATTATAATACTACATGGCTTACATTTGTCAAAGGCATTGGGTTCATGGGATAAGTACATGTATGTCAGGAGAAAATACGGGCACATTTTAAAATATTCATTTTATTGCGCAATAAGTGTGCATTATTGTACATAATTACATCCCAGAAAAGAAATAATGTCCACAGACCCTAATGAGCATTACAACATACTTCTCACTAAAAGAATAGACACCAAGTGCAACACTGCACAGAAAGACTTCCACTCGTTTTGGAGTGGACCCTCGTCCTGCTCCATGTTTCTAGCACTGCTAACAGAAGGTGCTACCTCAGCTCCCTCAGCCAAGAAGGACACCAAATGTAAGGAACTAAGGGAACTGCTGTTAGGAAAAGATTCGGAGAAGAATGAGTCAGACTAACAGGAGAACATGCTGCCATATTCAACAGTGCAAGAACATCCCCTCCAGACCTCCAGCAATCAGTGTGATTTCCCATAACACAAACCTGGAGCGGCATCACTGCTTCATGAACTGAGGCATGGAAATCACATACAAGACACGTGATTTGCTGGTGTAATTATTTTCATTATTTTTTAAATTTTCGCTAATCTTCACTTCTTTTTCCATATCTGTAAATACACTCTAAATGCTAAACACACTGACCAATAGCATATTATTTCTACGAATATGTAACTTGCATATCTGAGCTGAGAAAGGGATCACATTTCTGTGGGAAGTGAGTATGTTTTTTATTTGCTGGCCAGGTCCCACAGATTTTAACTAGTGTTTGTAAGCCAGCATTGTCTGTATGTCTGAAGTTGTTCACGTGCTAGAAAAGTGACTAATTCAAAAGTAGAGCTGTTGTTTAGGACTTTGTTTTTCTAGTAATTCAACAAATAATTACTCCTTTCCATGGCTATTATGCACTTTTACTACGATGTCAAGTAACACATTATTGAGCTCTTGCATAATTTTAAAAACTTCTTATGAAGCTGGTGCTCAGACAGTTAAGTTTTAAGATCATTGCAACTAGGACATATGGCCAGTATGTACATTGCTTATTTTTTAGGAATAGTCACTAAAATATCTTTAACCACACTTCAGACGTGACCCTAGAAACTAACCTCTGATCAGTTGACTGACCTCTGTAATTTAGCTTCGTGTTCCTTGTTACTGAATTTGTCTACATCCCGGCAGAAGAGGCTGGCTCAAGACTTGAGGCATTTGAAAGATCTGCGGTCTGATTTTATCTCAGTTCTTTTTCTGTTTTGTGCCTTTTCCAACAACTGACGAGCACTGCAGATGGGAATACAGGTCTGCATGGACATGATTAACGATATAGCAATTGCATGACAGTTCCCTGGCTTCCCTGCACCATGGCAGATCCAAAGGACAGTCACAGACGTAAGGCTTAGCAGATGTATATGCACTTGCAGTCTTGGATTGCCTACAAATTCTCCTGAAAGCAATGGGAACTTTTATGTACCTCTTAAACATATCTAGGACTATAAACTCAATCACTTTGGGAAAACAGTTAGATTTGTGTACGAAACCTAAAGGTCTGAAAGATACAAGGAGTGAAAATCTCTCTTTTGTCTTTAAAGTCTACGAAACACTCCAATGCTCAAAGTACTGTAGACATTCAAGTGGATGGTGAGGGAAGGACTCAAAGACTACAGAAGAGCTGAACACTGTAGCTGAAGAGAAGCATGAGTCACACCAGACAGACAACCCCACTAAAAGTAGAATAATGGTTTTTGTGTGGATTTTAATTGCAATCAGTTCACTTCTGAAACCAGAGCAGCACTGGCATGGAACAAGGCCAGGCTCAATAGTAAAATACTGAGAGTACGAATGAGAGGGAGACATCAGTAATAATATAATAGATCTTTGGGCAAACACTTCCAGTGGAAGATGTCCTCGAAGATGGTACTGTTATCAGAACCAGACAATCTTTAAGGTCCCTTCCAACCCAACCCATTCTATGTTCTATGATCTAGATCAGCTGAAAGTAGTAATGAAGCTTCTTCCTGCCTTCATATGTGCTCATTTCAGAAGAAACATGCTCAAAGAATTGAGGCATGTAGGCTTTGAAGGAGTAAATCGAGTTTGGTCAGAGGGGAATGGTGAAATAACAGAAAAGCTGAAGCTCAGTCAGAACATCATAAACCAAAACAGAAAAATATATTTCAAAGACAAGGAGAAGGCAGAGAATACTTGGCAAGAGCCAAAATAAACCCTGATTTATACTACAGATAATGTTATTTGGCATACATCAGTAAAGTGATGAAGAAGTTTTCTAGGCTGGGACCTAATTCTACAATGATATTTCAATTTGCTTTATTTTGAGCTCAAGATATGACCATCAGAAGGAGGGCATAGCACGAAGGAGTCTGGTTTTCTCTATGAATTGAATCTAATAAAGAATTTATGATTTTTATGAGCCTTCTTATGCTTACATCTTTCCCCTATCAAACTTCATTTTAATTATTTGTCACTCTCAATAAACTGCTCCATACAGTATCTGCTGTATTCAAAAATATGTATGCAACTCATTATGCTTTACATATTTCTTCCAGGATGAAAAAAGCTAATTTATCTAGATTTTTCTCTTTTTTTTTGTTTTTTACTTTTCATTTCTACGGTTCATTCCTCATTCCAGTGTTTCTGAAAATATAATAAGATACATATAGCATGATTAAAAAACATAGGACTTCACCTGTCTCAGGGAAAGCATCATAAAGTAAGTGCTGCTTCAGGGAAATTTCTCAAGTCAAAAGAGTATGCAGAGAACAACATAGCATTTAAGGCAACATGCCACTCAAATTATGTCAAGTCTGGCACAGTTGATTTAAAGTACCTTGGTCTTTCTATCCAGAGTTATCCATTTGAGGAGACATAAATATAGAGGATGTAAGATGTCATAAAAGCAACATTGCAGGTTGTGATTATATAAATGAAATAGATGTAAAATAGATATACACACTCATAGGAATTGAAAATAAGCCTGATGTAATTAGGCTTACTTACATAATTTATGGAATCGGTAAATTGTAAATTTATATCACCACATATAAAATGTAGTTGTACTTGATGCAATACAATCCAATATGCTTAATTCTCTGAGGCATGTTGGGAAAAGCATTAAAAATAGTTATACTGCTTAAAACCAAGCATTCCAGAATCAGTACGCTCTCTTTAGCCATGACCAAAAACATATGCCGAGGACAGACCAAATATGAAATCAGAAACTGCCTTTCATTATCTGGATCTCTCAGTTGATGTCCTCATGCATTGTGCAACATCCTGTAAGCTGTGTTCAGCAGCAGTTTACAATCCTTACAATGTATGTGAAGTTACAGTTTCTTTTTTTCCTCATCTTTATCATTTTACATTTACTTTCTTCATCTGCCATTTTAATGACTGTTCATTCATCTCAAAGCATCTTTTCTGCAGTACTTTACTGAAGTTTCAACCTCTATTCCTATTCTTTTTTTCCAATCTTTAATCCTTCAGCTTTAGTGAGGGAGATTTTGAAAGCATTTGGAAAGCCTACTTACATAAAATGGATCATTTTTATCACACACTTATTTCTCCAAAAAACATATACTCCTCTACATTCTAGTTAATCTATTTTATTTTTCTTATGGTTTCTAATATTTTTTATTGTATGAACATCAGATTCATTGGTTTATAATTTTTGGCTTTCCCATGATACGATTGTCACATTTTCTGTCTTTCAGTCCTCAAGAATCAAGGTGGTTTCAGCTAAAGGTTATAAAACAACAACAGTAATTCAGTAACTGCCCTCCAGAATAACTCTACAGTGGCCAGGGGTGGTCCTGGCAATTTTTTCTCTCGTCAAGACAAGATCACTGGCTTGTTCACCACTGTTTTTACTCATGTTTATGTTGGCATGTTCCTAACTATTCTTAGGTAGATCATGTATACGAGCCCTGCCTCCATAGAGAGACAGTGGACATAAGAAATGCCACGGTTCCTTCTTCTTGGACTGCAACTGCTGCCTTTAGCGAGTGCAGGAGAACACTCTCATACAGGCCAGGGGAAGACTGGTCTCTGTTGGCTGAGTGGAGGTTTTGTTGCAAATCTGAATGGATATAAGTTGCCAAATGCCAGAAGTTGCTTTTCCAACCTAATAGCCAATGAACAAAAGCAAGTGGAAAAATCACTTAAACAGACCAAGGAGCAGCAAAATGTTCTTTCCATTCCTCTTTCTACTCATCGAGAAGAAAAAAAAAAACAGCTTGCATTCATAAGAACAAATATCGAGGAAAGCATAGTACTTTTCCATTCAGGAACATAGATTCTTTTCTCAAGAAATTACTGACAAGAAGACGAATGCTCATTTGCCTTACTGGAACAGTAGCAGAAGGAATACATGAAAGACCTGATCCAGCAGAATTTGTCACTGTAACTTCTTTAATCAGGAAAACACTGTACACCTGAAATGCAGAATGTTTTTCCAAGGACTCAGATGGAAAAGATTCAGAACCCCACATCCTACAGCTACACTGGCTCCATGAAATATGACAAAGGGCCCTCAATAACATAAAAATACTACTGTCCAGCAGCAGAGACCACAAGTTACCTAGCTGCCATATTAAGGCACAACTAGGCTTAATAAGAAATAACTGGAATGTTTGTTGATAAGATAAAAAAAAAAATCAACAACAAACAAATTAAGGGGAGTAAAGTAGGAATTACAGGGACAGCTGAACAGTCATGATCAGAACATGCACAGATGGCACACACTGCCTGGGATGGTTTGAGTATATTACATTTTAGTAAGAATACGAATGTGGTTTATGGCTGTGAAGATAGTGTAGGTATAGTATGACAGTCAGGAAAACGGAGGCAGCTGCTCTGCTTCAGTTTAGGATGGAGTGTGCTGAAGTCATTAGTGGGCCTGCCTGTAACACCAGTGACCATGCAGCCCATGGCCTTTGCTATTGGGTAGGTTTCTCAGTCATGCTCTAGGTCAGAAAACTTAACTAGTCCAGACTGTGAGCTCTTCTTTTCCACATATTGAAGAATCCCACCTATTCTCACACTATTTATTACCATGCACCTTTAAGTATCTATTTACATGCATCAGATAGTTATAGCTATTTAGGTGCTGTCAGACAGCAGTAAGTATGATTTCAAAAAGGCGATGAGGGAAGTTTAGTGACTAATATCCCAATATTTGCCCTCTAAGATGGAGTGCTAACGCTTCTAGCCAGTTATTTTGTAAGGTATTCTTTTTAGGACAGAAATAGCAGGACTACAGAGACGTTTATCTATTACACCTATCTATTTAATATGAACATTGTGCTGCCAAGCAAATACGTACTAGCAACAAGAGAATGTTCAGCAATTATTTTCACTTTAATCTGTGAATTTTGATCTATTTGACACTCCCCATTCTGTAGCCAGCAGGATCCAATCATTTTTATCAGCACTTCAAGCACTACAATATGCTACCAAGACTGGAGAAAAATGAGGATGTAAAAGTAATCTGTGCAACAGGTAGATGTGTTTACATATAGATAGTGTGTTTAGTTTGATAAATAATTCTTCCTGTAGTTGGATATTTTTCTAAATATCTGCTATCAAGAAAACACTCTGAAAGTGCCAAGTTCAATTTCCTTTTTCTAGATACAACCAAGTGGACTGAATTTATATGTGCCATATGTATGCCACTGGTTTATCGATATTAAACTCTGAAAATCGTGAAGAAGCCTGGCAAATGAGAGGCTATTTTATTTTAACACAGAAGTGACAGTTCTGTGACCTTTTTATGTCATTTGTCATATGAACTTACCAAGCAGCTTGAGAGAAATGACATCTTGGATGAGAGTCCAGCCTGGTAAACGCAATGACAGTCTGGAGTTTTCTGTTTTTCCCCATTCACTTGTCTTAAGAAAAAAAGGACACCTGGAAGTAGGTAAGTAAGTAAGTAAGTAAGTAAGTAAATAAATAAATAAATAAATAAATAGCAAGTAGAAAACAAAAGGGAATAAAACTTTCTGACAGAACTATACTAGTTAACCTGCCCCAAAAGTAAGTTTGTCTCTTGTTTTATTTTGCATTTCTGTGATGATCTTAATTTAAATAGGCAATGGTACAGTCTGTTCATGAAATGAAGAAGTATGCTAAGTAAGTAAATATGTAGACACAGCAGTAACATGGCAACAAGGCAGACTCCTAAATTCATCACTGTATTTTGTAATTTTTTCCAATCCACTGCTACAGATAAGGAAAACAACAACAAAAGAAAAACCCCACAACTCACAGAATTTTTACAGAAGAGTTTTTTGAATAATTTTCAAAGTACAGCACTGGTGCATGATATTCAGGCATGCAAACAGCATGGGCATGGGCACAATACAACAGCTACACTATGCTTATTGGATCTGGTTCAGCTGAAGCTCAGGAGTGAGTTCACGCTAGATCAGCATCTGTTCCCAAGCTCTCGTGCTGGTGTGACAGTGCAAGAACAGTGAACAGTCATGTCAGGTCAGCATAGCTGGCCCAGCTTCATCCTTGTGTAGCCACAGGCAGTCCAATTTTACATAGTGAACAGTAAGCAACTGGGATGAATGCTCCCATCCTTCCAGGATAAAGGTGTTTTAAAAATTCAAGAACTTATCAATCAGGCTCTAGAGACTCCCCCAGATATTGGCCTCTACAATTCACAAGACTAGTCAAAGTTCACCTGAAACCATTTTACAAGTTAGAGCCATACTTCCCTACCAGAAAATTTTCAATGTGGTATATATATGATAATATATACTTTTACATATATACATATATGTGTATTATATATACATGAACACATATGAATTTGGAAGTAAGCACATATATGCAAACACATGAAAAAACTACAAAAGAAAATTATCATTCTGGATTGTTTTCCTGTGATCGGATTGATCTGAGTGAATTCTGATTTATAACAAGATACTCTGCCGAAATCACCAGTGCAGTAATTAATTAACTTCAGCCAGCTTTAGTTGCTGGCACTTTGCCCTTTTACATTATTAATGAACTAGTTTGTTTTGTTTTCAAGATGAAATACCTACCATTCCAGTTTGCAATAGGATCCACAATGAATATCCCTTTCCATACCAGAATACTTTTGATTTTGCAAAATCAAAGCCTTTTCCTTTTTCCCATTTTTCATACTTAAAAAAAATTAAATTGCACATGTGCAACATTTACTATCTTTCACAAGAGAGACTTATGGCCTTCTGGCCCCAGAACTCTGGGGGTAGGAGAGAGAGTAACAGAAGGGGCAGCAACCAGAGGCTGTATTTCCCCAGCAGACAAGTTTCCTCCCTGCCTTTCCAGCTATTTCCATGCCCTTGGTGCCACAAGGTACTATAATCCAGTAGAATATAACCCAGTAAAAAAATTACCTTTTTTTCTTTTTTTTTTCTTTTTAATAACTAAAAGGGTTTTAGCAGCCTTGCCAGACTAAATCTTATTTTCTAAGGCTCAGGACCTTTGCTGAAGTCTGCTCCGGACAGAAATTTTACAAGATTCTTTAAGAACTGGTAAGTAAAATGGTTTGCAAGTTCAATGTTACATAAGAGTATAAAAATAATTAGTGCTAGGTGCCATTTATTTACAGTGCTTGAAAATGTCTGAGAAAAAGGTGGCAAAAATTATAATTACTAATTAACTTTAAGCTCTGTTCTAGATACATTCATTTTAGCTCTGCATGAAGAAAAGCAGAAGCACTCTTTAATGCATGTGAAATATATGATCAGTATTACAGATGCAGACTTTTAGATCATGCAGAGGGTGTGTTATCCCACTACTTGTCCCTTCACTGGCAAATATGCATTTGGAACAAGTTGCTTCTCCAGAGACAATCTGCATGGCTGGGAGTGGACTAGATCTACTGAAAAAAGGACACAACTGAAGAGCTTTGTTTTGGTCAGTAGACTTTTGCTTTCCATTTTTCAGAAATACAGAATCTGTCCTGATATCTGCTGCCAAAAAAGCATTAGTAGTTGGCTTTGCTCTCCTTTTCAATCAATCATTCGGGATTTGCCTTTTTGGAGGAGGTGGGCAGCAAAAGCTGCCTCTTTTGAAGCAATGAGGACTTTCATTATCACAAAGGTAATGGTTCTGCTGTCATTTTGAATGATAGCAGGTTAGTTTGGAAAAGAAAAGCAACTCTGGGAGAAATGCTGACAAAGAATCCAAATCCAAGTCAATACACTGTCTTAACAAAGAAAAATTACTTTTTAAGGGTAATACCCATTTCATTGAAATTGAATTTATTGATGAAAAGGTGGGAGAAATGATGCTCCTAAAAGAAAACCTTTTTTTTCTTCTAGGGTTTTTTTTTTTTTTTTTTTTTCCCCTCCACTTTGGCAATGCTTTTGATCTTTTACTATGACATATGACAGAAAGTGCTTGATAGAAAGTAAAACAGTATCAATATGTATGAGGAGTTTCTTTCCATACTCCAGCAGGAAAAAAAAGTAATGCTTTGAGAACTCCCATAGCTGATGAGAGAGATTTGCATCTTCTCAGATGCAGTAACATGGCACCAGTTGGGCTCTGAATAGCAGCAGTTTTTGAGCAGCAGTTGTGCGTGACTAGTTCAAAAGACTTTAAGCAAAAGTCTTTGGAAAAGATTGGCTGGCAGTCAGCACTTCTCTTACATCTGAATAAAGATAATCTGCATAGTGATTTCTTAGCATTTCTTCCTTTGCTTCCTCTCCTGTCTAGCAATTCTAGACTTTGTTACATTTGTGAATGTGATGACAGGGACTTGATTTTCTTCCTTTCCATGTTTAAAGATGACCTTGGTGGTAAAGCATGTTTCAAAGTTCCCTCAGCTTCGTTTAATATCCAGACCTTTAAGTGTGGTCTTTAACAGCTGTAAAACGTTCTCATAAATTCCAAGCTATGTATTTTCTATATTGTTTCTTTATGGTTCATTTAGTGTGACATTATATCAAAAATTTTAAAAAGGCATTTCCTTCTCAATCACTTCTGAATGAAGTGTCTGAAAAAAGCACTCCTAAAACTTTCTACTTGAGCCATTAATTAATGCATTGCTTGTTAACTGCTGCTGTAGCTTTTGATTCACAGGCACCAGAACAATCCTGTAGCGATGGATGTTCTGGAAAGGCTTAGACAGTGAGGCTGGAATGTATGCACACGTCACAGTAAAATGAGAAATGACATTCACTTCCAAATGATCTTTATGTGATAATACTTCAAAGAAGTGGTAACATCGTGCTGGATACTGCAAATGTATAAGTAAATACAAGCAATGTACCATGTGTTTTATCAACATTTGCCAGTGTTAGAATATAAAATCAAAACATAGTATGGTGCTTTATGATGCAAGGAGCATTCTTGTAAATAGCATAAATAACAAACCAAGAATATCTGTAGCTATGAATAAAGGTGTCCTGAACATCAGAAAGAGCCTGCTGTGAGGGAAAATCAAAAACCTATGTGGAAATAGAAGGAGCTAGTGGTAATCAGGCCTGTTGAGATGGAGGAATTTAACAGATCTGGTTTTATTTTCACTATTTTTCTACAAAGTAAGAAAGATTTAAATATCCACCAACAATTTTCTACACGAGCTGAGTAGAACAAGCTGTGTTGTAGAAAGCTTTTTGTTTAATGAGCGTTTCCAACCATGAAAAAGAAAAAAGAAACTAGAGAGAAGTATGTGGGGCTACCAAATGGTCTCCATCCTTTTTCTTTTCCCAGAGGAATTTCAGACCTCAGAACACTTGCTTTGGTTTTCCAAATGTCCTGCAGCACTACTACAGACAATACACTGAATACACTGTGTCTGTAGAACTTCTGGTTACTCCAAGTATGTCTACCATAGCAGTTTAGTATATCTGACCCTGTGTAAAATCAACAGAGAAGCTAAAGGGCCAGGTATTCCTTAAGTCCTACAACAGCATGATAGACATAAACTGAGCTGCAAAACTCAGCCAAGAAAGTGCCTGAAAGAGTCTGTGCTGAGCTCTGGGCTGTCACCATTAAATCTGGATTTCATGTGCATTTCTTCATTTATCTACTGTGTAAATAATCGGAACTAACACTGTGGTATTAAGATCAGATAAAATCACATTTTATATTAAGACAGTGTATGGAAATATATAAAGCATCATGTGAAACATAGTCTCTTTTACATATTGCATAGAGCTCTGAAATTGATCAAGGTGTCCCTGGAAATGTATAAGCAATGGATAAAAAGAGCAAAATCCTCATCCTCCAGGGATCAGGCAGCTTCTTGCTGTTCTTTCCTACTGCCTTCTTGATTGAAAATGAGCTTGTTTGGTTTGTTTTCCTCCTGTCATTTCAGTTAAATTAGCGTCAGAAGGCATTATCATAATTTAGCCAACTTCTCTCCACTTAGTAATTCTAAGACAGGCAGTTAAACTGCACACATATTCCCATTTCCATTTCAGCCTGGAATTTGGCCTTCTGTATTAAGTTAGCATTAATCTAAGACTTATGTATAACTTTCAGTAAAGTACATGTTATTTTTGCCAAGTAAAATATAAAAGCTGAGGGAAAAGAAAAAAAAG
The DNA here is from genome assembly GCF_905368555.1 of Meleagris gallopavo. Taxonomy (NCBI): domain Eukaryota; kingdom Metazoa; phylum Chordata; class Aves; order Galliformes; family Phasianidae; genus Meleagris; species Meleagris gallopavo. Next base: position 10,828,997 of record NC_139414.1, on the reverse strand, counting down.
AAAGAGAAAAACTGTGAACATAGAAAGTTACATATGGAGATGTGTAAGAGTCTACACTGCCACTTTGCTAAAGCAGTCCATATGTGCTTCAGTAACAGTGCAAGGAAGGGAATACAGCTTGTAGACACTTCTAGGAAAGAGAACCACAGCTTATGGAGATGTAAAATAGAGATATGTAAGATGGAAAGGTCATGCAGAAAAAATGGTTTAAACAATTACAGTCATTTATGTATATTTATAAACAGAAGATAACAACATTACCTAAATACAATCTAATACTATGCTTGTGTGTATCTTCATATAAATTGATTGACAGGCTGATGCATAAGACTCCCATAATATTTCAGAAAAATTGTGAAAATAAAGTTGCTTTTAGAATGACAGGTATTTACAGATTTAGCTGTATTTTTCTGAAATAACCCTAATTATGATAGTGGGATTGGACTCAAAGTCTGTCTGTCATGAAACCACATAAGCATAGTATAGGCACATCTATCTAGGTAATACATCACAGTTATTCCACTGATAGCAATACAGTAAAACATCAGTTTCTCATAAGATGGTCCTTCCAGCCACTGTATCTGTAATTCCAGCACTGTGGGCTGTAAGTATCCAATGGAAAATGCCTCCTACACATTATATCTTTGTGCTTCATGCATCTCATGGCCATCATTTAATTTAGAGAGACAAACTTGGAACCTATTCTGTGTCCACTAAAGTCTGAATAATCTTTTCCTCTGAGCCAGCAAGCATTTGTCCCAATCCTTGTTACCTATTACCTCTGCATTTTAATGTGCTTTATTATTATTATTATTAATCCTCTTTCAGCTCAATTTATGTGCAGACAAAATACATGTAAAACTCAAATTGACATGCTATATATGTTGAAAATGTATATAATATTTTGCACAGCAATAGGTTGTCAAGTTCTCCCTCTGCCCTGATCCTGCTGGAAACAAAACATCCTCCACCTTGTAGACAGTTTCTCAAGACAATTCTTGCTTTATTTTCCCACTTTCAGACAAAGAAATGTCAGGGAAGCCAAGGCTGTGTCTTTTTGATAAAGGCACAAAGAGCAAGCACCTGGGCTCTGGGTTTGAAAGCTGTCCTCTGCAGTAGGAGAGCACTTTGATGTGCAGCAAAGCAGAAAAATTGTGCATGCTGCTTTCATATGGCGATCGCTTGGACACATTGAATGAGCAGGTCAAAGTATTGCAGAGGGCTGCTGTACTTAAATTTGCTTCCAGTTTGAAAAATCAGCATGTTCAGATATGGAAAAATTCAACTTCTTTTACTGTTTTGCTTATCGTGTCATTCACACTGAAGTCTGAGGTCTCTGAGTTTAATGGAGATTGTGTGGGGCATAAATGCAGAATTGGGTCCTGTATTTGTATGTGCAGGATCTTCTTGTTTCCAGACTGCCATATCAATGACAACTATTTGTGAGCAAGGATTTGTTTTATAAATCAAAGGTTTTACTTGTTACAGAGTCATTCAAATATGGTCAGGCTGTGTTAAATTTGTAAATAAAGCTCATTAATATTGTACTTTCTTGTTCTTCACAGAAATATGGCTAATAATAAAACCTGCAAAAACTCTGTGTATGTAAACTTGAGGCAGACATTCAATACTTTTCTAATGAAGAAGAGGATCGGAACCTTAGATTTTGATGTTCAAACTCACACACCAGCAATATGAATGGTGGCAGGGGACTCCTCTTACATTGATGTCTGCTGTTCTGGGGACCAAAGGTAAAAATTAAGTGACACAGGACTCTGGAAACTGAAATAATAATTAAAAAAAAAGAACTCAAAAAATGAGGACATGAACATTACTTATATGCCTGGAACAATAATTGCTACAGATTGTTCAGATTTTTTAGCTTTTTTTATGAACCAGGCAGATGTACGTGTTCAAAGAGCAAAATTATCTGAGAAAAATGAGACCTTAACTCTTTTCAGTCAGTGTTATGTTTTCCCTTGGAGAAGCATAATTATCTGCCAAGTGTAGGATGATTCCTTTGTTTAAATCCTGACTGGCAGCAAAAAAATCTGTTCTCTGCTAAAATTATCTAATTTTGTAGCTGTCTCAACAATATGCCTGCTTTTATCAAATGATGCCCTTTCTTCCTTACTGGTAGAATACTCATTGTGCTCCATAAACAGTCAGTTTGCATTATGTAGATTATTTCACAAAAAAAGTGAAAAGTACGCTCTTGACAGGGATTGAAACAATGAAGCATGCAGAAATCAAGAAAGATCAAACATGCTCATTAATTCAGATGGTAAGAAATAGAGGCATTAACAACACAGTATCTTTCTTGTTAGTTTCATACCGTATGAAGTCACATAGTTGTCACATGAGAAAAAGTCTCATTTACTTTTCAATAATCAAATATTTAATAGAAATTCTTATGGTTTATATCATATGCTGTAGAGAAAAATCCTCATTTAGTGTATTACTTTGATGTATTCTTTTATTACTTGAAAGGCCAATTCAATTTGAAGAGTTTTATGAATATTTTATAGACTCAGTACTCTGACTGATGAGAAATAATGCTCTCTGATGTGATAGAGGCTTTGGGCCTCCATCTCTGTTGTGTTTGAACTAAGCCCAGCACAAGAACAGACTGTGGAGGCAAAAAATCCAATTGAGTATTTTCTATATTTCTTTATTTCCTATTTTAAGTCAGAGCATCCCTAAGACAGCTACAGATGCTTCCCAAGGGCTTTGTAATAGCTGAGCATACAAGTAATGCAAAGTGATGTCTTTTTCACATCTCCTCTCTGGCCAGACATGCTTTTACTTAGGGTGAACCCAACTCAGGCAACTCCATATTGTAATCTTTAATTTAGTTCAACCTTTGACTTAGTCCAATCTAAAACTAGGTTTGATCTTATTTATTTTCTTGCATTAAATTATAAATGTCTTAAAAACTCCTACTCTTTGGCTTAGCAGTTTTAATATTACTCCTTTCCTGGTACACTTGGGTTTGAAGGATAATTATGATATAACTAATTTAATTAAATTTCTACTACTTCTTTATGTCTACTTATGATTATAATACAGGTGTGTATAGGTGCTGAATTATTTTGATTGTCAATATTTAGTGTCTTTTCTTCACAATGGCCTTTTCCCTGAGTATCTTGCTAAAGAAAAAGGAAATACTCTATGTAGGATACTGTGAAGAAATACTATGAACGAAGTAGTACATGTATCAGGTGAGGACAGATGGAAAGTTTGTTAAAAAAGTGATCCATATATGCTCATCTTATACTCTCAGCATCCAAAGCAAATAAAAATGCATACTGAAATCCAGGTGCAGTATCACTAAGACCCACATTGCACCTATAAGTACACCTATAGATTGCATGTACAGTAATACAGTGGATACAGTCTGTTCTGTTCTATTTTCTATTAGAAACAAAAAACTTAGCATTCCTACTTGTTCATTCAAGGTCTGTGTTGTCCACATTGCTCAGAAGGCTTAGTATGAAGCACTTGAGGTGCTGGCCTCAACTGCATTGTAACACAGTTGAAAATTAATATTTCATCCTGTTATAGAGCCAACAGATCCATCTAATTTTTATGTACTAAACAAGAAGTAAACCAGTATAGATGGTATAAATAGTATAGAACTTATATATATATATATATGTCCTATTGATGTTTTGCACTTGTGCTACAAAATTATTGATGCTATTGGGTTTGCTCAGCAATGAAATCCCATCATCTGAACATGAGTGATCACCATAAGCAGAGAAATTGGTGCCTGTGTTTTAAGAAGTCATCTTGTTTTCCTCTTAATGAACAGGCTTGGAGGCCATGTTAATCTGAAGTTGAGAGAAACATCCATGCCAAATAGATGTGAGGGTTTTTGCAGTTCCTCTCCCTAACAGTTGCCAATGCAACTAGCCATTAAAAACAGTAAAATATGGTAAAATCAGTGAAAAACAGGTAAATCTGTACAATAACATGGGTGTACTGTAAGATAAAGGGAAGGAGGAGGAGAAACAAGATTTCAATGATTTGTGTCTGTCCTCAGGGTAGAGACATACTTTGTGCCATTCAATAGCATGAAGATGATGTGTTTTTATAATAATTTTAAGATAGTGGTAAGAAATATAAACTAAATATTGATTGTCTGAGCCCTACATTTTGATAAGGAAATTAGTTTCTGATTTATTTGGTAGGAGGCCTTAGTTTGCTCCAGAGAAGAGAATATAAAGACACAATATTACACTGTTAGATAGATTTGGTGTTCAAGTTAGGTACTAAATTTCCTTTAATAAATATAAATACTTGAAAAAAACCTATCCTCTGTCAAAAACACAATTTCAAACTCATTCCTAACCTTTTAGCTTACTGAAGACTGGCACAGAAAGGAGTCTCTTGGACACATAAAGCATAAGGGATTTAACTCCTGTTTACATTTTTCCTGAAAAAAAATTATTTAAACCATACCCGAGTAATCATTTTTAATGAAAGAAAGTATCTCTGTGAGTTAAATACTCATCACATGCCTGATGTTGTGAAATAACTGCATCTCAAGACTATCATGCCTGATTACTGAACATTTTCAAGATATTTTCAATAGTGTTTGTCTCCCACCCCTGCAATCCCATTACCTAATGTTAAAAACAGTGAGGGACCTGCATGGTCCCGGGCAATAGAGCAAGAGAAAAGGGAAATCTGATACATAGCAAAGATTCTTTCAGCTCAGCTGAAGGGTAGAGATGTTTTCATGATTCAGTAATCCACTCACAGGTAAGATCAGACCTAGACAGACAGACCAAACAAAGGCAGTCCAACAAAAACCAAACCTTAAAGAAATTTTTGAGCCTCTATGTCCCAGGACCTTCAGTATTCTTAGGCACTATTACCCTACAAGTTTTATAAAGCAGAGAACAAGAAGCAAAGCCACGTGTCTGCCTTTTTACTGAGTTCTGCATTATGCCTTCTTGTCATAAAAGACAGCTAAGTCTAATGACTGTAGCCATCTTACAACCTGCAGACCATTTCTGGCCTCCAGGCTGTGAGGAATGTATAAATAATCCAGAAAAAAAGGCAGCCCAGAGCAGGATGCAAAAGCTGCTGCAGCTGCCAGCTATCTTGTCTGTGCCCCATTTTGGGGCAGAAACACCTTTACACTCGTGCTGGAGGTAAGCAGTACTTGAAATAAAGTCATCTCTTTGGATAATATCATCAATTAAAATTTTCATAAAAGCATTCCATTTCACTGATTTCATGGCATTCAAAATCTACTTAGAGAGCACCTGAATTTAAATAAGACTCAAACTGTGTCAACTTTTAAATAATTTCTTGTTCTTCAAGTTACTGGCAACCTGATCCCAGAAATTCTGCATCCTTTTATCTGTCTTGAGCAAAGTTTATACAACTAGAAGTCACTTTCCCATTCTAGCAGCTAGAAAAAATCAAAAAGATTTAAAAATAACAATTATACAAAGGGCAAGAGAAAAGTTAGAAGAAAAGCTCTGGTTTCTCTGGCTTCAACCACACTGCTCTCTTGATAGCATACTGAATATCACTGCATCCACACCGAGAAACATTATAACTTCTTTTTTTCTTGGCCTGTGATGGTTGATATTATACAAGAATAACAGAGCAATAAAAAGGCAATCTTATCCTTTTAGGTTTGGAACTGAATGCCCAAAATAAAACCAAACTTATAAAGAGTTGTAACCCACTAAATAAAATTGCTGATTAATTAGAACTTGTCAAGGATTTTCTTCCAATCTGAAAGCGTATCCAAGTCCAAAATCCAAATTCAGATCAGCATATACTTTTTTTTTTCAGACAAGTCTGTGTGCTTTTGTGTATCTCAGACTCCTGATGATCCAGTTCCAAAGCTGGCACAGGAGAGGCAACATTAGGCCAATTTTTCTTGCAGCCTTGTGGGCCTGGCTCTAATTTCCCTGGAAACCAAAGTGCGAGAACAGAAAGAAAGTTCTTGCTGGTTTGTACCAGGTACACACACCTGTGTAGATGAGGCCTCGTGAGTCAGTACTTCTTACAGGCAATACATGCAACTGGTTGACCTACTGCAAAAATCTTGCTGCGAAGCATAATATTTTGATGATATATTTAAACATATCAACTAACCAGAAAAGGAAATTATAAAAAAATATAATCTAAAATAATGTTATCACAGCCAAGATACACTTATTTTATAACTACACTGGAAAAGCCTTAGATGTCTCTGTATGCTGTGCTGTAGACACATATAAAAAAGATGGGAGAGCTCTCTGCATTAAACTTCAATCACATGCCTGTAGTCCAGCTCTTTTTCAGCATTTCCAGCTCATTTTCAGCAGAATTTCCTCAGAGGTTTCTACATGTCACTGACCAAGATGTGAAAGAGGAAACCCCTTGTCCCAACCCACCAGTGAGCCATGAGTGTTCTCAAAAGCCCTCACATGCTCTGACAGCAAAACTGGAAGTTGTGGTGAGAATGGGAGTGCCAGCTCAGTGGGTACTCCGCAGAACAACTGCAATCCAGTACAGAAGAAATCAATAGCTAAATTAATTGATATGCTTAATATGTATTCAGTATTTTGTGATTTGTAAACCAGTGGAAACACAAGAATACGCCACTTATAGCAGTGTAGGAGGGAGTAGTTACCTTATCTGAGATGAAATGGGTCTGGGAGAAGGGGAACTGTCCTGCGAATCTGTAAGAAAAGACGGAAGTGAGCCGCACGTTAGAAGACAGACACTACAGAAAGAGATAGCATTCAAAAGTAAGTAAATAAATAATAAAATAAAATTTGTAAAGTCATAAACCATCAGCAAGAGAATGAACTGCATTTCTAAGCAGTTTGGAAGAAAAAGAGAAATTAATCCAACCGTTCACTCCTTAATGCAAGGAAGTTAGAAGTGGTTTATAGTTTTAATACTGAAGACTGGCAATGTTAGTAAAAATTAAAAGCAAACTGGGCACTCTGCTCTTTATCATTCTCCCCATATAAAATCACAGAAGATATCTGTATGTTGTTTACTAGCATCCAGTTTTCTACAGGGTATAAATACAGCTAACTAAAACACCAAGGGCCAATCATAGCAGAATGGTGAAGCTAAGCACAGTTGCATCTCTGAAAAGAAGCACTCCCTGCTGTTGGCAGCAGCCCATTCGTGATGGTGTCATAGTGGCATGAAATTTCTTTGTGCAGTGGAAAGGGACAGGTTGTGCCTCAGCAATGGACTTTGCAATCTTCCTGAAGCCATGCTATAATGACATATCGATAGAGAACTTTCTGCAGACTTCAAGGACTCAGATCTTTATTGAATTCATCATGAAAATTGAATGCTATGCACTCTTCACCTGTTGGGTTCAATAATAACAGAAAACAACAATTTTGTTTGTCTTAAAGTAATAATGAGCAAACTCCCAAATCTCTGTATATGTATTCAAAAGCTGAAACACTTGTGCATAGGTAGAAAATTCTCCTGGCTCTTGGACTTATACAGAGCACATACTCAGTGCTGGAGTGTACTCATTTATTTCTTTCCTAGTAAACAGTAACACCTGCTGGGTGCACATTATCATAGTGCAAGAAGCAAAAACCTTTACTGCTGTTTTCTACTTAAGCAATAAATGATGTGCTGCCATTCACATTTTACAAACTCAGAAGCTTGTTACAGAGAACTGAAGTGTCTTGCCTAAGGTCACACAAGATTTACTTAGTCTGAGGCAGTGATCATTTAGCTCAGTCATACAGAAGAATTTGCATATCGGGTAGCAGCTATTTAACATGAAATATGTCACAAAGCAAAGAACAAAGACTCAGCAACACTGTCATCATCATTCAAAGGAAAGACATCTCAAGGGGGTGGTGAGCCCTCCCAAACTGAAGTTCTGCAATAAAGGGGCATTTTAGCAAGACAAAGTCAGAGGCTAACTATAAGTTACAGAAAGCACAGAGAAAAGCTTACAGAAAACTCATCAAGTTTCAAAAATAAGTGGTTATGTATGATATACATCGCAGGTTTCAGATTCTTATCTGTCATGGCTTCAGACATAAGAAAAATAGTTTTGATTTCTGACTTCATGTTAAAAACGTTTAGAATTCCCCTTTTTTGTATGATTTTGAAGTGAACACCAGCCTTATGCATTTCAAAATTAAAAAAAAAAAAAAAAGGATAGCTAAAACTGTGACGTTTAAGAGCAAAAATAAATTTTTCAGGAGACACATTTATGTCTCAATAAATGTTTGACCTCAGCAAACCTTTACTGAACATATAAACTTGAGAATTTACTCTTAAAGATTCCTTCTTGTGTAAACAACCAAATCCACATTGAGAAAATGGAAATGCAACAAGCCATATAATCATGAGAACGTGGAGTCATACTGAAAACTAATAGCCAGAAGCCATCTGCAATCACAGGCTGTAAAGCATCCTTTTCTTAAAGCGTACTGAATAGTTCTTTACTGTAAGTGTATAGACCTTAGCAACACGAGGTGCATCTTGGAAGCACTAAACAACACTCCTGTACAAAACAAAGCCTAAAAAAAAACCAAAGCAAAACAAAACCTATTCTTCCACAGAGCATTGTTTCACAGTTATGTACAAGGACATCTGGTATATGGACTGACCAAAAGCTGTTCTGAAGGCTTCACAATTACTGCAGATTTGAAAGCCAGTAAAATACCTTTGGAAGATTCTTTATAAATGGTACCAATGGAGATTTCTCAATTAAGAATTTGTAATCTAACAGCCAGCCTTTTTTAACCTGCTTTGACTGGGACATATTCACTTCATATAGGCTTGTTTGAAATGTATTGTTTTCTATGTTATTAATAAAGTATTTTGAGATTCCAGATAATTGGGTCATTCAGGCAGGAGTATGTGCTTTGAACTTCATTATTCCAACCGATGTGTGAGCTTGCAATTTGATGGTCAGATGCACAGAAATAACTGGTGTTTATATTCTCCCATGAAATTTTAATGAGTGGCAATAAACAGCTCAACTAGAAAACTTATTATTGGTTTTAAATTGATTTACATCCTTTTCAAGACCATGTTTTTAGTGCCCTCATACCTTATAGTATTTTTCACTACTAGAACTTAATTCTTCTAATAAGAAAAAAATAGCATGTGTATTCAAAGATTAATTACATTGCAGAAATGCTTCATCTTCTAAAGCTGGGATAAACTGCAATGAAATACAGCTTATTTTCTAGACCTAATACCTTCTTAGAATAAGAAGAAATGGAACCTCCAATTAGTATGTTGGTGATCCACAGGAATAGCTACATTTTTTCAAGCGCTTTCAAACTAACTTTGCATGAGGCACTACTGGCTTCTCTGCCAAAACAACAGGTGTCTTTATTACTAAGGAGGAAGAGAGATGGCCAAAGAAAGGAAACTGCAACAACAACACTGCCAGTAAAATAATACTTAAAATGACACTTAATTAAGTATTGTATATTCAGTATATGAATCTTGTGATGTCTATGAAAATCACTTTTGTCAGGATCTATAAGTAGACTGGCAGACAACACCAGTAAAGCAATGCATGAGAATTTTTCTAGAGTCAAATCTAAACACTACCCTGCAGCAGCCTAAATGTGATGATGGCTGTAATCTTTTCAAATTACACTCAGAAAAATGAGGAAAGCTTTTCAACGTGCTTAATGCCATAATACTAATACCAAAATGTGTTGTTTGGTACAGGCAATTACAGTCTAGTTCACGTCCCTCAAACATCTATTTGAATTCATTCTCAGAATTCTGATTTGAGTCAGGCTGGTCTGACCTCACGGCTCATAAAAGCATCCATTACTTTTCTAAACTGGCCTCATCACTGTATAGCATGAAGGGATTTGGGTGCTTTATGTCTGTTTGTTCATTTACTTTTTCCTGGCTGTTCTCTCCAGGACAAATATATGTTTTGTTAAATTGGTTAATTTAGAAATGGCTTGGAAAGCAACTGAATTGACAGCAACAGTGCTTTGTTAAATTTATTTGAACAACAAACTATTTTGATTTCTTGATTATGAACAAATGGCTATAGACTTTTATAAGTCAATGTCACTTCTGCACTGTCATAGCTCAGAGAAAACTATGGAGCTTGCTGCGTACAACTCAGCTGAAGAACTCAGTCTTTGCTGTATTTGTGAGCTCAGACTATTGGTGATTTTTAACTGAGCTTCTGTTAAGTCAAGGAGAGTTCAAAAGCAGAATGATTTTTTGTCACATAGAGTATCCTTGTGCAAATTTGAAGATAAATGCACATAAGTGGAAATACAAAGCACAGTCACAGGTGGATTATACTGAACACAGGAATGCAACATTTTTTTTTTTCCCCTTAATATACCAGAAAATAATCTTTCAAAGTATTCAGAAAAAAGTTCAAATTATTCATTGGGGCATTTCTAGATTCAGTCAGAGAGTTCAGCTTTACCGAGCTGTATAAAGCTGAACAAGTAGTAAGAAGACTCAAGGAGGAATTATACCAATTATGTATTTTATGAATCTGATGGACACAACAAATGTTGTGTAAAAGCAGGTTCAGGGCTGCCTAAATCACATCTATGGGACCAAAGGACCCGTACAAGCCAGACAGCACTTGTGACACTTGGCTGATTCCTACATAACTCCACGAGGCCCTTGCAGGTCGTTAGTTCCCAAATGTTGAGCAAAGTTGACAGCAAAGAGGTAGAGATAGAGATGGTATTTCTACCCATCAGTTTCAACCAAGTATAATCTTATTACATATAAATGCACTTACTTTACATAGCATTTTTTTAATACCACAGCCAAGTATGAATTAGAAAGTCACCCATTTAGGATTTCTCTCCACTTCTTTTAATCGATATAAAAAAAAATTTACTTAAAAAAACCTTAGATGGAAGACTTTGTGCAAGTGACCTGCCTCGCGTAATCAGAAGAAAGACCTACAACAAAAAAAGAGGGCTAATGTCCAAAATGTCTACCAGCTTCTTCGAAGAAATGCCTTGTTTCATTATCACCTCACTTTCCAAAAATAAGATGAAGAATTTTTCTCTCTAGCCAGGGTATAGTGCAAGTTATCATTCATGAGAATGCCACCTGGCAGCTCACCAAGCACACCGCTATGCATACTGAATGGAGCAAGCTCTTTTTTTTTCTAAAGTTTTTCAAGTGAATGAGGAAAAAGCCTTAGGAATCCTTTTGACAGTGCTCTATTTGCACACATCCAATGAAAATGTTGTATACATTAATATTTACAACCTGGTTATAATGTTTGTGTTATAGGAGACACTAATATGATAAAGGAATTTAAAGTATTATCTTTTTGCCACTAATGTGGGATATAGTCTGTTTTCAGTCACTGCTTTAGCCTAAAATATTTAAAATTGAAATTAGAAAATAATTCTTTATTTTCTGTAACGATTTGAAAGAGTAGGAAAAGTGACATGGCTTCTCATCTACTTAGGAGAGCAGGAATGACAAGTAAATAAGGGTGCTGCTTTAAAATGTATCCTTGAATAAAGGGATAGCAAACGAAAAGTTGACTAAGAAAAATCAAACTGAGCATAATATATAGAAGAACATAACCAGGATGGAAGGACAACCCTATTGGAATATGCAGTATATCTTATTAAAAAATTGTCTTACCTCATTTTCTCAGCTTTCAATGTATTTTTATTTACTCATACACAACTAAAACTCACTTTCTGTTTCCATCTACTTACTCCTTGTACTCCCCTTTTTTCAGTCTATCTGAAATGGAATGCAAATGTAAAATTGTAGTTGAATGACTATTAAATTATTTCTAACCAAATAACCTCTTGTCCAAATTCAAATTTCTAACTAGATTCTTTCTTCTCCCCCACTTACTGTAAGTTAGGAGAAAATTGGCTGCTTTAGCTGCACTTACAGGCCTCTTCTTAAGAAAGATCTATTTAATGCATATATTTGTTAAAAGCAGATGATGGTGGTTTAGTCTCTGAAATGCCTCCCGCTTCAATTAGGATTTTCAAGAAGAGTGATACTATCACCAGTGAACAAGGATTTCCAGTGTTGACTCAGAAAGGTACATGTGAAGCATGTAGATACTTGAACTGAGAAAGCTGGTATATGGCAAGATTAATGGAATCATAACATTTGCAATTTATGTTATCTGAAATAAATCCAAGAGCAACAGAGCCCGTCCTCCTACCAAAAAACTTTCCACTAGAGAGCCTCAAATTCCATCATCCCAACCAGTTTTAAATGACTCCCTGGTGACATTTTATGTAATTTAACAGGATACCACATGAAGATCTGAGCTGTCCTTATGAATCAGCCTAAATTTCCCTGGGCTTGCTTTCATTCTATAGATAAGAGGTCATCCTAAACAAGTTTCCATGGTTACTACGAGCAACACACCTACTGATAGCAAACACCTCCTGTGAAGCTTCCTATTAGCATTCTCCTTTTTAGCATCTTCAGTGCACTGATAAGGAAAATGTTGCAGTATCCAGAAAGATTAAAAGAAATTGCTTTAAGAAGGAAATTATTTTTATGTTTGGAAAAAAAAAAAAAAAAAAAAATTAGTAGGCCAGACATGTACCCTTCCAAGTTTTTATTACCCATGAACACAGTAGTATGTTCTGATCATTCATTTTGGACAGACTCAAAATGCTTGTTTGGCAAAATTATTGCTTTACATAACAGTTTGTTATTTCTGTTTTGATTAATGTCTTTGCTAGTTTCTAAGTAGCAACAGTTCCTGCAGCTGCATTGGAGAAAGAATCTTTTTTGGAATGCTGTTACCTTCTGGTAAGAAAATGACTGTCCTGCCAGCGTGTTTTAAAGAATCCAATTAAATCTTGTCCTAAAACAGAAAAGTGCCCAATGCAGCTTTTTAATAGGTAAAATTTTTCAAGCATTCTGTTTTTGTTTTTCTACTTAATTTGTACTACATTCCATGGGACTGTCCAGACAAGATAAATTGCTTTTGTTTGAAATTAATTTACTGTATAAACACATTCTCACTAAATATTTTTGGAAGCACTCATACATCCACATTGCTCCTTTCTCTAGCTCAGTTTTTACAACTTTCAGTTTTTCTGAGTTAGTGCAGTAGAAGAACACTGTGCACATGGCTTTTACTGCTTGATCTTTTTCATTTACAGAATTTGGTCACAGAACAAGGATGCATGAAAATATAGCTTTGTGTCACAAGCATATAAACAAAATTGTAGTCTTCAGATAAGGAAACTGAATAAACTTTGACTTGTACAAAGCTGAACACTGCTGTGGTTTTTCTGTCTAAACCAAAAGCAGAAAGCTGGCAGATCTCTGAATCCACAAGATGAGGTTCTTTGAAATGCAACGGACAAACACAACACTCAGCCCACCACTACTTCTTCAGCAGTCTCACACAGCTTACCAAGTAAGAGGCAGAAGAACATCTCTAACAAGTACAAGCTTCCAATCCCACCTGCACTTCAAATAAACTGGATTAGGGCAGAAGAACATTAGGCAAAATTCTGGAGTTTCCATACTTTTTAAAAGAAGACATTTGTCTTCAAACCTTTAGCTTTTCTGTGGAAAACAAGAGGAACTAGGAAAACAAAACATTTAACTGCCAGGTTATCATCATGCTTTGAATGAAAAAACTGGAAACCAAGACCTCAAAACTTTTTTTGGAAATCTATAGCAGGAATGAAGCTGCTTTTATTTCTGATTGCCAAAATGCAGAGCTGCAAAAGCCTTGTAAAAAATGCATGGGACAAAAAATGCTGAAGTAGCAGCGGATGTTGAGAGAGCATGTGCCAGAGATTTGTATTGAACTTTATGAAGTAGACACATGGATTGAGTTACATTATGTGAAAAGATCTTGGCACACAGAAACAATTGTAAACAGCCAAGGAATACAGTGCAGAAGAGCCAGGAGGACAAAGTCTTTCAAATGAAGGTAGAAAGTGAAAGGAAACAAGATCTGAGAGTTGTGGCATGTTGTATCCTGTAATAAAGGACAGGGAAAGTAAAATTCTCAAAGCATTCATGAAGAAATCCAGAGCTTAGTGCCATATTCCAAAAATAAATCAGAAGAATCTGTGTACAGGAAGGTTAGCAGCCAGTCCGTTACTATAAATTCATTTGGTTTTGTTTTTAAATGCTATTATTGTGGGTTATAGTTGCTGGTTTTCTTGTTTGTTGGCTTTGACTCCTTCTTAAAGAAGAAACTTTTCACTTAATTAGGCCAAAGACAACTTCATTAGAGTAGAGACATTTAAGAAATGGATAGAACAATCTACAGAAAACACCATGGGCTCTTCTAGTGAAGCACGGTTAAAAAGGATACAGCCTTCCCATCAGAGAGCCAGCCCACAGTTCAACAGCTTAATCTCTCCATTTTATATCAGCTCTGTGGTTGGCGGGGATCCCGCTTTCACTTGTAAGCTCTTGCTTGTTGAACCTTCAGTTTGACTTTCATGCTTTGTGCCAACATTTTCTTCTTTTCCAGCTTCTGGCTGCTGGTGCACAAGTGAGGATGTCCCAATGCTTAGCTCTTTCCCAAGCTTTCTGGCTCTGGATGGAGGTGAGAGGTATCTGCATAACTTTTCTCTTGCACAGATCTTACTGACAGAGTGATTAGTTGCAGTACTCCTTGATTACTGCTCAGAATGGAGCAGGCCAGAACAACCCTTTATTTGTTTGAAGATTTAAATTGGTTTATGAGTTTCTACACTCACTGTCATTCAAGTTCTTTAAACTGCTTGCTTTCATTCTACGTGATCTTATAATGATACAGGATGGGTAACGCATATAACCAATTACTTTCTGTCATAATCTTGGTCTGACCAGAATGATAAAATTTTTGCTGGTGTTTTTCTTATTTCAATAAACCAAAGTCTCCTCACAGCCAGGTCTTCACTGTACTTCCTCATAAATGAAACAGAAAAATGTATAGGGTAATGTAAAGGTAGTATTATCTGATCACAAGCTTGCTTTGAATCCAATAACTACATCGTCATAATCCAAAGCCCACGTACCAAAGTCTGAACAAGTCTAAGTGTGCTTTTTTGTACTAGCTGCTAAGTTACTCCTATGGATACTCCAGGCAGATCACTTGGGCCAATGACAGAGGAATTGCATACTTTTTTTTCCTGGAATTACAGTCCAAAAACACATTTCAAAAATGGTAAAAATGGCACTATAACAAAACTCCAAAAAATTGGAAGTTCCACACTCAGTCTGATTACTTCAGCCTAACTACAGATCAAAAAACAACCCTAAGTTTAATATAAAGTGTTAATGTTTATCTGTCTATTATTTCTTTGTGCAGCTGTGGACTCAGGACTTCTAAAAAAAGAAAGAGACATGGAGAAAGACAATCATGCAAACAGGACAAATAGTGGCCAGTGTAAGTCTGAGGAGCTGTGACGCACCACAGGAAAACTACAGAGCAAGCTTGGGTGATGACAATGACCAACCCTATCTTTGACCTTTAGTCAGTCTTTATAATTATTGTGATTTTCTTTCATTTTATTGTGGTTTTTCAAAATGTATCTATGCTGTACATATGTTGTTTTCCTCCAAACAAACAAGCAAAAAACCGAGCTAAAAGCACAACCCCAAAGCTTGAAACTACATATTATTCCTAGCCATGTGTTCAGAAGGCGGAAAACAAATGAAATTGACCGTGTTACTATGGTGTTTCAACTACGCCTGTCAATTCAACAAATGCCTGTTACTCTCTACACACCCACCCAGACAAACATGTATGACCTCCAACTGGTCGTGCTCCCAGAAAGCTGATGGACTGGGTGGTTACTGGGTGCTTACTGGGTCTGGACACTCGGGCTGCCTTCCCTGTGAAGGGTTCCTGCTAAAGTGAAAGACAAACAGAAGATCTAAGGCCATAAAATATGCCTCTCTGACAGCAGTTGCAGCACATCCAGAGACTACACCTATTCAACAGCCCAATCCACAAAAATAATGACTGAATATCAACTGCTTACCAAAGCAGTGTATTTAAACTACTTGAGGACTTTACAGCACAACACAAGAGCAGTGAGAAAAAGACCCCACTCACTCTGAGCCCAGAGTGAGTAACAGCCTTTTTCTTCTGATAACATTATATCTTAAGACAACAATAGGACAGATCCTGCTACGTGATTCAAAGGCTTTCCGATGACTGAGGGAGAGAGGATGGATTTGACACTGCAGTGTCGGGAGGGAAAAGATCATGGGTTATATACCCAGATGGATAGAGATATGTATTCTGATGCTTGAAACCGAGCTCTGTTTAGATTGCAGATCTGGTTTCACAGCATCAACATTCTTGAGTCATCCTTGAATGAAAACTTCCAGGAATTCAATCTCGGTGATTAACTCTCAAAATTTCAATGTTATTAAAGGTTAGAGAAGAAAGTAAATACAATCTAAAAAAAACCTAACTGGCTGTAACTGAGAACTAAGAATTTGAATGTGCCACTGCTTTGAGCCCCTGAGGCAGCAGTGATGATCTGTGCTTGCATTTGGAGGCACTGCAAATCCAGTCAGCCCAGGGAACTGCTGTACTGAGCTCAGTGGATCAGATTAGGTCTAACCATTTTCCAAGTAGATTAACTAGGGGACTAATGTGTTTTTAGCCCTTCCATCGCTCTCAGTGACACTTCCCCATGAACTGTATATAGGATTTCTGGATGAACGTCAGGTAACTGTTGTATGGTGGAATTCTACAAAAAATCTGGTCCTCCTACATCTCAGCAGATATACTCCACAGAGATAAACTGACCGCGCGTGTAAAAGGTGTCCTGATGTTGCTGGATGCTGCCCATGAATTTCGATTTCATGCTGGGAGCTGGTCTGCACACCTCCTGAGATGCTATATACTATTCAAATAGGCCTTCTCATCTACTCACTCAGTGCAAAGGGAAATTAAATGCAAAACGGGTGGATTTCCATCTAAGCAGGTTTGCAGTATCAGGTCTGAAGTTCCTGTAGCTCACATTAAGAAAAGCACAGACATACACAAAGAGAGTCAAAGAGCCACTTGCTCTAAAACAACAATTAATTTCTAAGGGGCAAACACAGTAAGTGTAATTTTGCAGGCCATCTGCCCCAAAATACATATTCCAATATTTCACCACTCTCTGCTCTACTACATCATCACCCTGGCAACACTGGCACCCTAGGAAGTTGCATTAAAATTGCTCAGAAGAACTGATATTTTCCGGTGTTGTAGGTAGTTTAGAGTCTTAACTACAAATTCCTTGCAGCTCTGCAAGCTGAGATGAAAAGTGCAAAAAGCTTTAATCCCAACACAGAAGTCCTAAAGGAAATGTCTCTCAGAAGCAAAGCACTGCTGGCAGAGGCAGTTCTCAGCTGGGCTGTAGGACTGCAGCTCGCGGGCTCTGGTGCTCACAGATGGCTGCATGCCATTGCCATCATCTGAAAGTCCTTGATCCCCTTGGGCCATACCTCTGCCCTGAATGTTTTGAAAGCATTCCTAACACTTAGGAAGGCAGAAAGAGTTCATTTATTAGTCCTTTCTTTCCCAAAAGAAGAAAAGCTCTTTTTCTTTTCTCTTTTTCCCAAACTGCTGCTACTGCTTAAAAGACGATACGACAGAAGGAAGACAGCCAGCTGTGGATGTAGGTAGCTACTGCCTACGGCCTTCAATCTACTACATGTAATTTAAAAATAACAGGTTTGGTGTCATCTCTGCAATAGACAAAAAAATGCCTGTTATTGAGTTTATCAGTAGATCTCGTGCTGACTATTTAAGAACCTGTTTTCATAACCATCACTGAAGCAGCAGAACACTCCAAAGTACGCACAAATTTTAAGTCAAATATATTTCATCTCTTCAGGAATAGTTTTACCTGACTATATATGAGGCTACTGCAGTCCTCTTCTTTATAGCTCCACTATATTTCTGGAAAGCTTTTAGAAACGTAACTCTTTTACACTTTCCCCTGTGGTTTAACTTTCATCCTGCCTGCTATTTTATCAGGTTTCCTGTAAACTTATTTTTACAAGAGATTCAGAAAGAAGCCTTTACTCAAAGCTTTTACATTAAAATTTTCAATAGGGCAACCAAAGTTGACCTCAATTACCTGTTACCATGGTTTGTACGGTATGAAGAAGCCATACTTAGGAATTAATCTTTCTCTCAGACAACAACTGCAGCACATCCAGAGACTACACTTAGTCAATAGCCCAACCCACAAAAATAACCATTAAATATCAAACTACTTAGCAAAGCAGTGTATTTAAACTACTTGAGGACTGTTTACATCACAACACAAGAGCAGTGACAAAATAATTCATTATTTCCAGATCTTTTTTACCTTTTCTTGGGGTATACCTCTGTCCTATGGAATGGGCTATGGTGTGTACTTCACATAAGCACTTACACTGGCAGCTAGTTATGAGCAGACATGTTGGTGCTGACTGCTAATGCCAATGAGGGCTGTCTGTGTCGCTCCCTTTCCAACCCCTGGTTGCCCAGGGAGCAGCATTCTGTACTTAACTGCCTCTCCTGCAGGGACATTGATTGAGAATGGCTCCAGAGATTCAGACATTTGAGAGACACTCTCCAGGCCTGATTGCAACATTGAGACGTTAAACCACAAAATGATCCTGTACTTAATTTAAGCCTGCAAAATTGACTCAAGTCAAAGTGAGTTTGTCTTGAGAAGTTCTATGTGCACTGGGTGCCTGTGAAATACAGCTCCATTCTCTGTCTTACCAGTTCAATTCAACTGTGCTATTCTGGTGTAAAACATGGCAGAAAAAGGCAATGACCCACCACACCACTTAACTACTTTTTATTTGCAGTTTCTGTTCTGTACCATTAAAGGTTATGTTACACTTCTCCCTGGTCAGATTTACAGTTATGCAGTTTGTCAGTTTGCCTCTATCTTCATTTTAATGAATTTTGACACCTCCTGCGACATTCATGTAAATTGACAGTGCATTTTTACATACAGTTGTAAAATCCAGCATGCTTTAGATGGTATAGAATCACAGAATCATAGAATCGCTCAGGTGGGAAATGACATTAAATATCATCGAGTCCAACCATGACCTAACCACACTACCCTAACTCTAACAACAATCCACTAAATCATGTCCCTGAGCAGGGGGTCTGATTTGGATACCATGGCTGCACCTTCTTTTAAAGAAAAAAATGATCCATTCTAGGCAATTTTTACATTGCTTTGGTTTTATAGTCTAATAAATCACAGTTTGCTAACGTAATGTTACCCTAATGCTCTGAGACAGGTGCTGGTGCATTAGTTATGAAGATAAGAGTTTGTGGGCAAGCACTCATTAACTTTAACTAATGAATCCTCTAACAAAGTCACACACAGTTGAGAGGGGTTTAAGTTACTGAAGCCCTGAGGTTTATTGCACAGTGGTCTTTCAGGGAAGATTTGTTGTTTCCTTTTTTTGTTTTGTTTTGATTGAATGAAACTATGTGCTGCCTCCCTTGCTTTTAAAAGGCAACAGTCTCTGAGTATGTTTCTGAACTGATCTATGGTTTATGAGAGACCTTTCTTTTATATGGAGTAAAAGCCAGATTTGCCTGAGAGTGATCTAAAATGCAGTCTCGCTATGCGGTACCAGCAGTAAAACGATGTGATTCTGCAGAGATATACAACTGTATTTTTTCTGAATAGGAGAGAGACTTCAAAGCACCATTGAAAGCCCCTAAAAGCTAAATTAAGTAGGTCTTTGTGCTGGGAAAAACTATCAGTCCCTGAGGGAAACCAGAGGTGAGTTTTGCTTTCTGCAGAGGCCAGGAAACACAATAGGTTACAGGGAGTGAAGGTACTGCTGAAAGCTGGTATGAGCCACTCTCACCTCAAAAGTACAGGATTTCCCCTTCATTTCACAGCTTCCTCATGGCTTTGGAGAGCCGTTCTCATTGTTTGTTTAGGGAGCACTTTTTTCTTCAGATTCAGTGATCCCTTCTACCTTCCCATATGAGAAGGACTCTACAAGGAGAGCGCTGAAGCTGTTAAACTTTTGTGTTCTTCATTGTATGTCATGCTCTTTTCAGAAGTCAGTGGGTCAGGGAAAAGAGAGAGGAGGCAGCACAGTTTCTGGAGAGCTGCTAAGCAAATTCAGGTGAAAAAGCTTAAATACACTTTAGGGACAGTGTGGGCTGAGCTAGGAGCTGGGATCTGCAAGATTTGCTGCAGCTCAGAAAGTTGTGGAGACTAAAACACTAATCAGAGAAGAAAAAGACATCTTGCAAAGACTGTCATAGCCAAATGTCACTGGTTTACAAATCCTTTTAAATTCAATTTTCTCATGATTTTCCCTTTTTAATGAATTTGAGACTTTAGTCTAAGCAGATCTGTTTTTGAGTTCTGTTTGAATCTGTCTCCCCAGGCTATAAAGGTCTGGCCAAGTACATAGGATTACAAAGCAATTCCGAAGAACACTGTTCCTGGCAATGAAAGAATAGGAAAGCTGACCATGGCTCATAACATCAATAAGTTCAAAAAGTGCAAAAGTGAGAGGCCTGATGGAATACTATTTGGGCACAATACAGCTGAATACATTTCCAACTCTCCAGCAATTCACTTAATGTATCTTACAGTCTATGCCTTCCCCTATACAATGGAGATGGTGGTGTATTCCTCTGTTTTCTTGGCCTTGTTGCTACTAACACAAGTAAGACTATTAATTTACTGACTGATATTCACCAGAAGCACTGAGAAAGGAAAGGTGCTTAACTCTTTGAAATGTTTTTGGAAATCTTCCTTCCCTTTCAGCTTCAAGGATCCGGAACACAAGTCTTATGAGAAGCAGCTGAGGGAGCTGGGATTGTTCAGTCTGAAGAAGCAGCTCAGAAGAGACCTTACTGCTCTCTGCAGCTCCAAAGGAGGTTGTGAGGTGGGGATTGGAGTCTTCTCCCAGGTAACAGTGACAGAATGAGAGGTGATTGCCTCAAGTCGTGTTGGGGGAGGTTCAGTCTGTGTACTGGAAACAACGACTCAGAAAGAGTGGCGAGGCACTGGCACAGGGAGGTGGTGGAGTCACTCTCCCTGTTGGTATTCAAGAAACGTGGACCTGTGACACTGAGGGATATGGCTATGGGCAGTATTGGTGGTAGGCAAATAGTTGGACTAGATGATCTTAGAGATCTTTTCTAACCTTAATGATTCTATGGTTCTATGATCCAATTCAAAGCTACGGAGTTGCCAGAAGTCATCTCCAAGGTGAAGTGAATTTCCCAGCTTAATTTGCCCCTGCAGCAGGAGAAGAGCAGTTTCCAGCAAGAACACAAGAGCATTTAAGGAGAGAATGCATCTTCCTGTCCTTCCTTATTTAGTCATGCATGTATATTTAGCACTTCTGATTGCCATAAAAGTCTTGCTCTTCTTTCAGGAATAGCATAGCAATACTAGTCGGAACTGTGGAGCAGGAATAATGCTGGCAGGCTCAGAGGGAACAAATGCAAGCACTGCAACATGCACACCATGCACAAAATGAGGCAACTTCAGAGAGCTGGCTGACAAAAGAATAGCCAATCTATATAAATAATACTTTTGTTAAACAAACTGCAGGATATATGGAGAAACATACCAAGTAAAACACATAACAGCACAAATAAACAAGACTTCAACATTAATAAAGTACCTAAAGAAGCATACTTCCAAGATTAGCAAAATATTTCTATGTTCAGTCCAATATTTACCGAGGATTCATTTGAGTGCTTAGGTTAGAAAACTAATCCTGACATGTCATTTGGATAAACACTATTTTCTTCACACTGCTCTATATGTGACTGGAAAGTTTTATGTTTCCCTTAACAATCCTTCCTAACCCAGATAGTTTGGAGTCTAAAAGAAGATAAAATGTAGCTGATTCTTAGAGCAATTCTCATGGAAATGGACCCTTTCCTATCTCACACAGTAATCCTTTTATAACACCAGAAAGTAGATCATGGTACAAATGGGTTGACATGTTGCACTCTAAGGAGCCATTACTACAAATGTTCATTGGTAGGTAATGAGTCCACATTCTGAAAAGCATGGGAAACCCTTCCATCTTCCCCAAATCCCTGGTATAGCAATCCGCACCATTTTTATTAAAAATACCACTATATATTTCTTACAAAAATAAAAAATTAAAATAAATATAAAAGTAAAGTATTAAGAGCTCCCCTTTATTTTAAGGGGTGGGTGAATGAATACAACATTTGGCTGATAAAGAGAAAAGGAAAAAAATGACTATGGGAATAAACTAATTTATAATCCGATTGATTGATAAAGAACAGAAGTAGAACATAATGTGGAAGTTGCAAAAAGACTGAAGAAAAACTAAATACCAACTTTACAGTTTGTAGAACAAAAAAGGAGAAAAAGTGTTCTTGGTGAATACCGCCCTGGACTAGCAAAGAGCTCCACTTACTGGCAGATGAGTTATTGCTTCCTACTTAATTAAGGAGCCAAAAGTAAGCAACGATAAATCAATTACCTGGTCAATCAAGCCAGAACAAGAGAATTACATTGCTTAAAAATACGTGGTGATAACTCACCTCCTTTCAGATATACTTCCTGGTTTGAAATGAAACTTCTACCATGAAGAAGTATACAAAAAAAAAATCTGAAGTGGTACTTTAGCTAAGTGGTAAAGCAGAGTGAAGAATGATGCAAAGCCCACTGAAACCTCTTCCCTACCATCAATAGTTTCTGGCTCAGTGCAGATACCAAGCTAGATTATGCATAATCTACCTATGTTTTTTTGCATATTGTAGTGCACAGTGAATGCAAGATGCAGATTTTTTTCCCAGATAGTGTAATGCTGCATAAAAATATGCTGCTTTTTCATAAATTGTTTTGTAAATTGCCTTTATGTGTATTCTCTCACATCTTTATCTTTCATCATAACATTATACTTGTCACCTCTGCTGCAAAGCTGAACACGGACGGTGATTTTATCCAACACTTCTTCAGAAGCACCTCATCAGTGCTCACTCATGTGGATGAAATTACATTTCGTGATATTCTGTGGGATATTTTGCATGTAATGAATGACCAAAAACAATTTTGCTCTGTGCCAGAAGTAAGTATAAAAGTATACAATTCTTGGCATTAATTTCATTAAAAATTAAAATTGATTTTCCAATACCTGACATGATCTGGTGGAATAATAGTGATAACACTGCTAGGAAGGAGAAAGGAGTGATAAACTTTTATGAGAAACAGCACAAGTATCAAAGTTGAATTAAAAAATATTTTAGAGGACATTAATTACAAACTACCTATCTACCATCAACTCAAATTACACGAAGTGAAACATCACTAGCAGCAAAATTTGTTCACTTAATTTTGCAAAGATCATTATAAAAACATTCTGATTTTTCTGATTAGCTGTCTCAATTGGCTTGATGCTTTTGTGGCAAAGCTTTTCAATCAATCCAGGAAAGACTGTGGAACATTGCCAGCACTTCATCCCCTGTATTTACAGCCTGCTGTTTCACAGGAACTGCTCATAAATGGGGTTATCTCTGTTGCTTAAGTTAATGCGCACAGCTCCGTAAGCAGACTGTCCTGAATGAGCCACTGCAGTAACAATGTTCTCAGGCCCAGAAAGCATCTGACGTGGAAACCTCTTCACAGTGTTCAGTGGTGTGGGTTTCACCATCAATGAGGTGCTCTCCTCAAATCGTGTTCTGACTGCTTTTATCCCAGAAGAGTTTAGAAAGCTCAGTTCATCCCCTTGCTGTGCTGGACTGTTCCTCTCCGCTCAGACTACTCACACCTCAGCTAACCGCATGCAGGTTCTCCTCACCATGATAGCCTGTCGTGTCTTTTACAATCATTTGACTTTTCAAACACTCAAAGGTAATGTCAGTATACCTGAGATCAGAATCAAACTCACAAAGGCCTCTGCTTAAACATGCACACATGGGAAAGAAATATTATCCCTCTGTCTGTCCGGTTTAATTAGTTCCTTGGCAACGCTACTGCAAATGGAAACCTCTCCTTCTAGTGCATTGATCAGTGCTTAGCATAAAACACTCATTATTTTAAAAAACAATCTTTGAAGAAAAGTGCGTAGACGAATTAAGACTTTGAACTAACGTACCATGAAACTGCTGTATTACCCAGCAAAAGGTATGAGCTAGTTTAAGGAAGCGCAAGTACAATAATTACACCACCCAACAGAAACCTGCTGGCAAGATAATATGCAGTAATAGGAGATAGATAAGCTTCCTTTATCTGCGGACAGAGAACTGAGAGACAAGTTTAATTCTTTTTCCCTACTGAATATTACACAAATGGCCTCTAGAGGGATCCAGGTTATTGCTTTTGTGCTGAAATCTCTAAAGCATTTAATTTTTTTTTTTTTTTCCTATCTTAACAAGTGAATAATTCATCTAGAAATAAATATGCAAACATTTTATATTAATGGATGGTAGAAATATAGTGTTCATGACTCAGAAGAAACCTTCTGAAAATCCAAATATTGCAAAAGCCGGAAGATGAGGTTCACATCCAGAAGTCCACTGTCAAGCACTGAGCTCACATCAGATTGAACAAAACAAAGAAAATCACAGCCATGCCTAGACATTTAGCTGTCTGAAACATAGCTGAATTGGTCAGTGTGCACAATTAGGTTAGGAATGTGGTAAGAATTAGGCTCATGTTTCTGGGGAATGAGGCAATATTTCCTGGTTCAGCTCCTAGAACACCCATGACGGAGCATCCTGCTTCTAAATTATTGTCTCTGGCTCATGCTTATTTGCATGTATTATTTAACCCTAGCCAAAATCCTTACAGCTACGTTTTTAATAAAGCACAGATATATATAGGACTTCCAAGTTAAGCAAGGGGAAAGACTTTCATCCTGTGTCTATATTCTATATATATACTATATGTTGTTTGACCAAACAATGGACAGGTAGCTTCAAAATTCAGCCTAGTAAGCACTTTTCACACAATCAAATGTAATTATGACTGCAGACACTGCAATACACTAACTAAGGCAGTCCAAGCACAGTTCAGTCCATTAAGTTTGAATTTTCACTGAATTGTATTCCTTCTGTCTGATTACTAATGTAATGTCCCAGTAGCACAAAAACTATTAACACAAGAACAGCAGTTGCGTGGCATAGGCAACTGTCTGGGTACCAGAGGTGGCACTTCACAGAACTTCACTGAAGACAACACCAGATCCACAAAGGTATTTACCACTTCTGATGTGCCTTTTTCCAAACCATAACATGCAAAGAAATTATTTCCCCTAACAATTCTGTGGAGATCATTTGTTAGTTTCTGGGAAAGGCTTACGTGACAAGACAACAAAGTAGAAACTCTCAACAAATTAAGTTAGATCTTAAATATAAATGGTATAAAGATATTGTCACAGAAAAAAAAAAACCAGGAGAAAAGAAAACTCTTAACACCAGTGACCAGTGTAGCATGAAGAGGCAGCATTCTTTTTTATGGCGCTGGATGCACAGGGCATCACTCACCTAAGGTGCATACCTAGCTTTCAGACAAAAGCTATACATAAATGCTAAAGTTATAAACATGCATCAGACTTCTGAGAACAATCACACCTAATCATGTTGTTTCCAAGAAGTTCTTGGTATTTCTCCACTCCCCTGTGCTTGTGTGTTAGCTGTCATGAGTCTCTCTTGGTGGTTCTGAGGACCCCTTTTGATACTGGTTACAAATACTGGCTCTAAGGTTACAATAGAATCCTCCTGCAATAAAAGCCAATTAAAGCTTTTGTCTCTAACTCAAAAGAGACATTGTGCAGTTAAAGCCTCCTATTGCTGATTTTTAAATTCAGTTTGCAAAGAAAAAACATTTAATTAAAAGTACTACTATAAACCAGGCAAAGTTGCCTTATGCTTTATTGTGTGCTTTGTATAATACTAGAAAAGCAGCAGAATTAAGCATTTAAGCTTCCTCCTGAGGGTAAAATAGTAAAACAAACAGCTATAAATTGGAATCTAAACAAACATTTCCCATTCTGCCATGCATACGGGTAGCTGAATTAATTGATTACATTTTCTAACATTTAATAATCCAGACCATGGAATATCTCTCGAACCTACTTCAAAACTGTAGTTAGTTTCCAATGAAAAATGCCATTTTCCTATGCATAGGTTACATAATAGGACTCCTTACTAAAATAGAATTTTTTTTTTTATGTCTAGCTGTTATATCCATATAAAATTTTCTCTCCCTTAATTTTTGAAAAAAAAAACAACAACAACATAAAAACTAATACATACTTCTTTCCTCTAGTTAGAAGTCACAGGGTGTTTAAAAGACTGGACCTATTTCTTTCTCTTTCTGAAATATGAGTCCTCTTTCTGCTACATATTTTTATATATATATATATATATATAATATTTACATGCGTAAAATAAAACTATATAGTCCTCGTAAAGGATTTTGATAAGCAAATTCTACCCTTTCCTGTGGATTTTTTCACATTATCTCAGTTGATCTCAGACTGTTTTTCATATGAATTTTTGTTTTCTACTTCAACTCTACCTGATTAAATTATCCAGTGAGACTCTTTTCGTATGTCAGAGAAGGGAAGGAACCCTCAGATATAAAAAGGAGTATTGTGGCATTGTAACTAACAACATAACACAGACACACAGAATGCTGCACAATACTTGACACATGCATTACTCAAACAGTGGTTTACCTTACAGTTGGACTTGGAAACTTCAGTCATGTTGGGTCTCCGCTGTGTTCAGTTCAGAGGTGCTGAAGCTCACTGAAACCCATTATACCTTATCAGCTGCAGTAGGCTGTATTTCAGGCCCATGAATAGGCAAAGATGCAGGATTTCTCTCATTACACAGTAGCGAAAATCATCCTGGCTGGAGGAAAGAGAGAGTATCAGATCACTTTTGTTTTGGAAAAAAAAATAATCCAAAAAGTAGAGACTGCTATTGCTGTGATTTCTCCAACCTGCAAAATCTTATCGTGATAAGAGACCCAATGGAAAAATTAATGTGCTGCTACTGAAATGAAATTCAAATAACCATGACATCAAACAGCTAATGGACAAGTCAGGTCAAAGAATTTGTAGTGGAACAACCTCTGCTACTCTCCAACCTCACAGCAGACCTAAGCCAATATTTAGTAGCACATCTTCTTATGACCATATTTTTTCACTAATGAAAACATAAGTGCTTTAAAGGGCAAAGGTTGTTGGTAGTGCTTGCACTGTGCATTGTTTTACACATTCTGACCACTGAAAAATGATATACTGTCAGAACAAGAAACAAACCTTATTTAACTAACATACCTTAGAACTGACAGGCACAAGCATATTCATTCAGAGTAAAACTTCATATCTTTCTGAAGGTTCTAAGTTTTTAGCTGGATGATTTCATTCATTTTTACACTAGTTTACATAAGATGGCAAGAGTGTACAAACTGATCATGAATTAATGTAAATGTCACAGATAAGAACAGAATAATGTTTATTGAAAAAATGTGGTCATTTCACAGTACTTACCTTCTAAAGTAAAATCTAAATACTCAGAAATCATTTTGATCTCAATAACTGTTTTGCTAAACACAATCTTCCTGTCTTTTACTTAACTTCAAGAAGGAAAAGAATCACTATGACTAAGCCCACTTTCTTTTTCACTCATTAACTGACAACACTTCACAAACAAATTGAATAACTTATGACATTCTAGCTTTCACTAGGCTTTATCCATAGAGGTCTTCAGTAAAATTTTATTAATACAATTTTACTTTCTAGAACTATTTACTACTTAAATATTTATCCATATCCAAATCATCTCTACTTTAGATTTTTGCTTTTCAAATGTAATATCTTTCGGAAATACACTATTGGAATATTCATTTTGAGTCACTATTTGCTATGCACTGTTGGGTACCTTTCTCCAACCATCCCCAATATTTACACAGAAAGAGAAAAATGTTTGTTATGGTGTTCTCTTACCGGGCAGTAACACTTTTGCTATTTGAAGAGTACATGGCCTATGCTCTTAAAGATGCTCTGGGAAACTTCTTTATACATGAATAATGTTAGCAGCTCTAGCTGTCATATAAAATCTTTAGGAAGCAGATACTTGTTTGCTGCAATATTTCAGTATATCTCCTTTTTGGTCTATTTTCTCCTATTTTGTGATGACCATTTTATCTCCTTACCTGCCTTCTGTAACAGACTTTGTATCTTCAGATGAACCATGAGCAGAGAAGCATAGGGTAAAAGGGTTGTAATTTTAAAAGGAAATCAAACCTGCATATGGTGCACTTCCACAGGAGCCTAAGCTTGGTTAACGATGGATGCAAATAACTGACAGAAGACCTACCCCGTTTTCAGGAACCTTTTTCCTCAGATTTTTAACAGGATTTGTTAAAATCTTCAGGGGTATTCATGGAATTCTGCCAGGATCCAAGCAACCCCCTGGAAAACATCCCTGTTAACTGCAGTAAGAATTGTGATCATATTGGCAGGCCTGCCACTCTTCAGTCTGGATCTTATGATCCAGGTTCCACGGTGATCCAAGGTCTCCCCTTTGCCATCATGCTGGAATCATCTCCCTTCAAAAGAGACTCAGGTACCTAATAATAAAAGCAGTCCGATTATTATTATTTTTTCCTTTAGAGAAGGAACACTAATTCTCCCTCTTCTACCTGGCTTCTTTTCATAAAGTTTACTAATTACTTGCATGAATACATGTGAGACATCGATGTAAGCTAACTAGTCAGTGTTTCGAAAGCTACTAGAGGAATTTATATCCCAGGGACAAACACTCACCCATGTACTGAAGGACAAGAAATGAGTCTCATTAGCTCATTAGCATCAACACTAGTTAACAACTACCTGTCTCAGAACAGGAAACTGCCAAATTTAATTGTTTAAATTTCAAGAGTCTGATTCAGATAAGCTATTTTCTGCAGCTACTAAATGACTGCAAAAGTATTTTTGCTGGTTTGCCAGCAAGACATTTCAATTTCCTGGAATAAGAGTGAACTGTAAAAAAAAACAATAGACTTACATCAAGTAACAGAGATCATGAAGCAGTTTATTTCTAATGATTAAGTCATAAAAAGTTCATGGGAGCATATTAAGCTTTCAAGCCAGTCAAAATGCTTTCTTTGCCAATAGAAAGTACATGCTTAGAAATACTGTGAGCAAAGTAGATCTATGAATACTGGTAAATAATAGGACTTCATTCTTCTTTCCATTTTGAAAACCACTAAATTTTAATGGCACATCTGACTGATGTGCATCTTGATAATAAAACAAGACTGAGTAAATTAACTTTGCTATATTAAACAAAAGTAAAAGAACATATATACGGTATAATTTCCCATATGTTTTTTGACACGTTTCCTGGAATGATCAATTGCTTTTATTTCCATCTCTGCAATGAATTGACATGCATATATATACAATATATTCTGGCCAGTTTTCCACCTAATTGCAAATACTTCATTCTTACCCTACACATAGAGAGAGTAAAGAGACATTTATGCTGCAACACTGGCACTTTGAGTTTTAATATTACAAAGGAAAAGGCAGCAGTGAAATTTTGTATACTGAAGGCTATAGACTTGCAGCTCTGTTACATGATTGTTAATATTACTGCTCGTAAGATAGAATAAAAAGAGTTATTATCAAAACAAAATGTTTGTATTGGTATATTTTCAGCTCCTGAACAGATGAATACATCAGCTGAGATTACTGCTTTAGGTCATTCTAATGATATCAATCAGTTCTTGTCAGGCAGCAAAATATTGAGAGAAAATAATGGACTAACGTAAGCAGTGGGATTTGTTTTGATAAGTACATGCATATTTAATAAGAAAGACTCAATGCTTGAAGTGTAAATGTAGCATAGACCAAAAAAAAAAGACTTAAATTCTTTTTCTTGAATTGCAGACAAAAGTATTCTGAACACTCTGGTTTCTAAATCTTACATTAAACATTTAACTGAATCTAATTTTTTCTAAATGAGTACTTTCAATTTAAAGAGGATAGCTGCATTTCTCCTTTAGATGGTATGACTTGCCTTCAAGAGATTTTTGCTTCTAAAATTATGCTGATTTAAATGCTTCCATGCTGAGTTTGAAACATTGTCCTGGAACCGAACTTAACCACCTGAACAATCTGTGAATGGTACTTAACAATTGCCTAGTTCCCTCTGCCTCAATAGCGTTGTTCACTTGGGCATACACACACACAAAAAGCTAGAACATCCTTAATTAGCTCATCTAAAAGATCTGCCTCCTAAGCATATCTTCCGGTGCTCTGTTTATAATTGAGAAGTTGACATCCTAAGGGAAAATAACTGTTTTCATGCTTCTGCTATGTCGTCTTAAGATAATGAGTTTGCATTTGGATTTATTCATTAACACGTTTTACATTCTTTGTATAAGAAGCTTGTCCAAGACTCTGTTAGTGAGAATTTAATACAATATGTTGAAATTTAATTTTAACTGCCTAAAAAGACGATGGTGATTACTTGGCTGAGTAACGTATGCCCACACTATTGATGAATTTTGTATGCTACTCCCATTGGAAAATGGAAACTGGGCTATTTTAAGCAATCACACTGATTGCTTCTACTTACATCCTGAACACGATAGGGAAGCTTATAATTCTAAATTCTTTTCAGTATTAAGATTAATCACAATCCAAGGTTTAACTGCGCTACTGTTGAGAATATCCATTCTTGCATTGAGAGACACTTTTTACTTCTCAAAAAAAAATAAGTCTCAAAACAAGGGAGTCATAATTTTTCAGTAAGTAAAATAACCTTTTAACACGTGTCTGGTTGTAGCAATACTTTGAAAATTAGTCTGGTCAATGACCCCCTACATTTTCTGGATGCAGATATACCATAAATCAATCTTACTCTCACAGGAGAAATAATAACATTAAATATGGAAGTGTATATATCAGCTGTAGACAGTAAATAGGGTAGGTAAGCTACAGGTAAAACATACTGCTGCACTGGGAATAGATGGTTTCCAGAACAATAACATAGGGTGTTAGGAGAAGACAGATAATTGTGTCTCATTTATGAATATGAACTTTGGCAAGGTCCAAACTTGATTACCATTAAAGAGAGAACAGTCTCCATCAGGTTTAGAGAACTTGTTGAACTTGATTTGGGTTGGAGTACATTAGTGCATTCAAAAGAAACACACTTAGGGTGCTGCTTTTTATTCTGGAAAGTCTGTTTTGAGTTTGTTTTACATTACTAGCGTATTTAAGAGGACTGAAAGATAAAAAGTAATCTTTAGAGAACATCCAAACCACGTATATCTCAGCTATTTTCAGATGTCACAAAGAAAACTCAGTACAAACACATTAGAAGTGAGAAAAAGAAACCAACCATGATACTTATGTTTTTGTCAGTTCACTTACTCTGGAATGCAATGATTTCACAGAATCACAGAAATGTAGCAGCTGGAAGGGACCTCTGGAGAGTCAAATCTGCAGTATAGGTGGACCACAGTACTGTGATCAAGGTAAAGATGCAATTTTCAAGTACAAATATATTGTCTTTTTCATTTGTTACCTTACCACTGAAATTGTAACTTGATTCTGCGACCCGGCCATAAATTCTGATCTGCTATTCTGGAAAAAGGAAGTACAAATTACCAACCATCTGTATCATACATGAAGATGAAATCATATGTAGCATGAACATCACAATTCTAATGTGGTGGTATTCTTTCAATAAATATTATTGGATCCTTATTCAAGCC
Organism: Meleagris gallopavo; assembly: GCF_905368555.1. NCBI lineage: Eukaryota > Metazoa > Chordata > Aves > Galliformes > Phasianidae > Meleagris > Meleagris gallopavo. Next base: position 10,797,291 of record NC_139414.1, on the reverse strand, counting down.
ATTTATACAATAATTTATGACTGGGTCACATTCAGGCACTGAGGACAGCTGGATCTTATTGTACGCCATGTAGTAATAGCATACTAGTACAGCTGAGAGTAAATGCAAGCACATTACTGAGTTTTTCCACTGCTAATTCAGCTGCTTGAGCATGCCGCCTCTGAGAGTTTCACACTGGAACATCAAACAAAAGTAACATCATCCCACTTTTATTTTCCCATGAAGTTCCTAATGCTGAGGCCAGGTGGAGTTCCTCCAGCTTGTTAGCGTGTGGCTTCTCTAGAAGGACTGAGGTTAAGGGTTATGTATCCCTAGGATATATTCAGCAATAAACACAGTTCTAAAAGTCTTTTCAAATTAATCTTAAGGTAAAACTCCTATTCTTAGTTTTTATTGTATCACTGTGTTATTGTAAACACATTTCTGGCGTTAGCAGTTGACATACAATCTATATTTGGCAAATCTCAGTTCAAATAGTGCCTACACCAAGATTTCAATCAATGCTGCTAAGTGGCTGGATAAGCTGGCTTTCCTTCTTGACTATACACTGTTTGAAGTTCCATTCAAATGGATCCAAAGCCACAGGACACTGAATAAGGACTTTCCACACCACTGCACACATACCCTTGGATGTGAGCTTGGGCAGTTACTGCTGTCAGCCCCCACAGGGATGATGCTTACAAATATTCAAGATCTAAATCCAGTCTTAAAATAAACTGTTTGCTGCTTACTCAGAACAGAGCCTGGATGTTCTGTAGTTCATAGGATTATGCCTACAAGGGCTGCTCCGAAAGTAATGCCTCCTATTTTATTATGTTGGCCCATGACATCAGAGGCAGATGCTGGAATGGCAGTAGAAATTGATCTTTTCCCCCAGTACTCCAACACATATTATTTCTGTGTGACAGATGGCAGCAGACTGGTAGTCTGACAAAACAGTATCTGACATTGACATGTGTATGAAACAAAGGTGTCTCTCTGAATCCCTCTGTATGGAAAAAAATAGCACCCACTGACATTCATCAATGCTTGGTGAACATTTATGGAGACCAAACAGTTGATGTCAGCACAGTAAGGGGGTGGTTGGTGCATTTCAGTAGTGGTGACAGTAGCATGAAATACAAGCCATGATCCAGACAGCCATGCACAGCTGTCACACCACAAAATGAAGAGTGTCTCAATCAGTTCCTCCACATGAATTGGCTAAATGATGGTGAAGGCACTGAAAAATTTTGTTCTGTAGCTGAGAATTTCCTCTATCAAATAGTGTTATAGTGCTCTTTGTATCTATTGTAGTTTCAATGGAAATAAATAGGTGCATTAGTTTTGGACAGGTCTACATAGATACATTTTATTATTCCAATCCAGGTTCAACTGGATTACTAAGAAAAGTCTAGCAAACTTTTAAAGATAGATGAAATCAAACTGTATCATATGTCCAGTCATTTACCTTTTGCATATTTACTTCATGAAGAATCAACACTACTATGCCTGGTTTTAGATATTCAGAGCAAAACTAACTTACTGGTACATCCACAATTGATAAAATAATGTCTCACAAAGAACCTCTCAGATATCCAAGCAAGTTTTGCCAAAACCTGGAATTGCATCTGGAATGAAAATTGATTTATATTCAATTATGCATTATCAGTCCCTACACTATTTTAAACTTCACTAAAAATAGAAAATTTCATAATTTTCAGAATCAAAGCCAACCTATTCTTTGCTTTTTCTCCCCCTTCCCTCCCCTTCTCCCTTATATCTTTCTGAAAATTCTGAGTATTCATTTTTAAATAGATAGTATTCAAGTATTTCTTTGCTTACTAATGCTTTCGTTTGATAAGTATAGCTTTCAGCGTGCCGCTGAACACAAGTATTTTTTTAGGTTGGGGGGAAAGGACATTTTTCTTCCTGTTTTGGGTTTGACATAGGTATAATTACATCTCACTCCATCTCATCTCTAATTAGTTCCCCTATTAATATTTCACATGAATTGCTTTTATTGTGCTACTCTTTAACAGTCAACAGTCTTACCTTATTGAAAGGTATTTTCCCCAAACATTACTCCTGTATGTATGAGAGTATTTTTGAAAGATTTTTATAAATATTTCTTGTAGCTTTATATTTTTCCTCATATCTGGACTGGTAAAAATGCTAGCTATTGAAGCCTTGGAGCCTTACATGACTTTATCACGGACTTCAGCCTTCCTAGCCATTTCTTAAATTACTCTGTTCTTTTTTCAGGAAAAATTTGGAAGTATTTTATTGTGGGTTGAAATTCATCCCATCAGACTTCACCTATTTAAATGTGAAGGATAAGATTTACTCTTGGTCATCTGAAGACATTCCTCTTATGAGAGACAATGGTATAAAATAGCCTACAGAAGTGCCCATGTGTCTCAATCTTCAAAGACTAGAATAGTTAACAGAGCAATATTTTCAGAAGGTGATTCTTGTTTAAGATTTCGATGCCTACTAGACATTAGATATAGGATGAGACCAAACACTTATCTCTTTTCCAGCTAGTGCCAAGCTGGGGTTTCAGGTATCAGAGATTTAGCTTGCCAATGATTCCCAATGCAGACGAGAAATTCAGAGGTGCTCCAAAGAAATGGACTGTTTTCTCTGGATTCACATCATGTAAAATATTGCAAATGTACAAAAGTTACATATTGTCCATCAAAGGCTCTCAAGCATCTGCAATCTTTGGTAGCCACCCAAAATGTACAGCTCATTTGATGCTATGATGCCACCTCTTAATAACACAGTTAAAAGATGAGGGTGGTTTCATCCAAACATTTTTTGTTCAATTTCTGTGTATCTTATATTTCCCATCATATTTTTACATCATTTTTAGTACTCTTCACCTTCTCAATATGAGGATTTAATAAGGTTCTAAGGGAGGCTGGCCACTACAGTATTTCCAAGCAGTATATTTCATTTCACAGATACAGTAAACAAACAAATAAATAAATATAAATGATGGTCTGGAGTTGATTATATTTGAAATATGCTGTTATGATTAGGGTGTCTTTCTTTCCCAAGCAACCTGGACTTCATTATACACAGGTCAAGCTGTAGGTATTGGATATTTCCAAAGCTATAGAAGACATAAAATTACATGGCTTCATCTGAAAGAATCATAGACAGAGAGAAATTAAGGATGGAAGGCTTATTAAACTGTCTAGTTCAATCTCTGCCAGCACGGGATTATTCCATGGAATGTATTTTACTGCATGTTACCCACAATTGTTTCCATATGTGATTCTGCTCTGGAAAGAGCTTATAAAAGCGATCTGCTACAGTGCTACTCTGATTGAATCACTGATTTCTTCTCTAGTTTCATAGAGCTTAAAGAAATATTTTTTCCCTTCAGTTGGAGACATCCACTCTTTCAATCAGACACACTATCACTTATAATATATATTCTGTTTGACATCTTTGCCTTTATATGCATTGTGTAACTCCACATTATGCCTCAGTGCACTCCTATTGCCATAGGCATACTGTGATGTAGGAAAGAGGATTGAGGTAACAGCAGACGTAAATGCTTTATCAGAGATAAAGTCATGCAGGCCATACAGATTTCTTTGTACTGCACATGTCTGCACTGAGACTTACAATGTTAATACGGTATCTTCTTTCCACAGCTGCTCCTCTCCTATTTTTGAGATGAGATTCTGAATCCTGACGTAATGAATCCTTCATTAATCTCAATTTCCTTCTGATATCAGTACTGAACTTATTCAGGTATTACCAACCACTCTCTCCAAGAGGCTCATTTTTCAGCTTCAGGTGAAGGAATGGGTCAGTTATCTGTACCATAAAGCTGCTGAGGATATTATTCTGCCTCTTTTATTTTTTTTTTTTAATTACTCACTATATTCTTGCTCTTTAAAAGCTTTACAGCTATTACTATTTCTTTGTGCGTACTGAATCCCAAACAAACTCAATGGCATCAAGCTACTTTTTAATTACTCACAACCACAGGATAGTGTTATATTCTCACCACTGCCAGAACATGTCATCAGCTCTGTCTCCACAACTCTAACACAAATCATCCTTTTTTTTCCCCCCCTCAGTCACTGCCATTACCAATGCTCTTTGCATGTCCCTATGCTATCTCAACACTGCGGCATGCAGGCGAGCACAAAGCGTACCACAGGCATCTTTGGAAAACCTGCCTTGTCCTCAGCTTGAAACCCTACAGACAGCCTGTCAGGCACTCTCATGCTGTCATATACTTCCAAATGTACAGATACAGAGATTCTGCCTGTCCTGAGACTGCACTGAGCTGTGCCTACAGCTCTACTTGCTGGCTCTCTACTGTATGATCAGTCAGGCTTAAAAACACAGCATAGATTTAACATTCATTGCCTATAGATTCTGTCACTGAAGAGTCATGCCTCTTCAGTTCACTGAAGTCTTCTTTCAATCACAGAGGCATCCATGGGGACGAAGTACTTAGAGAAATCATGCTTCTCACTTTCCCACTGCATATTCTAGGCTGAAGCTTGCCTTGCCTGCTGTAGGTTCCTCTGCCTCTTCTTTCATGTCTTACAAGAGAAAAAATATACTTTGTCAGTCCTTATTCATGCTGCAGGATGTACTGCTGCTGGAGGCTTCCAGGTGTGTTACAGAGAGAGAAAGCAGTGCTGACTGCAGTGGTTAAAGCATTAAGCAGACATCCTGGGAACCTCTGCTGTATTTTTACTCTGTCACAGCCTTGCTGGAAGACTGTGGCCAACTCCTGGAGCCTCCTTCTGCTTCGAGTTTCCCAAATTTTTATATGTAGATGGTACTAGATTCATTTATAAAATGCTTTCATGTCTACTGAAGAAAAATAACCTGCAAGAGAAGAGCTATTATTGTTTGATTCACACAGCTTTTGCTATTTTCTAATCACAGTCAACAGAAGTGTTATATAGCTACAGCATCTGTAAGCTCGCCAATACACAGAAAACACACAGGTACTGGAGGGAGGAGGCTCCTTCTAATAATGGGATTGAAGGGCACAGAGCCTTTGGTGTCTGCATCAGAACTGTAGTGGGTTTGCCACTACTGCATCTTTGCAACTTTCAGCTTTCCAATCTCTTTCCAGTTCCAATTTTTATTTTTGTTAAAAAAAAAAAAGGGGGGGGGGGGAGGAAGGAGAGAAAATAAAAGTTAGATAATATTCATGTCATACCATCTGTGATTTCTGTTTCTGATTCAGCTACACTAATAAACTTTTCCCGCTGTGCCACCCAAAAGAACTGGAAAAGGTCCATTCTAGTTGTTTTCCCTAGGCTATGCTGAGTGAATGCTCAATTCCCTGAGGATGAAGTGTATCGATGTAAATTTACTGTGATAGAGTCACACTGCTGCTGATTGTTGCAGAACTACCACTGAGTAGTAAATGCTTCACTGCTCTGTTACCCGAGGGGCTGAGCATTAACTACACTATTGAACAGCAAATGCTTATCATCCCCTATAATTCTAACTATATAAATCACTGCAGAGACAGTGTGCCTGCAGGGAACTCACATGGTCTATAAAAATGTAAAAGTCTGAACTATATTTAGCTGACAGAGTAATACTTGAAGAAAAAAAAAAAAAAAAGTATTCAAAAATAATCTTAGATATTAGCACATCTTCATTTCAATCTACTGAGGCTTTGGTGGAGCATAATCTTGTCTGTAAGCATTTTCACCTTTAATTACATGTTTAAAAAAAAATAGGGTTAAGAAATAAAAACTGTTACTCCCATCTTTGCCTCCTCTCTCTTCTCCAAGATTTCACACATCATAGACAATGATATCCTTTAAACTCATTCCTAGAGTCCCGTATTTTTTCTTCATTGAGGAAAACTATATCTGCTTTGCTTAAAAAACACTAACAGAGGGTTTAATCATGGTTATAAAACATGCATCCATGAAAAGGAGAAGATGCAACTCCCTTCTGTTCAAAGACATAGCTCTTCTGATAAAGGGCTTATGCAAGGATTGCTATTCTGACAAATGAAAGGCGTGTTATGATGTTCTTCCAAGGAACCACACTGTGACTGAGGACATAGACATAAACTTTCATTCCAGAAAAAGCAAACATTTAGTCTGGAGTAGACACAAGCAGGTCCGTTATCGTCAATAAATTACTCATACTTGTAAAGTTAGATTTGCAGCATCAGAGGACTTTATAATAGATCTGGTGGTGCATATTCCTTAATGTATACATCAAATAACTTCTGTTCCTCCTTTTGGCCTCAGTCATGCAATAACCTCTGGATAGGCCTCACTAGCTATGCTGTAATTATCACAAACTGCTGATGCTATTACTGCAGAGCTGAGGCTTTCAATACTATTCACCACTAGAAAACCAAAACATCCCCAAACGCCCATCTGCATAGAAATGAAACACATGAACATTTAATACTCAAATGAAATTACACAAAGACAGAACAAAACCAGATGAGAAAACTTTCAGGGGAGAACTTGTATTGGACTTGCTGAGTGTTCCATCCAGCATTCAGAGCACTGATGAAAGAGAAGACTCAGAGCAGAGCTGGAAAATGATCAGAAGCAATCAATGTTTCAAAAGTTCAATGCCACAGTCAAAATCAAGTAAGAATACTAAAGCCTTCATATTATTAATCCATGGATAGCTTGTTTTTCAACCTTTTCCTTCAGGAAGATGTTCTAGTGCAACAAAGATTTTGATTTTAAAGATTATGTCATAATTTATTAATGTTTAGTATATGCTTTTTTGCCTGCACATAGAAAATATTTGTAAATAACTAGCATGAATATACTATAATCCGTAAACCTGAACTCATCAAGAGCAATGGGAGATTTTAAACAGAAATACAATTAAGCAACGTAAATATGTTTGAAGCATTAAAGGAAAATGTGAGGTATGAGTTAAAAACTGATTTAGATGAAGCTAGTTTTCCCAGAAAAGAAAGACAGAAAGAAAGACAGAAAGATGGAAAGGAAGGAAGGCATATATAAAGATTACTTCTTAAAAAAAGGAAGCAAATAGTGCCAACTATTTGCATGATCAGGGTACCTCATTATCAAAATGGAGATAAAAGTCTTTCTGTACGTATCCTCAATGTGACTTGAAGATGTTTCTTTGACTTGCCTTCAGATGAAAAGTAGTTTATGGTAGTTAACTTCAAACAAAATGCAGGAAGCTCAGAGAAAACAATCAGAATGCAGGTATTATAAAAGCAAGTCTTTTACATAGGTGCTTTGCCATTTATGGTGTATTATATGCTCATCAAAATGCCAATTCAAGCAAAAAAAGCAGAATATAATATAACACAGTGAAAAATCTGTAATTTGGGATTAATTTCAGAACATTAATGCAACACAGCAATGGTTTAATACACTGGCGAAAGCAACACTTACAGGTAATCCTCCAAAACATATACCAGCTGCAGGATTCCAGATGAATTTGAGATGGTAGTCCCACAGGACTACTCAAGTGAAAATGAGCTCATGCTTCAGTATTTTCAGATTAGCTCCATATGCTGTACTAGCACATTTACAGTATTAGTAACTCACAGTAAATTTCTTAGAGCATTAATGAATTTAGTTTCCAATGCCCATAGCCAGCAAAACTCTGTCACGTTACTTTGGAGACCACGCTGCAACCAGCCTCATCCCTATATAATATTATTCTGATTCATCAGAATAAACATTGTACACCTGCAAATTCAGGTGGCTGGAAAAAATCTGAGATGATTGAATTTATTGATTACAAAAATGTTTTTTTGTTGCTACCGGTTATTTGGTGCAAATTGCAGCAGTGCCACCAACTGAATAAGAAGGGTGACATTTCACACCAATGAGGACCTACTGGACCTACTGGGTAGCCTATGGCATTAAGCATGCATATGAATACTGGCATGAGCACAGCTCAAATGTCAGTAATCTTCTGGCATGCAACAAAGTGAAGCACGCCAGTCCTACACGTTACAATGAGACCTTTTAGTTTACTTTGCTCCTAAAAATTTTTAGTTTCCCCTTGATAAAAAATAGCTAAGTGAAGAAAATCAGACATTTTAAAGATCAATCTCAATTGAATTATATTCAAGACCCACTATTACTCTCCATGCTTGTTACAGTTGAGCTAAAAAGAATATTAAAAATCTCATTATTTTGTTGCTGGCTTTTCTACCTAATTATTACCACAACAGGCAGGTAATCATTATGCTGATTACTCAAGACTGAGATGTAAATAGCTCATGTGGAGGTTAATAATCAGATAATAACAGTAAGCACTGGTTCTGTATAATTACATCAAATGACATGATTTATTCTAGGGCAAATTTTCCTTCAAAGTGAAACATTTCAAGATATTACAATCTTTTTAAAGAACTCAACGCTTTGAAAGATCATCATATATGGAGGTTACTTAAACTACAAAATTTTTGTCATTTGTGAAATTTAAATGGAAAGGGAACATTTTATTCTAAAATGATAATTATTTATTTGTCATTAATGTTGGGCATGTTCAATTAAATTCTCTCTTTCAACAGTCCACATATCATAGAAACACAGAATGGTTGAGATTGGTAGGGGCCTCTGAAAATCATCCTGTTCAACAAGACACATTTACTGATTGTCTCCAGAACCCTATTGATCATATTCCTATGGGAGAACACTGAACTGCTAATGTGGCCAATGAGAAATCCAAGAATTTTAAAAAATAATACAGAATGTATAATGTATAATATTTATATTCTATAAATAATATAGAATGTATAAGAGACTTTCTTTTATAGAGAAATCATTAGAAACTGGGATTACAAACTTTCATCCTTCTTCTATTGTACATTTTTCACTATTATCCCTCTTTTATTAATGCCAGTCTGATTGAAAAGGGCAAAGGGAAAAGCAAGCATTCTGCAGAGTAATTAGAAATAGGGTTGGACAGGGCTTTTCTTAAAATGTCACTGCTTGTAAGAAGCTTGTGACAGCTCAGCAATATGTGAGGATGGCTTTTACAAGGTATTGTTAAATATACACTGATTTCTCTCACATTTTTAGCTTGCTATTTTAATCATCTCTACATCCAGTTCTTTTCAATTGCTGTTACAATTCATTGTCATGTTTACTAGCCACTGGAGCAATGCTGTCCCAAATCATGACAAAGTAGGAACATTATGGCTGTCAAATGAAGCTACTGGTGTCTGACAGGACTGGTTATGGCTTTACCAAAAAAAACTCCAGAGCCTTTTGTGTGTGATCTGACTCGCTGCAAGAACTGTGCGATGTGGTTTGCAGTATGAGTGTGCATGTGTTGCTAGAGTACTTTTCAGTTTATTTGCACATATATACTGACTGCATTATCCCTTTGGGTCAAGACTCAGTTTCCCCACTTACAACTGCCATCAGAGACATTACATTTAATGTGAACCTGACCATAGCATTAAACCAACTGGTAGAATTATTCTAGTTTTCATGTTAGAAATGAATACTGAACAAATTCAGAGAGACATAAAATATAATAAAAATTATATTGATTTTGATATATTCATTGTAAAAACTTCAGGAAGGATCTAGACCACAGATTTTTTAAGGCTGTTTCCTCTATACATATTTTTAAGTAGTCAAGATTGTTTATAAATGTTATTACAATTAAGAATACAAACAACTATATGAAGTTTCATTAATTTATTCCTCACTGTGAAGATTCAAAAGAAAATACTTTTCACATTATTGTTATTTTTTTAAGCTAAAATATAAGTGTTCTGCACAGAAAACAGCAGATAATCATCTTCTGTTGGCTGAGGTGACCATTTCTCCAGAGTGGAGTAAGAAGCAACCATAAAGGAAAGCTTCCAGCCTGACTCCTTTCACATCAATTCCTCATGTATTTTGTGTTTATGCATGTGGCAAGTGTTCGTTTTTTTTTGTTATTGTTGTTGTTTTAATCTGAAATATTTACTGAAGTTTTTGAAAAGGGGGCTTACAGCCAGGAAAATCTGGCAATGTGACTTCAGCAGCTTTATCTCTGTGGCTGGGAAATTCAGAAAATGAGATGGCTCCCCCAGTAGGCTCTGAAAATGCTCTCAAGCTTTCAATTCCTATGCTCTCTTAACATTCACCATCTCCACTACTGATAGAAGCAATGATCTAATTGTAAATCTGTATCAGTTGCATATTTGATCCTTGGGAGCTCTGATTGTATTTGTCCAAAATAATGGAGATGAGTAGCTGATTCTAAAGACAACTCTAAACTTCCCATCTAACAGTATAGATCTCAGATTAATGAGCTCTTAAAGTAATTGGGTTGGCCATAAATAGAGTTGTTTGCAAAGACATGAATACATTAATCTGTAAAGGCTATATTGTTAGTATCACAGAACAGTATTGTGTTATTTATATGCAGTTTTGAGAATTGATTGGTTGCAGACAGATTGCATCTATTTCTTTCAAATACATTCAAAATAAAGAGTGCTCAGGAGGTTTTTTCCATGTAGTCCACAACACAGATGTAATACTTACGTTCAAAGCAGAAAAGTAGTCACGCTATTGGCATTCGTATCTTTAAAGGGACTTGGGATAGAATATAGCTCCTATGAAGAGCTGAAAGAAACAGTATTGATTTCTGGATGTTTACTTCAGGAAAGAAGAAATAAATGACTTTCCTGGTGTTGGAGGTCCAAAGGATTGTAACAGAGAAGAAAAAAATACAGGATCTGTTGTTCAGTAACTGTCTGATAAAGGGTAAAATGTTTTCTACATACTGGGTTACAGCTTACAGACACGCAGAGACCTCTGCATTGTATCCCCATTACATTATAGAGGCCTTTTTTGCTCAGCCTCCAGAGAAACTCTTTTTATATCACATAGAGAAATGAATGATTTATTTCAGGACTTCTCTTCTACCGTGTCTGTCTGAATCTAATATCCCAGCGGTCTTTGGGAAGTATGAACCATAATAAACCTGAAAGGAATGTGATTTTACAACCTTCCTTGCCTGAACTTGTCATGGGAACATAAGTAGCAGCAGCTTTGTAACACTGTGAATTGAAAATGCTCAGTCTCTGTTGGTTTAGCTCTGTACACGTCCTCCAGTCTGACTGTCTTGTCTCTTTCTGAGCTCCTCCATCAAGCCATTACAGAATGAGAATTGAAAGCGGTTTTCTAAGTCATTAAATCAGAAGAGAACTGCGCTCTATACTGCTGTCTTCAGCAGATTTCTGAAAGATTTAAATTCCATTGTTGCAGTCCTTATTTACTCTATGAAAACAAAAAACCCTCAGCATAAAATGCAATAAAATAGAAGAACCAATTCCACAAATCTTAATTTAAATGAAGCCCTGTTCTCTCCTAACAAAAAAGAATAATTTACATTAAAGTTTCACATTGAAAGTTTCAAGTTTTGAGTTTGGGTGATCGCAGGGGAAACAGTACTGCACAAAAAGAGTATCCAATGAAAAAGAAATGAGGTACAAAAAAGGCCAGATGTAGAAAATGCCAGAGGAAAGAACTGATAGCTAAATCTGAGAAAACACCCCATTAAGAATAATTATTTTCACTATTTATAAGCTATACATGAATGACTGGGAAAGTCTCAGATGTAATTCTTATTTAAAATGCATATGAGCAAAATTCTACAAAGCCCTTATACATTATGGATTGCAAGGAAATTTTCAGCACAAACCTTTAAGTGAGGCAGTTGGATCAATGAACTGCTTCAGTAAGAGTACAAAGTATATAAAAATAAATTCAAACACAATAAATTTTAAAATTCCATTTAAGAATACCTGCATATTCAATATTGTTTGGAGTATTTTAAATGGATTTCATAAAAAAAAAAAAAGTATTAAACTTATATTCAAACCCACAAAATTCAGCCAAAAGGATAATGCAACTAAAATGAAGTAAATGCCTTTAGTCAAATAGTTTCTAGAGAAACTTCTAGAGAATGAAATTGTGTTCTTCAAACATTAGGAGTTATCTAACAACAACAGAGTAAATAAAATAAATAAATAATAAATAAATCCAAAGCAATATGGACATTATTTCAGCCAAGTCAATTCTGTTCTGCTACACTTTGCAGGCAGCACTTATTCATGCTCAGTTTGGGCAATAAAACTTTCACTTTGTGATTAGCAGATTCCAAGTATAATAATTAGTAACAAGGAATGTTACAATTCTGCTACATATACAATCACAAAATATATCTTTGTGAGCAAGGCATACCACTATAGCAAACTGAGGAAGGGTCAATAAACTGTGAGTTAATAACAAGATTAACCAATGCAGTCCTGAGAAAGGACTGAGCCAAGATAGAATTCAGCAATTACTTTTTTTTTCTGCTGCACCTCGAATCTTCTCAGCAGTTATAAACTCTTCCCTCTCCACCCTCCCCCTCCAAAAAAGCAAACAAAAAAAGCAAACAAAGAAAACAGAAAAAAGAACCACTCATGTTGAGATCTCACATCATTTGTGAAATGAAATTTTAAACAGTAGTATTACAAGGGCAAAATTTCAGTTTTAAGATTTTGCAGTTATGTTTGACTGCTAGACTTGGATACATTCTTAAGCAGATACCCAAACACTGTCAGTTATTTTTGTTTTCTCTTGATCTTGTTATTTGCTTAATAGAATTGTACTAGAAAAGTAAGTACTGTAGGATACAACCATAAGCTGAAGCATCAGTATCAATATTCATAAACTGTTGATTATAAAAGAGTTCTGGAAAAGAATGATCCTGAAATAATTCCATTAACAGAAATTATCTGCTGACTTTCCTTGGGGTACAAGCGCTGTCAGCATTCCTGCATCTCAGAGACTGAAGTGATACACCCTATTTCCATTAAGAAACAATCATACCAAACATCTTTAAACACTTTCTCCAAGTTCACACAGATGGCTGCAAAAGCTCACTGTTCTTTCTTTGTTTTTTCTTACCTGGAAATTTAAGCACAGAGGTCCCCCTTTCAGAGCACAAGTGATGTGAAAAGAACTGCAGCAGCAGCTGCGAGCTCCATGGAAAAATGGGCACTGAGACACAGTACGATTGCTTTCAGGAAGAGGGGAGGTTCAGGATACCTTCATTTAATACCTGCAGTAGTGGAGTCCTGATTTCTAAGCTGGTAAGTGCACAAGAAAAACAGTATTTTGTATTCCCAACAGCAAGTGTTTACAACAAAAACTCAAGAGTCATCAGGGCATAAACTGGCCATAAAATTGAAAACACTCAGCAAAAAAGGATAACAGAAGTACATCACAGTGCTTGGCTGGAAGCAGTAACACCATAATGAAACAGGTGGCACACTGGCCAGGGTGAGTAGCAGGCCAGCAGGAGATCAGTATGCAGAAGTGTATTTTTATTAAAAACAAAACATTGTGCATATTGTGATAGTGAATGCTGAGGACTATTTTCCAGTATGCCTTATGACCAGACACTCTTTCTTTAAGCAGTATATTTCAGGTTTGTAAATTATGTTGAATCACTTTTAGTAATATTGTTATTTAGTTACCAACTAAGATTCCAGGCTGAACATATCTAAGTGCTCTAAATTACTGGAAAAGTTAATTATTTTCCTGTGAAATCTAAGTCAGATTTACTATTTCTATCCTGTTATAAAGCTTACGTTGTAGTTAGTTCTCAGTACAGTCATTCATCAGTATTTTAGAAAAAAATCTGTTACCTCAGTTATATGGAGTTTCTTTTCAAACTAACTGGCCATGTACCAGTAAAATGTTGTTTCAACATGTCAAAGTTAGTAGCTGAACCATAATAAGGCAGCCTGGGCTTTTACCTGACTCTGTTGAGACACGTAAGTTTAGAGCATGGGTTCACTTCTCACTTGAGGAACTTCACTGTATTCATCCAGGAGCCACCCTCCAATTCTGTTGCTCTCATGAATTATTCTTTTTAGAAATGGTCTAATTGGTGAGCAAAGCACACAGGATGCCAAAGAGTGCCTTGCCAGAAAACTGCTCTTTTTGAAGCTATAGCTGTAATTTCAGACTGCAGTATGTGTGCACATAGTCAGCATGGGCGACAGGAGGATACCCAAGACATTCATCACCAAGTGCTGCTGGCTAGAGACACAGAAATGGTGCCTGTAACCTGCAAGGAGCTAGTCCATCATGAGATTAGCCACTACTAAGGTAAGGCCATACATCATTAAAAAAGACAGGCGCGGTGTTGGCGATACAAGAATAATAAGTAGAACAACTTGCACTGTCACTTTGCGTAGGAATGCAGGAGAAGCCGTGCAGATTGCTGGTGATGGAGGAGAGGGTGAATATGTAGTCATTACTTCAGGAGAAAAATGATGAACCTAGTCAGCAGATGGTTTTTTTTTTTAATCAAATCTGTCTGCGCTTACAGTTCACAATGGAAACTAAATACATAAGTTACTCAATGTCTAAACATGCTTTTCCAACATGAAAAATATGTATGGTTATTCTGATAAGAGCTTAAATGCTTTTCATTTAACCTTAGCTTTCTCTACTTTGGCTTTAATGACAAATTATTATTTACATGAATTGTATTCCAGCTAAGCTGCTTTGCATAGGCAGAGCTGCTAGGGAGAACTACAGCATGAGTACAGTGCACTGTCCCCATTCCCAGCAGGGAATGTCCTCAGGCACTCACTGTCACTCCCTGTGAATAGGAAAAGCCAAGAGTTTTTCTGCAGTATCAATAAGGTCTTTAATATAAGATCATTACTTTTGATAATCTTTTACATCCTTTTGCATGAATTGATTTGAATATTCAAGGAGAAAACCTAGAGATGAGTTTCAGAGCAGTGGGTGCAATTTATCAGTTTTTTGCTCCAATGGAAGAGCAAGACTTCATTTTGAGGTCTCCTCACAGAAAGCACATAGCTGTTTACTGTGTGAAGTGCAAACTCCCGCAGCACCTACTATTCATTATTACTACTATTAATTTTGATTTCAGGCTATTCCTTTCTTTTCCTTTTGCTTTACAATTTCATGAACAGAAATAAAAGTACTTATAGACAGCCAATGTAATTCAACTCTTCCTTCGGCAACTTAGCAGACTCTGTACTTACATTATTCACAGAATCACAGAATGGGTTGAGTCGGAAGGATTCAATTCCCATCCCCCTGCCAAAAGCTGGCTGCCCCCCACCAGCTCAGGCTATCCAGGGCCCCATCCAGTCTGGCCTTGAGTACCTCCATGTATGGGGCATCCACAGCTCCCTGGGCAGCAGTGCCAGGGCCTCACCATCCACTGAATGAAATATATTCTGGTCAGAAGCTAATATATTTTACAGTCTTCTAAGATTCTGATTTTTGGTATCTAGATCTACTAGCACATTTGTGCAGTGCTTTTATACAAAGCAGATAGTGGTACACTGGCAAAAGCCTTAAAATCACTTTAAATGACTTATAACCTTTATGCTTGCACTAAATTCCACAGATTCCACAGGTATGTAAAGAAGGCGATTCTAAGAGTCTGTGCCCTGCAATACAATAATTGAACCAGAGCATGCTCCTGCGTGGTGATCTCCAATGCACTGATGTAAATTCTGCAGCAGCTAACAATCTTGACGTAAGGTCAGTTCAGACAAACCCCCCTATACAGCTCTGCAAGAGGTGATCTTCTCCCTTCTCCTTTGTTCTCTCCCTCCTGTCACATACAGATTCCTGCACAGCTTACTGCAGGATTAGGCCTAAAAATGGAACACTGCCTGAATATAATATACTGAATCAGTTCAATTACTTACCAGTTAAGAAACAGTGACTTACTGCTGTAATTTATATCAACAAATTCAAGTAGTTGGAGCATTAATGAAGATAAGGTATACAAACTATTTAAAAAAAATGAGAAGATGAAAGATAACCAAGAATATAGTGTATCTGCTGATTCCTAAGCAAAAAGACCAGTCAACAATAAAAAAAAAAACAACAAAGAAACCTTTTATACTCTTTTCTCAGCAAGGAGCAGCCTGCATTTTCATTTAATCTTTAAAAAATAACGACAAAAGAGACAACCAAACAACACCCCCCAAAAAAAAATTAGTAAGCATACTCTCCAAAAACTCACTTTACTTCTAATTAGGATGGCATATTATTTATGTATTTAGATTCTAATTGCACTCAGTTGATATATTCATTAAAATTATTTTCATTACAATCAAGCTTGTTAACTTTTTTCTAACTGCAATACATTCAAATGTCAAAGTAAGAAAAAAAGTCTTAAACAAAATTCTGGCAGCAGGCATCCCTTGAATGTGAAGTGCATCCTATTTCCTTTGATAGACAGAAATAAACACTGTTAAATGAATATTAATAAAGCACTAAAAGCTGGTGCACTTAGGGCCAGCCCACAGCCATTTCTCCCAAACCTCCACGTTGCTTTGCAGTAACCTCATTAAGATGCTTTCTCCTGGTTGCACACCAGTTGCTGCTGCCCAGCACAACCCACCCTGACTCTGCAGCTGCTCTCAGTGCAGGCCATGGCCCGTTTCTTCCTCTTCCACCATGGCCTTGGTGATCCCCTATTCCTTAGGTGTGAGACCCTCACCTTATGTGAGGTAGAAAAAGAAGTCATGCCACATAGTTAAATGTAAGACATCCAGTCGCATACTGTGGAGTTGATTCTGGTTCCCGTAGGAGTCAATGGCTGTCTTTTAAGTGACTTCAGAGAAAGCTACATTAAAAAATCATGCATGCTACAAGATGTTTTCACGAGAAAATATGTTTTTACAGAGAGGGTTATATGCAAATTCTAACTCCTTTCCATTCAAACATAACATGGGTTGGAGTATTCTTATTGGAAATGGTCCCTCAGATGACAACATAACAGTAACTAGTATAAAAAGTAATATGAAGCTTGGTAAACCTGTTAACACCTTGGTTCTATAAAGGGTCTTAAACTAAGCACGAAACTTACCCACATCACTTTGATTTTTAGAAGTATGCAAATAGAACAAGGGAAAATGGCTTCAGGCACCAGGGAGGTTGTGGAGTCTCCTTCTCTGGAGATATTCAAGTCTCGCCTGGACGCCTACCTGTGCGACCTGGTGTAGGGAACCTGCTTTGGCAGGGGGGTTGGTCTCGATGATCTCTAGAGGTCCCTTCCAACCCCTACAATTCTGTGATTCTGTGATTCTGTGAGGGTAGATTTAGGTTAGATATAAGGAAAAAGTCTTAACAGTGAGGGTGGTGAGGCACTGGAACAGGTTACGTAGTGCTGTGGTCGAAGCCCCATCCCTAAAGACTTTCAAGGTAAGGCTGGATAAGGCAACTGATCTAGCTGTGGTGCCCCTGTTCATTGCAGGGGAGTTGGACCAGATGGTCTTCAGAGGTCCCTTCCAAATCTAAGGATTCTATGATTCTAAATGCCAAACTGTGTAGTGCAAGAAGTCCTATGTAGATATGCAAGAGATAATAACTACATTTTTTGAGTCAGTGTGTTAAGTTCGTTGCATTTTTTGAACATCTGCCTATCCTGTGAAAATGTATAAAAGATTTCTGAATCATTTTTTTAGAAGACCTAAAATAAATAATGAAAAAAAAAATTAATATAAACTTACCAAGAACAACTGCAAATAGACTGTGGATTGCAATATTTATGATGATAATTAAATAAAAAAGTAATTTTTTTCTCAATAATACAGTTTGCACCACAGCAGCAAACTAACATTTTATTCCCGAGAGAGCTTTATCTCCAGAACCACCCATCATTTGTGCCAGTGAGTGCATGCTTCCCATCTTTCCAAGCACACGCATCTCTGGGTAGCTATAAATCAGAAGACCACATGAAATGCAATCATTAACAAACATATGGAGTACAGTGCAATGTAATATCTCTGAGAACACATATTTTACCAAATTTATACCTATGCTAAAATTTTCAAATGAAATATATAAATCTGCTCCCATGTATTTATAATGCATATCTATCAAATCCAGCGATATTATTTTTTGTACAAGAAAGGATGATATTTGACATGCAGCACTTTCTCAGTTTAACTTCTGCTTCAGCTTCTTTCAGTGAAACATCAGTGCATTAGTTCTCTCAGTGAAAGTCTTCAAAAAATAGCGATATTTTAAGACATTGTTCATTTTACATAAATTGTAATTCCCCTGAAATATATTGCTTCAATAAGGGGGGAAATATTGTGTGGCACGAACTGAAAAGAAATCAAAGCATTTGATCTTCAGCATTTGAGCAGCTTTGTTCCTTTCTATTCATTCATGTAGATGGAGATAAGATTTCATTACAGAGTGAGATATTGGTTCTAATAAGATATTACTGAAGCATTATTTCTGCTTTGAAATCATGTTTAAATGATGCACCCCGTGAAGATAACTTTTTAAGGGCTACCTCATCAGGAAAAAATTGTTTAAAAAGTAATTTGATGGATTCAGACATTAATATTGGTTCCTCCTGAAGCCTGAGCAAGGACTTGTCTGCAAGGTGAATCAGGCAGATGGCACAGGGGAGCCTGGGCAATGGATGTCTTCATACTCCTTGTAAAGTGCGAGAATAGGCCCAGGAATAACTTGAAGTTGATCAGCAAACCCCATAACCTTCCATGAGACAATGTAAGGGCAATGATTGAGAAAAAATGAAGGCACTGCCATCCACACAAAGTGAAAGGTATTTAAAAGTTATTCCTGTAAGTGAGTGCACTCTCATTTCCTTTTACTTCATTGTGTGTCTAGTACTACTTTCAGTCTAGCACATATAATTCAGAGGATCTGACATCTATTGCCCTGATCTCATTTATCACCAGCCCATCTCCATTTCAGAAGCCCAGATACTCAGCGTACAATTTTTACTGTAAAATTGGATTTGTTTGTTTTGACAGAGTAGGCTTGTTAAATTTATGATTTAACATTGAACATCCTTCACCTTGAAAGCAGCTCTCCTGCTGTAAAAGTGAGGCATCTCTCTCATGAGGACGCTATAATATCATGATACAGATGCCCATCCTGTTAGACAAGGTCATGCCAGTAGAAACTAAACTTAATTTCCTGAGACCTTCCAACGCTTAGCTCTATTTTTCACTTTACAAGGATAAATATTGGGAAATACTTTATATGATGAAATAACTGTCCTTTCATCAATAGAATAAAAAAAATGGTTCACTTCAAAATGGCGACGTTAAGGAAAATACAAAAAGCATGTTGAAAACACATTATTTGTCTGTCTGATAGTTGCTGCCTTTGTCTCTACATCATAAATAAGTAAATAAATAATTTCACATGTACTTCGGAATAGGACCCTTCATTAGGGGTGGGTATTTTATTCAAAACTATGTTTTTGACCTTATTTGAATCATCTGCCATTGAGTATACCACTTTGTTCTCTCTTCTTGAGCTTCTGTCTGCTCCTCCATGTCCTCACCATAAAATTATTTTCAAGTTTCCTAAATTGCTCTTTCCACCTTGTCTTGAAACTCTGACAACATAAAGCCTCCAAATCATCTTAGAAACTTTTTCAGTTTTAAGATAACAAAGTTGTTCACTAACTCAGTTCCTTCATCATACAGAGGAAAGCATTTTTGCTCATCCAGCTACAGGTGCACTGATGTGTCCATCTTGTTCTGTCCTGAAATGCAACACAACACGTTGCAGCTCCAAGAAAAAATCTATTTCCCTGCAAAGTCTCTCCCAGTATGCGTAGCCTTCATTTCCTGTTCTAGATCTGCATATACAGAGGATCTGCAGCTCAGCTTCCCCAATCAGCAAAACAGGAATCACTATCCTTATCTGCTGCAACTTAGTTGTACATTTTCCTTCTCTACAGAAACATAGCTGCTGCCAGTTAAGGTACTTAGTAATTTTCCAGCCATTGCAAACACTCACAGGCTGTAATTACAGCCTGTCAACACTCCACTCAACCTTAAGGAATGGGGACGTTGCAGTCTAAATCTCCAGAGATCTATCTGGATCTGTTTACAACCCTAAAAGAGAGTTCACAGTTGTAGATTTTTTTTTGCCAGCTATGATTTCAATTAGAATCTGTGAGCTCCTTAGGCAGGTGAATGCATGTCTGTGGCAGAGTAGATGGAGATGTTATGGAAGTCTTATCTAAATAAAAATATTTATTAAACAAACTAACAGAAACAAACAAACAAACAAACAAAAAACCAACCAAAACCACCAAAACATTCATGTGCACTCTCAGTACTTAATTTTAGCTCTTTTGCATTGATGTTGATCATTATCCATAGAACTTCCCTGACTCACAGCAACCACATGGAGAAAAAATGCATGGTGCTTGATGTCAGGCTTTTACTCTTCATTTACTTTCATTAAGTTCTGTACTTGCAAGGAACACAAACCATATCTTACAAAACAAACTAGCAGCAAATCAGCCATCACTTGCAAAGGCTTAGCCCAGAGGGCAAGGTCTTTTTAACAAAGAGGTAGACAGCCTGATGTGCTCATGATGCATTTATCCTTCAGCTGTAAGAATGAGCATCCTTGAAGGAATTTTCGTTGATCGTGAAATTGGATCATAGGGCACCACAATGAAAAGATGAATAAATCTAATTTTTTTTCTGGGAGGAAGTGAAAGATTATTGTAATAAGGGCTCAACACTTCTCACAAGTTTTTTTCATCTTCCTTCAGCTGTTCAAATTTTATATTGCCTGACTTGTCCATTTGATTTCCTTTCTACTACTGTATATTTATCCCTTACTGAGAATAAATCACTAGAAGAAGTTATTTTGAAAATGGCCTGGATGTGTTTTAAACAACAAATCCAGTGTAATCAGCAGACCCCGATCCTTGAAGTTGAAGGTTTATTTTAGAACAGCATACCATGTTTAATCAGTTTTACTAACACTGCACAGTACTATCTGCTTTGACAAGAATATGTTGATCGTATTACAGAATGATTACTGCTAATGGAGATCTTTTAGACAAGATTAGATTTTGCTTCTGTCCAGATGTCTCAAAGAATGTTATTAGTTTTTGGTGTTGTATTTTCATAATATTAATATGATAAGCTTATGGGCCTGCTCATGTGCTATAACTGCAGCAATTTATCTGACAGTTAAATTGTCAGGATTATGCAGCATCTAACCCAATGAATGTTGCTGTAATCTGTATCAAATTGGGCACTGCCCACACAATCATACCATAGCTGTGATTTGACCAGTGAATATTCTGATGAGCTCCCAACCTCTGAGATTCAGAAAATGATGATGAGCTGCTCAGTAGATATTTCTGAAAAAGGTTATTACTTCAAGATATTATTCCATATTTTTAAAGGACTGCAGTATTTTTTTCATAAATCAGCAAAATAAGATTCAGAGTTGTGCTACTCAGACAGCTAATTAATGTGGCACTGTATAGGAAGCCCATTAGTATAACTGCAGCTGTAATAGTATTTTTTCTATAGATACAGAAAGGATGATAAATTACTTTGTTTATAAAGCACTTTTCTTCTTTCAAAGCTATAGGATAACTGCAAGTACCTTTCCTGTCCTGTATTTACTAGTTAGACATAAAACATTATAAATATTGAGAACCATAAAGATTAGTTTTAATACACTTTGACTAGAGTGCCTTACAATATCAACCAAGCAATACTATTGCCCTTAAGTTTAATAATACATGCTGATATGCACTCTGATGGTATGCTTCATTCCTTTTGATAATACGCCTTTAAAAACAATGTCCTTTAGGGTCCAATGGACCATGAAATAGTCTCTGCAAAAGTACCAGTGGTGCCAATGTGGAGACAAACATTCATTCTGGCTGTCAGCTTTAAGGACTGAGGAAGAAATGAAGCACATTTATTATATACTGATGTATTCTGACTAGATAATCCTTTTCAGTTGTAGGCACTATAAAGGCAAGTGCAGATTACTATGGGGGAATAGTTAAAAAAAAATTCAGATGGGCTGAAACAGTTGTGCTTCCAATTTCACAGTTGGATAATTTGCTTTATAAACTTCTATTTAAAAGAAAGTTTTACTGGCAATGAAATACGTTAAGTAAACAATCTGTAATTTGAAAGTTAGTGTATTAGAGATACTTACTCAGAAGCTGCTTCTACTAATACTACATTTATTAATTAATATTTGAGTTTACTATGCTGTTGGAAAGTTGAAGATTTTTCTTAGATATCCATTTTCATTACAATTCTGTCAAAATTTACCCTTTAAAATATTGCTATTTAATAGCACATCAATACTACGGTTATTTCTGTATAGCTTCCATAGTGACTGTATAACTCATGCTGAAGTCAACAGGGCCAGAATATTCTGAACAGAATACTTTAATCTTAGTACTCTGGTGCGTTTTTCACGATGTAAACTTCATTTTTTCCCCCCATTTTACAGTTAGAAATTGGAGGCAGAAAGCTTAAGAGATTCTTTTTTGATCACGCAGTAAAAGGAAGGAGAAGTTGTACCAAGAGCTCTTACCTGGCCCTTGGATACCAATATTTGATCAAGGCCTGCTGAGCACATACTAGTGGGTCCCTTATGGAACACTGATAAGCAATCAGTCAAGTGCAACATGCCTGAATGAAAGGGAGAGCAGAAAATCATAAACTAGAAATACACTATCTATTGTTATGCTTTTTTAAAAAAACAAAAAACAAAAAACAAACAACCATCTATCAACACCCAAACCCAGAGTACTGAAAATTGGAGGTAGTCTGAGAAGTCTGAAAGCAATGCAATGCTCACAGCACACTGTAACAACGCAACACCTGTTGTCTTAAGCCCTTTCTTGTTAAATACAATTTTTTTTCAAGATCCTTAAGTACACCTCTAGGATGTGCTATGCACATACAGCTATGTGAAATTAGTCCACAAATAAATTGTCCAACAGATTGCAAATGTTCATAGGCATAATTAGACACACTATTTATGTATTTATACCATTCTTGCATCCAAACTGCTGCATATTCTTTTAATTTAGAAGAAACAGTTTATACTGGTTCCTTTAACCCAGAGGCAGAAAATACGCACTGGTAATCTATGAAGTTCTGATAATATTTAGATTTCTAGCAGATTGAATACGGACTGAACACTCCACACATTCTCATTTGCTTTTTTAAAATAGAGGTCACAACACAAATACATTTTTTTAAGCATCTGATTAATACATAACGATCAAAAGTTAAAACTGTGCTATTGAGTTTTGTGCTTGAGAGAGCAGAAGCAGGCTGCAGACTTCTGTAATACGATGATTTCTACATGCAGTGAAAAGCACACTGTTCTCCAAGTTACTCTGCTAATGCCTGCCACAGCTGAGGCAATGCTACCTCTGGAAAGCCCTTTGTATCCAGTGTTTCAGTTCACTAGCATGCCACATTTCAGAAAAAGCAATTTCTCCTTGTACTTCTCCTGTGCATTACTGCTGTCTGTATGCACTCTGAGATAATACATACTGTTTACAAGAAATGGAAAGTACTGCAGAATTCACTTACCAGCTGTGATCCTACTTTAAAATTACACTAATGCACTGACCTGCTATTGGTGTCAATACCAGACTACTGAAAAGGTTGTTATACTTGGTTCTGATTTGATTTCTAGACAAGAACTTCTTAAAGAGTTTAGGCAGAAGTGGTTCCTTGGAAACCAACTAGTGGCATAAGAACACGCATTTGACTTGCAAAAATAAAAAGGCCTTTTCTGAAAACAAAGTTGAGATGGGGCATGTTTAGCCTGTAGAAGAGAAGGCTGTATGGAGACCTCACTGAGACCTTCCAATACTTTAAAGGAGTTTATAAAAATGAGGGAAATCAACTTTTTCCTAATGTGCAGTTGGCACCATCAGTAAATAAACAGAAAAGTAGAAGCCTTCTTTTGAAGAATTAGAGATTCTTTTACTATGGCTCACAGATATTTATAATCCAACTAGAAATAAGTTTTGCTTTTTATTTATGTCAATTTTCTTAACAAATTAAGATGGTTATCATGATTACACTGAAACAAAGATTAAAATTTAATAGTAAAATAGTTTTACTTTGAATTTACTTATAATCATAGTCTAATGGGGCTTGGTATCATCTATACTAGGAGGAAATTTTAGTTTAAACCCTGTCAACACTGCATAGCTCTCAGCAGCAGTCCGTATAAACATCTTTAATTTGGGGTTTCTGATTTTGTGTAGTTATTGAACAGAGAAAATCTGTTTTGAATATGCCCATACAAAGATGTTAGTTTTGTTTCCTACTGAAATACAAATGTGAGAAACAAAACACATTTAAAGTTGAAAAAACATTTCATTCTGTCAAAATTAAATACTTTTTTCCAAAATCTCTGGCCCCTTAAACTCTGATTTTAGTTAAATGTTGTGTTTTTTTTTTCCCAAATGTCATAGCAAAATGAAAACTTGAAACATCTTGTATATTGAACATTATTCTTACTTTGTTTCGAAGCAGTCTCCAAAGGCAGTAGCAGCCTTCAAAGTATTTTGAGTAAGGAGCCTGAATGGAGCTTTATGAAAAACTTTAGCTTCACTAACAGTTTAGACAAATCTACTTAACCAGTATGTATTTCTGTATTGCATGTTCTCTCAGTTTGGAAGACCTACATGATGTTTATTTTCTGTACCACTTTCTACATGTCACGAAGCATATGTTGTAGGAAACTGATCGCTTTTCAGGCTGACAGCTGCTTTGCTGTTCCAGTTCTCTGTCACAAAGGAAGATATTTAAGCTGAGAAATTCCTCAGTAATATATTTGGACACTTTTAAAACTTAACTATTATAAAGGCCAGGGTTCAGTTTGCCTTCAGTATTCTGATTTCTTCATAGAAATCGCTCCTTTATGGAGATAGATAATTCCAATCAATACTAATTTCCATTCTTCTAGAATGAAAACTCTGTTTTATACCATCCATGTGGGAAAACCCTTAACATATATCAAGTTATCAATTTTAAACATTCTTTAAATTCTTCAGCAATTACTTAGGTACTTTAGAGTTCATTTAAGTCAGTCAGGGAGCCATACTTCATTTTTAGGCTTGCTTAGTCTTTTTCAGCATTCTTCTGGTCCATCAAGAGTCACAGAGGTTCGTGCAGCTTCTTATAAACAGCCAGATCTCTCAGCACCAAGTTCATCAGTGAGCTGACAAGCATATGTTCTGAAATGTCTTTGAGGCAGGAGATGCCTAGCTTTTTTACAGATACTGTTAATCTAATTATTTTGGCATTTCTCCCGTGAAGAATGACTTTTCATTTTCATTCTTGGATTTATTATAGGTTGGAAAATTGCTAAAATTCAAGCTTACATTGCATTCAACTTATAAATTCATTCCACATTCATTTTCTTTTTGGTTCTTCTGGCAAGGCTAGAGCTACATAGAGCATATTCAGTTAACACACAAATGTACATGGTCTATTCGAATCTCGACGTAACATCATACAGCGCCACTTAATGATGATTCCTTCCAAACCATTTCTTTCAAGAAATGCAGAAAGGCCTGCATAGAGTAGGTCATCTCACAGCTGACTTCTTGACAGACCACAAGCAAAAGTTTCACCCTATTTAATATTTCATATGAACACTTATTTTTGTAATCCAAGAACAGTTGATTACTTTGAATTGCAGGTGCTATACTACTGTGATTGCAGTAATTAAAATAATTTGGGTCGGAAGAGGTATAATTAAGTTATTAATATACACAGTCTTTGTCACACGCAGAACACAGGGCTTTTTAAAAAGGCAATAGACAAAATATGGCAACACTGCCAAAGGTGAAATTGACCAATCAGGTCAGTAAGTTCAGGCTATCTATTTGTTCCTTTTCACGGAGCTCAGTTTTTTGTGGAAGTTGCACAAAAAGTGTTACTGTATAGAAATTACAGTTACTGCCAGATCCAGGATAGGTTATGCTATCTCCTTTCTGATAACACGACAATTTATTTAGTTTCAGCCTATATTGGCATCTTTTGATGGTTATTTTTCTATTGCATAAAACCTATTACAAATTTACATTATTTAAAAACAAAGTGTGAATACATTTTCAAGAAAGGTTGCCAACCCATTCCTTCCTTCTGTTATAATAATAGGAAAATAACCTTGGCAGAATTTTTAGAAAATGGAATTGCAATCTTCTGTTTCTTAATTACAGAGCATAGCTGCAACATTCATTAGCCTGCAATTGGCAAGATTCCACAACTTTCAGGCAATCCAGCCCTTTCTTGCTAGAAATGGAAAGCAATGTTAAGGACCTAAGCCAAATCCAAAGAAAGAGCCAGTATTTGCACTGGCCTGTGGTCAGAATTCAACAGCACAGCTTCTAAATGCACAAAGGACTTAATCCACAGTGGTTTTCAGTGAGTTTCTAAGGTGGGATATAAGAACATTCACAGAAGTTTTGTGCATTTTTGGCTACAGCTGTCAAGACATGAGGTTTTAAAAACTTACAAATATCTGAGAGTTGGAAATGATGAGAATAAGGCAAATGCTTCAAGTCTAATGTTGCAGAGGAATCGGTTGATACCCTCACTCTGGGAAGAGAGAGTGACCTCCAGGACACTGGTGATATTTTGGTGACTGAAAAAAAGAAGGTAGACTTTTACAAAAAGAGATAAAAAATCTCAAATATAGACTTTAATATATTTTTCATGTATTTGAGAATCTCTTTTGGCTTTATTTACAGCTATGATGATTATTTTGCTGCATGATTTCTTTTTATGCCTACTTGTTTGTGGACATAATTACAGTCTATTTTACCACTGTATCTCTTTAAGGATATGTCTGAAGGTCACGCAAGCTTTTGGATGATCTCCAGCAGACTTTCAGTTATGTGCATGAAGAAGAAGGTGAAAGAACACGCAAGCACACAAGTCTTCACTGCAGCTATACACATGCTATATCTTTAATGAACTATATCTCCTTTTCCATGCAAGCTGAAGATATTTACCTTGACTGAAAAATCACATCTTCTATGCTGTCAGTTACATCACGAGTTCAGAGAGTAGATTCATCTAGTTTAGATGTTCCTATAGAGAGTAATACCAGGCTTTACTCTCAGGCAACACAGTTGCTTGGTTCATGTGCACTCTGTGCTCCACAGTCTTAAGCAATTATTTTTTTTCTGGAAGAAACTTGCCCCCAAAAGAAGCATCTTGTACTAGTTTGGCAGAGATACTTAAATTTAGTCTAAGAACATTAAAATTAAACACTGTATAAGAATGCTTCAAATGGCAAGGTTCCACAATCATTTTGCAACGAATAGGAAGGCAAATAAAATTCCTCTCTGGCTTTTATAGTTGTGAACTATTCATTGTTTTCCTCCTCAGGACTGCAACTAGAGACAAGGTAGTCAAATATGTCTGCTCTGCATGTATGAGAAAGACGTCAAAGATGAGTCCTTGAAGGGTAATCAAACATTTTGAGATGAAAGAATACAATCAGTCATTGTAAGGTGATTCCCATTCAATGCAAAACCCTTCATCAACTCTACGACAGATCACTGCATATTATAAAGCACAATGTATGTCTCAGGTCATATATCAGTTTACCTTGCACAGATCTTAAAGTGAGATCTGCCTTTTCTGATTTGTAGTCTGGCATAGGATGTTTGCATTCGAACGGGTGCTGCTAGATAGCTGCACTTGTATATCACTTTCATTTGCACAGGTAACGTGTCCGGGGGTTTTAGATCTATCAGTGCCACTTGCATCATTCTCAATCACTTGGTCCAGATGAGAAGAATATTTGTCTAAATCTGCCATACTTGGGTAGTCTTATCTGGAGAAAGTCAGGCAATATGACATTCAGCAGAAATAGTGCATTAAATTTAAAAGCTATGCGTATATAGTTCTCTAAAGAGAGACTGACAACATCGGTAACATTTCCAACATTTCTTTGTTTTCCACTGACTTCATGCACTAAAGTATATGAAAAAAAATAGTAAAGGGGTGAAGATGCCAGAAAGCAAAATAAAAATGTAAGTCCTGCAGTTTAAGAAAAGCACTTATCGGAAATAAATCACAGCTCCAGGTTCATGCCCCACAGACCAAGCCGTAAGTTTATCCAGGGTAGTAGAAAAGCACCTCTTACTGTAAAAAATCATGGATTTGTAGGCAAGTTTTCTTATTACTGTAGAAGACAGCAACCCCTAGTAGGGTAGAATAAAACAAAAATGCTCAGAAGACATTTCTTTTCATTTTGAGTTTGTAGTAGCCTATGAGAACCATCCAGAATATCCTCACAACTCATTAGGATCACCCCTGTCATTTTCTTGTGGTAGTTGTGGTATCCCACATTTAAATGATGAATTTTCAACGCTTTGGGAACATACTAGCAAGTAACTCTGTGATGCAAAGCATTCTAAGAGTATTCATTGAGCAGGAGATGAAGTTTCTCATATTGGAAGAACTTATCTGTGATTGTTTGGTTGCAAGGTGTAGAAAAATTGTATTTGTTAAAAATATGAATCTTTTTCCTCACAGTCACATATCTGTACAGGTTACAACAGATGTCTAGAAAATGGGACAAAATATTCCCTTTAATATTACCAGATAGTCATTGTGATGTTTTCTATACTGGAAAGTCAATCCAAATAATCCAAATTAAAAATGCAATGGTTTTCATAAACAAATTAAGGTTGAAAATACACAAATCTTTAGTGTACCCACCTGTTACCATGATATGAAATGTCAACAGGAATGGCTTCCAATAATCAGATTAAGAAAAAGCACATGTTTTTTCACACAGCATGGTAAATCCTTATGCCAATATGAAAAGTGAGGTGAGAAAATCATTGCATAAAACTGACTCAAATAAAGTTTAATCAATGAACAGACACAAATAATCTAATTAGTGTCTATTTTATTCAGTAATCTTTATAAGCATATCGTAAACTACCTAGAAGCTGTATCTGCCATTCCAAGCTCTGTTTTTTGTTTGTTGGTTGTTGTTTTTTTTTTAAATTCCATTTGGGATGTGACTTGCATTCCCTATGGTGATTCAAGTAAATGCTTTGCTACAAGTTGGAAATTAACATAACTAATCCACATGTTGATATCTTTTTGTTTCTGTGCATGCACTCTATGTCTAGAAGTGCATTAACCATGCTTGTCTTGGGAACGAGAAGAATTGGACATACCCTAAAACTTCTGCTAAGTCTTCTTGCAAAGAGTTATGCAAATATTTTCTGGGTGACAATAAAAGAAGTCCAGAATAGTTTGCACAGCTGTCTAACTATAGATTTAGAATTTAGCTTTATCTTTTTCTTTTTTTTTGTGTATTCAGACATCACTGCATGAAAAATTAACTGAAAGTGGCAAATTTTATAGACTGCCTGTGTAAACAAGTAGAGCAACTAGGCTGCTTGCATCTAACACCTACCTATCCTTAGGTAAAATTGATTCAGATGTTAGGAAGTACTAGATAATTAGGTAAACTCATGTTCTCCAAAGATTAATACAAATTGCAGTTAAAGATACCAACACAGACAAGTCTGTATCTTATACATTATGTATCACATACATCAGTTTGATATTATGGATTTTCTTAAAATAACAAGATCATATAAATTAGGCTTAGTAGAATTGAGAACAGAAACTGGAAGCTAGAAAGACATCCAGTAATTTTCAGAACTAGTAAATAGTTTTGTAAACTAATTCTTCTCCTGAAATAAATACAATTTTTTGTTGTCTTTGAGAACAGGATTTTGCTGCATATTTGTGGGTAACATGGTGAAATTTTTGTAAATTCTAGACAAAGAAGAAGCACCATGAATTTTTCTCCATGAATTTAAGATGTTTCATTATGAAACCTATGTATGTATGGGGACCTGTATATATAGAAGAAGATTGAATCACGTAGCAACATGTAGACACAAACAGAAATGCTCGAATTGACAGAGAGAAAAAGAAACCCTGCAGATTATCTTGTCTCTTGAGACTAAACCTACCTTGGACTCTTTTTTGGCACAGCTACAGATGCTAATTACCTCTGACTCAAAATTGGTGACCTCCACTATGGCCTTTTTCCGCTGGTCATACTGTAGTAAAATTGCTGCAGTAATGGTGTGGAAGATTAACATTTCTACATAGCAAAATTTTCTAAAGTAGGACATTTTATATATTTTATGTCTATTGAGGTATTATTTTTTCACTTGCTTGACCTGCAGGCAAGACTGTGCTTGCATTTTCGTAACAATATTCATGCTAGCTTCAAAAATGGACTGCTCATGCAAATAAGGCAAAAAGATTTTGGCTTTTGATATCAACTGATAATATTGCTCTTATGACTAACAAAGACTTTTAACACTGCTGTGAAAGATACAAATACTCCTCTCACACTTCTTGATAACAGTCTCCTCTGTATACTATAAAGCAGCCAAAATCCAAGCCAATTTAAAAAGATCATAATTCATTGGAAAGATCAACCTGGAAAAGAAATTCCATGTCATTTTAATCATATTTTGAGAGATGCAGTGAATTTTTTTGTGATTCAGTTCAGTAATTCAGAAAGCACTCCTCCTCATTGCATACCCAGCAACACATGAAAATGATAGAATAAAATAACGTATTCCCTTTTGAGAAACATCTAATATGTTACTTGAACATTTTGGGGGATGATGAACTGTACTGAATGCTAATACATCTGTGGAACAATGGAGACCATTGATGCTTTTCATGTCTTTTTAACTTTATAAGCTTTTATAATAACGGTAAAGGAAGAAAATGTAGTCTTATAAATCCCTAAGTTCAATAAACAGAAGATTTGCAGCATCCCCAAAATTCTTCCCGTCATAGGGCTAGGGAACGTCCAGCATGTCAGATTATAGAGCCAAGTTGCTCTGAGATGAGAGAAAAATCAGTATTTTACAGCTAGTGCCCATTTCAGCCTGTACTCAGCCAAGTGCATTTTGTGAAGTTGGAATGTACTGATAAAAAATGGTATTGGTAAACCACAGCAATTTCTGAGAACCTAAAGAACATGCTGTCAAGACAGTATGGATTATGAAATTTGACCATGGTAATGAAAAATCTAAAGCAGAAAAGGACATCCTTTTAACTACTAGAAAACCTTTTCTTTTTTTCTTTAAATTATTAATTTTCATTTTAGGACTGTTTTTCCCCATCCCAAACATACAATTTCTGAGCATGTAATACTGAATAATAGTAGAATAAAAAAATATCTTAGTGAAAAGAATTTAGTGGTCTTCCATTGCCTTGAAGTGTAATTTTGTACTGAATTGAAGCTCTTAAGATACATTTTAATCTTTCAACTCTTTATTTGTCATTGACAAGGAGAAGCAAGGGAAGAACAATAAATCACTGTTTGTAGAAGCAGGATAAAATGAAACCATTCAAGCATTTACCTTATATTACCAAATGTGAACTTTAGCTCCTCAAGGCTCATTTGCTGGACCTCTCCCCCTTACTTGTCATGCATTTGCTTAATAATTCAATTTTTAGGCCAGATTTGACAAATGCTTCTTTCATAAAATATATGAAAACTTGCCGTGTCTGCACAAGGAGCACTAAGATTTTATCTTTGCCTGTCACAGTGTAAAAGAGTGTGAATATATTCTGAGATACTTGGAAGGGTGTTTACAAAGACAAATCTATTATGTTGCTTCTAAACCTATATTTGCAGAGCTGACAGAGAAAGCAGACTCCATCTGCATCTCCCTGTTCATTAGGCTGTGAATAGGTGTGAATATATGTATACTCATGGATTTCATTACAGAAATACCTCACAATCTTCACAGTTCTAGCCTGTCAAGCGGAAAGCACTAGTCACCTCCATCTTGAAGGCAAGGAAATGGAGCCTGAGATTATGTGTGATTTATTCAAGGTCAGAGAGGAAATCTGCATTAAGATTTGAACTCAAGTATTCCAATCTCTAAAATCCAACTAATCCAACCATTGTACCATCTTTAATCTATTGAGGATGCAATGCTGAACATACCCCTAAGATGCGTTCTGAATTGGAGTGTGAGTTCTCAGTCTGCAGGAAAATAAATGCAGAAGCTGAGTAAACAATAGGCTAAGGCAAGTTGTTTGATGAGTAAAACTGCTCAAAGGTACAGCCAGGCATGCTGAAAGATATTCTGATATTCTTTACAAAGAACAACAACAACAACAAAAAATCACAAAAGAATTAGAAGAAATGGTCTCTTAACAGTCTGGAAAGAAGATTCTATCCAGTGCTGCAGGACTGGGACAGTGACTGACTGAATTCTGTACAGGGAATCATGGTTCAGCTCTTGACAGAAGTGAGCCCCACAAGGCAGAAAACTGTGATATCCTTGGAATCTACCTGAACTCATAAAGTCAAGTGAATGTCTTTCCTACAGGTCAGGGCTGAACCAAGACCCTGAGAAAGGCACAACAGATTTCATGCAATGTATTTAGCCACACCTCTGTCCGATTCTTTCTCAATTCCCTCGGGCCTCCTTGTAGTCCCAGCGAAAAAGAACTTTTGCACCTCAGTACTCTATTCATCAGCCAACTCAACAACCTCTGAATAAATCTGTCCAAAACCTGCACAGATGTTTTACTCTCCTAGATTTTGTGCACAGATTCTTCTTCTTCTTCTTTTTTTTTTTTTTCTTTTTCTTTTTACTGATATTTTCCATCTGCAAGTATCATGGAAAAGAAATAAAGTTGGAGAAGGCATTTGTTTTGACTTCATGGAAAGTCCCAGATAGGCCTATAATGTTTCTGGCCCACATTTCAGAGCATTCTTTTAGGGATGGTAACCTTGTCTTCTCCTCCCTGGGGAGAATATTAGGACAGATTTCTTCCAGTTCTGCTTCCAGCTCAGGGAGCACAGCATTATAACAGGCTGTCCTCCAGTGGAAAGCACTAGAACTGACAGACACAAATTCTGCAAGGTAATGTCTTAACTTTGACAAATTGACAAACTCCAAGCTTTTGTAGGAAAAAAAAAAAAAAAAAAAAAAAAAGTGCTTTTTATTTCTCTGCAGATTTCCAAGCTGCAAGTGTCTGCAGCTGAAAGAGTTTCAGGGCCCATTTAATCAAATGGTGTCCATTAGGCCAGTTTTCAGGAGGCTGAAACTGCACAGTCAGATTTTCATTATGCAAAAATGTAGAAGATGTCAATGAAATGACACCTCTATTATCTGTTAATGTAGAATGGATCATTTTAATGGAAAAAAATAGTCATTTTTAAAAACTGTGTCTTAAAGTCTTTTGTTAAAAAATATATACTACATTTCAGTCTAATTCCAATCACTTTCTAAGTCCATTTAACTTTCTCAGAGAGAAAGATAAACATTTACATTTTAACTGTAATCAGTGATGCATTATAGAAGCAATTCATGTCCTATTATTTTAGATATTCTCCTTGCATGTTGATAATAATCTCTCATTTCATTAGAAACTATATATTATTTAATTTTTACTCTACCACACAACAGAAAAACAGGAGGCCTGTTTTTGATATTCCTTATCTTGTATCCCAACAACATAAAATGCATGTAAAAGCCTCAATTTGGCTCCTAACAAACGCAGAATTCATAAAGTCATTGTTAGAGAGGAGAAAAGGAGACTATGAATGAAGCACTCTATAAAGTATGTCAAACATCTTTATAAAGCAGAAATCACTCTAGTACACTACATTCAACAACACTGTCTTCAGCTAATAAGCCAACCCTAAAAATGAAAAGGTCATCAATTAAAAACATCACATGCATTTTATCATCTTTTCTTGACAAAGAAATGGGAGAGAACTGTGTTTGAGAATACAACCACCACTCGATCTATTATAAAACAACAACAACAACAACAACAACAAACCCAGTTATGTGTCATTAGTAGCAATTAGCAAAAAGTTACATGCTGCATGGTACAGTAACACTGTGTCTTAACAGGAACTGTTTATGAAAAAACAAAATTCCTGTGAATATTTGGTTTGTAATGCTAGTATTTCAGTCACTCCTTGAGGAGACAGACACCTTGTAAAGGTTCCTTGTTAGTGTGTTAGTTCATCTGATTTTCTACTTTATATTTCTATGCACCAAGTTGCAGAACAGCACACTGAGTGGAAGCAGAACCCCAAGAACAAGTTTCTAAACGTACCAGGAGAGCAGCAATCCGGGACACAGAAGGGCAATCCATTGTGAGAGAAGTAAATAGACCATCAGATTTCAATTCTGCACCTGTAAGGGAGTACAGGTAGTAAGAGCAATGGAAAAGAAACACTGTAAGATGCTGAGGACTGTTGGCAGACCATTGTGAAAAGTGCACTTCAGAGGACTGTTGATTCCAATCAACTGTGCATTGAGAGCTGCAGCCCTGAGGAAGCAGGGAGCTACACAGATTAGTTCACTGATGCAGTAACGCCCTGCAGCATGCCTGCCAGTGCCTTGCAGTGCGGAGCAGAGTGACTGGCAAGATTTGATCAATAACTCCATGAGAACACAAAAATAGTTCTGCATAGACAAGAGATACTTGGAATCTTGTACTTCAGTCCCAAAGTTAGCCCTTGAGTGGATAATTAGAGAGCAAACAGTACTACTTTTCACAGAATGCCCTTCCAGCAACAGGGATTGAAGATTCCCAAACTGCATCATGAATAGTTACAACAAATATGAATGATTAACAAATTGCATGTATTTAATAGCTAACAGTCACCTCAGGAAGAGAGCTGTCAACATCCCTCATAAAAATAGAGTACAGAACTGTTAGACCTTAATAATGTAAAACAGGCCTAACATTTGCCGAAGATGTTATCCTTACACTTAGGAAAATACTCTGACACAAACTTATTTTGGTGTTACAAAGGCCATTTAGCTCTAATGTTATTGAGCAACGGGATTAATCTCTACACGTCATAGTTTGTAAAATAGGAATAAAACTTATACCGTAACATAACATGGGAGGTGCCTTAATGTCAGAACACTGAAGAAGAACAAGGGAAATTACCTTTTTATGTTCTGATATGCAGAAAAACATAAGTAAAAAGAGAATTTTGTCAAGAACTTTGTCCTCTAGCTTTTTGCTGGTTTTCAAGTGAAAAAAACAGTACTACTGTTGATGTCCAAGAGTCATGCATAATATTAAGATGTTTTGAAAAACATACATTATCCTTGCAGGAAATGGTATAGGAATTAAGCTCTGTGAATTAAATGGGGTTTAGAGTGTTTCATCATTTTTGTTCACAAACTCTGAATTTGAAGCCATTCACATATTTATTGCAATATATTTGTAAGGTTTCAAAATCTACTCTTTTCTTCAGAACTGACAATATCGAGCACTAGCATCTTTTCAGCAGCTGCTAAGCTCCTCTGCCATCCACACACCAAAACATCAGAAATATTAGAACAAACATCAGAAAGGTAGATAAACATGGAAGACAGAGATTAAAAGAGAACAGATGGGCTCATCTGCAATTATATCTCTGGAAAGACTGAGATCCTCTCAGAGATTTATAAACCTTCTGGTGACTAGACATTTGGTGATCAAATAAAATGTTCCCTGAAAATGTTTCAAATGAGTAATTCAAAACAGTACTTTCACGTGGGACATGGGAAACTTCTTGAACTAGCAGCGATCCCAGAAAACAATTAGGTACCCAAACTTATTTGTGAGTTTATGTAACTTGAGCAAGCAAAAGTAGGATTCTAGAGAAGCAAGACTGAGCCAAGGGTAACTCATCTAATCTGTCATTGAGATGTTTCAATTATCTCTGTTCTCCCTTATAAGAGAAGAAATCAGTGTTTCTTGATGTGGTAACAGTTATTTGGTCAAATCTGTGAGGCTCTTTTATGAACTAAATAAACCAAGCAAATGTTCTGCTACCCATCCTTTCTCTCACTACTTATAGTCTTTTGGGAATCTTGGTTTTGTTCCCATAAATATTAGAGGAGCATTTGTGCTAGTGAGCGTGATCACGTGTTCATGTATTAAAGAAACAGGTAGCAAGTGCATCCCTACAAAGATGCAAGTGTTTATCTATTCACACTCAACTACTTGGTGGAATTGAAACTAAGTGTTAGAGGGCTTTAAAGTGCAGGGAATATCTCCATCTTATCTCTCTACTTCTAGAAAAGTATGAAGCACTGATTTTCCTCAGTTGTGACTAGACGACCAATTCACAAAAGTTTGAGTTAATTTGAAAGGAATCCAAAAGGAAAATTGAAGACTGTGTCTTTGAAAATTAGCAGCTGAAGCAGTTGCAATGACAAAATTTCTGGCTTCTAAACAAAGCCTGATGTGGAAGGTGTTCCAAGGACAGAGGCCAGGAAACATCCAAGTGGTCACATTAAGCACGAAATGCTTTTCATGGAAAAGAAAAAATATTTTGCGAAGCAAGTTTTCTAAGAAATATAAATAAAAAATACTGTCACACCAGCTGTCAGTTAGTGGTAACAGAAAGACCACGTGTTTACCCAATGGTGACATTTGTTACATGCTTTTCACTTCATGATCCAAAGTTTTGACCTCAAAGTAATTGAAAAACCCTGAGAGATTTGGGAAGAGGAAAAAAAAAAAAAAGAAAGACAAAAGAAAAATAAAAAAAGAACCCAAAACTCAGTACCGGCAAGGACAAAGAGAGAAAGAAAATTACTCTGGTGTGGAACAATGACTTATCTAATTTTTCCACAACTGTTTTTTCATTCAGCCATGGAAAGAACTTTTCAGGCTAAAAAATACAAATTGACTTAGTCTGGAAGAAATAACATTTAAAACAGAGAAAAGGCAATAGGTTTTTACAAGTCATTTTCTAAGTCTTATTCTGTGAGACAGAACTAATACTTGTGCATTGTCCTTTTCCAGTAAGTTACGGGAAGGCTGATTTCTGAACAACTTAAAAGATTTTCAAACAATGTGAAGACTACAACAGAGAGTCAATAAAACTCCATCCAATAATCACTATTTGTTTCTTCCCATGTTGTTTCTCTTTCTTTCCTTTTTTTTAGTTCTGTAACTATAATTCTAGCTTAATTGTTTCAAGCCCCATTTTCCAGCTGCAAGCAGGATTCCATTTGAAGCTGTTCAGTGATACTTCTATTCAACTAAACAAGCACAACAGCAAATAAAGTTTTCATGTCCTAAACATAAACTGGAGCAACATCAATTAATTACTATATGATGAAAAGAATCTTAAATTTTGTGTGAAGCCAATAAAATCAACCCATTTTCCTGGTTTGCTTGCCATTTTCAAAACTAATACACAAAAGAGGAAAGCCTTTTCCAAGCAAATTGATTTGAATTGATAACTTTAAAATTTCTTCTGCAATTATATGTTTTTTTCACTCTTCCTTTACTTGAAGGTATTTTGAAAGAGGAAGGAATGAAGTTCATCTAGCTTAAATTCATTTCCCAAAATATATTTATACTTATTTATATGTAGGTACTGTAAGCATACGGAATTATCATAATCTACTTTCATGACATTTTGTTAATTTCCAAGGGAAAGTCTTGAAGCAAAAGTTTCATCTAGAAAAAAGTATGTATTTTTAACTGTGAGGGTTCGTGATTTTTAGAATATTTCACCAAACGTGATAGAATTTTCACAACTGGAAATTTGTACTTAGTTTCTAGCTAGGTGCTGTAAAATTGATCCCCAAACTACTTATCCTGTAACATACAGAAAGATAGAATTGATGACTACAGAGACTCTAAGGGTTTAAATGCTACAAACATTAAAAGAAATTACTTTGAGCACAGAACATCATTTTGAGTCAGCTGTGGCTATTAAAAATAGTTTGCTTCTCCAGATAATATTTAAAGCAAATGTTTTAGTAGCTAAGGTAGTACTTAGACCAGATTTTTTTCCCTGTTGCATCAACAATGGCAATGTTTCTTGGCTTTTTCTTTCCAGTATTTCTTCCAACCTTTCCCTAGGTACAGTTCTACTTTCTTGTCTCCTTCACTTACGTTTTCCAAGAGTCAAACTGTCAAGCAGATCACTAAACCCTTGCAAAATACTCTGATTTAAACATGGTTACTTCTATAATGCTGAATCATGAAGGGAGCTTTCCAAGCAGAATTTATTTGCAGCAAAGAAAATACTATAAAGTCGCACTGCTATCCTAGCTCTGAGGTCAGTCAGAGCACAGTGGAATTAGAATTACATTCTGCTATACAACCCTTCTGTAACCAAGGTATGGAAGGAGAGAGAGGAAATTGAAAAGATGGAAATGCATGAGGTATTTAGAGCTGAGGTTATCACCTCAATTACATAGAAAAGTAAAACAAAATGAATGCAACTAGATAAGGTCAAAATGTAATTTGATATTTTGGTATAGCTTAAGGGACCAAGAAAAGGATTTATTTGAAATTTTCTCCTTCCAATTTTCTATAAACTATTCTCTTCCAAATAACCAAACAATAGATCTAGGTACTGGAAGTTTTTTTGCAGAGTGCAATAGCTTCCCTGCTATCAGCAGTGCACCTCCACAACCTCCAGGGCAAATTTTTGTTTCTAGCTTAGTTTCTAAATTTCACAGTAATTTTGTCTTTAAAACCTAAAGCAGTCTTATTGATATATACATATATCCATCCTACATATTAAGTTTATAAAGTTTTTTTTGAGTGCATTTTTCAATACACCTTTTTGTTATACAAAAGTAAAATCTCTTAGGGCACTGAAGATTGAAAGAAGGGCCAGTAGATTCGTGCCATTTTGTAGGTACTCGAGATAGAAGAGAGCATATTCTGGGCTCCCTATTATGTCAGTTTAAATAAGCACTACATCCTCTCATGGATATTACCTAAGCTCTTCTATTATTTCACTCTTTAAAAAAAGAAAAACAAAACTTTGATTTTCCCACTGCAGAAACATGTACCTTTCACTCAGAAAAGGAAGAGAAGGTTATCTTTTGAGCCTGTCACACAACA
This sequence comes from Meleagris gallopavo, assembly GCF_905368555.1. Lineage (NCBI taxonomy): Eukaryota > Metazoa > Chordata > Aves > Galliformes > Phasianidae > Meleagris > Meleagris gallopavo. The sequence continues at coordinate 10,758,548 of NC_139414.1, read as the reverse complement.
GGCCAGGTTCTTTGCTTTTCAAGGTCAGAAGATTCAAAAAAGTGAGGTTTTTCTTTTCCAATGAAGTGGAGTGATAAGTGGTTACCTGATTAAACCAGTTGATAAGAACATCTATTGTCTTTTTTTTTTTTCCTCTTTTCATTCCTTCCTTTGGCTCCAAGAGATAAGAATGGAGAACCTCCATTGATCCAAGCTTTGAGAGGACTTGCTGATTATGGATAATGTTCTAATTCAAGTAAGTAGCTCCTCTGAAGCAAACAGCAACATTGACTGTCTGTGATGAACAGGATTTAACTCTTTAAATGAATGTATGTGTCTCAAAGGAGTGTATTTACATATTGTGAATCTAATCCCACAAGGATTTTTACCACTGATTTCTATTAAAGACTAACATGGACGTTTTCATGGTAGATTACCTTTAATTGTCTTTACCCTAATTTGAGGCCATAAAGAACACAGAAACAGACAAAAGGACAAGAAAACAAAGGACTTTCAAATATCACATTAAAAATATTTGTATTTAATGAAGTAACTAGAAGTTTAGCCTCCTTTTCCCAACTGTCTTCTTTCCAATAAAAAGTCCCAGCCCACTTAGCCATTGATATACACAAACCACCTTTATTTCCTTTCTTTAACCCTTCTCAATTCTAATATATCCTTTGTGAGCTGGGAGAGACAACAAAGAAAACCATGGCATTCATGGTGGGGATGAAGAATGTATTTACAGAGGAATATAACAGCACATTTTACTTCTCTCTTCCTTCCTTGGTAATTCATACATGATTCATTTTGGAAACTCACCAAACACCAAGCTAATATTTTTCACCAGTACTATCTTTAACAGCACCAAGATCTTGCACTTGACAATTAAAGAGCCTTGAGCTCATCATTCTATGTTGAGCTCAAACAACTTTCTTCTTCTGTGTTACTGGACCATTATCCACAATAAATTTCATGTATCATTTTACCCTGCAGTCACCAAAGTCTTACAAATACCTCCTGAAATTACTCTTTTACTTTCTACTTTAGATAACTAAACAGCAGCAGTAGATGTAGTCAAATTTACCAGATCACTGATGAAATATGTTGAAATACAGAAATTTACTAAATATTCCAGGATTGCTGAGTCTGTATTTTGTTGTTAGATGAGAATATTTTTGGCTCAAATGCAAAGAATTTTACAGTACTTTGTAACAATATCCAAATTTAGAGCTGAAAATGTATCCTGTAGCTGAAATGCTACTGAATAATCATTTGATCATTCCATTACAAATCAAAAAACAAAAACAAAAAAACACCTCCAACAACAAAAACCACCAATAAATAAAACTATTATGTCTTGACCATAAAAGCAGACAATATGTTAACATTAACCACGTGTACTTTAAATAAACTTTGGAATTCAAAATATATGCAATAATTTTATTGGTAAATATAAACATGCAATAGCTTTTCTCTCAATTCTTTTCAATTTGGTTTCCAACACATTATATCTGTATCTATTCAACAATAGATCACTGTGAAAAATATAAGTTAACATTTTTTTTAAATAAGACTATAAAGTTCAGCAGTGACAGAACATTTTATCTAAATCTAATGCACTTTAAAATTTCTAAAGTATCCAATTATTCTTTTTAACCATTTTGAACTGAATTTTTTTCTTCATAACAACATTTAATCATTTATCTGATTTCTTAATTAAAAAAAAAAAAATGACTACATGAGATAGAACATTTTTTTAACACTAATATTTTTTTTTTCTGTCTGCAGCTTTTGAGGGAACAGAGCATAGCTCTTCAGCGTATCCCTAATACTAACATGATCTTTTTCTGTGATCAATACAAACAACAATTTGTTTTAGGTAGTGACAAATTCCAAGGAGGCACAAAACCAGTCAAAAAATATTTTTCTAAAAGATTTCCCTAACAGGCTATGCAATACAAAAATATCCTGAGGAATGGAAAATTGTAGACTACTCTTCCAGCCTTCTGAGTAGAAAACAGTTTACCCACATTGCTGATCTCTGGAGTTCATTACAGGTTGTAGGTCAACCTCATCCATCAGAAACTGCACTTCAGACAACAATTTCTGATAAGGTTATATTCTATATACAAAATTAAAATTAATTTAATAATCTATCACAGAGATTACTTGATTTTATGAAAATTGTCTTCACACTCAAATATTTGCAATATACTACACTGATGTCACAAAATTTTAGTTTCCAATGCAAGAGAGTTTAATTTGTAATCAACTATAATCAGCTCTGCGACATTTCAGATGATTTAGTTAGGCAACCATTCATGTCTGTCTTATTTTGGAGACTAAGGAGAAATTCAAATGCAGAAAAAGTTTGTAGATCTGTGCCTTAATATAGTCTGTAGACACACACCAAACAGAAACGACATTTCATGGTGGGTTAGGGTAGGGTGAGAATTTTTTTCGTGAATACACTATTAATCATATGCAAAACTATCAGTCTTCTGTAAAGTTTTGATACATGGGAGAACTGGAAATGCTGAATTATTCTGAAGTTAAAAGGATTTTATTTTTTCAGCTTTTTCAAAGTGATGATGCTTTAGATGAATACGATACAGCTCAGACAATTTATTGATAAATCATTGTTTATTCCTAGCTGCCTAGGAAAATCATTCATTTACACACCAATCTATATTTCTATATCACATACCACAGGTCAAATTGCATATGAACGCACAAACAGATGCACTTATTATACCTAGATTTGCTTCCAATTCGTTTATTCAGTATGTTTGGTAAGATTTTCCAACTTCTTCTCAGCTCACTTATTAGAAATCAATTTCCCATAAAAGAGAAATCCTAATAAGAACACATAACTCTCTAGAAGATTTTAGGTTTACTATTCACTGTTCTCAAAACTAACCTGAGGACTTAGAGATAACAAGCTGAAGACCACTTGGATCCTTTTTTCAGCGTGCCTGTGATTGCAAGTCCTGTTCAGAGTCAATAGCAAAGCCAGGAAAGAATAGATGGAACACCCATCTATCTCTACACCATCAATGGCTCCCACTGACATTTGCTGGTGACTGCTGAATGATTATGGAAATCAAACAATGTGAACGCATTGTGGTAGCGGGTGGTGCATTTCAGCAGTGGTGACAGTGAATCACCTCTACTGGTGTGTATTTTTATGAGTGTGGCATGCAGACTCTTGTTCATTGCTGGCAAAAATGCACAGCTGATGGTTGTGACTATTCTGAAGAGTAATGTTTTCTACCTGAGAATTTGCTCTCTAAACTAGCATTATTACACTCTTTGTATCTGTTGCAGTTTCCATGGAAATAGATAGGAGGCATTACTTTTGGAGTGACTAGGTTACTTGCTCCCTTCCATAATATTTCTTCTTTTTTGTTGCCATGAAATCAGGGCTAATTGCAACCAGAATTGCATGAATTCACATTTGATTGCACAATGTCCAAAGCCTGCAGTGGCTGCACCACCAGAATGGTGAGCAAAGATCAAAAAGAAACACCAGGTTTTTCAGTTACATACAGGCATTTGCAGGGGTTAAACTAACTGCTTTTGTTTGCTTTTATTTTTCTAGTCTAGGCAGAATGGTTGCAGTAAATGGAAAAGCAGTTTTTCTCCCAGATTTCCTTGCTGTTTTTCCTTGATTGCAGTACTAGCAACTACATTATTGTAGAACAATGTGCTTGACATCATCATATTAACAGTTGGTCGCCTCTGCTCATTTTCACCAAGGCCTGCTGGGTAATTTTACTGAGGTCACCTTATTTTTATGAGGGCCTCTCAGCAGGAGGGTAGGCACTCCATGCCAGCTTTGAAACTCACAGTGTGTTGGCACATTGCAGTTGCTTCCCTAGAGACTGGGAAAATGATCAGCACTGCAGGATCTTCTGCAAAAATCAGGGAAAAGACATTTGTTAGCTCTCTGGAGAAGTCCAAGCAAAAGATATTCACTGCATGGAACCAAATCAGCATCTGTTTTTTTTTTTTTCTGCACCGAAGGTAGTTCAGTAAAATGTCCAATCTACCCTGAATGTGACAGTTATTCAGACAAGAAAAGTAGTGATCAAGATACCAAACATCAGCTGTGATTTCTTTCATTGAAAAAAAAAAAATTAAAAAAATTTAAAAAGAACGAAAGAAAGAAAATGTCATACAGACAGAGCTGCTTATTTAGCTGAAGTCCAAAAGGTTCTGTCAGTATCAGTTGTCCATTCCATCTTAAAACAATAGCTAATGTTTTTCCTTAATTAGCATACATCCTAGCTGAGAGCTCGCCTCTGAAGTAGTGGAGCACCCAGAAGAAGCAGTTAAAGTGTGAACAGTGTTTGTTTATCGTGGCCATTTCCAGTGGCCATAGAAATGGCATTGATTGGGTGTCTATGAAACAAATACCACTTGAAAAGAATAAAACATCTTCCTATACAAACACAGGATCATCAGAATAAATGAAAATAAGAGCAGGAATAATTATCCAAAGCTTACCCTAACTGTTACAGTTACAAATGAAGACCATTTCAGTTACACTGGCTCCATGAGTTCTTCTGTAAAAGTTTTACAACTGTTTGATTAATAAAAACTTTTAAAATAAATAAATAAATAGAAAATTAGCTTCCCTAAGCAGCAGTGGATGCTAACATTGGTTTAGAAATCTTGATAGAATATGATTGCTCCCAAGATGCCTTTTAAAAAAGAAATTACTACTTATTTAGTGAATTTATTTTCATTCAAAACTCATGATTCTAATGGATGACAGAAATAGCATAAATCACATTTTAGTAAGAGAATTTGTAACAAATTTCCCAATAATAACATTAGTGACAATAATGAGTGCATTCCCTCAGAATTTTCAGTGAGTTAGATATTCATAGATTGGCTTCAGGAAAAAGCATTTCCATTTTCTTTCCACATATTTTTCTAAATTGATGATGTAACTATAAGAGCACAACTTCTGTATTTTCCTGAATAAAAAAAGTAAGTCCCAAAATGTAAAGAACAGCTCAACAGCATCAATTTAGAACTAATCAACTGTTCACATTTAAAACTTATGTTTCCATCTCAGCAGCCAAGGTGGGTTATGATGATGGTCTCTGTTACTTATGATCACTGACCTGTGCACCACACAAGGTTAGATTCTAAGAATTATCACTTCACACCACCAAGGAAAAAGAATATATCTGATATTCCTGATGACCATTCTATGATGAAATGAATTATTATGATTTTCAGAATATTCAAAAATTCTGAGTCAATTGAATTTCCCTCAAATGTCACACAGTGCTATTCCCCTGACAATGGGAGAGAAAGTAAGTTTGAGTCACAAACTACTATTGTAAGGCTTATCATCTTTGTGGAGCAGATCCTGCCTGTGAATCCTGGGTACAAACTAAGGACTCTCCCATTTTACCTGAGACTGTTTCTCCCTAACACCCATTCTTATCCTTGGCAGCTTTGTTTTTTGAACTCCCTATTGACTTAAACCATCCTTGCCAGTCCCACTAAAAAAAAAATTGTTCTTTGATATGTACCACGCTATACATTATTTAAATACTTGTATCTCTAATGGGTCATTCCTTTAATGTGAGAGAGTATAGGAATTCAATGTACAGTTTGGGTCTGGAAGTAGCAAATATCTTCTTTGCCCACTTGCCTACAGTCTTTAGTATAATTGCCCTTGTCTTTCCCACTTGTTTCCTAGCTCCTGGTCTCCATTCTTGCTCTTTCCATTCTGGACTGGAGACTCCCCATCCCCAAACACATGGCTTACCTTCCCCAAACAACATGCCTTTCCCACATACTTATCCATAGACCGTGTCTCTGGTGAGGAAGGGGCCAGAAGCAGACCCCATTCTTCTGTCAGGTGCCAGTCTCCAGGCACAAGCATTTCCATTTCTCTCTGTATTGCATCACTTTGGTTCTCCTCCTACTTAAGGTCTTTGTATTTTACAGCATATATGAAAGGCAAATTGGGTATTCTGTTTACAGTGTTATTTTGCAGAGCTCTAATTACTAATGTATTTAGTATTCTGAGGCTAGAATTCAAGCGTTTTGACAAATTATTAATCACAGAGATGAAAAGCTCAAAAATAATAAAATGAAAAGCTTACTTGTGGCCATAGGCACATTAATCTTCATTAATCAGCAGTTATGGATTTGGAAAGAAATACTAATACAAATCATGCAACAGGAGGGTTTCTGCATGAGAATTTAGTTTCTGAGCGATACGTAGGTTAGCAGCTGACCTCTTCTTCCCTTCAGCCCATTTTCATGAAAGTACAAACAGCAACTTACTTTTCCTACTGTTCTGCCCTCCTCTAATCTACTTATTTGAGCTACATAGAGAAGAAGAAAGCTATTATACTATATTTATTAAGTAGGAGTTTAATATATAGACTTTTTTTTCCTCCACAAATTGCTCAGACTAATGGAGGAAAACTCTGGTTTTATTCTTGTTCTTACCCTTGATTGAACAACGAGAACATTTTTCTGTACATCTCATGCATTGTACCGTGTGTCTCCATCCTAAGAGGAATTTGACTCTCTGGCAAACAAATTAGATTTAAATAAGTGTACTACTGAACCCAATTCTTTCATCTTTTTTTTCCACTGGTAAAAGAAAAAGGGAAGAAAGGAAAAGGGAAAATATGTTAAAATGGAAAACGTCTTAACACCCTTTTAGAAACTGGAAAGACATATTGACAATTATTGCTGTTCAATTACAGTTTCCAAACTAACTGTATCACTACATCTTAGAGGTGCTTTATCCACCTTATTGCTTATGAACACATCAGTGGACAGGACAGTAAGCTTTATCTAAATTTCCAGTACAGCATACACTTAGAGCTAGCAAGCTTTCTGTCAAAGAAGAAAATCAAATCAGTCTGATAGTATTAGTTCTTGCTATATCTGTTTTGGATCTTTCTTAAAACCTTATTAGGCTCATAAGTATCTGGTCACTGCTAACCTTTTTTATAGACAGAAAGAAGACACTGAATGCTTCCTCTCTGGCTTCTTCCTTTTTCTCTCTTTCCCATTAATTGATAGCCTGTTCTTTTTTTTCATCAAATGTATTTATAGAAACTCTTTCTTTCTTTACCCTTACTAAATTTCAATGCACTCAACACTGATTTTATTGCTAGGGATCTTTTTTTCAGCCTAGGAGAGGTATCTGTCCTTCTCCCTACTTGTGTGTTCCCTTTTGTATCAAAGATACTAGGACACAGCCAAATTACCATTACCTTCTTTCTTTCATCTGCTGTTACGCAGACAGTCGGCCCTTGTACCAATTACCAGCTGGGTTAGTCATGCTCAGATTCGTTTATCTGGACAATTTTGTATCATCAGTGAATCTTGGTTTCTCAGTTATTTCTAACACACTCTTTCTGCAACACTGTCTGCAGATGCAGAGGCAGCAATCTGAGCTGAGGGCTGCTCGGCCCATCAGACATTGTGAATACGCCCTGAAATAGCTGTAATTTTACCTGAGAAACAACGTAATTCCTGACAGTTTTCAATTCTCACAAAAAGCGAAGGCAAATTATGATACTATCTGGATATGAAATTTTAGATGTAATATCTCTGAGTCTTATTAAAAGCACGTTACAGCTTCAGCTAAGTGTTTCAGAGGAAGGCATCACTAATACTTTGTAGAATAACCTACAAATCAATTAACCACCTCTGCCAGCTGCAGTTTTTGAACAAGATACAAATGCTATGTATTTTCAACTAATTTTAGTGATCCAGATTTTGATTTTTTAATGATCGCAAATCACGCGAGTTCTCAGAGCTAGACAAGTAGCTGCCTACTTACAGCAATGGCACCCACTGATTCTTGATCTTTTTTTCATTTATGACTGCATTTGTTACCAACACAAGACCTATATAGGTGAATAAGATGAGTGCTATCACCAGACAAACACCACGACTGATAACTGAGTGGTATTTACTTCTGTACTCAGGATTGTAGATGACAAGTGCCATCTAAGGAAATATCATTCAGGAACATACATTAGAAGTTACTTTACTGCAAGCCTCTTTGGGAATATGTGCACTGAAATGTGTATTCGATGTTCATAGACTGGTAACAGCAGACTCAAGCAAGAGAAATAAACAAACAGTTTTGTATATTGCATATGACTTCTAAATGAGATTCAGCAGAGATGGTTTTTGTCATGCTGGTGATTTGGTCCATCTCTAACTTACTGTTATATTATTTATTCCCACTGTGTCTTTTATTGTGGCAAAAAAGATTACCTCTGCTGGTGCATTTGGACAACACAGGTCCAAACCAGGCCCCAATAGCAGAACAACAACAACAAAAACCAACAGCAACAAGTAAGAAAATATCCAAAACAGCAAGCCAAAAAATAACAACAACAAAAGAAGCCCAAGCAGATGAACAAAAATCATCTCCCGAATCATACAGATATTTACGCTGCATGGCCATATGACATCACTGGCTGTTAGCTGATAAAATCTGTAGTAGCTACTATGCATCTCCAATACATAGGAGATGTAATGGGAGAAATTCAGTTATGCTAATACTAATCATTAACCACAGCAGTAAATACATGCCAAACACATGCCTTATCTCCATAGCACCACGACAGAAATCTGCTTCTATCTATAAAGTGTAGAAAAGTAACAATTATATTCATTTAATTGGTCTGATACCAGTGTATCTCTGAAGCTAACACATACGGAGATATCATCACCTAATCTATCAGGGCAGTATTGACATTTGCAGGAATTGCTTTCTGAAGATTAAGATGAAACAAAGTTGAGATTGATTTAAGTATTTGAAAGGGTTTGTTCACTGGTTTTACAGTGCAGCAACTGTCATTTCTGAAAGTCTGATTTAAATTGATTTAAAACAGAGTTTTTATTTAATTATCCTGCACAATTGCTGTATATGAAACATTGGTTACTGTGAAAGGCTCTCATTGGCAAAAAGCTTACAGCAAACAGAGATGGAAGTCAATAGATGAAATGAGAATCATTTAAAGGCTCGTGCAGAATGAAGACATATAAGACTAAATCACCAAGGAGCGTGTTTTGAAGTTCTTATGCATTTCCATATTGGTTGAGGATTAAGAACTTTATTCAAAAAACGAATAATTTCTAGGAAATGGAAGTAATTTAGACTTCAAAGCAGAGAGACATTCTTAAAAAAATCAAGAAGCAGGAGAAATCATGTTCTTTTAGAGTATGTTAATATTACAGCAATTTCAGAAGATGTCAATGTCTAAAGTTTAATGCTCTTGGAGCACTGGATTAAAAAAATGCCTTCCCCATCCTGCACTTCTGCAGATGCACTGGCCTGCATTCCTTGGGTCTGGCAACCTTATCCCAACTCCTTTCCACACAGCACATCCAAGGGAGCTTTCCTGTAAGGACATGTGTGAAGGAAAGATGTTGAGACATGGCACTGAGTGACTGGGGGATTCTGTCCCCAGATAAATGATTGATAACATCAGTCATTACTTCTAGTGATGTTACAATACCTAATTCTGCAAACGTGCCAGGAAAGTTAGATTGTTTTTTTCTGGAAAATCCAAATCAGGCTTCAGACACGAGACGTTCAGCACTTGCACAACAGAAGCAGCTTCAGACACACCAATAAAAAGTGGGGACTTAGAAGAAACTTCTACACTTCCCCACATCCTGAGAAAGTGGGATAATGCAGCAGGTACATGTGGGGATCAGAATCACAGTGATGGGCTTGCCAGCTATATGTCAGCCATAGAAGCACACTCAGGCCATGTGAAAACAGTTGCAATTGGTTGCAAATGTACCGATTGAGAGCAGAGCTGCAGAATGTGACAACACAGTTTGTAAAATCACACCTATCTCCGTAATGAATGAATGCCATAGTGAGAAAAATTAAAATGCTCACAAGAGCTTAAAACAGATTGGACGTGTATATCAAGTAAATCAGAAGCCCGATGTCTTACAGACTAGCTTGCAGATGGTCAAATCCTGCAAGCCAGCTCAAGCAAAGTATATTTGAAGTCAAAGGGAATTTTCTTGTGACAGAGACTGCAGTATTTGTTTCTTAAGGATAAAAACATTTCTGGCTATGGAACTAAACTCTTCAAAAAAGAAGAAAAAAAAAAGATAGACTTATTTTTCCTACCCAGAATGTTAATTTAAGGTGTCTAGGAAGTATCAAATAGGCTCTGGCAGTATTTGATTCTACAAAAACAGGTTGACAAGGTGATTAGGCCATGGCATAGCTGTTAGTATGCTTATACCGTAAGGAAATAGTGAACCGAACCTGGGCAGCCTTCAGCAATTCCCTGTTAAAATTGAGGGAAGAGGAAGCATGTCAGTGTATGCTGTCTGAAGGAACACAACATTTGGTTTAACAGCATTGTAAAAACAAACATTAATATCCTTGTAATTGTTAATTTATTTTCTGGAAGAAAAAAAAAAAAAAAAAAAAGGTGGGATTGGGGTTTTAAAAAAATGGTTTTCTAGGTCAGAGTGGCCAGGTTATCTGATTCTGTAGGCTCTACAGAAAAAAAAATCTTCATTTTCTAAAATCTGATGTATGTCTTGGGGAACAGGCTCCCCCAGTGGAAGGTGTTTATGACTTATAGAATTTGAAGATCTTATTCAAAATATCACACTTGTATCCATGGTAAAACTATGAAGAAAATAAGGGATGCCTTTTCACCACTCTTCAAATTACCGAGAGCAAGATAGACCATTCTCTTTTGAGACTTCCAGACAAAACTCTTAAACAAATTCAGGTGGTTATTTAGAAAGAATATAAAGCAAATCACACCTCAGAGCTAAGACACTCAAATTTTGGCAAGATGAGTTTCTCTTTCATCACACAGTATCACTTCAAGCACAAGTGAAAAGAAGTGTTAAGATTTTGTTAAGTTCCTATTGCCACTCTCCTTCCCACCCCCTCCCATGATTAGCAGTAAGAAAAATTACCAACTAGCAAACTGTAATTTAATTAAAAACATGTTCCACTTTGAGGAAAAACTGTCTGTAGAAATTGTAGTGAACTCAGGTTTTCAGATTTTAAACCAAGTAAAAAAACCCTGATGGTTCCCTGAGTGTTTCTTCAAGGGTCAAACACCACTTCTTTTTATACCCAGTTAGGTTCATCCATTGCTGTTAAAATAATATAGGGTTTTGCAGATCACTCCCCTGCAACCATTCATAAATAAATGGCACAACTCAGTAAATTTGCATCCATTCTATGCCCTCTCCAGCTTTTTGCCTAAATTAAAAAGACAGAATCTATTTCATACTGTCAAATGGATCTTTAGCAACTGGGATTTGTTTTCATATTGTTGTACCTAGTAAGCACAGAGAGTACATGAGCTTTTTCAGTAAATTAAATGAACAGATTATTGTTTTTGCCCTAAGCAGACATTACAGAACATGCCCAGGAAGATAAACATAGAAAGCAAAATACAGAAAAAGATTGAGTACTTGTCAAAACCAAATTGAAGGCAGTAGGCAGCAAATTGGATTTTCTTTTACAATAACATGCAGTTCACATTCTACTACTGTAATGAATATTATAATGTGTGCTTTCTAATATAATATCTGGTGATGCATTTCTAGAAATATTTCTCAAAGCTTAAGGATATTCTTGCTATATCATGGCTCAGTGCATAGTAATGATAAGTTTGTTCTGTTCACTGCATAGCCTTAAGGATATCTTTCTCTGAAGAAAGGAAAATATTAATCGTTAGATTTCTCTTTCAGTTGTGGTAATTTAAATCTGTGAATCTCTGCAGATTTGCAACAATATCATTGCACTGGCCAGCTCCTGAACACCTATGGCTGCTTTGAAAGCCAGCATAGATATGATTAACAAGCGTTAAACTTCCCTGAAGCTTAGAAATAACACTGAATCCTGGGGCTACTAATCCATTTTGCAGGTAATGTGCCCGAAACAACTAGATTCTTTCTGATTTTATGAAAAATCCAAATGATGGATGGAAGGGGCAGGCATAACCATGAAACATTTCCTCCCTTTTTAGATGCAAGTAAATTGAGACTCAGAATCATGGAGGTGAACAAGCAACTTTCTGGGGAATGTGCCTATTCTACAGCTCACCCAGCTCAATGTCCACTAGAGTTAGCAGGCCTGATGTCTGTGCACAGCTCTGGGCTTTGGGCCAGCAAAAGCATCTTCTGTGGATAGATGGCTCTAAGTGGCATTCCCAGGAAAGTCATGCTTTGACTCAGTTACTGAGCCCAGCTATTCTACAGGAGTAGATATTTTTTATATTTCTGAGACAACCTTTTATTTTGTTGTGGATGAGAGGAAAGTGCTGGCACGTGCAAAGCATTTGATGAAAAGAGGAGTAGAGAATTGAAGATCTTTTTATACCAGAGATTAAACTTTATCATATATTTCAGAAATAAGAAGTATAGGCAAAAAAAGCAATAATTTGAAATGAGACAGTACCATGTGGGTGAGAAGGGATGCCTGGTTGTCATAACAAAGCAATATCTTTCTGAACAATTTGGATCTTCAGGGAACATTTCTTGCTGAATTTAGCTTAAAAATAAGGCAATCAGAAAACACTGACATGCTGTGTCTTGAAGTGATAAAAAATGTACAAGGATCTCTGCCTTGGGGATTAGGGTGTATGCTCCATATCAGATAATAACTGAAAATGAGTTGTATTTTGTGCTGTATAAATGGTAATTAAAATAGACAACATATGAAGATATACTAGTGCCTTGCAGTCAGTAAGAGTGATGCTTGTGACTTAGTTCAAGGGCACCCACAAAACGCTCCCCAAAGAGAAACAAGTTAATGAGATAAAAGATGCTCACTTCCAGGAGTTCAGCCAGCGACCATACAAAAACAGAACAGAGCAGCTAAAAATACCTTTTTCTTCTTAACTTCTCTCAGGAATGCACGGATTTTATATTTAAGAATATATTCATTTCTGACAATTATGAAAGGGAAAAAAGTAGCCCGACATCACTGACATCATCTAATATCCTATTTTCCTGAACAAGGTCCCCACACAAATTTCTTCAGTAGAAATCTTCCACAACAAAAGAAGCATGGCCACAGCAGACTGAGAGAAGTGATCCTGCCCTTCTATTCTGTCCTGGTGAGACCTAACCTGGAGTATTGAGTCCAGATGTGGAGTCCTCAGTACAGGAGAGACATGGACCTGTTGGAACACATCTAGCATCAGGAGGAGAACCACAGAAATGATCCAAGGGATGGAACACCTCTCCTATGAGGACAAGCAGAGAGCTCTGGAGCTCTTCAGCCTGAAGAAGACTCTGGGGAGACCTGATTTGGCCTCTCAATACCTAAAGGGGGGCCATAAGAAAGGAAAGGGATAGACTTCTTAGCAGTGTCTGATGTGATACGACAAGGGGAAATGGTTTCAATCTACAAGAGAGAAGACTTAGATTCAATATAAGGAAGAAGTTTTTTACGGTAAGCGTGGTGATGCACTGGTACACAGGTTGCCCAGAGAGGTGGTGGAAACCCTGCCCCTGGAGACATTCAAGGTGAGGCTGAACAGGGCTCTGAGCACCAGATAAGCTGGAGGTGTCCCTGTTCATTGCAGGGGAGTTGGACCACTTTAAGGATCTTTAAGGGTCCTTTCCAACTCAAGTGATTCTATGATTTTGTGATAAGAAGGATGAGGAAGTAGAATGGCTGATATCTTCCTCAAAATTCAAATGAGTTCTGAGTGTTACAGACACAAATTTGACATAACGATTCCCAAGTTTTTTATCAGTTTCCTGTTGATAATTACAACAGATTGGCTACTTCAGATGCTATTCCTAGTACTAATCTTTCTTTGGAGGTAATCTGATGCCATGCAATTGTTTAATTATTAGTTATTGGTTACAGGATTTATGAAGCAGATGAACCCAACAGAAAAGACATTTACTTTAAGATTGCAGGTAGATGAAATTACTGGAAAAAAAAAACAACAACCTGTTTTTGTACTACTTCTCTTGTAGATGATTACTGAATTGAGTTGTCACTGTCACTAAGGAACTAAGAAATATAATGAAAATTCATTATTAAACCAAGGGGAAGAAGCTATCTCTAATTGTGCTTCTCAGAACACAGTGAGTAATGTATGCATTTCAGAAAAATTAAGAATGAATATAGGTAAACTCTAAACACCTTTTAAATGTCAAACAGTTACATGCAAACTTAGAATATGTTATAGAGAAGTCAAATCACCATCCATTAAAGTTTATGGAATGTTGCCTAAAAAAAAGAAAACATGGCCAGTAAATGAACATGGCACAGAGAAGACAGGAGGCAGTTCTGGGCAGTGGCTGCACACTGGAGTTTGAAATTATGATTGGAAAGTGAAAATTTTCTATTTTCATGGAATTGAGCTTTCTTTTTCAAGATGTGACAACAAAATCATGAGACTTGAATAGGTAACAGTGGCTCATATGTAACAAAAATACCTTCTTTAGTGCAATGCACAGCATGTTCTTGTTACTTTGCTTGCAAGCTGTAATGCAGACTTACTGTTGCCACTAAATTACAGACTTAAGGACTACTATTAAAAATTAGGAAATTATTTCAAATACACAGGAAAAGAATTTTTAAACCTTAAAAACTTGAACAGCAACATAGCAACATCAAAAATCCAGAGAGCTCTGTCTTACTCCCAACTGCCATAACAACTGCCAGTTTCAGAAGAAACTCGAAGTCAAAAAACAGCACAGGAGTCTGATAAGTTGAAGTTTAAAAATACCTGTGTTCATACAGGGACAGCCACAGAGAATAAAGAGCAGTGTTTAACTGCCCAGATGTCAGTATAAACACGTTTTCTCATTAGATGCCATAATGGTGTTGTGATACAGAACTGTACAAAGTGCTTTTCTATTACCATTTGGATTGTGGTAAAATCTTCTGCAGCAAGAAAGCAAGCAGGATTTTACTAATGTAATCTTGAACTCTTTTTAATACAATTTGTCTTAAAGAAAAACAGCTAAATAGCAAACAAGATACATCAGCTCAGTGAACATCAACAAAGGAAAAAAATCAACCCAAAAAACAGATCAAGAAACCAGAAAGAAATCCAGCCTTTAAGCCCAGTAGGATTTGGATGCATTATATCCTTAGCATGTTCAATAACAATACTGGGGGGAAAAGAAATAAGATTTTGAGTGTTACGTACTTATTCAATGGTGATATAAGTAAGGGAATCAGAAGAAAAAGAATAGAAAAATATAGATTAGAAAAACAATGGAGAATGTGAACTTGGTAGACATAACAGATGTTAGAAAATCATGCTGTTGCATTTTATAAAAGATGATCTGCTTATCCGTAATTCAATATTAAACTCTAATTACTTTTGCACTATAATTTATGTATCATTAACTTCTGAACACAGCCACATCTATTTGGAATGGATGGAGAAATTTTTCCTTCTAGCACTCGATGGTTCCAAATTTCTCCAAAGCTATCATGAATGCCCATATATGCCTGTCTTACAAACCCCAGGCTTTGCTGGTGAACCTGAGGAATTTCCAAAATAGTTAGCAACCAATGACAGAGAATCTGTGCTTGGACTCCAGTGGGAAAATCTTAGCAAGGCTACCTCAACAAGCATTACAATCCTCAATGACTGAACATTTTGTTCCTTACAAAATATGTAAGGATCAAAAACTAAACATGATGCATGAAAAAGTGCCACGAAAGCAGAGAGAATTAAATGGACACAGAAGCAACCAAATATTTTGGGCTAAATTTCATGGTGTGCAGAGAACAGTGATTAAAGTGCTTAGAAGGATGAATTGGGGGTAAATAATTGAATCTGTAAAGAATTATTTTAGAGACTAATTATCATGCTTCTCCTGTCTGATCTGGCAACACAATAAATTTCATAAGAAATATTAGGTGTGCACCCCCCAGCTGTGTAGTTCTGTTCAACTCAGACCTTGGTGTGCCTGCATGCAGCTAAGCTCACTACAGGGCATGGATCTCCCTGAGCTGGGGATCACAAGGTGGGAGAGGCAGCTTTTTCCCTCTCTCACAGGGATCTCACACAGATCAATCCCCTTCACTGGGCCTTGTGTAAACAGGCAAAGCCCAGCCCTGTTTCGGGGAGAACGATCATTTAACTCCCCGTTTCCATAAGCCCCTGAAAAGTAATCCCAGAGTGCTGTGGCTCAAGGCTGATACTGGAAAACATCTGTATGATGTGACACATCTCCATGTGACATGGCAAAAGATTTCATAAGATGTTCAATACTTCTAAGATGCAGAAGAGAAGAGACAAAAAGGCAAAGCACTCAGGCCTAGCCCAGCTGTCCCAGCAGAAACACCACGACAACTCTCAGTGGAGCTAGTAGTGCTGCAGGGCTGTAACGTCACACGCAGACCTGCTGCCCTTGCCAACTGCAATCAATAATCCTACAAGAGGGAGAGAGAATTTAATGGGTTCAAAGGACTTTGCTCAAAAGTACTCCTATTGTAACAGCAACCCAGCTGGAAGCACAGTGCGTGGCTGTTTTGTTCATCACATTTCTATACATTACAGTAGCCTGAGGCAGCTTTTTCCTTCCTTCCTTCTCAAATGCAATGAATTCCACCACAGGGTTTTGCAGCATCTGATCAATATTTACTTAGCAAGACAGTTTTAACAAGAACAAAAATATTCTCTCATGCACTGATTTTTTTTTAAAACCTCTCAAGATATCTGTGTGGTTTTGAATGAAGACTTAAAGCCTTTAATGAGGAAAAGGAAGGAACTGAGAAATTGATTCATTTTTAAACATTGACAGTTGTTCAAACTATAGCACATACAGAATAAAGCTCATATTCAAAAGACAGATCTTCCTTACTAAACTGTAAAATCATTCATACAGCGTTGAAAAAATTTAGCTCCTGAAACAGGTAGTGGATTCAAACTCCACTGCTTCTGTGCTAATTGCCCGTGGTAAAAATGTGATGGCTATCAGCATAACTGAGGTTTTTTGGTCATTTTTGTATTAGAATTCCCATATGTATATTTTTAGTCCTTTAAATACATTCCTGTTAAATAAGACTTGTTAAAAGCATATGAGCTATATGTTGACCGTGCTAGGTGGCATTTTTGTGGTTTGTTTTTCCTGGTGAAGAAAGTGTGCATGTTATCTGCACAATGCCACAACAGTGAGAGTTGTACAGAAAGGCAAAAATAAGCTACTTGTAAAAGGTGTTTTTTCTTGATGTTTTAAATATTCTCCTCTGAGTGAGATTCATGTGTCATTTAACACTACAAATCTGGATGACAGAAAGTTTTCCAGAAGAAAGGTGAAGAGATGTTAGTAGTGGTGTTTAGTTATTGAGAAAAACACAATTTTTGAAGAATACTGCCCCCTAAGGTAAACTTTTTCAATGTTGCAAAACATTTATTTTCTTTTGTATAAATAAGCTGAAAAATAAAAGCACCCCTTTTTTCATAGTATCTAACTTATTTTAAAAAGAGTAATTGAAATATTTCAGATGTTATCCATTAATACTAAAAGAGCAGCCAAATTCAATAAGGCTAATGAGATGTTATTTAAGATGCTAAGGTTTCTCTTTCTACAGTGAAAATGACAATTCAAAACCACATACTGCTTGCAAACAAGCTCTAAGGAATCCACAGATTAGAATGACAGAAATAAAATAAAAAGAAGTCTGACCTTGTCCTTCCCTTCAGATCTTGACCTTGATCTTTCTTTCTTTCCATTGGTTTTAACAGTTGTTTTGGTGGTATTTTTTGGTTGTCATTGTTGCTTTTTTTTTTTCTTTCTTGTTTACTTATTTACTTTGGTAGTATGGATCCAAGCAGGTTCCAACTGAAGCAAAATGCCCTGCCATTAGTCATTTACATGACAATAAACATTCTGGACTCATCATTCAGAGCACACCCCAAGCCTAAACTTCAAACAGATTTTAACCCTTTTCCAGAAGGCATGGCACTCTCCTGAGTGACACTTCATAGAATCATAGAATTGCTTAGATCGGAAAAGACCTTCAAGATCATCAAGTCTAACCACAACCTAACCATACTACCATAACTCTAACAACCCACTAATAAATCATGTACCTGAGCACCACATACATACGTATTTACATACATATTACACACATCAATGCTGTGTTCTGCATGCCCTACAGTTACATGGATGAAAAAGCAACTAATCTGATACTAGTTTTAGAATCAGATTTATCAGACTTTTTTTTTTTTTTCAAGCAAGGTATTGCCTAATATTTTAAGTGCTGTCTTGATATTTTAAGAGATGTCTTGAGTCTTGCAGAAGGGTATTGCTCAGCAGAAAATTCTCACTAAGTGACTTCAAACGTGGTGGAGAAACTGGAATAGACCAAGCATCAGTGGGAGACCTTTCATTGATATGCTGGAAATTGGTTATTACTTGTCAAAGCCAGTTAGGGTTAAAGAATCTGCTCTGAAGTTTCCTTAGATTTTCCCTACAGCTCCTGGCATCGAATAAGGGTGTACAGATTGAAAAACGCCAATAGGGTCTGGTCAAGAGACTATAAAGTTTCAGGCATAAGACTTGTCTGTAGCAGAAGAAAGTAGAGCAGAAGGGATTAATGCATCTTTTTATGTTCCAAAAGCTTTAGGAATTAACAGAAAAAAAATATATATGGATTGAGAACCAGGAGATTATTAAGCATGCTTAACAAGCAGCAGCTTCTCTCTTCTGCTCATATTTGATTCTCTGTTCCATTATAAGGCTTAAGCTCACTAAGACTCCCCAGTTACTATGTTCTATGGACTGTAAACTCCTCAGGAAATCAAATTTCTACAAACATTATTTTCCCACAGTAAAGATAGGTTTTCACAGTACAGAAAACTTCTAATAGAGTAATTTCTGTTGGACACCTGGAATCACTCTCTGAAGACCAGCTTATTTTAAGTGCAAAAGGGATGCTCTGCAGAACCAAAGCAACAGTTTTTTCACACACCAAGATCATGAGGCCATAAAGGACAACGATGTCACAGGGAAAGTTCTCAGAACCACAAGCACTAAAGACACAAAGCCTGCACTCCTACACGGGTGAGGGAGAAGCAACTATTGTTTGAATATTTGTGAATCCTTATTAGTTTGTTCTCCACACAGAAAGATTCCTTTAAGAAATTAGGGATTTGTCGAATCGTGTCCTGTGCACTCAGACTCTTGACAGATTTTTGTATCTTATTTGTTTAAAATAAACCGTTCTGCTACACTGCTATAACAAATCTCTTTCAGAATAATGAGATTTTTATGCAAGGCTTATTGGAACTGAAATGAAGACTTAAAGTCACAACATAACAAATCATTTTCATCCCTGGCATTATGCAATTAGAATGCACATTTCATTTCAGTTACTGGCCACCCACCCTCCCCCCCACCCTCCCCTTCTTTCCCAGTCAAAGCTTAGGATGCAATGTAATTGGAGACATCAGTAAATATGCTTCAGAACAAATTTCTTGAAAAGCTTTTAGTCCAGATTTTTCTAAAAAAATGAATGCCAGTAAGAGATAAAATGGAAAAACATCAGAATACGGTATTTCATTATTCAGTTCTCAGTTAGTGGCTACAAAGGTATCACAGAATCACAGAATGGCCCGGGCTGGAAGGAAGCTCAAGGATCACGAATCTCCAACCCCCCTGCCACATGCCGGGCCACCAACCTCCCCATTTAATACTAGACCAGGATGCCCAGGGCCCCAGCCAGTCTGGCCTTAAGCACCTGCACGGACGGGGCATCCACAATCTCCCTGGGCAACCTGTTCCAGCACCTCACCACTCTCATAGTAAAGAATTCTATTCTCCTTCATTTACATGAAAGCTACACCAAAGCAAGTTTGCCCTAAACACATCAGTCATTTTTGAGCGCTTTTGGATTTGAAGCAAACAACAGATCTACATTCCTGCATCCATCACATCAGTAATTCATGTTTATTTCCAATAAACTGCAGTTAGCGTTTCATACCAGAAGTTCCCAATCAAGGCTGCAGCCTGAAACACACAGTCAAACTGCCACACATAGACCGCCTGTATGTGAGAGTTGTCACTGGGTGCAGCCAAACTCCTTAAGGGTGATCATGAGAACCTGACTAGACAAGTTGGGCAGCACACTGTTTGTGAATCTGTAATTGTAACTGTTCATATATTGAACACAACCGAGCTTATACCGCTGAACTGGGTATCACTCAGAATCTCAGCTCTTCCAGCCCCTCCGGAATGCAAGGGGGGTTATTTCCTGCTACTTTTCTGCCCTCTTCATGTGACATTGCCGTCTAAGGTGTGGTCCTGTATTGATATTTTTCTCCAGCAAAATTAAAGTGTCCAAGAAAAAGGTAAGAAAAGAAAAAGGTAAGAAAAGAAAAAGGTAAGAAAAGAAAAAGGTAAGAAAAGAAATCTGAACTTTCTGGAGATTTTCAGGTCTTAAGAGGTCTGTGATGTTCTATTTTCCACAGTAAGTCGACTAAGGCTAAAGAATATTTGTACTGACAGAGTTATTTCTCGTTAGATTTCACACATGGAAAATGAATCTAAATATTAGATATAACCTCGCATGTAAGAAGCAAGGTGACAACTCAAATTGCTGTTTTTGCAAACAAACATGAACTCTTGGAGAATGTTTCTGACTGAAAGATAAGTAAATAATTAGACTCAACACTGTGAGCGAGACTTCTCCCACACAAAAGCTATCTACACTGCTATAATAACTTTGCAGAAGAATAATGCAAACTGTTTGTACAAGTGATAACGTTAATGCAGATATTGCCACGGGGCAATTTAGCTGGAGATGGAAGTGTTTCTAAATAAAAAGTCATAGTAATAATCTCACATTCTCATCTGGAACTGTACTCAAACCATTTCCTCCTGTTCACTTCCCATTATGTTTGGTGGTGTTTTGTTTTTTTTCTAATTTGTTGGAAAGTTATCACCTTAGTGCCCAAGGGACTGTACTAGATCAGTACAGTTCTGTACTAGATGAGTAAACTAGATCAGTAGTTATTTTATTATGTTTACAAAATCTTTAGAGGAAAATACAATTTTTACTGTCAGAATCCTGATAAAAACACACTAAAAGGCACCTCAGCAGTTGATCTAATCTATCTCTTTATAACAGGGAACGATCAGCAACAGTAATTGTTTGCGATGGTTATCTCTCTAGCCCAGCTGTCTATCATAGTTGGACTTGATGATCTTTTCCAACCGTAATGATTCTATGATCCTGGCTTGCTGATTGCCCAGTTTTCTAGATGTACTCACAGGTATGTGTGCACCTCAGGACCTACATCCATGCAAAAGGACACACATCCAGACACATCCAGCCAGCTCCAGTCCCTTCTTGTGTGGAGGAATCCCGCAGCAGCTTGGACCAGCTTCTCAGGATGTAGTCATATAGCATCAGGGCTACACCAATTATATTTCACAATATAATTGTGAAATATAATTTCACAACTCAGACTGTCTTTGAAAGACCTCAAACACTGTAGATTTCAAAAGCTCCACATGAAACCCAGGCTACTGCTTAATCTTTAGAACATTTATCCTAATACCTTTCCTTGCCACACTTTAAATGCATTCCTCTAGGTCCAACAATCGCAGACAAAAAAAAAAAAAAAAGTTGCAAACAAAGCTTTTGTCTCCCAATTACTCAACCTGACCATATTTCCCCAACCATTCTTTGTGTTCTCCTTCAGACTTCCCTTAAAAGAATAAGCAATGTGAAACTTCATAACTAGTTTGCGATCTTCCCTCAACCCTAGCTGCATTTTTGCTCTCCCCACTGCAGTTACCAGAAGGACTTCTTAGAGACTGTTAGTGATCCACTTCTTCACCAGATCTTCTGCCAGAGCTGTAGGCAGAGCTGGTTCCTCACCTGTGGCGGCCCTTCCCTACCCTGCAGTTGTGTACCTCACTGAGTGACAACCACAGGACTGGAATTCTAATTCTGTGTCTTCATCCAGATGCAAAATAGTTTTGTTTTTTTTACTGTTTTATTTTTTCAATTTACATTTGATCTCCCCAGACACAGAATTATCTTTCAATGATGTAATTTTTTATTTTTCCTTTCCTAAACAAGGAACAGAAATGCTCTGCTCATGCAAAAATCAAAAACAATACAGCTGTGAACAAACACAATGATAAATACTACTTGTATTCAATCTCACTTTCCCCTACTGCCTTACTAGGGCTTTCTTCCCAAGCCTGACCACTGGAAAGCAGTAACAACTGCTTTTGTGTGTTGTACTTTTTTAATTGACTCCCCTCTTTCTAAATTTCTCTCAGCTCTTTACCTTTCAAAAATAACTGGGATAATTAATGGGTGAGTTGCAAAGATACCCCTGCTGATTTTCTCAAAAGAAACAGCATTTAGCAAGAAAAAAATATAAAGAAAAAAGAACCAAAAATTCATGAGTCAAACACTTGCTATTTCACAAACAGATGGAAACAAAGGAGGAAATAGAAATTCTAGGCAAGATGTTCCTTCACACCATATGCAACATTGCATCTCATTGCAGATTTGTCTTGTCACTAATGCAAAGAGTTTGGACATCTAAGCTCTCCTACCATTTCCTGCTACCAATTTCTATGTGATTTTGAGCAAATCAGTAACCCTATCATATGTCAAAAGCTGTTTCACACAATTTCTTTGGTGATAGCTTAAGCACCCTGCTGCCCCCCAGCTACGGGAGGCATCTGCATTCCTATGCCACCACCTGCTGTAATGCTGACACAGCTGCCAGAGCACTTACTGTGAACTGGTCTCTTGTAAAGCAACAAGAAAAATAAAAATCTTTCAGCCTGATCAGTTCTGTGCCATCAAGTGTGAAGCTACAGACAAACTTGTCATTTTGGGCAAAATAGAGAAAATAATGCTTATTTCAGAGAAGCTCATGACGTTCAATTAAATGGTATTTGTCAAATGCTCTGACATCCCTAAAATTACATGGTCAACAGAAGTACATGAGTCAATGAAGCTATATCCCACAGCGTCACAACAGCATATGCTGCATGCTATAGAACATATATAGCACACTATATAGGTATGCTATCCTGCTCCTACACACACTATGTTGCAACAGACAAAGAGCGAAGTGCAATGCTCGGCTGCCTGGTCCTGGTTCAAGAAAAGGAACAAGACTGGAGGGATGAAGCTGAGCCCCATTTTCATCTATATAAAAGCAAAATATGATAATCTGTGTACACTGCCCAATTGCAACTGGCCTGTTTGCAAAGGTGCTTGTAAATGCTGTCCTTTCCTGGTATGCCACAGGGAGCAGTTTACCCAACACTTGAATTTCTGTTTTTTTTTGGTATTAAAGGCAGACATTGTGCCTAGAAACAAATAATGAAGAAGTTTCCCCTAAAAATAGCATCTCGCTTCCTGTCTTCAGGTAATACCTTCCCAAGGAGTTATTTTTAACTTCATGATGGCAGAATAAACTGCATTTTGTCCCAAATTATGCAGAACTATAAATTAAAAAGTATTAAATACGTATTTTTACTTTTGCTTTGATATAAAAGCCCAAGAGAAAAAGGTAAAATTCTTTATTTCCAAAGCATGGTTTCCTGATTTCACAGGTAGACATCTGGGGAAGATACTCCTGATATCACAGCAAATATTTCAATATTTAGAGAGAATGGAAACATTTTCTGAGGGTATTCAAATGTGATGTGCAAGAGTAACAGACTGGTCACCTGGCACTGAGCTGGGAGGAGGAGAATGCAAGATTCACATTG
This sequence comes from Meleagris gallopavo, assembly GCF_905368555.1. Taxonomy (NCBI): domain Eukaryota; kingdom Metazoa; phylum Chordata; class Aves; order Galliformes; family Phasianidae; genus Meleagris; species Meleagris gallopavo. Next base: position 10,734,818 of record NC_139414.1, on the reverse strand, counting down.
AATTAGTAAGGGAAAAAATATGTTTGAATTCAAAACTCTTACTTCTCATATATATACCATACCCAGAAACACAATCCAACTCCTCATTTTCTCAACAATGCTTTTGTACACTAAAAGGAAAGATCATCTCTAAAGAAATGATCTGCAAAGTATTACCTATTCTAGATCTTAATGACACTGTGAAATTCCATCATGGACAATTCATTTCAAGCACCATCTTGTATCCAAAACGTTCACATTTGCTTCTCCTAGCTGAATGTTTTACTCTACTTAGTCTATACATAGACTGACCTTTAAGAGAAAGAGAACCACTAGAAAAGAGGAGAAAATGACACGATGTTCATGTATTTCTGTCTTAGCTGTACTGATCATGTTTGAAAATCCAATTCTCTGCGAGCAAATCTGCTTTTGAAACATAAAAATCATGAGAAGAGGATATTCTTGAAAGAGATTCTATCATTAGTGAGTAAATACTGAGAGAAATGAATTACTTTTAAATGCTGTGGCTTTGAACTATTGAACAGAACTTAATGTGCGCATCACTGACTGTGCAGTACCTTTCAATACTCTTGCACGAAAGACAGCTATGTAATTGCAATCTAAATTCTAGCTCTCAGCATTTGGAAATCCATAAGGTTTCCCAAAACGCCTTACCTGAAACTTTCAGATCTGGAGGTAAGCAAGAAATGCAAAATACATCCCAAAGAAGAAAACATTCACCCTGTAAGAAAACTACAATAAACTGTCAATTCTTCTAAGACAGCTGCAGCTATTTAAAACATTAATGAATACTGTTGAAGGAACTAACTACCCACAGACATGGTTAACTACAGGAAAAAGTCAAGCTTGAATCTAAAAAATATATTAATATAATCTAACTTTAATATTAAAATCATGATATATTTCAAGTATCTCTGTGGAGGAGTTCAATAAAATAAGGTAACATTTAAAAAAATCCTATTTTGAATAGCTGTGGTGCAGATTTTATTTATTTTTTTGGCTCTTGTTTCAGTCTCTATGATTTCCCAAAAGGTGTTTATGTTCAGGGTCATTGCAAAAGGAATGATTTATCGTCTAAATTCTTAATTTTCCAGTTCATTACCAAATCCTCATTTACTTTAGTACCTTATTTTCCTCTGGCCAATGCATTATCCTTAGTGTTTCCAATTTTGTATAAGTATACCATCATATCCATAGAACATTAGAAAAAAATAATTATGTGCAATCTTTCTGAAAAACAAATCATTACAACTAAACCACAGTCTCTTGATATATGAGAAGAAAAAAGATGGAAAACACACTTGATATCCATTCGTTTACTAGAAAAGCACCTCTTTCTTTCCAGACAATTAAAATGGTACGTTTGGGGCTGTAAAGGATATTACGTAATTTCAAAAAGAATACAAGAACATTAACTTGAAATTTAAAAAATACTTCAGGATATTTTCCAAATAGAAAGAACTATGTGTAGACTAACTGGTAGCTTGCTGGATATATTAGCTCTCTAGTAATATCATTATGTCATACTAAACCATATGAACATGTATTTCAAAGAGAAGGAACTAATAAAAGAAATTCAAATACCAGCTGGGAAAATTTGACCTCTGTTTAATTTCTTCAGAACAGAGACAGCTCTTTACTTACGATACTATTTCAAATAATATCACAGAGAGAATTACTGTGGACACAGTTATTCAGCTAAATCACCAGCATTTGACCAAAGGCATCATTGTTCCATGGAGGTACATTTTTGACTTTCCCAATACAATGCAATGTGCACAGATGAAAAATGGAATCCCCAGAGCCCCATATCTTGGTATATTTATCTCCAAACCTATATGCAAATTAATATTCCTAGTTTTAGTATATTAATGGCTTATAAGAATAGCTATGTTGCAAATACATGACGAAAAGCCTTTCAAATTAGTAAGTAGGAAATACGTATACCAGATGTTTTAACTGCTATGTTTTCTGATTAGAAAAAGGTAATTGCATTAAAAGATGCTTTAGAAAGTATATAAATGCAAAACAAATAAGTGAAATTGAACAGAGATATAGCAGAAATATTACTAGATTAATGAAAAGACAGTATACGAATGAAACACTGCTAATACCAGTGAGAAGTTTATTGAAGCTAGTAAGTAATTAATTGCTAACACATTTTTGCAGTGAGAAAAAATTAGGCGGATAGGAATACAGAAGATGTTTTTTGCAATTCTGCCTGTACATTTAAATCACAGCCTAACATACAATATTCACCTTAGCACATGCCATAGCCAGCAGTACTAGCAAAAGAAACAGGATGATGCTGCTTCAAAAAAGGCCAAAAAATTGTTAAATCCCACTACAGTTCCCTGTTATTCATTTTAATGACTTTACATGGACCCAGGATTGAAAGACAAGTTCCAAACTCCTGTGTCTCCTAGAGAAATATGCAGAAACTGGCTCTTTCTTTCACTTGCAGTGTGGAAGTTCCAAATACTTCCTTTTGCAAACTTCAGCTGTGGCTAATATGCAGCAATTGGAAAGGAAATACATGCAGTACACTGACTCCAAAACACACCAAATTATGTTATGATCAATACCTTCTTCCAACCAGCAACCTATTAAACAACAAGGAAGGTCAAACAGCACCAATCTAATACTTCTCACTGTAGATGTTAATGAACACGTGGAAGTATTTTGCACAAGCTTCAGCTTCAGGATCTGAAAGGGGTAGAAAATGTATTTTCTTTAGAAATTGCATCACAGTAATCTCATCCTGGGAGAAACAGATATGAATAATCCTGCAGCAATGAGAACATGTCACACTTCTTTACATGTGAAGTAAAGGACTTACATTAATGCTCTTTTCTGGCCATTGGAGCAAAGTCCACTGCCAAGGACATTCTGTAATGTGAAGCAGAACAGTACTCAGTCTCTGCACAGAGGATGTGTCCTGGTTGCTGTAGCCCAGCAGCTACATGCACACCCAATAAGCAAAACAGCAGCCTCAGCACACAAGCAAGAGTTCGCTCTTGCCAATGAATTCTCTGAGGAAAGGAAGAATTCCTTCCCATGCTTTGATTTCAGAGGAGGTCAACTCATAGCCCAAGGCAAGAAGGGCAGTTGGCTGCCTACAAATATCTATGGAAGAATGGTCGGTAATCATATTCTACAATATTTTTTTTTTTTTTGGTAAATAGTAATGTGTTCCTCATTCTCATATCACAGCAAAGTAATTACCATGCTAGCATTCCTGAATTTTAATAACAAAGTAAATTAATAGTAGAAAACATATTAAAAGCTTCATCATAAAAACTGTTCCTGCTATTGGTTTTATGATTCTCCCTTATATTGTTTGCACCATCTCCCTGCAGTGAAGAACTGGATCAAAATGATACAACTTAAAATGAATCATTTTACCTAGATGTAGTCTGACAACTTTTCTAATGCTACTGGGACACTAAACTACACAAAGCAAAATGATAATACCTTAGATCTGTTGCACAGTATGTAAAAATATGTATTAGCCTGAACATCTACTATAGTGCACTATGTTCCTCTTATTGCTGGAAGCTTTTTAATGAGAATATGTACAGAAAACCGATTTAGGATTGCTTCATTTGATGAAGCATCATTACTGAGTTTTTACATTTTCTCAGCTATCAATGTAATTATGGATTATAGGGCTATGGCGAAACTTATGAAATGACCCCTTCCATATACTGACAGCTGCTGTAACGCCAAAAAATAAGGAAACGGCCATCCTTCACCATCATAGTACCAATATATCCTAATCACTTGATACCACACAGGACACAATGGTTACTTCTTCATCATTATCACAGCACGTGATACAGCACTGGTAGGTCGCTGACTGAAGTAGTTATACTCTAAACAGGATGAGACAATGCAAGTAGAGGGTTGCACATGGGGGCACAAACGGAGATATGTCTGGATAACAGAGAAAAACTGAATGGTGAAGAGGAAGAAACATGAAGCCACCTAAAAAAACATTCAAAGAAAACATGAAGATGAAGCACAGTGCAATGTCAAGGATGAAACCTGTACATACTAAGAAGATGCACCAGAATCAGAGACTACATGGTGAAAGAATAATGTAATTAAGGGAAAATATTCAAAAGAACAAGTTGTTGCCCTAAAGAACAGATACAAAAAAGACATTCTGCTTAACAATCTGGAAAAGATTTGATGAAGCACATATATGGAGATTGAAAAAGTTGAGAAAGCAGCACTGAAATGAAAGATTCCTTTTATTATTCTTCCTATTTCTTTTAATCTTGTTTTGCATTTGAGCTGTTACTGTGTTCAAAATGACAAAAATCTGAGTGCTGAAGGTAGTGCATAGAAGTGTGTAAGTTTTTTCAAGTTTTACTAAACAAAAGAGCATTTCTGTCAGCAGCAAAAAAAGAAGAAAATCTGCAGATACATCACACTTCTCACTAGAAATATGAACACTAAGAGGACTCAGGTCCCATTTTGCAGAAAAAGATAACCTAAGAAAATATATAGATCATGTACAGAAAAGGGTGAGTACCAAGCAAGTTTGGATATGCTTTTAAAATGTAAGAATTTGAACTTCCTGGTTTCAGCAGAAATAATCATATTTTTTTCTTAATATACTTGGTGTATGTTGTTTGCTTCTGGAAGCAATAGGCTTGATAAAATTAAAAATGTAAATCTAAACTATCCAAAGCATACTATAGTGGATTTTTACTCTAATGCACATTATTACTTTTGTAAAGATGAAATTACAGATTAATAAGATAAAGACATAGAAAAAAGGTCAAATTGTATTACAGCCCTCCCTGCTACTGAAGAGAAAGTAAGTGAAGAAACATATTGTTCACAAAGTGAGGCACTATTCACCACCTTTTTTACATGGATCTGCCACCAAACATGCCCACAATGTTTTTTAAGGTTTCTCAATTGTCTGTCATGCCCTATTCTCTATTGCTTTTTCTTTTTTTTAATGGGCCAACCACTCTTAAATTTTCTTATTCCTTACTTCTGTTAATTTATTCAATATCTCTTCCTTTTATTGCCATTAAAAATTGCTAAGAGGATGAATTTCAAACAGCCAGACAGGTAATGGTTTCTAAATTTGAAATTTCATCAACTTTCTCTCCTTAAAGTATGCAAAATATACACTCCTGGCTTCTGGTTCCTGCTTCTCTCTAAAAATCTCGATTCAATTTTGCATCCTAAAATGTAGCTTGAAGCAGTTTTCCCTATATTGCTTTAGGATTAAATCATGGGGATCTTATGAGAATTAATATCTATTGCAAGAATTCACCCTAATTCAATTTCCATCAGGAACCTGTCTTTTAATTTTATTATCTAACTATAAGCAATCATGTAACACTAGATTTCAATTTCTCCATGTAAACAAGGCAGAAAATGTTCAGATTAAAGTACCTCATCCAGCACAAACTATTATCATAGTTAAAACTAACCAATAAAATTAAAAATTGTCCATTAAAACTCAATATCTCATCACAAGGAGAGAAACCTGGGCCATAGAGTTTTGGAATCAATTCAAAAAAACATCCCAAACTTGACTCTTGACTTTTGAGGAGAAAACACTTATCAGTCCTAGGAGCAAACAAGAAGAGCAGAGAATAAACAGAAAACATTACAAAGCTACATCTTCTGTTACAAATTCCTCTGTCTCTCATCCAAGCAGAGAATTGGCATTAGGCCTCCTTGGGTAACTCAAGAGAGTAACACAGGCTGCTGGAGGCACTGCTGGGGTAAGCTGCCTGCTTGCTCAGTGGTCTATCTAAAGATACAACAAAATGTACAAGAACTACATCATTTTATTGCTCATGCTAGACATAAAAGTTTCTTATCTCTTTTCCTTTCTCTGTTTGTTTTTCTTTTTTATTTTGAGAAGATATGTCACATGGAAGGAAAATGAATCGCAGCTCACAATAACACAATAATCCATTCCCATGCATGATTGCCTGTTATCCCGGCATTACTTATCATGCATAACAAAATTTGCAATAAAAATCAAAAGCAGGTAAATTAAAAATTGAAACACCATCTAATACATATCATCACATTTAGATTCTTTTTTTCAAGATTACTTTTCTGTGAATGCAATCAGGAACATTTCTCAGTTCAGCAGATAAAGTGAACATGTGCTCTTTCAAGTATGAAGACAACTGCTGGGACAGAGGAATATTTTGCTTTTTCTACAGTATACCTTGGACAAGCCATTTAAATAACACTCAGATATGGCCTACTGTGGATCATCACTTGATTTACAAGATACTGTACATTACACAGTAGTGTTAGATTTTGGAAGAAATAGATGCAGAATATTTAGGATGTAAATAGTATTTGTCAGTATGAGCAATTTAATTTATATACTTCACAGTGACAGACTGATCCTGTATCTACATTTGCTTCCACTTCCATAAAATGAATCTCAGTCTTGACAAACTGTAATACAGCATAAAATCTAGTAAAAAAATATATTAGTAACTTCACCTTGATCCAAGCCACCCCCTAGAGGGTTTGGAAGTGTGCAGCATACCCAGAAAATGACGACTTAGAATCACAGAATCATAGAATCACAAGGTTGGAAACAACCTATAAGAACATCTAGTCCAACCGTCTTCTCCTTACCACTGCTACCACAAACTAACCCGTATCTCGTAGCTCCTCATCCAGGCGTCTCTTGAACACTGCCACCACCTCCCTGGGCAGGCCATTCCAGTGCCTCACCAATCTCTGAGAGAAAACGTTTTTCCTCATGTCTAACCTAAATCTCCTCTGGTGCAAATTGCGGCCATTTCCCCGGAAAAGTTTTCTTTCCTGTCTCAGGGAAAAAAAACTCCCCACACACAGATTGCCATTGCTCTTTCTCTTCTATTATCAGAAATGTAAAGTCTCTTCAAGTTTCTAACATTTCTATTTTCCAAAGCAAGAAACAGTCGCATTCACAGCATATGCTGCAACATCACATCCCACTGAGAGTCTGATCCAACACTTTTTGTCAGGCACTATGAAAACACTAATAATCCCAAACATACAATAATGTGTCAGAGATGCTCAGAATTTTTTCTCCCACAATCATGGGAAGGCATACACATTGCAAAGCTCCTTACTGCTGTTAATTATTACTATTACTCCGTGTCCCTTTGGTGTATGGCGATGTCTTTAGGATTCCTGCATCAAGAGCAGGCAGAGAAATCATAACAGAAATGTGAAATAAGGACCATAAAGAAGATATAATGCTGAAGATGGCTTATTTAATATTCTAAAAAAGTGAAATTCCTATATTTTAATCTAGCTTTAATCACTTCAATTAACTTGGCATAGAAGGTTTTTGAAAGTGAATGAAGTGAATGCTTTTCTCCCTTGCTGTGCTTTTAATCAGCCTACATATCCTTTATAGATCATGGTGATTGGGATAAATTCTATCTGCAAGCCTGTATGTCTCATTTTAGCACCATATCCAAAGCAATTATTGTTCAAACTCACAATAATCTGAAAAGACCTTTTCTGTTTCAGGCAGCTCAACTATTTTTATTTTATTTGGTCATTTTGTTTTCTCACTCTTAAATCTACAGCTGCTATGACAATTTTATACAAAGCTTTCTTTTCTTTCCTGTTTCTGCTATGCTGAATGTAGTTTTGATGACAAAGATATTTTCACTAATATTGTCTATCAGAGAGCTTGATGCACACGACAGAAGTACATGAAATTACCACTGCAGGATTTAACAGTTTAAATTTGATATCGCTGAGGACTATTTTCATTTCAGTCTTTCAACTGGTGTTATTTTAAAGCAACAATAATAACTTCCCTATCTAGGTTGTACTTCAGGACGTTATAAGCTCTATTTTTGCAGAATATGTAAATATGTAGCTTGGATGCTTGCCAGCAAATGAAGCATACTATAGTGTTAAAGCTTACTAAGGTCACTGCAGAAGGCTTTGAAGCAGGATGCAAACGTTTACTTTAGTTGCCTGCTGAACAAGTGTAATATCACCTGTGCCTTCCAAACTATGTACTTCTTGGTCCTGTCTCATGTGGCCCAAATGAAATGTGATAACAACAATTAGATACGTACGATAAATTCTGTCTGCAAGGCTTACGTTGTTATTTCTGAGTGTGATTTGTAGTCTTTTTTCACACTGAGGCTAGTGAGAATAGTTTAGGAACCAGAGCAAGATTCTAGCATAGGATTATTTAGTACTTCAGTGGGAAATTGAGCAAGACAGGCATTAGATGAGAGTCCTTGATGATACCTCAAGTACAGTTGGACTGTAAATATCTTCCAAAGCACCAAGAAGAATGACAGTGGAGAGATTTAGAGAAAGTAATTATGGGTTTACATGGCTCCAGCTTGTTTGCTCTGCTTGTTTATGTAAGAGTCTGTAACTGATGAAATACGTCTCAATAAACCAATGCTTGCAGCTGTGAACAGCCCATGATCTGCCGTTGGAAGAATCCCTCAACAAATGCATGTGTACACAACCCATTGCTATGGTGCCTACTTATTTAACACTTTTTCTTTTGTAAGATTCACTGGAAATTTTTCTTATTGAAAACAATGAAGTACTTAGTCTTTTATCCAAATTTTTTGTCACTTTTCACTAGAGACTCCATTTAAGGATAAAAGGGAACTGCTTGAAACAGTCAAGTTTAGTTCATAGCATTGCTGTGCTGCTTTTTTCTGTCGTGTCTCATCCTAGGAACTGAACACAGTCATCCTCTACAAATCTAAGGGCTGGCTTTCTGCTTTCACAACACTGTTTCGCCACAAATACACAGAACTGCTATACTGACACACAAAATACAGGAGTCAATAAACTGCTCGGCTGCAGCTGCAATTTACTAAAAATCCTTTACATTTTTAGCCCTTTCGGCTATCCTGCATGAAGGACAGACTTCATGTGATTTCCTGACCTACAACAATCACTGACTGCATCACTGTCTCTATTCTACTACTCCTCTAAGGAGACGTTCCGGTCAGGAGGTAGGACTAGAACATCCATCTCTAGAAATTCCTTCCAATCTCAACCATTCTGTGCTGGACATATTTTCTTTTTGCTACAGATGATGTACTGTGGTTCTCATAACTCTACTGGCTCTCTTGCCATTCATGAATGGGTGCATGGGCTTTCTCATGGGATATATGATAGAGATAGGTATACTGAGCTCATGAATCCAGATATTTCAGGATATGCATTTGTACTGATTTAGAAGGTATGGGACAATTTTCATCAATAATAATAGTTTTATTTTAAAATTTGATTCTGTGAATGAAAACACAATATTTTCTGTCAAGATCATTGTAAAATCAAAAAAAAAAAAGGAAAAAACCTTTGAGAGCAAAATTATTTAATTTAAGATAAAAGTAAAGAAAAAAATCAAAAGTTTCATATTTGATGTGCTTTCTACTAATTTTTTTACCCACTGGAATTGAACCTTCAAATTATTCTCATATTCCCAGTAAGGCATAGAAAACAGAAAAAGATCACCGGGTCATGCATTTCTGGTGCAAGCAACACAGAACTTTCTTTTTTTTTTTTCTTTTTAATATAATCAAACCTTTCTTCACGTAGAAGCTTCAATAATTTTCTAAAAGTCTTTCATGCTTCTTTCTTTGATTGTTATCCAATTTTTATCCTAAATCTAGGAATAACTGCTAGCATTTTTGTTTGGGTGCAACAATCTCTATCTAAAATGTTTGTCACAGTATGCAGCTGGGAAAGACATTCTTTTTTTTAGAAAATGTGTTAGCATTTAGCATTTTCCAGATGGGAGAATATATCTGAAATTAAGGAAATACAGTTACTGATGCTTAGTATGAATGATGTACTCAAAATGAAGATTAAATAATAAGGACCGTACATAACTGACTTTATAAAAGAAGAATCTCCTGACTTATGTAAGAAAGCCAACACCATCTGCCTCTGTCCTCTGGCATTCCAGCAAGATAATGGAGCCTTGCTCTGCAAAATACAAGATCTCACAGATGTGGTAGGTGGGAAATCCTACTCCCAAAAGAAGTCAGTGATAGAAAATCTCTCACTGGCTTCAGTGGGATTAAGATTCAATCCCAGGACTTACCCTGTGAGGTCTTACAGTGTGTTAAAGTACTAGAACAGAAAACTGATCCTAAGAAAAGCCAGGATAAAGGAACTAACTGAGAATAATATCCAGAGAATACTTTTGTCTTCCACTTTATCTCCAGAGACACTGAATAAAAGACAAAGGAAAACAGCATACTACAGAAAGGAATTCTCTGTCAATATTCAGTGATGATTTTTCTTAAAAATTTTAAAAAACATTTCAAGCATTGGAAAGAGAGGAAGAATTCAGCTAAATTGTGCTGTTATATGATGAATCCAAGTCAAAATGCAGTGTTGGAATCAAGATTTTTTTGTGTACATGCTTAACATTATCCTACCAATAGCCCAGGTGCATACATTTAGGGTACACTGACAAATTGTGCTTTTCTTCTGAAGAAAGTACTGATATGCTAGTTTGGTCAAGTATCCTCATATTTCTAGCAAGAGAGACACAAGAATCAAGATGAACCAATAAAACTTAGCACAACACAAATGAAGTGGTTTGTTGGTCGGCTTTAAACTAAGCATTACTGTTCGAAGAACATATAGTTTTTCACAAGGGAAAGAAAGCATTACATTAAAAGCTCAGGGAAAGCATTAAAAGCTCAGGAAAGCATTTCAGTGTTAAGACGACAAGGTCTCTTGAATTTTCTATCTCATGGAAGATACATATATTTGGATTTTTTTTATTTTTATTTTTTTAACCAAAAATGGGTGATGGAAATATTTTTAGAATTGGAGTAATTCCAGATAAAATGAAATATTTAGCTATCTCTTCGCAAATAAATAATTAAATTTTAACTATTTTTTTTCCCCATATTATGCTATTCTTTAAAACCTATTTTTATGTGAATGAATCACACTGGGAAGCTTAGCTTTTCAGAAAGGAAGCACAATGCCAGAGGATACCTAAACACAGACAGAAAAGTTGATGTTAGACTCAGGAAGAGAACTGTTCATACATGATTGGTTTAAATTACTTTCGAGAAAATAGCTTTAGTTACTTTGTGTTTATATTTTTTTCCAGAGATCTCCTAATTTGACTGACACTTATCTCTGATGTCTTTCTCATCTCCTTTGTAACAGAAACAACCTGAATAAAAGCTATTTGTCTTTGAACTTGAAATGAATTTATTTCTGAAGTTCAGTGTGTCTCTGAAGGAACTATACTAAAATTTTACTGCCCTGTACAAAATTCTTCTTCATAAAATTAATCGCCTATGTCCTACTGACCTATGTATTAATTGTGAAATATGCTTAATTGATAATCCTAAGAAGATTCTCAGATAATATAGAATTTAAAATACACAATGATTATAATTATATAAATACAATATACAGATTGATGTCTACATATATGCATTTCTATAGTTTTTATTATTAAATGAAGACAAAAAGTCCCTTTCTTTACTGGTATGGAGAATTAAGCTGATACAATACATAAATAAAAGGCATATAATATTGATCCTAAGGTAGTAAATTAGAGATGCAATGGGAGGGAAGGAGCATTTAGCCATTTTCCTTTACTTAAACAAGACAATTATTAAAATAGAGCCTACAGCACAGTATCAGTCCTCAACGCTATGCATATTCTAAGGCAGATAAACATGGATTTTGCTTTCAACAGAATATTACCAAAGAAGTCTTACAGCACTTCTGCAATGCTTGAAAGTCAGAGAGTGTAATGCAGTAGATAGACAGGAGAATGTGAATACTGAAGGAGAACCAAGTGGAAAAGAAAAAAAGAGAAAAAACACCAAATAAAATTTATATTTTCAGGACTACCTTCGCAGACCAGAGAGCTAGAAATATGCCTTCACACTGAGAAGGTTGGGTTAGTCTCGTCATCATTCTAAAGACATTCTAAAACTCAGAGAACATAACTCAAAAACAGAGTGGCTGGAGACGTGACCTCTGTATCATTTCCATTCATTCCCAAACTTTAAAAAGAATTTTCTGAAGAGTGCAAGATGCAGCCCACTGCGTGTGTGACAGATAAAGCTTCTTTTCTTGCGCAGCACTGAAAAGCAATGGCACGTTTTACAGACTTGTCATCTGTGAGGCAAAGTTAAACTGCATAATAAGCCCTGGAATGCTAACTAAAATCTGAAAACAAAATATTCAGTTCTTCCATCACTTTAAAAATTGCTCCAATGGTTGACAGAAAATGTTCAACTCAAAATATGTTTCATGGCTCACATTGGAGTTACATCAGAGTTTTTTTCAACTCATCTCTCACAATATAATTTGACTCTTTGCCAACATGTTCAAACAAATCACCTTGTCCAGCAGGTTAGAGGACAAATAATTACAAGTTCACAGGGTAATTCACAGGGTAATCTATTAATTCTGAAACTCTGTTTTATTACTATTTATAAAAGCTAAAGAAGACTTAAATATACCTGAAGATGTAGCAGGCTCTTTGCTGGCCTTTCACATAGAAGGGCCAGTGTGTGGCCTGTTTACTTTAAAAGACCAAGCAATTTAGGTTGAATTGAACAACAGAAATCATTACTGCATGCTTCCTGAGGAAAACTGAGGTTTCCTGCTTTTATAGTATATGTGGACTTATATAAGTCAAAATGGTTGTGTACACGTTTCTCCAAACAAAATGTCTGTGCTGTGCTTCTAATCTCATCACCATGAGTAGTGGATTTAGACACATACACTTGGTCATAGCTAAACTTATCCAGCAGCATAAACAAACTATTTGGATGAGTGAACAAGAAAGGGAAGAAATGGCTGGAGGGAAGAGAGCAAGACAGAGAAACAAGGAAAAGAAAGGGATGATCTTGTAAAATAAATATTTTCAGGAGTTATAGAAAGTGTAATAACAGTGCATTGCAATTTACACAGAGGTATTGAAAAATCGATACAGTTTCCACCTCCCAGAATTCTAGAGATGCCTGCTCAAAAGGAATGCAGCACTTAAATTATGTATTTCCTGTTATTCTTGGTCAGCAGCTGATCTCCTGCTGAGCATTGTGAAAAAGTTTTGGATTCCTAGAGGACAGCAGGTGCTGTCTAGCATATTTCACTGATTTTGTGAGCAGAAAATGAAAAAGATAAGAGGCAAAATAAGAATTTGAAACTAAAGATGTTTTTTTCTCTTATAAGAAAACATTGAGGGTTTCAAAGCTATACAAGAAGGGAGAATTAAGAATAATCTTTTCAAAAGTATATTATTTAAAAAGAAAGAATGTCTAGTAGATTGGATAGAAATCCAAGCACAGGTAGATATTTTTTCTGCCAAAAAACAAGGTCACTTTCTTGATAATACACAACAGTTTGCATTTCAGTGCAAATGTTGGAAATGTAGTAATTGCAAAAGATTTAGATCATTTGAGACTGTAGATCTGAAATGTGGTGCCATTTAGGATTCAGCTACATTCTCAGAAACTAGAGTTCAACTATTCAACACAATCTCCAGGAAATAAAGGTTTTCAAGTATCAGGTAGATTCCCCGCAGCATGTACTGAACTCACATACCGAACTTTTTATTTCAAAGTTTATTTCAAAGACCCGGTCAGGTCAGACAGTCCCATTGCTGTTCTTCACACAATACATCAGCTGGAGGAAAACAAAACAAAACAAAAACCAACCAACCACACCAGCTGCATTCTCATTCCTGCAGACTATTTATTCTCCTTCTGAGAGAATTCCCCCCTCAAAGAAAAATATACAAGTTAATCCAGAAGCATACAGTTGAATAGTATGCACCCAATTTTTCCTAATTACAGAGACAGGCCATCAACTGACAGTTGTTACAGTATTCAGTAGCAATCAGCTGGACTCACTATGCATCTTTTCTCACAGGCTTCTTTACTTTGGGCCGTAATATGGCTAGAGGTTAACGGAATGTGAAAGCTGGCATAGAGACAGATGAAAATCCTGCAAAGATATTTAGAAATGAAGCTCCTTTCATTTCATTTAGAAATGAAGCTCAAAATAATTCCCTATCTGACTAGATTGTAATTCCTCTGAGACACCTGGGGACAAATTATTTTTTATCCCTATCAATAGATGTGAAGTGTGGATCAACAACTCTCTGGGTGCCAACTTTCACATTGCAAGGCCAACAGATGCTATGCAGATCATTTGACATATCTGGGAAATGACTGAACCAAACAGTTCCCATCTCTGGCTTTTACGTAACATCAAAAGTTTGGGTGGGAGTTTTACTTCACCCTTCCTCTCCTGAGTCTGTTAAACATCCTGGCTTAGCCTGAGACACAGATGATAATGGTGGAAGCGTCTTGGGTCCAACACATTGGCTTTCACAGTAATTTATTTACTGGGATCCAGCAAGATGAGGAAATTAACTCATTACATCTCTTCAGCTAACAGGTTTCAAAGATAAAACCATTCTAACTATGCCACGAGGAACAGAATTTCCAGCAAATTCATACAACCTCTATATATAAGCGCTGATTTGGCAGAAATCCCTCAAAACATGTCCCAACTTGAAAAGTGATTTCAAAAACCTCAAGAAAATGAGACAGAAAACTATTGCTTCTATTCAGCTCTGAACAGAGTCAAATTGTATAAATCACGGTTCACGAAAGTAATATGGGGAGGAGAATTTCATTGCACCACAGATGATGAATCCCAAGCAGATAACCTTCAAAAGATGCGCACATCACTATCACAGAGAGAAAATTCCAATGGAAAGCAATTTCACACTTCTTATACACCACTGTAATCAGCCAGAAAATGAATTAGTATAGCCTGAGGACAGGGCATTATTAAACAGGGTCTTGACCGAGTGAAGCACTTAATCTTAAGCACCTGAGCTATTCCATTAAGTCACATATATGAGCAAATTAAACTTGGACCAGCACTAAAAATAATTGAAATAATTTCTAGCAAGTTATTCGTTGAATGCAGCTTCTTGTTCGACTCACAAGTCATGCATGACAATATCCTTATTTTTCAAACTGTACTAAATTATTTAGCATTATACCAGCATATTTCTGTCAGTAGTGCTTGAGCTGAACAGCATTCATAGTTCATGAAGTTCAAAGTTGTTATAAAAATGTTGATTCATCATATATTATTTACAAATAATGAGCAATACCTTTTTTTTTTCAGTGACAAATACAGTATAGCTTTTAGAATAAGGTTTCTGTTTTGCATACTTTAACAAGTTCAGAATTCACTAATATGTATATGACATTTTCATTTTCTGAAAATTTTCCTTTAGTCACTACACATATTTATGAAAAGTGACATAAACGAAATCACAGCATACTATTTTACTTTTATCTGGACAGCTAGTCTGATTTCTATAATTTTAAAATAATATTCATATTGCTCTACATACTCTATAAGTTAATGCATCAAAAGAGAAAACAGATTTACACAGAAAAATGGTGAAAAGAAATGCTCCTTAATCAGCAATACCAAGTCCTAAAATGACAAAGGAACAGTGAAATTTTTCCAACTGAGCAAGAAAGAAAACTTAGAAACCTAAGAAGAGATTTTACATTTTCAATATGGCTAGATAAAATGACAGAGATTTGAAATATGGCTAAGAGCAAAAATAAGATTAGACAGTCCCAAGATTGGCTTGAGAGTCACTCAGCTTTAACCAGTAACTTGCAACATCTGCAGAAGACAAATAACTTTAATATATAGAAGTACTATAAGCATAGATAGGCCAGCCTTCCTCTATAGAGTTAGATTTGGCGATTTTGAATCAATCTAAGATGATTTAAGTTTTCTGAACAATTTAATTTTGCTGTTCCAAGGCCCTGACCAAGGGAAAAGTAAAATGAAAATAGAAGTGACAAAGGAAAGGGAAGATGAGCCCAGGAAAGCAGGATTGAAGAAGGATGGGAAGGACTGCAGCACTGATGTACCTGGAGAATATTACATACCACTAATACGGACAATTTAGTATTACTTTGCTGCATACATTTTTTGCAGGATGCCTACTGGAAACATTGCATCTGCACATTCATGATGCAACAATATCACCTTCTAATGCTTACATTAGAATGTGTGTTTAGTTTATACATAGAGTATACTAACATGGGGAATAATAACATTGTACATTTTCTGTTTTCTATTACTTCATAATCCCTTACAAAAACCAACATTTTAACATAACCAGAACTCAGTTTTGTTTTGGATTGCTGTTCCCTTCTAAATTGAGGTTTACAGCTCTCACTTGCTGTGAATTACTTAAAATCTTGAGTTACAGTACCTTATCGGGAAAAAAATACAGCCAAAAAAAAAAAGAAGCAGCCAAATCACAAATCAGTTATTGCTGTTATAACCAATTTCTAATTGAAGTGGGATTTTTAAAGTACTGCTTAAATACTTAAACACCTACAATGCTTATTTATCTCAGGTATGGAAACCAAAGGTCTGTTTCAGCAAACCTCTCAGGCAAATGCTTTTCTTCCTGCTTGCAAAGCTTACTAGATGTAGCCATGCAAGTAAACTGTAATGGCATCGTCATTTCTATCTTTTTCACATTCTCACGTGTTCACAGAAGGCAGTAAAAAGAAAAACAGAACAAAACAAAAACAAAAATAGACACCCAAAATCCTATGTTTGAACTAATCAGACTTATACCTAACTAAATAGAGGCATTCCTTCCCAGGTTTGCTCTGTGTGCACTTGATCTGACTGAAATGACTTTTGAACAAAGTGAAAAAATTAAAAAAAAAATCTAATCTTTTCATTAATTTTATATTAATTCCTTTTTTCAAGTGACTCAACATTAAATCCTTTTCAAACTACAAACTTTAAGAAAAAAGTATGTATTAAAAAAAAAAAAAAGTGAGATAGAGATAACTTTCCATTGACCTCTCCCAGGAAATTTTCACCAGACATTAAACACTAAAGGTACCAGAAATATCTTATTTTTTTTTCGCTCAAGAGAAAGCAGCACTTTTCTGTATCTGCATGCTTGTGTTACTCTTTCACAAATGAATTAAAAAGACATATTTGCAGCTTGGGATAAGGATTGTTTCTTCCTCCCTTGACATTAATCTGCAGTCCATTCCATTTTTAACAACTAAAAGATGGAATCATTTTCCAGTTGTTTTCCAGAAACAAGGAAGCTAAAGAGCAACACTACCACTTTACTCTTTAGCTTCCTAGTTGTTCTGTTTGCAGCTGGATTGACTGAGAATGTTCACCCATTTTAGAAAAAAAACATCTGCTCTATTTTTCTATTGTTTGCCTGACATATTTTTTTTCCTTTACTTAATTCAGCATCCTTCAGCCCCAGGGTGTGCTCCCATCACCCAGCAATGACCAGACATCAGTATGCCATCAATACTGTTTTGGGAGAAACCACAACAACCACGACAGAAATGCACATGTGCTGGTACTAAACTTGAAAATGAACCATGAAATGAATCTTTTTATAGCTGGTGCATGCACCAGAATCTTTAGGAAAGTACAGAAGCTAAACTTTTATTCTAAAGGACCATATGCAACAGTCAGAATCTTTTCAGTGTATGTTAAAATCAAATTCAGAATAACCATTTGCAGGGTAATGCCTTTTGTCTTTCCTCACCATTTTGTGAATAATCATTCAAGATATCCGACGAGTGTTTATGCTGTTGCTATACAGAGTAAAGTGATTCAACAAAAAGATAAAAATCCTCGAAGATGGATTAGCATGCAAGATTTCATGTGGTTAGACTAGAGCCTTGTCAATACAACTCTGCATTGTTTTCATCAACTTTTGCTTGGCCAGATACAAAAATCTCCTTCAGCTGAATGTCTGAATAGGCTTATCAAATGGTTTGCTTGGAAGGGACCTTTAAGATCATCCAGTTCAATTCCCTGCTATAGAGGCACGGACACCTCCCTCTAGACCAGGTTGCTCAAAGCCCCATCCAGCCTAGCCTTGAGTGCTTCCAGGGAGGGGGCATTTGCACCCTCATTGGACATGTCTGTTGTGGAAGAAATAGCCACAATACAAAACATGACCATAAGTTAATTGCTAATTAGCATCTGCAGACTGAACTCACTTCACATCTGACTTCTGGCTGAACGTATTTAAACCCCAGATTCCTGACAGTATTGTGACTGTGAAGCTGAATATTTCAGAGATGTCATCTCTTCTCATGACTTCTTCTGGGCTGCGACAAAAACGAGCATATATGCTAGAAAATATGGTAGAATAGCTTCTGTGAAGGACTGCTGAGATGAACAAGCAGATGAAGTTTAATGGAGAAGAGGTTTTACTGGGATGACCTGATTATAGAAGAGTGAAGAGATAATACATAACATATAGTATTCAGGATCTCCTCTTATATTACCTGTGCATAATAGAAATACAGTTGGTCTGTGAGGAGTCTTTAAAAAGGAAATAGAAGTCATCAATAAAATGCTCTGTCAAAAAGTCTGATAAGTGAAGCGCTTACAATCACAATCAGAGGTTTTCAGGCTGTTGTGCAACAGCTGAAACATGAAAGAGAAGTCTAAAGATTCAGAGAGGAGGCTGAGACCTTCTTTACCACTGATTCTTGCTGCTAAGACAACAGGATCAGAGCAGCAGCAGAAAAACTTTTCTACCTGGCAGTTGTGAATTCCTAGGAAAGAGAAGAGGGATAATCAAGAAAAAAAAATGAAGAATTCAATTCTCAATTTACCTCTGAAAATGAAGAGGCAGACAAATCTCCTCTATTTTTCAGATTAGCCAGACAAAAGAATAGGCTTGGCAGGCAGATGCAGAGGAGCTTGAAAGTATTTCTGGATTTTACCTGCCCTTATGCTGCTAGGACTGAAAAAATGCTTGCCACAACTTCTCATGCCTTGCAAAAAACAGAATAGAAAGGAAAATGAAGTGAATAAAGAGAATAACTGTTCAGTTAGTTACTGAATGATTTACTTTTCCCTTTTCTATTTTCAGTTCCAGTTTCTTAGTAGCTGAATGAAACCTGGCCACAGATTCTAGAAATCATTCCTACAGCAGCAGGACACCAGGCACTGAGTATATTGCTTTGCTAACCATGAATAGTTCATAATAAGCATTGGTTTCCAACTTCTGAAAACAAAACAGAAAAACACTTGATCATGTTTTATTTGTTTTGTTTTCATTTGTTTTTAACATCTAGGGAAATCACATACATACAGAATAAAAATACAGTATTAAAACCAGAGAAGTCCACTGCTAGCAAAAGGGATGATAAATTCTTCAACTTCTTCTGATTAATAAACTGACCCAAAAAGAAAAAAAAAAAAAGAAAAAAAAAACACAAAAAAACAATAATATAAAAATCTACAATGATATTGAAGATTTTTGGAGAGAGCTTAGAAAACATTATGGAAGCAGTGGGAATGCTAAGCATTCCCACCAATTTAGGAGCAAAAAGAAAGGTTTATGTTGGAGAATTCTCCTTTGTTAAAATAAAATATATTTCATCTAAAGCTTTACTGCCAACATCTTGGGTTTTGTTTTTTTTTTAAATAACAATCAATATACTTGTTGGAGAACTATTCATAACGTGCCTCAATTACTTTAAGAAACTTAACTTTATAGAGAAATTCAAGCAAGGTGGAAATGTAAGCACTGAAAAAGAAGGCAGGAAGAGAAATAAAAAAAACTATGCTTATTGTTTTCACAGCATTAAACTTTCTCATAAAACATCTTCCTGTCTGTGGTTGCAAAAGGAACAGCAGTAACAGAACTGATTGGAGAAAGTAACCTCAGAACAGGATGCTGAATCCCTGGCTGTAATTTACATCCTCCCCTGAAGTAGTGCAGAAAAAGGTGGGCAATTTGAGTATTAACTGGAGAATAAACAGATTTTCTCCCTGTACAAAAGTAAGCAAAATTTTGTACTGATCTACATTCCTGTGTCATTAGATGCAGGGATTCTCAGGCGACTTTGTAAGCTTTTTTATTCTTTTATTGAAAAAAAGGAAAGGAACTTTCTCTTGTTATTAAGTTCTGATAGCAGTTTTTGTGGATACTATATTTACCAATCCTATTGCTCACATAATATACTTCATGACATCAGAAGTTATTACATTTTAAATACTAAACTTGAACTTTTGATTTTTCTAAGTTGTTTTTTTTTCTTTTATGTTTCAGCATCACTTTATAACTTTTCTACGAGTGATGAAGGCAATTCCTTTTCAATGAAAACTGAAGCAAGGACAATAATTAGATGTTTCTACAAGCTGGTAACTGAGATGTTAAGATGCTAAAATTCATATTAAAACAATGAAACTGCACCTCAGAACCAGTTAAGATGTGCTAAAGTGAAAGCTTTCTCCAATGAATAAGATTTTTAAGTGATTATTTTTGATTCCTAATTTATCCTTCTGGAAAATTTTCATGATTTCACTGAAAATCACATCCTTTCACAAAATGCTTCGAAAGCTAACTGCAACACTTCCACATTCTGTTTAATTCTCTGAATTCATAGCAATTTCTGTTGAGGCAAATTACATTTCTACTGAACTAAACAGACAATGTGTAAAATCTTTAAGCTTTTTCAATAATGTTATACTTACAGTGACAAACTTGAGAAAAATATTACAACAGGGTGCCATAAGAAATTTCAATGAGGCAGTAAGATAGAGGGGATTTATTTGTTCCTTGCTCCTGAACAACATTAAGTATTTAATATCACGTTACAAAAAACAACGTGAGATTGAAAGACCTCCAGTTAGAGAAACTCCTACTAAATTTTCCATTTTCATCCTTGAGAAAGTTTTATTACCCAAAAATACATGGCATGTAAGGCAGATATCTTTATTTTCTCTCTTGTTTGGGTATGACTATTCAAAGATGAACATCAGTGCTTATCAACAAGCCAGAAATACAAAACATAAGATATATATAAAAGGAAGATGTTCAACAAATCTCAAATACCACTGTGCCTTGCTAACTAAGACACGCTGAAATAGATGTAAAGAATATGGATTATGAAATCAAAACTTATTTTTCTGGTTGGCAGAAAGAATAATAAGACTTGACAGGCTAATCCAAAAGCTTGACAAACATCAGCTTTTAAACTGAATGCTCACATTGTGGTTTCCTAAGCATCCCATGTACAGTTTAATTTCCCATCAAAGCTAAAATCAGAGGTAGGGGGACAAGATAGTAGAACAGATCTATCTTTTGGGAAGCAAACCACTTGCTAAAAGGAGATTTATATTTATGCTGCTTTAGGTTATATCAAAGAGCAGTTTTCCAAAGACAACATGTAACAGAAGAACTGGGAAGGACACACACAGCTCTGAATCACCTTTTCTTCTCCCTTTGCTGCACCAAGTGCAGGCAAGCTGTTTACTTGAACCTAAAGCCTTTTGGACGTTCTCAGCCTAACAAACAGATATGATATATTGCTACTTACACTCCTCCTCATCTGTTGCTATGGCATTGTGCCTGCTCACAAGATGATTGGACAGTTTTGCCATGAAAGTCGGGTACCAAAGATCAAAAGCTCTCCCATGGCACTGTGTTGCCTCTGCCACCTGTTTTGCATCATGTTTGACAGGTCCAGGGAAGAATGGGCATAAAGGCAACACCATGTCATACTTCTACATATTTTTCTTCACTGATATACTTTTCTTCCACCCATAACTTGAAAAAAAATGTCAAGAAGAACAACAAAATGTGAAACACAAAAAAGGAAAAGCAAGCAGCCTTCTCGAGGCTATGCTTTAGTTTGTAACACAGTAGTAGTTGCTCATAAACGGATACAAATAGATTTCATCATACATGCAAGCAGCTGCAAGCACCCTTTAGGAAGCAATAAAAAATAATCATCTTAGAATTCCCAACAATCTAAACTGAGCTGTGAACTGGTACCCTGTTTGCTAACACATACTAAATAATGTAAGACAGTCATCCTGAAAAAGTTCATTTAGAACTAAAAGCCATATCAACTCTTTATGATATAAAAGTGTTAGGTAAAAAGTAGAAAAAGATTAATTAGCAGCTTTCTAATAAACAGATTTTCTGAGAGACTAGGTTGCAACAGCTTAGTTTATGAGAATCTTCAGAAGGAGTGAATGAATTGCAGCAAACTAAATTAAATGAGAATGTGCTGAGGATGCGTTAAGTCAGTTCTAACTTCAGGCATATGAGCATTTGTATAATATTTGCATTACTGCTGGAAGACAGCAAATACTGCCCTTCAATAAAATACAGAAACTGGGTTGACTCAAGGCTGCACTGCTCAGCAAAGAGGCACAGATTCCTTTCACTGTCTCACAGCTCTTTTATGACAGTTTTTCTGATGTATTAAAGACAAAATACGTTTAAGCATGTGACTAAAATCCCATTTGTATTTTGTAAGAACAGTACAAAAACCTACAAAATAATTTTGAAGACCTTCTGCTATTTCTGAGTGTGCTCCAAACCACCACCCTGGCAAAAAAAAATCCTATTTATAATTTTTGATCCCTTCAGGTTCCCAGATTCTCACTGTAGGGTCTGAAACAAAGACACAAACATTTTCCTCACAACAGGCACATCTTTCCATTTTCCTAGTTCTCTTGTTAAGAAAGAACAGGGATGCACATCAGAGTATATGGGCATTTCTTGGGTCCAGATGAACTGTTATTACAATGTGGCTATTTCCAGCAATGTTCAAGAGAAAAGCTATTATCATAAAGCTAATACAGCTATTCCTCCAAAGAACAGCCTCACTTCTAAATTATTTACACACATTATTTTTTTTCTCCCCATGCTGATACACAGTAAATTGTTTTGTTCTCATTTACAGCACTACACATTTTGGCTGAGATTTTCAAAGCCAGGAATCCCTTAGGTAGCTTTGAAAAGCTAAGCCCAACCTTTTAGTTTATAACCATTTATAATGGATTTGCAAGCAAAGAGGCTCTTTAATTCCAGCAGGCAGCTTATGGTTATGCAAATGACTTCTTGTTATCTGATGACTATCCTTCAATATTGTCATTAATTATCAGGCAACCTATTGTAAAAAAAAAAAATGTTTGTAGGTAATGATAAAGGGGAAAAAATGTAGGCAGCTTTTCTTTGCTATCAGCAGCTGCAGAAATTACATAATTACATATATTTAGTCCGAAATATTTATGGCTGCACAATAGCTTATTTTGCATTAATATGATAATGAAAATAAACAAGAGATTTGATTTGTATTTTTTCATGAAAAAGATCTATATAGTATATTTCATGTTAAATCAAAGCTACAAAATGTTTGTTAATTTATGCTGAGATCTACATTGTGAAAAAACTCATGTTGTGTTGTTTCTGAGCATTACAATGCCAAAATCATTAGATTTCATTGTATGTCAGAGCCTATTGTTCTTTCGGGTGGCTGAGTTAGGAATGGACAAAAAACTCTGAAATAAAAGTACAGTTGTGCAGCACGACCTAAAAGGACCTTAGTTTAAAGTCCATTAAAGATGATATGTTGTAGATTTATGATTTTTTCTGCTATTATTTTGTATCAGAAATTATTCCAATCCTTCTGATTCCAGTACAGAATGTAATTTAAATTCTGATCCCACTTTGGACAGAAAGATTTTTATTAGCATTCCGTGGTGGTTCCTTCTATGAGCCTTAAAATACATGATTAACCTCCTTATCAGAAATCTACTCAAGTATTCATGTAACGTTTGGAACATACCTAGATTCTTCTTAATCTATAACCTTCTTTTTTGCTGAGTAACCTCTCGGTGTTTTCCCCAAATACTTTCAGCTGCCTCTTGGCGTTTGGTTAAACAATAAAAATAGCTATTAATCACATAGCTCATAACCTCCAAAATAAAAATAACAGAGCTGCACAGAATATTGTAAACAAGAAATAAGGTCAACCTTGTAATTTTAATTGCTATAAAATAGATTGGCTGATCCCACCCAATCAAGATGTATATTTTCACTTCTGTTCATTTACATAAAATATAGAAGAAAGGAAAAATCTCCTTACAGGTTGTAGCTGACACAAGTTACATGTGTAAGAGTACTCACGCTCAGTGCTCAGGCAGGATTAACTGACATCCATTGGCTGCTACTTCCTAGTCAGCAGCTGATGGATAACCCAGTTCTTAAAATGCAAAGCAACCTGCCAAAGTTCAGACCCAGTGCTGAGGATACTTCCCTTACTCCTCCTGCTGACTTAGCATAACTGTGGATTCCTTATCCTTTCTAAAGAAATCTACTCCAACACTGCCCTTGTTTCAGGTGGGACAGAGTTGATTTTCTTCACAGTGTCCGGTAAGACGTTATGTTTTGGCTTTAGGAGAAAAACAATGTTGATAACATACCAGTGTTTCAGTTGTTGCAGTAGAGATGTAAAGAGCCAAAGAGATTTTAGTTTCTCAGATTCTTGTGGTGTCCTGCCAGCGAGGTGGGCAGAGGGGACATGAGGAATTAGAAGGGGACAGAACCAGTACGACTGACCTAAATTGACCAAAAAGATATGCCATACCATATGTGAGGAAACCATAAAAGTGAGGGGAACTTGGCCAGGCAGGCTGCCACTGCTGAGGGACTGGCTGGGCATCGGTCAGCAGGTAGTTACCTCTTCTTGTTCTGTTTCAGTAAATAGTTTTCATCTCAATCTGTGAGTTCTGCTTATCTGATTCTCTCCCTTATCTCACAAAAGGTGAGGAGGGAGTGAGAGAAAGGCTGCACAGTGTTTAGCTGCTTGTCAGGTTAAACCATTACACCAGTCTATGACATGCCTCATAGAAGACTTCCTAAAGTTTTCTGTTTTTATTTCTGACATACATCACTGAAGCTTTTTCCAGTTACTGACCCTCTCTATCCTTCCACCATTCTTTGAAGCTTCAAATCTTGCTATGACAGTTCTGAGCTGTTCTCACTACATAATACTCTACAGTCAACATTTCTAATACTGATTTTCATTGATAATTCAGTGTGGATGATATTCTAACTGTGAAGAATCATCTCATATCTGAAACAGAAAGTCAAAATCTAACTCAGAATAAAGAAGCAGTATGAAACTGAAAATGAGATTTGGTGTATCATGGAACTGTCAGCACTTCAAGAGAAACATGGAAATAAAAAAGGAATATGGAGGAACAATTGATTTGGAAATAAATGTTGACACAAATGCCTATGGAAACAAGCAAATTAAGAAATCAGATAGTGTTAAGACCTTTGGATAATTGGACCTGTGTTTACATTCCCAACCTGACTCCAATCCCAAGAAAATATAACACAGTTAAAGAAATACTCCAAATCAATAACACAGTTTCATTTACTCATATTCAGTGTAGGTGCATGCATCTTTGGAAAAAAGAAGTCATTGCTGCTTCCACAAAAGGTCTCAGAACTGGTGAAAGAGGAAGAGAATATCTTTCCTTTTGTTTGGGAGCTCTTAATACATGAATACCAAGTTCAGTGGCAGTATAATAGTGAATATTTTATTAAAGCAGCTAGCAAAGATAGAAACAAGATGGAGTGGCTAGCAGAAAAAAAAAATCAGAAATAGTAGTAAAATAATTAGGTCATGTAAATATCTTAACAGCCTTGCTCTGTTAAATCTCTCTGCTAAATCAGACAGTGCATCCTTATCATATTGTATTATCTCTGACAGAAGGATATAAGAACAGATAAAAACCCCAACTCTAAACGACAGTACAAGATCAATAGTATAGTCAATACAGCTACAGGGTACAAGAAATTATCTGAGTATATTAGCTAAATGTGAATCCACATATGGAAGTGTGTCACACAGAGAGGGAGAAAGTGCATGTGAATAGCTTCATGCTGATATAGATGCCTGCATAAAGCAGACATATTGAGAATTAAGCTGAATTCCAAACAACCAAGAAGATGAAACACCATGGAGAAACAATTTACTTATGCCAGTGTCAGCTAATACATACACGAGCAGTTTGAAATAACTATGAAAAGATACAACATTACTATTTCAGATTCCTGAGGCAAGTAATGTGGTTTAGAAACACTTAAACTTTTTCAATTAATCTTGCTATAGAAAAAGAAAATGCATTTTCAGCAATGTTTTGTAGTTGTAGTTAAACTCAGGGAGATTCTAACATTCAGTTGCTTACACTTTGCCCCTACACTCCTGAGTCATCACTCTCTTTCTACCAAGGCTCCAATTTTGCATTCCCCCCCCAGCAGCAGACTGTCCTACTGACTGCTATGGGGTAATGCACATCTTCAACTACATGATCCAAGTCTCCTTTACAGACTTCACTGATGAGGCAGTGACTGTAAAAACCAAAATACGCGCATGAATGGGCATGATGAGCCTCCAGCTGAACCTCATCCGTCCCTGAGGAGGTGAACCTCCAACTCTCACTATTCACAGCCACTTGGCCCTTACCTCTCTTTTTCAAGGAAAAGGCTACAGTCCAGCTGGAAGACTCTCAATGTTGGATCTAGCATCCTGGCTGGCAACAGGACACACAGATGTAGGTTATATTTTCAAATGAGGCATTCTTAAACCTTCATGCTGTAACAGCTATATAGAAAGATATTCCAGATTTGTTTGTGTGGGGAAAAGGAGAGCATAGTTCTCTGTACATTAGCAGTTGAACCTTTTCCTGGGATAGCAAAATCTAGAGTTCTGGTCACTTAGCCAAGTCTAATTCTACATTTTATATTAAACTGTCGCTGACTCCTCTTATTCTGAAAAAAGACACTGGAAATAAGTCATATTCAAGTGTCTGCACAACTCTGCTAAATGGTCCTTGCTCATGGCTATGGCTGTATCTCAGTTTTAAAGCAGTGATATTTACAGAAATTGATAAAACAATCAGAAAGAAGGAGTGGCATCTGCTATCCATCCTAGATTTTCCTTTGGGCAATAATAACTGTGCTGTAAGTTTTATTTTACTTTCTTTAGTATTTGTTTCCATTACTAACACAGAGCACTCTAATTTACTACACTAGAGCTGAAAAACCTGTTTGCAGGTGCCACAAGCACTACCGTGAAGTCAGTAGTGAGATTTTGAAGGAGGTTGTTATTCACATTACTTGAGGCAACAAGCAGAGAAGGAAGTAGATCAGCCCATTAGAGACCTTTTAGTGCTAAACAGAATGCAACAGTAGAAACTATATTTCAGAAAACAAATGTGAAGTGTCAGGGATGATGGGCAGGATGAAGCAACAACCTTCCTTTCTGTCTATAAATCTGGTGATAGCCACAACAAGAAAAAAGGAGGCAGCACTTAAGGGCTATACAGCTCACTCATGAAACAGGATTACTGTGATAAATACGTTTAAGAGGTGCACCTTTTCTCCTTCTGTTTTGGACAGACAAGAACTAGCTTCAGGAAGTAAATGTGTAATTTAATTTTCATGAATCAATTATTAACTAATTTGGAACTGCAGTCTAACAGAAATGCTGATATTAAACTCCCCTTCTCAGGTATAAATATACATACCTAATGCTACTTCAGCAATTCTATTTAAACTCTTTTGATTACCAAGATATTGAAAATCTGTATGGGAATTGATACTTTTCTTGATCAAATACAAACAATATGTAATAAATGTTTGCATATTCATAACACAATTGATGAAGTACACTCCTGAAAAATGAAAATTTCTTTACAGAATTAAATAACATATAATGGATATTCTGTAAATAATTCAGTGATATCCACCAGCAAATCCACAATTTGCTGGTTAAGAAACTCACCTTTGTTAAGACATTGGATGATTTAGCCATAAAATAGATGCAGAAATCTCAGCTACTTTAGATTGAGCATTTGGCATTGATTTTAGAGAACATAAAGAGCAATTTCAGCTTTCTCTCTCCATAGGATAATACAAGGACATTTCCATTAGAAGGTAAATAAAACTCGAACATAAATCTTGTTGCACCTTATGTTTCTTGTCAGAGGCACTAAAATAATAATCTAACAGGCTTATATTTAAATATCAGCAGAAACAAACCACTATAGGAAAAGACAATACGCATATATTCGGGCAGGAGAAATTAAAAGTTAATACAGAATACTTCTTTAGAGAAGTACTATTTGATGCCAGAAGAATATACTGTCAAATTTGTCAATACAGAGAAGTCTCAAAGCCATCCAAACCAAAGTAGTCCATAACACATCATAGAAATTTCAAAAGGAAGCCCTGCTAGGTTATCTAATGAAGATGAGTTCCCACGACTGCATTATTGAGTTTTAAACCAGTTCAATTCTAAATAATCTACTGACTGGACTTCCAACTGAAAATTCTCTTACTAGGCTTTCTGGTGCCTGGCCTTTAACCTGAGATATTATCTTTAAGTGGTACTTTTTTTTTTTTTTTTTTTTTTTTTTCCCCAATCTTAAGACATTCTTAATGAGTTCTTTCTGATCTCCCTCAGTCTTGTAAAGAACATTGTGCACAAAGGTATTCCAGAACCCTTTACAGAGCGAAAGCTTGAACATCAACTTGCTTAATAATTTCTGTAGGTACATATGCTTATCTTGTGGAGTCAGAAATACATCTTATTCAACCACAAGGAAATCAGAAAAAACTTGAGTTGGAGACTTCTTACTTTTTGCTTTCAAGAGCATTGTTTAGGCTTTGTGTTACACCACTCTCCTCCTCTCTTATTGAATAATTACTATCTGGGATACGAGCTTTTAAAAATACAATTGAAATACCTCATTTCGTGTTCCTTATACATAAATCATATTTTAGGCACACTGACAACTTACTTTCTGCCTTTTTGTTTAGGTTGCAGGATAGCATATGCCTACAATACTAATTCACACCCAGGAATTTATGTTCATCTTGAACAAGGGCATGTGGAAAAGTAATGGGACAGTATTTCAATCTTTCATTGAAGTTCTGATAGTATATTCACAAAATTTTTCTACTGTCTTCAATAAGTATTAGATCAACTTATTTAGAACCTCTGTAAGAGTCTGCTAGCTAATGTATCATGAGAAAGAACTTCCAAGTCCTAATCATAGAATGAATCATAGAATGATTGAAATGGGTTGAAAAGGACCACAATGATCATCTAGTTTCAACCCCCCTGCTATGTGCAAGGTTGCCAGCCACTAGACCAGGCTGCCCAGAGCCACATCCAGCCTGGCCCGAATGCCTTAAATGTATTATAACATTAGCACTGAAAAAGAGTGAAGGCATGCATAAAGGGCTCAATAAATTTATTATAAAACCCATTACTAATCATCATTTAGCATTTGCTCCTGAGACTGTTATGCTAAATTTATGGTGTTATGGTTTCTGTTCAACAGATTCTCTTAAAATATTACATAAAAGATTTAAAACTACACTTATAGAAACAATAGGAATCATAACTAATCACATGAAGAACAAGGATTTGCACTTTAGGATCATCCATGAAACCTTCAGAAAGGATTCCCCCCTACATAAAGGGGAAAAGTTTTTGTATTCATTTTGTGTCCTTGTGTCATTTTGTCTCACAAGTAGCTGAACAATAAAAAGTGTTTGAGCTACAAAGAGTTTAAATGAAGGAACTGACATAAGAATATACACTGTAACAAAACAATCATTTATGAGAGATCTTCTACAGAAATGCAATTAAAATGTCATATCAATATATTAACCCCAAGATAAATTTAAATGGCTATCAAGAAGCTTAGATTCCACTGCCAAGCAGGATTCCATTGCTGTCACTGAAGGCAATAGCAGTTTGGGGATAAATATATCCTTACACAGCTTTTATCCCTCTGGGATTTCAGTCAAATGCCAATCTTTCCAAAGACACTGTCCCTTTGAGGATCTCCTCTAATTTTTAGATTTCTTATCAAGATATTAGGGATTGAGCTACAGAGTTGTGGAAGTACTGACATTCTTATGGTACTAATTAAAATTTGATCAGACATCCGAGGATCAAAGTCAGATTTCAGATACTGTCTATAATGTAAAGAAATGGTTTATGCCATCTTTTTAAAAAACAAAGTTTCCAAGTAGAATTCAGGTGCAAAGACTTAATTTTAAACTAATAAATACACTGACTTTGAAAATGACAACTTGCACTCTGTACACATACTGATTGTGATTCCTTGACTCACTATTTGTTTTTCATGGACACAGACATGACAGCACTCAAATGACTGAACTCAGTGCAAACTTTGACCAAGCTACTTCCTGCATAATTCCAGAGAATCCCCTCTGTCTGTATCCCTCTCCAAACTCCCTTGCAGCCTGTATCCAACACATCTTAAAAGTATTTTCAGGTTTTGACACTTTCAGCTGAACAAGGTCTTTCTTTGATGTCATTCACCATGCTTCACTGCAAGAGACTCACTTTTTAACATCACTTTAAAATATTTCAGTCTTTTAAATTCTGACAGTATAGATTCATATCCTTGAGATACAGACAATGGTGGTCCTTAGTAAATGAACGCCATCTTCCACTTACATAGACTGAGTTCAGGCTTTGGGTAATACTGAATGCCCAGTTCCTGCTGACTTAAAATCTCATATGACCTGGCCCATTATGTATTATAAGTTTAATTTTAGACCGATTTAATTTTAAACTAGTTGCCACAGTAATGAAGGTTGTTCTGCAAAGTCATTCAATCAATTCAGATTCTACTCACTCCCAAGCAGATATCCATAACTGCATCTGGGAAAATGAAATTACTTTTTCTGACAGTTCTGATGTTTTCCTTTTGCTCATTGACGGTGTTACTGTCACTATATCATGATTTGGCTTACAATTTCTCTTGAAAATCTCAATTATAGCCTTCATACCTTATTTAGGAAAGGGTTAGGAAGTGAATGTCATTTAACTTTAGGAACAATGAAATGTTGAGAGCACATGAAGTCATAACAGCTGTTAGGAATGTATGTTATTTAACACTAACAAGAATAAAAGTGTAGGGAGTATGTGTAGCAATATTCCAGTCTCTAAAAGGCCAAAAAGAAGTTAACATTTCATATGATGAAAAAGGCTAGAGAATGCTGGGCAATTTGAGAGTAAATAACAACAACCCTCAGGTTATCACTAACCTTCACATCTCCTTCTTATTTAGACATATATCTAACTTAAGGGGGAGAGGAAAGCAATTTAGATCTCTAGAGACCTACATTTAATTAGTTTTTAATCTGTTTCCACACCCAGTGCCTTTGACGGTGATTTTTATCTTTAAATACATATAATTGGATGTGTCCTAATTGAGAAAGCCTACAACATGCATAACAGAACCACTAGGAGTTAAAATGCAATTTTATATTTTAACATGTCCATACTGAATTTAAAATCCAGTAAACAGGGTTTCATTGTTTGCTGGAGTAAATTCATGAAAATCAATTAACTTCCAAGGCACTGCTTGCAGTGCATAGTGTATGTGAAACGTTGGAAGCTTAGAGTCTAAGGACACCTGAAAAGCGTTGTTATAAAGGCAACAAAAAAAGAAAAAATCCCCTACTTATTTTGCAGTACCTCTGGAAAGGTCAACTTGACAGTGGAAGGAGAGGGGCAATACGACCATATATTGTCACGAATATACAAAACTTTAAGTCTAAAATTTAAACATTGCAAATATCCACTCAAATCAAAATAATTTGAATTCAAATTAAAAGTCAGTCCTCAAAAAGATAATCAATAAACTGTCTATCAAACAAAATGATTTCAAGATATATTTTCTGTCAACTCTACTTTTCAGCACTTACATTTGGGTACGGGTACAATTTTCTTGTAGAAATATTCTTTTGTACAAAGTAATATATATCAATATAAGGATGTCAGCTGGGACATTAAAAATACAAATGTTTACTTCAGAGAGCAGAGAGAAGTTTATTCTTTTGCTGGAATAAAACTAGAAGTTACATCAAAAATGAGACTACTCTCCTGTACACCTAACTCCTTTTTTATTATGATTATCACTAAATAATTTATTTTGATTACATATATATATATATACATATATATTTTTTTTTTTACGCACTTTGGAAATAAATATCTCCTGCAACCAGATTTAAGTATCTAAGCATACTCTTGACATTGTAGATTTGGATTAAAAACTAAGCAACAACAAAAATAAAAATATTCACTAATTTGTGACTTTCCAACATCTCTTCCTTCACATTCTCTCTTTTTCTCTCTCTGTTGTGCAAGCTAATTCTACAATGTTTTAACTGAGAAAGGATATGTAAGAAGATAATTATTGTTCTCTAGACATATAACATTTTTCTTTCTCAGCGAGGCAAGAAGGCAGCTATGGAAAAGAAAATCTGAACTAGGATATATATTAAAATATCATTTCTTGTCTCTGGTAATATTTCCTGATAATAAAATTATCTTCTCTTGCATTTAAAGCAGCTTTCTAAATGGAAACAGCAGCTGTTTTTCTATCAGGGGCTTATAAATCTTTTTATTTAATTTCTAGAGTATATTTGCTTTTCTGATTATATGCTTTGATTTCTTATTTGTACTCTTAATTAAATAATCAAGCTAGGACTCAACTTTAATTCAGCGACCTATCTTTTATGATGTCAATCAGCTGTATAAAATGAGCTTTTGTATACAATAAGAAAGAATAATCCTCAATCAAGACATTGGTCTGTGCATACAGTATAACAGAGAAACACAGTAGAAAACCTTGAGCAAAGCCCTTACATCTATACTGTATACATAGAGATGCATCCAAAATGTAACACAGCTACTTCACAATGGTGTCGTGTATCTCATACAGCATTTTTCTGCACCATGTTTAGAAAGGCCCGGGGAATTGTTTGAACTGTGTAGAAAAAGGTAATCTAAGTGTTTGTCTCCCATTTACCCACAGGAAAACAATAAAATCCTAATATGAAAACAAGGAAAGCACAAATCTATCATATAATGACTCTCTATCGATGCACAGTATTTAGCCTGCTGTCTCAAGGAGAAATCTTTTCTCCAGACTTGCTGTACTATGATCTGTCTGCTGCTCTGTAAATTCAAAGCATCCATCCAAGCTCTGTATGGTCTAGTATGAGTTTGCAGAAAGTATTCTAACCATGACAGCTTTGGGTATTAGTGCTAACTAGTTTTACACCCTAGAGAAGCACGCTACAAACACAAGCAACTTGAAAGAATATTCCTGTACATTAGCAGAATGAACAACTCAACTAGCAGCAGAAATTATACCATCTTGCTCAGAAAATGAGTCTTCTCCAGAGAAAATTATGTTAAGTGGAACTACATTCATTCTTTTAGTGTTGTGTTACTACATTTAAAGTTAGCTCAGGTATTCTTAAATGTACACTATCATCTGGAAAATCAACAAATTTTCAGATGCTCTGAAGATGCTGCTTAATAAAAATAAGTGCCAATCACTGTAGTTTGGCATCTGGTTAAGCGGTGATCTTAACACAAAGGAAAAGGAGAGGCAACCCTTCCTCTGAAGGAGAACTGCACATTGCAAAAATATCTGTGTCAGGTAAGATGAAGAGGAGTTTTTATACACCAACTCTGAGTTCTGATGACCAGAATGTGGGAGTGCCAACATATAAAGGGCAAAAGAAGGATCAACTATTGGTAGTAGCTTTGTGAAGAATGTAATTAAACATAAAAATCATAAATTCAACAGAATAAGAATTTGTACAAAAATTGCCCTGATGAGGACACGGGCAGCACAGCTAAATTTGCCAACAAACCTGAAACAAGAAACATGAGAAGGAGGATCTAAAAAACATCACAAAATACAATAGTAGAAAAATTCAAACGGAGTGTTCTTTTAGAATGGATGTGTTTTTCCACTGATAAGCAATTCCAAAACCTTGTTGAGAAAAAGAAGAATTTAAATAACTTGTCAGTTTGGTGAAATTAAATAGAGAACAGTTGATCATCTCCAGTTATCCTTTTGCTTCTGAGCACGCATTTTTGGCATTTCATGGCATATTTATGACTTAATATAAAATGGATGCGAGTGCTTAACACATGGGAGTAGAATCTTTTCATATTATTAGTGTACTGCACAGATACATGATCACTCACAACCATATACAGTCTAGTCTCATACCCAATGATTCTATATCTCTCTGCTGGAAATAGCTAATATATTTTGAGCTACTCAGAATAAATCT
This sequence comes from Meleagris gallopavo, assembly GCF_905368555.1. NCBI lineage: Eukaryota > Metazoa > Chordata > Aves > Galliformes > Phasianidae > Meleagris > Meleagris gallopavo. The sequence goes on along the minus strand of NC_139414.1, from coordinate 10,700,749 downwards.
GGCTAAGGCGTATGACATAGAAGGACACTACTGACAATTTTTAAAAAGTGGCAAATATGAATATTTTTCATGACACTTTTCTTCTGCTAAGTATCCTTTAATACTTTGATTGGATTCGTTAGATTTCTGTGAATGTCACTGAATACATTGGAACAAGAGAACATATTCTCTGAACTTCTGCCACAAAATTAACTGCCAATAATGAGAAGCAGATACTGCTTTGTACTAAAATAGACAGATGGTCAGTTAATCTTAGGCCTTGGCAAAAAACAAAAGAAAGCATTATAAATAATAAAATAAATGAACGTATCAAATCCAGTCTGTCTTAGTCTGGATAGATAAATTAAACTCTACTCATGTTATTTTTGTCCAAAACCAGAAAGTATATTGAACAAATAAAAATCCCCAATGAAGAATTTTCTTAAGCCAGAATTATCTGCTCATATTGCTCCAGCAGATGTCAAGTAGAATTGATAACAATATTGAAAAGACTGATATTCTTTACAAGAAGTCCTCTTAAATTTTAAGTGTTCTCTAAAAATTTACTGGCAAGCTATAAAACTAGACTTAACTTCATTCCCAAGAAAGTTTGAGAGCAAAAGGACCTATGATTAATCAGTCATACAGTATTTCTGACAACTGAAATTCAAGTTCATTTATTTTATATTCATGTATTTATGTAAATGTAAATAAAAATACTCAAAAGATACAGAAATAGAAAGAAATATTGGAAATGCTCTGTAATTAGTGTATTACCTTCCAGGTTGCTCTTATCTCGTCTTTGCTTTGCAGTTGCAGAGAATTATGAAAGCACGCAAAAAAGCCACTTCATATGTGGTTTTTAATTCAATCAGCCCCTCTACAAAAGAAGTAAAAATACTATTTGGCATTTGTTTCTCTTATTCAAAGTTGGTGGATTAATAAAAACTCTTCCTAAGAGCGGAGGCGTGCCATACAACGTAGATGTCTTTATTCTTATCAATAATTCCTTCTTTTATAGGCCAACAACAAAGATATTAAAAAATATTTTTTTTAAGGAGGGCTATCCACCCATAGTTATGCTCCTAATTGTAGCAGTTACAAGTACATATATAGCAACAAAAAATAAAAAAAAAACTAAATAAAGGAGTAGAAAAACTGAGTCCAATATTTTTTCTTCAACTCCTTTCATTCCTGAAGTTAAACTATATTCAATGCATTCATTTTGTTCATTAACTAAAGTTCATAAAGGCTCATAACAACTGATTGAATGCTTTCAGAGTAGAAAGATTGGGATCTTTTTATCCTTTCCGATCCTGTACTGCAATGGAAAAAAGGTCATTCTTTTGTCTCTGAAGTTCTTAATACTTCCACCAGCAATAAATATCTCCAGTGCTCATGTTCAAAGCCAAGAATAAGATGACAAAACTACAGTTTCAATACTTTCAATAGCCACAATTATAAACAAATAAAAGGAGGAAGACTGACACAAATGGAATAAGCAAAGAAGGAACAAATTAGGGAACTGAGTTATATGAAGGAAATATGAAAATTGAAATTACTGAAATTATAAAATGCATACAGAACTTGAACACTCTTTCTATTCCCTGGTGAGGCAGCCAGATATTCTTAATTAGAATTCAACCATCGCTGATTTTCATCTGTTGATGCAAGCTACTTATACCAGGTAGATTTATATAAGGAAAAAAAAGGAACACACATTGTTCCAATTAGGTGATATAATGCATTCTTACTACCTTAAAAGTTTAAATTCATAAAGTTTTTTTTATCTATAAGCAGATCACTAAATTTAAGCCAGCAACTTATTTGAATACAATAACCCTCTGGAACCCAAGTAACCAAAGCAAGGATTCAGACCCTGCATTCGCTATCAACCATCTTTTCATTAGTGGACGAAACAAGTAACTGCCTTTGAAAAACCACCTGCTCAGTTTGGGAACCACACTGGACCCTGACATTACAAACAGAGCAAGCTACCAAAATGTAGCTAAAAAAATACCACATTAAGCAAAAAAAGCTACTACTTTTCATTTTTTATTGCTATGACCAGAAAAACCCAGGCAAGGTGTTAGAGAATCTTCCCATTTCACTGCAGACAGCCTGGTCATCTCCTTTTAGGAGTAACAGCATGTGGCACAGCTGTTCCAACATTTTCAGCCAAGACGAGAAGTTTAAATAAAGACCGATTGTGAAGGCAAACAAATTCAACTCAGAGCTTTCACAGGCAACTAAGCAGAGGTTTGCAGCTATTTTTGAAATTTGTATGTAGAATAATAAATTGGAAATATGTAAAAGATGAAGGGAGAGCATACACAGATGAGTACTTCTGTTTTCTAGAAACTACAGAGAAGAGCACGCTGATCGACCCTATGATAAACAAATAGTAGAAATGAAATAAAAACCAGGAAACAACTCATCAGTGATTGTCAGGTTATTATTTTATAAGCCTTTTTTTCCTATTTCAAAATGAAAAGGTCATTGTATCACTAGGACAGCTTGAGGCTTCAGTGTTAAAAATCAACTTTTTTGTTCCCCATAGGTTGGCCTGGAAATGTTATTCAAAGGACAGACCTGGAATCACAGCTATAGCTTTAATCACAAAAGTCAGAATCCCTCTGCTTATTCTTTCCTTTTTGTCTCATTTCTATTTGTTTTATTTTGTACTGCAGCAGGAAAATTAGTTATTCCTCTAGCACGGCTATACCACTCTCAGGCTATGTTCAGGCCTCCTCACCACCCTCAAAACAAAACCTCTTGGCACAAGGCCAACTAAGGTGTCCAAACTCCATACAAGAAATATTTCACGTGCCTTTAAATTGATATACAAACTGTTGTTCATTTTCATGTACTCCCATTTCATACGTATTTTTAAAAAACAAGTCTATAACCCAGAAACAGAAATGTATGATCAGACAGTGCATTTGCTTGGAACACCTTGAACGGCTGTACAATTCAGTACATATGGTGATTTATGACGGACTCCTTAATGAGCCAGTTTGAAGCAGATTTCAGCAGTCTTTCTCCTTGTAACTAGCACAAAGATGCCTGAATATATCAATGTTAGACTGCAAATCATTGAACCTTCCATGGGTTGGAAGGGACCTTAAAGATCAACAGTTCCTTATCTGTCTTGTGCAGGGGGTCCCAGGCCTGGATGCAGTGCTCCAGTTAGGGACTCAGGAGGGGAGAGCAGAGGAGGACAATCTCATTCCTCGCCCTGCTGCCACCACCCTGTTGATGCAACCCAGGATGCAGTTGGCCTTCTGGGCTGCAAGGACACACTGCTGACTTGCATCAAGCTTTTCATCCATGAGAACCCCTAAATAAGAAAATCAATTTTTAAATAGAAAATATTGAGAAAGATTCAAAGGAAGAACTTAAAAAAGAAAAAAAAAAAGCAGCAAAGCAAAAATCTTTTTCCTGTGCTTTTGGTATCTCTTTGGTGTCTGTTATAAAGTTTGAGAGAAGGTAGAGAGGAGAAAAGTAACTGAACTGCAGTCACTTGAGGGAATTAGTAGAAAAAAATCAAGGAATAATATTTTAAAGAGGATTAGTACTTTAACCTTCACAGAAAGTGACATATAGTTCCCAGTAGTTAGAAGTCCAGTTGTATTTGTTGGGAGCTTTATGAGTCAATTTTCCAAGTTTGAGGGGAAAACATGTTGGCTAACAGAATAGGAAGAGGACTGTTTTCCACTTTTCTGAGCTAGTTCACAAACAAACAAAGCAACATAAGAAAAACAAACAAACAAACAAAAAAAAACTAAAAAAATCTCTTTTTCTACTATCACTGGAAACAGACGACCAGCAGGTTTTAAAAAAGCTCCTGAAATTCTTTAACTTGCGCATTCTGTCAAGTCCTGCCTCTCCTGCTACACAGGATGTTTAAAATCCAGCCAGTGGATTTTATAACTGTGTGTTTATCATACTGTGCTGCCATTCAGCTGGAATTGCATATCAAGCAAAAGAGCTGGAGTTGCTTAATCACTTGTTCTAGCAAGCAAACAATTAATATTAATTACAGTCTTCCAAGTATCATTTAGCTTCTTACCCTTCCTGGTGCTGATTACTTTGTATCACTTTTGTGCAAGGAGCTTGTTTTACATTCATTTATGGTACATGAAACCCTGGAAACACATCCATGCGTTTTGCATCATAAGCAAAATGATATATGTGATGCATAAAACATAAATTTGGAATATATGTACTACTAAGACATGCCAGCTAACATAGTTTCAGTATAAGTATACCTAGTTTAAAGCCTCTATACAGAAAATTTGCAAGTCTAGAGTTAACAAGTAATTAAAGTGTCAAAATACATAAATATCTAAGAGGCAGATATCTAAAAATCTTAAACACAAGAAGTAAAAACACTTCTTTGTCGTTAACCTTTCAAAGACTGAAGACAGGAGGTAATGTCTGGATCTACGAACTGGCTAAAGGATGCCAGTATCTCTTCTGAAATTACTGTTCAGTCAGAGATGAGGGAAAGCATAATCAAACAAAAACAGTGCTTTCTCTTTCTCCAAAACCAGTACACAAATAATGTTCTGATTAAACAGATGCTGCAATACAGTACTAATTCAAAGTGGATTCATTTAAAAGCAGTGGCATTTTCTACATTTCACTTTCTAGGGAGTTAGAAACCTCTCAATTAGCATGACAAAAGAAAAATGAAGAGCTGTTTTCAGATGCTGATCTGCACTCTATTCTGTCATCAGCCAACTGGCAAAAAGAGATGCCTCCTTACCTGCACAGGGACTCCTAGAGGAAAGCTCACAGTCTGATTGCAAGATGGAACTAATCTTAGTGCTTTAATAACAGGAAGTGAAACACTGTTAGATTACAGTAAAATAGCTTTAATGTTTAGTGGTTTTGGGAAACATGAGAGGTTTGTTCTCCATGAAGAAATTACCCATGAATTACAGAAAATATATATAAAAGAAAAGAATATTTTGGAAATGTGTAAGAAAATTGGACACACTGGAAAAATTTCATGACAGACTAGGACTCAAAATGAATAAATGAAGAATTCAAGGTCATTTTAATCTGGGGTACTGCAGTATTCATATATTGAACATCATCTGACTGAAGGAAGGAGCTTGTCAGTATTACACAGTTTTAGCCAGGATATAATTAAAATATCAAATCCCAGACTATGAGTTGTAAGACATCATTTTAGGAGGGCAGTTTCTAGCATTAGATTAAAGGCCTGGAATACACAGCAGTGACTAAAATCAACGGTTCTGGCCATAAATAAGACAGTTAAGAAATTATCTGTCATACAGCTGCAAAGTCATCACAAGAAAAAAAAAAAGAAAAAAAAAGAAGAAATAAGACAATATAATTAATGAGGACTATACAATAAAACTAAAATCAATCAACTGATGATACTGATGAGGAATACAAATCACTGTGATTCTGGGATGCACAGAAGTAATAGTTTGTGTAATCACAGATCAGATTTTCTATAATGGAGTGGGAAGGCAGACAAGAATGACTAGGCATCATCCTTTAAGTTCAGAGAAGAATGAATGGACACCGAGTAACAAATATTCCTGCAACAAAACAGAACAGGGTAATGAGATCTCTACCACTGATAAGAAAAATAAGCAATGAGGTTTAAATTGCATCAAGAAAGGCAAAAGACAGACATTAGGAAAAGCCTTCTTAAAGTAAGAAGGGTAAATCACGGAATATACAGCTGAGAAAGGTTGTAAAACTTCTCACATTGGATAGACTCAGTCATTACTGATAAATTTTTGGTTAGGTTAGGTTTTGATGGAATGGAGTGGGAGCATTAAGTTCATGTCATCTTAAAATCTCAGAATTCTATTTTTACCTTCTTCCCTGTTCTCTGCCTTTCATCAATCATCAATATCAGTTGAATAAAATTGAATGAAACAATATTCTCACTTGTGTGAATTTCCATGAGCTCTTTGCTTTACAGCAAGGCACATAAGAATGAAAACAAAAATATCCTTTTCCAGCTCTAACACTAGAGATCCCACTTGTTGAGATAGCCTGGTAAAGGTGCTGTATGTGAAACATTTGGACTGCTTGAAGACGTAAAAAATCCATTTGATTAAATTTCTTAATCAATATTTAAAAAGAAATGCCACAGCCATCAGCACCTAGCTCAGTAATGTTTAAAATTATTGGACTAAATATCTTCCACCAAGCACACAAACTGCAAACGTTCCATTGATGTGAGTTATGCTGTCACTAGGACAGCATTAAATTCTCTAAGGCACATCTTAACTGTGGGGTATAAAATGGACCCTAAACATCTATCTTAAATGGTCTTTCAGTCTGCCATGCCTCCTCACCCAGACAGTCAGCTTTGCAGTCTATATAATCACATCCTTATCACAAGTTTCTCATCTCTGTATAGTTTGTTGCCTGTGAAACTTCGGCAAGGTAGAAGGTGGAAGTTACATTAATCTGTCTTCATAAAGTCCCTTCATCTCACTGTTAACTAAGGAACCACAGTTACACTTTTGAACAGTAGATAAGAATGGATGCTTCTGGAATGTAAGTTTCTTTTACCCTACTCACTGGCACTGAGGCTTAGCAGCTGGCGTAACGGAGGCCTGGAAGGACATTCTTGACAAGCTAACTTCTTCCTTTCTAGCCACAGCAAAACTCAGAAACAATAGGTCTACTTCTTGCCATCTTGCTTCACATTCACCTTCATTTATTGCACCTGTCTATGCCAGAGTATAGCTCACAGTAATTATGTGCATCTATATTTTTTCATATAGTTTGAATTCATAAAACAACCAGCCCCTTCTCCACAAGCAAATTCAAATTTGAGTTTTCAGTGTGTGATCATTGCCAACTGATGTTTGCACAATCAAGTTTTAATAAAAGACAATTTGAAAGATAGCCCTTCCTCCTTTAAAATAAATATTTGGAAAGCTTGGTGGGCAGAAGATTGTGAGAAGACTGAAAGGGAAATTGACAAAAATGATTAATATAACTTTCAGAAAGAAATAATGCCTAAAGGTTAGCAGCTGCAAAGATAAATTGCCCCTAGAAGGGACGGATCCTAGTTACAGAGAAATGAGCTATCACTTTTGGATAGCTTAATTTATAAAAGAAACAAACTTCTGAGCCTAGAATTATTTATAGAGAGATATTACAAGAAGCATGTCCAAGATGTTAATAACAATGAAGGAGAACAAGGAGGGATAATGGTCAGTTATCTGTCAAGAGACTTTTTGTTTAAAACTGCAGATCAACTGCTTCTTATTATATAAAGAGAATTTCAAACATCGGAATATTCACTCTCATTGAATTGGTAAGATTATCATCTATGTTTTTAAGGCTGCGAAGAATACCTCAGTGAAAGGCATCCTTTGCTCTTTGTCACAAAACAAATGTTTCCAATCACACCTGGCAATGGGGAGGAGATACAGCACGCTTCACAAGAACTTCTATTGAATAAAACATGTCTGGCCCTATTTTACTTCAGTTGGGAAATGAAGACTAATAAATTAGACAGCTTCTCCACGCTAATGCATACTTGCAGATGGAAGCCCTGGGCTTTTTCCCCCTGATGTGTCTGAAGTGGAATTGCAGTTTCACAGTGGGTTGGTGTCTTTGCAAGGGAATATATCATATTACTGAATAAATATCCACGGAGAGACAGTTTGTTAAAATAAATAAATTATCAAGCCCTTGACACATGGTAACACTCAGGGAATCAAAAATGCTAAACTGGATGGTCAGTTGCTGTCTGGACAGCCACAGGATTCTCTGTTGCAAAGGTCCTGGAGATGGTGCCTTTAGTTGGAATGGGAGAGCCATCCTGAAGCTTCCAGCATTTCACCTGTTCAGGCATTGCATGGTAAGGTGGAGCGTGAGCCAAGAAGGAACTATTGTTCCTATTAAACCCTTCAGAGCGGGCTATCAGCTACCACAGCTTCACCCCTAGCAGCTTTCCGTCTCTTCCCTCTTCCTTCCCTCACAAAGAAGTTGAACTCCCTTTAGGAAGGCGGCCGTGGGTAGGTCCTGAAGGGGCTGCATGATACTCCCATTACAGCATATAGGCTTAGACAGGCCCATGCTGAGCTTCTGGGCTGTACAGGAGCTCAGCTGCTGTTTCTTCTGAAAATATCCTACCAATAAACAGAGGGATTCGGCTCTTTTGACTGATGCCTTTTTCAAGCATTTAATTTGTTAAGACATTAAAAATAAAATAATGAGAATCTGACAAGTTATTTTAGCATAACTGCCTAAGGTTACTACCATTTTGGCTGAAATGAGGAGTGGTATGATTACAGCTGAGGGGAAAAAGCAGCCAAGTTGCGGAAAGCCATGATAGTGAGTTAGTGTATTATAAAGATGTTAAACCTGAATTATTTTCTAATACTCTTTCCTCAATATTCATAATAAATTTCAATGCATAATGTGTCAGTATCTGTTCACATGAAAATCTAAAGATTGAAAATACATTACAGTAACACACATGTCACTGGGAAAACTTCAGTGACCTTTAGGTAACAAAAAGCATAGCCTTTTACTTTAATAGACTCTGACAGTATTATAATTCTATCCTGGTTAACCACAAAATGTGAATTATTACGTATTTTAATCAGGTCAACTAGGATAGGGGGAGGATTTTAAAACAAGCACAAAGAACTTTAGTAGATTACATAAATCATGTTCTGAATTTGATAGGTCTGAAACACAAAAAGAATTACTGAGGCCTTTCAAAGAAGGACTCGTGAATGCAAAGCGTAATGATTATATTGGAGTCAAAGAATGGAAAAGATGTGGATTTTATTTTTAGCTCCTCAAAGTAAATTTTCATTTTGGGGACAAAATTGCTAGATTAAGACATATCACAGGCAAGGTATCTCGCCAGTCAAGCAGTCTCCAACCAGTCATCCTGGCATAGCATGCTACTGCACTGTGTTAAGCAGCAGCTGCAAATATACATGTTAAGGTAATCACAATCACCATCTTTAGCGTATTAATATCCTTTGCATGCTGTATTAGAAAGGCAAAAATTCAATTCTCAGTCAGATCAAACACATTCTTATTTACAGTCCTTAGAGTTACCACTTTCCATGGGAAGCAGACCTTCTGCAAGTATCCTCCTAGTGATTAGAAAACTGAAGTAACTTTTAATCTCAAATCCCACCTCACCATGGCTTGCATTAATGGTTTCCTTAGTTTAGCCTCTGCGCTGCATCACAGCCCAGCACAACTGATCACGGCCAAACTGCTGCAACTGAGTTCTGAGAAACTTGTTAACCAGTAGAGGAAGAAAGCAGACAAAAGAGTCAGTTCTCACAGAGACCAAACCCATATGTAACATACCTTCTGCTTCTAGAAAGTAAACACCATTGCAATCTCAGGCACACGAGAATCCTTTTGATGCAAGGATTAACAAAGCTAGGAGGATTTGACACTTCGATTTTTCTAAATAATCACAAGTGGTGAATGTACAAGTTACACAGCCAAATGATTAGGAATAATGAAGTTTGGGCCCATCAAACTCAGTGCTCTACAATAGTAAAGATCATTCCAATCAGATGGTGGATCATGTTGGTACAAGTGGTAGCTTGCTTAGCTTGGGTACTATTGCAGATGTTGGTTGTGATGTAACTAAGTTGTCATCACGACAATCACACAGACAATTAATCCCTTGTTTGCAACAACATTGCCAGATGAAAGATGGTTTGAGTTTTAACTGTTGATCACTCATTTTCTTTAGGAATTGTCCCTTTGGGACAATGGAGTGTCTCGAAGTGGGAGTACCAAAATTATTCCATCATTCTACAAGAGATAAAAACTGGTGAAAAATGTTGGTTTTTAAAGTGTACGTTAGTTCAACAGTTTCAGAAGGGAAATTGTGAACAGAAGCAGAATTCAGACAAGTTTCATATTGCAGTTGAAAAATCAGGATAGTTTTACTGCACTAACTTGAAAAAAGTGTCATAAAATATACATTAAACTATCTATCTGACAAGAAACAACAATAAGCCATCATTTATTGTAAGTAATTTCAACTTAAAAGTTATCTATTACCTCTGTTATTTTACAGTGTGAAAATGCTTCTTATGCAACTATGATATTTCAACATAGCTTTCAATATCCTTTGTAAAGTACTAAAAGGGAAACAATGCAGTTACAAACTAAGTGCAGTAAATTAGAATTAATGAGCAGAAAGTCTTTGCTGCTGCATAATGCTACCCTTTCAGAAGAATCCTATATCATAAGGCATTGCACGTGTACATGGAAATTCATTAATGCTACACCAAGAATAGATCTCCTGGTTGCCTATACAATCTTTTACTCACCATATACATTTTGTCCTTTGAATACGAATTGTAATGAAACCAGAAAAATCTCTGTAAGGTAGCAAATTAGAAATACTGTGGATATTATCTTACAATGAGTATTTTGCAGCTATCTAAAAGGCTCATCTTCCTCCTTTCTCTCCACCTTGGCAAGATTTATGCTCGTTACTTGTCTTTACCCAAATTAGGTAAAGTCATGCTGTAGATATCACTCTTATTCTAATTCAATCCCTCACTCTTGAAATATTTGTTCACGATACAATCCCATATTTTATTCTTATAATATCCTTTATTCTCAGTAGATACAAGTAATATTTCAGCTTCTTTTTACAGTACATGACAGCAAATTCTAGAGAATTATGCTGCAAAGTGATTGGATCATGTCACTCATTTCTTTCCTTCCCTTCACATTTCCATCTTTGTCTTCAGACTCTCCTCTTACCATACATATTTTATTTATTAAGATTTGAAAAGTTCAGTTTGGATTCTAGAATTATTTGAAGACAAAGTCAGCATATATCCCGTATTCTTTTAAGTAATTTCTCACAAAACATATGAAAAGTGGTTTGGAAAATTTTCCTTCACTATGTCATCACTAGAAGTGATCCAAACAGGAAGTGTAGCCGTAAGGACAATTCTGAAAATACCCTGTTTAGAATGCTTATTCTGTCAGCATACTAATATCCATCTACAGTTCATTAATCTTCCTATTCTGTTGCCTCTCACCGTTTACAACAAATTCTTAGGGGCAGAAACTCTTCTTTATGATGTAAGGAACCTAGGAAAAGACGAACTTAACTAATATTGGCACATAAGCAAAATCATAAGATGCCCAGGGAACAGTCTCCTAAAATGAATACATAGAAAGTATGTCCCAGCAATATTTGCTAAGCAAAGTAATAGAAAATGCAAAACAGAAATCTTTTATTTCATACTAGAATCACTGACCCTACAAGTAGAAAATAAAATCAACAAACAGAATTTGAAACCTGTGTTCTTTATCATCAGGGCATGCTCAGTAGATGCAAAAAGGTACTGCACAGATATTTTAAAATGTATCCTCACCGTGGGACAGAGTTTTGATAACTGATAAATTTAAATGATTCAAGGGAAAAGTAAAATAAAATAATATATAATGTAATACAACGTTTAACAGTAAAACTATATTAAGTTTTGTTGTTGCTTTTTTTAACTGGCCATTATTACTACAGTTACAAGATGAATACGAACTACAGTAAAATTTCAAACATTTAATGAAGTATCAAGCTTTGATAACTTTGTTCCCAATATATTTATGCCACTGAATCTAGAAGAGAAAATTAATCAGGGTGGAAGGCTCTGCTTTACTACAGCTGGTAGGCTGAGAAATCCATCTGCACAGCAAGCCAGCATCATAGAAAATTAATGTACCATACCTTAAAGTGAGAGACCACAATATGTTTACGTATGGCTGCGTTTCTAGTAAAATCATAAAAAGATCTAGTCTTTATTTTCATATTTTGGAGGCACTGACAGGAAAATATAGTCAGACATACATTTGAAATAAGATTATAAAAGAGCAACAAGCAAAATACATTACCTATAAATTAGCTTTTTCTCTTTACAGCAAAGTCCTGTAGCTACATATGAACTCTAATCATTGACCATTTTTTATGGGTTACTATAGGAAGGTCCACACTTCCTTAACCATCTCTTATGTATGACTTCTACAGAGTTTGGATCTAGACTGGAGATAGAACTCAAGGTGTTGGAGTTTAGGGATTTGCAGTCCCATTCTTTTTGCAACTAATCCCCACATACCTTCAATATATATATAAAGAATTCATTCCTGAAATCTAGTCTGCTATTCACACACAAAACAATGAACGTAAGAAGATTAGATTTGTGGAACTGAAAATAAATATAATTTTCAAGTAGTAATGGAAATATCTTTTTCCCCTGTTCATTGCAGAGAAGTTGGTCTAGATGATCTTGAGGTCCCTTCTAACTCAAATGATTCCATGACTCTATATCATGCATTTTAAAAATCCAATTTTTTAAAATACATATTGCATGTCCTTATCATAGATAAATATTATAAAGAAAAAATCAATCAAAAAACTTGAATAGATTTCTACTCACGTTTTGTTATTAGGTCTCCTTCCAGTCTGGCTTGTTATATACATCCCATCTCTTTCTCTTTTATTCCTAAATAGAATATTGGGGAAAAAAAAAAAAAGTTAATTACTAAGTATCAAGCAGCAGAAATTACATAAAATTAAGCTCCTATAATCCAAGTTGTCAACTACAGGCATTTCTGCAACACTAAAGCCATAAGAAATTTCATGTTTAAACAAGTCATAGCTGTAATTAGTTACACCTGTTCCTAAATTTTCCAAAATTTTCTGATTGGAAAAAAAGAACATTTTTCATTATATTCTTTTCTGTCACAGGAAAAAGTTTCACACACATGGAAAATCTTTGGATGCCAATAAATCAACAATTTATTTATAATTCAGACTATCACTGTATGTAACGACCATAAACTACAGCAATAAAATTAAACATGAAAAAAACAAAAAAGTAACACTCTGACAGGAAAATAAAAGAGAGACAGAAAGAGAGAGAGAGACAGAAAGAGAGAGAGAGACAGAAAGAGAGAGAGAGACAGAAAGAGAGAGAGAGACAGAGAGAAAAAAAGAAGGAAAGAAAGAAGGAAAGAGTTTATTCAAGAGACTAAAAATCCATTTTCAAGGAACACACCTTGAAACTTTGAATTCTACAACACAAGGAATTATTTCAATATCAAATTATTGTAGCATTATCTATATAACTACATATACGTCATATTTTCAAAGACTGTACAGTACAAAAAACTTCAAATTTGTACAATCACACATGCATTGGACATGTTGGAAATGTCTCAGCATTGACACCCACAAAATTTTTTTTGTTTTTTTGCTTCCCGTCAGTTACTTTAAAGGGAAAATATTATCTGTTTAAACAGCAGGTAATCACACAACTATAAGATACAAATAACTTCCCTAATGTTCAGTTACTTAATGAAGATAACTAATGATAATACCACTTTTATCCTACTGGCATAAAGATAGCACAAACATGAAAAAATCTTTCTGTACATGAAAGCCAATGTTTTGAACCAGAGAGAAAACATCATATAGAAAATTGTTTTTTTCTGCACAAGAAAATCATTTCTAGATGCTGATGAAAGCTCCTTATGATTTAGAAATTATTTTTGTAGACATTCATATTCATGCATGCGTGCCTACGTTCTTGATGCAATTCCTAATAATCTATTTTCTTAGTTACTAATCACAGAATTAGTTAAATTGCCAATACACATTGCTTTCTGAAGTCACCAGCATAGGATTTAGCCCAATAATTCTCCTTAGCATGAGCTGGAAGAGTTTTCTACTCCTTGTGCTAACATGTACCTGTTACCCATTCACTAGCTCCATACTACATTACTTGTTTAGGTTTTGTTATCATTTAACATCAAAATATGAAACATCCTTAATATCAATTTAGCACTTTTCCAAATTCTTCTCTCAACCTCTTTTTTTTTTTTTTCTTTCTGTATTTAACCTTTTATTTCACCACAAGAATTCTTTAGGCTTTTTGTGGGAGATAAGAGCTCTACATCTCCTTTGCATTAATCAAAAAAACCACACAGTTTTAGGATCTGCGTTGACATCTAAAGAAAACAGCCTGAAATTAAACAATAGGAGTTTCTAGGATCTGACTATTGTTCTGTGATGTTCCAAACGTTTTATAAGTAGATCACTCAAACACCACATCTGGAGAGAATAATATAGAACACAAAGTTCAATTTGAAGTTCTACCTGTTTTTTCCCCATGCTGAGTAGGATACAAATACAAAGAAAAACTACAAATAACTCTTTTCTCTTTAATTAGTTATAAAAATGAGCTGCCTTACTGCCACAGTGCATGAACTTTGTTAAAGTATTGTTCCATGCAAGCAGAAGTAGTTTATATAGTGAAAGCAGTAGCATCCAGTTCTGTTTCAGAACTCTTTCTTGTTTGTATGTTGTTCTCTCTCTCTTCTTTTCTTTTTTTAATAGAAATGGTAGGGGAAAAAAGGTATAAAATAGCATAGTCAGGAAGCACAACTGTGTAACTATACTTAGAATTGCTGTTTTCACTGGAGTGCCTTCATTACAGTCTGCCATAGATATTCATAGCTGCTCATATTGCAGATGGTATCTTGGGATAATATTAGTGAATTTTATATGAATTGGTTTTAGGCTGAACGTTACTTGAACCTAATCTTCTATCACTAAGTGTCAAACACTAGACAATGTCATTAGTGCAATTAATTAAGCAGCTAATGGATTGTGCAGAGGATATTGAATTATGACGCTTTGGAATTGCATAGTATGAAGTGTCATAACCAGGTCAGTATGAAATACTTGTATCCATCATTAAAACACTATTCAGTACAACAGAGTGAGGACTGACTAAATCATCCAGTGGAGATCCAGCTATTAGTTTTCTATTTCTGCCTAGTGTTGAACTATAAACAAATTTTATTTCTCGATTTCCTCTCTGAATATGAATTCTACATGAGCGCTTAAAAGCAGATGTGGTACAACGGTCCTACTGAACAACTGGCTGCACTTTAACGCTATTTTTTTTTTTTCTTTTCTTTTTTTTTTTTTAAACCAAGCAAGTGCTGCTCTACAAAACTGGGAAACACGATGTTACAAATCTTTAGCCAGTACCTCATACAGGTTTAAAGACAAACTGGTTAGACATGCGTTCATCAAAATTACTTGAGGACAGGAAATTATTGCTGAACTACATGAAAAAAGATGTGTTATCCTTGAAATGTTCATGGAATGCCCTATCCAGAAATCATTACAAACAGAAATTCAGAAAACCCCTAATTGTTAAACATCTTGATAAAAAAGGATAATAGAGGTTATAGAGTAGAATTGTAGGCTGTAATCAGCAAGGCAGAAGTTTCTACATAGCAAATTAGCAATGACATTTTAATTTCTTGCAGTTTATGCTGCATTGGGAAATTGAATTCTGCCATGTCTGTTCCTTTCTGAGATTGCATGAGTAGTAGCAGTGGATCAAGCCCTCCAGTATAAGCTTCTTCCTCCCCAAAATCTTTTTTTCAATTGAATGTTCAAGTATGCACACTGGAAAGTTATCTCAACACTTGATATCTAGGTCTCCATTCTTCACAACAAACATTCATGTTGAACTGATTTAAGGTGTATTTTGAGATTGTTTTGTTGAAAATGTTTAGTTTCATTCTAGGATTTGCAAAAAAAAAAAAAAAACTTGATAAAATTAAAAAAATAAAGTGAAAAAAGTCATAGCTCACAGACAAACAATTTGATCTTTATGTATTCAATTATTTGTTTCAAGACAAGTTGGATACCTACAGGTACACTGACAGCTTTGCATTTTTAGTTCTGCTGACACTAAGGTTGAAAGAGTTACATGATTAACACATGAAGTGTTAGGCTAATTGGAAGGGACACAGGAATAAGCTGAATTCAGACAATTCCAAACTGATTCTTAATTGTTTTCTTCCATAAATTGTTTTGCATTTCAACTAGATAGCTTCACCTGCAGAGTTACAACATTCAGTATTTCATTTTGAAGAACACATACAATCTCCCAGTTAGCATGCTTCATGCTTTCTGATTCTGTTTATACAGCAGTCACTTCTAAATTTACTAACCATGAAATCTGTTCCCCACTTAGAGGTTTAAGTCCTGCAGTCAAATGTAGCAGATACTGTGACCATCATACTATGTGCAGACTGCAACATGTGTGAAGACACACAATATTCCTCACTTTATACTTCTTTTTCTACACCACTGTCTGGTAAAGACCATTTTTTACTCTTCCTGTTATATTCCTGTAATACTCAAGATTGAAAGAGATTTCCGTAACACACTGAGGCTAGACTTACCTTCCTGCAAGCAAACTGAAATCCTAGAAAGCAGCACATTTATCAATCTCTTCTGCATTTAATAGGTTTATTAGCATACTACGCACATAAGGCACACATGTTAGAATCAAGATTGCTAGGAAATTCCTAATTAAAATGTGATCTCATGAGTACTGTGGCTGCTATGGCAACTCAGGCTAAATAAAAATGTGATACTACATCAGCAGGACACAGCAGGGCAGATGAACAGGCATGACGCTGCACTATAATGTGTCAAAATACTGCCTGAGCTGTTCATTGCACATTGGCTTCTCTTCAATTCAAAGAAATGTGAATCCCCTCCATATCTCATGTAACTAAAAATAACATTACAGAAATGGTTATGTCAGGTATAATACAGATTACATTTTTTTTTTTTCCTCAAGTTCTCCTCTATGGCCAGTTGCTCTTCAGCTCTGAAGAATTCTATGGGCTGTCTTAAAATGCATGCAAATATAAGGAGTGCAAATTATACTGTTACCACCAAAATATAGAACACCATATGCATGAGAAAATTGTCGGCTTCCAGGCACTGCTTCTTTTTTAAGCAGCTGTTCATACAAGGTAACGTATTAGCCATTAAAGTAGCATCACACAGTCAAAATTGGCACACAATTAATTGATTTATCACCAATAACAATGCTTACTGGTGATCAAAAATTGTGAGCATCTCAGTTTGAGTTTGCAGGTCGTTTATCATGGTTATCAGCCTTCCACTGGTGCAAGGCAGATGCAACTAAAGACACCCATAAGAATCAGGAAAGTGAAAAATCAAATACAGACATTACTGGACATGTTAAATATTTTTTTTAAAAAATCCTCTCTTGGCTCAATGTCATGCATAAACTTTACTGTAGAGCAAGATTTTATTTGCCTCAACTCCTTTCTTTGAAGATGTAACATCACATGGGGAGAGAAGCTATTACTATTGGGCTTTTTTTGGCAGAATTTGTTTTTGGAGTTCTGCTTGCTTGGTTGTTTTTTGTTTTTTTTTCCTCTGCTAAAAAAAAAAAAAAAAAAAAAAAGCAGGTTTTACAGACCAAGGAAATATCACACTGTGAGAGCAGAAACAC
The DNA here is from genome assembly GCF_905368555.1 of Meleagris gallopavo. Classification (NCBI taxonomy): domain Eukaryota; kingdom Metazoa; phylum Chordata; class Aves; order Galliformes; family Phasianidae; genus Meleagris; species Meleagris gallopavo. Next base: position 10,683,392 of record NC_139414.1, on the reverse strand, counting down.
AAGGTGAACAGAAGGAGCCCTTATGTCAAGAGGACATACTGTTTTAAAGAGTCCTTTGCATTTCTTGTCAAAGTGTAGAGAAATATGGAGATTCTCCCCAGTTCTATGGTTCTTCATAATAGAAAGTAAATAATTTCAGTTTTGCAATACTTCCTTTTTTCTACTAGTAAAAACGACAGAAACCCAAACCAAATCACTTTTCAGTGAAACAGTTTATCTGCATCAGCAGCTGGGAGTGTAAGCTGGATACCAGATCACCAACAAAACTCCAAAATGAGGATCCAAAACTTGTGCTAATATGTAACCAGATGGAGTTTTTGTTCACCCAAACCCTTTCAAAATACAAAATTAAAAGTGAAAAATTAACATTAATGACCCCTGTACTGGTTATTCAACATAATATTTGTTTAGACGTTTACATCGCATGAATATCAAGCAAATCTCTAAGCACTTGCTGTGAGCTTCAAATCGATCTATTTTAGAACAAGTAAAACTGCAAAGATTCTCAGAGAAAAATGCAAGTGCACTAGAAATTAGAAACAAAGAATCAGTTTCATCTATTTTAAGAGAACATGAAAATGTTCACTAAGTTGCAGAGGAGCCACTATTTTGAAAACTGCATAATCAGTTTTGTAGATGTCATAATTTAAACTTTTATTCAAGCTTACAAAGAGAGGCAGAATGCAAAACTTAGTTAAACACAGCTATTTTCACATGTCAGGAAAAAGATGCTTTACTGACATTTGTCATCTGTGTGCTCTAATCAGGTGAGCTCAGAATTACGTTGGGGTTATTCACCTCCTGTCAAATACCATCAAATATCATAGGAAATATCATGCAGGGCATTTTTCCTTTTTTTTCCTTTTCTTTTCGACAACAAAAGATTGACTGACGTTTGCCCTTCAAATGAACTAATTCAGCTGTCACCAAAAGGAATCAGAATGCAAGCCTACGTGGGCAGAGGTGATGCTTCTGTGTTTTTTCAGAATTAACCAGTTATCATGTGAATAGCATATCAAATACATAACAAACCTTAACACTTGAGACCTACAGAGGAAATACTACATTTGCTTTACTATAAAAACCGATTAAATACAATATTTTCCAAAGCACAATCAAAACAGTTTTTGACAAACAGTATGACTTAGAAAAAAAAGATTCTTCTAAATGTCAGTATGTGCATTTTTAGATTTTTAGTACTGATTAATTGAAGTTATTATGACAAATTAGATTTTACTGCAATTCTATTCATACCCAATGCTATCTTCTACTTGATTCAGCCCTTGTCAGTCAAACCATATTTAAAATCAAATTTAATTTAAAAGCAAATGACTGTTCTCTCAGTATTTCTGATTTAGAGTATTTAGAGTACATACTGTGTTCTGAAAACTCATTCACATGAAAATGTCACATTAGCACAAATTATATTCTAAATGAGAAGTTTCCTCTTTCCTCTGACATGAAAGACAACCACAAAACAGCAAATTTTATTATTTTCCTAGAATCTTCAAGAATGGTTGGGTGGGAAGATGGATTCTTCGGTCTTCAGCAGACACACATTTCTTGACAAATAGACAACTATTGCAGGACACAGACAAATAAATGAATGTTCTATGGCACTTTCTGTTAGTCAATTATGAAGTGTTTTGGGAACCTTCTTGTTCTGTGCAGCTCATTAATTGAAACTGCTGAAGAACGGATTCTCCTGTGCTTGCAAAAAGAGGACAAACAACTAAACATCAGAATTCTCACACTGAGTTGTAATGGAAGGTATAGGCTTGTATCTTATGACAGAGTGAAAATAACTTAATATCTCATGAAGACTGAGGCTGGAAATTGGAAATGATAAGCAAGTCATTGTGACAATGGGTAGATTTTCCCTTTGGCAGGGAAGAGAAGAGAATTAGACAGTCCAAAAGTCTAGCTACTGGAAATTAGACTCATTTGTCCAACATTGATTTGGGACATTCAACATACAACTATAGAGAAATGCAAACAAATCAATTTATGCTCTTGTTGAAATAAATGGCAGATTTGACTGCAGGATGAATCCACAGTAAGTAGAAAAATCAAGATTTTGTTAAAAAAAAAAAAAAAAAAAAAAAAAAAAAGGTTCTGTTCTACCAAAGCCACCCTCAGTAGGAGTAATTTACATAGATACTAATAATTCATTAACTGACAACTCAGGCAAATTCCAAAACACGAAACAGTATCCTCTCTATATGAGGATTCCAGAATTTTAGTTCTTCTCACCTGTTTAGCTGTTCACATTTTTGTTCTGAATAATCTCTCTTAACTTCCAATTCTGTAACAACTTTTTTTTTTTTTTTTTGCATATTTCATTAAAAGCCAATTGTAATGATGTATGACCTTTTTTTTCTTTGACAGAACAAAAAATAATTTAGGAATCCGCCAATATTGGGTGAAATAATTACTTTAGACAAATTGCTCAATAGGTTTTTGATTCTGAATATATTTTTGAATTCTCATTGACGTAAGTGACTTCATCAATGTCACTAAAAGAATATTGTTTGGTCTCATTAAAAAAAATAAAATAGAAGAAAGCCAATATTCATTCCATCCTTCCTTAGTTACTAGTTTTCAAAAGCCATTAACAGCTTTGCAAGCTTATTTTTTCCACACTCTTTCTGATAAACAGCTTACAAGAATTCAAGAAAAAAAAGTACTATTCATCTAAAGTTATGTTAGAATACACTTAACCATTGGATGAGGTGGTATAAAAAACAATTAGCTTGTTTGTTGTCGATTTCTCTTTATCTTCTTTTCTACCTCAATATGACTCAAGTCTTAGTTTAACAAATTTTGATTAGCACTTGTTGGTCTGGTTGGAGAACGCACTTATAATCAAGGCATATCAGCAGACAGAGCTACTCTGGCATGGTAGAGGGCAGCAGGTGTCCTCCAATAGATACTGAATTATCTTTCAGCTTCAGGAGACAAATGGACCTTCCAAATCAATGCTTCACTGATTTATCAGACAATCTAAAGAAAGCCTCATCATTTCCACCATGTCTGATATGCAGATAAACAGCTCTGTCAGCATTTTAAAGTAACAGGAGTCCTTCTTTAGAACTTTCATTTCGTTATTTATTAAGAGCAGTTTCAGAAATATTTTCTAAAGCAGAACTGCCATTCCTCAGTGCTGCTCCTGAGACAAGAACAAAGAACCAACCTAACAATGCTATTGAACATAATACATATGTGAAATCAAATAGAATGTACTCTACATACTAAATGAAATAGGTGAACAAATAGTATAAGTTGATAAAATAAGTCTTATTCTTACATTCTCATGAGTTATTTAATTTTGGTTTAGAAGATGACAAAAAAAAAAAAAAAGGATTGCTAATGATTAGTAATTAACCTCCTCCTGTAAATGGCAAACTGCTAAGAAATACAGTGACATAATTGCTTTCTCCAGACAATAGAAAAATAAGCTACAAAATGGATCATACTAAGAAAATCAAACAACTGGATGTGAAGAACTTTTGTACTCTAATTTGCTCTGCAGAAGATTCTTAAAATTAAGAACTTTTCTGATCTGTACTGCATTCTCAGAAGTGAGCCAGTAGCAAGTTTGGAAAAGGCAAACTCAAATTTGTGGCATGGCTCATTAAAACCCAGTACTGCAGAAATATAAAAATTATGCTTGTTTACACCCTGGGTTGACTAGGTACTCCCATTTCTTCCTGTTGCATTTATTTCACTTTGAAGATAATAATGGAGGATTCACTGCAACAGAAACACAGCATGAGAAGGTGTATGACCTATAGTGAAGTGTATTAGGAGTTCAAGAGTGGATGGAAGGAGGAAGATCTTTTTCCAGCACTCTCAGGTGCAGACTTCAGTGACTTCCTTCACAAAAGTCAGTAAATAAGACAATTCTGAGAATGTGCAGTATTTTCCCACTAAACAGAAGATTCATAGATCACAGTTCCCACCAGCTGCCCTCACACTTGAATTATGCCACAGTATGTTTCTCTATAGATGCTCATTACTTATATGAAAACTGAAATTCTCTTCAAGAAAAATAAAACCAAAACCACACAATTCCACACAGTTGCTGCATTTTTCAGCTGCTAGAAGCTTTAAAATATTTCTCCATATAACTCCAAAATTGGAAAAAAACAATCATTCAATTCATTCAAGAATAATATCAGATTCTTTGTAAAATGCAAATGCCCTTCTGCCTAAACTCGGTGACTCCTGGCGAGCTCTACACATTGCTAACTCTCACTTTTGGATTACTTATCAATTCTTTACCTTTTCCTGTTTCCACCAATCTTTTTCTTCCTTTGTCCCATAACTGTACTGCCTGTACATAACTGTATGCCTGCTAGTGTGCATTTTATTTTGTACTCATTTATTCTTGGCATTTTAAAAGGGGAATCTTTATCCTGCTAAGTTAAAAACAAAAACCATGCAACCAGAAGGAGATCCCCAGAGATAAGTCACCATGAAAGCACGAGTTGCCCTACATTCACTGCCATGGCATTCTTCCTTCTCAGAAGGGGTAATTAACATAAATAAACACGTGAATGTGTGAACCAATAACACCTCAATGTTCTGGGAGAAGTCCCTGAAGACAGAAAGGATCTGATGGTCACAAACGGAGACTTTAACAAATGAGAAAGATTAGATTCTCAGATTTATCCTACAAACTCTTCCAAATAGAAAGCAACCCTATTCTCAACAGCTCAGATAGCACATAAAAAGCAGTGCTTTCTTCTTTTAGCAGCAGTGATTTAAAAATCTAGAACTTGTATGTGCCACTAAAAAGCTATTCCATAAGCCTTTTATCTTCTTCCCACTGTATTGGACTGTTTTAAGTGGAATTTTAGTCTTAGGATATCAGTACGCAGAAGCACTGTGTACTAGAAAGAAAGTGGAACTTTTCTGAGGTACATCTGAAAAATAAATTATGTTTTCTGAAATTATTATTTTTTTTTGGAAATGACCTAAAATATGTTCAAAGAAAAATGCACACAACCTGAAATGAATTGACATCAACTATCTCTAGAGCTCTCTAACTTCTGAAAAAAAACACAAATTCTTAGTGCAGAAATGAAGTCTCAAGGAGCAAGATGATCAGTGTTCAGCAGAATACAGATCAGAGTTCAGATGTTGCAAAATATACCTTTTGAATATTGCTATTCCCTCCCACCAACTACCAATTCTTCCCTCCAATAAAAACATTAAAGACCTGCAACCCCAAAATAGCTTTCATATAATACTGAAGGACTCTTTACATTTTTGTAGAAATAACTCTAGACTCCTGCAGTAAGCAGGAGTAATCTCTACCTCCCTCTTGTATCACGCAGTAAAAACCTTTACTACTATATGGAGATTTTTCACATACAGTGAAAAAACTGTTGATTACTTCTGGACAGGTATTAGCTATTTCTAATTATGTGGTTTTTACTTTCCTGTCCTAGAGACAAGGAAAGTAATTGAATAAATAATTTTACTTAAGACATTACAAGTTTGAACAATTCTGAAAATCAGATATGAGGAGCACAAGTTATTTCTCATTATAAACACATTCCTATTAACTCAAGTGAAATTGCTTTGCATGCTTTTTCTCTAAAGGCAATCCCAGGGGTCTGTCCAAGCATATCCAGCTCCATTATTTGATTTCTACTGGGTTGTCTTCAGAGCTGTCATTAACATATCAAAGCCACTTGAAGAAAATTAGTTATGCAAATTGTTTCAAAAATAAACTAATAACACAGTTACATCCAATGTTACGGGACAAAAAGTTACATTATCTCCCATTTTGGCCCTTCATCTTAGCATAGTCATTTTCTCTCTCTACTAAATAGTTTTTTACAGTTAATGAATTGCTCAAGTTTCTCTGCAAGATTTAATTACCTGCAGCAAACAGGATGCTCTACGTGCTGTTCTGTTCTCTGTGTGTACAATATTAATTTTTTATTTTCCTTAATCCTGCTATTCATAGTAGACACTCTTTTGTATTAAGTAAAGGAGATTCCCATCTCAGCATTATAAATATTTAACCTGAAGGGGGACTCAGCTATTCACAATGCCATCACACACTGATTTGTCCTGTATTGTCACATGACAGTCTGCTATTATTTGCTCTACTATGTACTATAACAAGTTACAAGAAAAGCCACTGAATGATGCAAAAAGTGTTCTGAGAAAACAAATCTGATCTTCTAATAAAAATCCAATTGTGCTTCATTTCTTTACTCTAAAATTCAGCAGAGAAATGAGACTGCACATGGGGCTTTTCACATAGTTCCATTCACTGTGGAATCAACTTTCCTAATATCACAGATGTGCATCTAAAGCAATTTAATTAGTAAATTAACCTCAGACTTTCTTCTTTCCTCCTCCCCATGTATACTATTACAGTTAGAGAAATGGGCAACTATGATTAAAACTGAACACATTATATAACTCTCGTTTGTAGCAAGGCCTCTCACACCATTAGGGTGAAAAGGGTCATTAGATTGTGGTCAGATTACATTGAAAACCACGTGCTTTTACATTCAAAACATTAAAAAGTGACTCCAGAATTCCAAGCACTTTTACTTCTGTTTCAGATTAAATCTCCACTGAATGTTCTGTAAGATGTCAAGAGGCAAGAATCAGCAGATCACAGATAAACTAATATTTTCATTCTTTTGGATGGTACTGCTTCTACTCAGTACTCTATCCAAAATTCTGAAATACTTGACTTTTATTAGCATCTTACCATGTGCTTGATCTAGTGGTTGGCAAACCTGCCTGTGGCAGGGGGTTGGACCTTCATGATCCTTGAGATCACTTCCAATCCAAGCCATTCTATGATTCCTTCTGTGATTCTATGTCTCTACAATCTTTATTCCTAAATATCCCTTCTTTGCATACTTCCTTCTCTCCCTAGACACAAGCTGTACAGAGATGTGAGGACTCTCCTTAACTTGACAAGGGAAAAGCTCCTGTTTCTGTGCCCCTTGCCCTCTGAACCCCTCACAGTACTCTGGTTCCAAGGGAGTCAGATATGCTCCATAATATTTTAGAATATTAACTTCATAACATAGGAAGTTCATACAGCTTATATACAACATACATCACTGGTTTACGTCAACAGATGAAAACAAACCTCAATACCTTAGAAGCTTGCTGGAAATTCACATGTAGCATTCAGAACCAGTTAAGAAAGCAAGTAATTAACAGCCTTGTAGTGAAGCAGAATGTCTTCTTCCAGGGCTTTTAGTTCAGCCCAATGAAAATGACCGAGTCAGTTATTATTTAGTACCTGCTGGAGCCTGGCTGCTCAAATTGATAAGCCAGCTTGAGCCAGACAACGACTGCTGTAAGCATCAGTTACAGCAACAAAGTAAAAAAAAAAAAAAAAAAAAAAATTAAAATCAGAAGGATGCCAGGGCTTCAGTACCAACAAAAGTACTGTTGCTGTTATTCCAGCTTACTGCTGACTTTAAGATAATTAATTTTGCTCCCTCCCTTTTTAAGATGATTGAAGTCAGGTTAGTATAAGCTCCTCCGCCTTCAGCTCCTTATGCAGAGTAACTCCCAACTAAAAATAAATCTTGAAAATGTAATTGATCATGCAGCACAATTCCAACTTTCATTTTTCAGTTAGGAGCTGAGGTGGCAGACCGGCCAATCCTGATGAATACTAAACAGCTTGCAAGTGACTTAACATAATTATCATGCCAACCCTATAACATACTCAAGTTCACAAAAAGTAGGAAATGCTGAACGCATTTTAAATTATATGGAGATGAGCACTGTATGCTAGGAGAAAAACATTAACTTGTATTATTAAAAGATTCAGCCCTTCTCTAACAGCTGGTTTCCTTTGCATTTTTTATTTTATTGATTACAGCACTTGACCAAGAAAAAAAAAGGTTTTAGACATACTCTCCCCTTAGAGAGAACTGTAAAATGTTCAGGTGAGTCTTCTTAAGATCTCATTAAAAACTGCAATATATTTCTTCAGCAGATATTATCATCTTGTGAATAATTCCTACAGAAAAATACCAATAATTTTACTCTTTCACAGTTAATATCTCATTACTGTAAGCTTAGACTTGTTATACATTTAGGAATCTATCAGAAAAAGTCTGAGTTTATCAGCTGCACAGATCACCTGACTTGCAGTGAGATACATGTGATAACTTTAGGATTGCTCAGTGAAATGGATGCTAGTCATCTTGCAATGGAAATGCCAAAATGCCCAGTTGGATAAACACAGCTAGCACACTGGTAACATCTTTGGAAGAGTAGCAACAATGACAAAAAAAAAAAAAAAAAAAAAAAAACACAACAAGAAACATTCCAAGAAATATTTGCTCAGAGAACATAAAAATGACGTTGTTGGTATTCTTTATTTTGACAAGCTTAAAGCACACCTTATCTTCCCTCCAGTTATATAACGGAAAGATCAAACCAACAATGACAAATAGTCATCTAATAGGTTTCAGCAATGCTTCATGGAAAAAAAAAAAATTAATACAGAAATAAACAATTCCTCAAAACAATTCATTCTCATCCAGTTAGAACTGAGAATATTTTTTGTCAAATATAGTCAGAAATAACCAGAACTAGCTGGAGCAGTTAGATGTTGTTTCTGACACTAACAAATACTTTCACCTGAACTCTCGGTTAGAGTACGTAGGGCCAAATATACCCTTAAGGAGAGCATTCTTTCCCCATAGAATGTTTAAAGGTATGTGTGAAATGAAGAAAATTGTTACTCAGAAAAAGGAAAATTCGACAGTAGAGATGGATGCAACCTGTTCTATCTGGGTGTAGTCACAGCTTAAAGACAGACTTCTTTTCCTGGCGTTCATGATGGGTCTATTGTGAGAACTTCGGTTTTTCAATTGGTTTTGATGAAAAGCAACAAAAATGTATGCTGTTGACAGGATGCATGTAACACATTGAGATACAGAAATACGTTTTCCTTCTTTAGAACAGTATGTTGCATAAAGCCTGTTGCATGAATTGCCTACTTTCCAAAGAGAGCAGGAGAAAGTGAACAAAAGGAGAATAAGATCATTGCACATCTGAAGCATCTCCTGATTAAGCTCAGTTAGGAACACTGCGTGCTTGTATGTCTTGCGCGTATGAAATCAACTTTAAAAGAAAAAACACCATCCTTATCCATTTCCACTCACATCAAGATTACTCTCTATTGAGAGAAGTTCTATTCTATTTTACGCTGAGACAGGAGATGTTTCCTAAATGACAGTGGAAATAAAGCTTTTATTTTATAACAGGGAAGGTTAAATCAAAGCACTCTTCTCCGTATTTGACATTTACAAATAGCAAAAGTCATACAGCAATAAATTAATAATGAAACTATAAACACGATACTCTTCATTTGAATTGCAAAGATATGCTTTTATGCTTTCCTCAGAGCTCAGGTTTGTTGGTGTATAATGACCCACTAAAAACAACTTTTTAGTGACAACTCAAATGGAAAGTTCATTGAGCAATATATTGTCCAATAAAAGTTCCACCTTACAGCCTATGCAATTTTACAGTAATACGTATAACTCCAGTTTTACAATGTCTTTTATGCTGATATCTCAACCTACTTAACTAGTTAGTTAATTCATCTTTATGACCCCTGAGGCATTAAACAACTATGACAAATTTAGAGAATTTGGACAGAGTGAGAATTTATAGAGAGCAGAGTGAGCAATGAACTATAAATACTGAAGCTTCAAACCTGTGTTAGGTTGGTACTGGGGAAAAATTTCACTCATAAAACAGAAGGAAATCCATTTCATTAAATGTATTAAAGCCTACTCCTGTTTATTTCAATATACATCAAAATATATTTCCTAATAGCTAGCCCTAACAAACTGCTTTGAGAAATTTCAGAAGCGGCAGAGAACGCCTCAACCTCTTTAACCATAGTGGTCATTCTCCTCATCTAGGTGAGACACGCTCTCACACCGTATTACTCTGTACACAAAATATGTGACAGACTTCCTATTTTAGCTGGACCAAAATTAAGGAGTACTGTCCAGGATAACAGAGAAACTACTACAAAAACCCATGCATTTTGGCTGTTTTTCACTTAACCAGCCCATACCCCAGCTCTCACTAGTGTGAGACAAGTGCTTTATGTAACAGCTTACAGCTTCATTTAAATAAGAATGAAAACAGAAGAAGGAATAAAACTATAATGAATAAATTAAAGTTAAATAAATGCTAAACCAAATATTGATCATCTGCCTGGCTGCAACACACTCTCCTGGCTGATACACCCTGAAGTTGTAGAAATGTGCTGTCATGCACTGCACCATTTTGTAAGACGTAGCTTTCTGTTATTACAGTTTTCACTATTTTTATCATTATCATTACTATTATTCACATGAATCTACCCCTTTCACAGCCCCTTGGAAGCTGGGAAGCCTATTCTGGACTCACACGTTAACTCAGATTTGTGGCTCCTTTCTGTCACTTGCACCCACATTATACTATCTACTTCAGGGTTTTTAATCTGTTGTACTGCAACAAAGGCAAACAAAAATTACTTAGTCTTGGCGTGAGAAATTGCTTGCTTTCTTTATATAAGAAAATCTACCACTGTTCACTGAAATGAAATATATCAAGTTTTGACTGTACTGAAAACAGGTATTGATTTTTTTAGGTTTTTCTATTGTGAGAGCTCTTGTAAGCAATAGACCATTACATCATTCTGGTTTAGTAATCAGGATCTTTTGTGGAAGATTTCCAAACTGCAGGCAGCTTTTGTAAACTGTTTGCTTTCAAAATGACTCCCATTTCTTGTATTTATTAACATCACCAGTGGCAACTTTACTCAGTGGCTGAATACAAGTATTATATTTTTGGTATCCAGAAGCATGAAGCAGAAGCTGCCCCTTTGTCACCACAGAGAACTCACTCAAGCAGAGACTGAAAGGCCATAATCCCACCTAAGCAAGCAGAGTGGAGTTACAAACATTATCAAATATGAAGACACACAGCAGTGAGGATATTTAACTACACATTCAATAATGAAATAGTCTTTTAAACTGCACAAACGCCCTCAACCCCCAGGGCCAGTGGTCATCCCTGGTTATATTGAGAAGTAGCTTTCAGATTTACTCAGATTCTTGTGACATCCTCCACAGCTCTGAATTCATTTCTCTACCTCCATGTATCTCTCAACCTGCATTATTTACTTTGCAGTAAATTTTCAGGGATTAGCTGTAGAACTGAAATAGAGAGAACCAGAAGACCTTTGACCGATTGAATTTTCATGGAGTCAGTAAAAGGTACCCTCAACTATATGCAGCCTTACTTAATCTCTATCAATCAATGTAAGTGCTCAAATAAATACAAAACATAATATGTTGTCCAATAATGTTTGATACAAGGATGTAACTTATCACAATTACAGATCAAAAATCTATATATATTTATATATTTGATTATCCTGAATTACACTTTTTCCCTTGTTTATCAGTTTTGCTGTTAGGTAAGACAACAATTAGACAATATGAAAAAATCTGTCCTGTTCTGAAGGAAGGGATATGCTCACTATAGTACTATCAACAGAAAAAAAAACTTTCAAAATTATTTCTCAAAAGCTGCTATAATTGAATACAGGTTGAGGTTGGAGAATCAGGATTAGTAATACTACTGCAGAGTACATTCTATTACTTTTTATGCCCAGCTCGAGTCTTGTCTACTTATAACGCAAACCTATTTTTGTTCTTCTATAGCTCAAATATATTATTTTTAGCCAATACTGAAGAAAATGAAAGGCTTCAAACATTACTTTCTACTCCACACTCAATTAAAGGTATTGCAACAGCTCTCAGAAAGCATCTCACCTGAAGACTATATTTTATCTAAGCTTTTGAATGAGGCATTGTAATTACTGTGGGAAAACTGAGTGTTACTTTCCTGATATTTCAGATGATAGCGCTTGGAAAATAACTTTGCTAGGGGCTAGGAAGTATTCCATGCAAAATCAATTCTCTATTTTATCAAAATGGTTATCAAAAAAAGCAGGAAGGCTAATCAGAGAATAATTATCTTCCAAATAAAAACAATGTGTATTAATATTCATTTCTTATAAGTTTACTTTTTACCACCCTGCTACAGCCACACAAAAGAGATGCATTTGTACTATGAACTTCAACAACCACATCTCACATCCAAAGGATAATTCAAGTACAACGCAGAGTGCAGCACTGTCCAAACAACTCTGGCGTTCTGACCACCATCTGGCCCAGTCTGGCCTTAACAGAAATTAATTCTAGGTCATCCAATTCCTCTGTCCTTCTCTTTTGACAGATTTGCAATAACAGTTTGCAGTAATAACAGTTACAGAATTTGCAAGAAGAAAGAATCTTTTACAGGAAAACAGATTTTTTGTTTTGCTCCCACAGTACTTACACCATAATAGTTAGTGGGATCTAATAGCCTCTTCAATTCAAATAACATAATGGACATCTACCTCCCTTTCTACTTTTCACTGTGATCTGTTAACACAGGTGGAGCATTCAGAAAAGGGAAGGAAAGAAACACAATGCTAGTACATTGTAAAAACAATTCAATCAACTAAATTTACTTAGTAAACTGAGTTACATATATCTACTTAAGTTTATTCTTAGATTTCTACTGGTACCAAACAACATGAATGTATGAGAACAGAATTGTTTTTTTTTTTTTTTTCTGGTATTTTTATGAAGAATATCTCTGCCTTCTGCTCTTTTTCTATTCCAAAGGAATTAACCAATTTCTTACTATGAGGTTAGTCAGCAACATATTTTATTAGTAAAATTGCAAAGAGAAATAATATAAGAGCATAGAACACCTTGAAAAGACAAGATTTTCAGCAAGATGTATGACAGATCTCTCTCCAGGAAAGTAAGTTGCTTATCATTGCCAGATTCGTTACAAAGTGGGGCTTTCACAAGCCCTCAAAGACTCTACGCTCCTTCCTAACAACAGATGGCAATATTTTCCTCTCTTTAGAAGAGATCTGTAATAACACAGGAAATGGTTTAAGACAGAATTCAGATTTTCTAGTCTCCTACTTTCTGGCTGTTCATATAACAATTACCCATAAAGTAGGCCTGATAGCTTAGATGTGATATATGAGTTCACGGAAAACAAACTGTATCCATATGGGAGATAATGTGCCTTTATCTGACTGCTTAGCAAGAACTCCTTAGCCATTTGTGATATTTGCAAACTACACGGTGCAGTTCTAAGTGGCATATTTAACTGCTCAGCACAACCACAGATTTTACAGTTACTTATGTAACTCAGAATTTGCTTACACAAGCAGTTCATTTAAACTTTTCCCTTAAATAATTTTCATGCATGAGAAGCTCAAATGCTGTAAGACTCAAAAGCAAGTGCAAAAAGATCACGAACAGGACAGATACTTGCTTTAGGATTTGAATAAACACTCCAATACAGAAAACAGGCTGCCAAATGGAAAGAAATCCAAATTAAAAGAGGTTCCTGGCATTCTGAAGGTGTAAAAAAAAGACAGAATATTATTTGCTTAGTAGTCTGATAGTGAATAAAACTATAGAAGCAGTTCTCAGTACTTTGTAATTGCAATCAGAAATTCCCTGTTAGCCTTCTATATTTAATATAAAAGTTGAAGTAACATATTACTGAAGACCAATGATGAGAATAATGAGATGGACAAGGCGTTCTAGGAGCAGCCGGCAGAAGTTGCGCGATCGCCCACCCAAAGAAATTCCTGCATGTTCAAGAAATGTTCAGATGTGACACTAAGGGAAGTGGTTTAGTAGGGTTGTATTGGTGGTAGGTGGACAGTTGCACGGGATGATCTTCAAAGTCTTTTCCAACCTTGGTGATTCTGATTCTATGACTGATTCAAGTCTGGATTTTCATCATGTTGACCTAAGGGATCATATGCACCAATTAAAAATGATGTTGCCCATCATTTTTTAAGGTTTATGGAGTTCTAGTTTTATAATATTATGCATGCTGTAATAGTATGAATTCACTGTCCCGGACAGTATAATGACATATTTAAATGCAGTCACTACACTTCTGTTTTACTGATAATTAATTTGTATTGTTAATATAGAACTTTTAACAATGGAATAAATGCAGATAAATGTAAATGTCAGAGACTATTAATCTTTTTTCTATATAGTATTTGAATGTGTAATTTCTTAATCAGGATAAAGTACCATTTGTTATAATGTTCTATGAAACAGATAAAACCTGCTGCAAATCCTCTTAGAGATACAAAAAATCCAGTTTTAACGGGATGAGAAAGAAAATACAACCATTTAAAAAGGACAGAAATGCTACTAAATTAAGTCGAACTGCACAGAGCGGAGACCAGAATGTTTTGATGTTTTCCAGGTTAAAGGGTCATTACATGGTTTATTATATATACAGAGGAAAAATATGTCCTGGATAAAAAGCTTGTAGCAGAAATTCTGGATTCCTGTACTGCCTCCAGGGGTTCTTAATCCACTAAAAGCATTTTTCCATTTGAACTGCTAATCTAGCAAAATACAGAGGTGAGAAGAGAGAATGGTGTTGCATCCTCAATATGAATTATTTCTTTGCTGTGTTGAAAATACAGACTTACTTTTTGCTGTTGCGAAGCATGAAAGTAGATGCTGTGCTTGGATTTCACACTAGAAAAGTACAGATTTGTTGTCAATTCCATGATCTTAATTTAGATTAGTTTTATTGTTGCTGTTATTAAATAAATATACATATAGCATAATTAAAGGGCTTTGTTGACATTTGTCTTATTACTTTATCTAAAACAATAACTCTTGAAATACACTTATCTAATACACAAAGTAATTCATTTGGCAGAACCTATTTCAGTCTGTTTTCCTATTTTCTTTTAAATGTTAATTTTATACAAAGTGATATCAACTTTAGCACTGGAACTGTCATATTTAAATTAGGCTTTTTTTTTTTTTTTTTGATAGATAGAACACCAACATTTAGCATTAGACATGTCCAGATTCTGCACCGGCAGCAAACAACAGGCCTTGCTGAAAGCTCTAGGCTTGACATGACAACTCAAATATTTTAAAAGACTATTTCTTCTTTTTATGATTTAACAGCACAGTCACAGAGGAAAATTTGTTTTTTTTTTTTCCTTGTTTGTTTTAATTATATTTGGCATCCCTGACAGTTTTTAGTCTACTAATCTTGTTGATGACTTGTAATTCTACGGTTAGTCCATACGAGCACAAATGCCTTCTAAAATTGACTACCCTTACACATGTATTTCCTTCAGTAGCCTTTATGAAAAATTTACAGGCTTAAAATTTCGAACATTTAATTCATTTACTCAACAAAGTACTTTGAAAGAAAGCCCATATTTGCATGCCTGCCTCTGTTTCCTAAGCTCTCTCCTCACTTTAAAAACCAGTAGTGCCATTCTTGTACTAAGAACATTGCAGCAACAGAACAGAAAACTTGAAAGTCTGTTGACATTTTCTTGTGGCATAGACATATCAGTTTTGAGTGTTATTTCAACAAGTGTCATGAGATAAACAATCAGGCTGAGGCAGTATTTCAACTGAAGGTCTTCAAAAACAATTCCAGAACTCAAAAGCAGTAACCTAAGAAACCTGATAATAAAATTCTTCACCAAAGAAGAATATTAAATATTCTATCCACCATATTAAAATCAACATTCTGGTTTTAGGATTGGACAAGCAGATTTGCTTTAAAGTGGAAATACAGTAAGAGATTAAATACAGAAGGAATTTTAAAGAGAAATCTGAATGGCTGTTAAGTGAATCCTTGACAATGCTGAAGTACAAAGCTTCATTCTACTGTTCTCAGTTGTTCCTGAAGTTCCTGCCTCAGACATAGTTGTTTGAATTGCTGGGTAACATTTAAGCTGCTGAAGTATTTTCAAAGACCAAAACAATCTGCCTGCTTTTCTCCACCACTGGAAAGTTTCTTTATGAGCAAGAGATACAGTGACACCATCTTCTCCATTAAACTGCTGCCCATTCAATTCTTCTAATGAGCTTTCTGACATGAATAAGAACCATCTGCTAATAAAACATGTTCATTGTTAATGATGGGAGGTATTCTTTAGAAAGACGACCTGTTTCTCTACATGCTGTGAGAAAGATATCTAAATGCACTTTTACTTACTTGAAAGATGATGACAAAAGAATCAAATTAGTTACACCAAGTTAATGTCAGACTACAGTACTCAGCTGCAAATAATGTGAGTTTCATTATAAGACAAGGATGTAAATATCAGGAGTGAGATTAAGATTTTTATTCATATATCAAAGATTTACTAGCCACTGCAAGTCAAATTTTAATTCTTTTCAAATTCCAGCTAATGCCTGGTTTTCCTGGTATCTGAATTATGTATTTTTATTAAAGCTGGTTTGAAGAAAACTTTTCTGTAAGATGAGCTAGACAGGTATTGGTTCGTTTCTTATTTATTTTCATGCTTATGTAATTGAGTATATCAATCAAAGGTTTAATTAAGTCTCTGGAGAGAAGATTGGAAGGTTTAACAATTTGTGCTTAATCAAAATGCAACAAAAACCTAAACAGAATTTGGCAATGCAACATATTATTTTTGCTCAAATTACTTTTCCTTTGTAGCATTTGTCTACAGTTTTAAAGTTTCAACATCAACATCCACAAAACATACCCATGCAAATGATACACATACAAATGGATGAATCAAACCCCACTGCAATTTATACATTATTTTATATATCGCAGAATATGCTCGCATAATGTAATAAAAATTTATTAGACGATCCCAAACATGTGCAGTCCTAACACAGGCTGAAAATGATGTTGAATAGAAAAATAGTCACATGTTGAAAAACGTTGCATTTACAAAATCCCCTTGCTTTGTATTAGCATAAAAACAAGAGACTTCTAAATTCTGCACGTGAAAACAAAAAATCTACTCTGTGCTAAAAGCACTGGAAGTATAGGGTCTGAATTGAAATCCCTGTACTGCCTGATACCTGAAAAAGAGTACTGCCATGCTTTTGCCTTTCTAGGTGTAAATATTTCCCACTGAAGTTGCTTTACTGCAAAAAAAAGTAATAAGAAAAAGAGCTTGTTCCAAATCAATGTCTCCCATGCCTCTACAAACAGCAACTATGGAGTCACCTTATGCACGGAATGAAAATCTGTGAGGGCACAACTGTCACAAGCCTGTTGGCCAGCATGTTAATTTAAGTTGTATAATGGAAGATTTTACAGCATCAGACACCACTTTTCAATGCATGTTTAGTGAAGAAAGAGGTAATCTTGAATTAGACCACAAATCCATTACTAAGCTAAGACTAAACCAGAAAGTCTTAAAATTGATATTCCTGCAGTCCATTGCCATTTTCCTGACAAAATGTCTATTTAATAAGAACAGAAAGTTTCTGATCAGTCCCAGTTTAGGTACCTTGACAGTCCAGATGAAATCCAACAAAAAGCAAACAGCATTAAGTGCCATTTTCCATGATCCTTAACTCCTTTCACCATTAGGGGCCAAAGGAGCACACGGTATAACTTGTTGAGTCTCTCATCGGTTCAGCTGTAAAATAAAGGCTTTGGCATATTTATTCCACACAGCCAAGACAGTTTGACTATCTTCACCACAGGAAGGGAAAAATCAATGCTGCAAAGAAATCCTTCTGCTTACAGGGTCAGTAGGAGCTCAAGAGATAATCACTTATGTTTAAAACTGCTTCTTCAGTAATTCCCCGTGTCTCAATAATGCTACTGAATTTACTAACCATGTGACAGAGTAGAGTGTAAATATGTCCTTTTCTAACAGCTGGTGCTCAGGTGAAAATCTGAGCTTGCAAAATAATGCTCCAACTGGACAAGCCGTTTGGGTATTAATAGTTCAAGTCAGAAACTTTTGTACTTGCCTATTCAGGGAGGAATGAATATCTGAAACTTCATTTCAATTTTTCTTCATTCAGAGTTAGTGGCAAAATAACAGAGGTGCTTACTTTTGAACAATAATTAGAATAAAAATCCCTTTCAAATGAGGGCAATTCTTTCAACTATTTTTTTTCTTACACAGCTATATCAGTCTGACTGGTTATTTTTCTTTCTGTGGAATTCTTCCTAGTAATGGCTGGCTGGGTTCTGAAAAAGCAAGTGGTCACACATTTTGGTTTCTGCTGTGGTTTTCGTCAGGGAATGAAATACTGGCCATTGAATAAGTGTCAAAACCAAATCCCTGGACAAATCATCAGATGTATAGATCCTTTCATAATGAAAACACACTATGATTTCATTTCAGAGTATTCTTATTCTATGTTCTTATCCATAATCATGTTACGAAATTGGTTTCAAAACAACTCTTCTACAGCAGTGAAGGATAGGCCAATTAGACTACTGTTTGAGTGTGAGTTGGCTAAACAGATCAATTATTGAATCCAAGTAAAATCAACAACATCTGCTCACATTTATACTAGTTTAAAAAAACACCATTGTAAAAGGGTTCGCACGCACAGAAAATTTAAATTCCTGATACATTTGCTATCCTGTACCAAGTATTATTACAAATGCCAAACCATTTTCTTTTACTCAAGCAAAGCCCAATAGGAGTTAGGTTTTTAAAATTTATTAGATTATTTATCTTTCATGGTGGCAAGGTACATATGAGATGGTGCTTTTTTTTTTTTTTATTTTAAACAGTGCTAATGCACTTCAATGTGGCATTAAATAGTGAATTTTAAATAAGATGTCCAATGTGTTATGTACCCAGGTGTCTGGTCTATTAATTTTAGAATATAAATTAAAATGAGAAGCAACTTTAATTAAACATGAAAATGAAGATAATAATAATAATAAAATTGAATTATTTTGAATATTGCAAGAGAAGAGTTGCCCTGATAAGAGCCCTGGCTGCCCCTGCCCCACAGGCTGATCTAAACTAGAAACACCTGTGCAGCAGCCCAGGTGCCAAGGCCATGCAGGGAGCAGCTGCTGGGCCAGAGAGAAGCCTGATGGCAGCAGAAGGCGGCAGAGAGACAGTGGCACCCACAGGGCCTCCGCCACTCAAGCGCCTGAAGAAAGTCACCACCCTAAGCCAGAGCTGCTCCAGCCCTGCCAGGCCGCGCTGCAGCAGCAGGGAGGGAGAAGTGCCAGACTCTGCCCCCCTCCACTGTCATGTCCTTTTATTTATTTACCTATTTATTTATTGGTTCTGGAAATAATATGTCTGAATAATGAACCATTTTAGTTTTCACCTCCTTTCAGACATTTATTCATTAAATGGTGAGATCTCAGGATTTTCTCTCCCAAAAGGAAGCAGATGCAGTGGTCTTAACATCAATTTGATGATTTTCTGTAAGAATCAAATTCTAGCTCCTTAGCTGTAGAGATACACAAATAATAACAAGAAAATACCGTTAGTTTCTGTAGATTCTCTTTCTGGGTCTTTTAAGTGGTACTTCCTGATTCATAGTGCTATCAAGCATGAGTTGCACTATGGCAGTGTTAATCTCACCCTGTGGGAATCTTTTCCATCTATTAGCAAGTCAGAGGAAACCACTAGAAATACAATAAATTGCCAAACATGAGCTCTATCATATGGACAGGCAAATGCATAAGGCAGCTTGTTTGGTAGGCATATTTTAGTTGAGATTTTATCTTTGCTTTAGAGGTCAGGTAAGAATGTTTCGCAAGTAGGCTTATGAAAAAATTATTCTCAGAAAAATCCCTTACTGACAGAGCCACTGGTAAAATTCTATACCTAAAGCATGCCATACTACTGGGGAAACTAAGGGTTCATCCTGAACAAAGTAAAACATAAAAACTAGTACAGACGAATTGCCCCCAACCACCACACCCTTGTGCAAAAACAGCAGTATCTCCTGTTTTACCTGGTTTCAGAAGACAGACTTTTTCCGTGTAAGCTAATTATAAACACCATATTTAAAATAAAACTGGTATAACAAAATGATTGAATGTCATATCTTGAGGAAAAGGCAAAATCAGGTAGATTTTTACATCAGGACTAAATAAAAGTCAATTATTGTAAGTACGTAGAGATGTTTTATAGGCTGTATAATACACATATACTAGTGATTTCAATGCCAATTGATATGTATGGACTAAAGGAGGAATGCTACCAAGAGAAATCTCAGAATACTGAAATGTTAGCAGAGTGACAAACCCCAGACCTCCAGCAAATTTGTGTGTTGGGAAGAATGGGAAACGACTACAGTATTAGAAGGAAACTGATGTTTTCACTGATTTCTGGTCCAAGCTCAAAGTACAAAATACAGCAACCTTCCACAGGATGGAACTATGCATAAGCTCAACGTGCATACATTATTATTCTCCTCCTTTTATCCTATAGCCTAAAGCATATGCCTGTAAGAACAGAGACACAGCCCCTTGTTCTGCACACAGTTAGATGCATGCAGTCCTGGCTGTACTTCACAAATCCCTTTGATGAAGCATCAGAACTGAGGGATCCCAGTGTCGGTGAGCTGTTTTCTGAATGCCTATGTTTTGGAACTACGTAATAACAGATTTTTTGTTATTATTTGACTGGAGTGTTCTTTTTCATACTTAAAGCAGAGATTTTTGTAGATACTTATACTACTGTAGTGAAAAAAACATTCTGAAACTTCATTCCCTGGGCTGTTTTTCCATATAACTTTGTGCTTAAATGAACTCTTCACAGTTCCAAGGTTATGAAATCCTACTTAGCGAAGGCCAGGCATCATTTTTTCCTTACGAAGGAAGAAAAAAAATCACTAAGTAAGCTGGAACAAGGCAGTTTGTTAACTATTTCAGAGCTTAATAATGGGACATTAGGCAGAGCACTAGTTTCTTGCAGCATACCAGAAGGGAGAGTTATGAAATGGCAGAAAATTAGCACATTTTATTTTACAGCACACAGACAACAACTGAACTATGATGAATCTAAAGTGCTTATACTTCTCTCTTATGCTATTTTCTTTCACACACAAGTATTTTGCATTTATATCGAGGCTTACCTAAACAGCACATTACTGTTGCAGACTTTTGGAAATAGTTACACCTGTTTTTCGAAAATCCTTCCATATGCAATGAATCTCTGGTTTTCTGCTTTTCTAGGCCTGTGGAGGCATCACCAGAGTGAAAAACAATGCAAATCAGAGATGGAGCAGACTCTGTTAAAAACAAAATTAAAGACTTCTGAGAAATTACAGGCCTCGTATTTATTTTACATATCTGTAACATCAACAGCCTGATGAAATGCAAGGATGGACACGTTATTTTCTACTTACATGTATGTGGCTTCTAACAATGAGAAAATACCCCTTTTTTCAAAGGAAGCACTTTAGAAAAAAGGAATGAGAAACTGAATTTAAGGATGGCTGGAATTAAAGCCCTTTCAAAGGCTTTGATCTTGAACAGTTTATTATGTTTCCTAATCGCATCTATCTAGATTTCTAATCTAGCAGAAATAGGAGATGCTGAACTTCTCATCAGAACAGACAAGACTTAGCAAGAAACCCACACATGAAAGGTAAGTTCTTGCATATGTAGGAAGATTGGGGGAAAAAAAAAAAAAGTAGATGGTGACCATGTGGGAAGATTGAAAAAACAACCAACCCACTTCTACAAAGTATGCACCTTCCAAGTACAAGAGCACAGAGGAAGTATTCCCTATTAATTGGTACCAGCTAGGACAGAAGAGTCAGAGCTAATACATCCTAACAGTCTAGAAGACAAGGTATATTTTAAAATATAAATATGTATGAATTTTGTGCACACCTACACTTCATCTTTTTATTGAATTCATTAGAAAACAGACTGTTCTAGGCAGGAATGTATGGGGATATGCTTATTTCCAATTTATCAGACCTCGGATGCCTAAGCAGTACATTGTACAGGTTAATCCAGCTTGGAGGAAAAGGATGGTAATGTCAGCAAAGCTCCGTGGTAGGAGAAGATGGATTTGGGGTACTCACATAGGCCACAAGATTTTACTGCAGAGATCTGCAGTGTGCAGCAAAAAAAAGATTCAGAGGAATGATATGGGAGAGAAGGCTGGGCCATGGGAGAGATGTGGAGAAGAGTTAAGTGCAGGTCAGTGGGGTGCTGGGGAAGATAGGATCAGGCACGGTGTGGGCAATCAATTTCTACAACCATTGCCAGGAGATAAAAAGGCAGAACTGTGAGGGCAAGGGAAGGTGAGCCAAGGGCTGGGGTAAGCTAGATCATTCGGAGTCAGTTTTCTCAGAAAGAGCGCATGAAAAAAGAGAAATGGGAAAAAGGTGTGATTAGACTTCAAAGGCAATGAAAAGGAGTTGTCTAATCTGCTCGAAAGAAAAGTAGGCTGAGACAAAGACAGAGGACTGCATTGTTTTCTACAACAAAGGCTGGTGGGTTTGATCTGGTGAGTGAGTCTTTGTTTAAATTTCCCAGTGGTAGTTTTTAATCTCAAGAACCTATCACTTCTTTGCAGCATTTCCTGCATCTCTCCTAGCTGAGAAGATACAACAGCAAATAGGAAAACATTCAGGGGTTCAGCAATTCAAATTCTCATAATTCAGACAGGAGATTTTGATTTTTGTTTTTAAGTAAAACTAAACTTTCATACTGCCTGTATTTTATTTAGACTTATGAAAGCTATTTAAAATACATTAAACATTAAATTTAACACACATCGTATCAAGATGTCACACCATTAAATAGTTCATGCATAAACAACACCATCATAACTTGAGTGTAACCTCTGCCCTGCTCAGTAACAACTTGCAAATTATTAAAAACAAACAAAGATGCATCTTCAAGAGAAAAATGAAGCAGAGCAGGGATGAAAGGCAGTGCAATACTCACATGACAACTGGAACATTTTCAGACAACTACAACTAAGAACTAAAATACACAACAAACAGTTATGATAAGACAGGTGCAGCCATTCTAGCCAGTATCCAAGGCTGCCTCCCTCCCCATCTCACCTGTGCCACTTCAAAGCCCCCAGGTGCTATTACCATCTATTTATGAAACTTCACAAGCAGGTGATGCTACAGTGTGATTCTACATCAGATGGTCCCTAATCTCCAGAACAATGCTTTGTCACATCCTGCTCAGAGACTTGTTGCCCTATGCACCTGGTGCCTGTCCCTCAGTAAACCCTTGCAGACATATGCCAAGCTTTATGTTTTTTCCCCTTAGGCAAATATAACCACTTTGACAAACCGACAGAACACGACTATTTTAGAAGTCTGCTTATCCTACTAGGAGAGGACGGTGTTACAGTGCATAGAACATTGATTTCTTGCAAAATACCACAAGTTTCTAAAACAGGCAGTTCTTCAGTCATTCCCTCTCTATATTTCTTATTTCTACCAACTTACAGCAATGAATCCTTTAGAATTTTTTGTTCCTCATTAGTTTTCTAATTTAAAGATGAATTGTTTCACATAATAGAATTTTTAGTTAACCTTGGAAAAAACTGTTATTTTCCTCCAAACATACAGCTCACCTAGAAAATTCAGTTATTCTGATGTTTATTAAATTGTCTTTAAATTCCATTTGTCAAAATTATTCTGTTGTTTTATAACCTTTACTAAAGCTAGGGAAAAAAAATGCTTTAGTTTTTATCTAGACTCCAAACTTCAGTAAATCAAAATAGATACAGGAATCTCTCTGAAATTCCTTGTCTCTGTCCATTAGCACTAGTTAACAGAAAAGAGTGGAACTAAGTCATAATAGCCATTATTTTAGAGTGTATGCTCTTTATAAAATCTGGAAGCTTACCCTGAAAAGTAAGTAAAGAAGCTAGGGAAACAGTATTGACTTGGGTTTCTTTGTTTGTTTTTACATAAGTAGCTACATTTCTTTCAGAAAGCAAAACCCACATGACAAGAAATGTACACCAGACTTTACAGGGCGATTTGTTTGGAAATATCATAAGTTCTCATTGATTTAGCATTGCTCCCTCAAAAATCCCTCTTCTAATTCCCACTGGACAAAACCAAAGTGGTTAAATTCAAAGCAACTGCTAAATAAACTCCCAATAAAGTGTTATGCAGTGCAGGGTTACTCACTAGATCAAAAGTGCCTGAAGAGGAAGCAGTTTGTTTACAGTTTTATGAAAAGTAATGGAAAATACACATTGGTCCCTACTGCAGTGGAGAGATACGGACCCCACATGCCTATTTCTGTATTCTGTGAAAATAGCCTTTCTTGAACTAAATTCAGTATTTCTTTCATGTTGTAAATGAAAACATAATCCCAGGAGCCAGTTCCACAACTTCAGTTTGTTCCAAACTAGTAAGCCTTGATATAACTCATATTAAAGACCGAACACTGATGTTCCTATTTATAGTCCCCGATGGTTGTATGATCCATGATTTTCTCCCTCTAGAAGATAAAATTGATACAACCTGACTATGCATCGGACATGATGTACAACTGTTGAGAAATGCATTACCATGAACAGCTTTGCAAATTATTGCCACTCGTGTTTTAAACTGGTATTGGAACTCCCGCTTCTGAAACACATCAGTACTCGAGGAAAGCTCTGCTTTGCCTCGATCATCTTGGATTCTCTCTCTTCTAGCTTTCAACTTGTAGGATTAATATTTCAGGGAGGGATTTTCTCCTGTGAGATTCACTTGACTTACACTATCTAACATCTTTCAGATATTTTCAGATATGTCTTACCATCAGAACAAGTGTAAAAAAATCAGAGTTTAAATTTTGTAATGGTTAAAAATTCTGGAAGAAAAAATGTATTTAATGTTACTGTCAAGAATTAAGCTCGT
Organism: Meleagris gallopavo; assembly: GCF_905368555.1. NCBI lineage: Eukaryota > Metazoa > Chordata > Aves > Galliformes > Phasianidae > Meleagris > Meleagris gallopavo. The sequence continues at coordinate 10,658,628 of NC_139414.1, read as the reverse complement.
CAATTAACTGAATTATTTCAAAAATTGCATGAATATCAATTCTCTGCAAACAATTCCCTGATTTACTCTTTGTTCATTTGACATTTTTAAAATATCTACAACAAACAAGGATTTCACTTTCACTTACGCTTGAAGTAAACGCAGTATTCTTGTCTCATGAATTACTTGGGATATAAAGACTGCAGATGTTTACAGAATCCTTCTTGAATCTCACTACAAAAATGAATATTTTCCTCTTGTGCTATACATTACAAGAAACAAAAATTAACCATTAATTTTTCAGTGCTTGTCTGAGTAGAATTTGTAATAAATGTTTCACTACCAGTCAAAAAAAGTATCTTAAGTATAAAGATAAATTTTTGTATGTTGAGAGAGATAAATGCAACAAGAGAATGACAGATAACGAAACTGAAAAATACTGTATGCATTATTTATTGCACACAAAGATGGCAAAAGGCTTTGGTTTCCTGTAGATATTACATACTGCTTTATTCTTATTCTGCACCCTCATTTTTTGCACAAATTATTTTCCAGCTATGATACTGTGAATGTTAAAGTGCCAACTCCATCAAAACAAAACCTACACACAGTATTGGCTCTGCAACATTCCCAATCACAAGAAGTAATACTTTCTTTTCAGAAAAAAAAAAAGATTCAGAATAAAGAATCCACAGATAATATTGCATTCTCATTTTCAGTTGTTGTTTTTTCTTCCTGCAGCAAAAAAAAAGTTTGATACTTTTAAACTGTGTTCCAGACTCCTATTTTCATACTGTTTTTTGAAAGCTCTCTGATACAGTTGTACTTACACTAGCATGAAAGGAGGATCTCTTTATTTGATATGTCTATTTAAACGGGTATAAAAGTAAAGTTTTCATTAGAAAGAAAACTTAGAGCCTTGTTGAACATTTTCCATTTGAAGGGCAGGGATTAAGGGCTTTTTGGAATTAATTTGAGAGGCTTCTTGCATTTGGGCTTTTCAGCTTCCTTTATTACAAACCAAGCATTTGCAGCTGTGCACACCCCAAAACGTTTCCTGGAAAATTGCAAACAAACAAGGTTTCCTAGCAAGTTCTGCCAAGGTCAAGCGTCCTAAAGACCCACACTTAGACACAGATGTACAAGAAAATGAGGCTTCCCTCCATCAACCTTTCATTCTAAGTCCTTCCTTGCAGGCTCAGTGAATAACGTTCCAACAATGAATATAACAGGACATGTAATTCAGATAAAGCAAGGGCTAAACAGATGATGTAATTTGAAAGGCATGTGACTAAGGATATGGTGATCTTCAGAAGTAAAACTTGTCCCATTTAATCACACATTTGTTTCTGGGAAAAAAAAAAAAAAAAAAACAACTTTGAAGTGTTTCTGCTGGTGGAAGGAAAAGCTATTTTCTTTCCTCGTTTATTTATACTTTTAGATGGGGAGCTAGAAATATTTTTCTGCAAGCATCTGCAGAGGAAACAAACTTGATAACATAAGTGTTCTTGCCATCTGTACGTACTTTGCACATTGTCATATAGAGTCACTTTGATAGCAAAACAAACACAAAACTGCTGTGTTTTGCAGGTTATGTAAAATGCTCAGCCTGTCGGTGCAGTTCAGCAGTGCCCTCATCCACACTGAAGGAAAGATGTCAATGTGACTTTGAAAGGAGTGTTTGCAGGAGGTAGGAAGGACTATCTGTGAAGCTGAACAGTCACAGCAGTTTAAGACATATTTAGGCCTTCTCACTTGCACTAGGCAAAATTTAGGAGTGCAGTGAGCCATCTGCTTCTGCACAGAATGGCCTTTAAACAACGCTTGACTCATCCTCAGGAGCTTTTCTGATGGGAAAACAGTTTATACCACCTGAGGGTATTGTCTTCTATTGTTAGAGAAGTACATTCACTGCTTTCTCCTACACAGCCACGTAGGTAGCAAGATCCTTGGGTAGTTTGCTGCTTTTTGCCATCTTGGCCTGAAACCTGCATCTTTCATTTCTGCTATAAACAGTCTGAGGGCTACCTCATCTTGACTCTGACCTTAAAGAAATCAAAATCGAAAACTTAAGACCCGATGATTATAACTGTTTCACTGGATTCTGGCACAGCCTGCACGTTCCATCCTTTCTATAGAAGTGAAACCTCTTCAGCACCACTCTTTTTTCCCCTCTCTCCACACTCACAAGTGAGCACTGATACCACACTGCCTCCTTCGAGAGCACACTCAGGCTAACTAGCAGCCCCTGGTCCTTTCTAGTCAGGCTGCAATCTAATTGAGCAGCCTGGAGAGCCCTACACACCTTGCATGTCAGCCATAAGCACTGCCAGCAGGGCAGGAGGGGTGGCATATACCAGAGTACCTGCACAGCATCTCTGCTTTTGTGATATAGAATTTCTACGTTAAGAAAGAAAAAAATAAATAAAAAGTTCTCAAAGTTTTCTGTATAACTTTAACAAAAATTTCTTGAGGAAAAATACACATTTTTTCCTCTAAAAATGATGCATTTTATAAAAATCAATCAAGTCAGATTAAGCTTCATAACAGAATAGCTACAGGTATAGTTGTTTGATAACAGGCTGGGAATCTCTTAGACTGAAAGTAGAAATAAAACCACAACCCTTCACAGTCTCATAAAGAAGATATTAGAGGAGAATTTACGCACCTGAGATTATTCTTACTCAAAAGCACAGATTGTGTCTTTCTGACTTAAGGCTAAGGAAGGAAAGATGACAGGTAACCTATACAGCATTTAGGATAAACAACCAGTGCACAATATGTATACTGAGAAAAAAAATATATATATATATGTGTATATGTATATATATATATATGTATGTATGTATGTATATGTATATATATGTGTGTGTGTGTGTGTATGTGTATATATATATATGAAGAATACATTTGAATAATGACAAGGAGTTATTTCCCCACACACACTCCCTTCACTCCAGAAAGAACTTAAAATACATGCCTGCCACTGGGGGGAAATTTGATTCAACTCGCCTGTGTTGAAAGAGCACATAAAAGCTGACAATCAGGTAATGAGAGAAAGATGGCCTTTCTATGAAGAATATTGAGAGAGAGCTTCTGCCTTTGTGAACAGAGAGAGAAAGGGAAACAATCAGTAAAGGAACAAGGAACATGTGATGTAGGAAAAGAAGGAGCTCAACAACTTTGCCTTGGAGAATGCAATAGAAATGGTTGTCTGTTGGAGATAGTCACAAGTAATGTAAATTTCCGCAGCAGAATCATGGAATCCCAACAAACTGCAGAACAACCTCATGAGGTGAAGAACTGTGAGTATTTTCATACAGACATAAACAGGAAAGATGGGGAAATGCATGGTTCCAAATGCAAAGCCCATGCTGTATGGCTTACATTAGGAATTATAAATTCACGTTTTTCACATTCAAAATACAAATTTCACAGATAACATTCTATCATGTTAATGAAGAAGATGATAAGTAAAGCATTAACATCTCTGTGCAAGCAGGAAGAGTAAGACCTCAAACAGGACCTTTTAAAGAGCAGAAATATCAAACAGAAAATCTCAAGATCTTTAAATACAGAGATCTAAACCTAAAATCTGAATCTCAAACTAAATTTCACAACTTGGGAATTTGTACAGTTAAATTAACACTAGACACTAAGCATTAGTCCTCTGTGCGCTGACGTAAAAAAACTCAAACATATTACAGACAGGTTTATGCTCACAAAAAAATACAATTCACATCTGAATGCTGCAACTTAATTCAATATGTGTCACATGGAAGAAAATTACTATGATTTTTCAAGTTTATCATCAACCCAACACTACGCAAGGTTCAGCATCCTCTGCCTACAGAAGATAACAGAAGATAAATGCTTCATAGACAACAGAGAAATAGTTTTCAATACAATAATTTACTGCCAGGATAATACTTCATTAAGTGCATCTAAAATGTGAGATGAGGAACAGATACTCTATTGCATGGTATCGCCAGGGAGACAGGACTTCTTTGGGAACAGAAGTAGCTTTGTGATACAGCCTTCTATATCTGAGAAAACTCGTGTTTTAATACACTCAGTCAGGCAATTTAATGCAAAACATCTTGAGAAACACAGACCATATGCTTGAGAGGTTGAATGTAAGGAACGGGAAACGAATCCTTCCAAAGTTCAGTCGCAACAAAACTGTCACCAATTACGTACCTCGTATTTATTAAACATGTCACTGTTAATGTCAAACAACTCAAAGATACACTCAAAAAATGAAAATGCAAGTTTCATTCTTTAGACAAAGTGTCACATTTTGAGGAATAAAGAAGCGTGTAACAACATAAAGGCATCTTTGCTTGGAAAGATAACTTCCTGTATTTATTTTTTAGTGAGAAAAGGATAACATGTTAGTACATCAGAGCTCCCTACTGAAGCCAGCCATCTTTGCTTCTAGACATCTTCCCTCACCAAAAGAGAGCACAAACCACATCATACCAGAAAACAGATATATTGTTTCTCAAGTGTAATTTAAAGCTCTCATATAACAAAGGCAAATTCAGCAAAACACTCAGAGCCTAGGAGCACTGTTCGCAATTTGAAGAAAGGCTATGAGATAATTAGACAACGGGATTGATTACAAAGAACATATGTTTGAGGGTGACAGAGAACTGTTTCTGAGCACCAGTTCCACTGAACACTGCCACTGCTCTTAACCACCAAAGCAGAGACAGGTTTTGACTGCTGAGGCAACACACGCAAGAACTCAGCTTTCAGATGTTGAAAGAACTGCAGAAGTAGGCTTAAACACTGTTACACCTTCAGTTGTTATGACACATGGAGGAAGAGGAAATGCAGAGTTTCACAAATTCGCTCCAAAGCACTGCTACGGCCTGTGTTCCCCATTTTGCACACCACTGAGAGCACAGCTGGGAGCACTGGGGAATTTGTGAGTGAGAAAGTAATGAAGTAATGCTTCCTGTTTTGTTGGCCTACAGCATCAGAGGCAGATGGTGGTGGTACAGCAGTAGAGGCTGAACCTTCCCACCAATATCTCCTTACATTTCCATTACTGTACAACAGATGGCAGCAGAGGGGCAGTCTGTCTGACATGGTAATGTATGTAGAGCAAAGAGGCAGAATATAGAATCCTCCAAGAGGAAAAAATTGCCCCCGCTGATATTCATCAACCCTTGCTGAGTGTTTACAGAGACCACAGAGTGAGTGTGAGCACAGTAAGGCAGTAGGTGATGCATTTCAGCAGTGGTGACAGAGGGTCACATGTGCTAGTACAGATATTTACAAATGAGGCACGCCAGCTTTAGTTTATTAGCTGTGCATCTTCACCAGCAATGGTGGTGACTATGCTGAAAAGGAGTGCTTTTGTAGCTGAGAATTTGCTCTATGAAACAGTGTTATTGTGCTCTTTGTATCTGTTTATTTTCCATGAAAATAAATAGGAGGCATTACTTCTGGAGTGACTCACATGAAAAACTTCAAAATGGCAAAACTTGAACCTTCATGATAGAGATTGAAGGAGAACTACAAGACCACAAAACAGCAACATAACAGTTACGCATTTAATTATATTGCAAAGAATTAAAAAAAAAATCCCATGTAACTCAAAAAGTACCAGTTATCTTACCAGATGGATTCACAGCTCAGCGTATCACTGTCATTAATTGTTAACTGTTTTTTTCAATGTATTATCACTATGTGTGCCTGTTCTTTAGAGCTCTTTTTATGAAACAAGAAAGTGATCTATCAACTTTGAAAGCTTACACATCTGTCTCTTAGTGCGGATACAATTGCAGCAGCCCTAGGGGCTACAGCAAGCTTTGAGTAACAGGTAATAGAATCAAAAGATATCTGCAGTGCAAAGCAGAGCCAAAGCCTACGTTCATCACCATCTCATGATTCATCCTGAGATGCACGAGGAGTAACACGTAGTAGACCAGAGAATGAGTTCTTTGTGGCAACTGACCTTGCACAAACGTGATAGTCTTCAACAGTACATGGTAGGGTAGGGTGAGGAGAGGGCTGTAACAGATTGCTGCAAGTAACTGCACAGAACAGAGGTCCACAGATGGTTTTAAGATTCTCAATCTCCTGCTAAAATACTTGATAATGCCTAATATCTTATTCTCTTTTGCTGATGATGAGTGGCAATTAGAGGAGAGAAAAATCCAAATAAAACCACAACAAATCACCAACTGGAGTTGGACAAGCTGAATTTGCTGAGAGGTTTAGTTAACAGTCAGACTGTTGAGACCATGCAGATACCACTGTCTTTCTGGTAAATGCAGCTATGACAGGCACTTTGTAGATAAAATTATCATTTGGAAAAAAGTCACATACCCCTTTTAGAAGTCTGTCTAGACACCGGGGAGAATAAAAAAGCTTGCTTACATAAAAGCAAAATAAGTCAGAATTTATTCTTTTGTGGGGGAGGGCGAAGACTAGGGTTGGGGATTAATAAGTTTAATTAATATTTTAAGAGAGGATCAAAAAGGGTTCATGTAATTAGCCTCCTTCATTTAATCTAATGCTGAACTGGTCTGTGAGTGATTGGATGGCTCTGCTCTCCTATTCCTTGTTTGCTCAGATCTCTGTCCTAATGCATTCACTTTTATTTTCAGTTCTATTTAGGAGATATACTTCTATACATCTTTTTAAAAAATCTGTTATTCCCCTATCCAAAAAAGTCACAAGACAAAACCCAAGAATTGTTTTATGCATGCAGACCTGCTCATTCTAGCATTCCAAAAAGGATAAGCATAAGGCAGGATAAAAACAACTTTTAAGGTAGGCATTAATCTAAAATTGTTTTCCAAATTTGAAACATTCACTGAATCAGAGTGGCAAAAATGGGCTGTAACCTCCTGAGGTTTTCCAAATATAACACAGCCCTGGGTCCGCCATATGGTTTTCACCAGGGAGGTGCACCGAGGAAATGTAATCTTTTGGAAAAAACAGAGATACAAGTTACCAGTTGTAATTAAATAGCCCATGGAACCTCTAATGAAACTGTACTCATTAGCAATGCAGCCAACCAAGGCAATTAAGTCTTGTTACTATTCTGGTAGCTTGAAGACTGATTATGGCATTCTGTTTGCTTTCCTTTTTATAATTTTGCCTTTAACAATTATAGCAGCTGCAGTAACCCAACGAGGAAGAAAGAGTTGTAAGCTAATCAACTTCAGTTCATATTGCATATGGCTTTTAATTATGCAAGATACTTTAATTCTTCACAAGGACCAAACATTAAAAAAGGAAAGATAAAAGACAAATTATTCCTGGAACATAAAACTGACAGACCGTAAGTGGCAAAAAGGGACAGAAATAAAAGTGAACAATACTTTCAAATTGTTTTTAAAAAGATAATTTTTGATCCTGCAATGAATGAAAAGAGTACTCTAACAGTGATTTAAATTATTTGGCAATAGACTTTAAAAAGTCTGCTTGTTTTCTTTTAAGAAGAATAAAGGTGTACATGCTAAATACTAAAGAACACATTAACTTCATTAAGGTAGTCATTACTATTACTTGACATAATATTCAGCCATATCTAGGCAGAAAAGCTATAAAACAAATCAGAGTGGGAAACTTTAGTTAACAGCGCAATTTCTTATCAGGCAGCAAAATATGTGAGGATTGCATTTTTAAGAGCAAAAGGGAGAGGCATTCCTTGACAACTATTTTACGGGCTACAGAATTCTAATCTACTTCAGTCTGATGGAAATTACAATGAGGTAATAGTTACCTAATGTAAGGACATCCACTCTTCCTCTGGTCTGCACAGGCAAGCCTCTAATGGGATTCAAGGCCAGTTTGAGAGTTGTCAAACAGTTGTTACACGTGTTACTATGACATTTTCACGCATCTCAGTTTACACAGTGCAGCAAAATATATCCTATGCAAGGCAAATGTATTTTCAATCACGACTTTGTTGAAATGGAGAATGAGGATAGTCTACTAAAAGGAAGACGTGGAAAATACCTAGAGATACATGCATAAGTTATGTAATTAGACAATTGTATTAAGATGTAGATGTTCCTGAGGCTGCTGTGTACACAAAGATGGCCAGATGTCTCATTACATATCTTGTTATCAAACTGAAGATGTTCACAGCAATTAAATCCGTAAGGCAACAACTATGGGCAGAAAACAAAAGCTCAGCAGCTGAGTCTCACTTTCAGATGATTAAGCAACCTGGAACATTCAAAGGCTTATGCAAAACACTAAGAGAAACAGTATTCTTTCAGCACAACAGACTGACAGAAACCACTGGTTTGCAATCAAAAGCCCTTTAAGAACTACAGTCAAAATCCATTTCCATTAACAAAAATAGTTAAAGTAAAGTTACTGTATTATAGAACTAACCATACATTAAATGTTTAATTTTAGGTTAAGACCTTGATGCTTCAGAGAGGCTTGGGTCATGAAATAACCTGAACCAACACATCAGATAAGTTTTATTCTACAATTACCAAGAGACTTAAAGCAATTTCTTGTCTTAGCATTGCCTGAAATTTTCTACCTATCCTTTCTTTCTCTCTTGCTCTAAATTCTGATAATATGAAATTATATTCAGTTTTAATTAAGCCACCCTAAGCTTATAAACTCAATGTGGTTTTTTTGTTTTTTGTTTTTTTTTTTTTTTTAATAGGTAAAACTGCTTCAATTTCAAGGGCCTGATGTTTTAAACAGGAAACATTTTCTTAAGCCCTCAGCTCTGCCTGTAATAAGGAATATCAAATATTTGTGGAATTAACTGGTCATTGCTCTCCACTTCCAACTGCTTGGATCAAAGTCAATTAAGGTGTGCTCACAGCTTGAATACTGCTGTAATACAAAGCATACATGTTTTAAAATACAGTAAATTTTCTGGAAGCTAGAGCAGAACCATGGACCAGATGAGGTCCTCACACTTAGCAAACGCCAAGTTACAGCAGACAGCTTCTCTAAACATAGATCATGGCAGTAAATACTGCAAAGAGGACCTGGAAATCTTATAAAACTGTTACAGTAAAAAGTTTCAGAGGAAAAGGAGTAAGAAATGTGACTTGTTAACTGTGAGTCTTAGAAAATAAAAAAGTTTTACTCTATTTTTCCACGCTGAGATTAGAACAACTTGTCTATACACCTAATCTAAAAATTCCCAGAAAAGTAAGAAAACAAATAATAGATAAGAAACATACAGAAAAGACTTGACAGATATCCTGAAGGAAATCTGGAATTTCTCTTTCAACTGATTAATGCAGTGAGGTCACTTTATGAAATAATATTACATTACAAAGTCCAGGAGCCCAAGTACCTATGGAAAAGTTCTGCTGGACTAAAAATATCTCATGGGAGCAGGCCCTCAGTGAACAGCTAATTAATCCTACACCTGTTCAACTTCAAAGAATACCAAAAGAATCTCTTCCTTTGGAAAAAGTTCTATGCCAAAAAAACAAGCTTATTTCTGCCCCACAAGCATAAGAGCAGAGAAAGGATGGATCACAGCTCTAAATACTAAAAATATAACTCCCTCTCAAGGCAAAAGCTTTGCTTAGGAAGGCAAAGTGTAGCAACTGCACAGCATCTTACTCTGCACTTTATTGTTGCACCTTTCTCAAACTGTATGAAGGAAAGTGATGTAATGCAATGGGATTGAGAAGTAGCACAAGGCCTTAAAAGAATAGATCAGAAATAAAAAGTCATTGCAGCATCTGAGAGAAAGAAAATGAACTGCTGAATATTTCTGATCAGGTATCTTTGCCTTTCTCACCATTTACTGTTCTGCACTAGCCCACAGGCATATATCCTACCCTGGCAGCTCACTGAAGACCAAGATGTTCGCGCGCACACACACCCCAAAAAAAAAAAAAACCAACGAAACGAGACAGTCTCCTTCTCTTCCCTTCACCCACCAGCACATACCCAGCAACAGCTTTCTATAATGAAAAAAGTAAAATGAGCAGAAGCATATATCTTACTGACATGAGTGATTTATAGCCTCAAGGAGGGATAAAATGATCCATGCCTAGAAGTCAGTGTTTTTATTAGAAATGATGATTCCCAGTCATGGTGCTTTTTAGTTATGTACGTAATTAATGTTAGCTTGTGAAAGCTGCCAGTGATGCTCATCACCAGTGAATGTTCTTATAATACATGTGTGGATTTGAATGCAAGATGAACTTTTTCTTCTGCTCTGGAATTCAACACAAGTTTGTGAATAATGCAAGACTGAAAACAAAAAATAATGAAGAAACTGCTATTTGCCTAGCAAAGAGGAGAGACAAGAATGTAGCATACAAAGTAAAGCAACTAAAACAGGCCCAGACTTCTCTATGCAGTACATAATTGTGTAAAGCTCTGTTGGTTTTTAATTTAGAATATATCTGCATACAAGAAATTCAAAAGTACTTCACTAACAGCGTCAGAAGCAGCAAATTCCTTGCCTGCTCCCTCATCAGAATAGCGAGAGACAATACAGGAAGTCTCTGCAGAGCTCTGGCTTGGAGACAGCATCTCCATTGCTGAGGAATGAAGTCAGTCTGGAGACTACAGCATGACATGCAGTAACTTGACTTTTGGTAGCGTATTTGAGTCTAAGCATGCATTAATTGGCTGAATTGGCTTCATACTCAGTTTTCAACGATAACGTAGGTCGCTCTAAAAGTAATGCCTCCTATTTCTTTCTGTTGAAAATACAACAAAGAGCACAATAACACTATGACAGAGCAAATTCTCAGTTATGAAACACTGTTTTCAACACAGTCACCACCATCAGATGTGCATTTTCATCACTGATGAATAACAGCCTGCATGCTGTGCTCATAACAATCTGCACCAGCAGAGGTGACTTGCTGTTGCTGCTGCCACTGTAGAAAGGCACAAAAACCCACCACCTCACTGAGCTCTCATCCACTGTCTGGGCTCCATTAAGACTCAGAAAGCATTAAAGAATGTCAGTGGGGGCAATTTTTTCCTTCTGGAGGAATTCAATTCTGCATCTTTGCTTCACCCACACTTCCATGTCAGACACCATTCTGCCAGACTACCTCTCTTCTGCTGTCAATGAAATGTATTGGAATTATTGGCGGAAACGTTCAGCCTCTACTGCAGTATCACCACCAATCACCTCTGATGTTGTGGGACAACATAATAAAATAGAAGGCATTACTTTGGAGCAGCCCTTGTATAAAGGCAGTTATAAATGTTATGCTGTTTATCATCAGGTGGTGAACAATTTTGGTAACTGCTGGGAACACCATCTACTTTGTATCATATTACTGCAATAGCATTATACCATTTCAATTCATTAATCCCAGAATATCCCAAGTTGGAAGGGACCCTCAAAGACCCTCCAAATTCAACTCCACACAGGACCACCCAAAAATCAATCCTTCTGTGAGAGCAGCGTCCGAGCGCTCCTTGAACTCTCGCAGCTCAGGGTTGTGCACACTGCCTTGCCAGTCTGTTCCACCTCCACTGCCCTGTGGTGCAGAACCTTTTCGGAACCGCCTATGCCCCTCCCCTGATACAGCTCCACACCGTTCCCTCGGACCCCATCACTGCCCCCGGAGAGCAGAACTCAGCACTGCCGCTCCGTGTGAGGAGCTGCAGCCGCCATGAGGGCTCCCCTTAGCTCCTCTGCTCGGGGCTGAGCACACCGATCACAGCATTACATTCAAGGACTTTGTTTTTTGCCTTCTTCTTAGAAACCATTATAACATGCAAAGTAGCCTTTTCATGGACTAAATACTACAGTTTCCTTTGAATTTCTTTGTATTATTAAAAGTACCGCACAAAACCAATCAATAGTAATACTCCAAGAAGAGAAGTGCTGCCAATGGTTATGTTTCCAAGTAATATTTCTTTTCATTCTGCATAGCCCGTTGCCTTCTGAATTTATCAAAATATTTGCTTTTGGGAATGGCTTTACTCAGTGCCTCGTGGATCACCAATTACACATTAAAGAACAAGGTCATAAAATATTGATAAAATCATTAACTACAGTTTTCTTCATTTACCATGGCTAAAAACACATGCTGCTGTGATCTCCATTTGATTCCCTGGGAAATAAATTATTTCAAGAACAGCATTTAATTGCTAGTACACTTCAGAAACTGAAAGAAAGAAAGAAAAGAGTACCTATTCCCCAAATTCAACTTTCTGCTCATGTATTTTCCTCACCAGTATCCTCTGATGATCTGAATTGAATGTCTCAGGCCCAAATCTTGAGTTCTGTGGGCGTGCTGTATTCCTGAAATAACACAGGCAGCAACTGGGGCTGCAGCTCCTCAGGCCCGCCAGTAATTAGGCTCTTTACAAGATTAGAAAGCGCTGTGTTGAATTTCTTTCTTGGTGATCTCAAATGTCTTTCTATTCATCATATCACTGAGGGGATGTTGCCATGAAACTGTGTGTGAATTAAGAATTTGATTCTATAGTCAAGGGTCATGATTTCTTTTTCAGAAAGCTACTCAAGAAACCTTTTCTTTCTGAGCAAAATGTTTTCTGCTTTTTGTAGCATCCAGACTGAATCTTCAAATGTGCTCGTAACAACACCAACAGAATTCCACAATAGGAAAGCAAAAGCAGGACGGGATTACCTTTCTCTCATGCAAAACTGGTGCAAATTCCTGCTGGCAGAAGGTTCTAGAACTGCCAGAACCTGCAGTGTGTGCTGGGCTGGAGGCAGAGCCAGTCCATTTCCCAGAGGAAGAAATGAAGGATCATATTACATTTCTCACACAGAGAAACTGTCAGATAGCAAGAGAAACCAGTGGGTTTGGGAGGAGAGCTGCAGACACTACTGATACTGCCTCTGGCATACGGGACACCATTTTTCCACGTGTACAGGAGGTCTTCCCCAAGTCCAGCACCTTCAATAATAACAACAATATTGATAAATTATCCTGACGCTCCGGTATCCTTATAAAAACAGTATTGTTAACTAACTTGACAAGACGTGAAATAAAATCCAACAGAAAGCATAGCTGTTTAGTGCAAAGACGGCCTTTCTGCTGCCTTCAGCACTGCCAGAGCAGATGCAGAACCACAGATCCCTCCCAGCTCTCCGCGGAGCCTGCAAGTGCAGCCAGGAAGCACTGCGCAGCCACGCACTGCAGAGGAGTTACCTAGTACAGCCTGGTGAAAGCTTGCAGGAGTTGCCTATACAGGCGTAATTTTCTTTGCCTGTATAATTTATTACCTAGTTGTTTTCCTAACCTCATTTTAAATCTGGTTGGAGATTTCAGCGTAATTGACGAGCAGATACTTTGTTCCCCCTGTTGTACTGAAGTTGTTTTTCTCAGTTGGCTTTCAGAGCTCCTACTGAGTTGTTAATGAGCTGTCAATTATTTGTGCAGATTGGGAGGCAGGCTCTAATAGGTGGCTGCACTGGAAGAGAAACATTCCCTCAAATCTTATGAAATGCAACGTTTAAAATTAAGGAGTCTTTACTGATGATGTGAAGTAAAGCTTTAATTTCATACAAAACCTGCTGTATACAAGAGAGGTGACCAAACGGATGCACTAGAGTGTAATTTAAAAAAAAAAAAAAAAGGCGACAGTAAGATAGCTAACACAGCAGATATTCATAAGCAATATTTTGAAGAGGAAGAAAAGCGGAAGACACTCTGCTAGAAATCTGGGAGCCCGCTGAAGCGGAGGGAAGTGAAACTTGCTTCACCAGGACTGGAGACACCAGAGTGCTCCTGTGTTCATTGCCACCGTGCAGTTCCGTGAATACTGGTAACGTGGGGCAACATTCTGAGAGCATAGAAACTGACACGAAAAACGAGAACAATCGTTTTCTTTTTTCCTCTTGATTACCCGCTGCATTTACAAGGCAAAAGCGGTAATTTTAATCACAATGACTACTGTTAAATCAACCTATTTGAGAAAAAAAAAAATATCTAAGTTTTAATTATGCAGACACTTAAGGGGGGGGTCTATGTAAAGTGCTTAGGTTTATCCACATGCAAAGCCAGTACAGACTCAGAGTCTGGTATTTTTGCTGAGAGTCCCGACGCTTCTCCGTGATAGGAGGACGGCTGCTTCTCTTTGACGGTCATCCCAACTTTCGCATTCTGAGGAACACACTTAACAGGCAATGCGTGTCCAAAAAGCTGCATTGAGCAACAGGGAAATTTTAGACCTTTTCTAGCAAGTGATTTGAAGAAGTAATACACAAAATATTCTGTTAATGCTTGCTTCTGGCAACACCACAGTAACCTTTAGATATTGTGGATGATAATCGGGACATAGCATTGGAGAAGGAGAGACATGTTTTAAGACTTCTGCTTTAACAAGGCAATGGAAACAACAAGAGAAAAAAACCTGTGCATGTTTTGTGGAACGCTTATAAAGCAAGATCCACACATACCAGATGGAATTCGCTAGAATATAACAGACAGCATCTAGGCATTCACCTCTGTGTTTCTTATCTGCGTGTGCAGAGACTTCTCCGATTGTCCTTGCATTCCACAGCAATCTTTGGGACAAAAGGAACGTTGGGAGGAAGTAAAAGATCCCCCCACACACCAAGGACTATCAATGGACCGACAGTGGATGGTTGATGACATCGAAGATTGCCAAATAAGGCTGTGCCTGTTGAGCAGTCATTGGGGGTGGATAGGATAATGAACATGTAATACCTGTGAAAATATAACCTATTCACGAACGATCAACTGGTCGAGCACTCTTGGAGAGTTATCCCGATGCTACCTGAGCACTGCCAATAAAGAATACCTTGCTTAACAGTAATGAAACTTCGCTGTTAATCAGTGTGCAGAAACTTTCTTCAAATTAGAAGAGGAGGGAAAATTAGGGTAATTTCACTAGATGCTGCACTATCAAGTACAAAGAGAGGGTAGAATACAAGGTGGAGTGATAAGGGTTAGAAATCTCAGGGAGAGCTGCTGGATTTTTTTTTTTTTTTTTTTAAAGGTAAGAGAGTACACAGCATCATTTTCTTCACACATCTTTTTACCCAGATACATGTATGGGCAATGCAGAAGCAACACACAACAGAACCTTCTTGACCAGGGCACAGACCCCACACCAGATGCCAGTCAGAATTTAAGTCAGCAAAGTAGCAAGCAGGAGTGGTTGCCATGAGCTGTTCCAGCTTTACATCTGTCTCGTTGTAATGCCCTGTGTCTGAAGGCTCCAGCTCTTCTGCCAATAATTTAATTCCTGTCTAAGCACAGCAGAGGTCAAAGACCAGTGCTCCATCCCTTGCGAAGGGCTCCAAGTTAGTGCTGATGAAGAAGCCCAACACCCTTTGAACAGCTGCTGCACATGTTCCACCTCGTCTCTAAAAGAACAATTTCATCCTCCAGTTCTAGCTCCCTCCTTGCTACCTTTTACAAAAAGTTCTCTTGAGGAGACAAATTAAATGCCCCTCTATATCAGGAAGATTTATTTCAGCAACATCTACTGAAATTTTCTGTTTAGGAATACAGACCATCCACCTAAAGACATAAATAAAGCTTTCAAGATGCTGAAATGGGGACAAATGTAAGTTTGCAACAAAAACTGAAATGCCAAAAAACAAACAAGCAAACATACAAGCTGAGCGTATAGACCATCTACTGATTTATAAGTACAGTGGTGTTAATCCATACTAAGAAACTTTGGGATGTAAGCATACAGTTGTGAAAGAAGCAGAAATGTGCAGTCCATGAAAGAGCTGAAGGATGAACTACATTTCTTTATTGCTATTAAATCATTACAAAAGTTATTACCACCCTATCTGTATCACAATCAGACCTAGAGTCTCAGGTGACAGAAATGGAAGTGAAGTAACTTGCCTATGGGCAAACAGATGATGAACAGAATTAAAATCCAGATCTCACGGGTCTCAGACATATCCTTATAATTACTGTTTTTCTGCTGATACCATCTGTAATGCTTAAAAAGTCACTTCCACTGGGGAAAGCATTACAATGAAAGAAGGTACATTATTATAAATTAATTTCAGGGTTTCTAGCATTTTTCCAGATTTGGTAAATTTTCCTGATGCTGAACTTAGATTTCTAGGGGGAAAAGGACACTTTCCTTGTGGGTTATAGAAACAGCATCTGGCAGCGTAACACTGGAAACGACAGACACTGACAGCACCTTTTCAGAAACTTGCACATTTAAATGGACTACAGATCTAAGTTTTCCTGAACTTTCTTACTAATAGGCTACATAAAAACAAATTTGAAGTGATAATACACCAGAAAATGTGCCTGTAGGAGTACCTCTCTTCTGATGCAAATATGAAATAGACCCATGTGACCTTTTTTGCAATCTTTTACTGTACTTTAAATGTTTTTAAATAGTTCTGTTATCCATCGTAAAACGTGCACAGATGCTCACACGTAAGACAAACTTATTCTCTAAAATACTTTAAAAATATATCAACCACAACTATTTTTCTTTGTTCAATGAAACATATGTCACAGTGTGCTATATACATTTTAGGAACTGAAGAATCAAGAGGATGTGCAGCATCCTCCAAGACACTAAAAAGAGAATTTTGTGTTCAGTTCCTAATATTAATAATAGTCTATTCAGCTTTAGCACTTAGCACTTCATTTCTCAAAACCAGTAAGATAACGATATTTCAGGATCTATTAACACTGAAAAGCATTTTTCAGATCCCAAGATTGATAAGGTCTGACTGCTGGTGTGCTCTGTTGTACGGACTTCCTCATCCATAATGCTGACAGAGATGGGCTGACATTTGAGCAATACAAAAAACAGAGCTATTAGAACTGAAACATTTGAAACAAAAGGCGAACAGATTTTCTCCTTGTATGTCATCCTGTATTTAGGAGTACAGTCTTGGCCTCACCAAAGTCATTATTTCCTCCAAGATGATACAAACTGCAGCTGCATATTAATTCTCTACTAACAAGAATCAAAACATGGAAATCAGGAGTAAAACACATACACAACTCATAACAGTTTGCACTTTTCCATCAGCTTGACTGGAAACCAGTCAACCAGATAAAGACTAGTTATCATTGTGTAAGAAAAGGAAAAACTCTGTTAAGTATTACTTTTAGTTTACTGCAGTATAACTAGGAATGGAGCACAAAATGCTGTTTCTTCAAACATGCCTCATATTGAAAAGGTTTCTTTTCTACCACATGGATTCCTCAGTTCACTGCAGTATTTTCTAAGTGAATTACACAGCACACAGAACTGAGCTTGATGACTTCCCATGGAAAACATAGTCAGAGTGCATTTCAGTAGGAAGGTGATTAAATTCCCTGTTTGCCTTTAACACTATTTAAGAAAAACACAGCAAATAGCTGGTTTCATGACCTCTAAACAGCAGTACATACCTCCAAATTTTGCACGGACATATCAGACAATGAAAGAAAGAGACAAGTCACAGATTTGATTATTTTTTAAATGTTAAGTGTTATGAGCCTTTTTTTTTTTTAGCTCAAATAAAACTTCATTATACAGAGTTCATTGCATTATGCCGCAATCAACTATGACTGATTTTGTTCTGTGAATAATTAGCAGAATTAAACAAAGCAGCTGGCCTAGTGGATGTGACCTTTGAAAACCAAACTCTATATATTACCCCAAACAGTTGATGTTATTTTATTTCAGTAACCTTTAGAAAGAAGTCCACACAGCATCATGACAGTAGTATAGTTCTCACAGAGAGCTCACTAGCCTGATCCAGTGCCACTGCTTGTGCTTAGGAATCCTCTGTGCCCATTGCCCCCTCCTGTAGAGCAAGATTTAATCTAGCACCCTCAAAGTCACGTCTCCACCTCTATGTGTTTCCACCTTCCCATGTCCGTTGGCATAAAAGCGTCAGGAGTGCTATATAAAAAATTTGTTTTCATAGAAGCATGCTAAAATTCATTACTAAGAGAAACTCCTTTCTGAAATGAAACAGAAAGATATCTCTGCTACATTCTATTTGACGTGAGTTTGTTATTCTAAAAACATTTAAAGAAAAAATGTCTGTTTTACATTTGACTTTTTATAAAATAATTACTCCCTTATACATCACAATTTTATCCCCTGGTCTGTGATATAGCTTGAAGAGTTGCCTAAAGGTCCAGCAGGAGACACATTCCTCTCATAGGCAGTAGAGTGCTTTACTTCTAGGTTGCATTGTGCCCATCAGCAGAGCTGCAGAAAAGCCCAACTGCCCGCTCGCCCAGTGCTAAGGAATCCTTGGTTATACCGCTACCAAAATCCCTCTGTACCCGCCACCCCCACCCCCTCTCTCCCCCCCCCAAAAATATATATATACAGAGCACAATCGATAAAGCATCAGCTCAAGGTTCTTTATCAGTATAGGATAAAGCATGAGACCAGAATTATGTTTCTCCTGCCAAGCTATGGGAAGGAGACAATCTCAGCCAGGGTTAGTGGGCCACAAAGTTGTCCTGGAGCTTTGGATCCCTGCGGTGCCCAACAAAGAGCAGGAAAGACAGTGACTGTATTGCAAAAGCCTCCTCCTTGTGCAGCCATCTCTCTTCATCACAAAGCATAGAAGTTAGAGAGATGGATTAGCAGCACTGGGACACAGGCAAAACATCACAGCATCCATTTCGCTGCCTCCAGCAGCCTGCTACTCAGACAACTGCCTGTCTTCCTAATCCTGACTGCAGAAGTTACATAAACCCTCTGCATCAGAATGGAATCCTGTCCTTTTAAACCAAAAAATGCTGGTTCTTTATGTTTGTCACAAAAGCAGGTGTGCTAAACTAAGCACAGCACCTTCTTCTATCTGCCAGCCAGCAGGCGCTAACCTCACGCCAAACAAAGATACCATCTGTACCAGAGCAGTATTTTTAAACATGTGGAAGTGACATTCTTGCTATTATTTTTATCATTTATGACAGGAAGATCTTTAATATAAGGGTAAAATTCCATTTTAAGAAATCAATACTCTTAAATAACTAAGATTCCAGGTCTTTCAATCACAATGCAAAATAACCTACCATTAACTTTACAAATGAGAATCAAGTTAAAAGGCTCCTAGCAAATTACCAGTGAATCACCAGAATTTGCTTCAGGCAGAGATATTATTCCTAAATTGTTGCCAGTGATATATAGCTTTAGCATTTTTTATTGCTAATTTGCACTGGATTCTCATACTCTTCTAACGGATCATTACAGAAGCCAGATAATTTATAATGCTACCAATAGCTTTCTCAAGGTAAAGCTGTTTAGGTTGTGCAAGAAGGATGCACATCAAGAATAAGTCTTCTTAAAGAAAACCAAATTTAAGCATTGTTGCCAAGAAGAAATATTTAGAGAGAGAAAAATAGGAATCACTTAATAGGATAGAAAGCTATGCCCCAAAATACCTGACTCCAAAATAACGGCTCTCACAATAAAATGCTGCCTTAATGGCATACTGCTAAGGACAGCCTTTCCTGCTTCTTAAAAATCCATTCACTTCATTTTACATCATATAAAAAAAAAAAAACATACTGGGTCAGGCTGTACTTGGAAGTATTGCAAACAGTCCCACGGGCATTCAAAAGAATGATGAAATTGTATTACAGTGGACAATATAAAAAATTTACACATGCACTGAGATTTCTCATGCTGCTTCAATATTTGATCTGGTATACAGCACATCCTAAATGTTAAGTCTGCTATCAGTTATATAGAGAGCTGTGATAAATAAGAATAATTTATGAAAGGCAAAAAAAAATGATTTAAACAAAAACTAATGAAATCACAAATTAAGATGTGTTGGTCATCAGTGATACTCAATTTATCTTCAGTAGCATGTGTTTTTATATTTTTCTTTAACTACAGTATATTTTCCCCTAATCTCATCTTTCCATTATGTAAGTCTAGACAACGTTCTCAAACTTGTAAAGATATACAGAAGTATAGAAATTCTATTTAGTGTGAATTTAAAAACAGAAAACTATGCCATCTCCATTTTTATATGCTTAAAACCTAGACTACAGAAATAAAGAGATAAGAAGAATCAATATTCCACTGAAGTGATACATAAATCTGAGTAACACCAAATACTGGAAGCCCATATTTACAAATGACTTATCTTGATAACAAAGTATAAATTATAAAGTGCAGATCGCTCTAAAGAAGTGTTCAGAAGAACTTCATAAGGAAAATATAGGAAAAAAAGTGGATCAGGAAATGAAAATAACTAACTAAATTCAGCTTATTGCTTTAGCTTACAAATCACCCCTTTTAGGAAAGAATTACCACGAGCCATTTAGCATAAATACATGAACCTTCAGTTCACACAGAAAGCGATGAAGGCTATTCAAGTTTTACTTGCTGTTCAGTCATAAATTACTTTAAATTTTGCCCACTGGTTTACATTTATTTTCCTTAACTATTGGGTTTTCATCTAATTATTTCAAACTTTCTCACACAAAACTAATAGCAACAATAAGGAGCTGAAACTGCAGCCACTTTACCTGTACTAATACATACAAGCCTTGTCTTCTGGGAGGCTTCTAATTAGGACCTGAATAACCCCTCAGGTTCCAAGCATCTAATTGGTTTGGGTTTACTGAATACTAAAAGAATGAGGGACTGAGGTTGTTTTCATCTGAGCTGCCTGTATGCCAAATGTACTAAAGCTACCCCCACCAAAGTCCAGACGAAATGGCCCCTTTTTGGTTGAATGACCTTGTCCAGACAGGTATAAAGATATAAAAGGTATAAAAGGTATAGAAGACTCACAGAGGTGTAGATGCGCTTAGAGGTGAAGGTATGAAACAGGTT
Organism: Meleagris gallopavo; assembly: GCF_905368555.1. Taxonomy (NCBI): domain Eukaryota; kingdom Metazoa; phylum Chordata; class Aves; order Galliformes; family Phasianidae; genus Meleagris; species Meleagris gallopavo. The sequence goes on along the minus strand of NC_139414.1, from coordinate 10,637,922 downwards.
CAAGCTACTGAGGGCCAGGACCAGCCTTTGGAAGCCTTCAGTGAAATTATAAAGGCTGTATAAATCAGTCAGCATTTGGTCTCCAGATTAGAATTAATTTCTACATTTCTAACTACATCTTTCCCTTGTGGCTACTTTGGAGAGGATTTTTTGATGTTAAGAGTTCTATATATTGATGGAGGGACTATTTCTAAAAGGTTCACTACAAAGGAAGATGTTGCTAAAAGCAGTGAGAACTTGCTGCCATCATCCCAAGCATCTTTTGACTTGATTTATGAAAGCATGCAAATGAGTCATTGTCTTGGCACAGCTCCTTTCTCCAGCTGTATGCATTCTAGAAATTATCCAACCAGAGATGTGTGTGAAATGACACTACAGATTTACCTCTGTACCCCATGCCCTGTTCATATGAGCTCCTGAAGACTGTTTAAATCTAGGGGGAAAGCCAGTTGTGTTAGAGAAAAGTTAAGAGGAGGGGAAAAAAAAATTAATTTTTAATTTTTTGTTTAGCATCCAGAAAATGAAGCAAGACCAAAAATAATTTTGCCAGTCAGTCTCTGGAAAAAATAGTAAGAAGGAAAAGCAACTGAACCACAACCTGCTGTTCCAGATTACTCACAAAGTAAAACTTCTACTTTGAAAACCCATCACCCCCTGAGGCCTCCAAAGTAAACGTCCACTACTGGGCAAGAGCAGCAGCTCCCTCAGAGCCCTGTATGGTGAAACAGAGACTGGCTGCTCTGCACAGGGTTGCTGATGTTCAGTTCTCTGAGGTTTATAAAGCACTTTGGCATCTCTTAAAAAGCGTTGTATTCTGGATCATTATCACCTCTATGGCAGTATGATACCTGCATTCAATAGTGAGCACATACCACTATGGGTGGTAAGATCGTGAGTTTAAATTTAACTGAAATTAATAGAAAGTGTCAGTATGATACAGTTCGCTTTTCTACTGCTGAATAATGCAGTAGAATGAAGAATGGCTCAGAAAATTCTTCAGACAAATTCAGACTACGTTCTTGGTTAGGGTTCTTTTCCCACCCACCAATTCTTATTCTTTTGTAAACATACCACTTGCTTTCTTCAATTATACTGAAGAAGGAACAGAGACAAAAATTGTCTAGTCTGTTTCTGATTTGGAAGGTTATAGTCTGCTTAAAATACAACTGAAACTTTTTAAACAAGTATTAAGGTATGCCTTGAGCAAAACTGCACAAAATGATCTCTAAGTACGATTTGGTGTCCAGAGGAACCAGAACTATTAGAAAATTTAAGTTTGAATTTACAGAAATGCATTCATTTTGTAAAATGAATGTAAAAAAAATGAATGGCTTTGGAAAATGTGGATGAGCTTTAGTAGACAAACTATGAATAACAAAATACTTTTCCTAAATTTATGCAGTAATTCTTACTTCATTGATCAGAGATAACGACAGATGAACATCAAAATATCAGTAGAAACAGCATCTTCCTACAGCATACTTAATAGGAACTACTTTCCCCAAGTAACACAGCAGACATAGGGCCAAAGAATGCTCCCTTACTGAGGGTTCATCTGGCTGACAGTGTTCATCTCAGCTTAACTTGCTAGCATCCGTCGGACTTGAAGTGACAGTGTTCAAAAGCTGATAAAGGAAAAGCAGTCTGAAACATCAACCTGTAATATGCAAATTAACAACTATAATGATATAAAATACAAGATTTTGCCATGTGAAAACCTGCTTGAGCTGTCTGCATCAAGCAGGAAACACTTCTGTCCAAATGTAGCAGGGATATACATAAATTCAATATATCAAAATTAGTTAACATGGTAAGAGTAGCAACAGATAAAATAGATGAATATAAAAGTGGTAGGCCATAGAATGATATCCAAATATATACTCCTGAACATCCAATACATCCAGTATGTATTTTTTTTTGCACAAGCAGCATATTTGATGCGTTGTAATGCATTTCCATTGCTTGTGTTTAAAAATGCAGAACTAGTACTTGTAGAAGTTCTATTGTATAAGCAGTCTAGTAGTTACACACCACATGCATAAGGAAAGGCAACTGGAAAAACTGATACCATGATACTCTCATTTATAAAATTTTTTGTGCTCCACTATGGTTTTACGACTCCAGAAAAACAACTCTGATATGTGCATGAGAACTGCTCTCCACACATAAAGCCATATCCCCATTCAAGATCTGACAAGCACAAAAGACTCAATAGCCAAGCAGTAGATAGTACAGAGATCACAGTGCTGCACTAATGAAACAGGTATGTCATTCCCACTGAGTTGATCTACTTCACAGTGCCAGTGAATTAACATTTGCTGATGATTCCAAGTGATGAGAGAAATTCAGATGAGGGAAAATGACCGGTGTATAATCAATGGATATACAGATGGTATATGTATAATAAGTGGATATACAGATGGTATGGTATATCTAGGAGCTTGGCTAATGTAACTGTTATATTGGAATAAGGAAAGGAAGTCACTCACCCTATCCTGGGCTCACAAGATAGACTCCAGTGGAGCGGATCTCCAGAGAGATCCTTCCCTATTGGCAGTCAGCTCTTAAATGGGTCTAGGAGAGGTGGAGCCAGGCTCCACCCCTTCCTGCAGCACAGGTGAATTGCCTTCACCTGTGCTCCCATGGCTGACTCATTGCTTGCCTCAGGTGATTAATCAGAGGTTCAGCCTGTGATTCAGCAGCCCCATACAACTGGTTTTGCCGAAAAAGAGAATGGAGAAGAAAGAGGACAGTAGAGGACAGTGCTTCACACCAATCTGAAGGAAGATTGGGAAAGTTGCGCCTACAGAGGAATATTTTGAGTGGGAGCGAAGAGTTGGCACTGACACTGCTCTAGTTGCAGGTTGAAAGCTGTTAGCTCTACTTAATGTACATTTGAAGTAGTCACTTCTGAATATACAAACGGTGAAATTTACTATTCACCCAAGATTTATGTTTTGAGAATCTCCATTTTGAAAACACATGAGAATGTTTGCAGCTATTGTAAAGCTTACTGTGAGTAGCACACAAAACCTTACATCCACGACATATACGCTTGTGTAATGTAAATAAGTGTGGCTATCCCAGAAGATCATGGATTGAAACTCAATCCCACTGGAAATATTCTTGAAATGAGCTAATTACATATTCCCTGTTTCAGATTTTAAGTCACTATAGAATAGCTAATACTTCATGGCAAGAAAGATATTGTCCCTTGAGATTGACTTCCCATTGGAAAGAGCTTTGATTTATTTATAGCTACACTTATACTGCAAATGACACTGGGAACCCAAAAAAGCTGTTTGGAAGAATTGCTCTATCCTTCTATTAAATTAGTTAGCTGATTTAAATCTTATTGCAAAAATAAAATGCTCAAATAAGTTTCTCTTATAACAGAATCCAAATACATTCGGTGATTAAAGCTAGTGAGAAAATAATGACTACAACAAAGATTTCTTCTACAGTTCCTGAATGCCCCTTATGCCAAAAGAGATAAAGAAACCTTTACTGAAAGTAAGAGTGCTGTCCAAAAAAGCTTTTTGTGTACTGAAAGATATGCTTCCTGAAATGTTTCTGAATGAACACTCAGCGAAGGGCTGAAGAACTGCAAAATGGCTGCTTGCTCTGTGGTACGGGGTTCCTCTGCGGAGCTTATACTAGAACAAAGTGATTACTTACATAAACGCTGTGTTTTGTTCTGTATTTTTCACTCAGTATCCAGTATTCTCAAATGATGGAACTAATACTCTAGGATGATTTTAATAATTTCCTTTCATTGAATAATCAGTATTTGGATATTCTTACAGAGCTGAGAATGCTGTGCTGTGCAACATCAGACAGATTCCATATGAAATTGCAACTCTACTGACAAAAGTCCATCTGGAATGGAAAGTGAAAAATGGAAGCCATTGGCTGCAACAAATGTCAAAACTTTTAACAATGCCACCTCCCCTTTGGTTTTCAATAGTAACTGGTGTCTTTTGGAGATTCCACGTTTCACTGTTAAGGCTCTCAAAGACTTAACAGTCAGTTGGAAGAATCACAAGTCGGAGACATGAATATTGCAACTAAGTCAGTGCTTTTCATCAGCTCTTCCCTTTATTCATAGCACCATGTTTCTCCCAAACGATAGCAGATTCAGATTGTTCAGCTAATTGGTCAGGTGGGGATTCTGTACCTCTCTCTGCCCAGGTGGCAGGCATGGATCTGGGGCTGTTGCTTAAGCTCTTCTGCTTGAATATTTGTCAGAAAGATTTATAAAGCCATGAGCCTTCTGAATCTCTTGCTAAATTTGCATTAAAAAAATAATCCAAGTGAGGACTGGAAAGTTATTTCCAAAGGTTTTGGTTACTGACTGGGCTACTTAGCTTCCACCCCCACCGTGGGGTGGAAGGGATACGGTTCTGTTTTGAGTTTCAAGTATAAACACCTTCTCTTTATACAACAGATAAACATCTCATCTAAAGGCTGGCATTAACAGCACTTTATTACTAATTAGTTCAGAAGTTTATTACACTGAAATTTAAATGCACTAATCAAATGTTTATTCTGTAATCATGTTACATTAATGCTAATTAGAGATGCATTTATCGCTTCATGGATTACATTTAAATTTAAATGCTCTAGTCAGAAGTTTGACATTAAGTTGCACCTACCTACTTAAACAGTCTCTAATGCATTGGCTAATTTTAAATACCATGAGACTAACACGAGTATGTTTTTGTATTCTAAGGAAGAATTATTTTGAAAAAGCAGCTAGATAATCTGGTAATCCATATTCTGTAGATGTTATAATATCTTTTCTATAATTACAAACTCATATGTATGAACCAAACATCTTTTAAATAGCTTTATTTTCTTGCTTTTACCAGTATAATTTAGACAACTGAGTTTATAAAAACATTTTAGTCCATAGGACCAAAGAAAAAAAATAGTAGAATTATACCTAGTTCACAAGGAATTATATATGAGATTTGATAATTAGCCATAAATGCTGATTCATATCGTTCTCTTGCTGTTGTAAGGAGAGGAAAACATAGCCTATACCAGGAGACTACAATAAAAGTAAGGAAACCTGACCAGGCATAACCGAGTTCTCACATAACTATACCTCTTCACAGCCAAATTTTTGCATTTCTGTAGTTCTGATAGAGATTTAAGCAGATTTAAGAAACCACAGGTAGAATAATGGAGAGAAAACTAAAATAAAAGCAAACCTTCTTCAAAGGAATAATTTGCATACGAGAGCTTGGCAACATATAGAAAAATACATACAATAATACACATTTCCAACTTTCCAAATATTAATACACTTTGCTGTTACCAGATACCACAAACTCCTGCTCAGGGAGGAACAACACTATGATCAGAGTTAACAGTTGGGATAGGGACACAAACAAGTCTCAGGATGGAGAATTTGCTATATTTATAAGGCTGCTCATAAACAATGCAGGTGCACCTTTTGCTCCCAGATATGAACATCAAGCTGCATCTGGCATTACCTCCCCACAGCCTGTTGCAAAGCACATCTCTCTGAAGATATGTGAGATTTTTAGAGGAAAAACGGAAATGTGAGATGTGAATGATTTATTCCATGGCCTGCCTTCTCTTTATATGCCAGTGTGAGTCATAAGGTTTGCTCTTCATTTCTTTAAGAACTAACAAAACCTTAAATTCATATACTATTCTAGTCTAAAAACAACTCCCCAGGGCCTGAGCTTTCTAGACAGGCCTGAAGGTTTGTGCAGATCACACACCTGAACATATGAATATATGCATCTGTCTGTTGTTATTGCCTGTTCCAAGTAGCTTTGTAGCTACTTTGTATAACGTAACGTATAGCCCAGACAGCTTCTGTTAAACCACAAATTAGCAGATTTACAGCAGAAGATAGTGGGCCTAAAGCAACCTTTATTGCATTGACTAAAGAAAATGAATGAACAGGAAGGACATTGAAAGAAAGGGATATTATGAAAATTTGAATAAAACTGAAAATGGAAAACGAAAAATTGAAAAATAATAGAAAATCAATTTTAAATAAAAAGAACAGCTCAGAGGCAGCTTTGTGACAAGATGACTCGGTATCACAGCAGTAGCTCCAATGAACAGGGTACAGACTGTAAACAAGTCAGTGTTTATTGTTCTCACCTTTGAACTCAACTTATACACTGTCCTGATAGTGAAAGAAACCTGGGGTTGATTAGCCACTGGATGAAGGATTACCAGGGCTTACAGTAAAATGTTATTGCACAGAAATCTGTTGGAATGGATACATAAGAAATTTTGTGCTTTCAGATACTTTGGAATGTCATATTCCTGCACACACAGATGGCTTGATGTGTCATGTTTCAAGTACCAGCTTCTCAGAACAGAAATTCAAGCAGTGTGAGCCATGCTGACCCCACACACCCTCTAGGTGTCCTTGCCTGCTTCGGCCACCACAGCCACCCTCGAAGTGTCCATTAAAAGGGAGCTTGTGCTAATCATGTCCTACTTCAAGGCATCCCTCCGCCCTTAAAATGACTTTGCTCACTTCTGACATGGATCAACCAAATTTTTTAATGCAAAACTCTGTGTTGAAAAAGTCTTAGAAGGTAAACCTAACACCTAGTGGCAACTGACGAGTAAATGAGCTGTGGGGAAGACACAAAGCCACTGTTGGCTGCGCAGCTCAAAGGAAGATGCAGAACAGGCAGGGCTGGCCTGGGGTCTGCTCTGATTCGAGGAACAGACCACAACAAACAGCAAAAGGAAAGATAATTAAGTCCAATGCACACTCTGCTTTTGTGAACTACTCCTTCTTGTTGCTCTTCTGGAAACTGTGTCAGAACTAATTAATGTCATCTGTGACAAGATGGCCCTTCTTAATGAACCTGCTTCCCCCTGCAAGTAAACTATGTCTCTTACACTTTGAAGGCAGCATCATGTATGGACTGTATCACCCTTGTTAGAAATATTTCAGCGAGTTCTGTGTTGTTGGAATGTCTATGTTGTTCATTTAAAATTTATTTAAGCTATTAGCTACATAAATTTGAGCTTTTGTTTCGTAACTGATTTAAAAAAACACTAAAATCAACTACTTCCTTTCTTAGACCTTTTTTCTGTACATGCCACCGAAATGTTTTCATTTTAATCAAAAGGCATTCACTTTAAAATGTTTTTTCTTTTATTTGTAAGTAATATAGACTTCAGTATTTACAAGAAAAATTACTAATTCTTAAATAAATATTTGCATCAAAAGTACTTTTCATTTTCTTTCTTTTTTTAAAATGTTTTAGAACAATAATTGTTTTAAAGGAAAAAAAAAAAGTAGGTCAAATTTTCATTTCACAGGGAAGGGATAGCAGCACATTTTTACCTACTAATTTAATAAACCCTGCACAAGTAATAATATATGAAGAGGTTAATCCCCACTGGAACTTTATTTTAATTATATACAGTTATCTCTCAAGTTAAATTTTTCATGCCATTTGACTATCATAACTTAAATTCTTCGAGTGATTATAGTTATTTTGAACATACTTTCATATGTCTCTTATTTCTGTACAATTTTCGTGTAAAATACTCCAAGGAAAAAGAAATCTAAAATACAGAGAGAAATATTTCCTACTTCTTGATTCAGCAAACTATGAATAAAAATGATTTTTGCCCACAGGAGCTGTACAGAAGAAATCTAAAATCTTGCTAGAATATGGTCCAGCTTGTTTTTTCAATATGGAAGACACTATGGAGCTCATTTGTTCCTAGCAGCAAAGCAATCGCACAGTGCAGCAACGCTGATGATAGAGGTCAGTTAAATTTCAGACTTGCAATTTTTGTATACAGACAACTGGATTGAAAGTGCTTGAAGGAATGTCCATTGTTCATTTTCTGTATGTACAGGACAAATCCTTCAATGGCCTAAATGAAACAAGGCATTTAGATGCACGAAGCCAAAAGCTAAAAATCAGTTAGGAGTATAGAAGACACATACAAAGCATCATAAGGGCCACAGGAATCATCATGTTGGATTTTGGAAGTATTTATCCTGTTCCCAGAAGACACAGAAGTACAGAAGATATTCTAAGCAAAGCTGCATAAATATCATGGAACCCAAGGAATGTCTACAAAAATTTAAGTCCTTTTGTTATCATCTCATAAATATCTAAAATTAGGAAAGAACAAAAACAAACAGCAAAGACAACCTGTTTTCCCGTGCTTGAATTTGAGCTCATACATGGAACCTTTGGCAATATTTTGTAATAGGTTTTAGCTGATGGTTCCCAGCTGCAAAAGCTGTTGAGCTGTCCGTACTCCAGTCTTTTCAATTGGAATCAACATGTACAAGATTTGCTACTGTAGTTGCCCTCTATGTGCCTGATGGCCTCTTTGAAATATTGGTCCACCTCCTGGTTCCACCTCCCTACAAGATGGAAGAAGGAGACTAGAGGACTGTATTGAGCAATGCCTCCAAATAGTTACTCAGTGCCATTTGCCAGCTCAGAACTGCAGCCCACCCAGCCACAGAAGTGCAGCCAAGAGAGTGCCTGAGGACAAATGAGGTTCTACAGACGAAGAGGTGATTTAGGAAGTCTGCTGAAAAGCCTCAGGTGAAATTTATGTGGTGTCAGGGAACACAGTTTGAAGCTCAGAAAAACCATAGTCCCAAAACCTCAAGCCAGAAGAAAGTAGATGTTGGCTCACTGAGTGTTTTGCTCAGTTGTGCACTGTGAGCCATTTACGTCAGAAAATCCTGTAGTCCTACATACAAAGAGAATCTAAAAGATTGCTAATAGCTATCAACTCAAAATCATCAATACATTTATATTTTTAAACTCATGCTCATATGTGAGCTATAGCACATCATTCCATAACAGCTACATGTCACTAAGCTGAAGTCAGCTTAGTCACTGTCACACAGAATTAATCTCAAAGATCTGTCCTGCTTTAGGTTAATTTTTCAGCTGCCAAAACACAAGTCATCACCAAAGCTGTCAGAGCTATCAGTGGAATTTACAGAAGCATTTGTCCACTTTCAGCATTTGTTTTAAACTAGATTCTAGCTTTGGAAAAGAAATGTACACCTTAGGATGGAACAGGCAAACCACACATGGAGAAGGAACAAAATTATTGGTACTGAAACATATTTCAAAACAAACAAAAAAGAGTTTTAGAAAAGATGACAAAACCCAAACTTGACCCAAGCTTTCTATGAAAAATATTGTGTTGTTATTTTCTAGTAAAAAACGCTCTATGCTCAAGCAGAAGTTTGAGATATTCCCTCCTTATGTAGTGTTAATAATTGGGTCAATATACTCAGCCAATGACTTTTCCAGTGACTACAAAACAGAATCAAAGTCCTGATGAATGCACCAGAAGACTGAGGGAGGTAAGGGGGGGATTGTATGAGACTTCTATTAAACAGCTTTTTTTCCTTAATCTGGAAGTTTTATACAGCCACCCATTCCCACCACTCTTCTTCTGTCCCTGACATGGTCATAATAAGATGCACTTTGAGGCTTATATGCTGCACTTCTGGAACAAAGCTGCTGCAAGCAAAAAGCTGCACTGGAGCCTTCAATGGCCCTTCCAGGTCATAGAGATGCCCTGAGGGAGCTAAACTGTGCATGTGTTCCAACCCTGTCCAGCTGTGAAGCCACCCTATGAGATTCTACAAGCAATAACAGAACAATTATTGTTACAGCAGTAAAAACAAGCTAAAGAGATTAAATTGAAAACAAATAATGGTTAGATTTCAGTCATGGGAAAAGGAGGAAGAAAAGAACTATGTAAGCCAGATATTAACAGAGCTTTAGTTCTATTGAACCTGCCTAAGAATGAGGAAGAAAATTATAATTCAATAATTGCATGGACTACATGTCCCTTTTCTGCGTAAAAAACAATGGTTGTGAGTGTTTTATTTGAGTCTCTGAAGAATCAGTGAATGTCATTGTAAATTTAAGCAAAAAATAAAAAATAAAAAAAAAATCCTGTCAAATACTTTGCATGGCTTTCTAGTAGGCTTATGGCACAATTATGGCTGTGCAGAAAAAAAAATACCCTTTCCCTTATTCTGCTATCGCAATCTCCCTTGAAATCACTAAAAATAACATTAGCCTATTTGATACACAGGATAACGAACCCACTACAATGAACAAGCAGCATTACTGACCACCGACACTCAGACTGTTTATGATATTTAGACATGCAAAGAATCAGTATTCTGGAATTACCTCACCTAAGTATGCATTTTCTATAAAGAAACATTGCTCCTAACAAGTAGTGAATCCAAGTATCATTGGCTATCCAGAAATAGCACTATTGGAAACAGAGTTCTTTCAAAAACTCATTCCATGTCACTTAGAAAATGCATGGTCTGTGTTTACTGACTGCATTCTGTGATCACTGAAGCAGCACAATTCCTGCCACAGTATTTAGGGTTGGGAGAAATGAGATTCTGAAGGCTTATTAATTCCTAAAAATACATTACCAAAGGGAAACAAAAGCAAAAAATGCATCAATGTCATCCCAAATTTGCAGAGTCTGAAATAGTAGCTGTGATTTAACTGAAATATAATCATACAGATGTCAATTAATTATTTTCCTAGCAATCAAACTACTGCCTCTTACACCTGCTATAAATTCCAGACAATTCCCAGACACGTGTGTTTAATATTCTCACATTTAAATGACTGCAAAGCTTCTAATTTTATCCGTTACAAGCAATTGCATTATCTATAGGTTAGATTCCAGGCGGACTGTAAAACGAGGGGTTATTTGTTGCAAGGATTCTGTCAAGATAATTGTGTAGTGCACAGTCTCATTTTCATCTTCAGTTTGTTGTGTTTATGCTTCACTTCTAATTCAGGACTTCCCTCAAGATGTAACTTCCTATTTTTTTTCCCCTCCAAAATAAATCCCCTGACAACTTCAACAAAAAGTGTCTTTGAATTCAGTACTAATTTAGCATTCTTCAAAAATTCTGCTCCAGAATTGAACATACAAAACAATATTCCTTTATTTATTCCTTCATGGCTAGAGCTTCTTCTCCAAAGCCTCAGTAATTGCTAAAAACTTTAAATCCAGTTTTCATTTAATGAAGGCTGAATGTAATCTTTTCTGCAGTGACCCAAAGCGTCTGCAGCTTTAATCAGACTCGTCACCTTTATTAAAGTGATTTAATAATCACTTTATTGATTTGACTCATATTAAGCAGCACATGAAGTTGGCAGAGTTCAACTTCTCCAAACATTACCCTTTTAATTGCAGAAATAGCACTATCTTCTCGCTAGAAAATATCAGCAGGCTCTGAATCTTTACACAACATACTTTGCATTTTTCCACATATAGCGAATGCAACCACGGTCAGCATGATATGATACTTGGGAAAAAGTGCTGTAACAGAAGGGAGCTTTTCTGATGCAGAGAGGCACATGTCAAAACACACGTTAAAGGCAGCAGCTGGCCTGGAAGTAATTATGCCTATTCAAAAAGCAAATGCAATCATCACACTCAGGCTACCAACGTCCTAGACATCACTGCAGGTTTGCACACTTATGATTCTGAAATCTACTGAATGAAAAGATGATGGGATGAATGAACACACAGTGAGGTGGATGCAAGACTTTCTGAACAGCCAGACCCAGCAGACAGTGGAGCACAGCCCAGTTGGGCCAGTAACACGCAGGGACCCCAGGGCTCAGTACTGGCTCCAGTCCTGTTTAACATCTTCATTAACAATCTGGATGATTACTTTGTTTTACAACTCAGCCACATATTTATTTAGGAAAAGCTACCCATGAATGTCACAGCAGCCTTGGCACATGGAAAATGACCAAGGATCATGAAAAGCCTGCAGCACTTTTGTGTTCACTGATACAGAATTGAGTTAATTGAGTCATACGATGGCTCTTAACACAGCTTTTAAGAATCAGCAGAAGGCTTAAGGGAGAGGGAGGAGTGGAAACAGGTCCCTGCTCGGGTTGGCAGGCAAACCCCCTACCAGGAGTTGCCTCCCTGGGGCCCAGGTCTGAGACATTACTAAAAAGGTCCCCAGTCTGGAACTGAATTAAGTTTGAAGGGGAGAGGGGATAAAACTAGGCTAGCAAGAGATGAACCTGGGGGCTCTATGCTATAGTGAGAGGTGAAACCAATAGCCCAGCTAAAGTGCATCTACACCGGTGCAAGCGTCAGGGACAACAAACAAGAGAAGCTCAATGCCATGCGTCAGGATAACTTAGTCACCATCTTGAGTACTGTGTTCAATTTCTAATGTATGGTTAGTTCTACAAGAAAGTAATTTTACGTTAACTACTGTGTTAATGAAAATAGACTTCTGAAAATTTATCATAAGCTCTTGTGACATAAGCACTTAAAGTTGTACATTAAAGTGCTTTTAGATTACAGACAAAAGGTTTCTGTCAATGTGTAGAAACCTGACATGTGGGACCCACTTCTGTGAGAGGTGTTGAAGCTTCTGTTCTAGCATTCTGTTTGCTCAGGAAGGTCTCTTAAGTTTCTACAGAACTGATAATCAAATGCTTTTAATTGTTGTTTTGTGTATGTTGATTGTTTGTGTATAACCATGCTAGAGGCCTCATATTCAAATTCACAGAGATTTATTGAGATTTGCTCTTGTTATTCCTTTTAATCTATAATTCTTCTTGGAAGACTGTTGCCAGTTTTTTATTCTTTTTTTTCTTTTTTTCTTTTTTTCTTTTAAACCTTTTTTGTGTTTCTTAAGTGAATTTTTGGACCAGGAACTAAAGCATTTAATTTATCCCCAGCAAAAAAAGACTGCTGAAAAAATAGCAGTAGAGTATTTCCATAAACTCACTCCTAGTAAATATCCTCATTTCTAAGCTGGGAAAAAAGGCTTTTTACACGCCATGACCATTTTGTTGAGACTTCATTAAGGGTGCAGCTTCTGGTCTGGATTTTCCTGTTTGTCACATGCATTCACTGGTAACCCAATAGTTTTTAATTACCCCAAGGCATTCTGGCTTATTTAGGCAAGTGCACAGCTGTGTATTTTCTTGGGGATTACTATTTGAATCCTTTTCTGAGCATTACTTCAGTTATAAAGAATAAATTTAGAGGAGGCGGGCTTATGTATTTTTCATAAGGGATATGTAGTAGTTGGTACATATCAGCAGTTTCAGATGAATTAATCTACTGCACAGCAGCAGAGTTGATTGTCTGAATCATCCTAGTATGTTCTGTTTCCATTCAGATACGTTACAATACCATGTATACTGCTTTAAATGCTTGGTATTCACACTCTAAATAAGTGAAATATTTTCGTAATGGAAAACAAAAAACAGTATTTAAATGCATTTTTGCTAGTGTTTTCATATGTATCTATTTACCTGTCTGTATTTGGACCAGCAAACTCTTCAGTCATGGCACGTGTAAGTTATTCAAAGGCCTTGTATTTCAGTTTACATGCTTTCTGGTGTGGCCTCTAAAAAGCATTTTATTCAAAACACACACAAGGCCAAGCTTCAAATGAATATCTAGCCCATGGAGGACTTTACATAAAGCTGTAACCAACATGTTCAGCAAAACACTTGAAATGGAGCCTGTCTGCTGGTTTCAGGAAACATGACTGTTCTGTGCAGCTCTGACAGTGAAACACTGAATAATACATTATAATTTTAAATTTAAAAAATGGTAATATTGCAGAAGTGCAGTATAATTGTGTTTTTTTTTTCTGTTTGTACCAAAAGATCCTTTCACTTTCAGATTTATTAAAAAAATAAACTCTAAATACTGCTGTTATTTAAAGGGATATAAAGTGAGCAGTAGGCTTACATTTAATTAACAAAGAGTATTCGTTCTTTGTTAAAATTAACAAAGAACATTAATAAAGTACAAAAAAAAAAAAAAGCCCTTAAGGTTTGTTAAGGTATTGTTACCTCAATCAAGCAGATCATTTTGTGTTAGTCTGCACTGACTACAGTTTATCAATAATACCTTATTTTCATACAATGTACTATCATACTGCTGTCAGCAGTGGCAAATCCTGTACAGGAGTGATAAATATCCCATTTTGCATCTGTGGAAAGAACTTTAATGGCAGTCCATCATCAGTTGGGGTATTTTCAGGTCTGCTAGTATAGGGAGCTGGATGAGGACTGGTGCTCAGCATGGTGGGGCTGGGCAAAGTGGTGGGGTGCTGCTGGAGCTGCAGTTCGTCCTGGCCACCAGCCCTGCCATGGCCATGTTGCTGTCTTCTGCTGCCGTGCCATACGAGGCACCTCTGGGTGGTGGCAGGGTTGGTGCAAAGAGATGACGCTGATGCATCTACAGGCAAAGATGAACTTTTTTTCCCTAATTCAGCAAATGCTCAGTTTTTTTTAAATCAGGTGCACTTTTGCATCTCCAACAGGGCTTCAATGACCTGGTTTCTGAATAAATTCACTGCAGTGCCCTGTCAGCTAGGTATATAATAACAAAAACATTATGTAAAATAGTTGATTTCATATCTTGCAAAATTTTCTAATCTTGTTCTCCACCTTTTTTATCTTAACTTCATCCTCTGTTAGGATGGAATAAAGGCACTGGTAATGCTGCAATTTGAGAACCAAGTTCAGTTTTGAGACCCTCACTGTAAGAAAGATATTGAGGCCCTGGAGTGTGTCCAGAGAAGAGCGATGAAGCTGTGAAAGGTCTGGAGCACAGATCTTATGGGGAACAACTGACGGAACTGAGATCGTTCAATCTGGACAAGAGGATGCACAGGGGAGACCTTATTGCTTTCTACAACTGCCTGAAAGGAGTTTGTGATAAGGTGAGAGTTGGTCTCTCCCAGGTAACTAGCAATAGAACATGAAGGAATGGCCTTGAGTTGCACCAGAGGAGGTTCAGGTTGGATACTAGGAAAAATTTCTTCTCAGGAAAGACTGTTGAAGTATTGGAACAGGCTGCCCAGGGAGGTGGTGGAGCCAGCATCCCTGGAGGTTTTCAATAAAAGGGCATAAATGTGGCATTGAGGGACATGGTTTAGTGGGCATAGAGGGGATGGGTTGATGGTTGGACTAGATGATCTTTTTGGTCTTTTATAATCTTAATGATTCTGTGATTCTTTGATTCCAGTGTTGCCAGGGAGAATTAAGAAAAGTGAAACCTTGTGCCACGCCATGGTGAGACTGCTGTCACAGGGATGCAGGGAGACAACAACCCAGATAGCGAAGATGAAGCTTGATACCATCACCCTTTTAGCCCCTAGAGGCGACTTATCCCAAACATCTGCTCAAATTATTCTCTACAATGTTGTCTAAATGGTGGGAGATGTGTTGTGCAGAAAGAGTGCTCAAGACACTCTGACAGCTATAGCATATGTGTGTTCGCTGCCTTCAACTGCAAAGACCTGTTATTGGCCTTCTCCCATAAGGAACTCCAGGATCCAGACCAAGATCTTAGACTGGCTGTCAAAGGCAATTCTAGAGTTTAACTTTGCTGGAATGGATGCCAAGCTGCTGGTAAATATCCCGAAGGTGGCTCTTGCTGCTGTATAGCCCTTTGTGCAGAAACCTGCCATCACTTTACTAGGGATTATTTACCTCTATATGGAAGACTCATTGAGAGAGCTGATGGAGAATGAAAAGCTGCCCATTCATCCCCATTATAGATGCTGAGCTGGAGAAGGTACGTGGGCAAATCTCACTGGTTCCCAGTTGTGCCAGCCACAGGCCAGGACATAAGACCCAGGAGTACCACAAGGATCCCAAAAAGGTGCCAAACAACTGGCCAAACAGCTACCCATCCTCTGCTCAGTTCCCTCAGACCTGCTTCCGTGTGTGCCTCTCCTCTACTCCTACCTGCAGGATTACAATATGGCCATGTGCACAGCCTTGCAGGCCGCCTTGCCCTTCTTCTTAATGCTCAGTCTTTGAAAAGATGGCTGAAGTCACCAGTGACCTGAACGCTGCTACAGAGGGCCATGTGCTTTTGACAATGAAGAATACCAACACCAGTCTGTCAGTTCCATCCACTACCTCTGCTGGCTGACTTTCCAGACACCTTGCAGTCAACAGCACAGACAGTTTCCCTCCTGTGACAACAAGCTCGACTTCACAAGCATCAGCTAAAGAGCCAGCATCCAAAACCAGCAAACAAGCAGGGCTCCAAGGAGTCCCAGTTGGGAGAAGAGATGAAAGACAAGGGTGGAGCCAAGACAAAAGCACAGGCGAAGTCTACTCTGAGGGATGTTGGCAACAAACAGGAGCAAGCTAGTAGGCTAAAAGTCTCTTCCCAGACTCTGTCTTCATTTGCAGAAGAGCACAAAAGCAAGATAGTCTCCAGAAAACACAGTTCCATTAAACGAGTCAGAAGCACAAAGCAGAAGCCACATGTGGACACACAAATGAGTTCCTCATAGCCAGCTTCCAACCTCTCAAGCTTATCCAACAGCAAAAGAAAAGTGATGAAAAGAGAGGAAAGGCCAAAATCATCCTGTGAGGCAACTGTGTCATCCAGGCCTTGATGCTTCTCTTCTAGGAGAAGAAACTGGCTCAGGAGACCTTGATGGAGGTGCTGAAGGATGTACTGTGCAACCTTCTTACCTTCAGGCTATTCTGCCTGTGGGGGGACTGAAGGGAAGAACAGGCGCTCTTACAGTACATCAGTGTCCTTGTGAGAATGGTCCTGATAAAATCTGACAAGACAAGCATCTTCTGTGCCTTGCTCGAACTGCTCCAAGGCAGCCTGACTGTTGGCAGCAGCCCAGATAAGCTTTCTGAGTGATTGGCCGTGTGCCTCTGGAGGACCACCCATCTTCTCCCTGGAACTATCAGCATCATTAACCTGGACAGAGTCCTTCTGGATGTCCACCCAGTAATGAATTCTATCCCAAAGGAGAAACTGAGTCAATGAACAAATGATTTCCCAGTGAAAACTAGGGAAAACTACTCAGCACTTTGTGCAAGCTGAAAGGGCTTAGAGTTCTGGACCACCTCACCCTGATAGAGGATGCTGCAAGCAACCTCTCCTTCTTGCAGAGGTACTTGAAACAAAGCCTGGCCATCACCTAGACAGAGCAGGACACCAAAAAAATCTTCCTTCTCCACCTTTCCTAGGTCACATCCCCTGGGGCAAAAGCATCTCCTCCTCCAACAAGCATGCCAGGAGGGAGAGGTATGGGGAAGCCATTTACATCATCTTGCCACCTGAAAAAAGCATTTCTCCACAGCAGGCTCCCTTCACAGGGTACAAAAGCTGCCCTACTCCCACTATTCTAGGGCTGCACAACAGCAGTGTCCCCAATGGCACCAAGAGTGACTGGTAGGAATAGGAGTAGGATCTGCAGCCAAGGTGAGTGTCTCATCCATGGCATTAGAACAAGCCAGACCTCTTCCTCACACACACATCAATGGGCAGGTGGTATGAAGCACTAACCAATTAATTAAATAAATAAATGCATCAACAAATACTTGGTCCAATTATTTGCCTACAAGAAAAATACACCCCAGTGATCTCAAAGAGTCATTATCCTCTCTGAAAGGCAAAATGACTTGTTTGCTGCAGACTGATGCTGCTGCGGGGTCACAGGCACCCCTTCGCTTGCCCTGCTCACGCAGAGCCATACCTCCCCTGGGTCTCCTCCAGGATGTCATTCCAGCACAGTTATCACAAAGTGCTGTCTAGCTGCTGTCCAGTCACTCCATCCACACTGAAACATGCCCAGAACTGGTGTTTCCCTTGCAAGCATTGCAAATGCTTTAAGAAATGAAGAAAAGTCAGGTGTTTTATTACTGAATTAATTGTCTCTTTTTATCAGCACCTAATTGCATACCCTTAGAATAGCTGTTTGGCCAGCTGCAGAAAATATGTAAGAAGACTGCTTGGAAACAGTCTCAGGAAACCTATTCCAAAAATGATTTGCGAACCTAGGAAATTAACAAGCTGCCTAAGAAATCACCAAGAGCTGAAACAAGCCCCACTCAAGAAAGGAGGATGTGCTTATAACAGGTTGGACTTTGCTTCCACAATGAGCAGCATTAGAAGCATTTTACAATCAGTAGCTCTGCACTTAACAACTGCTGCAGAGTTGCCAGATGTCACTCCAGAGCCTTTGTGACATCAGGAACTTCTTGCACAGCTGATAGGATCACAGCATTCATTCCCTTTTCTTCCAGAGTCCATGGAAGAATAACAACTGTTAAAGCAGCCCTTCAAGATGAAGATGCTTTATTTGCATATGCTACCATTGCTAGACAACAACACTTTTACAGGCTTGCACACCCAAACCTACAAATGCATTCTTGGAAGATCTCAGTACTTTTCTCAATCTGGCTACTGGCAGTGATACCTTAGAGATTAAACAGAAAGCAGTTGTTTTTCTAGTCCTCTGAATTAGCCAAATGAGATCGGTGGGAAACAGAATCTTCCAAGACAGCAGGTTTGCAGCAGCAGTGCTCCTCAGCAACAAGATTTTTCAGAGCCTCGGCCACCGGGCAGGTATCCACCCCAACATCCCAGGAGATGAAACCTTCAATTGTCTCCTGCCTACAGGTTGGACAAAATGACACAGTCTTTCACTCCCCGGTGCTATTACATGAACCCAATATGGTGACACACACTACATTACTCTGCAGGTAAATAGAGTAATGGAGCTCATTTGTGTACAGTTGTTTCTGTTTACCTGTGAAAGTTACAGAAACAGTAACATATGCTATTATTCACAGTTCTGATGGTTCAAGCTTAACAAAACTCATGGTGATTTTATGGACCTGGAGACCTTATATATATGAAAAAATGATAAAAACAAAATGTGCACTCCATTATACCCCAGAAATTCTGCAAGCTTTAACCCACTTCAGTGGAGCTGCTATGAGGTAGCATAAATAATATGCTAGTTTAACTGAGGAGTTTGCTTGAATATAGATCAAGATTCCAGTGTTATACACACAGCATTTTTCACACTCTCTTTCACAGACTGTGAAATAGAAATGAAAGGTAGGATCAGCAAGCATCTGCTAATATGGGTAAATAACTTTCATCAGTAACAATCCATTTTTTTCTGTGGAAGATTGTCCTTATCTGCCTTCCATCCTAACAACATAAATATTTAATTCATTTTCTGTTTGTATTCATGAATTTATTTTGAATGCATCCAAGTATTGTTCAAGTAATCATGTAATTTATTAAGACAACAGGAAACTGACTTGGTAAAGTCAATCTACGTTCACTCTGTTTACCGTTTAATCCATGAAGCACTGTCCAAAACACAGTCAAGAATTAAAAGGAAGACATCTTCACCAAATCTTGATTTATAAGATACCCAATATACTTTGCAATGTTCTTTTAGAAGTAGTAAATGGCAACAGGTAATACAATAACAAGAGTTACAGTACAAGGAACAGAAATAAAAAATACAAAGAATTGCCTGCATATATTGCCTTGCATAATTACAGAATAATAAGTTGGGTAATATTCAGCAACTGAAAAATAAAATCCAGTTTTAGGCACATCCTTGCTAAAATGTTAGTTGATGCATACTTTTTTAAAACTAACTAGACAAACAAGTAGGAAGCAATCTTTACTCTGCAGCTCCCCTAAAAGAGTTCTGAGGGTCACATGCTGATTTTGTGCAGTACCTGTAGATAGGTGCAGCCAATGGAATTCTACTGCTTGGACACTTCACAAAGATAAGGAAAGTCCCTTGTCAGCAGACTAATTTCCTTGAGGTCAGGGAATCAAATAAACAATTTTCTCATCAGCTTTTGTTGCCTCAGAAGATGGACAGGTGCTGATGGCCTACTTTGGGGCTCTTCTTCCTTCCTCCTCCAGGCACCAGCAATAAAAGCAGTCAGCTGGGCTGAACTGGTTGTGACTATGCATGCTCAAACTGGGTATGGAATAGGCATAACTGATGACAAAAACAGTAGAATATTATCATAAGAGACTTTTGTATCTCATTCTTTGAGATGGGGCATGCACTAATGACTGATAGGCTTTATGCACACATTTTGTTTGCTTTCCTAAGCTGTGAAGAAGACAGAATATATCCTTTCCCAGGTTTTCTCAAAGTCAGTAATCTAGCACTAATCTAACAACGCTTGATGTTAAATCCATGTCAGAGGGACTAGTCCTGCCAAATCCTGACTTGAAGTTTACAGCTTGCAGGAGCTCCCCATGACCTGACACACACAGCAAGCATAAACAATAAAGCCACACTCTGGGAACTGCTACAGCCCTGAAAATGAGAGCTATCAGCATGAATACAACAAACCAGAACAGAAACAGAGGTCTATGAACTCAAACTGCAGCAAAATTTGTTGTAGGCCAAATTAATATAAACAGACAGATGCTGCACTATGAAACAGATGATAACTGCTCATTTTCTTTTTAATTTTTCTATTGTGATTTCATCCTAACACTTACCTTCTTACACAGCTGTGTAAACTCCATAATCTGCAATGTACAGCATATTATTATCCTTAATCCAATAATCATAGATTCAAGACTATTTTCAACTTATCCTGACTGTAAGAAGCCTACGTTTTATTTGCACAGCTATGTCACCTGTGAGACACCAACTTTCCCGAGGGAACATCTTACTGTGCACCAAGCCCCTCCCTTACACGTCCATCAATATCACATCAGAACATGCATGAACCAATGAGAACTAAAAACAAACAACAAACACACCCACAATCCTGTGAAGTTCAAACAGCCAAATTTTATTTTCCCAGAAGATGCAACAGTACTCAGTTTTATCATCACAGAGCAGTATTAATTTGCCATTGTGCTGCTAGGAACCTGATCACAGAAAAGCTTCCTTCCTATTCAGTTTGGAAATCCTGCTGCCAGTTCATGGCACACCTGAGTTACAAACTGTCATGCCCAGTCCACTCATCACATCAACAGTTTCTCCAGACTGCAGGTGAAATCTGGCAAGTAATGGAAGCTGTATTTAAAATTGCAGTCTGTAATATTTTAGATTATTACAGCTAGAAAAGTAATTTTTATTTGTTGATGAACAGAAGTCTTCTATGAAACCTAATTTTTCATTTATTTTCCAGTGAATGTGTTTATAAATACAATTTTCCAATATACTACTATCTCTCTGTTTTGGTTAAAATATATTTAAAATTCTGACTTCTGAATTCTGTAAGAAGAAACCAGTACAGACAAGTTACATTTTTCTGGCATATAGCTTTTCTGCTAGATTTATCAGTAACATGAGAAATAACTGTGATTTTCTGAATATACTTTTTTAATGCAAGGGTACGTTCCATGTGCCATTATTATACCAAAATAATGTTACTGTGTTATGTCATACAGAATGTATTGTAATTCATTTTCATGGTTTATTTCACTGCTCTTTATTACAAGTCAAATCCAACAGAACACCCCAAATAGAACCATGCAGAAATTAGCTGCAAGAGAAAAAGTCTCCCTTGTGACTATTGTTTCTCAAGAGGAACTTGTTTGCAAAGGAAGCTCATTTTCCAAAAAGTAAAGCAAACAACAACAAAACCCACCAAAATTCACAGAGGCTTTTGAAGATTTTACTTAGTCTTGGGAAGTCCAAGTGGAATAATGTGCAAAAAATGATAGGAGAATAGAGAAGGCTGCCCAAGGACTCAAACACAGATCCTTAGTTAATGATATGTGAGAACTTTGTTCTGCTACAATGGTAGGAAGCCACTGTCGTGATGAAAGCACTCCTTAGTCAGAAGTATTGAGAAGCATTACCAATCTTTTAGTTTCCCAAGAGAAGTGCCAATTCAGAATAAAAAACAACAAACAAAAAGACCTTCCACCAACAAATGAAATTTTTGGAGAGATGATTTATCTCTAATTTCTGCATCTATGAACTGGAAGCATCAGTCATCTTCTTAATGTTATTAGGTATCTGCAGAGATCAGAGTGTTTACAACCTCACACTTCACTGAACAGTTGAGACACGTATTGGTTTCCCAATTCTCAAGCTCAGAGGCTTGACAAGAAAGAAGAATCAACAACAAATCAAGTTGAGGTTTCAGGACACGAGGCTTTTCTAAGATGTCCTTTTACTTGGACATCTAATGCTACCCACAGAGGTTCCTTATAAACGTGTTTTAGAATCAGCCACACAATGTTTCTAATATTTCTGAACAAGTGATAACCAGCTGTTAACCAGGCAATAGTTTTACCACTGTATCTCAACCATCCCTATCTCTTTCTGATGGACACCCCATGCTTGGATGGTAAACTACCAACTTTAATTAAAGATCCTGATTGACCAGGAAAAATTTCCTACATAAACCATAGCAGTTTTTCTCCTAAATAATTTTCCCGTTCTTTTGTTCACCCTACTCTTCCTTTCACCTGCCTGCCATTCTAAATCTTTAATAACCAACTCAGAACTATAGAAAACAAATCTAAAAATCTTTTTGAACCAGTTACAGATGTTAGGAAAAGAAGTTATCAATTTTATTTTTATTTTTTTTTTATTTTTATCCTGTGTTTTGAATTATTATTTTTTAAATAGTTAATACGCACCTTCAGTCTTAATATTTCAGTTATATATGTGGCTTAGTATGTTCATATTTTTATGTTTTAAAAAAGTAATCAGAGGCAGAGTAGTGCATCTGATCTAATGTCACTAATGGAAAGTAGTTTCTTTTTTGTAATTTAGAATGTCCTTTTTTTTTTTAAAAATCCAATACTTTGTAAGGATGACAATCATGAACAAAAAACAACTGCAATATGAACAGAAATAAGCATCAAATTATATCCACCTACATATTATTGCAGCAACTCCCTGCTCATTAGTAGAGGGAAACATAGAAGAAAGGAAATCAAACATTCCTGTGGATGTTTCTGACCTTTCCAAGGAAACTAGTTGGCTTCTTCTCACAACAGTTTACTAGGCGGTGGCATTACAACTCAGAGTGCATAAAGAGAAGTGTCATATTTCAGCAGAGGTTGGGAAACCCATTTCCTTATCACAGCCCATTTGCCTTGAACCTCAAGGCGTTAGCCCAAAGCATGAGCTATAAATAGGCTGGTACTGTCAACGTTAAATATACATACTGCCAAGAATGGGAGAAGTATTATCAAAGAAAGCAGATTGTCTTTTAAAATATCCTTACTTTTCTACTGCTTCTGGAAGCGTCCTTCCATTAATGTTTTGATTAGATAACACAGTATAGAGTAAAAGTAGCAAGGCAGGGAACAGGCAGCTGCCAACCCCATAAGGTCACAAGTGCCGAGAACAGTCCAGGGACTGCTTGCCTGCAGCCTGAAGGCTGATGCTGCTCAGGACAGAGAAGCCACAGCTCTGGCCAGAGCCCAGGAGAGGGAGAGAAGTGATATTTTTGCATTGATGAAGAAACAGAGGCTAAGAGGGACTTCGGGGGGGGAGTGGATGAATATATTTAATCTCTTCACGGAAAATGTTTGTGTTGCCCCTCTGGATTCAGAGGATTTCAGACCCAACGCCTGAGCTAAGTGCAGCTGTTAGCCTGGGGCAGTGCAGCATCAGAGAGAAAGCAGACTTACAAGTAAGACTGTCTTAACTTACTAAAGGTGCAAGGTTAATACTGACAATATGCTTGGAGGCAGAGAGACTTCAGCAATCAGTATCACATTCAATTCCAGTGGATAAACTGAAGTCATAAACTGACATTACAGAAGAAAAATGTGTATTAGGTGAAAAACTGAAAGGATTTAGAGAAGCAAAATCTTGAGCTAATTTTTTTTCTATTATCATCTCATTTCATTCATGCTTATTTTCAAGAAGTCAAATGAGTATTGAGCTATGTGCCTATTAGTTTTCAAATACATATGCAAACTACATTCAGTTACAATAGAAACACAAATACTGATATGCTGCCATCCATATATTTTACACAGGTTCTTACAACAATGATTATTATTCTTCACTATCCAGATCAGCGGAGTCATCTTATTTCAAAGCAAAATAAGAAGTATTTGAAAAAAGTAATCTGAATACAAGACAAAAATAAATGAAATTGTGTATTTCATGCAAGCATTCTCACAGTCAGTGATTGCTCTTAATTTAGAGCTGCAAGCAGGTTTTCCTTTCTTTTTGGTTACTGTGTAATGAGCACAGGACGATTTTACTCAACTGTCAACTTCATTACTTCTGGCACAAACACCATTAGTACTTTTGATGTTCTTTCAGCAGCATAAATATTTTTTTTCAAAATAAAGTGACAAACGTGGGTGGAACAGCAGGGAACATTTTTTACCCAGATCTTGGCACCAGCTGCACAGGAGGCGACAGTGTGGTGGCTCAGGAACTCTGCTCACGTCCCAACCCCACCACCTGTCCCACACCTGCCAGCACACTTTGCAGCTCAGGTGCCTCCAATACCTGTGCAAGCATCAATAAATAGCCTGCAGTAACACGCCGGCAGGACACAGGAGCCAAAAGCCACAGAGGTACATGTGATGGAGCAGGACACAGCAGTGTGGCTTTTGTTGCTTATGCTGCAGCGGAAGTTAACTTCAAATAGAAAATGGTGAGGAGGAACCCTTCTGGCTCCGTGGCTAGTAAATTTTTGTTCATAACCAAGTCATACAGTTAGAAGGCAAGGGTTGGTTTATCACTTATACAGGCACAACATGAAAAATGCAGTTCTGACTCACAATTACACAAAATGCCAGACCTCACGCTAACAGATCTCTCTTGAAATCTCAGCAGGTCAGTATACAATGGAATATTAAAAAGGCAAAAAAAAACAACAACACCATAAAGACACCATAAAGTAATAACCTATTAAAACATCGCCTTCCAGAAAATTTACTCATTTTCAAGTGCCTATCACAGCAGACTTACTTTAAGCTTTGGGGTTCTTGGTGCCTCTAACTACTGCACAGAATGTGCACTAATCAATACTATCATACCAGCCCAAACGTGGACTGCAAAACACTTTCAGCAACCTCACCTTGCTTCCTTCACTGCAGCAAGTCGGGAACCCCTGCTCTGGCTACCACAGGATTCTGAGACTTTAGGGCAAGGAGAGCAAGGAGCACAGCCTCACACATGCTGCCCAAAACAGAAATGTTTATATAAAAATTATACCAAACCATAAAACTGAGAGTTTGTCTTTTTCATCAGTTCTCTCTTCTTTTTACCCAAAAAGAAGGCAGGCAGGCAAAATTTGGCAGAACACACTCTTGGAAAAAAAGAAACCATATAAGAAACAGCAACATAAAAGAAAGAAATAGAGAACTGTACGCTCAAACTTCCTTTTATCACAGTTAAAAAATAAGATTTAAAACCTCCAACAATTAAATTAATTAAGTTAATTGCCAAGAGGCAGAAGCATGCTTAGACAGACAAAGGGTTACTTTTTCCCTCCCATTTTAAATGGTTTGACCCTAAACAAGCTGTACTAATTTGAACAGTACTGCTGTAGAATTGACATCGTCACTGCACACACAGAGCATTGAAGAACATCAACAGCAACATACAAAACCTCAGTGCAACAAACACACAGACTCTGCATGCAAAAGCAATGCACTGGAACCAGCACCAAGCTGTACTTTGCTCCCCAAGTCTATGTGGCAAGGCCTCATCTGTGTGAGTAGCAAGGCTACTCACCAGGAACCCGCAGGTAAATTCTATGGATTATGCTTGTTTTAGGAACATCAGAGTCAACAAAAACAGAAGGAAATGGTTCTGAACCCATCCAGCATGAGACACTAAACATATTCATTTTATATTACAGCTAAAGACTGAAGAAACACGTGCCAAAAGAGGCCCGAGACCTTTTCACTGCTTTGCACCAATCTTCTGTTTTTATCTTGTTTAATAATCCTTCAGAAACTGTTCTGAGACCCTTGACAAACTGATCCAAGCATGCAAAGCAGACATATGATGACCAGATGGCCCAAACTCTCATACTTCATTATCCATATGTTTCAGATGTATTTTAAGATTGCTGCTGAAGAGTTGTGAGTTAGAGTTGCAGAGATTCTAGCTGGCAAGAAGCAGCACTACAGATGTTGGAAAAACCCTTTTCGCTACAGAAGGATCTCACTAAGAACACACTTACAAATAATGTAATAAGAATTAAGATGATCTGCTACGTATCTCTGAGTGAGCAAAACAATTCAGTTCTTTCCCACGTTCTATGGATAAAACTTTTAAAACAAACAAAAAAAAGCATAACTTTTTTGGAGGCAACAAGATTGCATTAAAGCAGTATCTTTATGACTGAATTAGATACTTCTGGTTGGCCATAGTGGACATTCTGACAACTGATAATACCGAAAAGTACTAACAAAATAAATGCCTATGAGTTTTGCTCATCCATTTATCTCTATGTTAAGCACCATCTGTACTGAAGAGATCACTGAAGATTGCTTTAAACTACAACTGAGCCTCTCAAATATCTGCAGATCATTAAAAAAAAAAAAAAAAGACTAAATAAATAGCATATTTCATTGAGTACTGAACACTTTCCCAGATTATCAAGATAAGCTTTCCTGAATTCACAGATCAGAAGATTGATAATAGATGATACCTGAGATTCTGGCATACAGGCAGCCAAGGTTTGCAAGGAAAGCATAACATTTATGACCAGTGATGTAACTGAAAAAATATTTCATAGACCACGGAGAACATCTGTCATTTATTGCATAATGGTTTACCCAAAGTCCCTTTAATAACGCACAATAGCAGAAATATAAACACATTTGGAGTGAATTCTATGAATTTCTGATCCCATTCCCACCAGTGAAGGGATATGCAAGATGGATATGCAAAGTACAAATGACCAAGGGTCCTGGAGAGAAAATCTTTGAAAAATCTTGCATATTAAACCAGAATATTTATTTAAAAAAGCAAATACGTGTCAGATAGGTCACTAGTTTAAAATTAAAAAAAGATTATATGGCAATAGCTCTCCAGTTCGTTACTTGCAAAATTAAATCCAGCACTGGTTGGTTTATAATGAATAAAAGAGCATTAAAAACAGAAATAACAAGAAATTTCAAATGTTATACAGAAATGGAAGCATTGTGTCTCTGAACAGAAAAGAAGTGCAAGACAGACTTGGACGATATCTGTCCTGTGACAGGAGATGGACTTAAGGGACAGATCCCAAGCTACGGCAAGTCTCCTCTTTATGTTTGAAGTTGAAAATGCAAAGTGTGTGCCCGTTCTCCATAAGTCTTTCACCTCTCTCATTCTCATTGCCCTTTCTCTGGTCATGTATCACATTTGTTAACTCCTAGAAATCATGACTCAAAAGTCATGACTCAAAACTCAAACTACAAAACAATCCATTTATTCCTGAAACCTATCCACGAGAGGGCTTAAAGAAGTAAATAAGCTCAACATGGACTGAAGCTATTTTTACTGATATGAAAATAATAATACCTAAAGAATTTTTAGCATAAACAACTTTCATTTAAACTACAGTGTTAATATGTATAAACAAACAGGCAATCTGATTCTCTTCCATTATTGTACAATTATTTCTATTTACACTGTTCTGTATATTTCCATAGTATTCAAATAACACAGCAGATGTTAATGTCTGTAAATGCCAATTTACGACTATTCCACTGCTTAATATTCCAGTTTTGTTTAGATAAAAATACTGAAAAAATATTGAAAACTATGTTTATAATTACAGTAAATAATTCTATTCCTTTCTGGGATAATCAAAACCCTAAAATGTGTTTGCATGTGTCCTTTTAAAGAAAGAGAAAGCTATTACATTATATTACATATATAAAGAGAAAATCATATGGATTGTTAAAATTAATATCAGTAAGACAATATTCTTAAAGAAAAAGCATGAAGTATATTTATCATCCAAAGAGCATAAAGAGTGCTCCACTAGCACCTAACATGGTACTTAATAAACAAAAAAGAAATTGCAAAGGCACTGTGGTGTCAAATGGTCAAAATCCATGTCACATTCAACCCTCATCAGCAATAATTCATGCTTCCTAATCAGGAGCACAACCCTTTATAGAGCAGAGTATACAATTCTCTATAGAGTAATAGAGTTTTGCATGTGCAGCTAACATGCCAGTAATTCTCCTGCAAGGATCTTAAGTGATACAATCGCTTACTGAAGTTCCCTTCACCTCCACAGCTGCATCGCACCAGCGATTCACAGTCATACCAGGATCAAATCATACTTCACAAACTGTTCCTTCCCTCAAATCATGGGCACTTAGACTAATGTACATAGAATACCCCTTAGTCCCACAAGTACATTATTTTATTTTCTGCATTATGGAAATTCATCTTTTTTTTTTCTTTGTCTAATGTCATTTCCACATTTTCTGCCCAGCAATTCACCTTCTCTACTAACAATACCTCCTAACTTTGAACCATTAGTAAATTTCAACAGAATACTACATGTTTTGTGCCAAACACAAACCTGAAAAAAAGTATTTGTTCCAAGACTGGTGCTCAGGAACTCAATTATATTCAATATACTCTGCTACCTCATTTTATTATGGTTTATTCTGAGATAGGTTTATCACTCCATTTTATGCTTTTATCCTGGAAATTGTCCAAAAGTATAAAATAATTCAGTTCAACAGCCTGGCTCAAAAAGCAGTTCCTTGCGTATGTAGCCTACAGTGGATTTACTAAATGACAGTGGAAAGTACAAAACAGCCTTACTGTGCTGAAGTTATTGCCAATATATGACATTATTAAATTAAAAATTAATTGCCTGAAGAAACATACAGAAACGTACACATGCATATTTCAGATTTTTTTTTTTTTTTTTTTTTACTGCTGCTCAATAATTCATGGCCTGAGTAAGAACATGCCACTTTCAGCATAAAAATGCTAATTGCATTAAAGAAGAAACAGCCACTGAAGCACAGAAATGAGCATTACAGGTTGTTACTTAAAAATAAATAAATTACTACTCACTACTGTAAGTCATTTTTATTAACTTTCTTACTCTACTGTTGTAATGGTCGCACAATTACAAATATTAATGAACTATTCTGAGAATTAAATGATCAAAGGAATCCTCAGTCTGGTGTTTCTGTTTTTGTTTTACTTTATTCTGACATAGTGAAGCCAGGAGCCAGAAACTGCCTGAGTCTGCAGCACTTTTACCTCTGCTCTACAGTATATACAATGCACTATTGTGCTTAGTTTGTGACACCAGTGAGTGGTAACCATCGCAGCATAAAACCAATGAAATGGCTTTTTTCCCCTCTATAGCTGAAAATTATATCAGCTGCAGCAAAACATTTTGTTTTGGTTTCAAGTCCACTGACATTCACTATTACTATTTTTTAAGTAAGATACTTTTAAGTGATCATTTATTTTAAAAGATAATGGAAATGTCACTCCTTCACCTTAACCAAGGTAATGTGAGAAAAGTTTATGGGAAAAATAGAATGTAAATCAGCACATTTCTAACAACAACATTTCAAACAACAAGAAAAAAGGCCCTCACTAGCAATTAAGTGAGATTAAAAATCAGCAAGAGCCATTTTGCAGCAGAAGAGTCTGATTTTTTTCCACCACAGTGAAAACTGTCATGTGTGGGTACACTGTGTGTGAAGTACATGTGCAGAGCTCAAGCCATCTCTTCTCAATGAAATCAAATTGTGTTTGGGAATCTAATCCTTTGGAAGGACTATGTCAAAGTTTTCTATCTACTGCTCTGGACTGAGAGCCTCTAAAGGTAAGAGCTGCTTCCACTACAGCAATTGGGAACCGTCTTATTGGAGTTCCACTGGGAAGGAAGCAGCTCAAAGAGGGAAATGGGTGGAAGATGGAAAAACACCTCAAGGACAACGGCATATAAGACTCAAAATCAAAGAAAAAAAATGACAAACAGGTTTTCCAGGAGAATTGTTACCAAAAGTTTGCATACTTTTATTCTTCTCCCTCACAAGTTAGGGAGGGAATGAGATGTGAGGAGAGACCACCAGACTGGACATCGCCACAATAAGAGTTGCACTGAATAGATTTTCATTTTAAAAAAATACATATATCTAAAATATTGACATTATTTTTTCATTCAGTTTAACAATGACGAAGTTTAATTTTGCCAAAGGATATAAAAAGTTTACAACTTTGTTTTAATTGCTTGGTTGGCATTGAGATTTCCTGTCAGACCACAGTAATGCAGAGAGCGATGACCAAATGAACTCGATCCTTGTTTGTGTCTCACCTCATTAAGTGTTATAATTATAAACAGCTTCAGGCTGTCATAATTAGACTCCTGTTGGTTTTAACATTGTAGTACCACTCTCTGGTCACTGGCTGGTCATGCAGAGGCTGCACACACTCTGTCTTCTGAAACTCTGACAGCTGAGTAGCTGTGGAAATTTTCAAAACCACTGTGCACATTAAAAGCTAATTTCTAATCAGTCTTATTTTTAAGGAAAGACTGAACTTAGCACTCATTCTCTTGATAAGAGAACTTCTATAACCAAGACATTGCTCTTCAAATGTTTGTGGCACTTCAATTAAAGACAGCTCAAAGCAACTGCTTCCTGATCAAATGTCATCCTTGTAAAGGAATTAGTGAATTATTTATCAAGATGAATTTAAAATTATTTGCATGCATGTCCTCACTAATTACATTTGCATATGCATCACTCTAATTAGATCAGTGTTTTTAATATGAATCATAAATTGATATTTTGCACATTCTCAGATTTGACTTGTTAGAAGTGCCACAGTGGTTGTGGAGGAGCACGGCACTTTCGATTTGCACAGCTCATTCCAGCGGGGCTGGAATTACTTCTCAGCATTTCAGAGAAGAAATGAACTACAGAAGGAAACAGACCTAGCAATCCGCAGTATTAATGATCTTCAAGTCACAGTTTTATATTTGTACATCAAAATCCTTGCCTCATTTCTTTCCATTTAACTTGTCAAAAGGAAGGGGTGCTTGCAAGCATCATCTGTGAGCAAGGTATGAAGAGAATATATGTTGGGAGAAACAGTGATTTTGTCACAGGATGTGGAAGAGAAACACACAATACCCACAGATGATCACAACTATTAATAAAAATATGTCTGTTCACAGAGCGTGTATATAAACTACACGATGCAGTACAATATGAAGCTCTTATACGTATGGTGGGTTAGAAAGACAATGTTATTCCTAAGGGTCCGTGTAAAATTTTTAGAGTTAGCACCAGGACTTCTACACAGACAGACTTTTTTTTTTTAATAGAAAAACGTTATTCAGAAGTTTCGTTTTTTACTATGCAGTTGTGAATATGTCCTATTTTTCATACTTCTGCTTACGAAAGAGGTTCCTGCAACACTATGATTGTTGAGGTGTAAGTTTGCAGAGTGGAGAAAGGAGAAAAAAAATCACAAGTAATAAAACTTCCAACCTTTTAAAAGTTACCTAATGTAGCTTTAGTTTTGATAAAAGTGATACTGCACTTGTAACTTTTGCTCCGATGTAACTGGACTAGGATTTTGTGAGCTATTTTCTACAAATCCTAGTCACATATTTCCAGCTTCTTCACTGCCAGCCAAAGCTCAAAACTTTTTGTTCTTATTTAGTCCAGTAGTTATTGAGGACAAAATCAACTGAAATTTAATTGCTTCCTTCCATAGCTACAGTTACTTGGAATGGAAAGAAAGAAATTATGAATGGAAGTTGGCACCAAACCTCCTCCTAAAAGCCCATCTCATTCTTATGCTTTCATCAGTACTCACCTGGCCCAAAGTTCATGCCAAAGTAATGCAGGAAATAGAGGCAAAGGAGAAGAAACTGAATCCTCAAAATTTGTTTCACTTTAAAATCAATAGTGATGTATGAGAGTGCATCTCAAAAATGTAGAAAGTGCTTTGCAGTTTGGATTCTCTCAACCCCCAAACACAGCTATGGATATGCAGAGCTGTAAGTCACACATATGCAAGAAGCAAGCAATTTCAGAATGACTGAGCCTATGCTGGTTTCACTGTTTTGTGCCATACTGTCAAGATTTTGACCTCAGAGCCAGACAAGTGACTGGGAAAAAGGAGGCACAAGGAGCTGCTAGAAGTACTCATTACCTGAATTCAAAATTCAAGGATGGAACTGTACTATCATATTAAATGGCAATAATGGATTAAAGTCATAGAAAGTATCAAAGATATGCAAGAAAAAAAAAAAAAAAAGCCAAAACACTTAAAATCCCAACAGTAACAGCAGGATGAAAGAAATGACTTTTCTAATTTGAGGAAACCTCATACATATTGATGATCTTGCTAGAAAACTCAGGTTTTTATAACCAAACGACTAGGAATTAAAATATACACAGAAGTACATGAATACAAACATACACCCATACAAGTCTCTCCTTGAAACAGCTTGTGTTAAAAGCAACTCATGCTATCCCAATTCTCATAAATTCAGATGACCTATGCAATAATTCTTTGCAGTGTAATTCCTAACGTAGAGTTACCAATATGTGCAGAATCATGAATCCTTACAGCTCTCTAATATAGTTTGCAAATTTCACCATTACAAATCTCCAGATATGGCTGGTTTCCCTTTATAGCAAGCTTAGCAAAAGCACAGAAAGCTGCCCTATGAAGCTGACACTACTGCCTTAAAAAGCAACGTGGTCACTCTGGCTGTGTTTGTGTTTCTGGGGTACATTATTGCATATGTGAGTTTTACGCTTACTGACTCTAATTTGTATTTGAACTAAGGAGTATGGGTCACAGTGTTGCTCTGGTTTGGTAGAAGAAAAAAAGAATTGTTCTGCGGGGAGTTTTACATTCTTTCTTGTTTTACAAGAAGGAGTGGGAGGAATTGGATGTTGTACTTACTGCTTAACACTCCAGATGCTTCAGCTGCAAATGGGTAAGAGTAGGACCTCCCTGTCACTCAGTAGGGAATCCCAGAAGCAGAGTTCTCCTGCAGCTGGCAGTTTCACAGCAAATGGATCAGATCACAGCATAATTGAACGCCCAGGCAGTAAAAAGCCAAAATGGTTTAGATGAGACTATTAATTTCAGGATCACGAATCTTGTTTGTAAATACTGAATTGAAAGTGCAGTAAAGTAGAATTTCCAAACTTTGTTTAAGAAAAGTAGTTATGTAAATTCACTTAAAAGAAGGCAGTCGAGTGTTTTTCAATGCTAAAATGTTGTGTAGTGTCTGAATTACAATCACAGGAAGCTGGACTGGAAGTATACTACATGCCTGCAAGGAGAAGTTTCAGAATTAGCTGAAAAGAGTTGCTCTTCACACAACCCCCCTGGATAAGCAAGCATTGCAGCTCTTTGCTCCAGGATGCTATTAAAAGAGGAGACTGACACATTTTGGGGTTAAAAAAAAAAAATTACAAAGCATTATAAAATTTAAAGGGATCAGTTTTGTCTCAGGAAATCCTTCAAAAAGTAAACTATTTACCAAAAGAGAATTATATTAAAGGAATTTTTCTGAGAGTAATTTCTTCATGAGCCTATTCACAAAACGCTCTTATGTGAGCTCCAGAGCACAGATAAAATCTCAACTAAAATACACATACCAAACAAGCTGCCATATACATCTACCTATCCAAACTGAAAGATAGAAGATATCAAGTGAAGGCTTGTAACTGCTAAAGGTAAACATGGGCATCAAAAAGGTCTATTGGTCAGTTTTTCTCTACATCTTGTGCTGACTAAAACAGGACGTGTTGCTATGTATGGAAATAAATAGACTAATCATCTCCTGATTTATCTTTCTGTTCTTGGATATAACTCAAATATATTTTATCCTATTTCTTATATTTCTACTACTCAGCAATGCTACCTGTAAAATACCTGGCAACAGCCAGAGAAATAAATGAAATGAAATAAATGAAGATCAGAACACATACTGTCATCCTCATCTCCCCTATTACCAAGGTTTATTTTATTAGAACCTCCATCCCTACCACCAGAATGTTGTGAGTTGGTTTATGCGTAAAGCAACTGATTTACCTTCCTACAAGCAGCAAACACTTTATGAATTCTTTTCTTCCTTTACTGATGCTACAGCAATATTGCAAGCTGTTCTTTGATTCTGTCCTGGAGATGCTGTAAAAGGGGTGTCTGAGGCCTCAATCAATGCCTCTGGATGAGAAAGTGAAGATTCTGCTTCAAGCAGCTCAATTCTTCTTGTCTCAAATAGACCGAAGTTTCCACAGAC
The DNA here is from genome assembly GCF_905368555.1 of Meleagris gallopavo. NCBI lineage: Eukaryota > Metazoa > Chordata > Aves > Galliformes > Phasianidae > Meleagris > Meleagris gallopavo. The sequence goes on along the minus strand of NC_139414.1, from coordinate 10,603,852 downwards.
AGACATACCTGCGATGAGCTGCTTTTTGCTCTGTCAGTCTGCAAACGAAATCCAACAGAACTGTCTGGAGATTCTGCTAGGAGATGCTCACACATCACCATGTGTTCATGTCCCCTGAATAGCTCCCTTCTGGTCTCCTTGATGTCCCTCTGGTTCTCCAAACAGGGGAGGAAATCAGTTTCCCAAGCAATGTTAACAAAATAAAATAGCAATCTTTTCCCAGTTTGTCTTCATTTATGGCAAATGCTCTGTGCTTTCAATAGCATGGCTTCTGCAAGGGAGTAACTGTGTATCTGGGTAATGCTCTGCCATGCCAGCAGTGTCCCAGAGGCTGCTGTAGGTCCAACCAGAAGACGACACTTAGTGTGTTTTGCTGATGGCATAAACAGTAGATGCGCAACTCCTCTTTGGTTCCTATATTTTCAATGGATATTTTAGAAATTTAGAAAGCAGGCTAACAAAATCAGTGATAATCTTTAAGCCTTTTAAATCACACCTCACTCTTCATGATCAAGTGCTAAATTTATAAAGGAAAGGCTTGATCTGGAGATGGTGTCTTGAAGCAGGACTCGTGTGTATGCTGAGTATACTGGACTGGAGGAGCTGTAGGCTGAGCTCTGTTCTTTGAGGACAGCAACAGGGCCCAAAGGAACTGCACAGAGCTACATCAGGGGAGGGCCAGGTGGGTGTTAGGGTAAGGTTCTGACCCAGATTGTGGTGGGCATGGAACAGGCTGCCCAGGGCAGTGGGCACAGCCTTGAGCTGCCAGAGTTCAAGGACTGTTTTGGACACTGCTCTCAAACCCAGGGTTTGAATTTTGGGTGGTGCTATCTGGAGCCAGGGATTGGTCTCCAGTATCTGTGTGGGTTCCTTCCAACTCGAGATATTCTTGCAATTTGTGGTTACTACAGATCTGCCCCATTCCTGTACCTTGCCCTAGAGATACACTTCAAGCTACGAAGTACTTTGATCTGAGCCTGTAAAGATTTTACGTTCTCCAGAAAAATAGTACAATCAAATTATAGATTGCATAAATGAAAAAATTTGACCAGTAAATAGTAGATTCTAACAAAATATTTTCTCGAGGCAAGAGTATTCCAAGGAGACATACAATAACAGAAGCATAGAATCTCTTCCTAAAATTGATGTCATAACAGAGAGATCATTTACATATTAGCTTGGGATCAGTACAGCCACAGTACTCCTGAAAAACTAACTTGCATATTTTTACTGTGCATTGATCCCACGATGGAAACTTGAGATAATTCAAGATATCGGCAAAAAGTTAGAGCAAAGTTCTGTCAAATAATGTTTGTATACTTGATTGCAACTTATAATTATTAGATTAATTAATGGTGTCTTTTGTTTAGGGACATGTCCAGTATGCATATTCAGAGCAGTGAAAGAATGCCTCCAGGTACAAGAATGTACACCATCTATTTTAATGAGTAGTTGTAGAGTTTTCCATCATGTGCTTATCAGTGATTACACTGAGGCCCTGGTGGGAATCTAGCACATTTCAAATACAAAAAATAAAAATTAAAATTAAAAAAAATAATCAAAAGAGCAACATTTTCTTGCTTTTATCAAAACGTGACGTACAAATAGTTAAACTTCAATGAAATTCTGTCTGGCAAGATGCGTTTTTTTTGTTGTTTTGTTTTGTTTTTTTTAAATGAAAATGATGAATTATCAACTTAATATTTGCTTAAAATCACTGAAATCTTGCACTGTTACATTTCATGCACACAAAATTCAATCCTTAGTGTTTTGGTAGAAGCCTAGGAAGAATTCTGGATGAGGCTGGGGTTTTCCACTGTAAATGGGTTTTAGTACTGTAAAAAAAATATTTCCCTTTTCATTGCAGGGGAGCTGGACTAGAAGACCTTTAAGGGTCCCTTCCAACACAAATGATTCAATGATTTTATGAATTCCTTGTCCTTTCTTCTGAAGCTATTTGTTTATCTTCCTGAAGACCTGCAGACAGTTATGTATTTCAATAGGACAAATTGAAATATTATGTAACATAGTAAAATAAAACAAAAAACAGATTAATTTTAATATTGTACAATGGAGTACTCTATGGCTCATTAAACTGTATTCATCACTAAGCTGCTGGGTGCATACAAACAATTTTGTAGCTTTAACAATGGGCCAGATGTCAGATGTTTGCTCTGTCAGAGGCTTTCATTCTTTAGCCACTAGGAATTTACAGCAAGCTTGCCTGAATAAACATATGAATCTAGTCACATCTATCAGATTTGCTAGTATATGTTAAAATTAAATTCTGAGACAGGCCACATTTCAATTTGTACAGAAGTTTTGAATGATAGCAGACCAAAGTGTAGACTACTGAGGATAAAAAAAATATATCAATTCAGGTTCAGTCAAAATAGAATTTTTCTAACCCTTCTCTACCTTCAATCAGTCTTGCAACCATGAATTAGAAGAAAGAAATTTCATTTGGAAAACATCTGGCTGAAATATTCTACCACTGTCTAAACATTTATCTCCCCACCCTCTGTCTTTTATTTTCCCTCAATATATTAGGGAAAAAAATAAATAAATCTTTGATCTATTGCCACCAAAGAGGATTTCTTGCAAACAAGGCTACTAAGCAGTGTTAACTGCAGCCATTGCAGACAATAGAATTGGTAGTTTCATCAGAGCCACTTAAAAGAGATCACATTTAATGCCACTGAATAGGATCCTTCCCTAGCTGATGGAGCTTCCATGCCTGCTGGAAGCCCAATCCCTAGCCAGAGGCACCACTGCATGAGCAGAAGACACAAGCAGCCAGCACTGCTTGCTGCCCAGAGCCCACGGGGCCTCAGGAGCTACAAGGAGCCAGGCTGCCATGGACATTATGAAGGAGCAGCAACTTCCATCATCCACATGTGTGTTTTAAAAAGAACTGGAAGCACTGAAATAACACCATCCAGATGATTTCTGACCTGGGACTGAAGATCAGTTTGTTTTCACTGTTATTCACCTTCAAATTCCTACTGTAGTCTTATAGAGCATCCACTTGCTGATAATTAAACCAGTGGTCACATCAACAGTCTTAGTGCTAGATTCAAATAGCTATTTAAGCTATCTATGAAAACAACTGACCACAGGGACTACTATTTTATTATTTTTGGCATCTCTAATGATTTTAGGGCTTTTCCAGTCTCAACTGAACAGTTGTGAAGTGCTCCCAAATTATCAATCTTAATAAAAGCCCTGGAGCTGACAACCTAGAACCTAAACAATGCATGTTAGCTGACAGATTTAATACCAGTCCCATTTTCCACTTGTAAACTTTGAGTCTTGCAGCTAACAAACCACTTCTACTCAGTATCCTAAAATCTCCTGGCTTTGCACAGTGGGAGTGGTGATATCAGTCTGCAGTGAGGGTAGCCTGAATCCAGATAAGCTCTTTCATTCCTGCTGAAAATTTCTGCTTTCCAATGTAAAATGTCATGTAGCTATATGGGATCTTTTATCAGTACAGTATAGTTTTAGAACTATTTCACAATTTATGTTCAGTTTCAAAAGGGTGGATATATGCCAAGGAACCAACATCAAGTCACAGCTGCATAACATCCCAAAGCTCCCAAAAGCATATTGAAATAATATTCTGAATGTCACAGCAAAAGACTCAGTTGTGTATGTGTAAATTTAGCATAAATCCAAACATGCACAGTATAAGTCTGTCCTTACTCTCAATTCAGTGTGAGCTTGTTTTAGCTTAAATCACAGAGAAGTTTAAGTCTTTGTTTGTTTTGAAGTACATACAGAGAATTTGAATATCTGCAGTTCTTACCAGACTTATACATCTTTAATTAAAACAATCCCAACGATTTCATAACTCCCTCTTGACTATCACAGCAAAGCATCACCCCAAGCTTCCAGCAGCCATGGTTCTTGGCAGCTTTGTAAATAGTGGCCACTGGAAAATATTGCCTGCACCCATGCACCTGCAAAAGCAGTCCCAAGAGGGCCCAGTACAGCTCAGCAAAGGCAGATAATGGTATCCTGATGTCAAATTTAAGGACTGTTGCAATAACAAGGATGGAGCTCTCTTGTTAGCCGGTTTCCATTAAATCAACTTTAACTCAAGCCAGACTAAGTTTCTTTATTTTACATATATGCAAGCCAGACATGAGAAAGCTGATTAAAATAAAACTATGCATAGTTTGTATATCTGAAAATTGAGTTGAACATCTCTCTCTGTTTCTACATCTATCCACAAGACTCATAGAAACTGCTGGCAGTTCTGCAGCTCTCCATTCTCACACTGCATTTACAGAGAAGAATCTAAATTTGGAAGCCTTTCTGTGGACCCTTAAATTAGACCACATGTATCAATCCCTTCCAGACAGGTACAACTCCTTCCCATCAACTGCTGATCCGATCATAAGAAGTTTTAAATTATCTGTTTGATAAGTTACTGTTTGCTTCCTCCAATCTCAGCATATCTTTTGAGTATAATCTACTGAAATGGTCATCTGCCTGTTCACACTAAGATGATCAGTCCAATGCTACGTAACCAGCAACAAATCTGTCTTAAGATGTAATGAAAGTAATAACAAATTCATAAATGCATTAAATGTTTCATAAGAAAATAGCCAGACACCTGTGTTAAATATAATTTTCTGGACCTTATGTTTTGAAAGATTTTTTTTTTTATTATTCCATGAAGACAAGCAAACAAAAAAAGTCACCTTTCAGCTATATTCTACACAAGCTTCTGTTCCACACAACTCTTTCTGCCTTCTGATCAGGACATGGCATTGCAGCACTAAATATCTAGACTGACTCTCGCTCAAGACTTTATAGGGTAATAATGAGGCATTCACATCCATGAGAACACATCTACTTAAGCCATTATAATTACATTTCTCCCATGGGGGAGAAAATGGGCAAAAAATAGCACTGAAATAGTGCCTTAAATGTTACCGCTAGGCTTAACATTCAACAGTTGCACTGAGGCCGAATTTAGTTAAAGAAAAAAAAAAAATAATTATATATATATATATAAAATTTAATGCAATGTATCTATGTGAAGGTCTGAGCAAGTTCCAGAGCACCACAATACTGAGAAAAGGTAGTATCTCTCAAAGTAATTTCCGCCTAACACTAGAAGTCTCCTCTAATCTCACTGCAGCTACACCTACACAGATAGAAAAACTGAAATATTTTTACAATTCAGGTGTGATTATCTGTATTTACTGCTGTACTTACTGATGTGTTTATGAAGCGATCTACTGTGTTTGAAAGCAGCCAAGGCAAACTTTCTCATCTGCTAATAATTTCATTGTTTTATCTCATAACAAATATGCACCAGTTTAGGGAAATTAACCTAAACTGATCTGTTGCTCTATTTTTAGAACCTATTCTCTTTATTGATCCAATCATTAGTGATTATAGCAGTAAAAAGCTGTCAAACTGTTGTTTGTTCATATCATCAGTTACAGAGATGAAGTGTTTCTGTGGAAAGTGTATTTGCCAGATGAGCATTAGATGTGTATTTCTCAGACTTCTTCTGAGAAGACTTACAAAATTTTCATTGGTGCATGTTTTGCAGTGATTGAATCTCAGATTTCAAGATCAGAGGATGCATTGGATCTATTGCAGTTTTCTGCATTGACTTCTGAGACCTGTATGAACAAATTATCCTATATAATTCCTGCATCAGGAAGTGGAAAGTAATCTTATCTAGTATAAGACTTTTTTTTTTTTTTTCTGAAGTTGTGCTGACTCCATCACATCTTTTTATTAAGATTCTTGTACCTTGTACAAGAGGAAGGATCATAAATCCTAGAAGATATTGCATCCAGATGATACAGATACAAAACACAAGAGAATAATATCACAAGCTGTTAGACAGTCCTTTTTGTCAGTATTCAAAGTGTTTTATAAACCCTTGAATTTGTAGTGAACCTAGGACATGACATGAAACAGTGTTCTTATAGTTACGTGTATACAAAGAATATGAAGGAAATCCTATCTAATATCTCACTATAGAGGGTCTATGTATTTCTGTCAGAAAAAATTCTTCTCTAATCATATCACTGCACAGTAATCTCAGGTCCCAAAATGAATGCATTTCCAGAGTATCAAGGAAACATCAGCCCCTCAAAAAGGGCCTATCAGTGTTATTTCGTAGTATTGGAACACAGTGCTCATTTTATCCTTTTATTAAAATAACTTTTGACCAATTCTCTAACATATTTTCCAGTAACAGACTAAATCAAGAGAACTGATTTAAGTAATTTATCTTATTTTATTGTTCCTTAAACTTTTTTTTTTTTGTCTTCTATTATTAAATACAGCTGCCACAATATTCACTTCTACAATTCCACATGATTCCAACAATATTACATCAGTGTAGAAAAATGCTCTCACTGAAAGTAAAAGGGATGTAAGCCTTCAGTGTTGCTTGGCACTGAACACACTTGCATCAAAGAAATTTCATGGGAAGTGTTAACTGAAATTCAGGAAAACATAGCATGTGGCAAGTATTTCATATAAAATTTTGATCAAATATAAAATATTCAAAACAGTTTTTGAAATATTGTTATTTGGGTGGTTTCATAGATACTATTATAGAAAAGAATGAAACAGTTAACAACACAGTTTCCACAAAATGCATTATTGTATGTCAAAGAAACAAACAATCAAGGTTCCAGCCCCCCTGTCTGATCCCATCCTTGTTTAGAGCATCAATTTTAGCAATCAACATGAGGTGTCTACTGGAATAGGCATTAATGTGGTCAATGTGCCTCCACAGAGCCCTCTCTTATAGCAGCATACAAGTCCAATGTCTTCTGCTAGGTGTTCATAGAAAAAAACAGTGCATCACAGTCTGATGACTCCTTTCAATAGCAGCAACAATCTAGGCTGATGTGCCCAGGAAAGACAAACAAAACCCACATGGCATTTCTTGCAGCCACTTAAAAGTTTACCTTGCAGACTCGGATGCCATTCAGAAGAGTATGACATTGAGGTATGCAATGTAGTTCAGAAGCTCAACTTCATTTGCAATTAACTGCTGATTTTATACATTTGTTGTGCAAATCATCCCTTTTCATTTGCCCTGAGACTGTAGTCTTATTGTTATTCAAAATATTATTCCAAAATGGCTTATTGAATACAGACAGACAAGAATGAGGGTAAATCTATTCTGTTTCAGGGAAGGCCAACAGGATGCCTTCAAGTCATCTTTAGCACTTCTTAAGTGAAGCCATTTGCTCCACTCTAAAATGATTTAAAAGTGCGTGCAAAACCAGCTCCCAGCAAGGAGGCATATGAGAACATCTGCCTCAGCTTGTTTCCTAAAGCATGTAACTGGACTTAACCTCCTGCACACCACTGTGCCAACCCTTGGCAAGTGTGGTCACAAAGAAGGATTCATCCAGAAGAGATACATTAATCTTGTATACAAGCATTTGAGTTTGTGAATGATTAAAGGTGATGAGTCTTAAATGCTTAGCATTTTACATACTTATGGTCTTTGTGTTTCCTGAGGCAAAACACCTGTGATTTCATTGAACAAATTCTACCATCACTGCAATTCACGAAGGTACTAAGTACTATGCTTAAAACCCTAAGAACCATTACTCTTAGCAGTAAATCAACTTCCGATTTCTGTTCAGAACACTAAGAGCCTTGATTTCACAAAATTGTTACACCTATGCAACTTTTCATTTCTGACCATTATTATATTGTAGCAGAAATGACACAAAAATACTACCCAAGCAGCCATCAAAGAAAGGATCTGATTGAAATAATGATAAACTGACAACTATGAAATCCTGACAAACAAAAAAATTATTTCAGTCACAGTTTGCCCTTGAAACTGCACTTGCTGTTAATAGATTAACATATAGTTTCTGTGACCCAGAGTGAAATTTAATTTTCAGAATTCGCAAATGATTAAAGCTTTGTAAATCACTAGAGAGGAGAAAGCTAATTTGCATCCTATTGTGATTTAATGTCATTTAATATCCCATCTATTTTTGGCTGAGCTGCTTTGAACAGTTTGTAAATAATGTTGATGTGTCAGCATCATAGCATGCCTCAGGGGAATTTTATTACTTCTTCACTGATCAGTGATCAATAATATTAAAGATATCAGAATTACTCAAAATAAAATCTGACATTAATTTCATTTATGGCCCAAATAGCCCAGGAGCCTATCACCACTCCAAAAGTATATACCCACCCAAGTTTAATCTTGGATGAAAAGCTTGCCAAATATAGTCTGAATGCTTTTTCACATGCAGAGTCTTAGTCTAACTGCTTTACACAGTTACCATTTTGTTTGGCACCCAAAGGCACACATCACACAGTTCATATTTGTGCTTCACTCATAAGCCTTTACTATGAATTCCTTTATTTAGCCACTGAAGTGATAGATTCTGAATTCAAACACTGATGCACTGATAAAGCCAGCAATACACCAGTCAGCAGTCTGCAAATATGACCTCTCCAATCGCAAGAATAAGCAACATTCAGTCAAGGGACAACACACACATAGCGAAACAAATCTTTTGATTTGAAGGGACATGAGAGCAACTGCTTTAATTTTAACTGGATAAGTGAAATGAGTAAGAAAATACACATACTCTATAGAATGCAGGGAAAAAGGCACTTTTTAAGTCAGCCTCGATACAAAATGCAGCATGTATCTCACTAGGAATTCTGACTTCATCTAATGTAACCTTACACCTTTACACCTACTAAAATCACTTCTTGACATCTAAGCATGTCTCTCACTCTACTTTTGGACTGCAGCATCCAAACACATTAGTTTAATGCCTCGAGGAAAAGGAGAAATGCAATGCAAAATTATTCCCCAAATGTAAAAGCAGCGATAGGATACTTACAACTACTTAAATTTGAAATTCCACAGCATCCAAGAAATCTCATACACAGCAAGCTTACTCTCTAACCATTTTTTTGGCTACAAAAGAGACATAACAGAGGGAGGCTGCTTATTTTTGTGATGTTCTGTTACTTGCTGATCAGGCCCAGCCATTTCAGGGGACTCCAGGAATGACTTAAGGAACAATGGAAACCCTTGTTACACTGCTAGCCAATGGTGTGGGGCTGAACACAGAATCAGATGTCTGGCTCACTTTCTTCTGCTATCCTTTAGCATAACTCTTCATAGAGAATCAGTTTCACTCATTGTCAGGTTAGTCTTGAATCTTCTAAGCTAAAAATGTCTCCAGAAACTCACACAATACTCAGTTAAGTGGAGAATACAAAACACAACTTCTTGTTTGAAAATATTAGCTCACACTATTGTTCAACAATAGACATTCAGAAGGAAGATCCAAAGTGCACTAGAATAGGAAATTACAACAGCTACATAATATTAGCTACAAATCTTGTCCTAGTGACACTTTTTACTGTATAAACATTCTCTATACAACTTCAGAGATGCTTCTACAATACCCATTTATCTGTTTCTAATTCCCTTTAATACTCTGTGACATTTAATGAAATAATGCTACGCTACATTATTTCTAATGCAAGCTGTTTGCTTATTAGTGCACACACATCCCTAAAGGAAAAAATCCTCATACCATACAACTAAATTACATAAGCCTTCTGAAACAAATCTGCATGCATTATGGATAAGAAAAACTGGTGAAAAATAAGTGTTATATATACTTTGTTCTCTTTTGAAGGGATTAGAAATTGATTACTAAACATATGAGATATATGGATAGATGATGAATGACTGAAAGCAGGGAATCAGGAAAAAAAGTCAATACTTGAGCTCTCCTGGTTTTCATCATTTATCCAGACCTCCCAGAACACATAAAATGTGGAGTTGTGAGTGCTTGATTAGTTCTGATTCACACAGAAGTATCTGCTATATTTCTTTGAAGAATATTTTGCATTTTTACAATAGAAGTGCTAACAAAAACTGCATTATCAAACCTTGTTTAGCATGAGCTAACAAGAATTATAAAATAATTTGCAGAGCTGAGAATTGACAAGGTTTCCTAGCGTAAAATTTTCTTTATTTATCTCAGCTCATTCAAACAAGGAGGAAAAATATTTCTTGCTATTCTAGTATGGGCTACAAATATGTGCTTAATTATTTAAGTTTCATAAAACAATATCTGCCTGGCTTAATTTTGCTTCATAACACTTCCGACTGATTCATTCACTTGTCAGGAAGTGCTTTGAACTACTTTTATATTCCTGTTTCAAAATCACTAGCATCACATGAAAGGTCATAGAACACTAATTGACATGAAGAAATGCAGGTAACATTGCCTTTGTCAAAGGCAGATTAGGACTTTCCTAATGAGATCAAATAGAGGACTGTAGCACGTCAGAAAGGTATGGAGAAATGAAGGTAATTACATTTGAGAAAAATCCACGTGTCGCAGAAAGAATCAAAGAAAAATGTAGAGACTCAAGCTAAGCAGAAGATTATCAGAATAATTAGAAATAGTTATGGATTTTTACCGAGGATATAAATATTAATATAATCTATGGATGCTATGCAAATTAACACTTCTTTTTTTTTTAATTCTGCCAGAGAAAGGGAAGTAGAGACTAAACCTAACAATCATATTTTATATCAACATCTTTGCTGTTTGCAACCAATATTCTTTTATGCCAGGAAAACAACTTCAAGGTAAAAGATTAGCATATTGGGTTAAAAAAAAATTCATTTTAAGGCTTTGTTTCAATTTCTAGCACTGCTAGGTCAAGAATTGCAACACTCAAGAGCAAGTTGCAAGATTTGAAAGCCCCAGGCAACCAGAAAGATCAGTTTTCCCTGCTGTAAAATCAGTGATAGAAAATATAATAGCTGGGTGTATAAATAGTTGGGTACCATTAGTCTCCATCAGCAGCTGCTAGACAATAAGCTCACAGGGATCTGCAGAGATTTTTGGACAACTGCAATGCTGCAGCATCTCCCTACCACCTGCAGGAGAAATAAACTCCAAAGAATGGATCCCAGACAGGTGGAATTACACTGTGCATTAGTTGGCAGCAAAAAAAGCTGGTTCAGAAACTGTTATTCTGTCAAGGATGTGAGATTTGTAACACTAAATACTGTATAGCAGATGTAATTAGAGTATGGGCAGTCTCGAATTGGTGTAATTTCCTGCTATTTTATGTCAGCCCATCTGGGTGAACCTCAGGCCCCTATTTAAGTGTCTGTACATTTAAATCTCAAATTCAATTAATCATAAGGACGGTGATTCATTTTGCCACCGATAAAAGGGGAAAAAAAAGTACCCAGTGAGAAAGATCAAGCCTTTTTCTTCTGTGTGATGTGAGCTTTTCAGAAGTTCAAGTATTTCATTTTAATACTAATACTTTATAAGTACATCTATCATTAGGAGGTGAAAGTTTCTCTCCCCTTCTCTCCTTCCAAACATTAAGATCTAGCTCCTGAACAGGGTTTTGCCAGATAAGAATATAAAATAACCACTGCATATCTCTTCACAGCTCCCTTGGTGCAGATATAGAAAAGTAAGTAGCGCTCACACATCCATCACCATTGTAAAAAAAATGGGATATGTCATGGCACATGAGACATAGAGCACTGGTGCTGTTCAAGCCTATATAACAAAAGATCTTTAATTGGCACTGATTGAACTGGTAATGAGCCTTTTAGAATTAAGTTGGCTGAAAAAGAAATATGTTTCTCCAAGACAAAACAATAGCCTTCTACTGCAGGCAACACTAGACCTGATGAGGTTAGAATCCGTTCGCAGCAGCATTGAGCAGAGAACTGCACTCTCGCCTGCAAAACGTTTTAAACATTTTAAAATGATGTCATTCAGAAGAAACCTCTCTTCCCTCTGTCTCTGGAGAGAATGGCTGTTTCTTTCCAGAGGGATCTTTCCAGCCATTCACCCTTATGTCAGCCAAGTGCCCCAGGTATCAAGCTACTACCATCTGGATGTTAAGTTAGATAAATTTTAATAAAAATCTTTGATTCAGTATCCAAGAGAACAGAATTTCTGTCATAACTGTGACATCTGGCCAAAAGTTTAGCTCAAATTTTCAGAGTAAAAGCACACTGCATTGCACCGTAGAAGCATTTTCATTTGGAAATAAATGAAAATAAAAGATCTCTGCTGAGCAGGTACAGAGATGCACACATGGTTGGCGTTCAGCCCTCCCACCACTACTCCTACACACTATACCCATCTCTCCCCCATAAACTTAGCATATCTTTTCAAGGCAGTTGAAAATCCTGTTGTTTGTGCAGAATAAATAAGATATTTAGGTCTTATTTCTGAAAGTTTTTCATCATTCCTTCATACCATGTTATTGGGATATGATGTTGCTATAACTCCAATACGTCAACCTGTTAAATGACACAACTAGACTCAATTTCTTCAATTTTTCCTTTTAAATTTAGTTGAATACACATTAATTAAATGAATACATATGAACTAGAAGTCTTTCTTGCTTTTGATCAAGTAGCTATAATTCTCATCTTTAATAACTTTTAAAATACACTTTGCAAAATCACAGTGTAGGTTGTTGGCTCATTCATTACATTTGTAATTTTGCAGAAAAACCAGCAAATCCTAATCCTAAAGCCAGCTAGACTCTTCCAAATGTCAATCCTGAATGACACAGAATGAAAATACACCTATTTGCCCTGCACCTTAAAAAGATGGATAGGAAGGTGAAATATCAATGATTAACTAACAGAAGTATTATAGAAATGTCAGTCTCTTCTAATCTTTCTTTCTAAGCTGTCACAACACAGAAAACAAGTTTGTTTAATGTGCCACAAAAACAGTTTTACTGTTGGAAATACAGTTGTATTTCTTCCGTACAAAATGAATATAATAGCACTGATAAACACTGAAAACAATCTCAAATATCTTCACAGTATCCATTAAGAAACAAAATGGTGTAATTATTTTTCTTTGTATACCTAAGCATCCCATGGAAGTTCAAGTGTTTTACTTTTGCTGCCATTAAAAAAAAAAAAATCAAGGTAATCAAAATCTGCTGGTTAATTCAGCATACTGAATACAAAATCTTAATAAGGCTCTTGTGAGTAAAAGAGTGCAAAAAACGACACAGTATCTATTCTTTATGAGCAAATATTGAAGAAAACTAACTTACTGGTATGGTGACCTGAAAGGTCATATCTATATCTAACAACAAAGCAGCACAAATTCAGATTGATGGTGCTAGGAAAAATGAGGTGCTTGAAATTCAAGATTTCACAGGCATGGAAGTATTTCATTCCCTCTTCATTTTTCAGTGCCGAAATATTTTTACAATTATTCCCTTTTTTAGTTAAACCCATAAGAGCAGAGTTGTTCAGAAAGAACAGAATACCTTGAAATATGTAAGTGAATAGACCATAGCTCATAGACATTATTATTTAGAAGTCAGCATCATATTGTACACTTTAATATAAAGATGAGCATGCAGGCAATTCTGAGCGCTTTTTGGATTAAATATTTGTGAGAAATTAAAAGTAATGACAGAGACAGCAGTGAAATTAAAATAACTTTTGTCACAAGACTTCATCATGAGAGATAATGAGGAAATTTCTATTCCAAGGGCACTTCTCATAAGATTTCACAGTATCGCCTTAACAGAGATTGAACAGCACAAAAGAAATAATAGAACAACCTGAGAAATGCAAGTACAGCAAATCAGCACCATATGGTTCTCATTCCAATGTTCTGGAAGAAATGAACTATGGAATAGCCAAGCTCCTGAACAGTTATTTAATGAATGTAAAAATAGCTGCACTTCTTGAATGCAGAGACCCTCTTATTTTACCTGTATCTTGCAGTGGAGCCAAGGGAGATCTCAAAATACAGAGCTGCAGGCGTAACCTTAGCATGAAAAAGCTACTTGAGAGTCTAATTATGCATCAAATAGTGTAATCATGTTTTAATTGGCTCAAATTAGAGCAACTTGTGCAGGAAACAATGATACCTTTGCAACAAACTAAGCACATTCCAGGAAAGTTGATAGTTAGAAGTATGTGACCAAACAGCTCAATATAACTCCTAGATTCTTAGCCTGTGCCTTACCATCAGCAATGCGGACTAGCAAATTTACCTGCAGAACCATCAAAACCAAAACTAACAAGGCTTTTGACAGATAACTCTGATAGCAATCTACAAGCTGAAAAAAAAAAGAAGGAAAACAACAATCCTAAGTTATTAATTTGTGTATTGAAATTATATTAAAAAGCATTTAAATTACCCCTACACATCCATTCAGGTGCAAATTTATCTGTATTTGTATATCAAGCACTTGTCTTTATGGAACTGGGATATGTGGTTAGAAAACAAAATAGCCACTTATATGACCTTCAGGAAGAGTATCCAAGTCTGATGTACTCGTGTCAGCATAAACAGTGCTTTTTCTGCAGATAATACAACATCTCAAGAACCTCTTATTGTATCATTTATCTCTTTATTTCTAACTTTTTGGGTGTAAATCTATGTATCGTCTGTAAATCTATGGTGGTCATCTATGTACCTTCCCGTGTAAATGATCTTTATTTTAACTCTCCACACATATAATCTATTCCCACCAGAGAAAGTCAAGGCTATGCAGAGCTCACCCAGCTCTCACTGCGTTGCTTGCTTGTGTTGTTTTCTTTTGGTTTATGTTTGTGTGGGGTTTTTTGTTTCTTTTTTTTTTTTTTTTTAATTGACTTTGAAAATTCAAGACCTTTTTTTTTAAAAAAAAAAAAAAAAATCTTATCCTGTTGATAAACATCATCATTTCACTGCACTGACCTTGGATATCACAGTATCAACTCATCATTAAAATAGTTTAGTCACAGAAAAAATCACAGATAATTCTTTGTTGTTTATTCTGCTACACTGAACTATGAAAAGGTTTGGGGAGCAAGGAAATCCCAGCTGTAAAATTTGCGAGGAACTGATTGTAGTCTTCCAAAGGAGGTGTGAAACAGGTAACGTAGTCTTTGCTTTCAACATGAATCTGAATTTACTTATAAAGCTTATCAGATACAACTGGTACGCTGACAGGGGACCACCCTTCCCATTTCAGACTGCAGCTGATTGGAAAACATCTGACAAGAATAATCTAGGTTCTGATGAACCTCAGTAATTATCAGTAAAGTTTTTAATATCCCCTCAGGGTTGGATGAGTTATCACTCCTCCTCTTCTTTCTCAAAATATTTGAAAGATTCTACTCCAATCTTGATACAGGATTAATTATTATTATTATTTTTAATACATCTTCAAGTTGCAAGACAGGAAACAAAAAGCAGTTTGAAGTAGATTATTAGTGCACTTCCAGGACTGGCAGAATCAAAAAGGATGGAATTAATGTAAGGGAGACAGTTCTTCTGCTGTTTGCTTTCACTGAAATCTCACAAAAATAAATAGTCTTATGATCACTTTATGAAGAGTGTAATAAAATGCTGAAAGACGGGAAAAGGAGGCATGATAAAAATTTTTTTACAAAGCATATAAAAAGTTAAAATAAGGAGAATAAAGATAAATAATGGAGAGATTCACTGCAGCAGTTGTAAAAGGCTATGGCAGGTGTATGATTCAGGCTGTGCAAAGCAAAAGTATTCAAATTAATGAAGTTTAAACACCTGTATATTAAAGTCTTCGTAGTTGTAGAGCTTCAATTACAAAATGTTTGCAATAAAAGGCTATTTACTCAACTAAGAGCAATTTTGAAGTGTTTTTAATAATGCTCTTTAGAAGCTTTAAGTAGCAGTAAATCTGCAGAAGAAAAAATCTCTGCTAATATGAACTCACTTTTTTTTTTTAATTAATATTCTTTTGCCTACTTTGAGCATACTATTAGTCTGAAAGGCATAAGCCTAATTTACTACACTGCTTGTGACAGAAGAAAGAACTTCTACTTAAAAACATTTCATAGAATCATAGCATCATAAAGCGGCTTGGGCTGGAAGACACCTTAAAGCTCGTCCAGTCCCAACCCCTGTTGTGGGCTGGCGGCTCCCCCCCAGCTCAGGCTACTCAGGGCTCCATCCAACCTGGCCTTGAACCCCTCCAGGAATGGGGCATCCACAGCTTCTCTGGGCAGCCTGTGTCAGTGTCCTCTGAATAAAAAATTCCCTCCTAAAATCTAATTTAAATCTCACCCTTTTTTAATTTAGACCACTAAAAAACCTATATGCAATAGCAATATGACCGGACTTGCATACTTTTTTATAATTTATATTAATATAAGTAATGCCCAGAGTTAGAATTACACTTAGAATTCTAGATATTTTGGTAGCAGAATTGTCATAAGAGT
This sequence comes from Meleagris gallopavo, assembly GCF_905368555.1. Classification (NCBI taxonomy): domain Eukaryota; kingdom Metazoa; phylum Chordata; class Aves; order Galliformes; family Phasianidae; genus Meleagris; species Meleagris gallopavo. The sequence goes on along the minus strand of NC_139414.1, from coordinate 10,587,579 downwards.
GAAATCAGAAAAGAACAATTGTTCTTAAAAGACTGGTGAGACTGGTTGGGATACAGTCTCAAGAGGAAAATACTAGCACTGATGTATCAAATGGCAAACTCCCAGTGCTTTCATTAATGTAACATGAAAATGCTTCCATTCCAAAAACACAAACAGCAGCAGCAGAGTAGTGCAACCTCGTCAGAAGGAAAGCCAGCTTCTCCATAAAAGCAGCCATTAGGGAGAAATATTCACCATATAAAAATACTGCCTTCATTGCAGTTGTGCATTGAAGGTTATACAACATAACTCAAACATAACATCAAAATCCTCTCAAAAGAGCATGATGATCACTCAACTGTGTCTATAGCCAAAAGCATCAAAGAGAAGGATTGGTTCGTTGAAAATGTTACATGAAATTATTCTGCTACTGAGCATTAGACCTTTTGCACTTGGTTTTGGAAATAGAATGGCTATTTGAAACAGAAAATATCTCTAACTTGACAACTAATTTCCCAAATCAATAAAGTAATCAAGTTTCCACCTGAACTCAAGACAGTGAGTAAGTTCATTAAAATCAGTTTTCCACCCACCAACTCATAAACAGCATAGTGCCACAACAAAGCCCCCAAATGAAACTATGGAAATGACCAGATCCCAGGGCTGCCAGGGAGCATGGTATTATCCCGACATCAGGACATGCATGGCAGTCCTTCTGACACCATCGGAGTCATAAAGAGCACAGAGCCATATCTCACACTTCAAAGCTGAGGAATCTGCACAGTTCTCACTCTCTAAGCTGAAGGTCACCAGCTGTTGATTAAGCATTTCAAAATCCAGTCCACTATTTCCATAACGGGAAAGGGGAACACATGGTTAGCAGAACAGCACTATTCCTTCAGCTATCATTGCTTGTGCTAAATACTTTCCACTGTCCCTAGTTTTCACCTGAAAACTGTGGCAGTCAAGTAAAGTCCCTGGTGACTGAAAAAAAAGGCGATGCCACACCTATTTTTAAGAAGGGTAAAAAGGATGACCCAGGAAACTACTAACCTGTTAGCCTCACCTCTGTGCCAGGGGAAATCATGGAACAGATCCTCCTGGAAGCTATGCTAAAGCATGGAAGAGAGGGAGGTGATACAAGACAACCAGCTCAACTTCACCAAGGGTAAGACCTGCCTGACCAACTTAGTGGACTTCTATAATGGTGGAAGGGAAGAGCTATTTACATTATCTATCTGGAGTTCCGTAAGTCCTTTGACATTGTTCCACACAACATCCTTCTCTCCAAACTGGACAGATATGGATTTGATGGGTAGTCTCTTAGATAGACAGTACAGGAGACAATAGACCTGTTGGATTTGGATGTGCATCGAGAGGAGAGCCACAAAAATGATTCAAGGAATAGAACACCTCCTTGGGAGGACAGGTTGAGAGCTGGGGCTGTTCTGGAGAAGAAAAGACTCCAGGGAGACCTGAGAATGGCCTTTCAGTACCTAAAGGCCATCTGTAAGAAAGAAGAGGACAGACTCTTTAGCAGGTCTGTTGTGACAGAACAAAGGGAAATGGTTTCAGACTAAAAGAGGGGAGAACTAGATTGGATGTAAGGAAAAGGGATTTTACAATAAAGGTAAGTGAAGCACTGGAACAGGTTGCCTAAGAGAAGTGGCAGATACTCCATCCCTGGTGACATTTCAAGTCAGGCTGGACTGGGCACTGAGCAACCTAATTGAGCTGTAGGTGTCCCTGTTCACTGCAAAAGGGAATTGGACAAGATGACATTTAAAGATTCCTTGTGGCTCAAACAGTTCTAAGAAAAAAAGAAGAAAAAAAAAAGTAAAAAAGATCAAAATTTAAGACAATATTTTGACAGAGCTAATTCAATTTCCTTATTTACTTGTTTATTAACTTAAGCATCCGTTCTGGGCAGGAAAGAAGTTCTGCTTAAGAATGAAAGTGCAGAGATCAAAGCAGTACTGAAATCAAAGAAAACTGGTCACCAATTTAAACATCAAACACCAAATCACTAACTGTAACCCATAATAAATTTTAAGAATTGGACCTCAGTAAAAATCATCTTCAAAAAGCTAGACCTATCAGGAAAATAAAAGCACATTTTTAAGGTGTTTGTATCTGGAAGTCAGACACATAAAAACTACTGTGATATTTCGGCAAATTAATTTGTTGTTTTTTTTTTTTTCTACTCAACAGATTGATTTAATAGCATTTGGGGATAATATGCCAGTTGTTACATTTTTGCAATTCAATGTAATATACCAAGAAATGTGACCTATGTAACATCAGCTAATCATCTTAGTTAATGATAATTAGAATGAATAATTGCATATTAAACCGATGGTCCTTATCACTAAAATAATTGTGTTGTTTTTTTAATCCTGACTGATTCTTAGAGCTAGAATCAACACTTATCATATTAAGACTTTGTTTATCATCCCTTCTCCAGAAAATAAATCGCTAATGAAACAAGCAAAAAAACTGGTGTCTGAACACTGAATGGGGAACACTGACAGAGCAGATGCTGGCATGTCTTTCTACAGAAAATAACCCTCACAGAAATTGTGAACAAAGAAGAGGATCAGCAGCAGCTGGCAGTATGAACAGCGACACAAAGCAGACAGAGTAGGTGACCAGGAAGGAGTGTGTCAATTAGGATGAGAAGTACTACATGGGTTCAAAAAAGTGCATACACATCAAAATCTGAGATGCTGTCAGAACAACGTGTTTACTTCAAATGTTAAGTGCAAGGTTTCAGAACAGACTTCTAATGTGTAACACTGAAATGTTCTTTCTGCTAAGGATCCTCAGACATCTGTCCTCTGGTGTAGAATATTTCTATTATTAAATGTGATCTAAGGAGAACACAAAGGAACATTAGTAGTAATTAAGAGCCACCATGACCGATGGGAGCAACAAGAGGACGAAGACTGACTGCAACTTTGTATTCAGAAACTGAAAAGGGAAGATCAAGGTAAGAATGTGCACAGAGGCAACAATCCTCATCATCTTCGTAAGCTGAGTGGAAAAGGAAGACTGTAAATAAAGAGCATTCTTAGTCTCAAAGAACAAACAAACAAACAAAAAACAAACAAACAAAAAAACCTCCTCTCAAGGAAGAACAGGTGACTGACAAAGCCTGTGAAGCAAGACTGTACTCAGCAGGCAGCAGCCTGAAGTCTTTGTGCCTCAGGAGATTGTGAAAACAACAGTTTTTTTCCTGAAAAAAATCTATTTACCAATTCTTTTTGGGCATAAAGAACTGCTAAACATAAAGGACTTCAATACCTTAAGGAAAAAAAAAACAGCTTTGAGTGAATGAAATTTTAAGGATACAATTATTTGAGATTCAATGAGTAGTAAGCTTGATTCCCTGCTTATTTCAGTTCCTCAGACAGATCTCTCATGACATCTCAGAAAAAAAATGAACACTTCTGAATTCACGACAACACAAAACCTAGAGTAATATGCATAATATATAAAATATATATTTCTATAGAATGGGATTAAGGTTAGAAGAAAGAAACCTTAATCTTGAAAGTGTTTAGAAAATAGTAAAGTAAGATTTGAAATTAGGAAAGTTTTTTTAGCTAATAAAATACAGTCATTCTTCAAGATACACTTATTTAATATTCAGTACAGGTATATATATTCCAAGGTTGACAAGGTCAGCCAGTGCTTTTCTTGACATCTTCTACTTTCCAATCCCTTCCTTTTTTTTTTTTTTTTTAAATATGGTTTTAAATATCCACACACGAAAGTAATGATTTCTGTAATTAGAATGATCATATGCATACATAACCTGACATTAAGTTCATTATAGCTTGATCTAAAAACATGAAATAAACTATAATAACCATTTTCAGTACTGACATTGTCGGTACTAAGTTGAAGAACAGGATTTTTGGAGTCCTGGGTACCCAGCTTATTCAGTAGTTTCAGCTAGAGCACTAAATTTCTTACATTTAGACTGAAATGCTTACTTTTCTCTGTTTATGTAGTGAATACATATTCACAGAACATTGGGATTTGATAGACAGATATAATAGAGTCTGAACTTACAGAGGTTTTGTGATGGCTGACTCTTCCTGGGTCTTCCTTATGTGGAATTACATATATTGGAGGAACTTTATAGCCGCAATTATCTCCTCCCAATGATCATTAGAAAACTATGATTTAAATTAGCTAACTCTAAGATGGTTTGGCAACAAAATCAATCAAGAATTACTCAGTTTGATTGCTAATGATCCTAAGAATGATTATTATTCTTTTGTTTTCAAAAGCAATTCATGTTCAAAGGTAACCTAAAAAAACCCTCAAATACTGTATTTGAGAGCAAAGCTAAACTCATAGCTGATCAAGATAAAAAAAAAAACTGATTTGATTCCTTCCACTTCTAAGAAAGTATAAAGAAATTACGATGAATGGAAAAAAGGAAGAACATGCTGTCCCAAGGCAGTTTTGCATTTGACAGGAAACTGAGAAAAGGCCTGGTCTCAAATTTGTGGGTCAATCCCAATTAGTCATGAGTCCTTCTTACAACTTTAAGAAAGTTCTCTGTAATGACGGACTAAACCTCTACATGGTCATTATTTTCACTGTAGAGAGAACAGATATGAAAATTTATGAGTAAAATAAAGTGTCCCTAAGCCATAGATCTTGCATATAATAGGTATTCATTCACTGGGTTCTTTTTATATTGATGAATGCAGAAAGTACATGTTAGGCTAAATTACAGGCATATAAATACAGTGAGATGACTCAGATGGCATATAAAATATAACATTAGACTTGAAATTATTTTTTATTACCAGAATAGAGCATAGATACATCTTCCTCCATGTTCTTTTTTTTTTTTTTTTTGAACTTGATTATTTTTGTGCCTATTAATCCTTTTTTTAAATATCAGCAGATACTACTTGCAGTTGGATCGATGGTACTGAAAACAGGAGAGCACTATTAACACAAGACCTAAAAAAAGTAAAATTATCTATGCTATCCTAAGGAAGTTTACTCAGGACTGAACTGCATTTAACAACTTAGAGATTTAGATATTTCACAATTTCACAGGGTATTTTGAAAGAAGAAGAAAATGTTAAGAAAGCTATTTCTCAAAAAAAGTCCACACTGACATAGCTAGTAGCTTAAGAGATTAGACAAAAAAATCCACAACTAAAATTATGTTTCTATCCAAATAAGTTTGTTAATTCTTTTCTCTTACATTCCTAAAGGTCCTCTTAATACCTTTATGAACTATTCCTTAACAACTCCTGTCATGCACTTCATTAGAAGAAAAACTAACAGGGAAAGCTAGCTTCTGCATGACTTTTTGAGTATATTTCAACTGTGTTAAGTTCATAGAATCATAGAATCACCTGGATTGAAAAGGACCACAATGATCATTTGATTTCAATCCCCCTGCTATGTGCAGGGTCACCAACCACCAGACCAGGCTGCCCAGAGTCACATCCAGCCTGGCCTTGAATGCCTCCAGGGATGGGGCATCCACAACCTCCTTGAGCAACCTGTTCCAGTTGCGTCACCACCCCCTGAGTGAAAAACTTCCTACTAATATCTTACCGAAACCTCCCCTGTCTCAGTTTAAAACCATTCCCCCTTGCTCTAACACTATCTACCCTCATAAACAGCCATTCACCCTCTTGTTTATATGCTCCCTTCAAGTACTGGAAGGCCACAATGAGGTCTCCTCCAAGCAAAATAAGCCCAGTTCCCTCAACCTTTCCTCATAGGAGAGGTGCTCCAGCCCCCTGATCATCTTAGAGTGGGTCCAGAGTAGGGCCACTAAGAGCTCCATATCCTTCCTGTACTTGATGGAACCTCACAAGAGTCAAGCAGAGGGCACAATCACCTCCCTTTCCCTGCTGGCCACCCCTTTTTTAATGCAGCCTAGAACACAGTTGGACTTCCAGGCTGCAAGCACACACTGCTGGCTCATGTCCAGCTTCTCATCCACCAGGAACCCTAAGCCCTTCTCATCAGGGCTGCTCTAAAGAAAGTTTTAGTCTTAAATACACTCGTAGGTAAATACAGTTGCATAACTAGTTTCAAGCTATTAGTTTTCCTTCATGACAATCCATATTGTCAGGGCAGTAATTCAACAGCTAGGCTCATTTTTCTCTATGCTAGAAGCTTTCCTCTCCACTCAAAAGAATTGCTTCCTTTTCTTTCAAGAGGCTGGAGAATATATGAACATTTTAGTCCAGGAAAAAAAGAACACCATTCAAGTTTGGAAAGTAAAATTACTTTAGAATACAGTCTTATATGCTAGCAAAGTCTCCTGTTATTAATTGCCGTAAATTACCATTAGAAGAAATGACAAAGCATAGCAGCCATTTTAACTGAAGACAAGTTAAATGGATTGGTAATATGTAACTGGAAATGTATTAATTACCACCAACATTACAACAAATCAAGAATCATATCCATCCTTCTGAAATAAATCACAGTTTCTCAAGCATTTCTGTTGGCTTTATAAAGTGGAGAAAAGATTCTATAATTATATCTGCATTCTTGGCATCAAGTCCATTTATTTCTATAAGATATTTAGTTTCGTTGTTGTTTTCATAGGACAGACAACTTCAACTAAACCAAAACTGAGTAACTGAAAGCAAGAATTATGTGTTCAGGCTGCACACAAACCTGGACCACTGTACACCATCACTTCAGAGGTATTTTCCTCAATAATGCAATTAAAGAAATCCCTTTCTGCTCTCTAACTTCTTCCTTTCCTGCAAGCTGTTATTTGCAACTTAAAAGAGAAAATTGGTAGGGTAACATGGGAAAGGAGTGGTATTTTGTCTCATTTTAGTTTTCCATTTGCAATGAGAAATACAGAAAAGAAAAAAGAACTGAGCAATAGATTCTAAAGAGGATCAGAAGCAAGCTACTAAGATAAAATATAATACCATTCTATTCTGTAATTGAATAATTATAAAATATGTAAAATCTCATACAAATTAAATTGCATAATAATTACAAATAACAGTGATAGTAAAAAATATCGAGAAAATAAAGGTTTGTGACCATTTTAAGTTCTATTTGGAAATATAAGAACAAAAAACCCTCTAGTTTGACTTCTGCTTCTTAGAATGACAGTTTCTGAAAGATCTTTAGATCTATGTTGTCCCCAGCTGAGCAGTCCTAGGAGGCAGTATCCTTGTGCTCCTGTAGCACAGCAGTCATTTTTTTGTTTGTGTGCGTGTCTTTACACTTCTGGTTGTGTCAAAGCTACTTAAAAATACTGGAAGGATTGCTCATAGATTTAAACATTAATAGCAAAAGGAATGAGACATCTTTTCTTCGTTGTAGGAACTTGGTTGTTGCATGTGGCCTTTTGTTCTTATAGGGTTTGTTTTGTTTGTTTGTTTTTTTAAATAGAAGTTTGTAAGAACAAGTTTCTTCTCCTTCCATCTCATCAATGCAGAGATAATTTAAAGGAAGAGCAAAGCAAATGGATAATTGTTACATTTGGGGCTTATTATCTGAAAACACACAATGATAAAGGAAAATTAACACTCCTTCCCCATCCTCAAATAAAAATCCTATCTCGGACAGGAAGGAGGAGCATCTCCTCCAGAAATCCACTTCTTAGTGACCTGTAAATCTTGGAACAGAAACATCAGCACAGTAACCCTGACCTCATGGTTTGCTCTCTTATCAGACTGGTTTTAAGAGAGGAGTAAAATCAAGGCCAAGTTCCCCATGAATACCAAATGGCAGCTAGGATAGCATGCATCTTTTTTCCTTGCACTGATACCTCCGCAGCTACCGGAAAGTGGGATCAAAAAACATCTCCTGCACATCTTGCAGGCAAATGTTCAGATTCTGCCTTCACCACCACCGTGGCCAGCCCAGCAACACCCAGGAAGAGAAAGCAGCCATTTCCTACAAAACAAAAGAAATCAAGGTCCAAAAAGCATCTCAACCCCAGCTGTGCTCTGAAGGCAAGGCAGCTATATACTTAGAGAGACTGGAAGACGACAGTTCAGTACGGCCCTTTGTGCATTTTAGATAAAAGTGCATTTATCATTAGGTACACAGAACTGCAGGGCTCTACAAGATGTGTAGTTTTTTTTTTTTTTTTAAAGCACATATTGCTTCAATGTCACCATATGAAAGAAAGGAGAGTGTGAAAAATCAGACAGAAATTACAGATTGGATCTCCTATATTTGACTGCCTGTCTTTGTTGTCTGCCCTCTGTTACATTTATTCTGAATGGCTTTACTTTTACTAGATGAGCAAGGGTCTTTTTAATCCCCTCCCCCACTCACAGTTGATCTATTACTTTTATCCTATCTTTTTTCACTTCCTTTTTGGTTATCTTTTCACTTCATTCTATTTCTTCCAACTAGAGAAAGAAACAACCTGCCAAATGTAAAAGGCAAGTACAAAGAAGAATAAAGAACAAGGAATTGTACCAATGCTTTGGTGAAGAAGTAACACATTTTCAGTAAAATTCAAAAAACAAACTAAAATATAAAGAAAAAGGCTAGAAGTGCTACTCCAAATACTATCAAATATTCCTCCCTGCTTTAAACTCACTCTGCACTCAGTCACTACTGAACTATAAAAATAAATGTACAGGCCTCTGGGATAAATTGCAAGCCAGCTATGCCGTGATCACAACACTGGTGTCAGTATGAGTAACCTTAGGCTTAACGGACTCTGAAAAAATATCTTGAGCTTATAAATCACAGGAAAGTGATAAAGCATCTAAAGAGATTATCTAGACCATCTCCCCACTTAAAACACATCAGATACTGAAACATTTCTAACACGTTTTTCCAACTTGTTTCTTAATATAAGGATGATGGCTAACCCACACTTGACTGTCCACGCAGCAGTGATCACCATTTTTGATAGAAAATTGCCTTTTTCTTCCAACCCAAACAATCCAAACTACAATACAGACAACCCAAGTGGCACAACAAACCATTTCAAAGTGCAAAATAGTCCAGTTTTGTGCCCTAAGCCTTCACAACTTGTTACTATGTTCTGCACCATACACAGCTTCTTGACTGATGTAATTTAACATCATGAATTACTGTGCCACCCTATGCATTTGTGCATTTGAGTTTGACTTTCTTAGGCTTTTCTTAGGTAGGGAGTAAGGAGGAATGTTTCTGGTACTTCTTTTCTGGTACTTAGAAAAACATGATTTGTCCTGCATCTTCTTTAACCTTCTTACAAATATTTATCAGATTTAAGATTATGCCTGCATCTGTCCTGTTGTCCTTGATCCATCTTTTTCTTGAAGTCATGTCAAAAATAAGTACCACTGCTGCTAAAAGCCTTACCGACACACAGGTGAAAATAGCCTTTGCTCAGGTCACAGCAACCACTCTTATGTGTACACATATTTCCAAGACAAATGTGTTATGTTTTCCATGATTCTACCCACAATTTACCAGCAGAGAATGTCTTATATCTTTTTCCTGTTCCAAGATACCATATAGGATATGACAGAGAGATCCAGATCAAATACTGTTCTCTACAATCAATTTACGATCCCTTGCAGACCCATTCACTCTTTATTGATGTCCAGATAAACAAAAAAGCTTTTACTCTGCAAATTGGAATTAATGGGCCTAAGAGGGATGGTGAACTCAACTCCAAAGCTCCAAACCTCTTGGCACTCCAGATTTCTCATCTGTTTCTAAAGAGTTAAGACTAACAAAGGAAACTGAGGAATTGAATGGATGTTGGCAGATTTTAAAATGTTGTCATTCAAGTCTAGTTCTGAGAAATGCATCTGTCAGAAACTCATAATTCAAAAATAGAAAAACAGAAAAATTATTTGGCTTCAACTTGATGCTAGTGGCTCTGCACACAGGCATAATTCCACAGTCTCTAAGAGAATACTACTAGCTTTACCCCCCCCTTTTTAATAAATAAAAAATCAATACATGCTTTGAAATCCTTGCAGCTAGTCTTTTCAGTCTGTTTACCTGTGAGCAGCTGATTCTACAAAATTAACTTTTTTTTTCCTCCATCGTAAGCATTGAGGGGAAACACAAACTCAGGTATTAGGAGAATATTTAGAAACTTCCATTGTTTCATTCCACTTGCCCTGACTCTTTATGAAGATTAATAGATGCTGTTGTTTACATACCTCATCTCTATAGAAACATGACCTTCAAGACAGCTGTGAAATGGGAGTCAAGAACTCTTCTATTTTCATTAGCTTTACATTAAACCAAATCTGTTGTCAGTTTCTATGCCCCCTGTCCCTATTTTTCAATTGTAGCTAATCAGTTCAATACAGCTGCTGAGGAGATTTTATGTCCACTACCTTTTAACATGGGCTTGTTTTATATAAGTAACACCCAGACATAATTCCTCATTTCTCAAAGCACAAGATACATTTCACATTTCCTAAGTGTGAGCACAGCTGATGCATCACTCACCAGCCGTCACAGACAGCAAAGCTGTAGTAAATTGGCAATAAATTATTCACTGACTGCTGGGTAAAAGAAAATTCAGTTATTTTTCTGGAAAATATTATTAACTTAATACTTAAGGAACCAGGCAAATGGAGTCAAATCTTCTGAACACAGCTCTGTACGCATATCCAACAGACATTCCCAAAATACAATTATGGTATTTCAACAAGCAAACCATTGGCGGACTTTAAAGTTGAAAGTGAGTATTCGACCTTGGTCCTGCCTGGACATTTTTTTTTCCTAATTATTATTTTTCATGGGTAAGTAACTACAAATACATACAGAGACAGCTTTAAATCACAAATAGCTGCCTAATAGCAAAGCTACCCTCCTAAAAGGTGCATTCTTTACTACGGTTGCAAACTATAAGCTCTTTGTAGCTCTCATGAGTGAGAGCCTGATTTTGGGCAAATGAAAATGACTCCACTATTTTAATACTGCAATACTTCTAGCATTAAGTTGTCTTTTTTCCTCTCTTCTGCATAAAAAAATATTTTAGTCACATATCAATATAATAGGCTCAATTTAAAAAACTTGTATTAAAATTTTTACTGATCTTGCAAAATGCCAAGTGTTAAAATAGCTGTAAAGTATTTTTTTTTAAATTTGCAAATGTTGTACCCACAACTGCTACAGCAATAACCACAAAATCAAGGTAGAATATAATACCATAAATAACAGTGCATTTCAGTGCATAATCTTAGCAGCAAAATTTCTAACTCCAAACAGACTTTTAATTTCTCTTCATGCAATTTTTCCTCATTTATCATTTCTTTATTTCAAAGAACATAAAGCCAGTAAGGGACGTATTACACTGTCTCATCCTGGTCATCTTCCCTTCCCTCTTTCTCCGTTCGTAAGATATTAGGGCCCCTTACAGCCCAAATTTCACAGAAAATAAGCAGGAAGGCAGCTTCGTGCAGCCTTTTCCATCTGAGATGAAATATTTATTCAGTCTATTATTCCTTGCTTATCTGAATAAGAGATGAATGGTGAGAGACTTATGAGGCCTCAGCTGCTTTCTTCAACCACATAAGGTGAGAGCACCCTTTCTGAGAAGAGTTTTCATTTTGAAGTGAATTTTAGATGCAGTAACTTAGGAAAAGAAAAAAAAAAAAAAAAGAAAAAATAGAGGGAGAGGCACATTATACTTTCCATTTTTACTCTGAGATAGCTAAGCTTATTGTCCGAGAGCATGAAAAGGGCATTGTCCAAGCATCAGTTGGGCAGGAACAATACTGCTTACTAACACAGGATAGATTCATTGCTACAAGCAAAGCAGCAACATCCCCCTACTCATAAATCCACAGGTAATATCACATTGTTATAGCTGCAGTGCCTGTGCATCCTGTCTGTCACTTTTAAAAATAGTTTTTATTACAGTCTATTCTGGGTGAAGGTCAAGAGAGAGATAGGATTGGAAACTTAAGTCTTTTAAATGAAGGTAGAACATAATGCAAATTCCTTTAATACAAATGAGTCTGCCTGTAATATAAACCTTGACCTGGAAAACCCCAGCATCTCTGCTTTTACACGTTTTGAAATAATTCACTCTATATGCATGAATTTACAAAAGACCTCTCTGACCTCAACCATGGAAACATTTGTTCCAATAAATGGAGACAGGTCTCTTTTACAGTGCACTTTACAGTAGGGCTTGCATTGTGATCACCAGACTTAGCTTATTAAAGAACTGAAGAATGACTTGACAGGCTATGAAAAACAAAGCCATTATCTATTTCAGTTCTATTGTTCACCTTTCTAGTTTATGGATTACAATAGTAAAAAAAAATGTAATTCTACTCAAACACAAAGAAAGTGTTAAATTGCCTGAAAAAAAATATAGAAAAGCACTCTACACAGAAATGAAAATAAGATGTTGTTTATCTTCTGAAATTGTACCTTCTTACGAAATAGCCACAAAAGAACATTAAGGAAATCAATATAACCAGTAAATATACCTAAAAGAGTGGAGGCAGTCAGGGTCATAGTCATTATCCCAACTGTGTTGCTAATATATGAAAAATAGCAACCAAAAACAAAAAAAAATGTTTATTGATTGCTATGAAGCATTGGCAGCTGTAGCTTTTGAAGCATGAAATACATTAGCATTGTCTCTTAATGTCTTTGATAATTGTTCAGAGTGGATGCTTGTCTTCTGAACAAGGCACATTATTTATTCACCAAGTCATCACTGGCTGTAAAAATTAAGCATGTAAAAAATGTATCTTTTTTGCTATAAAATTATATTTCTTTGATGGGAAAAAAAAGGAATAACGTACCAATTTGTAATTGATACAGGTCTAATTTAATGTGCATTGTCCAAATACCTTTGCCCTTTACAGGTTATTAACTGTAACAAGCTCCAGGGTGAATTTATTGCATCATTACACAGGAAGTGTAGAAATGTGTCTGGCGGAAAAAAAAAAAAGCTACACTAAGAAGTGTAGCTGTGTTTAAAGGAACATTTCTGAAGAACCAACACAGGTTTGTGAGAATCACTGAGTTTCTTCAGATCATGTAAAGAAAAGTCTTCATTGTATTGTTTCATGAAGATGCCCGAATTCCAAACCTTTAAAAGTGTGCTTAAAAATGTATATTTTTGCTTGCTTACATCTTTCTCTATGCATAACTGATTACTGAAGAAAGCAAGCTAATATTTTATTATCTTTCAATGACATAACCTTTTTCTTCCTTCTGGTGACAGAGATGATGTTGGATGTGAGACGACTAATAGAAGTGTTACTGCAATGTTAGTGTTGAACTGGCAGCTCTTTTTGAAAAATTCTGTGACTTTCTCAAAGGAAGGAAAGAGAACTGGAAAAAAGCACAACAGAGCCAGGAAAGCAACAAGTGCAGATAGATATACTGCAGTCATTTTTTCACTACAAGCAACACAGAAACCAATAAATAGTAGTAACTATAATTCCCTCAACTCAGTGGGGTTAACTGCAGAGGCATTACTTGCCAATCAGCACATATTGTACACATTTACAAAGACTGATTGGTACTTTTGAGGTTTTCTTGATGGTTTGGTTATTTTTTGGTATATTTATTTAATTATTTAGAGAGGGTGTCTTCTACTGAGTTCTGCAAAACATGTAACTACAAGGCTAATGCAACGATATTCAAATTATGAGGGCTGCTTGGAAAGTAGTGCCTCCTATTTAAAAAAAAATGTACGAGTTCTACTAAATCTAGCAAAACCTTTCAAATTGTCAGCCTTATTGGCACTTGGCCACCTAAAGCAGATGTTTGTCCTTGCATCACCATTGACTAGGATTTATATTCATACCACATTTAATCCACGCTCTTCTACAGCCATTATTCCCAATCTCTTCCCTGCAAAAATACTGAACTGAAATCAGTGCTGTTTTTAAATCAACATCCTGATGCAGGTAATATCTTCAAGTTTGGACTGCAAGCAAATTCCCTTTGCAAAAGGTAAAATGCTTGCAGATTTACATTGTTTGCCCGTTTTTCTTCTACCATTCCTCCGACAGACAACAACTTCCACAACTCATGAGAAAAATCTGCATAGTTACGTTTTTACTTTTTTTTTTTCAGAAGAGAAACCAAAACTGAATCAAAAGTGTAATGCAAGCATTCCCATAAATCCCAGCCACACATAAAAAGGCAAAACTGGTGATAAGACTTAAAACAGGCATATCTTCACAGTGTGTTTATCAGTACAGAGACCCTGTTAGCACTCAGATCTGAGAAACCATCATCACAGCAAGAATATATCCATGAGGTTTTTAAAGAAAATAACTGTTAGTTGAAGTAACAAGGCAGAAGCTTCTGCTAGCATGCAAATCAAAAAAGCAGCACTCAAGTTCATATTTAAGGGCTCTTAATAATGCCAAAGCTTTATGTCCTGGTTGTGTCCTGCTCTGCCATTAGCAAAGATTTATTTCTACATTTTGTGGTCCGCCACTGTGATAAAACATAACGGCACTCAGATGTATATTCCTGATTTCACAAAATCCACCTGCTTATAGCAGTGCTGAATAAGACAGAGCCTGGGGCATTACACATATTCAGGATGTGGTTCAATTCATGAATTAATTACATATTTATTTATAATATATATTATTATAATAATCATAGTATATTATATATGTCTTTTTGATATATTCTGAATCATGTTCTGATGAAACTGAGTGGGTAGACATATAGAAAAGAGATAGTAAAATGCAGTACTTATTTGAAAGGAAAATGATGTGCTCTTGCTTGTAGCACAGATGCAGCTTAGCTGAGATTAGAACTGCACTGTTTTTTATTGCTTCTAATATCCTCAATACATCACCATACTGACCCCTGTTTCTCCCTTTAGGAAATCTGGGTGTCTGAAAATCAGCTCTGCTTAGTATCCAGGCAAATTGGTGGCTCACAGTTCTGGTACAGGCAGTTTTCAGCAAGAAGAGAAAGAACAGCAAGATTCTTCCCCAAGACAGATCATTCTGGGGTTGTACTCTGAGCAAGAAGCAAAGAGAGAGAAGAAAAATAAACCCTATATATTCAAAAAAAACTGGAATTGCGAGCATCACATCTAATGTACTACTACATTACTGTGCATTGTGAGAGAAGAATCAAAAGAATTGGTATTACATTATTTTTTTTTCCTCAGCTTAGCTACAGCATTACTCAGCCAGAACAGCTCACTTGCAACAAGAAAACAGTGGAGGCTTCCAGAACCATGACCATTAGCGCCTGATACTAAAGCTGAACCTATTCTGGCATACTGAGTCAACAGCTTCCCAAAATCATCATGCAGACTATAAAAATCCACACCACAGGTTTAACTTCTTAAGGGCATGAAACAACAAAACTCAGTAATTATAATGCAGCATCTAGAGATTGCAAACTATATGATTTTCGGTATGGTAATTCTGAAACTTTGTATTGACAACGTCCTACTAACACAAAGGAGGATTTGCAAGGCATTTGCCTCACAACGCAGTCCCAGCCAGAGATCCACAGTAAGGCAGGTCTGCTATTTGCCATTCTGTACCTGTACCTTCAGAAGTCACCAGGGACAAATCATACCAACACTATGAAAAAGATTTTCTTTTCTCCAGTCCAAAGGATCTCTAAAAGCAAGCTAAGAAGATACACTGTGGAAAAACATCTGTAATAGAACAGTAAAATATTGCTAACAACAGTTCTCTTTTTCTCCTATTCTCCATCCTTATGTTTGCTTGGAAGGAGAGTTAAAAAGCAGCTTCACAACCCAGTCCTGGCCCTCCGTGGCAGTTACTGAAAAAAATCCTCAGAGCCTGGAAAGTCTTGTGGGACTTATGCAGCTTTGGAGCCATTGGGAGCCATTGGGTGCCCTCACAGTGCTGAAAGTTAGCATTCAGCAATTTTAATTTACAACCTTTCTGAACTATTTAAACAAAAAATAAAAGAAAAATAAAAATTGGGCTCATGGGACTTCTCATACTTAGAATTTCATAGTCTCGTATTTCATTGTGCTAACATACACAATAAAAGATGTCAAGAAATAATTAATGGAGGATCACAAGGTTTGTGATATTTTAAAACAGAACAACCAGTTAAGGAACTCAAAATTTACGAACTCAGCCCTCTCCAGCCACTGACTCCTCTACTTCAATGCTATTATAACAAATGGCCTAAGGTAAACTTAAGAATTAGTTTTTATCAGAAGACTTCTGTTATTCTGGGATGTAGAAGTGTAGTGAAAATATAAATACCTTGTATAGTTTGGTTTGTTTTTAAAAGCAGGATAAAAAACAAGTAACAATTTCCAGAAAGAGTTGAACATTTATTTCTCTGGCTCTGATTTTACATCTCTGTAGTGCCATAAAGCATAGCTACAATTGGCAAGTTGTTCTATAACAGTGGAACAACTTTACCAAAGACAGTAAAAAAAAAAACCTGTAGTTTACATAAATGTAACTGAGATCTAAGCAGAGTTGTTGGTTCTTAATGGTCAAACATTCTAAATCATATTAAAATTTCAAAATAAAGTAAACCAAAATAAAACAGAATTCTGCTGCTGCCTTTATCTGCACATCACAGGTAAGTATTCCACAAAATATATTTACCAGCATTATGACCAGTTATAAACTGACAACATTTTATGTACTGTAACATAATAAAATTGACCATGTTAACTCTGTATCAGCTTGTGAACAGGCATTGGTGCTTCTTCATCTGCAGTCTGGCTCAAAGGGAAATGACACTTATGATGTCTGAAATAGCATTTTTTGCAATGAAGAATGCCATAACTGAATTGTGACTCCCTATAAAGGTAAAATGTGTGGGTTTCAGTATGAATAAGTCATGGGTTTTTTGTTTGCTTGTTTGAAGACAGTTAAATTTTCAGTGACCAACTCAAGACCACTAAACTTCAGTTTGATTAATACAGTGTCATCTACACATTCCAGCCATATTCACTCATGCTGCTATCTCACCCCATCTCAAATAATGTAGTGCCAGGACTTGTCAGCATCATTGTTATTACCAGACAGTCTGGATAACTATCAACTACATCCAAACCTCTGTATTATCTTAGGTCAAATGAAAGCACTCTCCCATCAAAGCATGACCCATATTACTGTCTGTTAATTATTTCCTAGCTAAACTGTATTTTGGATACAGCCCATATACAGAGAAGATGGAATGAGTAGGGGTGCAGAGAGTAATTTCCCCCTAAAAGTAAAACCTGAAATATAAGAAAACAGATCAAACAAAACCTTCTAATACATAAAAAATATTCTATTTGGTCTTGATTATTTTCTTTTCCTACTCCAGCAATTTTGTGTATTCTCTTTGAATCCTCCATGTTTTCAGTAGGAAAACTAAAATTCAACAGTAAAGGAAGCAATCTATGTTGTATAGTTGCATAAACACTACTTTCATAAAATGGGCAAGTTAAATAACTTCTATTTGTGGGTGGTTGGTTGTTTATTTCTTTGACTTTTTGTTTTTGTTTTCCAAATAATCTTTTCCTTTCTCCATCTCTTAAACAAAAACGGTATCTTGATACTTTCTCTTCTTCAGTTCCCTACAGCTAAAACTTATTTTAAGCCACATATTCTCAAGTACTCTTCTAGTGTTTTATGATAAAACAACCTTTCTTTTCCATAAAGGTCACAAAAAGTTCAGTAAGAAATTATTATACTATATTAATAAACTGCCACTTTCTGTATTTCAAAATTAATACCTTTATTTTCCATGAAGCTCTCTAGAGACAATATTGCTACTCGTTTCTTATTCTTAAAACACAACTCTGAGTGCTTTCAACCCGTTCCTGCTGGGCACTACTAGCTCAGTTAAAAGAAAACATGAACCACCTCACCAGCTACATTCGCATACAATTGATGTAACTTCAACCGTGTCCCCTCAGAACTACATTTGGACAGGAATAAATATTCTCATATTGCCAATGTCAAACCAGCAAGATGGTGGAAAGAAATAAGTAGTGTTATGAGTTACAGTCCAGCTCAGCATGGTACGTGCAGCTGCTACGTTAGTTTTTTTGCCAAATACATCAAAACAGCCAGAAGTATGTACTTGTGTTGACCCACCTACAGTCCCGCAGTGCCATGAATTAACAACTTATCTCTGTTTGTCAGCAGCTTTACAACTTGGTAACAGAACTATTTTTTTTTTTTTTTTTATAATCTTGGGAAAGTGTTTACTATTTCAAAAAGTTTCTACTTCTGAGCTGTGGTGAAACTAAAGTGCATTCAAGGTCTGCTGAGGAATCAGTCCCCTTCCCAAACACAGCAGCACACACCCATTATCTTTCCCCATCATCACCCACCTACCTTTCCTAAGAGTGGGGGGCACCAAGAGACCTACAGCCACTTCTCACCTAGGAAAGCATCACGGTCCTCATTACCTGTTGTTCTAATAGAACAGCAGCAAAAATAAACATTTTTCATTAAAAAGTTTCAATCGTATTAAACCTGCATATTTGCTTGGATTTTATTCCCCAGAACATAGCTTGAAGGACTCTGTCATTATACAGGTTTAGAAGGCAATGCTGTAATTAGGAAATCTGCTTCTTAAAGGAGAAAATAAAACTGACACAGAAAGATGCCTTAAAGGTTACATTTTCTCTTTGCACCCCAAGGCTCTTCATAACTAACCACTACTTTCAGCTTTAATTGGAATTGTGCAGAAACAATGTTGTGCTCTTTGGGCTGGGAATAAACTTCCTCAAGTGACAAAAACCCCCAACAAAATAAAAAGAAAACTGATTAATTTTAGTAAAACTGTTTCCTACATGAAAATCCCCAGACAATAATAAAATTGCACAAACTGTTAATGATACAACTGTTAATGATACAGCTAAATAGAAACTGTTAATTATTCAAAATAGGAATAAACTGCAATCAAACTAATTCTGAAGAAATGTTTGAATTGCCTTTCTTTATATCTCTCTCTGCAGGAAGAGAGATTCTTAAGTCCCAACACAGCAAGATTTACACAGCCCTGATGCTGTGAGGTTCAGATGAAAGCTGCTGGTCACATCAGTGAAAATAGGGCTGACATCACCACTGACTTCTGCATAGAGAAAATGAAATATTTCTGTTAAACATTTAATGTCAATAACCAAAATTGCATTAAAATGGAAAAGGTTATGTTAACACTCCAAAGTTTTCAAACTTCCTATTGATTTATAAGACTTCATAGCAATAGGAAAAAAAAAAGTATTTATTTTCAAGTACAAAAAGAAACTGCAACTATTACAAAAGTCATTAAAAAGAGTCAAAGTCAGTGGTACCATCTTTCCCCAGAAGCTCTTTTTTTTTTTTTTTATTAAACATATATATATAAAGAAGCACAGCATGTACATCAGCTACACAAGACAGTTCCATTCTTAATGAAAAGGATAAGTACTGACTCAAAACTGCATGAACTAATAGCAGTGTGCTGGGTAAGCAGGTGGAGAAGACCTAGTTTCAAAGGAAGTTCCTCACCTCCAGTCCTTCAGATAAGAGAGGATGCTTGGCTCCCACCAGCCCTGTCTCAGGCTGCAGTACAGACCTGTGCCAGCCTACAAGCTTAAGCAGGGACTGAAAATAACTGGGAAAAATGTACAATCCAAAATACATGCAATGCAGAGCAATCACAATTACATTTACCCTCCACGCTTTTGATAAGCAGAGCAAAAAGCTTTCCTGGCTGAACAAAGCTTTTGGTTCCACTTTAAGTAAATTGTTTCATTTCTTTTTCAGTCATGCAAAAAAGAAAGTGCCCCTTGAAGGCAGCTTACTAAGCTAAGAGCAATAATTCCCCACCTTTTACTTAGTATTTCTGTGACCTGAGGATGACGGAGATCAACGTTCACATCCCCCCTCCATCACAGGAGCTCTGAAGGTTCACTGCCCACCCACCTGGGTTTCTCCAAGGGACAGGCGGCCCTGCTAAGGCCACAAGGCTCTGGAGAGGCACAAGAGGAAGCATGGGATGTTCACTCACTGCCAAGAGCTTCCCATCCTAATTAAAAATACATGTGACTTTTTCACTGAAAGACCTGCCACTACACCCAAGCAGGCTGGAATAACCAAGTGATTTCTCAAGCCAGGAACTTCTCTCAGGAGATTGAGTTGGGCACTCACAGTTCTAGACGAATATTTTAACCAGGAGGATCTTGGGGAAAATTAATGGTAACTCTCATCATTTTCCTTCACTGTTTCAGTTGAGCTCCACTATTTTTTTTTTTTTTTCCACCAGATAAATCTGTCCAGTAAATGTCCCCTGATAATTTTACATTTCCATAGCACGAACACAAAACCTCCAATCCCTCCAGCTTATACAGAAGGTGAGAGAAACTCAGTTTTCTTCATCAAAGGCTTACATTACATTTCTTTAATCAAGAAGCTGGAAGATAAGTCAAAACAGAGCTGAAAATTCTTTTTGCCTGATGAGATACTCAGTATGCTTGAAGGGGAGGAAGATCTGGAGACCTCAAAGTGTGGCCAGTAAGAGATGTGGAGAATAGTTCTAGCAGGGATTATAATACATCTGAAGGCATCAGGTCTCAGATGATGCCAGGAACTCTGTGAGAATCAGGAAGTCTCTGAAGGAACATCTCTACCCAAGAATATGCATTTGCAAAGATCCAGCAGCAAAGGTTTCAGCAGGTGAAAGAACAAAGAAAAGTTTGTATATCACTCTGTTTTCTAGCAACAATTTTTTTCCCTTCTGTTAATTAGGTTGGCTTTCTTTGAGAAATTCACTGGAAGAATAATTCTTTAGACACATTCATTTCAAAGTCCTGATGCTACCAAAGAAAATGAAACTAGAATGCCAGCCCATTCGCGTTTTCACAAAGTTATCAGTGTCTGATGAAATGAAGAAGTGAATAAGCATTGCATAGTTATACTAACTGCTTTGACAGTCATTATGAATGTTCAAAAATAATTTTTCTCTGATTACAGAGATAACTTGTTCCCTTCTGCAGCTGAAGTGAGAACTTGCCATTCCCCCCCCTTTTTTTTTTGTTTGCAGTGGAATAATTTGACTTTAGTAGGCAGCCACTCAAGGTTTGCAAAATATAAAAATAGGCAATTAGACTGGTGTTTGCTTTATAGCTTGAATACAGTTGATTAATAAACTGAGTAAGGTTAAAATAAGATACAAACGTTAATTTTGAGAATGAAAAGAACTACACAGGAAGAAAGAACAGCTGCATGGTGTTTAAATGCTCAGGTACACCTAAAGTTAGCATACATAGTAATTACGTTGCCAAGGTCTTTCATAAGTATTCATTCGTGTTGCAGAAAACACTTCCTTTCTGATTTTCAACTGAGAAAGTCTCATCCAACACATTTGGATTCTGTATGCGTACTGTACTCAAGTTCTGAGCTGCAATACAGCTTAGACCTTCAGTACACCTTTGTGACCTTTTCAGTCATGCAATTACATTGATGAATTAATCCAGAGAAGGGCATTGCAAAACAAATTATTAATGCAGGTGTATGAAGTGATAAGCAAATCTAAATGGTTATGTGTATTAATTCAATTCAATTATTGAATATGATTTTATTCTAAGATTTTTAGGAATCAGGTATAGAAAACTAAAATTACGTGTCAATAAACATACAGACGATCACTGCTTCTTTAAAAAAAAAAAAAATTGTTACTTGAAGTAGCATCCCAGTAGCAGTAGAATGCTCTAGACTCATTCTGCATAAGAACTCAAACATCCTGACATGAGCTGGCCTGGAATCACCTAATTCCCAAAACTATGGCCATGAACTAAGCTATAATGCTTTAGCATTAACCAAATCACCAATAAGACTCAAATTCTAATGTATCTTAATAAATACATTTCTTACTGAGGAATAGCAATTGATATCTAATGTCATTCAAGGTCCTCGAAAAGCCTGACTACACTCTCATTCTTTTCTTCATTTCAACAGCATACTCAGAAACAGTAATAACAACTTGTTATGCAGAACAAAATTTTTAGCTCTCCAAAGACTTTTTAGGGTGTATATCATAAGTCAGTTGCATTTATTTAACTACCAGATTTTCAGGAACATTGGTTTTATGGTCTTCATGATTAATAGCAATATGAATACAAAGCACAAATGGAAGAAATTAACTGCATTGTCCCCAAAGAATTACCAGCTTTGCCAGACAATTAAGAGGTGAGGTTTTTTTTTCCCCACTTATGATTAATTGTATACAAAAATATGACCTTTCTTATGGTCTTTCTCCACTGAGATTTCTGCAACTGAAGACTGAATTGCTCTGCTCTACCGTGTTCGAGGAAATGGCAGAACATTTGATGCAGCAGAGAATAATGGCAAGTACTGCTTTTCAGAAAATGCTAACACATTATTCTGATACTGCTTCTAACTTCCAAACTCTAAGAAAAGAGCATACTTCAGACACGCATTCCATCTTTACGTATTGCTTACAGTAAACTTATTGTTTAAGAGTATAACTGTAATTAGGGAAGTCACTGAAAACATTTCTAACAAGGATTTGTGTGAGGGAAAAATTCATTGTGTGGGACCCTGCAATTTGAACTACAATTTACCATGGTAGATTTGTCAATAATTAAGACAGCCTGACACATCCATTATTTTATCTGATATCTCCATACATTTTCGGCCTTTTTGGAGATCTACCCTAATTATGCAGTTTTGCTCAAATTAAAACTAGTCCTTTATGTGAGAAATTTCCAAACACAACCTGGGTTGTCAATTACAGCTGAGTCTCAGAAAGCAGAAGTCATATGCTGTGCATTGGACATGCATGTACCAGTGGCAGGCCAGGCTTGTTTCATAGCCACAATCTGGAAATGATACCTTCTGTGAATCTCTTGAGCAAAGAGCATGGCCCCTTCCCGGGATCAGGGAAAAGGGAGAAACAGCACAGTTAAAAGCTAAGATGCCTGCCAAAATTAAGGTAAAGCAATTAAGTGTTTAGCGTATCTTTTAAGTCATGTGAAAACTTGAAAGAAAAGAGTTGACTGGGAGAAGTGCAAATCCAAACGAGGGCCAGAAAACAAGCTTTGAACATAAGGTACTGTATGAAAGACTACTAGTTGAACAGTGTAAGTTGCTCTGCAAAATGCTTAGATCTTTGCATTTCTCCAGTTACAAACAACACTTCATTTCAGGATTCCAGCAATTGAGGTTGTTGGAGGTTAGTTCTTTTCAAAAAGCTGTTGCCACAAAATGCAGCTCACGCAGTACAGTAGGGATTAAACCATTGTTATTGTGATTCAATAGCTGCTTGCTTCAGGGAAGAAGCTTGAAACTTTCTGTTTTCAAGCATTACTTAAATTGGTGATAACAAAATCTTTTTAATTGCACCCACACCGGAACATAAGGCTTTAGAATCTCTAAAAGTAAACATTTATGTAGCTGGAGGTATGCATTATTTAACCACAATAATAGTTCTCATTAAAACTTAACTCCATTTTTTCAGCTTTCTCAAAACATCTGCTTCTCGTGAGGTGTATTTTTACAATTATAATAAAGCAAATTTCTCTAGCAATGCTCCCTTAGTAGAACAACAGGATTGCAGGATTCTTTTTATAGCTTTTATAAATAAAACTTTACTGCAATGGAATTAATTAGTACTTTTTTATTTCAAATTTTTTGCTTTAAATATTAATGCCACAACACTTGACAGGGCTGCTATAATACTAGCATGTGAAACAAAAGAATTCTGGAAAACATATTTTTAAAGTGTTTAAGAGGAACAATTTATGTTCTATAATTTATAATGTAAAATTAATACTTGACAAGGCCCAAGTGTCGTTGGAAAACTGCATATATAGAAAAGCACCACAGTATTAAGGTGTCAAGTTGCTAAAAGATTGGTAGCACTTCTTAAACACTCAATGGGAAAACTGATTTGAAAAGGATTTAATACTTTGAGAAGCAACATTATGGGTAATTATAACAAGTTTTGGTACCAATTCTTTAGATAAGGTACGTGATATTGCAAAAAAAAATTTATAGGCAAAATATAATGCCAATATTCTGCCTAAGTGGCATTTGCTACATGATCCATTTAGACACTTCCACAAAACAGCTTGAACTCTTTTTTTTCCTCCCCAAATAAGATTTACAACAAATTTTGTCTGCTAGTCTTTATTTTGTAAACCTCAACAAACTTTGGAGAGCTTGTTTGCATAAACTGGGTAGCAGGAATCAGAACAAATACCCAATCAATTATCAGTGTCTGAACCAAAGAGATGAAGATTCGCATATGGTGTTCTTCAGTACCAGTAATCATCATCCACGTTCTAGCATGGTAAGCAAAAACAAAAACGCTATGTCCTTAATCGAGACAAAATGATTATATGACAAACACTGACTTCAGACTGCTTAGTCTGATCTGTGACAGAGTAATGGATACCAAATAATTGGGATCAAAAAGGACACTGTTCTCCTTCAAGTATCATAGACAGCTGTCAATATTTCATAAATGTTAACATTTTAAAATATTCTTAGTCATTACTATTTTTTATTTTGGTTGCTAAATTGGCAGTTTGGATATTACTTTGCATGGAAATTCTGAACATTCACTGGCACAAAAATTTGCATGATTTTGCAAGATTTTTTTCCTAGAGGATAGTTGGAAAACTGGTCGTTAACAAGTATTTGAGAGTGATCTCCTCAGGATAGTTCCACTAGGAAATGCTCTTTCCCTGGGAGGAGTTGAAAGCATAGTTACCTGAAATCACATCAGTAAAAAAAAAAAAAACAAAAACCAAACAAAAACTAGAATCACTCATCAGTTCATTCAATACAACAGTTCCCTCTTGAAGTCTGCAGTTCCCTCTGAGTTGCAGGTGATAATCTGCCAATTGCTACAGGAAGCACTGTGTACTACAGCTGGGCAGACTGGCTTTGTCACAAATTTCAGATCCAAAAGTGAAATTCTGCATAGTCCCCTCAAAATTAAATGATTGTTAAACAGTGTTACTAAACATGGTATACTGCTTCACACTTGTGTGTTAATTACACTTTTTTTTTTTTTTTTCTTCAGTAAAGACTGCATGTATGGCATGTGCCTAGAATGCCTTAGCCAAAGCCTCAGCAAACAGGAATAGAAAAACAATACTGGAAGGCAGCTTTTGCCTGTCATTTCTGGATAATGCTCTATTTCTTTTTGCTAAGATAAAAAACAAATGCATCATTTGTGGTAGGGAATTGATGAGACAAATATTTTAAATGCTGATTCTCAGCTATATAGCTCCTATTAATATTATATGATCCCTGTTTCAATTAAGGTAACATTAAACACCATCCGGATGATGTTTTCTCAGAAAGATAAAAATTCAAAATCATGATGATTTTTTACTTTATGCATCAGTTTGCTGTGTTGCCTTTCTGATGTCAAATACTGCCTACTGTGAAACCAAATATACACTCACTCTTTTGGGAGAAGACAGTAAAAAGTAAATTGTAAGACTAAACAAAAGATACAGTAAATACAATCTTTGATTAAAAAAAAAATATGTTATTGACAAAGACTTTCACCATTTAGGAATAGAGCTGTTACTTCAGACATCTCTGGTGCGCCAAAAATTATAGTGTGAAAGACCTAAACCTTACAATCCTCTACTGCAACAAGCCTTCAAAATTTGGACTAAGTTGATTATTTCTGCTGGGAGAACACATAAAAAAGCCTTTCCTGATCCTTTTTATCACAAGTTTGCAATACAAAATCAGTTTTTTTTTTTTAAATAAGAGATTTCATAAGTATCTGCAATATTACATATTATTGACGTTATGTAGCTGCTTTGTTTCTTTTGTTCACTTCATTTGGAGCTTTTCTGTTGTTTCTGTTAAATGAAGACTGCACACAAAGTGTTCCAGGATTCATATTGAACAAAGCAAAGGATCTTTCAATGGAGCTTTTGCCTTTTTCATACCAGATGCTTCTTATAAAGCACAACTATTCACAAGCTGGACAACAGTTTACTAACCTCTCAGCAGAGACTTCATTTTTTTTAACTAACCTCTGCAAAGATTATTCCCTTCATTCCTGATAAACACACATCATCATCAGTTCCCTCTCACTCCCCCTTATTGTGCACAAAAACAGAAATCTTGCTTAAATGGAAAATGAATCCTATGGCAAATTCAGTGACGGAATAATCCCTTTGGTTCCTTACATCTCCAATAGGAGTCTTTCACCTCAATTATTATTATTATTTTTTCTTCCTTTTTTCAACTGTTTTCTGTGTTTTTGGTTTTTTTTTTTTTGCTTGTCGTAGTGGGAAAACATATGTGCAGTATCTCTAAATATTTCTTGGATGATAAAACACCCATTTTATTGTTATTTCTCAGTAATAAAACACCCAATTCAGCATGAAGTTCACAACTGAATCTCTGGAAAGTAGTCTGAACCTCAGCTTTCTTTTTCTGCAAGGTCACAAACTGATATCATATGAAGACAAAACAAAGACAAAACAAGCATCTAAGAAACACTTAACTCTAAGAACATTCATTAGCAACGTCTTCACTTGCAGAAATGAGCATTTCTGAATTTCACTAAATTTCAAAGCCTAATTTCTTACAAAACAGTGTGTTCTACAGGCCAATAAAGCATTTCAGTCTAACGTCATTTATCTTATGCTAGGGCGATAGCCAAATACGGCTGAGAAATACTACAAAACATTCATGCACTGGAAGAAGAATTCCTGTCACCTACATGTACAGCAATTCTGACTGATGGAAAGGATAAGTGGCACAAATAAAGGGGAAACTTTTGCGGTTATTGTCATAATCCAATGCCTATGGACTCCAATGACAAAAAAGCAACAAACAAGCGGATGCATGTGTACGTTGGACTGAATTTCCCTATTAGAACTTTTTAGGAATAAAATTGAGTTTTGAAGAGGGTAGAATATCTGTGATTAAAACGTACAGTGAGCTGACAACATTTTGAAATGAAAATAGTTTAACCACATTTCAATTATTTTTTAAGTTGCATTTGAAATTGACTGCACACCTTTTAATCCTCCTGAATTCAGCTCCAACAACTTCTTTATCCCTTCTTTTGATAGGTAAATATGGCTCCATCTAGGCGATAAAAGTAGATGAGGAGGGAACTGCAGGAGTAAGTTCTTCTAGCGCTCAATTCCCTTGATGTGTGCTCTGCTCTCTTAATAGTCTGGATTCAGGAAGATGAACAACCAGCAGAGAAAACAATCATTATTTGCTTCTATTCTGCTTTCTATTTCCATTCTGTCCTCATCTCTAAAACACAAAATAATTCTATTTCTTTTCTTTTTCATTTTCTAGCCAAATTTGCTATTTGGATTGTAAGTACTCAACCTTCATAAGGTATCTTGGTAAATATTGCATATGCCATATGGCAATATTAAACGTGACGAGTCCATACAATCTGCTCAATGAATGCAATAACAGATACAAACCTATGGTAACAAGAAACCCATCTGCGCTACTCAGGCTAAAGAGGCAAATTTTGTTTTTTCTCTAAGTACTGGGGTAACTATCTGGTTTACTAGGACTAAATCCACATAGCCTAAAGTTTAGAAAAATTGTGTTCACAATTGCAGCACAGAAAGGAGGAGGGGTGTGTGTGTGTGTGGAGAGGGCAAGGGAGATCTCTTAGAAATAATGAGTTCCATTATAAGGACAAGATTCATGTGCTGCCAGGTCGGTAGATGTAATGAACTGAAAACATGCATATTCCGTACTGAAACTGAAAACAGACTGTTACTAAGAGAAGTTCTCTCCTTGGCCATTCTCCCTCCTCCCAGCAGAATCAGCCATCTACCTCACCAAGGGAACTGTAATGAAGAAAGTAAATGTACAATTTGGATTATTACCACATTTAGTAATTACCTACTCACTATCTCAATATTTCATATTTCTTTTCTCTATTGACTAGCTGAACTGAAACTTCTGTCAAAACTTTAAGATGAGATGGCATCCCACAAGGTCTAAACCCAAGTAAACATGTTCAGATCTGCAGCTAAGCATAAAGAATCACAAAACTTGCTCGTGAATCAGAACCATCACAATGGGTGTCAACCTGGGGAGCACAGACTGGGCATCAAATGACCAGAGAGGTCATGGATGTCCCCTCTTCAAGACCAGGCTGGATGGGGTTTTGAGCAACCTGGTCTAGTGGAGAGTGTCCTTGCTTATAAGAGGGGATTGGAACTAAATCACCTCAAAGATCCATTCCAACCCAAACCATTCTACAATTTTAAGACTGCACTATTTTGATTGAAGGCTGCCTAGAGATTAAGGAATTAAAATTTCTTCATGCAAGTCTTTACATTAAACTTATAAATTGTGTTGATTTATTTCTTTGCATTTACAAGGAAGCCAAATAGATGGTAAATTACATTTGTACCAAATTGTTATCAGCTGTTTAAAACAACCAATTAAAAAAACCAACCTCAAGCCAACATAAAAGATAAAAAACAGGATGAAAATAGATTTGCAGTCTTCCAAATCCAAGTGAAGAAAATTATTCTGTACAGTAAGTATTGAGATCAATTAAAATCCTTTACTTCAATTATAATTAACAAGCCTCATAAGCACAAAGTGATTTAATTTCCTCTACCAAACCAAATGCTGTTTTCTGTCAGTAAAGGACTTTTCTCTTACAGGAAAATATGTTAATAATTCACTATCATTGTACATTCAAACAGTTAAGATTCAATTAATACTTCTAATGAAAAGAGCATTAACTTATATGTACATTTAGAATATATTAAGGAATGGCAATTTATTTATTTTTTTTATATTCCCAAACTAGGGTATTTTTCCTCTATTGTACAATTTTCTACTAACATTGTTAAGTTACAGAAATAAACGTATTCTTACACAGTGTGAAAAGCAAGCAAGGTACCTAATGTAGCTGTATTCCTCCCTCCTTCCTAAAAACACATACACCAAAAAAAAAAAAAAGCAAGAAAATGCACACACAGCTTGTAAGACTGATTCCTTTCAAGGAATAACTACTTAGGCATGGCAAATGACAGGAGCATACTGAGGTTTGTCTCTAGCTTGAAAGAGGAGAACACATACACACACACACACACACAAGTTCAAAAGAGAAGTAAAACAGGAACCATTATTCAGATTTGATAAGGTTAAAAGTCTACAAGAAAGTAATAATTTCTTGTCTGATCCCAGGTATAATGAAGTCTATCGGAATACACTGACAATAAATATTTTCTCGGCATCGCTTCTCAAATCATCAACAGCACCACTGGCCTTTAACTATTATGTATTTTTAAACTTTCCCTAAGGAAAATTTAGGAGAATCATCAATATAGCAACGTCACAGATAGGCAGAACAATTCTGCAGTACACATTGAAAAAATATCTAATATGTCTGCATTACAAATCCAATTATGAAATAGTCACTCCATTTACTTTTACAAGTAGATATTCACCACAATGTCATGTCAATTTTCCTACCTGAGTGGTTTATAATTTCTAGCAAGGACTCTTTGTTCCTACCAGCACAATGAATACGCACAACAAATCACTTGGTGTTGTTTCCAGTGTGTCCATGCACACAAGAGAAAAAGACTGCTGCAAGTATGTTGGCTGTAATACAAGGACCTATATTGCTCTATATACATGCATAGCCTTAGCCAAAGTTAACAGAAATTTTTGTGCACAGTTACATTCCTGTTCTGATGACTTGCTGGCTAGAAGGAATCAAGAACATAAGAGCAAGTTTATGAAGCAAGAAATTTTGTTTACACAAAAAGGAGAAAAAAATGTTACAAGAGGCATACTTTTCTCTCTGAGCAGAGAACAGAGACAGGCATATTTTCTCCGTTATTTAGTATGCTTATGTTGTACATTTCCATTCTTCATCCAATTCATATAATGTGACAAAGAAAATAATTAACAAAATCAATTTACATATGCACCAGACCAAACAGCGGCCTGTTTGTTCCCATTTCAACAGCAGCTAACTTAGGAAAGGACAAATTTCAGAACTCTAATAGGATTTAAGTGAAAAAGTTATTTAGAAGAGAAAAAATGTCTGGATTGAATGTAAACAGGTATCTATTTTCTGTGACATATACTACAAATATACTACATATTGTCTTGACATATACTACAAATCAAATTCTTTATGTTGAATTATGAGAATTAATGTGCACCAAGAACAAGAAAATACGTAAATATATTTTTAGTTACAATGTATTTTTGGTATAAAATCTGTAACCTATTTCCTTTCAGATTTTCTTGTATTTATAGAAGTTTTGAAAAATGCTTATAGAACTTCCTATTTGATTCTCTACAAATAACTCTCAAGGTTCTGAATATCACATCTTAAAATTTTAATTGTTCTTTTTTGGGAAATGCATAGGGATAAGAGGGTGGGGGAAGATGGAATAGAAATCTCCAAACCTCCAAGAAGCACTATTTCCCCAACATGCAAGATGTTTTCTACCATGTATTTTTTGTCTTGCAAAATTCATCCTGAAATATCCACATGCACATCCCCACCCTATGGCCATTTCTCCTTCCACTACCCAAACAAACCTGTTCTTTTTGATCTATCAATCCCACTGAAGTCCTGTTTATATTCAAATCCTCTGTTGTTGATGCTTATTCTAAAATCTAAAGCTCTTCAATGCAAGTCGCACTCAGAGTCTACTACTGTAACATGTTCTAGGACAGAGTGTTTTCTTTCAAAGGCAAATTCAGTTTCAGATGTCCCAAGTGGATGCAGAGATCCATTATCTCAGTGTCTCTCATACTCCTCCATTACTCATGCAGCTCCTTTGGAAGCCCAGTTGCATTCTAGTAGTGCGCTTCAACATACGGTACTAAGAAGATCATTATATGCAGCCTATGATTCTATAGCAAGACCTGTGGAGAATGGACTGATAGTTTTCTGGATACATTTTTACGCTTCTAACAATATTATCCGTGTGAGTCAAAATTGACTCTTCAGAAAAAAATGCAGCTCCCTTACAGGGCTCCTTCATAAGGTAACCTCAGAAAGAACAATAAACAAATTTGTTGCCAAAGATTAAAAGCTGTTTATTTCTAGTGCCTTCCAGATGCAAAACACTTTGTTAAATCATTGCAAGTGAAATTAGGCAGCTTGTTAGTGAAGCCTAATCTTTCATTAGCATTTTAAATTCCTGCAACTGGAAAAAATACATCTTACTGCCTGAATATTAACAGCTAGTATATTTTGTGTATACGTAAAAACTAAGGGCTATATGAGATGCTAGCTAAAAACAAAGTAAAAGTTCTTGCTTTTTCAGAAATTCTTGGAGCTCACATGATTTCTCTTTTCTGAGGATTTTATTGATCTTTACCCTCAGTCTTGTGATCATTATCAATGTTACATCTATCCTTGCACAGAAGAAAAATTCATAGCTCTCCCACTACAACATCTTCCTATTTTCCTTTGATATAGATCTTAGTACTTACTATGAGTGAGTGAGTTTCTTCCACTATACTTATCCAAAATTGGCAGATTTGGGTAACTGAAGTTGTATCATAGAGACAGTATATCAACATCAGTCTACAAGTTCATATACAAAGGGATAGGCAGAGAAAAAGAAGTATGCATGAATGTTTTTAATAAGGTATTAAGAATCACTGTCCTGATCTAATAGCAGAAAATAAATTAGTTTCAGACAACCAGCACTGAGCTGAATCTAATACTGAGACTTTTATCCAGCACATAAAGCAAGTGGTTACCCATCCTCATACAGAAATGAAAAATCAACAACTGAGAAGTGTTTTATTTGTGCAACTATGGACACTTAGGAGGAAGTTGAGATCACAGAAAGACCCAGGAAGACTTATCCTGCAGTGGAAATGTTTCAGAACATCTGAACAGCAGCATCCAGTGACTTCGGCATCTGACAACTGCAGGCAAGATACATACTTTATTTTATATTTTTCTACACTTCACACTGCTCATTGAAGAAAGGGAAAAGTTTTCAGCATTACAGTTACAGCATTACAGTGTGAATGTTGCTGGTGGCATAAAGGCCAATACATCATCACTGAGTCAATTGCATGCTATTCTTGCTGCTTTTATTTGGGAAGATGATCTCTGCTGAGACAGAGGTAAAACAAATACCTCAAACCAATTACAGACCTAAGACAGAAATCTAAAGATAGAGACTTTTGTGCTGTGCCCACCATGCCACTAAGCTGTAGACAAATAAGTTACTCATTAGCTTCCAAATTTAGTAGGAGTTAATCAGCAAAGACTCCAGCTTCAGCAAATTGACTCAGAGATTGCTAAGACAGTCTGAATTACAACAGAGGTTTAAAGAGAAGTTTTAGTCATGGATGAAACATAACCCCTTCTTCCCTTCAGCTTCCTAACTTTCAGACTTTTGGTTGCAGTTTGAGATAATTATGTTTAAAAGAAAATCAAAGGAACAGCATGAACTTGTATACCACCAGTTGCTATCTCCTGGAAGTATGAAATATTGCACCCAAATGTGTAAACAACACAATATATCAACATCTTGCTCTATGAGCAGTCTTTATTTCAAGAGCTTTTTCAAAGTAACAATACCATAATGCAAAGCACTAATAAGCTGGAGAGGCAGGCACTCACCATGCTAATTAACTCACCTATGGGGTTCTAGTTACAGCCCACATACACATTCCCAAAATCTTTTCTCTCCTCTCCTACTCCTTTGTCTTATATTTTTCATTATGATCACACTCAGGAAGAAAATTATAAAGCTCAGCATGACACACGTGTCTTGCTGCAGCTAAAACTATTTGGAAATAACAAAAGACTGGATATAAAGGTATTGATATAGAAGGCTTTTGCCCTTCTAGAAACAGCAAAAGAAGTTAAACTATTGAAGATCATTTGAAGAAAAAAAATGAATGCTTTTCTGGGTGAGAGTTTCAAGGACTTCCACAGCTCATTTGCAGCAAAGTTCAAATCCAATCCATGAAATTTCCTCCAAACATGCAGGCTTTTCACTGCAGCTGTATACAACTGTCACCTCCCTCTTGCACAGCCATGCAAATGTTACTACAGAAATAGGTAACTTAATTTTACAAAAAAAAAAAAAAAAACTCTTTGAAAAATGAAATAAACCTCAAAGAGAAAATTTAAAACCCAAAGCTGAGGAGCTCCTTTTTCTTTCTCCTGTATTTTTGATGCTTTCCTCAAGAAATCATAGTCCACACAATTGTGCAGATTCATCTGTGCAGAGTTTATCACTGGAGGAGAGAATGAATGATAAAAATTTAAGCACTCTTACCTCTAAGTATTTCCTTGTAATTGCTCTGGGTTCCCTCCAGATGAAGGTGCAGGTAGCAGTTTTGTTGATAGATGCCAACTGCAGACCATGTAAATCAGCATGGGCACATCTCACATAGTTTTATGAAGCACTGTAGAGTAGTAGAGCACAGCATCTGAAAGATGAATTAAAGTTTTTTTTCAGTATAACTTTCATATCCTGTTTCAGGGATAACTGTCAACAATAGAGAGTCCCCAATTATTAATTACTTAACATTAGTTAGTGACACTACTTTATTATCATAACTTATGCTTAATGTGGAAGATATAGGGTTGAAGGCAAAAGGCAGTTTTATTCACCCTATTGATATGATATTCAGGAAAAAGCTCATGCAAAAGCACTAGCTTTCCAGAAAGGCAAGAGGCATTCGAGGCATATCTCCCAACATACTTCATTAACATCTTCCCCAAAACCCTTCCCCCAAGATAAAATAAATGAGTCACACAGATAATTCTATGGAGACCTAAAGGAAAAGGCTTGTCAAAAGTCTTGGATGCTCTACAGAAAGTTTGAATCCCATTATAAGATTATTAAATAGAGAATGCAGAAAATGAAAGATGAAGGCACTGCTTCATAGAATGAAGTTTGTATTTTGCTGTTAGAACCTGGAGAGAATAATCTCTTCATCCTTGCCTCTTCAACCATGCCAAATTTCAAGACAGCCAAGACATTTTGGCATTAACCTTAAGCTTATGCACCATCTGCACGCACAACCAAAAGTAGCAGTTTCCTCACAGGCAATCTTGGCTTAGCAAAATATGTGAATAGAATCCATAAACTTCAGCACACAACTGCCCTCCTTATTGATCCAACATGAAACTACTGCATCACATTTCCAATATGCTGTAAGAAATCATCATATACTGATCAGAACATACAACAGTTTCTGTTAGTGGTGATTTGCAAAAAATACTTCTCTGTTATAATTGGGCTCAGTGATAACAGTAAAACAGGGAACACTTATTTGTCTTGATCTTGATAATAGTTACAAGATCTCCTACTGAGCTGATTTTTCTCCAAATATGAAAAGAAGTCGATCTATTTTTATGAGCAGTTTAATACCACATATTTCCACTTATTAAATCTATCATGTAGTGATGCAGTATTTTTTGCTAGAATTCTGAAGATCATTAGCATAAAGCCATTTTAGTTGTGTTTGAAAAGGGCACCTTTATCTCTCTTAACACAAGTCCTTTGTATTACTTAGTTTCTTTTCCAGATGTAAGCAGCAAATTCAGCTGATGTTTCTACTCATTAAGGATCTCAGCTTAGCTTCCTGCTAAAACAGCTCAATTACAAGAGGGATCAAACACCTGAAATTACCTGTTATGTTATAAATATATATATATATATTATGTATATAAATATAACATATATAAATATAAATATAACATATATAGATCTATAACATATATATAAATATAACATATATATATGTATGTATGTATGTATGTATGTATATATTCAGTTGTGTGTATAAGCAAGTCATTAAGATAACTTTTTCTGAGCAGTATTACAATCAAATTCTTTTGAAAGTAAGAGAAAAACCAGTGTAGCTGACCTGAAGGTAAATGAAAGAGTTTTGAAGATGATAATGATTTTTCTGCTTATGATTACAAAATTAAACTGGCCAGAACAACCTCTTCTTGGAAGCAACAAAATGCATTTTGTCACTGGACCAAGTAGCTTTATTTGGGCACTTCACAGCAGATAATAAGCAACAGGCTAAGGTGGCAAAACAGAAGTTTAAGCCCAAAAGCAACATTCAACTTATTCAGATGGCTTCTGTTCTAAAAGAAAACAGAATTGCTCTGCTATGTTGATCTTATAACTGCTGCTTTTAAGTAATTATTTGCTTTGTTGAACAACTAACTATTCTCTAATACAGCATAACTAGCAATCAGACTTTCTAATCTGCAACAGATCTATTCTTTCCTCAGTGCATTGAAATTTCTGATTTTATCTATTGATAATTTGCATTTTATGCAAATGAAGTTAGAGTTCTTATTTCTAAAGTTGTGGCACAAACCTAGAGACAACAATTTTTTTAACATTGCTCTATTTAATTTAAAGGAAAAGTGCTCCGATAAATTTTATCAAACCCGAAAAGGCACATGAATTCAATGCATTTTCTTCCTCATTTCAAACCAGAGTCAACATTACACCCCAAAGAAAGCGTACAAATTC
Organism: Meleagris gallopavo; assembly: GCF_905368555.1. NCBI lineage: Eukaryota > Metazoa > Chordata > Aves > Galliformes > Phasianidae > Meleagris > Meleagris gallopavo. The sequence goes on along the minus strand of NC_139414.1, from coordinate 10,552,169 downwards.
TGAGCTTTTGTCTAGCTGAAGCATCATTATGATTTAATAAGTTTCATAATCTCTCTCAGAACACAGACAAATGATACCGTAAAAATCATTTGTCCTTGAATTTAATTTTACATTTAGAACACAATGAAATATTTAATATTTAGCAAGTCAGTTCCACAAAGTTACTTTATACTGCTCAAGTGGGAAAAAAGGCGCATAAGGGCATAGTTGTATTGGTTGACACAAGACTATATGAATATATCCAATTTTACTCAGCAGCAGAAGTGCCCCTCCCACTCAAAAAAAATCCCAAACAAACAAAAAACAACAGTAACCAATAGTTAATTTATTGTACTTAAGGGCTACTCACTCAGAATGGATTACTTGGAGGAGCCATGACGCTCCTAGCACACAAGGTAATGATGTAGTGTGTTAGAAAACTACATCATGCTGTTTTAAACAGGGAAATTTAACTCATTTTGTCTAACCTGAAACTTCCAATGTCAAAACTGTTCTTAGTTTTGCCAAAAACCCCTAATTCTTTCAGTGCCTAAGTGGAGATTAAATAGTCTACTAGAGAATAATCCTCTGTCAAATAGACAAGCAATACAATCCAAAAGGCAAGAGGCACGACTCACAATAATTCAACTTTAAGATTCTGCAATTCTTATCCAGACAAGCTTGTTTATTTGAGAGAATGAGGGCTCCAAAGTCCTGCCCATGAGGCATGGGGAAGTCCTCCAACTACCAATGAATTCTCTGTATCAAGAAAGGATATCTTAACATTGACACTAATGCTTTATATAGATAAATATGTATATAATTTTGTATACAAAATAAAAATGTGAATCATCTTTTTCACTTCGTCAGCTAAACAAAACCATATCACTTTTTTTAATTTTTTTTTTTAATATAAAGCATTTGAATAGATTCTATCAGAGCTGTAGCCTTGAAAACACACTCTAGCATAAGCACAAAGAATGGGAGGAAGACAAGAGAACAAGGAGAAAAAAAAACAAATCAACAATGTACTTTTCTTCCATTTTGGAAGCCTTTATTCAAACCAATAGTTGAGCAGCACTTCCACATCCATCCATCAGTTAGATTAGCTATGATTGTACTCACTCATGCAGTACCCGTTAGTCACTTTGTGAAATTAATATATTGGTGCTTGGGTATTTCAGAAGCCCTAGATTTCTGTTTCTGAATGAATTAAAATATCTGAAGAATGAAGTCATACTGGTGTGTGTAAATAACTAGTAAAGATATCACCTACATCCATTATCTGTATGAATTATGGGAACCAATCTAGGCACCTAGATAGGAAGCTTGATTTTAAAAGGTGTCTGTTAACTGCCGTTCAGAGTACTTTCCAGTGATCACTCATATATATATATATATATATATATATACATACACACACACACACACACACACACACACACACATATACACTCTCTTACCTAACTTTAAGAATTTTTATTTAATTCAGTGGTTTATGGGGGTACCTTTCCATGCCTTAAAGCTTCCATTTTTATGAAGAAAATAAAGTGATTGTAAGTCATTGATGCTGCAACAGTATCAGAAATTCAGAAATGATGGGAAAAAAAAAAAAAAAAAAAAAGAGTTCTCCAACATCACTGTATATCTAAAATCGTCTCCACAAATGGAAATTATCAAAAGGTCAGACATAAAAAGCAGTAGTTCATAAATACTAATTAGCACTTTGCCAGTGATTGCATGATAACATTTACTGATGCATAATTGAATTCCAAAAATTAAAAAACAGGGAGTGTGGGTAGATTTAATAATTCCTCCCACACTAATCAGAATTTCTAACTATTTCTTCTAACAAGCACAGTTAGTTATTTTACTTTTTTCCTCTTCATTTGTGAATAACAATCAGTCCATGTTTTTAATATTCTTGTATTTAAAGCTACAGGGGGAGGGGAACCACTGCAAATATCATAGTAAAATAATTCCTAGTAATTCTAAATTTTAAACGTTGTACCTGTACACAAGTTTTTGCTTCATTACTTGACTCTTGTGGAATGTGTCCCTGTCTGTGGCAGGGTCTTGGATCAAGATGATCTTTAAGATTCCTTCCAACTCAAGCCATCCTATGATTCTAATACTATGATTTATCTTTCCTGTGGATATTGATAGGAATCTTAAATCATCCTATTAGACTCTTTTTCCCTCAAACCTTCTTTCCAAACTGTACACTTGTTATCTGACACATTTATCTTCTGTGCTGGTATACAGGGTAATAGCCATCTCTCACAATAGTTGGGCTGTTAATAAGAACAGCTCATCAACCCTTTCACAGGTCTGAGCAGACAAAAACAAAAACAGAACCACAGAATCACTTCAGCTGAACTATTTTTCCAGAATATTTTGTTAGGGCAATGCTGCTACAGTGTGAAAACCAAAGATCACAACAGCAAGGCACACAATCCTCTAGAGGCCATATGAAAGCAAAACTATTGCAACATTTGACAGAAGACACAAAAACATCTAAGATTCCAATATAGCTGTCCCTGCAGTGGTGTTCAACCTTGGAAAGAGAGTTCTTAGACATTAGGAAAACAAAACAATACAGGAAACGAAAAAATGTACCAACACACTTCCAAGAATCATAGAATAATGTTCCCATTTGAGACTCAAAAACAATTATAAAAATAAAAATCATGCAAATGCTTCCAAATAGCATTGCTTCCTGCAGTTCAGAAAACCCCAAAGAAGTCACAGGTCACACATGTGTTCAAGCATCACTTGAACCACAAAGCCTAGTACTGCTTTAGAAATCCAAACCCTACAGTGGGCATCTTTAACGGACCTGAACTAAAAAGCTGCAGAAGTGCAGGGCTAAGAGGATATTCCTGTGCTCCAGCTGCATATTCCCCAGCAAGTACCACTCATCAATTTTACACTCCTCCAAAACTTTTGGCACCAAAATTTTCTTCTCTGGAAACTGGAGCACAAAACATATGTGGGACCCATTCAAGAGCAACTAAAAGCCCGGTACATTCAGTTTCTGAGGTGTTTGTTCACCATATCTGTAATCATCTCTGCAAGCCCTTGGGAAGATGCTGCTAGAAATTCTGGCTTGTGTCTCATATCTGACAGGCAAGCTTTGGTATAAGTTAATTAAGAAAAGAGACTTTAGAGCCCTCTAGCAGAAGGCACACAAATGGAAACCTTTTAAAAATCATTTTGGCTCTTCAGGGTTTGCATAAGAACTGTTGAGTGTAGTTGGAAATAGATATGTAGCAGCCTCTCTCCTACATAAGAATAGGCAGCACCCACATCAAGTAGTACATCTGTCCACTCATACCCTGCAGATACTCTAGCAAACCTGGATAAAATCCAAAAGAAAGTTACATTTTTAAAAAGACATAATAAAATCTCTCTTGCTTCACTTACAATGCTCAGAAATTGTAATGCTGCATTCCAGATGTGCTATTCAAATGGTAAAGTAAAATCACCTTAGCTGGCATTAAATATATTATACAAGTATAAAACTATTAAGAAATTAGTAATAAAGTGCTTTGAGGTGTTGGTTTTCCTTTGTTTTTAATCATTAACGTGCACCTGTGCTCCAGAAATCGTATTACACGTAGAACACCACAAGCTGCATAATACATGTTTACCTTGCATTTCACCTTCACAGGAAATCACATTAATACATCATTAATGTGACATCAGATTATCCTAGAAAATACAGCACTACGCATTAAACTCCAGTAAGGTATTCTGTCCAAGGAGGACTACCAACACAGGACTACCAATAACAAAGAGGATACAATAAAATCTGGAAACCTAAAAAGTGCCACAACTTCCAATATTTGGAGCTACAGACCTTACAGACAGTACTATGTGTGCAGGTGGTGAAACTGCTGGTGCACACCTGAAAAGGGGTTATAACAATCAATGTTGTCTCTCACATTTTCCCCTTCACATATTGCTTAAGATTTAGCTACTAAAAAAAATATAAAATAAAATGGCAGGAATAGGAAAGGAAGTGGAGGAAGAGAACAAGGATGATAATCAAGCACATGAGGAGGAACAGTGACAGCTTCTGACATATTTCATTCTTTCACGAAGAAATACCATGCAGACTTTTCACAAACTGCTTGAGATCTTTGGTAGAAAAAAATATAATTATGAAGAATTCTGGTTAAGTGAAAAAACAAGCAAATATAATATGCTTGCTTTAGTGTTTTTATGCAGCCAGCTAAAAATAAGCCAGATAATGATATTTTTTTTATGTGTACACCATAATAAAAACAATTAAGAATCACAGAATGGGAGAAACAGATGGTTACTGTTTGGGGTTTATTGAAGTTTCTGTAATTTCTACAAGCAGGCTAGCTGCTTATCTTGAAAACTCTTTGATTCCCTGGAAACACAACAAAACAATCATCTTTCCTGAAATTCTTTAATCTTGCACCATTCTTTGAAAAGAAATAAAGCACCAAATACTCAGGCCCACAAAGCTTGATTTTCACATTGTTTGCTACGAAAATGTTAACAGAAATTGAGTTTAAAATTGACACTTTTTTGTTCCAGTTAGATAAGTTGCTTGGGCAGAACTCTTAACATTACACAGCCCTGATAAATCTTGTAAATCCCGTAAATCTTTGATCTGCATGAATGATGATACTAGTGATTATGGCAGACATAAGCAAAAAATATACGCTGCAGATGACTAAGCGAAGTGTTTTCAAACTAGAATGGAAGAGGGGGGCTATTTGATGTTGGGACTGCTTTCTGACAGTTTTAATTTACACATCAAAAGAGAAATACACTCTAAGATTTTGTCACCGTAATGGTTTTGCTATTACATTAACTAGCAATTACTACACAATGCAGTGCAAGCTGACTAGGCTTTAAATGCCAAGTCCCAATTTCCAAACTTCCTTAGGCTGTTATTTTAGTGTCCTCCATACTTTGAAAGGAGAAAATTACCAAGATTACAATTGCACAAATTAATAATAGCTAAGAATACCTCAAAAGGCTGTTTTCTATCCTCTATGTAAGGTAGCAGAAAAAATATCAGTTGTCATTTACTATTTACTCAGTATTTAAGAAGTAAAGCACAGGGGTGGAAGCTAGGAGACATTTTCCCGTCCTTCTGTGAAAGTACTGTATTACGCCGGGATAAAAGGTAATTTTGTACCTTGAGCAGCTAAACAATAGCACATTACATTGGACCTGTGCTTCTGGCTGGGAAGGGTGCAGCCACACAACGTCTCTTCTGTACACTCGACAAATTCAAGAAATAGCAATCTCTCCCAAGAGCCTCTGAAATTTCAAGTTTGCAAATCCCTCATCTTTGGGGCAGCAAGCAAAGGAGAATACAGATTTCTGCTTCCTATTCCATATTTAAGAGTGTGCAGTTATCATCAGATAGTATAGCAATATCCTATTGCTATCTTCAAAATTAGCAGTTCACTCTTCCCTTCGTGGTTTATTATAAAGTTTTATATGTAAAGTCCTCAAGACCTTTGGACAGGGTAAACTTGTGATAAAACTTGTTCTCTGAGCTATAAATTCTGGATTGATTAGGAAGAATGGAGAACTGCAAAAAAACTGCAAATCTCTACTTGCTAGGAAATAGTTTTATCCCTTCAGAAGGGAACTAACAACATCTGCTCTTATTTCTGGCTGTAGAGAAGGGCCAATCTTCCCTGAATTGTTTCAAGTTCATTCATGTAATATTACAACCAAAGTAGTAAGGTTCAAGGTCTTTGCACAGAAAACTGAACAGCTGAATTACTTAAACCTTGTCTTCAGCTACATTTCCATAGAGACTTAAACCAAACTGAGCATGCCCTTATCCAGCATACTGACTGTACAATAGACTCTGAACCATCTGACCTTCTAACTGTGCCTGTTGAAGCAGGCAGCATTCTTCTCATCATTAAAAAGAAAAAGTACAAAGGAGGTTCATTTGGCACTTTGTCTCCACCCCCAAACTCCCTCCACATACTCTTCACCTTCTGTAGTGTCTATTAAGTCACAGCTGGAACAGAGCAATCAGCACAAACACCGGAGTTACAAAACCCTGTGTGCACATCAGGATCTAGACCGATGAAGTTAGCTGAACTCAGGAAATCCACAGAAAATTAAATTAAAATTTAAAAATACCACACAGTCAAGAGGATTTCCCATCCATGTTAAGCTATTTCCAAATGTAGAATTTTAGTGACAAGGACAGAGATTATATATATTTTTTCAATTATTATTTTGGCTTTGCCTTTCACAGTTAAAATCTGTTGCTCATCCAGTGGCAGCATCTATTCTGCCTGCATATCCCAGTGGCCAAATTAATGAGCAGTTCAATTGCAAATATTCAGCTTTGATCCACCGAGTAGTGTTTCATGCAAAGGGGCAACGCTATTTTGGCACAGGAGGATTCTTTCATATACTTTGATTTGTTCTCATATGAAGTGGTTCAGATTTCTCGCTGACTGCCAAACAAAATTTCAAAGCATTGACATCAGTTTTTCAGTGAGCACATTTTCCAGGCTACATCTTATAGTTCTGGATTACCATATCTATACTTTTATTGCACTTTCATTCACCTATATCTCAATAAGTGAAGACTGTTTGGGGGTTTAGAGTGGGGGACAAGTTGCAATCACGGTTTTAAAGGATTTTTTTTTTCCAATTGAATTCAAGCTATTGCAGTGTTTTAATACATTCTGTTGGAGTTGTTTTAAATAGAGTCCAGCAGAAATTAATGATTAGAATAGCTGGAGATCCCATCACTATTACTCGGCTAACTTGATTTTCTTAGAATATCCAAATTAAAAAAAAGCCACATATCAGTTTGTGAAGTTTCACTGGTATGCACACTATGTACTGCTAAATCCTCAAGGAAAATTACTTTTAACTTAATTTTTCAGAATTCACAACAATTTTGTTTATTCATTCAAGTTTTCTACGAGAAATGCCTCACTTGTAATGGTAAATTGTATTTCCTTCTGACTGAAATTCTTTAAGAAAGAAAATTTTAAACCTCTCTGATGTAATTTATACTGAAATGAGTATTTACTAGTGTGGAACTTCCATGTTCTATGCACTGCAGAGATACAGTGCAGACAACTTAGTTTTCTAAAGACCTCCTAAAGGTATTCCCTTCTCCATTATGCATCATCTCACAGAACGACCTTCATAAGTTTCTCTTCCTTTGAAGACAAGCAACACTGAGACCTTAATGCCCTGCAAGCAGGAGTACTGTCAATTTACCAGAGACTGCCAAGGGCAGCTAAAGGTAAGCAGTAGCAAAGACTGGCATTGACACACCTGCAGTGAAACCAGCTGAGCAAGCTGATAGCACCTCCAACTACTCACCCTCGGGTTCTCTGAAAAACTGCCTCCCAACATCTCAGGCAGAGCAGCAGCATCTCCTCAACCACCCGTCTGCAGCTTGGGCTTTCAGGCTACCTCACTGCACCTTAAGCGGCCACTAATACCTTACCCTAGTTAAACTGACCTTCTCCCCCCAGCCTTCTTTTTCTGGATGGAAGGCTTCATTTCAGAAAAGAAACTTCTCAATTTTGTTACAGTCTCAGATATTTGCCCACAAAGGTTATGAATGTCCCCTCCCTGGAAGCATTCAAGGCCAGGCTGGATGAAGCTTTGAGCAACCTGGTTCTAGCGGGAGGTGCCCCTGCCTACAGCAGGAGGTTGGAACTAGATGATCCCTTCCAACCCAAACAATTTCGTGATTCTATATTCTAGACTCTTTAAACTATTCAAATTCCGTCTGCATTAAAGAAGCAGACAAGTAATTTGCTAGAATTTTCACAAAGCTTTTGAATATTTGCACAGTTAGTGCCATTCAAAAATTCAGACATTTCCAAGACACTGTACGTGCCCATGCAGACTTGATATATGATAAATACAGGCTAGTCCAATACCATAAAGCGCTTGAAATATCTCTGAAAGTCAAGTGATAAATCACAATAAGAAAATGATTCTCAGTATGACTGTGTTTAAATGCACTTAATGCGCACCAAAAATGCTGAGCACAAGAATTTGTGTTAGATTTTAACTTCTAGTGTTGCCTGATCAAATGCAGCATATGCTGCACACTTGACTTGCATCTGTGGAATACCTATTTTGTCTAGAGATTCTGTTTGGCCTTGCAGCCATCCAGAACATCTCCAACCTAAAAAACGGAGCCATGGAAGTCAGCTCTCTCCTGTACTTTGTAAAGCAAAAAACACAAACAGTGAAATCAGCAGGAGATGAAAGATAGCTTTAACAAGATAGACAATACCATGGATTCTCAGGACTTTTTTTTTTTTTTTTTTAATATTATTTCAACTTTAAACACCACAGAATTTTCTTTGTCCTACATACCAAAGCTTTAGATGTCCTGCATGCTACTACATTTAGCGTTATTTTTCTCTGGATCTTAGCCTTGACCATTGAAAGCCAAAGAGATTTTGCAACATAAAAAGATTGTGATGCACAAAGTAGCATTACTAGGAAAAAAATAATAATGAAGTCTACATCAAGTACTGCTACAGTTAAACTAAAGGAAGATTTGAATTAGAGATTAGGAGAAATTCGCTACTCAGAGGACAGTGAGGCACTGGCAGAGCCAGCTGGAGAGCAGTGGGTGCCCCAACCCTGGAGGTGCTCAAGGCCAGGCTAGATGGGGCCCTGGGCAGTCTGAGCTGGTGGGGGGCAGCCAGCCCATGGCAAGAGATTGGAGCTCAACGATCTTTAACATCTCTTCCAACCCAAGCCATCCTATGATTCAAACTGTAGAAAAAAATTAAACCTAAGCATGGACAATAAAAGGTTCATCTAAGTAAAAGCTAATAAAATACTATGATAAAAAAAGTATTCCCATAGTTTCTCATCAAAGAAACATCATTCCATAGCAACATTCAAATCAACCAATTCATCTCATATAAAACGTTTAAGGAACTACTCTCTCGTAAACTTCACTGAAAGATCCTTAAAAGCAATTCTATGTCCACATAATTTTGAAAACAATTTTTTCTTTAGGCAGTGTGTAAATAGATGAAGTTTCAATTCTCTTATCATTTATTTGTAAAAAACAACAACAACAACAAAATATTGTTGCATTAGGGCAAGCACCAGGCTGTCACTGTTGTTGACAGCCTTATAACTTATGACACTCTGACATTGTTCCCCTCTGAGTATAGTTGAAAAGCTTCAACTTGGTACAAATCTTAACCTAAGGTATCAGATCCTGACACATTCCTATCCCAGTGAGATACATGAGCAATTCTTCTATCAGTTTCACCATTTGCAGATAGGACCACTACAGGATTAGCTGGGGAATGGAGTAGGGGAGGAGAACAGATGAAGGGGCACATTCAATTCTACGGGTATGATGTCCAAGGCAAGTCCACTATCATCCTCTTCCAAATCACTAGAATCCCCTCAATGGATAGCATCAAATCTCATATAGAATCCTAAGCCTATCTACAAAATTAAGGTATTAACAACTTTCCAGAAAGGTCATGTTGTGGGAGGAGGGTATAATACAGGTCAAATGTATTTTATTAAATCAAAATTATGAATACGCATATCTGGAAACCCTGTTTTTGAATAGTGCTGTATCTTTAAGTGCACTATCATTAAGTCTTCCAGCCTGTCCTGTATCCTGATGTTCTTGGCTGCACTTAAGTGGCACTTCAGAACAGCCACTTGAATGGGGAGCTAACGCACACCATTAATTCTTCATAGTTTCATTTGCTCTTTACTTGCATTATCACCTCAACCAAAAACCTACATACTGAAGAGTAAGACAAGCTCTTTGGAAAGGAGAGATAGACTTCTAGCACAATAATGCTTCCAATTTTTATTCGCAACAATGGGAAACTACTGGCATAATCTTAAATGCAGGCAGGTATTTTTGTGCCAGCACCAGCTGACTGCTTTAGAAGATTTTTGATGAGTCAGAAAACTAGTAATTATCACCACACAAACTAGCATGGATCCAGTTCATGAAGTGTCAACCCAGGCACAGTTTACTCCTCCATTAGACTGACTGAACTTTTTATTATTTCTTGCTTTTGGCCTACTTGTCTCCCCAAATTATACAGAGTAATTGACAGAATTTGTATAATTAACAATTCACTATTTACCTCTAGATACTGGCAAACTCCAGTTTGGCATCAAAAATAAAGCAGCTTTACATAGAGAAAATTTTACGATTAAAAGAAAATTGGGCACATTCATAACATTTGCTTAATTATTAAACATTCATTTTTGACCATAGCAGGAAGGTTGCTCTAGATGCACCAGAATGATTATTTTTTATTACCACATTTGTAATTAATGCATTACTCGTTGTGGGTTAATTTGTTTTCTCTAATTCCCTTCCTCTTGAAGCAGGAGCAAAAGCAGCACTGCAATCATATTGCTTATGGAAGAACAAGCATCTATGTAAGGGATTGTTTTTCCATAGGTCTTTTCATGGAGGCAGGAGGAGGCAGGGTATTTTTAATTTATTTTTAATTTTTAAACATGAACTGCTGTCTGACAAAAATATCTGCACCTCAGTTCACATTGCTATTTATGACTATTGTATGAAGCAGCTCATTCTCCTCAACCAATCCCTTTTTCTCCTGAGATGTTACAGTTAAAATATGTCAGATTTTGTCAAAATCTTGAATATCAGTTTTGATATAAGGAGCAAGGGTTGAGATACACAGCTTGAAAATATGTTGACCGTGTAGTTTCTATATTAGTTAGGTACAAACATGCTGAGTGACCTACTTTGCTTATTTAATTAGATTATGAAGAGAACGTCTCGCATTACTGACAAGGATTTTTTTCTTGCTGAAGAAGGAAAATAGACAATTCAAAATGCCAAGCTTTATTTTAATTTCAGTAACACAACATTATAAGAAAAACAGATTATAGCTGGCATGGTTGGATGTTGTGAAAGAGACAGCAAATATGAATCAAACAAGGCAATTAAAAATTTGGGAAGGAAGACCAGCATGAGACTGCAGGCTCTTTTACTTTCATGAACTTGTACTATACCATAAATATAAGCCATAAATATTTCATACATTTTAATCTCAACCTGTATATAACAAAGGCTACAAAAACAATTATTCCCTTTGTTTCCTATCAAGACACTGAAATGTTTCAGTTAGTAAGGGAAAACGTTTCTAGTCAGTAGCATTCAAAAAAACAAGTTGTCAATATCAACACCATAGGATTTTTTGTACTTTCCAATGAACAAGTATTAGATGTTTCCTTGGCACTAGAGTACAATTGTACTAACTTCACAGGATGAGGTAATTTTGATAATTTTTGATAAAAAAATGTGATAATTTTTTTTTTATAAAAAGTAAAAACTATAAAAATAAAAATAAAAAAACTTGAATGAACTGTCTCATATCAAGCAACAGATTTTGTTTTGCTTCCTCACTTTCAGTGAAAATTTGCTTATTTTTGTATCTATTTTTTGCTGATATTAAACCCAATGGGACAGATATCCCTGGAGTCTTTCAGGTGTATATATATATATATATATATATATATATATATATATATATGCATCTTGAATTTGTTCACATAAGATATTCACATTTAATTAATTGGTCTATTTTGTTGGTTCACTTCATTTATTCTGTTATTTACAAAAATTAAATTGAACACATGCTGATTTATATGTAAAATATATAGGCATATAAAGAAAATATATTTATTTACTAATTAGTAACATTTTACTAGAATTCATCACATAAAGTGGGTAAAAGTGGTTCATATGCTGTCCTTTTCCAAGTTTGCTTTAACTGAAACAGTAGAATACAGAAAAGTAAAATACTCCATTCAAGATGACTATTTCCCTTTCTTCTCTTCCAATAGAAGCTATTCATTTTCCTTAGAAGGATATCCATTACAATTTCCATTCATCATTTAAACCACAGAAGATTAGAATTCTAGGGAAAATTGTAAATAGATGTTTTATTTTTGTATCAGACCTTTATTAGTATTAAAATAAAACACACTTGTCACTAGTGACTTTTTGCTTGAGGTTTTGCTATAACACACATTTCTTTTAAAGAAAAAATACTGACTGTCAGTTGTTTGACAAGCCCTGTCAGAATCCTGACATTCTGTGCAAATATCTAAAGAACTGCAGCAAGAGCTCCGCTTATCTAAGTGGCATTACATGTAGAATAGTAAGAAGCCCTTTAGTAACATCTGTTCAAGATATTTATGTACGGTGTTTTGAGCTGGCACAACACCTTTACATACCATGCCAAAACAGTGAGTTGGGCAGATCTGATTCACAATTTCACCCTTTTTCTCAGCATTCACCAGGGCTCCTCAACCGATGAGGCAACGGCAGAATTTCTCATTCAGCCCCCAGCCCTGCTGAAATGAACAAGTAAAGTAACTGCCACTATGAGAAACTTTGTGTGCTCCCTGACAAAGAGATCTGGATTATCTCAGAGCCAAAGGGTCACCCAGCTTCACAGGAAGCATCATGGGAATAGTTAAACTGATATCATCTAAAGGAGACTTGGGCACATCTTCTCTTCAGCAAAATGAGAAATAGGGATAATTGCTTTTCATCACAACAAAACCAAGCAGTATTTCTTATCCGTATTTGCCTGGTCTCTGCCTCAGACAGTATTCCTAAATACGTAAATTAAATCTAGAATTGTGACAATGAAGCATCACCACTGCAACGAAAGATGTAATTAAGCTTAGTATTAAACCATGCAGAAATGAAGCAAAACTAATAGAGCATCTTCAATCACAACACTGTCAGCTTTTCAACAAGTAGTTTCATATTCAAGGAATTAACGTCTAAGTCTTTCTTCAAAAGAAGGTAACCCTTTCTTAGAATAAGCGCTGCCATTTCCATTAAAGAGATGACGTAATGGGTCTAAATTCCAAATATTTAACAGTATCTTCAAAAAGGGCCAGATGCTCAAACTGACTCACTAGACTGGAGATACAAGAATTATGTTTTTGTTATTTTATATGATGCCAAAATAGTTATAAAAAAGGTTTTCACGATGAAAACTTCATATTGTTATCAGACATGAGTAAGTGAACTTCACAAAGTAAAAATAGATCATACACAAAAGGCAAAGATAAGAGAGTACTACACAGTTATGGAAAGACAATAGGCCAGATTTCTCAGGAACTGAGAACAAAGTAATGGTTCAAGCATGATTTATGACATTATTTCTCAATGTTACTGCAAACTTCTGTAAGACAACAGTAAATAAAAACCCCATGCACTCTGCCTTGACCATAACACACCAAAAATAATATTCAAGATTAGCAAAAAACCATAGCATCAGAAAGACTGACAAGTAAACGAGTTGTAACCTATTCTTGCAAACTAAAAATGTTACTGATTGTCAACAGGCCTTTTGGATGTGTTGCTGTGTTCTGTAATGCCTAGATTACATATTAGCATATCAACATCAAAAGGGCATTATTTGAGCACAGTACCAATCGATATTACCAGGAATTGGAGAACCTGTCTGCTATAAATAAAAACATGTAAAATAACTCATTATAGTTCTCCACAAAAGTTTTACTACTTATACACAGCTGAACTTTCATGTCAGTCAGTTCAACAAGGTGAAGTCTAAAGAGATAGTTTCTCCAGTTATGTTGAGAATTTGTTGCTTTCAGATCTAGCATTGTTGCGCTTTAGCCCAGCAGGCAGCTAACAGCACACAGCCATTCACTCACTTTTCTGCAAGTGGGATGAGAGAGAGAATTGGAAACAAAATAGAACTTGTAGGTTGAGATAAAAGCTATTTACTATGACAGAAGAGGAAAATGAAAACAACTGTGCAATGATAACAGTATACATATAGCTGCAATGCAATTACTACCTGTTGACAGCACACAGGAGCAATACAACCAGCAACACAAGACTTCAATGCCCACCAACTGACACTAGCAACCCCAGAGCAGTGGCTGCACTGGCCAACTTCCCACAGCTCAATGGCCATCCACCTGGTGTCACATAATATGGGATTACCTAATTCAGGCACCTGTCCTGGATCTGACCCCCCTTTTTGCAACACCATCATGGCAGCAGCTCTTTCACAGCGAGGGGCCTGGTCCAGCCCCTGCTGTGCCTCCTCCACTCAGTAACAGCCAAACATCAGTGTGCTCTTAACACTGTTTCAACTGAAACCAGGACAAGCATAAAGAAAATAAATGACTTTTTACACTAATGTAAAACAACCACTGATCACCCCACCAGTCTTATGTGTTTGGTTTCTGCTTTACAGCATCATCTCAGCTTACATTTCTGGAAAAGATGGTACAAATTGTTTTGAGTTCCTCTCACTTGCTTGTCATTGTCTGATAGTGATCATATGTAAATATCTGAATTAAGCCATTAATGATAGAAAAATATGCTTATTGAGAGAACAGGATCATTCACCAGACCAAACACAAAGATGTTGCTTATAGTATAAGTTTGTCATTTTTGCATTTCTGAACAAGAAAATGACTAATTCACAGTAAACTGTGCATCAGTTTGGCATTTCATTGATAGCATCTTTAGGTTTTACCCATCTCATACAATGCTGTATTTTAGAATTAAAATTTCTCCAATAATAATGTGAAAATAAAACACTTCCTAAAGAAAGTCGACTTGAAGTGATGGGGCTCCACTGAAGGCTGCCCAACAGAAAGGCGTCAGAACCACTGTCCGTGTTGCCAGATTTTGACATGCTGGAATTCTCTATGAAGCAGAATTAGATCTCTACACCTATCACTTTTAGAAGAGTGCACAACTGCTGTCTTTATGGAAGCAAATACAAACAATAAGAGACAGGATTTTTAGCTGACCTTGGTCTTTAGCAAGAATTTGCACCTCCAGAACAATAGCACCACTTTGGGGTTTTGCAGAACATGATTAATGCCAGGCATTCCCAGAAGTAGCAACAAAAATGGGACAAAAGAAGAAAAAGAAAAAATGAAGCTGTCTTGAATTTCTTGTGGTCTAGCAAATAGCCAAAAGCTAGACAGAGCAACAGCCCAACAAAATGTAAATTCCTTTCTCCACTCCCTGTTGATTCTATTTCATTATCTGTCCCAGATTTCACAGACAATTTAATGCTGGACAACCTCACAAGGCTGACCTAAACATTGCCTGCATGTGCCAGCATGGTACAGATTGCCCTGTGTGTGTAAAAATGTATAGCCAGTGCCACCGATTAACAGGTTCAAATATAATTTCATTTGGTTTAATAACTGAATTTGAGTCTGAAAAGATCTAGCTTTCCTGTTTGAAACAAATAACATCATAACACAAAACCGCATCTTGAATTATAGGCTTTAGCAGCAATACTAATTAGCTGAAAATGAGGATTAATTGAATATACTATTGTTCCAACCCATTTATTTAACTTAATCAAGGTATCATTAACTAATCAAGTAGCAATGGGTACAGAGTTTATTAATCCACAAGGTCATAGAAAGGCCAGATTATCAGTCTATTTGAAAAACCAGAAAACATGGTTGAGGAAGGCAATCTTTAGAAGAGTCAAAATAAATAAATCACGATTTACACATTTACTGAATCCTTTTAGAATTGGCCAATCAGTTAAAAAAAATATCAATTCTTATTTAGAGGTCTGACACAGCATTACAATCCTATTATATCCTCTAAGTAGCTTTTCTCATAAAAGTGTTTGTATTGATACAGTACACCAGTGGTCCTGGTACCTTTATTCCTATATTTCATGCACATTTCTTGAAGAGGGGGAAAGCATACATACATACACCTATAAGGTGAAAGCATTCAAAGCCAACAGTTGGCAGAAGTTAATTCAGGATCTCTTCCCAAACCTCAAGGTCAGCAGAGGCTGGGGTACTGCCAGTATTTAGGGGTAGTTTGTCATAGCCAGCTTGGACTAAACTTTTTGTATGTAACTGTTGCCCAAAACTGAAGTAAATTCATGCCAATCATACTCCTGAACATTACGCTGGACTGTTTACCAGCTGGCTTTGTAAAGAGAAACATGCATCTGAACAAGCAATGTAGTCTGCACTGATTTGCAGCAAGACATGGTCAGAAACCTTTTTCTCAGCTTTTGTGCTGTTTAGCCAATGAGTAGATTTCAGCATTACACAACAGAAATCCCTTACTCTTCTCTCCCCCCAGCCCTCCAGACAGTAGCTGAAATGATTCAAGAAAGATTTCAAAAATGTTGCAAACTAACTTAGAGACTACAATTATTTTAGACAGACATCTCAACAGTAGCTAAGATCTCTTAAGCTAGTTACACCTCAACAGTACTAAGTCCCACTGTGAATGCAGTCAAAATGACAAAAAAGGAAAATAAATTATTAGCTTTAAAGAAAAAAATAAATAGCCTAACTACTCCATAGCAGCTGACTGATCCAATAACCAATTCTTCTCAGCTTAAATTTGGCTTCTCTTTCTACTCCTTCCCTCTCACTTTTTCTTTTATGTGCCATGCTGGAAAGTACAGCCTCGATAAATGACACAGTTCCAGTAAAACATACATTGTAAAAGCAATTCTAGGAAATATAAACATAAGAAATTAAAGAAGTATAGGCTCATGACAAATAAATTGTATGAATGTAAGGTATAGTTCAATTTCACGTCAAGAAAAATCCTGTTATGTAGCTGAAAAATTCATTTCATTCCCTGTAGCCTGAAAATATATTTTTCTGATATTTGAGAGGATTGTAATTCCTAAAATATAAAACACATAAATCTTGTCATTGACTTGGTTCTGGCAGAACATTATCACATAAAACCCTGCTATATCCTGAATAGCTTCTTGGGAGAGCTGGGATTTCAGTCCTCTTCTTCATGCTGATATGATCTTATAACTTGTTTTCAGACAGAAAATCTCAGAAAACTTGTTTAAAAGATGGGAAAACAATAGCTTATGTAAAGAGACCATCACTGAGTTTAGATTGTTGATTGTGCTAAACTAGGCAAGAGGATTACCACCTGCTTCTGCTTTGAGTTCTACAGCACCTCTTCTTTATCAACTTCAAATACCTAGAAGAATGCCTAATGTTCTGGATGGATAAGAGGTCATTAGATAAGAGAATCAAATCTGAACTCAATTCCATGCAAAATCATCCTAATTTATTTTCCCTAGCCTTGAAGCTAACTAGACAGAAATAAGGAATTATGAGCTGGAGAATCTGGCCCCTGGTTTAACTGCAGGAATTTGCCTAGAGCCAGCAATTGTAACCACTGAATTGTATGTAAAGCACTTTGTAAATAATATGTCAGATAAGAGACGCCAGAACGAAGATACAGCAACCACTTCATGCCAACAAAGAAAATGGAATGAAAGCAGAAATTCTCATCTTAGACATCTAAATGCCAATAAATACTGCCAACAGGAAAACCTGGAAATAACAAATAAATGCCTTGGTACAGAAAAACACCAACTTCCCAGTTGGCACTTCTTTTCCTAAAGGCAAGCAGTCATAATTTAAAGGGTCCTGAGTTCTTGGATTTTTGTTGTTGTTGTTTTTTTTTTTCTGTTTTGTTTTTTTTTCTTTTTACTATAAGCCAAAAAGTGGAGACAGCCAAGAACTTTGCATGTGGAAGACATTTAAATTTAAATCTTACTTTCCAGTATTAGTAACTACAGCTCTAAAGAATGACTTCTGAGATTTAGAAAACATTTACTTGTGTTTCTACTATTTATAGGAAATATTTGCAGCCCAGCAGAATCAATGCTCTATACTTCTGAGTCACCACCACCAGATGAAATTAAAAAAAATCTCTGTACAACTTTAATAGATGTATTTCACCTGCACGACTCTACTCTTATATCAGCGTCCTACCTGAAACAAAACAAGATTATCACTCAGACTTTAATCAGGGAATTAATTAGTGAGTAATGAGAAAGTGAATGAAAGAAGGGAAAAGCTCATAATATTGTGTACTAGACTTTCTAAACCTGACAATTGCATTTTATGATTTCATTTCCACAGCAATACAAAGTATCCACTTAGCTGATTGAATCATTTGGCAGAAACAGATTTAATTCCTTAACACAATAACTCTAAAACACCAACTTGTATAAGATGTTCAACAAGGGTGCTTTACCTTTTACGTTCATGCAGGCTTTTTACTCCTTTTTTTCTTTTTTAATATAAATACTTGATTAGGAATGACTTCGGAATACAAAAGCAACACTCATATTGATCAGCTTGTAAAGCATGGAGATTACATTTTCAAACACCATGCCAAAAAACAAGCTGGGAGTTCATTTAGAACATTGCTTCGAAGTCTGTATAAACCCTGTGATAATTTAAATGGCCACGTTCCCAGTTTGAAGAAAACCTTTCCCTTCACACGCTCCTTCACCCTCCTTCCTCTTTTTTGGAGCAGAGCAGTTTTATTTTTAAAATGACTAGTGATAGAAGTTAATAACTTGGTTACAGTTCTTCTCAAGCACACTTTTCAGTTCCGTGTCAATTCACATAGGAAGATTTTAATTTATTTCTCACGATTTACATTTTCATAAGAAAGTTCAATGAATAACAAATAACATGGAACACATTTGCCCCTGGCCTCCATGTGCAATAGGATCCTTTCTTTCCCAGGGCAAAGACAGGTAACATGACTACTGAGTTCCATAGTGGAGTTCTGTGATACATGGTTTTGCTCAAGGCTCACTACCTGCATTACATTTATTGCTATAACTGCAAATAGGATTTAGACTTTAACTTACATTTTAACTTCTTGAAAATAAATTTAATTCTCCTCCCATGTTCATGGCCTGTGGCACTCAGGAGGTAAAAAAGCTTAACCAAGAGGACAACAAAACATAGTCTTTGTACCTTTTATTTGCTTAAATAGGATTTTAAGTAAATTTATGAATATCTGCATGTGGAACTGGACTTTGCAGAATAACTCGTGGAAAGATCCTCTACTGTATTTAACTGCGGATAAACTGGATGCTTCATCACAAAAAATGTTTAACAGGATGACTGATGCCACAGGGATTCTGCAGTCTTCCGCAGCATTAAAAGAGGAATTAAGTTAAATACGCTCTGTCAAACATCAAATAGCAACTGGAAATTTTAAATTTTAATTAAATGGGACCTTTGTGGATTATTTGAAACCAAAAATCAAACCAGCCTAATGCTCATTGAATAAAAGAACTGAAGAAGCTGAAAGCTCTACCTCATCATCATATTTATAGTATGTAGGTTGCCACTTTGCACAAAACATTTTTTCTTTCATTACACAAACGCAACAGAATTGAGGTTCTGACAAGGCCAAAATAGCTAAGTCCCACTGCCTGGCTATTACAGGAAAATGCAATAATCACAAAGCTTTTATTTTAATTAGTAAAGTTTATTAAAATAATCATTTAATCATAATTCAGGATAGATTGACTCATTTTTTGTGAAATATTTTTGTTTTTTCTCCCTTCCTCAAATTAGTTTGCATTTCTCATTCTTCAGTAATAAAGCAATAACTATCTATCATCGGTATTGAAGGATATAGCTGAAAAGTAAGTCTGTGATATCATCACTATTGGCTCCAATAACTTCCATGGATATGGCTTATTGACTGTTGGCATTTCTTCAACTACTTTGCTGCCTATTTTATTGAAGAAGAAAGGAATCACTTAAAACAAATGAATAATTTTGCTTGTTTAAAGAAAAAAAAAAACTATTTAAAAAAATGGTATTTTTTTTCCAAGTGTGAAATACTTGTCCCGCATTATATCTAAACATCTAAAGTAGCTCCTTAATATAAATAGGCATAAGAAACTTTGGGGACAGACTCTTTAGCAGAATCTGTTGTGATAGAATAAGGAGAAATGTTTTCAGTCTAAAAGAGTGGAGATTTAGATTGGACATAAGAAGAAAAAAGGGTTTTTTTATATGATACGTGTGGCGAAACAGGCTGCTCAGAGAAGAGGTGGATGCCCCCTCCCTGGAGACACTCAGGGTCAGGCAGGATGGGGCTCTGAGCACCCTGATCAAGTTATGTCTCTGTTCATTGCAGGGAATTTGGACCAGATAGCCTTTAGAGGATCCTTCCAATTCAAATTGTTTTCTCCTTCTAGCACAGACAATGCGGGGGAAGAGCACGAAGGGCTGGACCATATGATACTCAATCTAAGGACAAATACCTCCTCCCCCTTTTATTGGTGACCTTCAAAGCATGGTTCAGCTAACAGATCTGAATAGCCTCAGAACATAAGTACTATTCTTTACTGATTAACAAAGCTCTTAATCTAGGTGCCACAGTTAGATGCCAAGATTTTCATGATTATTGCCACAAATGATTCTCTTTCAGTATGGATAAAGACTGACAGCTCTGTTAAATGCTAAATGATAGATTTACAATACAGTTTTCTTTGAAATGCACAATCATCCATTTCTCTTCTGAATGAAATTTATCCTGAAATATAATTTCCTATGTCAACATTAGAATATAGTGTGCAAGAACTGCTCTTATAATGGAAATTCAGCCTCTACTACCAATAAGAATATCAAAAATTAAAACAGCTAGTCCTTTTCTGAACAGAAGAAAAACACACGTACACTTTTTACAATTCCTTTTCTTCTGGAGATGCAGGCACTCAAAGTATCTTCATTTTCACAATGCACAATCACAGATCCGTGAAGGACCTTTGGCCACTGTTTGTACTGGATTATTTGTTCTGGGCAGAGAATCAAATCACTCCAAAATGCTTCCTATGAGTAGACACTCATACATAAAACTCAGCTGAAACTATGAAAATGAAAAACATCTAGGACTGGCAACAGAAAATCCTCTCCCATGATTGGCCTTTCAAACAGGAATTGGATTTAGATGCATTTAGAGAGGAAACTGTGCTCTGAAACAGTTGAACCTACCCCTTTCCTGTCCCAGCAGAAAGAAGACAATTTGTAGAGAGTACATAAAACCATAACTTTTATTTCATGTCAGCATTTGAACAGAAGAATGCTGCAAATTGACAGTGACAACTGTTTTCAGGTGATTAACATCAAAGCATAAAATAACACCTGTCTCCATGAGATACTCTGCACTTAGCTTGCACTGCTATGCCCCCAGTGCCATTTCTTAACTCAGCTGCAAAACAAAAACTATCTGATGCCAGTTCAGGTAGGATAAACATTATAGAGCAGCATTTGATTTATGTGCACAGCCTATTGAGCTGAAAAGGGCCTATCCTTAGCATATGCTTCCTCCAAGCACCTCACACAGCACATAATTTTGTATAAACCTGGAACTACAAAGACTTGTCAAAAAAGAGAGCAAGATGATTCAGGAAAGAAAGTTGGGCTCTCACTCTTTTTCTGTCACAGCTTTAAGGAGTTCCCTAACAACCTGCCCAAGCTCAAAGTAGGTAGGACAGGTACCTGGAAAGAGCACTAGGAACGTCTGGAGACAGAGGAATAACAATACTACAACAAGAACTCACAGTTTTTTCCATAAAGAGAATCAGCTTGGTTTGAGAAAAATGAGATTTCTCAAACACCTGGCCTGTGTAATATATTGTTGTCATGAAATAAACTGATAATATAAGAAAGCTTATTCAAGACCCCTGTGTATAAAACAATAGAATCATAACCAGTAAAGAAGTTCCTATCTTCAGGAAATCAGTCAGTTCCTCATATAAGCATCAAAACTAGCTAGAAAACCTGCACAGAAGACACAATCAATATTTCAGTTATCTTTGTGAATGAGTAGCCATCCTTTCACCATTAGCATTCAGCATTAACAGCTGACAGCACTGCTGTCTCACTGCTGTGAAGGGCCATCACTGCTCCAATATCTCAGATATTCAGCAGGGAGATGAGCCCTGTTCCAGGCCACACTTACTTACTCCAGAAGAAAATAAAGACACCAAACCTGCAGAAACATTTCTCAAGATTAAAATTTCACTGAGTATTTTTATTAGATGTGTTGAGAACAGGGGGGTGATTTCAGAGCCTTTGCCTAAATTTAATGAAATCCCCCATAGGAAGGTCATACACTGGGCAGGCCTGCAGCAGCCAAGGACACTGGGTGAGCCACCACATATGGCCAGGCAGTGCCAGCCCCTACTGGGAGTACAGACCAAAGCTGTTCTGTGCCACATCACTGCCCTAAGTAGGTTGGGATAAATCACGGCAGCTGACAGAGAGATGCATCCAGAGGAGGTCATTGCTTTGCTTATGTATTTGCCTGGGAATAATAAGTATTTCTGTATGTTGTGACTTCCAGTTGCTGTAATTACTGTGCTACCTGCAGACTTACTGCACTGCTTGAAGTTGCACTGGACTTCCCAGTGTTTTGGACAGAAACCCAGAGAAGGCTATAGCACATCAAGACCAGAGAAGTAAGAGTCCTGCTGTGATTAGAAACTAGATGTTTGAGGAACATTCTAAATATATATACCTTCAAATCATGAAGTGTTCATTAAGAAAACACAGCATTCCATTTGAAAATTCCCCTTCTCTAATCACCTACTAGAACTCATTAATAGCCTTTCTCTCAATATATTGCTGCCAGAATGTGAACTATAGTACTGTGCAGTAACAAATTTCTCAATACCATATATACCCCCAAAGTATCAAGCCTACAGCTTAAGAGAGACATCATGTAGTTTCTTCTCCTCAGAGTTTAAGATGCCTTCTAGCTGACTCATCTTTTTCAAGCCATAAAGATGCTACTCCCCCTTGCTCTGCAACTGAGATCATAAAACAAAGGAGAAAAGTAGAGAGAGATAGGAAAGCAAGAAATATATCTCCTCTTCTGGGCAGCATCAAATCAGGTGTCCAACACCATAGCTCACTGGTAGTAAAGAAATGCAACAACCACGCAGAAATTCAGGATAAGCTTTACTGTCCATAATTAAATACCACTATCATAAAATAGGAAAAAAAAAGAAAGAAGAAAGCATGTGTTTAGTGGAAGCCTACTCTGTTCCCTAATTCCTATAATGACGATAAAAAATAATTGCCCATTTGAAACAACCCCAGCAATCTAGTAACCAAGTTACACTACAGAAAGTGTTGCATTAAAGAATTACTTGCAGGCTGCAGATCAGTAAGTGCATAGGTACTGCAAAGGTTGGTGGGAAGTTTGCAATAGGGCTCAATTTCTGCTTTATTGATTATGGATAAGATTATGATACTCATCCCAATGGCAGATACAGGTTTTTACGAAGACTAAATAACCAGCATGTTTATTTAGACACTAAAAATATATTGTTTCATGTATCCAAGTCATAGCCATTTAAAATTAATTAGAAATTATCTTAGTAGACTGGTGCTGCTGTATATTCAATTTAGGAACTGTAGTATTTCAATGAACTTACATGCAACTAACAAATACAACGCAGGTATGAAAACCAACTCTTAATAGTTAAAAAAGGAAGTATGATAGATATCAAAGGGCTAAGGGAATGTTAGAAATATTTTTTACCCGCAATAAAAGTTTGAATAGTGGTTCTACCTCTGGATTTTTAGATGAGTTTTTTTAGTTGCACTCCAAGGAAGTACCTAGTTCACTACAAGTTAGCCAATATGGCTAAACTCAAAAAATACTTGAGCCCTACTAATTACAAAGATACTCCATTTCTAAAACTAGATCAAAACCTTGGTCAGCCAGAGGCAGCTGGGTGTCCAACCCCACAACCATCATTTCAACTCCCTCCTCCTTGCAGCCAGTCTTGGAACCTCCAAGCATCTGGTTCCTGCCCTGCTTGTGGCTCAGCCTCACTCCTGCATGAGGTCTTCTGCAACCTGACTTGCTCTTCAGAACTGCCTGTTGAGGAAGCCAGTGCGTTCACAGGATCAGTGTTTATAAACAAATGGGAGAGAGGAGCACCCAAATACCTCCAGTCCCCCTCCCCCCCCTCCATCATAGACTTTTTGCACCCTTACTCAATACTGCAGATCCTAATCTGAGAGCAACCTGGGGACTGAAGTAGGGAGGGGGGAAAGAAACCAACAAGATCATGAGAACAGATAACAAAAAATAAAATAAAAATTCAGAG
Organism: Meleagris gallopavo; assembly: GCF_905368555.1. Taxonomy (NCBI): domain Eukaryota; kingdom Metazoa; phylum Chordata; class Aves; order Galliformes; family Phasianidae; genus Meleagris; species Meleagris gallopavo. The sequence goes on along the minus strand of NC_139414.1, from coordinate 10,528,176 downwards.
AGGATGTAAAATTTACATTTTATATTTGCCTGCTTCTTTTTCCTGGAACACTGAATTTGCTTTTAAAGTGTCAGATGATTTGGTGATTTTAGTTCTTCAATGTTGTTTTTTCTTTCCCCCATCATTCTGTGAATGATGTTCAGTTTAAGAAAACACAGTGTAATCAAAGGACCTTTAAGGACAGCCTTGAAACAGAAGATGTTACTCATTTTGTATACTTCCCTTCAAAGGGGGAAAAAGGCAGAGAAAGGGAAGAGACATATGTTGCAAGACAAAAATCACCACATGAAATTGACAATTTCATTTACACAAAAACAACATTAAAAGATTTTAATTAGCACTAGTGATTGGGATACCCTGTAGGTATCGTGGTAGAAAGTGCGTAAATACAAGTAGAGAAAGCATAACATGCACTACAATATATTCTTTTCTCACTTGACAAGTATAGTTCATTCCATAGCATGGTCTGAAGAGTTTTGTAGGTTTTTTTTTTTTTAATTTAATATATATATTGCTTTATAAATAATCAAGTTCTAGTATCATTATTAAAGTAATCTGAAAGCTACAAAGTCTCTATTAAAACCCCATGGCAAGTATGTAAGATAAGTACATTTGGTTTACATAGTACTATATAACACTACTCAGGGTGAACTTGATAAATTTAAGACACTTTGCTCCACAGAAGCTCAAGGATGTGACTCTTCAGTTGATAATTTTAAAGTCACCAGTTCCATTTCCTGAAGAAAACTAAGACTCAGGCCTGAAGAGATTGAGTATAGAGCAGGATGTGACTCTATGTGGCTCCACTTGAGCAGCAAGAAAAAGAATATTGTTAGGTAGTTAACCAAAGCAGTTAGTAAGGCAGTTAACACCATCCAATAGCTCTCTGGTGTTGAAAGGGGTCTCTCCTCTCCCTCCTTTCCAACAACACAGCACTTGCTCAGGAGGTGGCCTATTTGCCAAGACAATTTGGATGAATCAATAGCTGAGAATCTGCTCTATCAAACACTGTTATCGTGTTCTTTGTATCTGTTGCAGTTTCCATGGAAATAAATAGGAGGCATTATTTTAAGAGCAACTTGCACAGCCTCATAGAATCATTAAGACCTCTGAGATCATCTAGTCTAACCTTCAGTCCATCTCTACAATGCTTTCTAAGCTAGGTCCCTCACTATCACATCTACACATTTCTTGAACACCTCCAGGGATGGTGACTCCACCAATTCCCTGGGCAGCCTGTGCCATTGTGTGACCACTCTTTCAGACATGGAAGTTTTTCTTAATATCCAAACTGAATCTCCCCTGGAATAACAAAAGGCCACTACCTCTTGTCCTTATCACTGCATTTAAGGCAGTCTCAGAAATGTATATTCCATGTGCTCCTTTTCCTCAAAAAAGAAAGGAACAAATAAAAAAACAAACCCACCTCTTCCCACATCCATCTCACTCCTGGACAAATTCAATAAATCATGGAATGATATAAAATGGGTGATTACACGATTTATTCATTAAAATGCTAGGGAAATGGGGTTGTCAGAAGGGAATAGAGTTCATGTACAGAATTTTTAAAAATTCAGCTTTAAAAGCTTAAGATTATATGAGTTCTTCTAGGGACCAGCTGCTATTTCTGATTGTTTAATTGCTGACTTCAAACTTCATTAGTCAGAGTTAGCTCTCTTTCCTTTTCTGTGTATATACTTGCTTGGCTATGATAATTTTCATTAAAATTATTCCCTGCTCCATCACACCCATCTATCTTTAATTCATGCTCTAATACAAATCCACAGAGCTCAAACACTACTTAGATATTTCTTTCCCTTAGGGCGAGAGCTAAAAGGTAACTTAAATAGCTCAGCTTACCAGTACAGAAAAGAATCCTGGAACAATCATTTTCAACTTGTACTTTTAGAATAAGTTATCCAATAAATACACGCCATGCTAGAGACAGAAAAAGGAAACAAAGTTCTTTATGCATTTCAAAACAAAAGCATATTTCCAAGCTAGAAACAGGTTTACAGAAAGAACAAAAAACATGACTGAAAGACATCCCAGCAAACATACTAAAGCAATCAATTGAAATTCTTCTGCAAATGCAAAAAATACATTAACCTACAACAAGAATACAGATACAACAAGATTACAGGCGTTTGGTTCTTCAGAAGTTCTATTAGATAAGAGATTAAAAAATGCTTGGTACTAAACTAATTCAAATTCTACATTTAGTGAAAATTTTGAAATCCTGAAACGTGGAAAAGGTAGGACAAAATTCAGCATTTGAAGGTCTTTCAAGTCCTGGACATTACAAATACTGAAGTCAAGCTATATACTGTAAGGCAAACTGACACACTGAAATATTAAGGTCTCTCCTATCACCTTAACCCCTCCTGCTGTGTTACTTGCTTGTGGCTAGTCACCAGCCTCAGACGACTTCATAAAGAAAGGACGAACACAGCTTAACAGCATGGGGCTGTGGGATTGCTCTCAGCAGAGCTTGTGCTCACTGTCAAATGGGATGCTGTTTTTCCTTGCAGTGCAGTGATCCTCCTTTCTTCTGGAAAGCTATAGGCTGTTCTGGTAAAGTTAAGCCTCAAGTGTTGAATTCAACAATTAGAAAATCCAGTCCTCATAAGTACTAAGGCCAGTTCAACTGCAGTACAAGAGACCAAGTATTCTATATTCCAGCAACTAAATTAAAAGAGTAAACAGCATATTTAGAATATGGTGTTTCTCTGAAGATGGAAGCTTGTTCAGTACTACCAGTGACAAGATAACTCAACACATACTTCCTTAGATTTTCTATTCCTGCTCCTCAAAACTAGGCAATAACAACTTGATTCTTACAGAGTTTATTTTGAATGAAATACTGAAAAGTACTGTTCTGATGAACCCAAGTGGTCACTGAAGTAATAAACTGATTTGAAATTAATTTAGCAGCTCACATTCAATCCAAGCATTTCTTGAACTACTGAGGAAGAATGGAAAAGCAGTTTAATATGAATAAAGATGGCTTCTGAGAAATTGATTTCTATAGTACAAAGTTAGGGATAAGTGGATTACTGTAATTTTAGTCTTTAGTGTGCAGTGGGAAGAAAAATATCTGCTGTTTGCAAGAAGCTCAAGGATGTGAAATCAGCCACAGAAAACTGTGAAAATGAGTTTTTCTACTCCTGCACCTGCAGTAATGTCTCGCAAATACACAGAGTTGGCCAGCCAGCTGTCTTGCCTATTGTGCCAGTTGGGTGACCTAGTTACAGTATCAGAGATCCACTTGAAAGACAAAGCGAGCTGCTACATTATCTGGAGAAAAGGAACTGATGGTCCTGCGTAAAAATCAAGAAAACCATGGCAAACAACAGTACCGGCTTTTGTCTGTAACTCATCAGAAGTAAACATAAGTGTTGACACATCATTGTTTTTGTTTTCAAAGCATAGAAGACAGTTATGAAATAAGGAACTTCTGGGGCAAATATAAAAAGCTGCTTCAGTAAAAAGTCAGAAGGTTGAGTTTTAATTTAGCTATAATGTTACATACCGGAAATGAGGCAATAAGTAAGTACGTAAGTCAGTATGTACCACATAACAAGAAAATATTCTGTTTCTCTTATGAAAGTTAAGAGCTACAGAATCACCATAGAATCACAATGGTTGGAAAACCACCAAGATCATCTAGCCCATCTAGTTATCTTTATCCATCATTAATTCACCTCCAGAATAACTCTTACCCAAGATACCTTCTCACTGTGCTTACAGTGCATCTTCTTGGCCAACAAGTGAGAAGGAAACTTATCTGTCTGTTTTCTAAGAGTGGTAGCAGTAGTAATGCTAATTGCTTGGTTCAAGACAAGGTCCAACCATTACAGCTCAATAAATCATTTGTTCGTTAACAAAAAAATATCCATTTCACTGACTGGTGGTATAAATAGAGACAAAAGGTTCACAATTACTTTATAATAACGTTTATAGCTCAGATAACAGCATTTCCAAGTTCATGTCAAAAGGTTTCCAGAAAAACAGGAATAAAGAAGTTGTTTACATTGTAAGTGTGTTTGATTTACAAATTAGAAATATGACCACTAATCTGGTCTCTCAGGTTCAGTGTATTTAATGAATGATGCCTTTATAAGCGTTCCTCCCAGTGGACTGGTTGTTTCAGAGCTGATACAGACTTTAAATGAATTACCAAAATGTCAATAACTGTATGTTTTAATTGGCCAGTTAGGATTTTCTTATTCACACTTCTCAGGCAGCCCTCAGTTTCTGCTGCCCTTTAGGTAAGTTCTGATTCTGATTATATTTGCTCTGCTGACATTAAAAGGATGAGCCTACTTTTCTGTATTCTCGATATTTTATTTACAAGCCCTTTTTTATGCAGTGATTCTGAACCTGACAGCAGGCTCTGAAGCAATCATACACACTAAACAATTACAACAACTCATAAAAATAAGCAGTGCATAAAACGTAACAGAAGAACATTACCTTACAAAACTTGACACCCTCAGGGGATGCATTTTCTTTTTGCAAACACATAGTTCCCTTTGACATTAATGGGAACTACATGAACAAGGGGAAAAAAAGCAATATATCCTTTGCCTGAAAAGCATATTTGTGCTGAGTAAATATTGGCAACCTGCTTTGCCCACATGATTAGTTGTGAGACTTGCCTAGAGCTATTTGCCTACAGGCTGCTGGTTTGTATTCCATCAGGCTGAAAGTGGCAGGTGTCATTGCCCCCTCTGAAGACTGCATGCAGATTTACTGACTTGGTCCATTTCTCAATGTTACCTTTTAGGGAAGAATACTACTTGGAGTATTATCTGTGTAGTAAGTGGTCCTTCCACACCACTGTTTTAAATCATTTGTATATTCCAGTTCTAGGTGTCATAACAGAAATTTTACACTTAATACAATTCTCTTCCATTGGGATATATATAGTAAACATAAAGATTATCATCTCAGCTGCTACATCTGAATGCAGTTAGATGTAGATAAACACGCAGCTCACCTGAAAATGAGAATTGCTTTGTATTCTGCAATTTACTTCACATCTTGCAATTACACTAGAACAGAGATAACCAAAAAAAGTTTTTCCATTAGCCTAAACTGTTAAAAAAAAATAAGCAGATTTATACCTACTTTTGATCATAGAACTATAAAGACCAACAATTACATAAGAAGCATCAGTTCATACAGTTATGTATCAAAATATTTAGGGTAAATCTGTTAAAGCTCAGCTAGAATTTCTGATATGGAATCAAGTGGAATAGCTTTGTGAAAGTAAGCCAACCAAAAAAAAAAAAAAAGTCAAGAGTAAGAAATATGTGAAGGTTTATAAAGCCTTCCAAACTCACTGACTAAAAAAAATAAAATGTTAGATTTTATCCAGTCACCCTCAGCCCTTTTGCCAGACCTCTGTTTCCTGACTTTGCTGTACTTCAAATTCTGTTTCATTTACTTAGCAATGCCTGGAAATCTAGACTCACTTTCAGTCACCTCTGTTTATTCCCTTTCCTTTGCCATTAACCTTGCTAATCAGTTCAGAAATAGTTGTCTAACAATTTCCAGACCATTAACTTTCCAAAATCCAACCAATGTATGCATCTAGCTGAGATTTTCTTATTAAGAAATGATACATAATCAGTAACACTAAACTCAGCCAAACACCGTAAAATATGTAGATCTAAGGCACCAAGAATAATTGTCCTGGTAGCAAAACCAGAATTCAGTTGCCATTGGTATCATCCTGCTCCTCTTTCCACTCTCTGTATTTCAGTACAATGCTTTGAAGGTGATAGCAGACAAGGGAAAGGTACGTGTGACACTAAGGTTCAATTGCTTTCCCAGCAGGTGATCAGCAGCCTCCTGACTGGGGAAGCTAGAAGGAAGCCACAATCCCTTCAGCATCTGTCTCCCTCACCCAGGGTATGAGATCAAACATGACTTTCAAGAAGTGAGCAGAAAATACTTCTCCCTTAGGCCATGAAGATAAGGGAGTTCCAAACACTTGCTTCACATTCAGACAAAAGTATCTCAAATTCTATAAAAGTAGAAATTCCACTCTAACATGGCCAAAAGGCCATTTAGGGGACTAGAATTCAACCAGATATGGCTTCCTTCTTGTCCAGCCACCAGCTAAGGTGAAGGGATCTCACTTCCTTCACAAAGAAGCTGTCTGCAAAGATATTTTCTTGTACCTGCAGAAAAAAAGTTTCCTCAAAGTCGGTTTCTTTCTGAATGGTTTCATTTCAATAGATTAGAAAATTATATCATAGAATGACAATAATTGTCAATTCATTCTTCCATGTTTCATATAAATGCTTGTAGAAGTAAGTGTGCACCTTGATAAATGTGAAAGTGATGTATTACTGTAAAATGGAATAAGTCTATCTGCCCACAGACAAGATTTGTACTAGTGAGCTGTTGAATCAACATCATCTTGAAGAATCAAGAGAGCAGGACAGAGCCCAAGAGCTCAGAACTCAGGCTTCTTGGGCAGCTCTTTCTGTCCTACCACATGTAACAGAACTATTTGGGAATGAAAGTCAGTTTGGCATACCTTCAAGTATCCTCTACATTACCAGATAAATATTAAAAATAAACTTAATTCATTAAGTAAACTTACTATAGTGAGTACTGCTTGTTGCAGCCACTCTGCAGGTTATAAAGGCCTTTAAAATGGAAGAAACAGAACTTTACGGTTCCTATTGTACTAAATTAAGTAGTATTTCAACAGACTGAACGAACTGCCTAATGATGCCCTATATTTTGTCTTGTGTTCATATAACTGCCTTCCTCTGAATGGGATATCAATTGTTTCCAGATCACTGGACTTTTTTTTCCATATTGTCATTAGTCTTATAAACAAGATGTTCAGATGAAGTCATTCTGCCCTGTCAGCACATTTTTCTTTTAAAAGCAAATAAAAAATTGAGACTCAGAGGAAGTTTTTATTTATTTATTTATTTACAAAACTGAAAGCGTTGCAATCTATGAAAATGGGTTCTCTGATACAAAGAAAGAAAAAGTAATCTCTTACAATTCTGCATCTACTCTTAGGGCACAGAATCCTAAATCACAAACATTTACTAGAAGACTTCCATAGAAAATACCCAGTTTAACCGTCTGCACTCCAACTTACTCCATCTCAAGGACTAGAAGACATGTCATAATTTCACATCTACAGTAAAAGAGATGTGATCTCCTTTGGACAGTGATAGATGTCTACTTGAACAGAAGTTTGGTGAGCTCCTGGAGGGACTCTTCTGGGGATTAGTTCTTCACCCTATTAGCTCACAACAGCAAGTAGCAAAGCCAGAGTCTAACAGGTTGAAAGAAAAGAATGAAAACAGAGAAGTATGCTTGCCATTTAAAGCAACAGATTTATTATCTTTGAAAAGGCTCATTTTCAGACTCAACCAATTTTACAATAATCCAAAGAAAGATTTCTTCCTCCAAAGAAATCCTCCTCTATGTTCCTATTTCTTTCTGGGATTTTCACAGTAATATATGCCAGCTGCACTCTTGGGTGCTTCAGGGGTCCATATACTACCTTCATTTATTTTGCTTCACATCACACTACAAGAGCCACAATTGCTGTTTCAACTGTTGACATGACTGAGCAAATTCTGCCCTTTTATTTTGTATCATTCTATTTCCCTATTTCCTTTTCCTAAATGAAAAAAAGTGTGATAAAGTATCTGAACACCTCCTATTTTTTAGAGATTCACATGATTTTCCACTGCTATTCCGAATAGCAGATTTCAAACAAATGATATTTAAATGTTGTGCCTGTCATCATATTGCAAGCCTAGATACAGCCAAGAAAAAACATGCCACCAGAATAAGAAACAGTTGCAATCATTTCAGCTAGTGCAATCTGTATCCACAATACTGTGTGTGAGAGAAGAAAATCAAAGCTATATTTATTGATATAAATAATACTGGGAAACCTTGTCAAGAGAGAAAAGGGGAGAGGGTGGGTGACCCTGGTTTTGAAGCAACTACCTGAATCCCTAAACAAGAAGAGTGATAAACCATAAACATCAGGCAGGATGATTTTCTGATACAATGTTGAGACTGCAGCACAACTGCAGAGCCTCGAAACACAACACATGTTGACACAGTCACACTTTTTGCCCTTTCACCGGTCTACAAAATGAAAGCTGAAGTTACTGGGCTAAGTAGTAATTGTTCTTGCAGATACAGCACTCTTCTCTACTAGAGCTTTTGCTGACACAGATATGGCAACAATAGAAGCAAAGCTTAAAATACCTACAGCGAAGAAAAGGTTTTAAGAGAAAATGAACAACAAACCCATCCAAAGAAATCATTATCTGCCCGTAGAATCTTATCAAAGCAAGAGATCAAAGCAAAAGAGTTAATTCATCATTAATTCCCTGCCAAGTTTCTTACAACCACAGCATAGCCACTGACAAGAAATTGTGTCATGTATCAGCTATCTTTTCAAATTCAGAACTGGAAATAAAGCCATTGCCTTCAGACACTGAGGTAACCGCCAGCCTTTGAAAGGTAACTTTGCTTGGTACACACTATAATGCATTCTCCAGTATTCTGAAAACAAACAAACAAACGAAACAACAACAACAAAAAACCAGGGATGACATGTAATTCTCAGGAGGAAAAGCAATGTATGCAAGCTGTTTTTGAACTCTGCATTTTAGTACTGTTACCTTGACCCACTCATCCTTTGTCTGCTCATCACGTTACTTCGGTACAATTTCTGTTACACCATTTAAACATGTTGATCGAATACTAAAAATAAATAACACCTGTAAGAGGTTTTATCACCTTTGTGCATCTGTATAGTATGTAAGGCTCATAGAATTTTTGACATTCAGACAAAAATAGATTTGAAACCCAGTTTCTGAAATCCACCAAACTAGGAGGTAAATTAACATTAGCAGATACAGACAGACATCAAACTCAGAGGGCAATCTTTAAATGAATAGATATAGGCAGCTTTAAAGTGCAACGAAGTAAGAGACTAACTATGTTTATCCACTCTTCAGACAAATATCTGCAGAAACATGTCAAAACACTATCATATTAAGAGCAACACAAACTATCTTGATAATTGCATTTGGCTGTGCACAAGTATTTTGCAGATCTGTAAATCATTTCTTGAAATCATATACCCATGCCTGGAGGCTCAGCCTGTCTGAGAGGAGCTTACAATTCAGTTTTAAAGAACTGAAAAGATACCTTGTCCTAAGACAAGACAGACAATGGATGCCTTGGACCTATTAGAGCTCTCTGCTGACTGCAATTATGGCCCAGAATTCCTAATGAATTCCAAGTACATCCTACTGAAATGATGATACATTGATTACAGTTACCAAGGACTTTGCAATGAAGGGAATTTTTCTAGAATAAGAAAAGGAAGAAGAGAAAAACGTAGAGGATGATTCACTGGGCTATAGAATCATTCTCAAGAAAAAGATCAATTTTCTCCCTTTTCTCACAAAAATCAGTGAAAAATAAAACCATTATTCTCCATTTCAGTATGTGTAGCACGTGCCTTTACAGAGTAATCTCTTGCATACAGAGATATTCTTAGACAAGAAATACATCCAACAAGAGTGAAACTAAGGGGTCATAGTGGGGCAACTTTTATTGGGCCTTCTTTACAGCCTCAAGACACTGGAGCAGTTAAGGTTTTAAGAAAGGTTTTGTAATTATTTACAGAAACTCATTCCCATTCTGCTGCAAACTCCAGAACAAGCAATTCAAGTCTGTGACTCTCAAGATAACAGAGTGCACATCTGATAACTCCCAGATGCAGATAACCTTTGATAAATATTCAGCAAGTGTCCTTTGACTCATACACCATGATTTTTCTGGACTACAGCAGGAGACTACAAGGATTACTTTGCTTGGAGATAAATAGATTTATTTTTCTTGTAGCTAAATGGAGGTTTCATTCCTTCCTGCCTCCACTGAGGTAGCTGGGAGATGAGCTTTTTCCTTGAAGTAATATTCGTATCTAGTGAGACTGATCTGCACAAATGTTCCACCTTTATATATATATATAAATTTTATATATATATATATATATATATATATATATATATATATATATATATATATTTTTTTTTTTTTTTCTCTCTAATCCACATCGTACATCCACATCAACTAATTTGGAAAATAATTCTTTATCCCAGGTTTTTGTCAGACCTTTAGGGGAAAAAAAAGTGAAAAAAGTCAAAAGAACAAGCAGATAAAAACATGTAAATGGCTAAGCAATTAGAGTGGTACTTCTCCCAAAGAATTGACAATTGACTGCTCTCAGAAAACTTGTACAATATAGATTATAATTCTGTAATAACATGATGCTATGGCTTTGATACATATACCAGAATAAATAGTTTAAAAAAAATTAATCACCATACAGCTACCACCATATATAGTACTGCATTAGTTAGGAAGATGAATAAAAAGTCTTAATGTTAGCAACAGTCACAGGTAGAGCGTTCTCTGTAAGGTCTGACAAGTGTGCATGTATGGTTAAATCTCAAATTACAGTGAAGTATTACAATGAACAAGGAGAAACCAAGCAATCAGTGTGTTTCCCAGCCTCACACACAGACTTTTGTTTGCCAGTGATAACACTGAAGAGCCATAGATTCGGTGACTTATTCACATGGCAGCTCCTCCTCATCCCCATTTTCCCCAGTAACACATGGCAAATAGTGTAGTCACAGAGATGGAGCCTCAGCATTTGAGATCTCTGAAAGAGCAAAGCAAACTGTACTGGCAGCAGCCATCAGCTTCAAGCAACTTGTTTGGGAAAAGATGCAAAGAGACTCATCTCTCAATTCTACCAGCTATCACTCTGTGGCAGAGGCTGACCTACCACATAGGTCAGAATTGGCCTCAACTGTTCGTTCTCAGGTCTTTCAGTCAGAAGCACAAACATGGAGCTCTCTCCTGCCTTCAGAAGTTGTTTATACAGATTATCTACCAAGACAGATGTTATACACACAGAGCAAGAGACGCTCAAGCACACCATGCAACATGCAGACACGTTGTAATTTGGGGATTAGCACAAATCCTACTATACCCATTACTCTATCTCTACATGAAGAGAAGAACATTAGACACTGGCTTTCCTCTCCTGTCACTAGTAGTGTTCTCTTAAAACCAGTTCTGCACTAGGCACCAAGTCACATTACCCCAGGGGACACTCTTCACTTTTATGGATAGAAAAAAGCAAGGAAGTTGACAAGGAATAACAACTGCCCGTCATGACAGCCTTACAAGTGCGTAAAGTTTTCTGACAACATGATTGTCATTAATGCACTACAAATCCTAATTAAAGTGGAAATGCATGTCTTGTTTCTTCTTGCTTCCTCTAAAAGCAATCACCATTTTTAAGTGCTGTCAAAAGCAGCACCATTTAAAGGTCAGAAAGTTGACAAAAATGTGAGCAATTAACTGCTGTCAAGTAAAAATGATGGTTTATGGTACTGCACTACTAGAAGCTTGCCATATTCACAGAAAAAAAGAAACAAGATCAAACAAGGAAGGTTTGAGATTTCCTTATTCCTATTTTTGGAGGTAATGGTTCATAAGGAACCAAATCCTCCATCATTGTACCAGCTTCAAAAATGAAATTGCTCTTTTTCTGGATGTTTACTCATTCCTAATTTTTTCTCAGAGAAGTGAGATTTGGCAGATTGCATCTGTACAGGTATGTCTGCATACTAGGCAAAACGAGGAACAAAAACGTAAGCTGAAGTAGCAAGCAGCTTGCACATCTACCTGTCACTGCTGAACTTAGATCAAATAGCATTGTCAGTCAGCTGCTGCTCATAGCAAGTATCATCGCCCATAGAATAAGTGCAAAAGTATCAACGCTCTCTTTCTGCCTAGATTTCTGTAGATAGCACTTGCCTGTAAACATGGTCATGAGCTCCCTATACAACACTAGAAGTAAGTAATAAATGACAATTACAAAGTTCTTTCCACTCTAGATAAAAAGCAGTGCAACAGTGTTATTTTACATGTGATATATCAAATTCAACCTGAACTTCAATTTTCAGAAAAAATTTAAGAACTTGGTTAGGTTTAACACTAAATCACAATAAGACATCTACTGAGAGAATACAGGTACAAATATCTATATATGGAATCTAAAGGGAAAGGAGAAAACATCTTTTTTTGTTGTTACATGGAGCAGTCTAAAGGAAGACTTCATGCATCCCATTCATGAGGTATGTTGAAAAGAGCATAGGCAGAAGACCAAAGGAGGTGATCTTTCCCCTCTATTCTGCCCTGATGAGGCCACATCCAGAGTACTGTGTCCAGTTCAAGGCTTCTCAGTTCAAGACAGACAGGGAACTACTGAAGAGAGTCCAGTGGAGGGCTACAAAGATGATTAGGGACTGGGAGAATATCACATACTAGGAAATGCTGAGACCTAAGACTGCTCAGCCTGGAAAAGAGTGAGAGGAGATCTTATCAATGCATACAAATATCTAAAGGAGGGGCTGCCAAGTAAATGGGGCACCAGGTAGATGGGGCAGGCTCTTTTCAGCAGTACCCAGCTACAGGACAAGTGGCAATGGACACAAACTGGAACATTGGAAGTTCCATACAGATTTGAGGAAGAACTTTGAGAATGGCAGAGCACGGGAAAAGGCTGTGTTCAAAACAGAAGTTGTGGAGTCTCCTTTTCTGGAGATATTCAAAACCCTGTAAGAGCCTGGGCACTTCTGTTCTGCAACCTATTGTAGGGAACCTACCTTAGCAATGGAGTTCAATCTCCAGAAGTTCTTTCCAACCCAGTGATTCTGTGATTCATAAAATACACGAGTTTATTTAACAGCTTCTATGATATTCCAAGAAAATGAAAAAGAAAGGGTCCGATTTGGATTGGCTTAAATGGAGGTGAGATGTAAGTTGTTATACTCCCACTTTAATTGCAGTTATTTTGATTTGGTGGATGATTTGCCACACTGAGATCATGCTCTAGCACATTAGAAAGAATCACCGAAAGACATAGCATTATAGATTTTCAGCACTTCAGAGTAAATTAAAGATTCTGCCCTGTTCTTCACTAAGAAACATGACAAATAGGTTTTATTTGCTGTATTACAATTATTTTCATTTACCAAAACTAAGTCTCCAGATAACTGCATTGATCCTGCTACACTTGAGGCCATTTAATCTAAAGAAAACTGTTGTACAGAAAATGTTTAAGAAGCAACAAATAGCTGCAAAAGGCATCTTATGGAGCTTTAATGAGATTTTTCTGCTCAGTGCAAGTTTAGCATTCTCAGAAAACAGATCAATACTACTTGTGTCTCCCATATACATTGGGGAGCATCCTATGCTGGCAACTTATCCAAGATCTCTTTTGGCCCTTTAGCTTGCTTCTCTCAAAGCCATGTAATATGGCATTAGCCACCCACTCGGTAGCAGAGATCAGGAAAAAATGAAATGCTACAGATACCTGTCTTGGGCAGAAAAATTTTTTTGCCTGAGAAGGAAATACTATGTAATTCTCCCTGGAAAGCACATTTTGTTTTGCTTTCCTTCTACACATACAAATTTATGTGGACAAATGAGAATGCATACTTTGATGCTGGCAGTAGCTTTCCCGTCAGAAGTGGGTTGTAGTGTTGAGAGGGATTCTTTGCGAAAGTTAAAAACACTACACAGTACAATGAAGGATAGAAAAATCTGGCACTATTCAATGACAAACCTATGCCATTGTCAATCAATTCACTTAGTGTTGCCTAGCTAGCATTAAATTTCCTTTAAAGTTTTTCAGTTTTCTAGTTTTACTTCATCCTTTAATTAATACATTGTGAGCACTAAACATGAGAATTGATGAGAACTCCTCTTCCTTTCTAGTTGTATGCATAGCCTTCTTGGGTTTATGACCAAACTGGTCAAAAGTATAGAATGCAAATCAGCTACTTAGTGGCTCAACTTTCGTCATAAAGAATTAACCCTTTTCATGTTTCTGCATTTCATAGTGATAGTTAAGAGAGACCAAGAGGACTAATGATAAATGTACACTTTCCAATTAGAGACAAACTTTGTCCTTTGGTACAAAGTGAAAGCAATTTTTTCCTTTAAGAACTAAATATTCTGAAGTAGATTAACTATTCTCAAGCTGCCCACCCACTTTTTTTTGTTCTGATCCATTTTCATGCTATATTAACACAAAGTGTGTGAAACTTTTGTACTCTCATACTGCTACCCCATTTCATTAAGCAATAACAAACAACAGCAACAGCAGAAACACAATTGATATCTTAGGCAAGAACATGAATCAGAACATTAAGCATGTAAAAAAAAAATATTCAGAAGCCTCTAATGATGCTTGGACATTCTCCAGCTGCCAAAAAGGTCACATTTTAATAAGCACATTTCCTACCTGCTGGAAACAAAGATTCTCTCATTATGTCTCAGAATTACCAGACCACTTTTGACATTTGAAATGGTCATACAAGATGTAACCGCCAAAGGGTGTTCAAAGGTTATCATGCTGGAGGATGGATCCTACTGAAGAATCCATGGTAGCAGGGAACATGTTCTGGTTTCACACCATGGCCCAGAAACACTACTATGGTGCTAATCCAGTCTGCTCACCATTTGCAAGATCTCTATGGGCTAAACATCATTTCTTCATCTAAAGTACACAGCAAATACAAGGATAAAAATCAAATAACTAAAAATAAATTATAAATTCAGACGATATTGACAGCTTAAGCTCCTTGCTATGAGGTTTTGCATTATCAAGAAAAAAACCCACACAACATAGATTTGATTTAGAACTATCCATATCTTCACAGTGTTCTTCACACATCTTTATTTTCAATTCTGTGACATTTTCAGAGACATCTAGAATGATTTAAAAGAATGCTAGATTAAAACATCATCCTGCAAGTCCCCCGCTTGCACTGAAACTGCTCCCCTCGTTTCAGTTCATATGCAGCTTTAATTGCAGTTGTAATGGTAAAGGTCAGTATCGATCCATTAACCCTCTACCTTGTAAGATTTCCCAAGCTTATTCTCATTCATACAGAATATTGAACAGCATTAAGAGCTACTGCTGAGCAAGAACAGGGTCAAGGACTACGCCTCTGATGTTCTCTATGATATTATCTCATCGCATGCATTTCAATAAGCTTCTGGACTGGACAGCAGAATTATTCTAGAATGATTAAAAACTGCAAAGCTTATTGAAATAGTGCTAATTAGACACTATCTGCCATGCATTTGCAGTGTTTGTAAGTTTAACGAACAAGTCAGGCAGTAGTAGAGAAAAGGATAATTGAGCTTGTCTGAATAAAAACCTCAGTAAAATTCTTTCCTAAAGAGAAAAAGAAAAGCACATACATAACATTGCCTAAGTATGGGAACAACAATACCGCATCCAAAGCTTTTTTTATTGCAAATTAACACTAAACCAAGGGGACATGCAATTCTTGGCATCACAGAAGAAAAAAAGTTGCAACTGCAATAGTAAAGGGTCCAACAGAGTATTAAGTCAGCAGAGCACTTGGGAGAACCAGCTTTTTCTCGACTCAGCTCCTATTGACTCCCAATAGAAAAATAAAGTATTTGAGCCTCCACAGGATTACGGTTGCAACAGAGTGTAAGGGCAGCTGCTCCAGCAGTATGTACCACCTCAGATCATGATCCAAACCTCAGAGGCACACTACTGCTCTTGAAAATTTTCATCCAATTAACAGATACGCTGCTTGGGTTTGATTGAGAAGTTGCTCAATCAACATCTCCACTGAATAAGGAAATACTAAGCAGAAAATTGTGTATCTGAATTGCCTTTTTTTGATACAAGAGAATTGAAATATCACATGTATAATATCACCAAAAACACCTCAGGCTGTCCAAAGAGATGGCAAAGTACAAGTATGCTTTCCAAGTTAAGGCAAATTGACAAAATAAAAGCATTTAGCTAAATGTTGACTACAAAAAACACCCAAAAAATCATGAATGTTTCAAACCAATTCAATCCACTAATGATCATCTTGTAGAGATCTTACTAAATTTTGATGAAGGTTCAACATATACTCAGAGCATTTCTCAATCTGGAAAACATGATTTGTTGCAGACAAAAAAGAGTCAAAGGAGTTGGGATGAACTGAAGGTGCCTTGCAACTTCGAGCATGCTGCTAAGAGCTCCTAGTCCACTAATCATTTGCTTAATGATCCACAGTCAGGAGACTTCGTGTCCTATTTTGTATTAAGCAGCTCTAGGAAGCCAGCAGAATATATGGCCCAAAGTTTGATTATTAGAATTCTGATTAATAATAATTTAAAATTAAAATAATTAATAAAAAATAATAACAAAAAATATTCCAGACATTATTAGGAAGAGAATTATTCCTAATCGCTCACTAAAAACCAACAATTTGCTTCTCTTTGTCTACTGCAATTTTGGAAACAATGAGGAGGGAGCAATCAGTTTTCATTTCTGATTAAATTAATATCAGCAATATTCAAGTCACCACACTAATATCATTCTATTTTAAAATCCACAGTATACAACATAACACATCTTTCTGTAAAAAAAAAAAAAAAAAAAAAAAGCCTCTGAGGTCAGCGCACTTGTGATGAATCACTGACTAGCAGATGTAACAGTCCTTCAGAAATGAACAGCCAGTCATTAAACTCACTATGCAACAGATTAGTAGTGGCTTATCTTTCAGAACAATGTCTGGTGAGTAGTTGCATCAACCGCACTTCCTTACCTGTGACAGAACTCCTACAAGGAACCAAAACTTGGAAGTATTCTGTGTAGATCAATAATAAATTGCCTTCTGAAGGGTACAGAAAACATTTACTGTGGAATCTGACTCAGTTCACTACCCCTATGCATTACTTAATCAAAACCCAGCCGAAAATCAAATTATTCCATATTCAGATTCCACTTTTCCTGCCTCTCATCCAAAGACTCTCAAGCCTCCCAGCTGCAAAGCCAACAGTAGGCTCCAGAAAAAGTAAATATCCACTGCTGTACAAGGTGGCATTTCTTTCTCTTGCAATGTTCCGAGAAAAGGGCCCAATCCCCTCACAATGCAGATATTTACCACCATGCAGGGCAGAGGGGGTACTCATCAAAGAGGACCAGCTGATTCAACCTGTAGATTTCGCATCTCTTTTCCCTGCTGGGTGACAGTTTGTCACCATTACCTCAAGCCGTAGTGTACCTGGGCAGTGCCACCCCATACTGGCAACCCCCTCATATCAGAGCCATTACACAGAGCTCTTGTGGTGGTAACACCAACAATAAGGAAAAGGCTGTGGTTGTTGAGAATTTTTTCATGTTCAAAAACATGACAGGGCTTGATCATTAATGGCAATCCACTCAGCAGTGACAACTTTTTCCTCATTCTCAATGTCTGGACAACTCCCTACCCCAAGCAAAGAAACCAAACCAGAAGAAGAAAAAACTACCACCACAGCAAAAAACTGTAGTAGCTTGCAGTTAAGCATGTACTCTTGCTCTCAGTAGTATGCCAAATATACATATAGTGATCACTGGATTCAACAGATTGAGTAAGTCCTCCAGAATTTATAATTCCTCATAATTTCTTTTGCCTGCAGATACTACTCAGAATTTAACAAAATTAAGTTACATAAAAAATGCTTTCATTTCTATGAAATAGGAATCTCATTTCATAGAATTCTGGCAACCTAAATAATAGTACAGATTACAGCATCCCATGCTGCATAGGAAGCCACTAAAAGAAGAAAATAGATTTCAGTAGATTTACATTTGCATCTGCTGCTGTAGCTAAGTGAAGCATCACTCGTAGAAACAAAATTTAGATGAAATACCTCGTTACAAAATGAGCATCATATTCATTTACAACAGGAAAACCTTAATTCCAACACAGAAAAATACCATTATTCATTGAAAAAGAGGCACATGATCAGGTGTGTAGAGATAATCTTGATGTGAAAGCAGTGATATTCCATGATGTAATTTAAATTGATTTCCTTTCACAGAAGGCTCATTAACTAGCTATAACAAAAACCATAATTAATCTAAAAACAAGAATGCAACATTAAGTTTCCCAGCACCTCAAGTTCTCTAATGAAGGAAACATTTCCTGCTGTCTTTCATCAGAAGAGAAATCTAATAAAGTTTTATTAAAATGTACAGTAACAGAACAGATAGGTTTAAAGTACAGCCTCTGTACAGCATAATGAGGTTCTGGCTTATAAAAATGCTTAGACTTTCATTAAAGAGATCAATGAACCAAAAAGAAAATTAGTTTAGCAAAAATATACATGCAGGTCTTGCAGAATACCAGTTAACTGAAAACACAGTTTGTAAGATTCAATATGAACAAGAGCATCTTTCACAAAGGAATATAAATGAAGAAAATGCCATGGTAACAGACTAACGGGACTAACAAACCTGAGGTCTTTGTCAAAGGACAAAGAGGCAGCCCTGAATTTAGCAATAAATTCTAAGAGAAACATTTGAGCAAGCACAGCAAACAGAGAAATGTGCAACTTCTGGAAACGCAGAGCATTGCTCAGCCACAGCATTCTCAAAGGGTACTGGGTGCAGTCAAGGGAGAGAATCTCTTCCATTTGGAATGTCCTGCATAGAGCCAACTATTCTTCTACATATCTGCTTCTTTAACACAAGTATCTGTTCGAAACTGGCTGCAAACCTCTAAATTATATTGCTCCATAGAAAAGCATGTATCCTACATCATAAGGAGAAACGCTAAATATGAATCCAGTTTAAGACTCAAATGTTTTTTGCTTGCAGTTGCAATATCATATAAAACAGCCTTTTAAGTTTCTTAGGCAATAAACCTAAATGTTTAGTAATAAATATTACTAAGCATGTAATGACACTCATGTTCCAACAGCTAGGAGTTCCTTCTTTAATCTGAAATATGCTTTCATCTTGAGACTCACTGTAGATTTCTGAGGTCGCTAAGTACCTTTCTTACTCTTTCCACTAAAGGAATCTCAGCTGACCCCAGGCTGTTTTCCCCACTCTAGAAGTATCTGGCAAAAACTGAGTGAAGAACGCTGTAACTAGCTTCAATTCGCAGTGTTTGGAAATATGAAACAATATATTTACTCGCATGATTTAATTGAGCTGGATTTATCTAATTCATTTTATTTTCATCTAATTGTCCAACTGATATTAATACAAATATCTTACTGGTGTGCCTGGTATCCCCCATGCCCAATTCTCAAATGCAAAAAGAACAACTCCTTGAAATGGTCATCTTACAGAAAGAAATGATCTGCAAGAGCAAATGCAAAACCAAAAACTACTGAGGAGACTAGCTAAATGCAAGTCTAATCTAATCCAAGCCAGAGAAGCCCAGGATATTACTAAGAAGCAGCAAGTAAACACTGATGCTTCGGATGGACCTCACTTCTAATTTAGCCTTGCAGCTTCTCTCTCAAAACACTGGGTAACATTTTTTGAAGCTGCATCACTAAAACAGAAGATTTAGTGGGTAACTCATATGCTGTAGTATAACTTGTTACCAAGCATGTGTTGATTTGTCCCAGGCTTTGTACACCTCAGTGGCACACACTCCTGGCTGACATTAAGCAGGTAGACCAGAGCACAAAGGAATTCACAATTACTGAGGATGAACCACACTCAAAGGATTGCAGCAGGCCTGTTGGATGCATCACAAAATCACTTCAAATCACTACAAAATCACACAAAGCCACTTCACTGGCCTACTGCATTCTTTGGGCAAAACAGAACTTTTGGCTGGCCCTGTGCTCTCAGTCATAAACAGCAGCCATAAAAGCTGCTTGATCATCTCCTCCTGCCTCTCTGCAAATCAGGGCCCACCTGGAACACTCCAGGTCAGATGGGTAGGAGGTGTTGGGGAACCAAGGTCCTGGAGGGCTGCCTGGAAAGGAAGATGTGGGGGATGAGGAAGGGAGGGAGGGGGAGGAAGAAATCGAGATGCACTACTGAGTGGAGAGACGATAACGAAGACAGCAGCACACTCTGCCCATGCATCCTGGATTTACAGCCAGATAAATTGCCAGTCACCCACTGCCTGAATATGAGAACTTGTAGCAGCTCATTAGGAGTGATTACTCAGCAGTATTCCTAAATAGTTCTACCCAGAAAAACAGAATGACAGGTTATTTCTGTCGACTTAAAAAAAAAAAAAAAAACAGAGAGTGGAAAGGGAAGCATTGGAGATCAGCTTGAAATAGAATCAAGATTGGCAAGTTTTATCTAGAACTGAATGAAGGGTATAAAATAAAGTCAAACAAACAAAAGAGGAATTCAACCATCAGTATAGCAGACCCATGGGAAAACTTGTATGACAGCAAGTAGCACGAACTTCTGAATAATACCAGATGTCACTGCTGCTTACAGTGGCAGATGAGTGGACTGCAGAGCATGGAAGAGCCCCTCCCAAGTCATTCCTTTCTGAGAGAGACAGGGTCAGGGAAAGCCTGCCGTACTCCAAATCAGTGTGACTCTTCCATGCAGACAGTGAGTTAGATTTCTCTAGAGATTTGTGCAACAGATGCTCCAAGTGTTTTTTTTTCCCTTTACCTTCTTGTCATACAGTCATTAATCAGCCATTAATCAGTGCTACTCTGCAGTTGTCTTTTTTTTGTTTGTTTGTTTCCCACCTGCACTAAAGATAATCTGACTACCAGAATATGTGCCTTAGGAATCCTCAAAGAGGACAATACCTCCGTATCAAATAGTAAAATTTGTTTTAAAATGACAATTATTTTGTTTAAATAGTAGATTTTCATTAGCATTTTCAAAGGCCTAATTTTACCCTTAATTCATAGAAAGAAAATGTAATCTTAACTAGCTTTGTAAGCACTAATGAAAGCAATTTAGATTTTCTTAACGCATGCATATCTGCAGCAATATTTATGTAATAATGAAAGTAAGAACGTTTCTATAGATTACAGTAACTTTTCTATAGATAGGCATGTCCAATTTAAAACATCACTGCATGTAACACCAAAATAAAGCAGTAAAAAGCTTAGATTACAGATGAACGTATTTATAAGCCTTGATATGCTAAAAGATCAATTGTATAGCAGAATATTACATAGTTTTTGCTAGGTGGGTCCCATCAGTGTTCTCACAGGAACAGGAAGAACACCGTACGCAATTTACTCAGAACATATTGAACCAACACGAACCTGAAGATGACCATTTCCTGGATCACATCACTACTGGTGATGAGACATGGTGCCACCACTATGAGCTGGAGTCAAAATGGCAGTCTTATGGAATGGTGACATATGAATTCCCCATCAAAGAAAAAGTTCAAGATGCAGCCCTCAGTGGGTATAGTGATGTGCAATATCTTTTGGAATAGGAAAGGAGTGATCCCTCTGGATTTCTTGGAACTTGAGCAATCCATTATTTTTGACCACTACATTGTGATGCCAACTAAGCTAGAGGCTCAAACTTCCAGAGTCAGGCCAGAGAAACCTTCCTTTTGCAACACAATAAATCCAAGCCCAATGCCAATTTGAAGACCATGGAGCACACTGCCAGTCTCAGCCAGACTGACCTATCACATCCACTGTATAGTCTAGATTTGGTGCCTGATCTCCATCTGTTTGGGCCAATTAAAAAACGGACTACGTAGGCAATATTTTTGCTAGCAACAACATCATAGCAGCTGAGAAACAGTAGGTCACCTACACTTGTGCAAATTTTGTGTGCACAGCATGTGGGCTCTTAATCCTCAGTAATGAAAATGCATAGCTAATGGTTGTGACTTAATTTTAAAAAAGATGTTCTGTAGCTGAGAATTTGCTCTGTAAAATAATATTATTATGCCCTTTGTATCTGTTGTAGTTTCCATGGAAATAAATAGCAGGCATTACTTTTGGAGCAACCCACACATACATAACAATGTGAAGAAACTGCGTTACACAGATTTTCTACAGTACAGTCAGAGACTTTATTCCACTCTTTGCCAGCAGAATAGCAGGATGCAGTTATCAGGGGAATGCTATAATTTGAGATATACTCCAAATAGAACAGTATGTACTCTGACATATTTTAACAATGAAAAAAACTTATAGCTGTATACCCACAAAGATTCAGACCTTTAGAAACTGCAAGTTCGTACTATTTTGGTCTCAGGTTCACTCAAATCTAGGATTGAGTGCAGATGAACAAAAAAACAGGGAGGAAAGACATTGTTTTTTTCCTTGCTAGCCTCTTCCTCTCGCAATGTATTTCCCCATCACACAACACAGATCCTCCCACTATTATCATTTAAGCCTACCTAGAAACACATACTTTTCATTTGTTTTCGTCAGACTACCAGAACTACCTTTCATTTTGACAGAAAATACGCTTTTACCCTCTGCTTAAAAGCGAAGTAAAGAAGCCAAGTCTTTTATTTACCCTAAGCAGCACAGAACACCAACAAGCTGCTAGGACTGGTTCTATGCACATAGATTGCCAACAGTCAGGGAGGGCAAAGACTGTTGTGATTTAACCCAGCAGGTGGCTGAGAACCACACAATTCTGTGGGATGGGGGAGGGAATAAAAAAATACAAAAAAAATCCAGTAGAACTCGTGAGCTGAGACAAAAATCACCTACTAAGACAGAGAAAAGGAAAAGGATAATAATTATGACGTGTGTGTGTGTGTGTGAATGGCCTTGTCTCTGTACAATGCTGCTTAGCAGCAGCTATAAACATCAGTGTGATATTAATGTTGTTTTTTTTCCTAGAATCAAAAAACACAGCATCATACCAGATGCTGAAAAAAAGTTTCCACACAGCTGAAACTAAGATACCAACTATACATCTGGGACAAGCCACCCCCTGGGGATTTGCCTCTGGTACAGGCATAGTGCTTACTTTGCAGTACTCAGACACATAGAGGCTTTGGCTCAACTCTCCTCTCGCTCACAGCATCCCTCCAAGGAGAATCCAGCATGCTCTCTCCTGTTTCACAGCTATTTCTGCCCCTGAAGCTCTACCCTCTCTGCAATTCCTTACACCATTGCCCAGCTACAAGATGGTACAGAACTAACCACTTCCTCAGCAGGGCAGCTGAATCTCACAAGGGCCAAAAAACTCCATATGAGAAGCTGGCCATCTCCATATGAAAGAAAAGAACTTTCCTTGCACCTGAAAGCCATCATGTCTGGTAACTGCTCTCCGCCTTCTGCTTTGCTCCTGCAGGCATCACCCCAGAAAGGAGCAAACCCAAAAGATATTTTTAATCTGGAACAGAAGGAAGCAACCTCACAACAAAGCTTGGTTGTTTTGCAAACCCTGACAGGCAAACCTGCTTCCTATTACACAGCAGCACCCAGAGGCAGCCCCCAGCCTAGGTTCACATGCCTCAGTCTTCTCCTGATGTCCTCTGCCAGCCTCCCCCCCCCCAAACAAAACAAAACAAAACAAAAAGGAGTATAGGTCACCAAGAGACTTCCTCTAACAGCTGAACAGGCAGAGGTGTGGAGCCCAAATGGATGAAAGGAAAGAGGACAAAAGGCTTTTAAACATCAGTAAATTGATGAATGAATATTTTATATTGTATCTATCTCTTCTGTAAATGAAAGCACCAAGGTTATAAAGCCAGCAAGCATCAAGAATGGTAAATCTTTCACAAAATCTGGCTAGTAAAATATCTTGCTCAAGCCAAAGCTAACTAATAACAATTAAAATGAACACCTAAGAATGGTTGGGAATATTTGGCATGACACAGTGTCACATCTCTAGAAAAGAACTCCGTTGCTTAGTTGGATATACATAGCATAATAATTTTATTCAAATTGATTAACTAAGATCTTCCAAGAAGCTTAAGGTTTTCATCTCTAACTACTTAAGGCAATAGGATTTTTGACATTCATTGTAGCAACCACAGGAATTTTCTTTTCCAAGTTGCTCAGTGTACATCTATAAAACACTGTGGTTATCAACATTCATTTATTTGACTAGATGCTCCCCATGAGACACTTTCCATTTACTCCTGGAGAAAAATCATCTAAAAATTCTCAGACAAAAAAAAAACAAAACAACAAAGCACAGGACTTCCTAGTATATACCCTTTGGGTGAAACTCCCCCTGTAAAATCCTAAAAGAATCAATGAAAAATGAGTAGTGAAGGGGGCTCTAAGTCATTGCCAAATACATTCTCCTACCCTAAGAAAGGATTAGCTATTCCTCGATATTTGACAGATGCTTATTTCTCTTGTTTTTTGGAAGCATCAGTGACAGAAATGCTATATTTCCACATTTTAACTGCACTGTTTCACTTGGCCAGTAGTTATTTTTTATCCTATTTTAAATTTTCTTTGCAACCTTACTTTTGCCTCATCTCTTGGATTATTCTCTTTCTCACCACAGTGGCCTTCTGTTCCTTCCCGCGCAGAAAGGAGATATGATGATGGCTCTTCCTAGGAAAAAAAAACCAGCAACCCCATACTCTCATACCTCATGTTTTCTATATCACTTTCTTTCTATCTATATCTCTTGACTTTCCAAATGACTTTCTCCACGCAGTCCACCCTCCTGCTTGATCTGCAGTGAATGGAAAAATGGAAGTGAATGGAAGGGGAGGGTGGGGGGAAGGGGGATGGAATTATAGATTCATGTCAGCTAAAACTTCACAGGTTCTGATTACAACAATGTGAATTCATCGAGACAAAAAGAAAAAAAAAAACAAACAAAAAACCTGTCCCGTAGAAGCAGCATTAAATTCTTTGTTACTATTTTGCTGCAATAATTTATATTTCCCAGTTTTCCTTCACGTGTTTTAATAAATAATATTTCACCAAGTAGACTTCCCAGATTCAAGCAGCATGCTCACAACAATCTACGCCCACCCTTAGGACTTTGTAGAGAGAGAATGCAAAGATTGATATAGACACCTCCCAGAGCAGATAGATAATAATATCAGTGATAAATGAAGACTATTATTTAAAAGCCTCAACCTTTGGAATATAAATTGTGGATTTGTCTATAGATCACAGATGCAGCATAATCATTTTTCACTTTCTTCTCAAACACAGTCCTCATCTGTAAACGTTTTTGCAGATTGTACCTTTTGTACCTCATAATTCTGGTGTAGTTCATACTGAAGATAGAGGGAGCCCATCAACGTGTTATCACTACCATCAGCCCTGAAATAAGGTATTTCTCTTCCACATCAGTTTTTCCCCATTCTCTTAAACTCATTATGAAGTATGGAATCTCAGAATGAAGCCATGTCGTTACCTTATTCCTACTGTAGTTGCTGTGTTGTATGATCAGTCTTCTGTACTTACTCACAGAGCAGGAATGAGCAGAACCCGCACATTCACAGATCCACCAATGCATGAGATCACTTTTTTGCATTCTTGCAATGGTCTGCATTCATTTATGGTCACTGCACACCCAGTGAGGGGCAGAATGCATTAAAAAGTGCATTTCCAGTCAAGGCTCAGTGAACAATTAACAACCTTGCAATGATACTATAGTTCAGTAACTCATGCAACTTCAAACAACTCAAACCATCTGTGTTCAGAACTATTAACGCTCTGGTGTTAAAAATGTTCTTATCAGCAGTTAGTTAATCCAATGATAAATCTGAGCAGTGAACTTAATAGTTCAAAAACATTCAAAAAAGCATTGTAAATTCTTTTTATTTCAACACATTTTTCTAATTGTTAATTGGACCTTTCTAGACCATGAAGAAAATAATTAGGTTATTTTTTCCCTCTCATTTTGTGATATATCCACTTCTGCATACACTGTGCCTGGGAGAACACGGTGTTTCAGCTGAGAGCAAAAACACTGAAGTTTGGTAATTAGAGAAAATAGCAATGCAGAGTCGTGAGCTACATCACAAACATTAACACATACTCAGTGAAGAGACCCCACTAGACAACCAATTAATAGCTGTATGAGAAGTGCCTTAAGTTATTCTGCTCCTTGAAAAGGTACAAGCTACAAAGCCAGGTAAAGTGCATGCTGACAAATTGGAATGGAATCTGCAGATAGGCTGCCACCCAATGTCGGTGCAGGCAGTAGAGGGAGGTGTACTTAAGGA
The DNA here is from genome assembly GCF_905368555.1 of Meleagris gallopavo. Classification (NCBI taxonomy): domain Eukaryota; kingdom Metazoa; phylum Chordata; class Aves; order Galliformes; family Phasianidae; genus Meleagris; species Meleagris gallopavo. The sequence continues at coordinate 10,502,128 of NC_139414.1, read as the reverse complement.
GCACATTTATTTTCCAAAGTCACAAATAGCTTTAATACTTTTAGCAAAGGAAAGGCACTGTAAGAGCAGTACTTCACAAAAAACTCACACACAAACACTAGCGTTTCATAAGACAAGATCATAAATATGTAACTGTATGATAAGTATGTGACACCAATACTAACTGGGTGACAGATATAGAAATTTAATATGAAGAAATATCTTGCCAATTAGCAAATAGCATAGATTTTAAAGTCTACCAGAAACTGTAATGTCAGATTTATATCACTTTTTTTTTTTCATTAGTAATTTCTTTCAACCTCTATTAATCAGTTTACCCTGAATTGGCCTGTACTTGCAGAGGCAAATGAAAGAAAACAATATGGAAGCATGACGATTTAATTCAGCTTTTCCTGATGGCATATTTGTATCAAACTTAACATTCTAATAATCTATATACACATTTATACTTCACAAAATTCCAAGTAGAAGTTAAGGATCATAGAAAAATTGCCTAGCAAACACAAGGCAAGCTTGAGATCAAGTATATATCAATTACAATTCCATTATTGTAGTTAGTATTGATACAAGATGTTGATTTGCCTAAATATGACCCCCCTCACATTGCTATGGTATTCCAGGTTATACGGGCATTCCGGGGTCCCATCAGGTAAGAGAAAGGAAATACACTGTGGGACTTTCAGCTGTGCTTAGATAGTTCTAGTGGGAGTCTTTACTAAATGTCTTCTTTCATTTTTAGGTGCTTATATACTTTAAGAATTGCAGAGTCCCAGCTTCAGCTGAGCTTCAACCCAAGCCAAATCCATATACTTGTATCTTGAAGTGTTTGGTTTTAGCACTGTTTAAGTAATAGGAAAATGTATTCAATGAGACTTTATATCCAGAATACAAGGAAAATCATTCCCAAAACCTATTCGAAGACACTTGGGAAATGACCGGAGAGGAATTTAATTATTTAAGAATAGATCCTGTAACAACAAAAAAAATAAATCCATACACTGATAGAAAGAGCAAGCCTGATTAGCAGGAATAGGCGAGAATGACAGAAAGAGTAACCTAGCTGGGAGGAATAAGACATGACACAGATCTAGGCAGATACTAGACTTAGTACCAGATATAACAGTTAACTAGTTCGGATTTACTTAGTCTACACACACACAGTACAGACTTGCAGTTGACTTCCTTAATGTTTGAATTAAAATTTAAAACATTGTCCTTTCATATGTCAGAGAAATTAACAGAAATGTAAAATATTTTGTGACACTGGTTTGCAGTGCTTTTCAATGGGATACCTCAAAATACTGAGGCAAATGTTTTCAAAACATCACAGAATATTTGACAACGAGATGTTGATTTTTTTATCAGCACCATAATAAGCTGTTCACTGTATCAAAATTGGGGAAAAGGTCTGTTTTCATGTCCAATTCTGATTTAGTTCTTATTAGCAATTATGCCAAAGAGGCATGAGAATATTCTGTAGAACTAAAATGCACTGTATTTATTAATTTAAGTGTTTTAAATTAAACATTGACAAGAAAAGCTGGATTCAAATTGTTTTCCCATCTGCCACTCAAAATGTCAAGTGTGAATAATGTCATTCTGCGATCTTTCCTGATATGTGAGTGCCATCAGATATTGTTTGTTTTTGCTTTGTGTTGGCATTAAGAAAGAACATTCAAAACCATAAAGGTCAAACTGCTCCTTTTGGTTTGTCAAACTGCTTAATCCTCTTCCAGGGGACTTGCATTTTGGGAGATGTGGATAACAGTAGTTTTAAGAGACCAAAAAACTAATTTTCACATAGAAAAGCTTTCAAAGTAAGGGAAATTTATTAGTAATAGGACAACAAAGAAGACATGTTTTGTCAGCCATTCAGGATTTTTATAATGCTCTACTTGTTATTAGATGTTACTACATTACAAAAGGATCAGTATGACAATAAGGAATGATTGTGCATGTTAACAAAATTACTGAATTCAATTTAAATAAAGTGCCTATACATTTTCCTTGCTTTGACAAATGGTTCTTTTACACTTTCACCAGAACAAACTTTGCATTAGCTCAAATCACAGCTGAGAAACTGTTGGTTGCTTCTCCTTAGAATCTAATATATAAGTGACAGTGCTACAATAATGACTGTGTGATTTACCCAGTGACAGTGGTGTAATTATATTCTGCACAAGTTGGGATTATATTTTGCATTCTATATACATATATATTTGATATTTATTAATTTTTGTGTCCCACCAACCAATGACCTCACCGAGGCCATTGCAGGTAGGAATTGCAAAGAAAATTATTTTGAATTTACTTTCAAACAAAATTATTTGGGAAAATATTGCTGAAAAACTCTGCCTGGCAATGTGATATCTGATATAAGGCTTACCAGATATGCTAAGATGAAGAAGAATATTCTCAAGGTTTGGACACTTATTTTGGAGCAAAATTTTGGCCCTTTGTGGTATATTAACTTTTTTTTTTTTTTTTTTTTTTTTTTTTTTTTTTTACCTAATGTACCTTATTAGAAACTTATTAGACACAATTCAAAGTGATTAAGGCAGGTGCCACTGAGTTGGAAAGGCTGTAACCACCCCAGAAATCCAGGACATAGCTATTGATTACACACTTCTGAAAGTTATCCGTATTCTTGTATTTTGGGTATAAATACACATTTATCTGCTAGACAGCACTAGAAGAGCTAGTCATTGCTAGCAGCAAACATCCTCAATGACAAAAGAGTAAGATTTCTGTGAGCTCAGAATTACATATTCATTTGCAAGTGTTAACGAGGTGGAAAATTAAAAAAGACAACATTATGTGGGACTTGATAATTCCAATAACTACATTAACTTACCTTACTTGTCTAAATTTGAGATTTTCTTAGACAAAGATCACTATGTTCATGAATTAAATCATAAAAAGAGTGAAGTGTAAAATATTAAATTTTGTTTTCATTTGGGGCTGTTTGACTCTTCTGTGAAGATGTACAATTATTTTTGTTCCATTAGAACAATATCATTAATGAGTTGTAAGCAGAATGGAAAAAGGGCATGCAGTTGAAGCTAGCATCAGATTCCCTCCTGGTAGTACTATTTAACCTGTTCTTGAAAATCAAACAATTGAACAAATTCATTTAAATTAAAGAGTCAAATTACAGTTTTCCTCAGCCTGCTTCACATGAAAATTCACCATGAAGTCCAAAACTATATATCAGAAGGAGCAACAACTTAGTGTTGATTATATACCTGCAACAAAAGAAATTAGATGCATATTTGTGTCTCAGTCCTATGATCACTTCCAAATTATTTGAAGCAAATCCTAATCCATTCATATTATATTCACATAGCTACAGAGGCTATAAAAGAATGAAGAATGTTTTCAACCAGTCACATTCCCTATAAAGATAAGTAAAATAAATGTCAGAGCCAGGAAAAAAAAAAAAAAACTGATCTAAAAAATTATTTTGTAGAATAAAAACATTTTTCAGTCCTTAATTGTTAGGAAGTAAATATTCTCCAAAGATATTACAAATCTATTATTTCGTGTTCTGTGTATGATGGCGGGATGTCTGGTGGTACAGATGTCTATTGCTTGCTTTCAAATTATTTTAGCGTTGTGATTACATCAGTATGTCAGGAACTAGAGGCAGAGAAATGTACAGAAATGAGACTCTTCACATTCACACTTTGATTACAAGACCCCCCCCCCAAAAAAAAACAAAAATCAACAGCTGCTATATGAATAAGCTTGCTAATAAAGTTTTGGCATCATCACGGTGTGCTTGACCCTACTAACATGCACTTATATGCCGAAAGAGAAATATAAAAATATTTTTAAAAGATTTCATTAGAAGTAAATGTATTCCTTTTCTTTAAGCAGGGTCTTCCTTTCCTGTAAAAAATATGAAAACTTAACAGAAAAAAAAATACAAAAATGTACTTATCTTTGCTTATTTCCCATGTGGGAAGCTAACAGCACTAGAAACCAACTTCATCACTGATGCAATTGCCTTCAGGAAAGGTTTTGGTTTGATTATTTTGGCTATGTTTGAAGTTATTTCTACTGGAAAAAAAGTTCTTTTTTACCTTCCCTTTCTAAGTCAAAATGCTATGTTTGCAAACCTGTAAACCTGTAAAGAAGAAAAGGATTCCTGCACAGTGACATATCCTCCTTTAAATCCAAAATGTTGATAATAATGTAGATAATTCAGCTATGGAAAATATGTTGAACTTAATGATTTGAATTAAAATTATAAAGGTTATACAGAGATTAGTAAGTATTTCTTGTAAAATTAATTTCCAACATAACTTCTCAAAGAAATAGATGATGTATTAAGTTGGACATATATATATATACATATATATTTAGTTTACAACACTAATCACACAATTTCATCTAATCTCTTGTACTATTGCTGGTGACTCACACAAGACAAATGTAAATCTAGTTTTGTTTTGTTTTTTTTTTATATTTGTGTATTTGTTATCAAATGTGTAAATAAGTCTCAGTGTTTGAATGCAGCTCAGCAGTTGCTGTTGATTTAGGTACTGGGTCAGAAGAACAGAACTGACGAAGCTAAATAGGATTTAAAATGTTATCCTCACCTTTTATGTACGTTATTATTTATTTAAAAAACCCTACAAGTTAAAGACAGAAGAAATGCACACCCCGTGATGTGGTAGTCTTTCCAAATCCTAGAGAAACTGTATGACTTTAATGACACAGTTACTATTTCTTGCCTTCCAAGCAATCATGATATCAACAGAAATGACAGTAAGAGATGCTCCCACTGAAACCATGTCTCAGGAGATAGAGTTTTAATAGAACAAATTCAATACACCTTTGACACAATGAAAACACTATTAACAGTAACTAAAATGTATTCATAAAAGCAATTTCTTTCCTAAAGCAAAGTCCCTGGTATTTACCAATTTAAAGAACAAAGATATCTGTAATGCTTTACATTGACATTGTGTTCTTCTCCCTGAAGCTCTGCAGATACAAAGTGACTTTAATTGCACAGCTACTATTTTGTCTCTTCTAAGCAATCTTAATCTGAGCAGAACTGACAGTAAGAGCTGCTCTCGCTGAAGTAGTGAAAACACTACAAAAAGTAACTCAAGCATATTCATAGCAGCTACTGCTTCACAAATGCAAAATCCCCAATATCTGAAACTTCAAAGCAAGGATAGCACACATCACAGCTAGAATAGAGCCCTAACAAGTTATGAAAAAAAATCAAAGATAAGTAAACTAGCCTGCTATCAGTAAGCTGGTATCATATTTTTTAAGGGAAAATCTAAGCATTTCCAAAATTCAGTGCAACTAAACAAAATAATTTATTTTCAATTCTTATTAAAATTCTATAACAGAAAAAGAATCTCAATAAACTGCCTCTAACTGAAGGACAATATTTCTACTGTAGCTTCAGAAAGTAGAGGGGCCCAAGCACTGCAAAATGCAAGGAGGCATGGCCACAGAATAATAACCTGTCACTGAGTCCACATCAAGATCAAAATCTGCATTCTTAGCCTACAAGTTCAAGTGTTACTTCATGCATTTAGCCTAAGAAGGAAAGATGGAGCAAAGACAAGACAGGAATTTTATTCATTCTTCTTTGTCCTGTCCTCTGGAGCAGTAATGGAAATTCAGTCATGCTTATATTTGTCATAATTATAATAACCATCCTGAAGGATTTTCATGAAAATACAAAAAGAACTTTTATTTCATGACATTATTTCCACTGTCAAATCTTGAATTTCTGATAAGTCTCAATGATCTACAAACTTGTCAGTACATTATATTCCTGTAATTCCTGTCCTGTAACGTGGACAGCTGAAAAGAGCTGCCTACGAGCAGAAGGCCTCAGGTAGGCAGAGATCTCCGGCAAGAGATGCCCTCACTTCCACTGCCAATCCTTAAATGAGGTCTGGGAAGGGGTCTATCCTGCCTCTACCCCTTGCAGTCACTGATGTGCATTGCATGCACCTGAGCTCCACTGAGTTGGCCCTGCCTTCCCATCAGGTGCTCAATCATTGCTTCAGGCCATGACTCAGCATTTCTACTAGAAAAGTTAACTAGCTGTTGAACTTCAGTAGATGCATTCATGTCCATATGTTCTGAAGCACATTTGTTATTAACTTACATCACTCAGAATCCAATTAAATCAGGAACTCAATTTATCTTCTGAACAGAAAAAAGTGTACAGCTGTATAGAAAGCATTTAATACATCCAAGAATGGTTGCAAGTTATTGTGGATTTGAAGGAAATTATCAGACTCACAATCAGAAATGAAACAGAAAACACCCTACTGAAGTCACTGTCCAAGTCACAAGTCTAGGAAAGACCAAATCTTTCTTGACTTTCTCACTCAGTGTAAAATGAAAAATTTATTTTTTTATTGCCACAGGCTACCAACATTACCAAGAAAACAGAGTGGCCCTGAGGGCCTGTCATTAAAGAGACTAATAGTTATTCTGGCCCAGATCCAGCAAATAATTCCGTTGCTGTTAAACCTCAAATGTAGTCTTAAATATTTGCTGTACCGTGGCATCTGCAAATAGTTGTGACGAAACCAATAGAACGGAGTACATATTCATCCATCTCAGAGGTAACAAACTGACCAAGAAGTATGTCATGTTAATGAAGGTATTTGTTTCAAAAATACACTAATGTAGTTTGGAAAAATCTTTCCCATAATTACTATTAGTCAGTAAGGCCTGAGAGAAATAAGCTCAAAAACATTTGGCTTCTCTTTTCTGACTTCCATATCAGCCAATTACACCATGACTATTCTTATAAAATTTCCAACTCTTCTTGCTGCCAGCATAGATACCATAGATACCCTGTGCCAGGCTTGTCCACAGCAAACAGTCTCCCTCAGAGTTTAGTAGCCATGCATTTTTACGTGCTCCTGTCTTTCAAATCTGATCAGTTGATCTCTTTTTTTATTTTATGTGCACACGTTATACTGCTAGTGGTTTATTGAATTTATGACATCTCTTTACCCTTCTGGACTGGCTGATGAATCTCCTACTGATAATTTAAATGTGGTAAGTTTCATCCATCATTTCCTTACTTATCTCAGGGAGAGAAAGTAATAGTGATGAGGTCTTTGGAGAAAAAAAAAAAAAAAAAAAAGAAAAAAAAAAGGCTGTGACCTGACTTAGGGCTTCAGTGAAAACTAATAATGAATTGATAATAACAGGCTTTTGCTTAGCACTATGGGAACTGTCATAATACAGGATGGAAAGAAAGTACCATTAAATAGCTTGCCAATGATAAAATATTGTTTGAGCTGATTGTTTTTCCATCAGAAATTATAAATCAAAAGCATATGCTCAGATTAATGAAGAAATTTCAGATCTTTCTCTTTCAAGAAAGATGGTGGAAAATCTTTTTGTTATTGACTTTTCAAGCATTATTTAATCATTTGATTTGCATTAATTGTTATTATCAAGAGCTGAGGAATTATGAATTCACGTCTTTGCATTGCATCTGTACAATCATATAAAGAAAATATAGACATAGAAAAAAAAAAAAGAAACAGAAGTTGTTGCTGCTATCTTCCACAGAAAATAATATCCAGATCCAAATGTACACCATTTTAGCTGATTGCAGAAGGGAAGCGTAGTTTAAAATTTTCCTGTAACATTTCTCTGGATAAATTTTCAAAAGGCATATTGAGTTTTCATTTTACATGAAGTGTTTACCTCTTTGCCAACAATGACAAATAACTTCAAAATAATGCAAAATTAATTGTCAGTAGTGCTGCTGTTCTAACCCCCCAGCCAGGCTAGTTATCTGCTCTGAGACAATTGAAGACCTCTCATTTCCTGCACATCTCCTACCACCATCCAAATGTCTCCAGCAGAAAACAGCAAGCAAGAACACACTTCCAAATCTGCCCTACCTCTTGTGATGGCTGAATATCCATGTGCAGCACAGAGAGTTAAGGGAAGCAGAAGTATACACAGAATGAGTTTAGGAACAATTACAGTCTGAGAGGAACATCTCAGGCAGCGGGAGGACAGATAACAGCCAAGAGAGCGTACAGCTACTCTGTCTCCAAAAAACAATTGAAAAGGAATATTTCCAGAAAAAATAAAGTCCTTTTCTGACCCTACTAGTAAAGCCGTAGTAGCAACTTGTATTAGTGCATCACATCCCACAGAGTCCAGGACTCTGCCAGAAGAATTCAGAATAAGTAACACCACAGCATACAAATATGTCTGTTAAGGAATTTCCAGGTACCCACACTTTGGTACACTCAGCACCTTGCCCCCAGTACAGCACTCCAAAGCCACACTAGCTTCCATGGCGGCAGTTCAGAGATGTGCTGCTGGACTCACAAAAGCAGCCTGAAATGCTTGAAGAATATCATTTAGTTCACAACAGCAATCTCCTCCTAGACCCAGCTAGAGCTTTTTATAGCCTCCTCGTCGGCCCATTTTTTAACATCTTTTTTGCAGTTCTTGTACCCTATGAGAATATATGTATTTTTTTTTTCAGTTTGTCTCAATAAACAAACTTTTTTTGCCCATGTAGAATAGTAAAATTCCAGTACCAATTCCAGTACATGTAAGAAAAATTATTCAATACAGACCCTTGCCCTAGAAGTCATAGATGACAGGAAGGAAAAAAAAAAAGCCAACTAAGTGCATTTTGTTATCTGCTAAGCATTCAGAACACAGAAGAGGGAAAAGGTAGAAATACAGTACGAAGCTTTATTCTGCAAGCTTTACTGCAAGATCAAGGCTTTACTGGCTGCTGTTCCTGTATATTATGCTTGGATGTCAGTCCATTTCTTCTCCAGTCTTCCCCATTTGCTTAGATTACAATGCTTTTAAGGATCATTCTCACTACTTCATGCACTGTGCAGATATTACAGAAGGACACTGATAGCTTTGGGAAGCTCTATACGCCTCTATACGACAACTGAAACATGAAAAACTTTTCCCAATAGCTTTATAGCAGTTCCTGTCACCACTGCATACTCTCCACAGCTATGAATAGAGGTGACAATGGGGGGAAAAAGCACTTATTTCAATGACTGCATTTCCCAGAGAAACTCCCATTCAATTGAAATTACTTAGAAACCAGCATATACTGAGCAGCCACAGACTCAGATGAACAGTCTTAGAGATGTGTAGCAGGCCTTATGAGCAAGGACTTCTATTATTAGAATTAAATGTATCTTACTGCAGCACTGCTAATTGTTTTCATGTTTTCGATAGAATTCTACGTTTCACATCCTGCCTTATAACTAAATATGAACAAATGTTCAGAGCAGTGTATGTGATTCAGGAGATGAAAACCAATAATACACTGGTATATGACTGGTCAGATATACCCTGGTATCCTCACACAGAACTGCACTGCCAGAGGTGAATGCAGGCTTTCAGTGAAGAACATCTAACAGACGTTAGGTTATAAGAAAAGCCTTTTGTTTTCTGAGTCATCTAGGTGCTTATTGCAAAAGCATTCTGAGTATTTCCTGGGTTACAGTACATTTCAAGAAAACATTAGCAGCATCTATTTAAAACAGTATGTTGAAAGGCAAGCTGATTATTAACACAAAGAGAGGATGAAGAGAAAAGGAAGAACTATAATGAGTTTAGCTAAGATACATTTTTTTAAAGGGAGTCAATGGTCATATGCTTCAGAAAATTAGTCTTTTTCCTTTTTTTTTTTTTTTTTTTAAGAAAAAATCTATATAGAATATTTTATATTTTTATGGAACACTGTATATATCCATCAAGATGTAAATCTTGGGCAACAGGGATTGAAGTAAACAGTGAGAAACAAAGCAAAAGCATTCTCCCAGCAGCAAGGAAAGAGTGAGATAGAGGAATGGTGATAAGTGGAAAGAAAAAGGGAAAGCTCAAGTCCTATGCAAGTCAGCTCTTTCTACAAAAATAGAAGCAGTAGAAGGAATGAATTAGTAGGGTTTTTTTGTTTGTTTGTTCATTTGTTTTATTTTAACATATAACACATGGTAGTTAAAAAGATATATGATGTCCTTGGGGTCAAGGAGATTTAGCTAATGCAGAAGACTGGTTAAAATACTAAACAGGAAAATAAAAGGAAAAAAAAAGTTGAAAGAAAACTGCTACAAGGGAGATTCTAAACCTAAAGAAACAGATTTTATTTTGCATACTTAGAGCTGAGAACATACATTATCACTCATTGTGATTAGAGAGATTTGGAAATGAAAGGCAGAATTAAGACATGCTGGGACATCACAATAACCCTGTGTAAAGCAGTTGACACAATTACTTTTGAGCAGTTTTCAGGTCACACAGGAAAGGTGTCTGTTACAGTCCAGTAATAAAAGAGGAGCATCTTACCCCTTCCCAAGGATCATGGCTCTCTGGAAGCTCCCAAAGGAGACAGTCTCAAAGAAGAGATCCTTCCCTGTCTGCTGCTAGCCCTTAAATGAGGTTAGGGAGGGGTGGATCCAGGGTCCACTCCTTCCAGTTGCATTGCTGAATTGCTTGTGCCTGTACTCCTGGAAACAGCCATGTCCCTTCAACAGGTGCTTCAGGTGATATCCTAACAGTTCCCACATGCCCTATTTCAAGAAGAAACCACAAGGCAAAATACATTGTATGATCATACACACTCAACTATAGTGGAATTTATCTTCCCATCTTCCTGAGAACATTAACAAAGCACATTTGGCCTACCGGGAATGGACAAATGAACCAGAGAGAGCAGGAAGTTAGCTAAGGTATTACAGCAAACACTCTTCTGTGATCTGACACTCTGGATCAAGATATAATTGTGCTTAAATAAGTAAATAATCTGTTGAGTTCCCCTTTGTTCTTGGAATCTGATGAGAGAACATCTTGCAAGATAACAGTGAACAAGATCATTAAGTGACTTCTGCAATGATGATAAAAAGAGAGCAAGGAGACTAGTGAAGAGGTGTTGCCAAATGTCCAGAATTGCCTAAAGGAAACATAATGAATGGGACATCTAATTTGTGGCAGACTGTTCATTCAGCAGGCTGCTAACACAGGCTCCTGGCAGTAATTATCAAATAGCAGAATCTGGCAGCAATCTCCCACTTGCGACGCAAGTCAGAATCCATGGCTTTAGAAAGGAATGAAATTCCTAAAGGCTGCAATTCTAGCATTGAAAAATATCACTGTTATGATGGGTCAACAAAGGCAAAAATGCCAGCATGAGGAGACTGTCTTTTAGAAGGCCTCTCCCAAGGCTAGCAATTACTCACCTGGGAAGAAAAAGCTGCTCTGAAACTCAGAGTCCCTGGGTGAGATATCTGATGGATTTGTCACAAATTCCTTCCTTGCATGTTTATTAACTAACGCCAAAAATCCAGTTAAGCTATCAAATCTCAACCAAAGCCTCCTTAATCATACACTAAACACAATATCATACTAACAGCTACCCACAATATTTCTTCCTTGTTTCCGAGTTAAAATCTTCAGTAAATTTTCCTAATGTCTATGGATACTGCTCCTGCCACGAAGACTTAAAAGAAAACGTCCTAACAATGCATTTTAGCACAAGTCCTTACAGGTGACATCTTCTTCCATTGCTGAGAATCAGCTGAAAAGCTACAGCTTTTGCCACATCTTTTCTTGTGCAAACTATGGCTCATTCCAGCATTATGAGTATTCAGCACTGCTGTATTTTATATATATATATATATATATATATATATATATTATAATAATAATGGGGATAAAACTGCAGATAATTTTACTCTTCCTTCTGACTCATGCTAACTTCCCTTTCCCTGAAGTTTGTGCTCTCACCTACTTTGTTGAGCAGCTTTTAGATTCTGGTTCAATACACAGTCAAGGTTTTTCTAACTTTGTAAATTATGGTTAAAATGAGATTTTTGTTCATTCCCTCATGAGGGTTCTTGTGACAACAGGAGTCTAGGCATTCTAAACTTGACAAGTACACTTGTTAGCACACTTCCATGGACCTTCTCCAGAGAGTTTTGTCCTATTCCCATTACTGTTTCAATTTTTGTATTTATATCCAAGTTTAATTATTAATAATATAGCAAACACCTTGAAATCCCCTGACTTCAGCAAATGTAAACCAAAGCAATCATCAAAATATGTTATAATAGTTACAATGATTTAGAGAACCTTAGGTATTGAAATAGTTTAAACAAATTGACAAAGCACTCGAAAGCATGCCAGAAGTATGAATTATTTCTGATCTATTAATATTGCAAAGTCCTTTTTACAATTTCAAGGCTATTTTTATATGGATTCAGGGTTTGCACTTTAATGTTATTTATTTGAAATAAGAAACAGAGTAAAATACTCAGCTAGTGAATTTTTGTGCTTCCTTAAGAGTTCCATTTTTATGGTATGTCTGTCTAAGTTATTTAGAGAGCAATGTTTTATTATGCAACATTTATATTCTGTCATCCAGCACACACAAACCATCACATTGTGCAACCAGAGAGATGATATTTTACCCACGTGGAGCTGGGTACATATTTTCAAGGGATAGCTGTGTAATTCTTGACTGTTTTTTAATTCTGTCTTAGGACTATTTCTTTAACAGTACTAGGCTGTGAGCTTTCATTTATTTTTATTAAAGATATCATTCTGATATAGGTACATAGAAGAGCTACCTTAAATACAGACTTCCTTATATTACAAAAAATGATATGTTCTGGCAGAGTAGTAGACATAACTGCCCCACCCAAAGACTGTGAAGACAGTGGGAAAATAAGGTGAACATCAGGGAAGAGGACTATTTGTGTTAAATACAGTTGCAACATAAGAAAAATTTAGGGTTAAAAATTAAAGAAATTCTAAATTATTGGAGAGATGAGACTTTGAAATAATTCTTCATCTGAAGAAGAGTAAGAAAGTGTGTAAAAAAAATTGATAAGTTAGTGGATTTACTGAGACAGTTTCCTAAGGTATTTTGTTGAATGAAGCCAGGAGTCTTGTACTGTATTGAGTTCCTATCTGAATTATTTCTTAGTATTCTGAGACATCCCATGTTACTGATGTAACAGTCTTTGATATCTATGATAGCTTCTCTGAAGCTGAAGTCCTGTTTGAATGACAGAAACAATTTTAACCTTGTCATCAGAAGATCCCCCAAAAAGAAAAAAATTAAGCTTATCCCCAGCATTCTTCACATTTCATGAATTTCTCATGAAGTTTTCTTCCTTCTTAAATGTACTGACATCATCCTGAGTCAAAAGCACATTGGGTAAAAGAGTCTTATTTGGCCAAAGCTTAGCAGCAAATTATACTGTAACATGAAGTTACATTTCAATTCCAAACGAACAGGCAATGGATTAAGATGGTAGAGCATGAAAATATATAAGTATTATAGTATATCTTTATGAGAGGCTGAAAAATACTGAACACCATGATTGTTCTATAAACTGAAGAACAATTACAAGAAAATATAACAGAAAAAGGAAAAGAAAGATACTGAAGTTTATCAGCAAAACAGATTTAATTATCAGCAAAGAATCCTAAAAATCATATATTTATGCTTTTTAACTTGAGATATGGCTATTTTTGCAATTATTTCAATTGAGAAGAAACACACTTTCACAGATTCGAATTACAATATTTTGTATGTTATTTTGCAGCCTTATTTGTTTTGTATTACTGTTATATAGGCTACATTGATGCAGAGATTTTCAGGAAATTATACGTATGACTTTTTTTTTTTTTTTTTTTTTTTTTTTTTTTTAAGTCAGCAGACATTGTTTGGGGAGGGAAAAAGTAAAAAAAAAAAAAAAAAAAAAAAAAAGCCTTAGATACAAAAAAATAATTCAGAAATAGTAAGCTTCAAGCTTACCATGGATTGTCCTAATTCAAATTTGATCATGTTAATCTAGTAATGAATCTCCAGAAATGAACATTTGCTATATTTGGAAAGAGGTGAGTAAGTGATGAAGCCCTTATTTCTCTAAGACAGAAAGAAAATTACGGATTTCTGTAAAATGAAACAGTTTAGAAGGATGGAACAGGAAAAGTCATTACACCCCAGTCCTTCATGGTACCAAAGGCTTTTATTGACAGAAAGACGCAAATTGTATTTTTAAACTGAAGTCAGAGGATAAGTGAAAAGTCTTTAAAGAAACTGTATTGCAGACTGAGCTATAAAATGCTGGGATAACAGTTCATTGTAAATCTCCCTGACAGTTATGTCTGCAGTTCTAAAGTGAACTACTGAAAGAGTGATACAATAATAATAAAAGCAACAGGACATAAGCCCTGGATGTTCTAGATTTATGAACAGAATATTCTTTCATGAAAAGGGTATAGAAACTCCAATTAGCTATGGAAAAAAAGATTAATAGAATTTTTTTTCAGTATCCATCTATGTGACTATCACCCATAAAATGAATTATCTATTTCTGAAAACCATCTGATTCTCCAGTAATGCTATGTTTGTTTGTTTTTTCTTTTTAAACAGGTAACATACACTTTGTTTCTATATTTTCATTTAATAAAAAAATCATTAATAACATTTTAAAAGAGTAAGAAGGAAAAAGAAAGAGCTGTTCACAAACAGACTGATGAACAGCAAACAACATGAGTAGGGGCTGTGCTTTTGCACTGCCAGCTTACCAGAATAAGAATGTATTACAGCAGTCTTCCTACTTTCTGAACATTATTCAGGAAGTTTTTAAGAACACCTTCCAAAGAACAATAGAATACCAGTGATTAGTTTCTTTCTGCCACTAATAAAAACTTAAGAAACTTTGGACCTTCCTACTAGGGATTGAATCCTATTAATATTGAGCACAGTGGTGTATCTGAGCATGTATACCATCCCATTAATTTAAATCAGGTAACTTTTGCTTAAAATTAGACTGGGCCTAAATATTTTACTAGGTGAACCTACTGTTCCTTATTGATCTAGTGAAACAGATCAACACAATGACAAATTTGAGTCAAAACTGTTCACCTCATCTTCTCATGTAGAGACTTCAGAATCAGCCTGCAACAGAAAAATAGAGTCTTGTAGGCCACTTTCAAGATACGATGAGACTTGGTAGTAGAGTATGTATGAAGATGTAACGTTTTCACTGTTTGGACAGATCTGAATATGAAGCAGCAAACTACTGTGTTCCTATGTTATGCCATGTGAATGATATTTGACATGACTCAGTATGCAATTATACACTAAATTATAGAAGATTTATATAATGATTATGCAACATCTACTATTCAAACAGCTTTATTAGTGCATCTGATTAGGTACTCTTTACAGCTGTATCCTCACACTTGAGCTCCTGACAGCTGAAGCAGGTGACTAGTTCAGACCTCCCATCGTGCCACGTATAACAATGATTGCACAGTTTACATCTGGTGTCCACTAAAGTAATCTCAGTTCTAGCTGATTGCAATGTTGATCTGCAATACGAGTCCTGCCCATGGAGGAGCAATCCTGATCCACTCAGATTAAAGCCTTAGCCACATCCTCAGAGGAAAGGCTCAGATGAAACAGTGCTCGGTATCTGATATATATGGGAATTTTTTATTTATTGGCCATTTCACATTCTTAGGAACATAGTTCACATTATCAAATGCAAGTTAGTATTTTAGACCAGTTTTTTAAAAACTTGTTTTATGTTAGTTTTCCAGTATAGAACTCCTCAGCATAGTCAGCATTCAGAGAACTGGCTCAGGAACACAAGGAGCTCAGTACACCAGCTCGGATAAGAGGGTTAAAAGATATCAAGCAGACAAATAAGAACAGTAACTGCTCCCAAAAAAGACATTGCTAAAACAGGGACAGATACTGACCTGGCTGAAATTGTGGCTGTTTTAAATATATGCAAATTCAATATGACACCAACATGGCTTAGGAGAGAGCAAATGCCATCTTCTAAAAAAATTTGCCATTATCTGGAGGAAAAGGTGTTTGTATGAACCTACATTCTTTCATCAACTGTCAGTAAGTGACACATTTAAAAATATCCATAAAATCTGCAGGGGAAGAACTTGTCTCCAGTACAGTAAATAGAGACATACACTTTTTTTTGACTTCATTCCATGTTATTTGCAGTCATCTCATGAAGATAAACAGAAATAATTTCATTTTTAACAGTAACTGTCAGTTCAGATGTCAGCCAAGCAGTTTCAAAATAACATAGTTATATCTCTCCCCATATTTAATATCATACATGTACACAGGTTGATCCAAAAGTAAATCCTCCTATTTATATCTGTGGAAACAACAACAGGTACAAAGAGCACAAATAACACTATTTGATACAGCAATTTCTCAGCTACAAAGCAGCATTTTTTTTTTTTTCTTTTTTTTCAGCATGGTCACCACCATTAGCCAATTCATGTGGATGGGCTGATCAAGACACTCTTCATTTCATGGTGTGACAGCTGTGCAGGGCCATTTGGAACATGGCTTGTTTTGATGTCACTGTTGCTACCACTGAAACTCACCACCCACTACCTCATGGCGCTCACACCACTCTTTGGTCTCCATAAGCACTCAGCAAGTATTGATGAATGGCAATGGGTGCCATTTTCTCCACACTGAGGAATTCAAATCTAAACTTTTGTTTCATATGCACTTCCATGTCAGACATAGCTCTGTCAGACTGCCCCTCTACTACCATCTGACTCACAGCAACAAAAGGTAACAGATTGTTACTGGGAAGATTCAAACTCTACTACCATACCACCAACATTCACCTCTGACACGGTGGGTGAGCATAATAAAATAGGAGGCATTACTTTTGAAGTAGCTCTCATATCTACTATGCGTATGGCTGTTTGTTTTAAGTTTTGTACTTGTGAACAACATCCAGCTCATTTCAAAAGGGCTAAAAAAGATCCAACAGTGTGAACAGTACCCCCAGATTCCCAGCTATCAAGGAGGCAGGCAATGGCAGCTCATTAACATACATCTGATGTTTTTCTAGTGGTGATAATCCATCAACACAAACATTTTATTAGTAACTTCTGCCAAGCTCCTATGCATTGATAAAGTTTAAAAAAAAAAAAGCGATATGCTATGCTATAGAAGAATAAGAAGCAATTTTAAAACAAACTGACAAGGGTTATGGTGCTAAAAGCTTCACTGACTTTCACAATAAGATTTTTTTGACGTAAATTATGTTGCCACAGAAACCAGCATTCATACAGTCTGAGAGCATTTTCTGTAGAATTCATGTAACCTTGAGTTTAATCAACAATTATGCATTAATTTAAAAGCAGAGAAATAAAAAAATACTCTGCCACTTGCTGAGAGTTAAGAATTGCACAGCTGCAGAAAAGAACTGCTCTTCTTCAACAGTGACCTCCACTGCTGTAAATGCTATTGGACTTACTGTCTTATTAACTTCACTGGAACTGCTCATAATTGCCAGCACAGATCCAGCAGTAAGAATTCAGAAGGCAAAGCTTTAAGATTAAGAGAATTTACAGATTTTATCCTCTCCTTGCGTTTGTGATGGAAAAAACTCTGAATATTGCTGTGGCACTTCAGAAATGATTGTTAATATGCTTTGGAGAGTAGGATGGGGAGATCACTCCAGGGAGTTTTCCCTCAATAGCTTCATATTCTCTTCTACGTCCTGTAATTTCCACCCCAGGGGAAGCTGGCAGAGATTGGTTCTACCTATGAAATTTCTGTAAGTGCCAAACTAAGTGCTATTAAATCCATGGAAGAGAAACTTGATGTTAAATTGGACACTTATGCTCTACGAATGGGAAAAATTAGAGGATAAAATGGAAATGCTCAAAGAAACTCATTCAGCTATGAATACTCAGTATGATTTTAAAAAATAAAATCTAAGGACTAATGTAATAAATCTTTCTGCTCTGTTAAAAATAGTGGTATTTCACATCATAAATTAGAGGCTATGGAAACTAATGTCAAAGCAGGTATTTTAGTAGTGTTTAGAATGTTTCCTTTTTTTATTTTCAAATGAAACAGTGATATTGAAGTTCATTTCTGAGTATTCCACTTCTACAGCACTGCAAGAAGTTCATCTGATTGCCAAGTCATTCAGAAATGAGAGCTGCCTTGTGAAGCAGTGCCTCTTCCAGCAGAGCACATTTTAATCCCATTGCTATTTCCTAAGTAAAAAACTTAATCTTAACTCAAAAGGGAATATAATTTCTATTTTATAATTGATTAAAAATGCATAATACAAATGTTTCCATTGAAACCTAAACCATTTTGAAGCCTTCTCAAATATGTTCCTTTCAGGGAAAAGATAGATTTCATGTTCACATTTATTTTCTGATATAAAAGTACTTCTTTTCACATAAACAATTTAAATGTAAATTGATGCTTTTACAATAGAAAGTGTATTGATAGATATGTTTTCTAATCTTGCAAAACCAGAAGTACCCTGGAAAACATCTTTTCAACGTCCAAGTGGGATAGAAGAGTGAGAGTTGTAATGATCAATTACTGAATTCAAGTCCTTAATGAAGACATAACTCTTCCTACAACCAAACTCAGGAGCGTTCATCCTTCCATTGCTGTGGTAGTTCTAGACTGCACAATTATCTTACAAGTGAGGTAAATTATGTTCTTTTTCTGATAAAAAGGATAGATGATAGAAGTGAACATAAACTATAGAAATCAAATGTCACCCACAGGACATTCTTCTAAATTCTCTCCTGAGATTTATGTCTACAGATTTTGCTGTCATTCAGTGTAATTTAAAAATTATGCTCCCGTCGTAGTGGAAATAAACATTACAGAACTTCCAGGAAACAGTCACTCTGTGAAAGAGCCAGAATTCCCTAGCTGGTATTACTTAGGTGATATCTTACGTTTGCAGTTTGTGAAAAATAGGCAAAAGGAACAGTAAAAGATTGGTTAGGTAACACAGTATCTTCTACACCTCCTACATTTATGAGTTGGATTTCCCCTCCTCTCCATGATCATACACTCAACAAAACTTCACAGAATACTTAGAGATGAGATTTCTCAGAAACTGCATGAAATATTATTTCAATCATTTATTGAAATGTCAGTTGTATTATTTTAGTTTAAGTCAGACTAGGCAATGTTAATGATCTATTCTAACACCAACAATTATTCTGTCTATTGATAATGTTAAAAGTGTTGTTATAGCTTTTTAAAAGCACTGTCACTCCCATTTCACTAATATCCTGTAGTTCTTACAAGAAAGCCTAAATAGCTTTCTCATTACAAGAAAGCAGCAAGGCTAGATTGTTAGCTACAAAGAGCTTATCATGAAGAGCTTGTGAAATTCTCCCTAAATCTAATGATCCCATTCCTATCAATCTCTTCCTCATATGAAAATATTCCTAAAATCCTGAGTTGCCATCACCTTTTCCTACCCCTATACTTCCTTTTTGTTGAAATAATCTGTAGGAAAACATTTAGAATCATGTAGAAATTCCTAATTAATGTAACTTCTTTTAACAACGTTGTTTCCTCCTTTATACATTTGAGAAATTCTCTCTCCTATCACCCATGTACTAGCTTCAGTTTAACAAACATGCCTGTTTTAATGTGTTTGGCTAGCTTAAATTTATTTTGAGGGATTAGTACTATATTCTACTAATATGAAAAAATCTCATTGAAGTTATCAAAATATCTATTTTGAAATATTATATCAAAATATATGTAGAAGATAGATTTTTAAAGAAAGAAAGTCTAGATTATAAGTTACCCCCTCCTGACACACACACAAAATTTAAAAAAAAAAGCAATTTGTTTACAAGTAGAAAAATAGACACGTTAAAGCAAAGAGATATATTTGAATTTGGCCTTTTGCAACAAGAAAAGCTTCAAAAATTATGACTCGTGGTTTGGATAACATGTTTTGATACTTAAAAGGGTAATCAAATGTCTATAGAATTTCTTTAAATACTTAGTAGCTTTAATGGAGTTTGGGAAAAGGCAAACCTTGAAATGATTTTCTTCTTTTTCACATACTCCCATCCTTAATCCTCACAGAAGTAGCCAGTCTGTCCATCAAGATCAATTGGAATATCAGCCTAAACAGTACCTCACAAAAGTAGCAGAGAAGGTAAAAGAAGTGCTATTTATATCCTTTTATTCCCAAATTATTTTTTAAAAATCAGTATAATCACTTAACTCTCAGTTTATGTTTCCAGTCAGCAATGCTTATTAAAGAAAAAGATGAAGTATAAAATCTAACTCAGATCTTTTGCAAATGAGGAGGAAAAGAAATCTTATTGACCTCAGAGAAACAGTGTACTTGGACCACACAAAAAGACATGTATATTTTTATGGGGGGGAAAAAAAAAAAAAAAGTGGGCACTTATTTGATTCTCTGGAAAAAAAAAAAAAAGATCCATTGTCTATCTAAAACAGAAGAACTCATATATTTGAAATCCTAAATTATAGGTGAAATACTCAGGCTGAACTTTCCACTCATAACCGTACTGGTGGGATACGGTTCTCTATCTTATTTATTTATTCAGAGATTCTTTCCTTAAGCTATAGCCAGGGTTACTTCTACTATGTCATCTAGTCAGTTTCTAGCAGAAAAACAAACCTCTGCATTCACTCAATCACTTAGCAAATAGCTTTATTTTCATCTACACAAATTGCACAACTAAAAGAAATACTGCCATTCAAAATACGTTTGAATAAAAACTATCAGAATATTTAAAGAACATTCTATCAGTACATGTAATCAGTATAAACAGCATATAATTACATCATTATTTTCCAAGGATGAACAAGTGAATGTAATCAAGATAGCATTTAGCAGCACTCACTATAATTGTCTATGTCTAAACCAAGTGCCTTAAGGCTCTTAAACTAAAGTTTAATGATACCTTAGTTTACAACAGACCTTATATCATTCACAAAGACAATTGTGATGTCTTAGCTACCAGACAATAACCTGTTTGAAGCAACAACAAAGCTGCATGTGTTCCTTTTCTTAAATTAGAATCTAAAATAATCACCTGATCCTAATCAGGGAATGAGCCTGGAGGCTTCTAGAAATCCTGCTACGGACCTCTCTGCATTCTTAAGTGTATAAATACATTTCAAAATCTGATTATAAGAGGCTGTCTGAAGCTTAGTATCCTCATGTGAACTTACTGTGGTAAGTTTTCAAACAGATAGACTAGTAATGAAAGTAGAATAATTCTAAAAAAAACAAGAACTTGCAAAGCCAAACCTATAAGAATCCTAAAAAGTCTACAGACATTACTTTTAAAATCCTTCTATCACCTATAGGCAATATCTGCATAGAAAAACATGACGCTTCCTGTATGTGACTTCAGCAGTTATAGAAAGACATAGAAAGACAGATCCCAAACCCTCTGTAGGCACAGACTGACAACTTTACCTGCATACTGGTGGAATACATCACAGATTTGGGTAACTTTATTAAAAACAATCTTGATTTGCTATGGAGATACTTTGAGGCAAGCAAATAACACTCTCATTTTGGAAACGAGTGGAATTCGTAGCACAGAAGATTTCACAGTTAGGTAAGAAATTTCATGGTTAAGTAAAGCTCACTCTTAGAAAATGGTTCTGAAGGCAGTCATGACAAGGATCACTCAACACAACTAACCACAATAAAGGCCAGTACAACTTTTCTTCCTACAAAGGGCTCAGTCGACACAGACATTTGATTCCAAAGATCTTTTCTGTTACATCTCAATGAACCCAGCTCACAGCTGGAATTTCCTATTCCTGCCAGTAAGCTTGTTTATCTTCCCCACAACTTAATCTTTCTTGTTTCAGTCATCTTAATAACACTGGATGGCTCTAAGGTTCTTCTTTTTATTAGAACTACTTTCCTATTAAGAATGAAAAAATTAAGGTCATTTGACCATAAATTATCGATTTTTGCTATTCCTTACAGGCAAAATGGTGTTACTCTATTTGACTGCTAGGAATCAGATTCTAAAAACTCAGAGCAAATAAAAATTGGAGTGCCAAGAACCTTGGTTTGCTAACAAATACATCCAACTGCCCCAAAAGAGGGAGAGGAAATCCCAAGTACCATTAACCATTCTGTGACTATTTGGGGTAAGAGCATCTGAGTTACTTCAGGTCCTCAGGTAATTTTTTAGCAGTTTTAAACTGTTTTCAAAATATCTATTTATTTTACATTTCAATTATAAAATGGATATTGATTTTATAGATAAATTTTTCTCATTCAGCTCAAAAACTGATGACTCTACTTTGTATTTAATCATCGTGAAGTTGTGCTCTAGCAGGAACATTTCTATGAAAACTTTTCAAGGTTTCAAGTATCAGAAAATTCTAAAGGAAATAATGCCTATCTGAAAAACCTCTACTGCATGATTCAGTTGATTACAACCTGTACAACCATATAAAAAAAAATATTTAAAGAGTAGCAGTAATGATTCTAGGGTATTAGAAAGCTTTACAGTAAGAGGCTTAAACAGTTCAACCCGTTTGGTTTATCAGAAACAACTGAATGGTGCCCAGAACAAGATACATAGCCACATAGGCAGAAAACCCACAGTGTAAAGTCTGTACAAGTCATAAAGAGAAAGGAGAGTGATGAAAAAAAGGGAAGCTAAAATAAGCACAGAGAGAATTAGCCACTGCAAAAGTTTATCACTAGCAGTTGTGGATTACCATCTGTCAAGACCTGAACGCCTGTTGGAATCGTATGATTCTGGCAACAAAACCAATGTATACAATTCTGGCAATACAAAGAGATATTATAGATGAAATTATATGCTACATGTGATTTGACAATCTGAAAGTGCCCTTGTGGCCTAAAAACGTATACTGTACTCTTCTATCCAAACTGCAGAAATATTTAAACTGTACTGAGAAAAATGAACAAATTTAAAGGATTCATGATGAAAAGCATTCCAGAGGAATGTTTTCCCAGCTCAATCCTCCACAACTCCATTATTTCTTGATAGAAAGCAAGGGAGGAACCCAGCAGTAACTTAAGGTGCTTGTCAAAAGATATTCATGCTTTGAAAAATGGGCAAATAGTAAGAGTAATAAAATAAAAACACGTTTTGTCCACATTTGAGGACTTATAATACTGCTGTGTGAATGAAGAAAGCGAGGCATAAGTTTTTCATCTCTTACTTTCTGTTCACAGAGCAACTGAGAAGTAAAACATGCAAACATCATAACCTTAGTCTACAATGTAAAACCTTCTGGCAGAAGATCAAAGAAGACAGAACATAAAAGCTCCAGATAAGGCTTGAAACTATAAAGCTTGAACCAAAGGCGTGAGAATTGACAAGTCTGTTTGTAGAAGAAATATCTTTAATAACAAGCATTGCTTCCATGGAAACAAGGCCTCCAGTCTGATTTGGATCCAGGAGTGACAAAGGAGAATAGATATTCAAGGTACTGCAATTGTCTTTAGAAGCTAAAATACCACGATCTTCATAAGTACCCTTTTTTTTTTTCTTTTAAGAGAAGAAGAAAAAAATATTATAGTGTACTTTTCATTGTAGTCTCTGAATTGAATCTTGCAGGGAAATCAGGCATTTCACTAATAATGTATGAAAAAAAAAAACACAAGAATTTTCTAAATTAGCTATTAAGAATATAAAACTTTCTGAAGGTTATTGGAGTGTAGAACCACACATAGGCCACCGCATTAAAAAGAGAACTTGCAGAAAATGCTCAAAAGCAAAGGCCATGTAAAGAAGGCATATCTCCCCTCCCTGACATCTGTCACCTAACAGCTGTCCCTCTAATAGCTCATACAAATAATTCTCTGCTCAGCAAGAGCTCTTGACCTGATCTGATGGATTTGTAGGATCATGTCTGGGCAAACTATTCCAGCACCCAAGCCCCAGCTGGTATACATATCAGCTTCAATGTTTCAGGATGACATCATTTTTTCTTAAAGAAGTTCTATTTTTCTTTCAATATTAAAAAATATTAAGCATCACAATTGTTCTAAGTACTTCTCACTCCAAAACAGCTTATAAATTCTGTTTCTTTATTCTTGTCCATCTTTTTTCCTAATGTGGGTAATTTAGTTCAACCACTGTGATAATTTCATTTATTTTGGTGATAAGATCAGTATCTGCTCAATGCTGATGAATCTTAAAATTGGTAACACTATGTTAATAAGGAGATAAAATACTATTTGACTAAAATCTTTTCTCACACTTTTAGTTCGCATACTCCAACCAATAATTTAAGCTACCCTTATCCTGCCATTTTCCCTTACCTATAAGGCAGTGTGAGTTAATCATCCCTAAAACAAATACCTTTTACTTCAAATTATGGAAATAAATCTTTAAAACTTCATGCTGATGTGAATTTAAATTAGGCAGTATTTATAGCTGAAGCCCTAGTAATTTTCCTTATCCACTCAGTCTGATTCTGGGCAGGAATTCCCAGCTCACTGGCTTCCATTAATCCAGGTTCCCACTCTGCAAACATAACAGCTCTGTGGTTCTGACACTTGTGTCTAGGAGGAAAATGCAATATCAAGACATTATGTTGTTGTGATCTTTCTGCATTATTAATCCAGAGTACTAGCATTTAAAGGACATTTTTATTATTATTATTTGAGCATGAAAAAAAAAAAAAACTAAATTAGAAAGACAAACGCAGCAGATAAGCAGATTATAACATTCATGTAAGTTATACAGCCCAATCTTCTTTTATGTCCAAACTCCAGATGAATGAGTTCACTGTTGGAAGGGTTTAGGAAGAAGGAAGCTACTAGATCTTGTACTTTGAACCTCTTCTATCTCCCTCACAGCACCGTTGCTCCCCTTTGTACCTTTGCACTCACTTGAATGGAGGAGGAAATGGAAAAGGGAAACAATAATTCCCTGGAATATAGCAATTAACTTTGAACTGAGAGCTCTAAAGTGGAACCCACTGATGCATTCTATTGAAACTACGCCACAAAGGCAGCTTTGTGGGAGATGTAGTAAGTTTCATGCAAAGATAATATGAAACTGTTACTTCATTTTGCAAAATTGGTCTTGAGGAGTCAAAACCAGGCCACTGGGTCTGTTGCCCCATCATCAAAGTGGTCATGCAGCTCAGAGTTCACAGGTCACCTGCTCTGACCACATCATTCCAAACCTCCAGAACTACAACTCTTGGTTCACTCACAACAAAACTCAATAGCAGTGCCTGTCACGTTTCAGATAATTATTTATACTTTCACATAAATCTTGAGCAAATAATGCACTAAATGTATCAGTAACACCTCCCACTATGCTACCACAAGCCTGGAAAGATATTTCAGAGCGTAAGTGAAAGACAGGTTTTACATTAGCAGATTTTCAGATATTATTTAAAAATACTCTAAAACCTTGAAAAATGTGCTACTTGCACCTCAAAAGAAAAAGTGCTACAACAATGCATTTTCTATTGCCATTTTCTCATACTCCACGAATGAACAAAATGCCTTTTTCTGGCAGTCTGCATACAGAGATGAGCCATTCTTGGCAACAGGCACCAGAACACCTTCCACTACACAATCTCAACAATTTAATTGAATAAACCTTTATTGATTGGGCTTATTCAGTGACTATTTGAACATGTTAAAAGCTTAAAAAATAGATAACTATTTTAACTACAGACTATCTAGAGAGAAATGTTAGCTCTATAGAGCAGCCCACTCCCCAGTCAGGGTCATATGGGGGTGATAAGTAATCTGTACAATTAGTTTGCATACCATGCTGAGCAACCACATACTACTAGTACACATTTAGGATTTAGTCAGCCTAGTGATCAGAGAGATGGATATGTTGGGTTCAAGACTTCCAAACCAAAATAGCACCAGTACCTGCTAGAGCAAACTGGCCATTTTAACAGAAATGGTGGTCAGGCCAGTATGTGGCTGAGAGGGAAGGATCTAAAGCAGCGTGTGAAGGTAAAGGCTTTAATGAAACATACTGGTCATGGATTTGCTTTTCAAACCTCAGGAAAAATAAATGAATGGATGAAACAATCAGTTTGGTGGCTTTGTATTGGTACCAGACTGTATTTAAATTGCTGACAATTAGTCAACAGTTCATTTCATTCACAATGCTAACACATAAAAAGCAACTGCGTAGATACTTCCTCTGCTTGGTACTGTGTTGTTACTGGATTCTCTCTCAGCAATGTATGGGTCCTGTTACCAGAAATCAGCAAAGTTTCACAGCTATACTGTTTTGGCTTCTCACTAAATTTCCTTAAAGTAGTTAAAATCCTAATATCAACCACTCAACAAAGTCACAGTTAATAGCTGGGCTGAAGAAGGTATGTTTTTATAATAAATAAATAAATAAATAAAAATCTGAGCATCATCTTCTTGAGATCACAAATACAACATGTAGACCAAAAAATTCTATTGAAAGCTCTCTTTGAATAAGGCTGGCTGGTGTTATAAATAGACATTTATACAAATATTTAATTACGTAATTAAAAAACAAAGCGTGTTACTCCCTAGAAATTGAGTGCACATTTTCCTGTGGCCATTCCTAAACCCTCTGAGAGCATAAGAAAAGGCTCATGCATAAGTCATAGAAGAAAAGCAGAGGAGGAGGAAGACTGTTCTGAACAGCTTCCTCTTCCGTGTCCTTTTTCATGGTTTTTGGAGATCTGGATATGCTGATTTTTCTGATTCCATACAGATTCTTATTCTTGTTTCAATTAATATTAAAACACAAAGACAAGTCAGCTGACATAAATTCCCAGATTCATAAACAATACTGAGAATGTTTTGATCAAATTACTGTTCTGAAAGCATCCCCTACAAAAGCCAGAATCATAGTTGGCCAGATAAATAACTCTTTCAGCATGAAAGAGTGGCATGAAAAAAAATAGTCTAGTTTATAAATTAAAATAATATGTCTCCAGAGTTATTTAAATTGGACTTTTTTCTCCATAGCAAAACCATGCTGAGGAACAAGCCTCCTAAGAACAACACATTCCCCGAAGTCCCAATACTCTCCAAATCTTCCATCTGCTACACTGAATAGACTTTTGCTTAGTGTTCATTTTAATTTCTTCATGATGCCTGTCATTCTGACACTTGAAATAACACAAAAGATAGCCTGCAGAGCTAACTCCAGTAAATTCCTATTGTGATGGAATAGATTCTCTATTATTATTTCTTTTGTGTTACTGCTGTTCTTAATTATTTCATCAGTTTAAGAACGAAAGGCTGTGATTAAGCAGAATGGATGCCATTAATTTTTACTCTATGTAAGGAAAAAAAATAAATCAGTAAACTATGTTTGGTGCTGTTGTCCCATCACAATCTTAAGGGACATAAGCACCAATAGTACTCTAACATTAAAAAATATCCACAAATGTATCCATATATCCATACTGGCATTTTGAAAAAACAAACTCCATCCCTATGGCATCAGATGACTCAGCTTTCACATAGGTATTTGTTGTTCCAACCTGCAAACATAAAGCTCCTTTAGATTAAAAATTACTTTGGGAAGAGTTGCCACAACTGCATGACATATCAGAACCTACTGCAAACTTCTGTACTTTGAAAGCTATCCCACATTTTCTAGTAGAAGCTGTGAATGTCAAGTGGCACAGGTGAAGATACTAGAAGGTTATAAAGCTGTTAGATGTGCCAATATTTCTTACTGATTGACTTGTTGTAGACCTCCTATAATCTAGGTTCGTAAGAGATGAGTAGAAATCTGTCAGTCTTCTGTGGCTCTGGATCAACAGTTTGATGCCCTATTGTCCCTGCTAATGTTATTGTAAGGGCATTTGAAAAATTTGCTGGCTGTTTTGAGCTGTGAATCAGCGAGTGAATGCAAAGATTCTGTCACCATGTGTTAAATACAATGACATCAAATTAAAATTTAAGCTTCTACTCATTCTCCAAAGAAGTCATGCAAGACATTTCAACTTAGCCGGTATTTGGTACATATTCACTGCCAACCAACACAATTCTCATTCCTGTATGCCTAAATCATGCCCTCTGAAAAGTTGGCATGAAGGGATGACGAAGGAGGAAATATTGGCTGTCACTCAATTCACACTAAATTGCTAGTTTCCCTCATTTCTTTAAAAATCAATAGACTAAATACAGCTGTGATGTTGAAGTGACAGACTTGGGGCAGGTGGGTCTGCCACATCCACAGAGCAGGAGGAGCTGCTACTGAGCTGATACACACACTACTACTGTGGAACTCTCTAAGAAAAGAAGTCTATCAAGGGTGATTCCTTTACATTTTCTTAGTTTTTCCTGCTGAATTTTAGTGAGTTATCCAATTTTTCCACTCTTTGCAAGACTCAGTTCCCAACTGGCAGAGTTCTGTAAAAGCCTGGAAAGACCATACCAATTTACTTGCCTGAGTAATGAGGAGCTGTCTGCTACACCTATCATGGCAAACCAATGTTTAAAATCACTCACTGCTTACCATTTCCATTCTTACCTGATCAGAAAAGTATTATTTTGAGGCTCATTCTATTGCTAAATTCATGAATAAAGGCCATTTTAGGGTTGAGTTTTAAGTATTCAAAAAAATTGAACTCCTAATAAAAATGCATGCTATGTGAATGGTTTCGGCACTCCTGCTTGCAAAGCAGCAAATAGCCACCATACCTATTCCTCAGCAAACAGCTGAGAATATCAGCTATTCTGGCTGTTTCACTCAGAAGCAACCTGCCTTTTCTAATCTACTCTGGAAGGCAGCTAAAACTGAAAAGTTACTCATTTAAGTGTTAATTTTGCCATCTAAAAGTTCAGCATAGCTCCCTAGCATATTTTAAAATATGTTGCTAAAAATAAGGATTCTCTCTTAGTTATCATGTATTCTGGCTTTCCTAAATAACAACATTTTAATTTATTTAATTTCTTGTTTAAAATAACACCTGTAAGATTTTTCCAAGGAGAACGCAGACAATAATTAAGTCAGAATCTCTCAACACTTCACATAAACCAACATCTGTCAGATCTCATCAGAAAAAAATAGGCCTGGGAAAAGCTAGACAAATAAAAACAGTAAATCAGACAATAAACTCTTAGTGGATGCCATCTGGAATATCAACCCTTATTCTTGTATCTATGTGCCTGGTGCTCAAACTATTTCATGAATGATTACAATCAAAGGCTTTGGGAAAGCAAACAACAGACAACCAAAACAACAGCATTGGACTGCTACCTCCAATGACTTTGATCAAAACTGACAATGGACAAAAAGAAGAAGAAGAAAAATGGCCTGTTGTTTTAGGTAAAGCAGCTGTAGAAGTACTAAACATAGAAACATTTTCTCCTTTACTTTGAAATTCCATCAGCAGTCATTTATTCCCATTCAAAATACCTGACTATTGATACACATTTAAACACAAATATATACTATCTGTGCAATGAATCATAGAATCACAAAAGTTGGAAAAGACCTCTGTAGCAATTGGACAGATCAATATGATAAGAAAGGCATTACAACACAGGTGTGATGATGGAAGAAGTGACACAACAGAAAGATGCTATAAAGGAGGGGAAGAAGATTGCTCACCTGTGCCAGAAGATTCTAGATTCACAGGGGAAAACTTCACCAAGAACAGATCTCCAGGAAAAGAACCTTCCCCAGTTGCACTCAGTCTTTAAATGAGGTCTAAGAGAGGTGCTGCCAGGGTCCACCCCTTCTGGTCACACACCTGAATTGTCTTCACCTGTGCTCCCAGGGCTGACCAGGTTCTTTCCCCACATGCTCAGTCAGTGGCTCAGGCCGTGACTTAGCAGTTTCCATACAGACTTCAGAGGCCATGATTCCCCCAGCACCCTGGGCAGCCCATTCCAGCACCTGACCACTCTCTCAGAGAAGTAGTATTTCCTAATGTCCAGCCTGAATCTTCCCTGGTGCAACTTGAGGCCATTCCCTCTAGTCCTATTGATAGTTACACAACACAGGAGGAGAGGCTGACTCCCACCTCTCCACAACGTTCCTTCAGGGAATTATAAAGAGCGATGAGGTCTCCTCTGAGCCTCCTCTTCCTCAGGCTAAACAATCCCAGCTCCCTCAGCTGCTCCTCATAAGGCTCCAGATCCTTCATCAGCTTTGTTGCCCTTCTCTGGACATGCTCTGGGGCCTCAACATCTTTCTTGTAGTGAGAGGCCCAAAACTGAGCACAGTACTCAAAGTGTAGCCTCACCAGAGCTGATTACAGAGATGATTACTTCCCTGCTCCTGCTGGCTGTACTATTTCTGATACACGCCAGGATGCCTTTGGCCTTCTTGACCACTTGGGCACACTGCTGGCTCATGTTCAGCCGAGCATTGACCAATATCCCCAGGTCTGTTTCCTCTACATGGTCTCCCAGTCACATGAAAATACAATCCAGGCTGCCATGAAAAATTACTTGTTTTAATATAGCACCAGTTATGCTTTTCTATGCGGTGTGAAGGTTTCCTTGTGCTGCCAGTCATTTACCCATATAAAAATTTGGAAAGTGACTTGATAGCTATAAAATCATCTATGCTGAAGAGCTACTTACGGTGATGTACTAGAAACAGATTTTTTTAATGTAGGCTCTAACTGCATAATAAAAGCATTAAAACCATTCATCACATTTTCCTATTTTTATTTGCACTGTTGTAAACAGAGCATTAAACTCATGATAAAATCTAAGAATAGCATTTCATATGCAGTAAAAGAAAGGCATCCTATCTAAGGAAGAGAGCAAGTTGCAGAACTGCGCAAGATAGTTTTCAACAGAGCTTAAAAGTTGTCCAGAAGTTACACATCTATGCTTTGCGTGATATAGACCATGTCTGTGATGAGGCAAGTTGTATGTTCAGCAAAATAGACACCTCCCAGAGCAGAGCTAAGGGCACCAGCGCCCACCCAAACTCATCTCTTCTGTCACTGACATTAAACATTTCACTCCTTACCATCATGTTCTTCCAAGCTAAAATACATGTGAGGCTCCACATGATGATATGAGCTATATCAATTTTCCTTTCCAAACATACAGATGAATAAAATTTCTGAATACACCTTAGGGCTAAGAGTAACATGATGCCAATGACAGCATTAAAAACAAGAATGGTGTAACTCCCCACTTCAGCATTCATCACAATGTTTTATTCACACCATTCATTCCACATCATATGCTGACAGTTTCAAAAAAGTGTACTTCAGGGGTAGGCAAATACTTTCCTCAGAGAAATCACTTTTTCTTTTAAGTCTCAGTTTTACTTTTTTTTTGCAAAGAAAAATAGGGGAGATAAATATTATCTGTTTTTCTCCCTGGGTAGTTTATGAGAATTCTATCAATATTTGTAGTTTTGAACTTATCAGGATTCTTTGAATAAAAGCAACTTTATTCTAGCATGACAGGTGGTTTATATATGTAATGCATGAGATATGTTGCCATTATAATCTTGAACAAAGAAGAACAGTTTTTGATCTTGTTTACATGGCTGTATACTAGAAGTAACACTTTGCTGAAGGCAGTGAACTTACTCTGACCTACACTGATGGAACAGAGAATGGAATTGCACTCATCCTACTCCTTGCTCATTTCATCTGCCTTTCCAACAGTTCTCCATTATCTCTGCATCCATCTTCCTAACACATTTGACAAAAAAAAAGCCACTAAAGAGTTATGCAAGTGATGTGAATATCCAAATATCATTGACATCTAATTCTTCCTATTTTTTTTTTTTTAATCAAACTGCCTTTCCTTATGGAGTGCTGTCCTATCTAAATCTTATGTCTGGCGTGAAAGAAGAACAGCAAGTTGAGCAGATAAAGGAAATATTATGGGCAGAGGTACACATATTCATTTATTATAAAGAAATGTTTAGCTAAGATACGTTCACATAGGAAATACCACTCCTGTCAGAATAGCTCCTCTGAAGTTAAAAATAATCCTACACATATGTGAACCATATCTAGAGAATGTAGGCGAAAACAGACATGGGAAGAGATACAAATAATGAAGGAAAAGTCAAACAGTGTGTGGTTTGCCATGAAGCAAATGCATGTTTGCATCCATTTCCCATGCAGAAGAGCCCCATTAAGTAACCATGCACCTCTCTGCACAGGCAGCATATGCATTTTCAGCCAATGTAAGCCAAAGCAATTGCTCTAGAGACTGTCATTCCACGTATGTCCCAGAAGAGCTCTAAAGGTGATCTTCATCGTTAATGGGTTTGAATGAAAGGAAGTCAACAGGCTGGAGATTACAGCAGTCAGCCCTGAAACTGCAAAATCCTTTATTTAGTTTTCAACAGGATCATTTTTGCCCTGCTGATTCTGATTTCTTTTAGAGTTCTTGAATGCATCATACCATTGGTCCATTGACTATGGCTATAAATTTTTGTTTTTATCGTCCAAGCTGACAGAAGTATTTTCTCTTTTAAATCCAAAATATCTCTGCATCTTTGGAGAACTGATTTACAGCTATCCACATAGGGACAAAAACTAATGATAAAAATTACTCAAATAGAAACAGCAATGGATTTCTATAATAAAAAGTGATCTATAACTACAACACATCAATAAGATCAGAAAAACAGAAGGTTATTTTAATGAATTTACATCAGCAATTCCGGAGTTCTCCTCTATATCATCTTTCTTGTAAGCCATACTCATCAGTTTATACACACAAAGTGGCTATTGATCTCTCTATGAAAAGTGTGCTTAAATAGGATTTTTAGTAAAAAACATGGAAGCTTTGTCAGATCCAAGCTGCCAAAATAGATAAAATTACTGCACCGCATTCCATGCATATATATGCTTCATGTGTTTTAGTACCAGCTGTTGCTATCTGAAGTGTAAACATTCTTATCAGAGTAAAGAAGCAAGCTGCAATGACTTTCAGGCACAGAAAGAAAATAGTTTTCCTAAAATATGCGCTATGTTCTTTCACATTAGTTTGGGATGCAGTGGTTATAATCCACAAGGATGGTGATGTGCAATTCAATTAACACCCCAGAAAACTCACATAGATCATCTCAAGAAGGAATCATCAGATTTTTCTTATGAGTTAAAAACAAGTGAAGAGAAAAACAACAACGAAACCTTAACTGAACCATTCACTGAAAAAAATAGAGTTGCTTTGGATGAAAAATTGAGACATTCCATGTTCAAACACTGGAATCTAGAAAATTGCACCTGTACTTCTGTATCTCTTCCCTTCCAAGTCTTGCTGGGGCAACAAAAATTAAGCAGTTTATAGAAGTTTCCTGTGCGGCTTTAATCATCTAGAACTTTTGACCCCGTTTAAGCCCCAAACCTACTAAGTTCTGGAAAAATATAAATAGATAGGAAACACAAATTATACCCTAAATAGAAAAAAAAAAAAAAAAAACTCTAAAGCACATGGTCAGTAGGCCAAAATCAACCCCCAGTTAAGATTACTTACTTCAGAATTACACAGCTATCACTGAAGTGCATGATTATTCAACTTTTACTAATTATTTCAAAATTCTTGTAGCTTTTCTTGTGCTGCAGTGCAGCTCCATTTGGCCACCTTTTGTTCTAACAAAGGACTTCACATATGAAAGCAGCTTAATCCTCTTCAAGTTGTTTGCTGTGCAGGACCTAGTGGGGTGTTAACTAAGCAGACACTGTGAAAAGTTTCCAGTAAATACCAAGAACCAGAAATTCCTGGGTGAAATTTTATGTAGCACCCAACATGGCACTCAGAAGCATAAACTCAGGGCACAAGGCGAGTACAACTGGGACTAAGCACCAATCCTAAGCACCATTTAGGAACAACCTTTCCTAATTTTGAATACAGCTCACTCCTCTGGACATTGAGATATAGATAGGAAAACAGAGACTGTTCCTACTGATTAGTTATGGAGACACATATGAGACCAAGGGAAACAGCAATGAGTGTTTTATTAAGATTGTGTAAACAGAAGGAGTGTTCAACATCTCAGGAAGCATCAGTTTTCACCTTATTTTTAATGCACTGTCAACATAAGGGAATCTCACACTTAATAATGAACTAATTTAATTTTAGAAAAGAAATAAAACTCCCTCCCACCCTATTGATAACAATACTGTCTAGCCCTGCCAACAGCCTTTATCCATTCCAGAGTTAGTGTATATTTTAAACTACCCTCTGGTATACCACAAATGTATTTGGATTATGACGGTTTAATTCACAATTTGTGAAGGTAGACATTAAGACTTCTTCATTACTGGCCCAGGTGCAGGGGTACTCAGCTGCAAGTCTTAGTTGTTGGTGAGGAGAGACAAGAACAAAATGCAGCTGAACATTTGCCGTGTACTTTTGCTATTGCTTAGAATAAAGGAGGTAGAAGAAACTCAAGGATGATGTACGTCACTACTGAGCTTGCAGACCTGAAAGAGTGCTGGAGTCTTCAAACCATTAGCTACCACATTATCACCTTTGTTAACGTTTGATTTAAAATACTATTTCATACTATGCACATAAAGCCCAACATTACACTGGGCTATAGTGAAGAGCAGAACATATTCTGACCAGGACTAGAAGCAACTCTGAGGACTCATATATACACCTTTCCAATAGCTGAGCCTCTAGTCCCAATGGGAAATTGGATCTCATTATTATAATATTATTATGCATAGAAAAAGTTCCACTATGCAATTTAAAGGATTTAAAACATTTATTATGTAGCTCCTGGAACTGTGAGTCAATGAAAATAAGCATAATTCTGATCTTTTCAGGCAAAAAGAATATTAGGGTTTTTGTTTTTTTTTTTTTCCTACACCCTTGAAAATCAAATTGAAGGAAATAAAACCAAAAAGTATTATTATATGTCACAAATTATTCAAAATATAGCTGTTCTCTAAAAAGCTGCACAAAATGCAATTCTGCAAATCATACTGCTGGGAGTGTGAAATATTAGTAAAATGCAAAAATTCTTCTCTCTTTTGTTCTACCCAAGAGAGCTAGTGGGAGGGCTGCATGCATACATATATTTCATGGCAGATCTATGACTATAAACCTGAATATAATTGCTCTATTAATTATTATTTGCCATAAAGTGAAAGGGATCTTAAATTGATTTTCTTTCTTAAAAAAAAAACCAACATATTAATGTTTAATTATCTTACCATTGACTGTTGTTTTCTCAAGTCAAATTTTCATTAGAAAAAAAATGCATGTGCAAAAGCCTTCTTGAAGCACAGTCAAACCCCTTGCATAGTTTTGTGCTAATTACCGATGCTTCTTTCATGATCAGTCTGGACTTTAATGACAAAAGAAGACAAGAGTGGAGTCTATTTGGCTTGAGCTAATTACTAACCGTTCCCCATTCAATTTATGCTCAGAGGAGTACAATAATCATGACACAGTGCATTAGCTCTGTCCCTGGCAGTATCTGCCATGCTGACTGCTAATTGACAGGGCAGACTCTGGTCAGGAATAACAATCTTAAGCACGTCTGGTCAAGAGCAAGGCTCCATAGTCTTATCTTCTTTGCAGTGGCAGAAAGAAAACCACTTTTACTTTTAGTGGAAATCTTTCTCCCTGTTGCAAACTCAAGGGCCTTTGCTCTCAGCAGCTTACAGATTTTATGATTAACATTTCAGCTGCATCTAGCAGCAAATAACAAATCAGGAATGAGAACCAATGAACATGCTAAAAATAGATCAACTCACCTGCAAATTATTTTTTCTTCAGTGTATATTTTGTAAAAATAAAGCTGCACCACTAACTCAGCTGTTTATATTGCACCCAGAACAGAGAGTCTCAAGCTAGTCACAGTATTAAGGCATCTAGTGCTATTATTCAGAATGATCTGAATTTGAAAAGGCTTTAGCGCACTTAACATTGCTTCAGGATATTTGTGATCTTGAAATTTAAGGGACTTATGATAAATCCTGTAAAAATAATTTCTTAAGATGTAATGAATAATGACGTTTTAAAGCCATTAGTCTATCTCTATCCCATACTTCCATCTCAAAATTGTGATACCACGCTCCAAATTAAAAGTACCCATACTATGACAGTCTAACACATCAAAAAAAAAAAAAGGTCTTCAAAAAGCCACCCAAAATCAGCTCATAAAATTCTTCCAGCCATGTGTGTCACATAGCAAACAACACATGATGGAACAACCAGGGGATCATGGCAGTCTAAGACTTTACAGTGATCTTTCCAGCTTTCACTGGTTGTCTCTCTGGTAATTCAGCCATAATCAAAGATATGCGATTCAGGAGAATTTGTGGAAGGGAACAGGATTTGTAGAAGATAAAAGTTAAGCACATACATAATTCCCACTGTCTTTATGTAGGTCCTTAAATGTTTTGAAGATTGGAGGAGATACTTCTGTGAGTATATTCTGCATGTATGGCTAAGGCATATGTATATGGAAGAATTTAACTTTAGAGGCACAGGATTAACATTAAAATACATTGCTGGTAACAGTGCTTTTTACTGTATCAGCAAAGAGAAAACAAAGTTAAACAGTTACTTACAAGGCAATTGTCCATGTGTGAAATTTCTCACCTTGGATCAGTTCACACCAAAGAAGGGGCAAAGAAACTCTGGTTTTAGCCAAGAGCTCAAAGAGAGAGTATTCAGCAAACCACCAAAGCACTACAAGCTCCCTTACACCAAAATGCTGAGCCTGCCATTTATGTCCACGAGGTTCACCTCTGAGCTTGTTTTATTTTGTAAGCTTTCATGTTTTAATTAGCAGCAGAAGTACAGTAGCCACTGACAGCTGTAAGATGAACGCTGTTCCTACTTTGCCACTTCAGTACTGTTTCCCACACATCAGACAGACACTGCCTGGAGGTGAGCTCCTGTTTGGCCACATAACGGCTAAGCATGCCTGAGACCCTCGTTGAAAATATTTAAATACAGTGGCTGCTTTTAGCATCATCATCTCTGAAATACTGCTAACCAATGCTGGGGGAGAAATAGGCAAGTTTGTGCAAAACTGTCCACCTTACTTCTACAGCTCCATCCAATCATTGTCATGGTCAATTCTCAATTCTGTGAGATTATTTAATGCACTGATTGGTCTAGATTAACACTGATTTGAGGCAAATGACAAAAATACTTTGATAGCAAAGTGAGTGCTGCTACTAAGCTAGTAGATCTTAAAAAAAAAACAAAACAAAAAAAAAAAAAAACCAAAAAAAAAACCACAACCCACATCTGCTCCCCTTCAGGTGTGGGGAAAAAATGTCTCAAGTCAGTATTTTGCCACATGCTAGCATCACAAAGCCATATCATGCAAGATTAGCCAAATTTCCAAAGATCAGCACATAAACTTTCCCGAAGCAGCAGGGAGAACAGCAAGAGCACCAGCTTCTGCAGTGTGACCCACAGCAAGGTACCTGACGGACCAGCAGTTTATCCTTCCTGAACACTCCCCACAGCCTGCTGTGCATTGAATATTACTCTTAAAGATACTTCAAAAATGCAGAGAAACAATTAAAAATGCATTTGTATAGAATAGCATCTGCTGTCATTTGCAGGCCTCAGGAGAACATTCACAGATCAGCATTTTATTTCTCAGTATCATTTTGCAATTTAGAGCAGGCGCTTTCTTCAGTTTAGAAATAATCTATTTCTGCCAGACTAAAAAGAACCATCACAAAAGGCAAGGGTTTACTTCATAAAATCGTTAGCTGTCTGGCCTCTGTAAAAGTGAAGTTGAGGGCCACCATCTTCCCAGGCAAAATGGTTGCTGCCCTATGTTCTACAAGTTTAAAAATAAAACAAAGATGTTACCAAATTGTTTAACTACGGCTCTCTAATGACTGTAGTCTCCAGTTATACAACATGGCCATGTATTTGGCATTACAGAAATTGAGGTGTCAGGAAAGCACTCACATAATTCACCATCATCTTCTTTTCTCTTATTTGTGAAAAAGCAATGGGAGATTTCTTCACACATGTAGTTTTGCATTTATGTTGACCAAAAGCTGGGCTCCTTTTCAGGTGGCATATCATTCTTTTGCTGAAAGAAGTGTGTAAAATGGCAAGCTCGTTCATTTGTAACTTTGAAGCAGAAACAGTTGACTGCTGTAGCTGCTTGCAGGTGTCATTTCCACAAGCTGCAGCAGCACACATCCCTGTAGATTTATCTTTTGAATGTGGTATCCCCTTGCTTGATGCAGCTGAACTCTGCAAGGCAGACCCATTGTATGGCTCTAGGTATAGCACAGCAGGGAGGTACATCATAACAAATGAATCATCAGAGCTCTTCGCTGAGACCTCCATTTTACTAATTTACATTTCAAAAGGAGCTACAGTTTGAAGTAGTAAAGAAATCATTTGCTTTGCTAGATAAGTGCTTTTCCAAGTAGTAAAAGCAATGCCAATTCTGAAAAGTGTTCTGATTATAATTTCTGTGTTAGGACAGGCATAAAAGATTTTTAGAGCCTCTCTGGTAAAAGCTGCCCAGTATTTTTTCAATCTTTGACCATTTAAATCTCTGATGGAACAGCAGGTCCATGTGCTCAGCTGCCTTGAATCCTTGGCAGAAACAAGGTATACTTCAAATATGGGCTTGTAGGCTGCAATACAGTTAATAGGCTGGAATAAAAACACCTCTGAGAGGCATTGTCAGAAGCAGCATGGCAAGAAAGGTTTAGGTAAATCCCGTCTCTTGAGAACCCTATCTGAAAGTTTTGGGGAACAATGCTGTCAGAGTTCCGCAATGTAGTCTGTCAGCAAGCTTCAGGGCAAAAGGAGGTGATGGCTGCTCCAGTCTATCGCTATTGAGTCACGTGTACAATACGTTTCTTATCTCTCACTGTATTTCTGCAAGACACAATGGTTAAAATTCTCAAGGGCCTATCACTGGTGCTAAAGAAAAATGGAGAAGGAAGCCACGCTTTCTCCCTTTTTCACACATTCCCCTTTCTTGGACACTGTGCACTCATACTTGGAATGACAGTGAAATGACATTTCTATGACAATCTTTCTTGAAATTTCTAGAAGGTTCTTCATATTTGAGCAGAACTACATGAGGATAATCACAGGTCCCAGCATGATAAGATTTTCCTTTTGCACTCCTCAGGATAACAGAGATTGTTAAGCCTGGTAAAACTGGTCTTCAAATATACCCAGTTTGGTATGATCACCAATGTGACACCATCACTGGAAAAACGCATAATAATAAACTTGCAATCTAGCACCAAAGCTCCTCTCAGGGGAAACAAAGATGCCAAGGATTACTATTACAGAGCACAGGAGAGCACTTCCTACCAAGTATCCGGCTTTTAGCCTGTTCCCTTGCTCTTATGAGAAAGCCTGTGATGAGAATAGGTAATTGCAAAATGAATTCATTACCATCATGCCAAGAGGGATACAAAATGAGGGTGGTAAAGTTTATACTGTTGCTAGTAAATGTTAAAGCCCCAGACTTGCTTTGTTCTTCAAACATTGTGCCTGCCAAAAATAAAATTTCTCATAACCATTCAGGTAATTATTGGACATTTTGGAGAAGAGAGACATGAGAACAAGTATTTTAAAAAGAAGAAAACAACCAACAAAACACAACATCAAAAAAACCCCAAATAATAAACAAATGAACAAAAAAGACCCACCAGACTGGCTGAGCAGTCTCCCTCTAGCTAGTTTGCTAACTAATTAGGAGAAAGAAAAATGCACATATCATATAAATTCAAATTCTGACATTCAGACATAAAGGAAAGCAATTCAAAGTAGACTGCCTCTATCTGAAGGTTATTCTATATCTTCAATCAAATTCATGCATGTGTATTCTTCCTCTTTTCACTGTTTACCTGGGACAAGTAACACTTTGTAATCACTTCACAAATACATATTTGCATATAATGAAGCAATTATGTACATCATTTAGAAGCTCTAATTGTAGTTACCAAATAATTCAAAATTAATTGCCTTGTAATTTGCAGGGTTTTGCTCTTCAGAGCCCTGAAAGCCCTAGATAATCTGAGACTGTACATTAGTAGAATGGAAAGCAATATTAAAATTTAAAATATTGAAAAAAATCCAGCAAAGTACATCTTTCATGAAAGCAACTCATATGGCTAGTAAATTTTACAAGGCATTCCAATATATAACGTTTAACCTACCTACTGAAATCTATCAAGAGAGCTTATTTCAATAGCTGAAAATTCCTTTAAGGTGTACCCAAGAACTTTCCCGAGAGACACGTCTCTGTAACACCACTGTTGCACTCACTTGGCAAATGCAGCACAGAATTCCACAATAAAGCAGCCCAAGTTCTGCATCCAAACACCTGTTCAGAGGTGGAGAAACCCTCCACATACAAAGCATCCTCTTGGGTGGCCTGACATGAAAGTTTGAGACATACAGCAAGATGAATCTCAACATTTGGTCACAACTCATTTGGAACTGGTCTGAGGCACAAGCCAGTGCCTTGAGAAAAGAGTTTTTACATGCTTCTTATTAAAAGAATACCAAAATAATCAATGTCCTGTTCTGATCTTTCCTATCAAGGCACAGCCCCTGTCTAAAGCAGTGAGCTTTAATACAATGAGGTGACAAGTTTATACCTCTGAATGCTCCTAGCTATTGCTGTTTCCTGGGAAACAATGACAAGCCCTCTCAGCACTCAGCAAGCACTCCTCTTGCACCCAAGCTTAATGTGTGTACAAAACCAAGTGCTGAATTAGCCCTTAGTAAATGGCTTATCCACTTCAGTTTTTCCCTTCACTTTAAAATGCATTTAAAGACTCATTGACTGCTTCCTTTGCATCTGTTTCATATGGCAACATTTCTCTGTATATTTTTATAGCTATATTCCAACTAATAATCAGTATAACATTATTCTGGCATTCTTGCATTTGACTGAGAGAGCACCAAGGTGGCAAAATAAAAGTATTAGTCAGGAGACAGTGTTCCTGCAAAGGCTGGTTTGTTTGTTCACAAGAAAACTGAAGCCTAAACAAGTATTCTCAGGGAACTCAAACTTACACAAAAAGAAAAAGAAAAAAAAAGAAAAAAACCCGCTCGATTTTCTGATCAGTGATCAGAAATAAAATCTGTTGTTGTGTATATAAACAAGAAAATGTATCTCACGGTACAGGCACTAGAAATCTTACTGCAAAATTGAAGCTTAGCTTTTGTTTTTGTTCTGACCAGCAGTAAAACATGGAATTTGATGAAAAAACTGAGGTGGTGGCATTAGCTTGACTTTGAATAATAAGCTATTGGCCCACCCTGGAGATAAGGTCTTGTGCTTAATGAAGCTGGAATCTAATGCATAATGGCAAATCCAGCCTTTGCTCTTTTGTTCTACCTTAGTCAGAGGAAAACACTGCAGAACTGCTTTATGCACACACAATATTATTAGATCACAACTCATGGCAGATTAGAGCTTGAAGTAATTGTATATTTTGCTCTGAATTTACAATTTCAGAAGCTTTAAATAAGTCTCAGGACTCAACAGTCAGCACGTTCGAGGGTTAACGCTGGCGGAACATCTTTCAAGTTATGTATGTCCATTAGTAATACGACCATAGTTTTATGAGTCTGACCCCTCACAGCATTCATGCTCTGCTTGGTGATCCATTCTACTTATCATGTGGCAACACTGCATTGAGGCTCAAGGGAAAAAATAGGCTTGGAACAATGTGCATATCAGAAAAAGCAAAATGTTTTTGAACTCAGTAAAATACAAGTCCCATTTATTTCACTCAAGCATTTCTTTGGGTCTCTGAAGTCTCTTTCTCTTAAACATAATAATAATAATAATAATAATTTAAAGTTGGCCTTTCTTGTCCATTATATAGTTTACCAATATTGTATCTTTCATTGATGTGAAACTTAAGGCAATTAGAATTGACTTGGTTTAAATTCAAAGTATAAAAACAAATATACTGACTTGTTTGCATTTTGCAAAGATGACATTTCTTTTGGAAACATAGCAGGGAAATTAAAATTTATTTAGCTACTCTATTTCAGTATCTTCAAAGCATATAACAATATTAGAATTACAACTGCTACATATTTTCAACAGAAAAGCTCTGCAGAAAATACAAATAAAGCTGAAATAACGGATTGAAAAATCCCATCAGTGATGAGCTTTTGGCAACTACCTAGTTTCTCAAAAGGAAATACACATGATTTTACAGGACAGTGCCTCAGAACCTGACATCCATGGCATCAGGGCAGATCTGCCATGGAGAAAGCCAAGAACCAGGGGCAGCACTCCCAGCCCAGCTCCTGCCTTCCTTGGCAATATCCCCATTCTATGGAACTTTGCAAAGGCAGCAAGAACGTGATTGGGATGTACATTTCAACAAAATAGAATACTTTGGCACTATCAATGCACAGATCAGTGGGACGCATTTCCTCTAGAGAGCCATCAGACAACAGGCAAGGCTGCTTCCCACAGCTGCTGATGGAAAAGCTAACAGGAGACTGTTTCAGCCATCCCAGACTACAGGCCAGCTCATTTATTTGTCTTAGCTACATATATCATTCTAAGTTGCTTCATTAAAACTAAACAAGAAAATTTTCTATATTCCTCTTTATTCAAACTAAACCCAAGAAAATTCAGGAAAAGAAATGCATTTTACTTCCTCTTCAGCAGTGCCTTTTTTATAACACATTGTATAAGAATGAGTTCATCCACTAAAAAGATGCACAGATCACAATACGATCCCTTCTTTAAGCATGCATCACCATCTCTAGGGAAACATTAGCTTTAATGAATAATGTCAAATCAGCCAGAAGCTGCAGCTGAAATAAGAGCTGAAATGCTAGTATTTCTCTGTTTTGTGTTGCTTGACAATAGAGGCAAGTATTTTAGAGTTAGAGCACAAAAACTGGGAGTTGTGTGGTGGGAGAGCAGTTCAAAGGTTTTCCTCACCATAGGTCTTGCTGGAAATATAAATCCAGGCTTACTGCAATTGGTTAAGACAAGTATAATACAACTTACCCTGGCAGGATAGGGGCAGGGGAAGAGGATGTTTAATTGTTCCTCAATCAGCTCTTCTTTAGCATTGTAACAAATCAAAACTGTTCTCACAGAAGAAGAAAGCTTCTAGTTTAAATAATGTTAATTTGAGCTTCAGGAATTGAGGACCTAGGAAACTGCAGTCTCAAATCTCAGTCATAGTACCTCTGATCTTTTCAAAGGCCCTGAGGATATTTATTCTATCCTGCTCTAGAATTCCTCAGATAGTTTGGCAGAGACAGCAAAGCAACCTGGTTTGCTCTCCGAAGCTGAATAATACAGCACTAATAAGTATTTCCCAAGTGTGATATTGAGATGCCAGTGTTTCTCTGAGCAAGCTTTTATCTTTGTAGGCCACAATCCTTTTTTCCTGTATAGACAGGTAGAATCAGATTTTCAAAAGAATTCACATTAGCATGACACAGAGAGGGACAGTAAAATTTCTGTGATTTCAGGAGGAAAAGGCCAATAGCTACTTCTAAACATGCTCCCCATAGCCTATATTCTGTATAGTAAAATCAGGAATGGAGGAATTCATTGTCAAAATCTCTCCAGAGATGAAGCTTCTCTAACCATCTAGCACTATCCACCACAGAGGAACAAGAATTCCTAAGGAGAGTAGGTGAAAAGCAGTTAGGTCCAAAAAATATACTTACCCTAGTGTCACTGTTAAGGTGTCATCTTGACAGATACCTTACAGATATACAAGAAAATAGGACTTTGTGTTATGTTTCAGACATATTTTACAGTCAAACCAAGACCATTCAATGCAAAGTACCTTTGTATTCAGAACACAGTATATCTGGGAGGGATGTGGCATTCGCTTTCAATCTAGACAAGTCAGAATGCACTGCAGTTTTGCTGAATAATTAAATCTAAGTAAGTGTTCATTAATAAAGATTGAACAATTGTTTTCTGAGGCAAACCACAACACATTACACTGGGGAAATGGAAATTTTATGCTAATCAGCAAGGACAGAGTGCTTCATTTCTCTTTTCTAAACCTGTTAGGCAGCTGTTAATATTAATGATATTTTAGATGTAGAATCACTTTAGATATCAGGCAGAAATCTGCTTTAGATTAATGCATCAAAATGTTGCTTAGAAACTATCTCACCTCCTAGCATTATATGGTAGACTAATGTAAATATGGTACAGCTGGGAAAGAATAAAAAATAATAAAATGAATATTTTCTATTTCTAATTGAATGACAATCACTACAAAACTCCCAAATCATATCAGCTATAGTTTGCTTCATGAACACAATTTTAAAGAGTTCAGTGATCCAACCAAAGTGCTAAATAAGAATGCCCAACTCTGGGACTGTGTTCCTATGTCAGGAACATTTCATACTTTCTCTAATGAACTGAGAAAAAGAAATAGAATCTCCCTACATCTAAACTATTACAGGGAAACTATTTCCTATCAAATCATTCATTCGATTAATTTCACTTTTGCCTGCAAGAAAACACAATTTTCTCAAAGGTACCACTTCAATTAATTCACTATATAATTTCAGTAAATAACTTCTAGGAGTCAGACTGTGACAAGTGTTCAGTATTCATATCTTGAAAAGTGTTGATTAGTTCTGACTGATCTGAGGATGACAAATTCTTTGCCAAAGATGTATGAACAAGACTCAGCCTTTCCTATAGCCCACTATAGTTATTCCTGCTGTGCTAACTTGGCACTAGGAAATCACCTAAACTATGTCTCCTACTTAGTTGCTGATAGTTCTAATCTAACTTTAGAATGAGCAAAGAATCCCTCCTATCTCAACAAGGTTGCAAGAGTTCAACTTGTTTGCATGTTGCAGAGACATCTGCATTTGGCTATCTTACACTTTAATGCCCATTCTTCCTGGAAAGACATAAATTCAGCAGAATAAAAAGTCCAGCAAAGTTTATTGAAATTATAGTAGCTTTTTTCCCCCATCACTGACATCTCTCATTAGGAATAGCCAACAAACCAGGTGGACTTAAGAGCTGAACAAGCTTTCTATGTTGCCTCTACTGTCAGCTACCAGAAACTAGACTACTGAAACAATAAACCCAATCAACAGATTGTGTAGAAGCCTCATGAGAATGTCTGTCCAGAAAAAAATAAAT
Source organism: Meleagris gallopavo (assembly GCF_905368555.1). Classification (NCBI taxonomy): domain Eukaryota; kingdom Metazoa; phylum Chordata; class Aves; order Galliformes; family Phasianidae; genus Meleagris; species Meleagris gallopavo. The sequence continues at coordinate 10,457,221 of NC_139414.1, read as the reverse complement.
AATAATTAAAAAATCATGAAGCAAGTATTTCAAAGGAAAGGCCTACAGCTATTGAGCAGTAAGGGCCAAATCCTACAACACATTTAACTGCTTGCACATAATACCAGTCACAGGCCTAAGAAATTAAGCATTTCTCACACTGTACCAAGCAGCTGATCTATTTTTGCATTTTCAAGGTCATAATCTCAACTTCAGTTATCCATAGGAGTTGAAAATTAAGGGATTCCACAAAACAGGCATGAAGAAGAGCAAATCCCATCAACCTCATTCCTGAAGAGCCTGTGCAGCAGCACTATCTGCACCACTGATCCCATCACACACAGCTGGGTTATCAACAACCTCCTCAGCTTCTTACTCAATTTAGCACCTGCACTGCTGAGTCACCTGCTTTGAGAGTTTGTTTTAAGTATCTCTTAGCTGTCTTGCCTTTGGTACATTACACACCACTGTGGCTTTTCAACAGCTGACCTTTCATTTTTCAATCATCCTTATTCTTTCAGATTTAGTTTTCAGCTTCACTGTCTTTCCTTTCTGCAGTTCTGTATTACTTACTGGTCCTGACAATCCATTTTTCTGCATATCTTTCACCTGGCAGCCTTGATGCCAACTATCTTCAACTTCCACCAGTCTTCCCCTTACTCCATTGAGCTTCTATCTTCTAAATCTCACTCCCCTAATTCCTCCTAACCCTAAATGGGCCTCCACTACAATGTGGCTTCACTCATCTGTTCTCACACATGCCTTCATCCTCTCCTCCTTTTCCATAAAGCTTCCTTGGATTCAGGCAGGTTAATTGTATTACAGGATGTTTATGCACTGCCTTCTACTTCACATCTCCACATAAAAGATTTTGGAGAATCTTTTTTTCAGGTCAGAAACCTATATCCTACATGCTTTCCTTAAGTTTCACCATTAAGATTTTCCAAAAATTGAATTATTATTCCATATTTTTTCCCACAGATTGCTTTTAGACAAAATACAGTATCAAGAGGAGCAAAGATCAGAAACAGACGCAAATACTTAAACTTATCTGACAGAAATCCTTGCCTTGCCCTGAGCTTAGTGAGCAGCTTGACCCTGACAGCATGAGAATGAGAAATCTGCCAGTATGAAGGATTCTGTCACTGAGCACCTCAATGCAGCTCATGAAACTTTTTGGGGTGGCTGCTCACAGATAATTAAGAAGAAAGTTGAAGCCAGCAAATCCAGAAGGCAGTTCCTGCATGGCCTGGCTGGGGGCAAGTTGCACAGCTGATTTGTAAGGGAAAGCCTGGTGTAATGTACTACGCTTGGAGACTGAGGAGGGTGGAGTGGGCTCTGGTCTTACAGAACATGGGTCTCCCATTAGCTTTCCTTGCATGCGGATGTATTTTCCATGTGCAGATAAAATGTCTTTAGAGATATTTTCCTTTGGGATTGATATACAATAAAATGTCATAGTGAGGCAAGCAATACCATTTTTTTATATGGCACTACAAAGACATTATCTTTATGAGTCAGTGCTGGAAAATTCAACTATCTGAAGTAAAAGGCATCTGTAGATTTTTTATTTATTTTTTTTTTTTTTCAAGACACTGACAGATTTCAAGAATTATCAGCATAAATAAGATACTTACACAAAAAATATCTGTTTTACAGGACTTTATGTCCCATTTGTGGCTCATTTAGAATAACATCTTACTTCACTGAATTCAGTGAGATCACTTGTAGACAGAAGCTATCATCAGTTTTGCAGCAGTATGCCATCACATAACTCTGAGACAATGTGCTGTGCAAGTTCTCCAGGACATGGATTGTCTTTGCAGCTGGATAGGACCAAACACAATCATCACAAACATCCAAATGTTTTTGGAAACCTGAATTTAAGAAATAAATCATTTATTTCCTGGAGTCTAAATGAAGAGTGTGATCAAGAATTTAAAACTATGGCAAAAGAGATTATTTATTTTGTAACAACAACAATGTGAAATACATTGGATTTGTCACAGAATATTTTATTAAAAACTCTTTAATAACTAGTTTTACAGTAAAATAAAAAAACCACAAATATAATAGCTCAAACGCAACTGATCCATCTTATATTTCAGTTATGCAAAATCTTGTCAAGTCGCAATAAGATCAAAATAGATTCACCTTTTCATTCTCTTTCCAGTAGTGATTTATAATATTCTGATGAAATTTCCCCCTACTTCACAAACTACTTTAATAAAAGTGCAGGTTTTCCATCTCTTAATGCATCAAAGCCTAAAGTTGTAGTTCTAAGAGTCTGAAAAAAATACACAGAAACCTAATATTAACATTACACTTAGTTATTCAGATGTACTAGCTGGCATGAGAACTGCTAAGACCTGAAGCTTAATGCCTATTTAATGAATTATTTTAAATTGCAGCATCAGTGTTGTCATTTTAGAATTTCTGCTGTGTACAATTCTGAGAAGAGTGGCTCCTCTGAGGTTATAATACATAACCATGGCTCTTCTCTTCCAGGCACCAGAATCTGAGTTGACAAGAGCATTCTTTTCCAGTCCTACACCTCATTCCCTTCCAATACCATTTTGTTAGTCATTTGTAATAAAAACATTATCTTCTCTTTTGTTATTTCCGGTAGAAAAGATTCTAAATGACAAATTCTGGGAAGATATTTGAGGAAAAAAAAAGTAATCAGTATGAAATAAATCATATAAAGAATCACTCAGATATTCCAGATGTGCCCATTAACCAGAAAGTAAGAGAAAATCCGTGTATTTGACCAAGCTGACACAAAATGATTCTGAGTCTGAAAGAGAAACCATGAGAAACCCGACATCCAGAGCAGTGGCTCACGGAATCCCATTGAATAAATATTTAGATCCATAGGGAACACTTTGTGAATATTAGCAGTGATAAAACACTGCACAGTGCAGAGCAAAATTCTGCTCATTTTGCCAGATGAACGACTTTCCAGTGCTGCCATATCGTAATCCATGTTCAAGCACAAAGTGTGACAGGACTTCCCAAGATAAAGGATTTTTTTCCATCTCCAGTGCAAAAGGCCTTAAAATGCCTAACTTTTCTAAGGAAGTTTTCAGTCTGCAGGAACTGCAGTGTTATTCAGGCTGGCACTACACTACAAAGGACTGCACAAAGTCTTTGCTCCTTCTATTCCTGGCAGGGCTTGGCTGACTTTTTCCCATGCTCCTGCCTATCCCAAAACCAAGGACCAAACATCACATGAGGAAGATGGCAGCAGAAACATACATCAAAGGCAAATGCTACTGCAAAATTCAAATGTCCTATTTCTGCAATAGCTGCTAACTCCCAAAAAGGCAGCAACAAAAGACGCTTTGAGCAGAGAATCAGAATAAATTAGATCAGGATTAAACTGTATTTTGCTTATGGCCAGTTAGCCAGGTACATGTACAGAATTGTAAAACACACAGCCTTGCAAAGACAACCGTTAATAATAGTTATTTCTAATTCATAACAAATACAGAATACCTTAAATTGAATGCTACTGGATGCTTCGTTGTTTGAATCTGTGCCTAATTTCAGGTACAGATATCAGTCACTCTGAACAGTACCAATTAAAAGATTCACTAAATTATCCTGATGATTAGGGGAGAAGTGCTAAGCATTTTAAATTCATCCTTACAGAAAAATTAGAGATTTAAGAATCATACTTATGGAAAATTTAGAGATTTAAGAAATAAGTCATAAAATGATATGGATAGCTGTGAAACACAATTAGTAACACTTGTACTTTCATATACAAGAGGCAAATTTATGTTGTAACCTATTTTTCTTCTTCCTCTAAGAAACTGTGTTAGAAGTTGAAAATGTAGTAAAGTAGTAAAAATATCACAGAAAATGCTTGAGATACCCTCTTCCCAGGATTTCTCTGAATTACTGTGTGCAATGATGTCAAAATAGAGAATTATAAAACTCTAAGATGAATTTATTTCATAGTTGTATTTCTATTTCATATGTGCATTTCCATTCCCACTCTAAAAGCAAAATACATTCCATGAAACAGAGAAACAGGAATATGTGATGATACTCAAAAATAAAAATAAAAATCTCCAGCACTTAGAAGAGACCCCGTGGATTGCAAAATTGTATTCCTGAATACTTCAGGACAGCAATTCTGCAAGGCCTATTTTGAGAAGACTAAGACAACTCACAAACTTTAGTCTGCAATAAAATTGAGAAAAAGAAACCCTTTCATTGCAGCTGTATCAGGGTTTATTTTTTATTTATAGGTACTCTTAATGCTTTACTTTGGAATCTACAGCATCTCTGAGGCTTGGAATACTACCAAAAATAAGAAAGAAAGAAAGAAAAGGCATTATAGCTATAGAGGAGGTTAGTTGCTCCTTGACAGCCCTATAATTTTAGGGTTAAGGCTTTGGCAATATCTCTAAGTAAATATGTATTCATTTATTTGCTTGGACCTGAAACATCAGTCTCTCTGGAAATGGGAAATAAAGATATTGCTTTACTCAGGAAGAAAATTGGCTTTCCTATTTTATTTTTGCTGTTGAGAGAGTTAAAACAAGAAAAATTAACTTCTATATGCCACAGGAGCAGCTTTCAGCAGCCACAGTAATTAAAGGTATTTAGATTATTCGTTTATTTAATGGTTAATAGACCATATCTGCCATCAGTCACACCCACACAACAATCTAACTTCGCTGACTTCCAAAGGATTTTCAATGACGTAACTGGAAGCACCATTTATTCGTTGTGGTACTTAAGTTCCATAACCTAGTGTGTCATTCTTTCCCACTATCAAGTCTCTGGATATTGGTTAGTTAAATTCAATTAAGATGTAAAATTGCCTGCGTTATTCTGTGTAAGACAGCTATAGATAGTGGCTTATGCACTGATTCCTTGCACTCCAGCAAAAGTATAAAACTACTAAAAAATATATCTCAAAAGAAACAAAATAGTACTTTTTAACAAAGGCTTTGTGTTCTATGCAGAATTGTAAATAGATGATTAACATACCACAAGCTTTATGTTTTCCATAGGGGTATAACAATATCCTATCACTTAGGATAGACCTCTGAAATGACAAAAAAAATATGTATTGAAAGTTTTTTAATGATATGAAAAATAAATTATCTTTTGAGCTCCTAGTAAGTAAAGGAATGAGAGCTGCAGTCCCATCATGTGACTTGGGACTGCATGAAACTTACTCTTATGTCATCATGCATGTCCTGCAATAGAGGTGCAGTAAGATTAGTCACAGAAGAGGTTACTGAAACCAACTTAACACAAACGCTTAAGTGCTAAATACATGCGTAAAAGCATGTGTTTCCCAAAAATGCACTAGATATTTGTCTAGGACTGCGGATAGACTTAGTGCTCCTATCCAACTGTTAGATGCCTATAAATCCTATATAAAAAGTATAAATCCTAAATAAATGTCTTGCATGGAACAAGTAATAAGCTATGACAACACCTCAGTCTTCTTTGGTGAATAAGAAAACCAGGTCTTCCTTGTTTGAACACCTTCTGTAGAGTCACTCCAAATCTTCAGAGAGGTAGGAAGAGAGCAATGAAGTGCTTCTTTTGACCTTAGGACAAACACATCACTAGAAAGAAGTAAATGTCTGTGTGTATCAAGGGGATGAGGTTTCAAATCTGACTGAAGAGGACAGGCTCCCAGAGATACTTCTGTCTTCATATGTAACCACTCCACTCAATTACTATATCCTATAACGATAACTAACTCCAGATAAAAATACTACCATATTGAACTGTTACCATACACAACTAGAGAAACTAAGTTCAACATAACCCTTAAGTTTCAGTTAGCTACACTGATACATGTTTGAATGTCTGAAACCATCTGTAATCTGATATATAAGTTCCTTGCCTTTCCGTTTTTTTCTCCTAGTATGTGCTTCAGGTTAGTCTTTTATTTCGTAAGTCACCCTCAAACATGACCAAAAAATCTGACTCTTAGATTAACTGTATATAGACATTGATAATTTCCCATCTGAAAATCTACACTTTGGAAGGACAAATTTGACATACGCAGTAGTGAAAGACAGCAATACAATTTGACCATGAATCACTTAGTTATATGGATGCATAGTTACAGTGGACTGAACTTGGACCTTGAATCATTGCATAACGTTCCCAGAAAGTCACTGAACGTAGTTCACTTAAATCTGAAGAGATCTCTCTCCCATTATACTGAATTTATGGTAATGGCCTAACTTGTCTATAAATGACAGAAATCTTGATTAACCCAAGCCCTTAATGACTTTTGTGTCCTCCTTCATCATATTAATATTGTAACAGAAAAATCTGACTTTATCTTTTCTTCAACTTTAAAAGGAATGAATACTGAATATTCCTTCCCAGAATCAGAGAAGAAATATCTCTGGCTCAAGTTTAGTGTCTTATTCTGTAATCCCTGTTCATGTAAAACTCACATTGTCTTCTAACATTTAAACCTTGAGAAAAATTCAGCTTTTAATAAGATACTCCAATAGGCTAGCAGTGAGCAGTGAATTTGGGTGCTTTGTCTTTATAAGGATTTCACAGTGAATTCCTTAATTAATTTCTAATGAGTTGCGCTGTAGTTCTGCTAAGTACACATCATTTTTTCCCCCTGTGATTGTGAATATTCTTGGTTCATAGCACAACTGTCACGTCCCTTTGATGTATAATAGATATCTAAAGACGTAAAGGCAAGCCTGGAGCCCTCTGGTTTAAATGTATTTAGGTATGCAACCAAATTGGTTGTCCTAATATTCATTATGACATTTGCACCAGATATGTAATCTGAAGTCTATGATGTTCAACAGAAAACTGTCCTACAGACTTTTTAACTGCGGTGCAAACTTCATCAAAGCACTGCCCTAAGGAACCAATCATTTCTAGAGTTGTAATCGAGAGGGTTATAAAGATGATGTTCACGATGGAAATTATGTCAGAATTAAAACACATTCTGCTCTCAAGAAGATCCCAAATAAACAAATCTGAAATAAACAAATCCTAAGTCTTTGTCTCATTTCAAAGAAAGTCACAAATTTCTTAGGAAATTACATGCTTCCTAACTTTGCCATTCTTAGACTCTGCTTTGACACAGCAGTGACTCTTTTAAGAGTTTTTGTAGTGTTCATTTACCTTCTGAATCTTTAAACACCGTGTTGGCTGCAATTTGACACTATACTCTATAGGGGACAGTACAGTCTTGTCTTTTTCCTTCCTTCCAAAAATTTGCCTTTTCTAGTGCAAAATAAAAGAAGTATAAACAGCTTCCAGTCAAATATTTTTACTCACTAGTGATCAGGTATCAACCCCAGCACTGTTGTATATGGTGAATGGAAGGTACTGCAACCAAAACTTTACTCAATGTACATGGATAACAAAATTTGACAAATTGTGCTTATTTACAAGACCAGCAAACCAAAAATATTGATTCTGTCCATAGATACCATATTAAAATAAAAACAATTATTTAAAAAACAAGAAAAGAAAAAAAAAAAAACACAACCAAAACCACACCACTGCTGTTGAGAATGTTGTGGCTTTGTGAGCTGCAGTAGTTTTGTAGCTTTGGCACTTATAAAGCCGTAAGAAGAAGAAAGTGTTTCAGTGTTTGGTGTTAAATGACACTGACACAGAAGACTGAAAATAACCCCAGCCATTCCTGCTGGTTGTAAGCCACTTTATATGCCAGAAAAATATAATTATTTTCACATTTCACTCATATAACAGATGAGATGTGAAATGAGTGTCATGGATTATAAACACCACAGTGGCTTCTAAGTCTTACACTGTGTAAACAAAAACTTCTCTGCTCACTGCTACACAAAGCACACAAAGCCAATAAAAATTACTGTGAAAGCTGGGCTTAAAACAGGCACAACTTGGGAAAGAGCAGAGTCATTGCAAAGGAAATGAGTTGGTGACAGCAGCCCTTTTGGCCTGCTGCAGCTGAGGGAAGATATCCATTGACTTCTATGGGAAATCCATCTTGTGCATAAAAGCATCGCTTCCAACGTTCGTATCGCTATGCATTTGCTAGAGGTGCCAAGACTGGGGGCAGTGCTATACAAATGAAATATCATTTGAGTTAGGTTCTGCTTTAGCAGAAAAGAAGAGAAAAGCAGGATGCGCAGAGCTCTGAGCTCTGTGTGGTGCCCTTCACATCAGCTGTGTCATGCCGATTCCCACAGGGCACAGGAGGGCACTGATGGGATCTGGCACCCAGAGCACAGGGGAGGGCCCTCACCACAATGCCAGCCATAACTCCACACGCTGAGCTCCAGAAAGGAGAAAGAAGTCTCCTCGAAGTGTGTTAGTCACGCTGTACTCCTGCATGACTGTAACACAGATTGACTAGGGAGAACAAAAGACAAAAAAGAACAATTGCAACAACAGGAGAGTGCTCTGTTAACTGTGAATTTGCCTCCCAAGCCTCTCTGCTACAAAGAACATCTGCTATGAACAAGAACTAACCTGCTACTAACCAAATTCCAGTATTACTTGATGCATGATTAATACTTTCCCTCAAGCATGGTTTTAGCCCCTTAAATGGAGCAGAAATAATAACTGAAAATACTCAAATATGCTCTGCAACAGGTGGCTATTGTTTCAGATTTCATTAAAAGCAGGAAAGAAGTACCACTGAATTACACTTTCATCTGAGTTTGACTCCTTAACTATTGCTACTGAGTAGGTAAATTAAATAGGGCACTCCTCAGATTATCATCAAAATCAGCCTACGTGCCTCTGGGTGTTACGTGCTGGCCTCTGCAGGCATCTGACATTCAGGGCTGCATGCACAGAAGACAGAGCTGGTTTACCACCGCTCTTGCAGGTTTTTTATAACTAAGTTGTTCTATTGCAGCATGCTGCTGGGGGAGGGAGGGTGCAGCAGCCCCGGGCTGCACACTAAGGAGGGCTCTGCAGCAGCCAGCCAGAGGTTCAAAACCTCTGAAATGAAATTCTTTCATTTTTCCTTGAAAAAGTGTTGTGGGCCAGCATGTGATAACATACATTTCCATAGCTCCATGCTACTTCAGTTTCTCCTCATACAGATATCCTATAGGTTCATTAAACTTATTAGCCTCATATTTACATATTCCCAGACTGAATCACTAAGAGTATGGAAACTGCTTGCTTTTAAAAAATAAATAAATAAAAGCACAGCCATTGCTTTCCCCCTGCAAATCAGACACTGTAACAATGCACAACTGTAGTTACAGATAGAAGCAGTAATTTAGGAACTATAGAACCCAAACAGGATAGAGAGACATTCTTTAAGAAGCAGAAAGAATTAAAACAAGATAGCAGAAAGATAAAGCAAAAATTTCTGCTGATGAAATGGGTATTTCCCAGCTTTTCAAAGTTTCTGCAGTTCCCAAATTCTGCCTGCAATCTGAGAAAGTTGTTATATGCATGCATATACGTACACATAAGATAGTATATATATATATGTGAGTAGAGAGAATTCTTGTAAGGCTTTTTGCTCAATTGTAAAGCAGCAAGATACAGAAGCAAGTGCTTTTCTACACTGCAATAGATTCCATTAAACAGTGCAGAAAGGTATTGGGTGAAGTAATTAATGGGTACCATTCTTGATTTGTGGGACAGAGATCAAGAGATTGGTGTCAGATTTTTTGTCTGCTCAGTAGAATGGTTTTCTACATTATATTAATGCAAAGGGGAAAAGGTGGGTTTTTTTTCAAACTCACTGGATTAGCTTCAGGTTTTCTGTGATTACAAAAAATCGCTTTCTTAGATGGGCTCGCTGCCTGAATTTGCTGGCTTGTGCCACCTTAGAACTTGAAGTACCATTTTTTTTTCTGAGAATGAACTCTCTACGTAGCTTAAGACAGGGAATCAGTTTCATAACCTTGAAATCCTCCAAACTCTTCTAAGAAGATTTTTGTGTTCTTCTTTATCTGTACTTGTAACTTTTTAAACATGCAATTTACTTGCAAGCAGGAATGTACTTGCAGTATGCTGAACTTGCTGAACCTGAATTTTACAATACATAATTATGATAGGTGGATAGATTATGTAAGCAGAGCCAGGTATATTTCAATACAGCTTTTTCAGTGCTGTAATGAAAGAACTTTTGAAGTCTTGAAAAACTGGTGTCTGATGGCATCTCTCTTCAGCAGCAGCAGTGTTCACCTAAGCATTGCGGTTCATGGTAAATATTTTGTTTCCTTTTCATCTCAAATTTTCTGTGGTCAGTACCCACAAAGGACTAAGACTAAGAGAGAGACTTGGAGAGAAAACTTCTCTCTTTCTACTAAGTATGGATTTTGGCAACACTGTACTTTGTCTGTTAGCAAGGACCCCAGGAATCCCCGGTATGAGCAGAAAGGCAAGCCAGGCCTTACAGATTTCTGAAATTTAACCTTTCCTCTGATGCTGGCAGTGAGTCCGAGAGTAAGAAGTCAGTCTGCCCCATCCACACCATGCCCACTTCTGTAATGAGCAGCTGATAAGCAACAAGAAGAGCAAGCTGTGGGATTTCCAAATAGATCAAGAATCTTCTTGGTACTAAGGGGATCTTGGCAATGTTAGCACTGACTAAAATATAAATTGTCTTATGAGAGAGATCTACAAGTTGTACAAACTGTACAACTTCACACGTCTGTGAATTGAAAACCAAGCAGTTTAAATGACATTTTTCAGTACAACACCAAGTCATTTATAAGAAACTGAGGCTTCTGCTGTTCCATCAACATCATTAGGACTGGAGTATGCAGCTCCTTAAAAAGCCAGGAAAGTTTGCCCTGTTGTCTGCATAACTGTTTGTCACAACATCTGGGTCCTATTAAGTCCACACATACTATTTAGAGATAAGATACTCTGTATCTTATTAAGCAGACCTTTGAGCCATCCAATTTTACATTACTTCACTGTCATTTGCTCAGACTCCTGAAACTGAGCTGTGTAGCAAAATCCAAACATATAGAGTAGCTATTATTGACAAATATAATGCCACAGTCTTTGTTTAATCATAAACTGATTATAGGACTGAATGATTTGTTTCACTGCAACATAATAAATGAGTGTAAATCCACATGTATTTCAATAGTGTCAGGCATTCCTCAAAAGACACGGACAGTTCTGGTAGCCATATGTCATTGTTGTTTACCTGATCTCAGTTTTTCATCCATCCAGACACCTGCTTTCCCAGAGAATGGTGAGATGGCTAAAGCTGTTGCTAGTCAGACAGCAGAGTGCAGTTGATCAGAGAGTTTGAATATTTTGTTTAAAGAACCTCTGGTTTTGTATTGTCATCTGACTGCAGCTAGCACATTGCATGTGAATCAGATGGAATTTTCTAAGCTACCTTTTATCTAAAATAAATAGGCAAACATAGCCAAAACATCTTTCATATGTACCTAGAATGTACTTAGATAAAGTATTCTGAATCTATTCAGACAAAATAGATTGATCCAAGTTACGAAATTTTTGGTAGGGAAAAGCCAGCTGTCAAGGACAAGATTCCTTCATTTGCTAGCAACATGTGCTTACAAATCAAGTACAACCATATAGTCTACCATATATACTATCAAAACTTCTGAGCATATTAACTGGTTTAGTTCACATCAAATAGAAAATCAAGTAGCATGCCTGTTGTGGCATGAGGCTGATAGGAAGTACTAATAGGTGAGTAATTAAACACATAACATTAGAAAGTCAATTCTAGATACTCATGGAAAGGACATACTGCATAAAAACCACAGAGAAATTTCAGATCAAAATTACTGATCAGATATGCCATAGCATATGCAACTATTTTCAGATACACGTGGCTCCTGGAAGAGATCTCACTGCATATTAAACCCATCTGGATCAAGAGGTATCCCGTGCAGCATGTGTAATTCATATTTCATAGGATGACAAGATTGTTCCATCATATCAACTGCTGGCTAGTTTTCTCTTTCCTAATATTTGTCGAGTCAATGAAGTTAAACTTTGATTTAAATATATGTATATTTTCATTTTTGAAAGCCACTCATGCTAGCAGCTTGAATATATCTCAGCAGGTCTTAACTGTAAAATCAAGTGGCAGTGCTTAAATACCTTCACTTTAACCGTTTCACTATTGATCATTTTAGCAGACATACTAAACCGGTGATTATTAAAACTACGCTATTATTTGATGGAAATGGAGATCTTATGGTAAAAGCTAATTCCATTCAGCTTTCCTGTAGCAAGATACAATGAGGTATAGCCTTTAAATTTATTTTTATAACCATTCCTCCATAACAGAAAAGAGAAGGGAAATATATCCTTTCCCATGTACCAGCATTTGCCTTTGCCACCTACATGTCATACATAAAATTGATGCCAACATCCTTGTGTACCAAAAGCCTCCCCTAATGAGCTGTAAAAGCCTGCCTCTTCTCTCCTTTTCTCTTCTACTGTAACAGTTTGCATTTCATATCTTTGATTTACAAATCTATAGGACCCAAAAAATCAGGGCATTTCATCAACTCTGCAGGCAAATCTGCTACGTTATCCAACTTAAGGAACAAACGGACACTATCGATAATGGGCATAGGTAGTTTGACAAGACAATTTACAGCATTGTGCCATGCTGCTAATTGTAACACATGCAGAACTCAAATGATACAAGATATATGGATCATCTCCTTCCTTTAGAGGGCATTTGAGATAGGAACTGCCTTTTCTTCTCCAACACCACAGTCATGCATGCTGTATTCACACATCAAGAAATACTTCCCTGTGTTACGCAAGAAGGGAGACTGAAAGCTTGTTCTTTTTCTCATGTGCTAAAAATCAACTGTTAAATGAAACAGCCTCCAGTGACCTAATTCAAGAAAGCTCTGTCAGGTGATAATCTTTCTCACCCTTTGTATGTCATTCCTGCAGCACATAAGTGTTCAAAATAGTTTAGAAACATTCAGAAATGTGAGAAGTAGATGTCCTCCTGTGCATCTCTGACAAAGATTAGAATTCCCAATATAGTTGCTAGTTGCAAAAGTGTTTTTAAGCTGCTATTTCACTGGGTTTACGTCTGAGTGCCACTAATCAAATTAACCGTGATGGCTGCAGTAAGCTGTTTATAGAGATGAAAGACCTACCAGAAGAAGTTTCTATTGCAGCTTATGAAGCTGAATACTGTTAAGCACATAAACACCCAGTGCACAGAAAATCATGACTTCTTTTTCTTCCTGCAGTTCCTCACTAGAGGATCAAGAGTAACCAAGTGTTTGGTTTTTTTTTCAGGCTCACACAAGTCTAAAATCCTTCTTCCCATCTTATACCTAATTTTTCCCTTTAGAAAAATGCATTACTTATATTTTGCTCTCTCTTTAAAATAAATAAATAGGAAGCTAAAACAAGCATTAAAAATAATGATTTAATGAAACGGTCTGCAAGATATTCCATGTGGTATAGTTAAAAAAAAAAAAAAAAGCAGTCAGGAGACTGGTTCAGAACAGGAAACTGCAAACTCAGTGCTTTTAGGCCATCAGATCCTTGTGACTTTGAAATTGAATAGTCTGGTGTGGGTATCTGTGGAAAGGATCACTGTGCCACAGGGCAATAGTCATGGCAACAAGCCATGTTCAGGTTCAAGTAGTGTTTGGATGACACTCAGAAACATGGTTTCAATTTTGGGTAGTCTTGTCTGGAGCCAGGAGTTGGACTTGAGGAACTTTATGTGTCCTTTCCAACTTGGAATATCCTATAATTCTGCGACAGAGATGGGTTCAGCTCTTTATCAGATCCCAGAGCAAGGATGTGAGAGGCTGGCGAGCTCCATGTCCGTGTGCAGACCTTCACACAGGCACTGCAGGGGACTTGCAACTTAAGCATTTTAGGAATAAGGAACTTGATCCCAGCTCAAATTATCTCATTTGCTCTACTTTCTCATAAAAATAAACACTTTTAGTATTATCAGAGGAGAGTAATGCGAACAGAAATTGCTGAAGCAAGGATGGCTATTTCACTGCAGCATATAAATGCCTAGGCAGTCTTATTAAAAGTTATGAAATTTCTCTCTTCCCTCATGTTCTCATGTCAGTGAGTCATAAAATGGGATTTTTTGTTTTTGTTTTTACTTTTTAAACTTGATACCAGTATATCTGTTTTTAACATGTACAGGACTACTCAGGTAGAAAGAGAGAAAATAGCGGTGCTGATTGGTGTTGCACATTGCAGCCCTTGCTAAACAAGTACAAGACCACACTGCCACCAGCGAATGCCCATCCTGGCACAGCTGCACAGGCAGGCACAGTGCTAGCAGGTCCTAGAGGTCCTTCTAAATTAGTTTTGAGATGCTTCCTGACAGGAAGATTTAATTAGTAGCGTTAATAATGTCATAGGTCTCTGCTTTTGAAAGTATTCCAATTCTCCTTTATTTAAATACAATTATACATAGCATAATGTTCCCCAGGACTTGCAGACAAAGTCATGCTTACAAGTTCTTTTTTTTTTTTCTTTTATTAGTAAACATTTACGTATCCACTGGATGAGAGAAAATACAGTAGCTTTGTTTTGAGAAACATCTTCTATTTCTCTTTTTTTTATAAACTTACTTGAGTACTTATACTCTCAACTAGAAAGATGTGGAAAATGGGTGATAAGATTTTCTGCCAACATTTCTTCTAATGATAATATCTTACCATTCACTCAACCAGCTGACTAGCAGCTTTTACTTTTATAATCCAACAATGAAGAAAAAATTTCATCTTCTTATTACCCTGACATGCTGATACAGCCTTTCTTCCCCTCTCTAGTGTTAGTTTTTATGATTGCCAGTACTAGATTAATTCACATTTTAAATTGATTCTCAGTAGACTTTACAAATGTGCAGATTTTTTTTAGCTCAGCACAAATTTCTATCAACTGATACTTTACCAGAAACTTCCCTTTGATCATTTTGTTGCATAAAATAATTCTTCTCCTATCATTCATCTCAGTGCCATACCTTTCCTGTATTTAAAGGCAACATGCATATTACATATTTGCTGCTTTATGGCTCTTGGAAGAAGTAATCTGCGATTAAAATACTACAAACAGTTGCATTAGGAGATTAGGGTAACCAATAGAAAGTTCCAACTTGTACGTGATGAATAAAAATATACCAATAAGCCATTATTTAGCCAGCTCAACAACTATTTCAGAATTCAAATTAGGATAAAAATGAATAACATGGAAATATTTTCACTTTATACATTATGCACCAGATTAGCTCTCAATGGTCAAATTACAGCACTGCAGAAGCATGAACACATAAAGTGGGACAAAATGGTATAAGAGCTTGACAAAGAGAAACATGAAACAAAAAATTCCTCATACGGCCTCCTAGAAACTGACACTATTAATTTGGCCAGATAACTTTTAGAGGCACCACTATTTTTATTCAGCGTAAATATTCTCTGCTGTTAGATTGAGAAACCTCTCTCAGATAACAGCTGGCTTTTAATAAAGCATGTCTTAGCTTTCACACTCACATCATTTTATAATTTGCTTTGAAAATGGCGTGCTGGCTGATGGCATTGGATGGATCACCCTGATGATACATCAAGATGGAGTTTTGAAAAGAAGACCACATATGAGAATATTACTTTTAAAAACCAGTGTTCGCATTCATATGCACAACAATCATCAAATTTTAAGTACAGGCAAAAATGTTTTGCAACAGTAGTCATATCTGTACGGAAAGCCACAGACCTTACTGCTGTAGTGTTCTTCCAGCTGCTGCTCTACCATTGAGCACCAGCACGCTCTGTCTCAGGAAACGCTGTGTGGGGCCACAGGGAGCGCATTCCCAAGGCAGAGGTGGGACGCAGGTGGGCACGGCTTATTTTCTGCCCCGAGCAACGAGGACCTCATGTTCAGTACAGCTGGGAGAACTACAGCTCATAGCAGGGACTGACATCATCCACTGTGAAAAAAACTTTTATCTTTTCCAACAAATAATCAAGTCTTACTAGGATTTTAGCAATATCTGATTTCTTGCCAGGAAGGATGCCAGCCAACAGCATTAAGAAGACCTTCTTTCAACCTATCTTTCTAAGCCTGTGAAAGACCCAGCAGAACTTTCAAAGCACAGGGACTACACCCCCAGGGCCCTGTTCATCAGCAGACAGATGGGGCAAACCAGAAATGCCCCCACTGCCCCTAGCGCTGGCTTTTCTACTGTACAGGGCAAGCAGCACCTCTCACAGCCTGGTCCATGACTCTGGTTTGCAAGATAAGGTAGAGGGGATGCTGCAGGCCCCACAGCTATGGGGCAGGGAGTGAAGCTGCTTCTCTTGCTGCCTTCACAAATGCAGACGTTTCACCCATATGAGGCAAGGTGCCTCTCACTACTCATGGTGCTTGCTACGGGTGCTGTCTGAGTATCACCAGCAATCCAGCAGCTGTTACCAGCTATCACCTCTTAGAGCCATATTTTATGCCTTCATGCACTAGGTCATGAGAAGCACTGCTTCCCCGAGCAACCACCCGCACATCTTAGGATAACAGGGATTAGCCAAGGCCCTTCTGAAGCCAGGTAGCCTCTTTCTCTGTGAGATGAGGGGCCTGCTCCTTAACATGCAGCGACAAACTGTGTGACATTACATACAAAAATCTTACTCTAGCTCATTTAGTACTGATGATCTTTATTTTTATCTACAAATGTAAGTCATTTTGCTATTTATGTGCTTTTTGAAAGACTTCAGTACCCCTTGAAAAACTCTTTATCAAAAGTCATGAATATTTGTCTTGCTTGGCAGACAGTTATCTGTTGCCCTGCACCAGTTCCATTTGGTTAGGAAAATATGTATATATTATAGTTAATAGGCCAGTTTTACTACACCAGTAACACAGGATACAAACAATATATTAATAGTCCAGTTGAGCAAACAGCACAGAATGCTTGGATTTTTAGCATTCTCAGGAAGTGACTTTGCTATTTTGCTAATGACACTCTGGTGAGCATTCATTTTCAGGTAGTAACAACTCTTGAAAATAAGTCTTTCAGTCTAATTATACCATTGTACAGCAGAAAGCTTTCCAGTTAAGTTTATGGGCTAGATCCTTAGTCATTGCAAGCAGCTTTAATTCCAGGTTTTGGGAGGACTAATCCAATTTATACAGTGGACCTACTCTGTAAAGCCTGGAAGGTTACATAATAATTAAGGAAGAAAGAATAAAAAAGCCAAACTACTTGACTCAGGAAATGACTTTGCACTTACTGAAATGAGAATGAACAGAATCAAGCTCCAAGAGATTAGTTATAACTAGGAGATTAGTTTTGTGTAATAAAGCGCACTTAGTAAAACACAGAGAACTCTTCAGTGCATTTTGGAATAATGTGCTTTTAAATCTGCCAGTTGTCTCTGCAGATCCCAATCCTGCAAAGCTCACCCATGATTTAACTTTACGTACTATAAATAATCCCACTGAAATCAATAAGACTATTCACAGTGCAAAGCTTAAGTGCTGGAAAAGTTAGGGATCTAGCCAGATGAATGTTCCCTGGCTTCCATGTCTCCTTCAGACTTGACCTATAAATAAACAGGGAAATGTTTGGTATTTTGCTGAGTAGAAATAGCCCCATTTCACTCTTTTCGGTTCTGCTTCAAAGAAAATCTATTATTTTTCAAATGAATGTGATTTTTCACAAGAAAACACATACAATTCTGATTCTCTACAGATTTATATTTTTAATTCTTCTTTAAAATAGAAAAAGTATATTCACTCAAAACTACCAAAAAATGGGGAAGAATAATTTGTTTTCATCAATTCTACTATAATTCTTGTCTATAAAATTACTTGAAGCCCATATTCTAGATGAACAATACAGTATCAAAATTGGTTTAAGGTACAAACTCAATTGGTGTCATAAACCAAATGAAAAAACTCAAAATTGCTGCCCTAGTCCAGCAACAAAAATATTTCTCTCAATATTAACAGAGGACTAAGAAAGGACTGGTACTTTCAGACAAAGTATGTTCTAGAAGGAACCCCAGCCAGGGCGTGAAGCCAACTACTATTAGATCAAGAACCTGAAATTTACATTTACTCAACCTTAAGTAAGGACAAGAAATCAATTTTACACACTGTTTGCAGAACATTTAGCATGGAATAATCTTGTATGATGCAGAACTGCTAAAAAGTACACTCAGAAAAATCAGCTGTTACTACTGGTAGTGCAATGGTCAAAGAAAATATGCCACAAGAGGCATATTTTAGAATAAGAAATTTCTTTATTTTGTTTCCCAAAACTTCAAACATAACCTTTGATAAGCTGAACGTTTGATCTTTTAGCTACCAGCACAATTTCCTAGTTACTTTTATAAACCAGAGCTTTCAAACTCCTACCTACTCCTAGTGATCTCTGCATATTGGCTTATTAAATATTCCTTCAGCTTATCTCAAGTCTCAGTGCAGCAAGGTATTTTGGTTGCTATGGCCCTAAGCATAAAACATGAAAGAAGAGGATATCTGGAAGTCTCACTCTACATTTGTCATTTAAATATAACGCCTGGGAGCCTAAGGCACATCCCCAGTTATTTTGAGTTGTTTTGGAGCTTTCTTTTACACTTGGAGCATTCCATCTTCACAGGGCACTCCTTCGAAGTGTTTAGTGAGATGTGCAGAAACACCAAGGTTGTATCAGATCTGCAACTGTCTTTAAAGGAAGGAATAAGATGCCTGTATGCATGGATAAGAGTCTGAAACGATAAAGGGGTCTTGCTGAAAATCTCACATCCTAGTTTCCTATTCATCATTCTAGTGCTGTTTTTCTAATCCAATATTCATACAAAGAGTGTGTACTTTCCGCAGCCCAAATAATTTGCAGCTCCTCTAACACAGCACCCTTACACTAATTAATCTGGCTGTTGTCAGAAACCAAGCAAGAGCTGATTAGCTCAGCACATGACACCAAGTATAACCACACAGTGCAGAGCATTATATTCAGATGGCTTGCTTTTATCATTTCTAAAATAAAGGGTATGACATCTTTGTGACCACCTTTAAATTAACATATCTAGATCATTTTAGGTGTGCAAGGTAAAATCTTCAGCTAGCAAAAACACCCAGAATATTTCAGAAGAGTTCTTCTCATCAGCTTGGCTCCATAGCTGCACTGACACTAGCTCAGCAACAATTTTTAATTGGAGACTGAGTTAACACAGAAAATGAAATAATTCACCATTTAAATGCACTACCAGGTAGATCAGCAATGCAAAGCAACAAAGCACATGGGCTGTTTCAGATTTGGGTGCTGACATTTCTCCATGATGAGGGAGATAAAACCAGTGATAAAACCAGTAGAGATGTTGCAGGAAAGCACATGTCAGCACATGCCATTCTACAAGTTTGTATATTACCAGGCAATTCTGACACTAGGGGATCTGCTCTCACTGATGTCTGAGTCTGAGCAACACAATAGTGATGAGAAATTGTCCTTTCCCTCTTGCCATTAGTCACGTGCTAATTGTATTGTGCTTGAGGCAATACCAATTCTTCAATATTTCAGTCAGAATAAACAAGATGCATTAAGCACTATGTTAAGAACTGATCCACCAGCTTTGGAGGGACTACTTCAGAACTTCAGGCTATACAGTAACCTACCTGAAGACTAATGTTGCTGTGCTTGAATCTGATTTGCTACTGTTTTGATCTGACTCAGATATGCCTGCTTTAGATCTCTAGATTCTCTGAGATGTTCTGGGTTTCTTTTGGCTATAAACATCTTACCATTTGAAGATATTTAGATGCACCTAAAATGATGATGACCTAGATGATACAGATGTGTTTATTTAAAGTTGCTCACAATATACTTGAAATCAATTTGCTCATGTTTGCTTGTGCAGATTATAACTGCAGTATAGTGAAGCAGCTGTAGAGCACCATAGTTCATCTTCTTACTTAAGCATGCAAGAGCTTGATCCAAGTGAACTCTTATTACTAAGAGCTTGTACCTAGAAAAGTGAGGATTTTCTACCCTTAGAGGTTCTCTGACATCAGCAAATATACTAGACCGTCTAAATATCCTATTCTTCAGCAAAAAATAGAGCACCTATCAATTAATCTAAAAAATAAAATAGCATTTCTCGTCCAGTTTATGGAATATTTCAACTTTCTCTGTAATTTTTAAACAAACACTTGTCACAGAGACAAATATAGGACCAATGAAATCAACAGAAATTATTCATATGATCAATGAAAATAATTTCTACTGAAATTTAAGGAACATGCACCAGACTTACATTTTCAGTTACTCCATTATTGTAAAGGCAACTTATCTGATAGGGATAGAGGTATAGCAGAGAAATCAGAAACCTTCTCCTGCTGAGAGATTTGTAGAGGGTGGTGGAAAAGGGTGAAAAATCAAATGCTGCTCAGCTGTTCGCAATGCTCCCCACTATCATCCCCCCAAAAAATGTTATACATAGAAATACAAAGGCTGGCACACAAAATGACTAAGGTTAAATCTCCCAAGTAGAAAAAATGCAGTTAAAAATACTGAAGAATTTATGTAGGGAGCAAGAAAAATTTGGCCTATAGAGATCATTTCCATTTTAGTTTCTAACTGCTCAAAGATAACCAGTGGTTACGTTCCGTGCATGATCCGTGTTGTTTAAAGCCTATTGTGTTTTTAACTATTACTTTTTTCAAGTAATTTTGTTGACATTAACACACAGTGGAAGTAATTTTGAAATCTCTTTCTGTAAAACCTATTTTGCTTCATTTAGATTAAGAGCGAGCCTGCCCTTAGAAGTCAGCAGTATTTTGGATTAAAGCAGGATAAGAAATAATAAATACCGTCCTTTGTAAACTCATTGTGACTTGCACGTTCTTGGTGTAGTTCATTAAAGTTTTATAAAAAATAATGACTCATCCATAGAAGATGAATCTTTGCTATAGGGTGAATCTTTCAGAGCCTTTCAGCTGAATTTCTCAGAGAAACTAACCTAAATATTACTGATTGAAGTCAGCAATAACTGAGATGTAGATACAAAGCAGATGACAGATATTGCAGAGTGCTGTGGAACATGATTGAAAAATTATATAGAATATAATTCAGGAGATATTTATAGCACGTCAAATAAACTGGAAGCACTCAGGAAGTTTCAGATTCTTCCCCACTGAGAAATCCTACTAGTCATGTGCCTGAGCAATTAAAAGCAATAAGTATTTTATTAATGCTACAAAGAGGAGGAAAATTACCATGAAGAAGAAAAGGTTGTAATAAACACCTAAAAGCTGAAAATTGGCCATGGTGGATGGGAGCTTTATTCCAAGCCTGGAACACTTTAGGGCTTTTAGACGTGCTTTAGAGGAACTATAGATGCTCCCTTTCCAGTAAAAAAAGTTATTTCAATAGATCCTGTATGTATTTGATCTCAGAAATCTGTAGGCTCAAAAGGCTGCTGCAATCAAACAGTAGCCACAATGTACCTCAGAGGGAGTGATTTCTCTTCTTTACACTAGACTCAACCAAGAACATGATCATACAACAGGAAATACTCATGATTATTAATACTACTATTTTCCTCCATATGGATTATAGTAATACTTGAAAAGAATGTACAGATAGCAAGTAAAATGAAAATCACAACTTGCAGCTACAAATCACTACTACAGTTGTGTACACACATTCTGCTGTGAGAAATTAGATTTCTAAGATATCTATATTTCATTTTAATGCCTTCAGACAATGATCTGATTTCTCTAAATAATTTGTACAGTACTGTATGAAATTTGTATTTCAAGCATAAGGATATTTCTGTATCTAACCATCAGAAACTATAGCATCTTTGTTCGCAAAACTACCTGCTCATCAGAAGATATCCTTTCAGTTATATATGGTGCAAGTTGATTGAATCTAAGCATAATTAGAGTTTACAACATCTCCCAAAAGGATGCAAATAGATGTCAATTTAAGCAGAAAGTTACCTACAATATCAGCATGTAGCTTCCTAAAATTATCAAATTGGCAAAACTAAACACATATTTTGCTTTAAGCCCCATCTTTTACAGATGGTCCTAAGCAGAATCAGTCAGTACAGACGTATCCTCCAAGGAGATCTTTCAAATGACCACTGGGAGTTTACATTTCGTCTGGTGGAGGTGCTTCTCAATCCTTCTTGCAATATCCTCATCTATGAACTTCACTCTTCTTAGATTTTATCCATTCAATTTTGTTATTAGACTAGACAGATACAAGCCTGCATCTCCTGATCCATCTTTTCTTGTTTCAATCAGAAAGTCCGTCTCACTTCTGCAGGATTTGATCCTGTCAGCATAGCATGCTCAGAAAAAACATTATTGTACTGAATTTATATCATCTATCATCTGTAAGTCAAAATTTCACAATGAAAGAACTTCATTTCTGCAACACCCTTTTTTGCTATCTGAAAGTCCTTCAGGGATTGTTAAAATGAGAATTAGCAGTGCAGATTTGTAGTGTTTTTACAAAGAGGAAAGAGCACTTCCTTATTTTAGATTATAAGCTCTTTTTTGTATATCAAAGGCTTATATCAACTCTCAAAACTTCAGACACTTTGCATTCATGCTGGTACCTTCACTGCATTCTAGTTCTGTTTCTACCTCAGAGAAGTTTTCTATGTTGCAATGTTAGCCTGAATTCCTTCTCTGATTCATTTTTTCTTTTGTTTTTGGAGAACATTAAGGTGCATTTGCCTACAAACAGACAAAGTTGATGTTCAAATAATTCAATATCCTTAATATGACCTAATTATCTTCTAAATTTTCAGTCATTGCTCTATCAGCAAGCCTTATCCACAAAGATTTTAGCATTTATATTGTGGATAAAAACGTCAAACACTATTACTGGAAGAAATTCTGAGGATATCTGTTAATAAAAGCCTTGATCGCTAATAGGCTTTCACTGACAATTGCATTGTGAAAATGGTCCACAGGTCGAACTAGCATGGATCCTGTTAATTCTACATAATGCAACTGACCCACGTGGTTTGTGTTTGCAGATCACGTGATATAAAATTATGTCAAAACAATTTAATACTCAATATAGCTTTTTTTTAAAAAAAAAAAATCAGACTTGTATTACTCTGAAAGCAGATAACAGATTTTTTTAAATCAAAAACTGCTTCTCATGAAGCCATTTGATTGACATACCTTATGTTTTTAACCTCAAATTATTTGCTGACAGTCTCTCTTTAACTGTTACACTTACAATGCCTGCTCTTCAAAATCCTTGAAGAGTTTCCCCAGTTTTCTCAGATATGTGAAAGAAATAACATTAGTGTTCACATAACATATTTAAAATCTCTTACAAAATAGTCGTATTTCTGAATGTACGTTTTTGTTTTTTTTTTTTTTTAAATCCTGGTTTCAGTATCTAAAAAAAAAAAAAAAGAAAGAAAGAAATTAAGAACACTTTTCTGTTCTAAATGGTCTAACTAGTGAATATTCTGTTCTCTCAGTATCTGCCTCCAGCACATGTTCTTGCTTTGTTCCAAATATAAAACAGACACTGCTGTTGACATTTCTTGCTTCTTTTCCATCACAGTCTATGGTTTAACCATCTGTATCAAAGAATCCAATACAACTTTCTTTTCATCTCAATTATATTTTTAAATGGTTTTTAAAATTGTTTTAGCATTTGGCCAGTGACACCCTTCCACTTGTGTACCAGTGTAGCTTCTTTCTAATAATGCATGTTTTAGTAAGGATGGATTTTTGACCAGTATAATGAGTTATTTAGTCAAGACTGCTTCATTTCATTTTGGTTAACATTTTTCACTTAAAACGTATGTTCCAAACTGAAAGTATCGGTGGTTTTGAGTCAGAGTGCTATTATTCCCAAACTATATTCTGTTGTACAAAGAAAGGCTTGCAGATCATAAAGACAGAATGTCTGTGGCCAGCATTATAATGATTATTTCTTGTCTTCCTAATGGAAGTAAACTCCAAATTACTCCCTACTCACTGAATTACTCATGGCCTCAGAACAAATTTGTATTAAGTTAGTTAAAAAACCAAAACCAACAACAGCAGCAGCAGCAGCAGCAGCAACCAAAGAAACTGTTAGCCCATTCAGGTATCACTACATTTATAGGAACAGGTTTACTTCCTGCCTACTATAGATTGTTGCTCTACAGGTCACACTGTTTCATACTCCGATTTTCTGAGGAAGAACTTTGTGATGCTGACACAGTAAGTTTTACTTAGAGTATTACTCTTACATGCACACTTAAGATCAGCATTGATCAGGATGCTGTATTTCTAAATTGGGCTAATATCATCTTAGCCAGTGGTTGATGTAATTTCAGGCGATTATGATTATAGATGCAAAACTAAAATGGAGTTAGATACCAAGGACTAACCCAAAAAAGTTCGGAAGAATAGGACAACAGCAGTGCTACTTTTCTAATTTAAATTCCAAAAGACATTTTGTAACACTTTCAGGCATTGCCACAACTGTGAAGTGGGATACTCAGCACAGAAGGCAACTTCTAGATTTGGTATTCTATTTCCTTCGGTCCTTTTCTTGCCCATCCTGTGTTTATCTTTATTCCTTCTGTCAGTCCCAGTTGCTTCATGTTCTCTGAAGAACATAAATCATCTTTCATTTCAATTGATGATTAAAATAACTGATTACTTTTTTTGTTTTTTAAAAATAAGTAGAATGGAGAAAGGATGATGAATGTGGATACAATACACCTGGCATTACATAAAAGAAAGATTCTTCCAACTGGTAGAGGTCATCAGCAGCACACTGGCTAGTTTGATCACATTTCTTCTTTCAGTAAACCAAGCTTCAATTTGGAAGTTATCTTTAGAAGGTTTTTCAAGCTGGCAGCTTTGGGAAAGTCTCCACCTCAGCAGCAAGCTAACTATTCTCATGGCCAAAGATTTAAAAACTTGAAATAAAAACAAAAAAATCATAAATATGAGGCATTGACTGTACATAATTTCTTTCTCAGTGTACACTGGATAAAGTGGTTTAAAAACTTTGAAGTGAAAGGATATTGATCATCACAGTGGTTGATGTAGCAAGACTGCTTGGGAGAGGTGGATTACCTTCTATAGACACTTTCTATCCACAGGACAGAAATCAAGTCATCTGAAAGAAATACTGTCCCTTTACTTTTTATCAGTACACTAACTACTAACTCCAAGAAGGCATTAATAAAATGGTACATTTTTATGACAAAAATCATGACCATATAGTGAAGAACATAATCAGAATAATCAGACTGACATAAAAAACTGCCTTTAACATCCATAGAAAAACAATGTAACAGGTTGTGCTAAAAGGATTCAGTTAACATGAAGTCCCTGGAGTAACTCCTAAGCAGATGATAAGCATAATTCAGAAGTAAGATTTGCATGATGCCCTGAAGTGTCATTGCTGATGCTTGACTGTATTAATTAATACATTGCAGGTATCAGCTAGATAATTATGTTCCCACTTTGTGAACAATTCCTTAAATTGCAAGCCTATGCAAAATACTGTGAAAATAACAAATTATTTTTGTTTACTCCAGTAAGTCTTCAGTTTACTTCATTTATATAATAATATAGCATGATTTGCATTTCTAATGATTTTGTGGCATTTAGACTATCTGCTTCTACAATTTTAGCTGTCATAATCGTTCAAAGAGGATTCTCTCAAAGATAACGCAGAAAATTCAAACCATTCTGAGAAACGTTCAAAGAGAATGAGATATCTTTCATTAGATTTGGTAGCATACAGTTACACTTTGTTCTTTAAACTACACTGATAGATACTTTCACTGTATACATAATACTGTACATTGTGTACAGGCTGGAAAAAAAGAGATTGAAAATGGATGTTAGAGGTTTAAACCACATTGCAGAAGATGTGCCATTTACTGAAGGTTTCTCTTTTCCTAACTAAAAATCATTCAATAAAATGTGTCATAATTATTTTTCTTAGAGAATGAAAACCTTTATTCTGATACAACTGTGGAACAGTACACCCATTACAGAAGGCAAGGATGGTATACAAGCATTATAAAATGCTTCAGAAAAGAAGGATAATCTAAGTTCATTATACAGCAACTAAGATTTTCAAGAGGCTCCTTTCCATATTACAAAGTTGAACACGGAAAAGGTCAGAGGCCTTCAAAGACAGGGAAGATACCAGCACACAGTTTCCCTTGTATGCAGAGATTACAGCCCTCAGATTGATTCATTCTGATGAGAATTATGCACCTAGATGACTGCTGTTTGATTTAATGAGACTTTTTATAGATACAATTTTTTTTGGTTAATTTTACCGAGTAGCAAGTAAGAGTTCAGTACTGGGTTCTCATTCTACTTGTACACGGGTTGTATTTTCTGAGCCACAGGACTGAAATCTCCTACTCCACAAGGAATATGGGAGCAAGACACAAACAATAGCATTGTAATCATTAGACAGAAAATAGACATACATAATTACCATAAGCCAGCCTTCACCTTTATAGTAATTTTGGATTTTGGTCTTAATCTGCATATAGTCACTCTAAAAATACATATATGTACATCTGGAAGTGTTTGTAACCTTAAGAAAGTGTCCTCTAATGTATAATCAAATACATTTGCTCACTGTTATACTTTCGATTTTTTTTTTTTTTTTGGTTGCCTAATATTCAGTACTGTACAAAGTATGCCTCATCTATACTAAAAAAAACCATGCAACAATCCTGCAACAACTTTTAATTATTACATAAATGTTTAAATACCCTTATCATCTGGCCTGTGCACATTTAAGTTACTGAAAAAATTTAGTTAGCTTGTGACTAATCCTATAGATGTGCCACAACATTTCATTTTTTTCTACTCCTTGTTTGATGTAGGACCATAGTAGAATTACACAACATTCTAGCCAAGAAAGGATAATTTACTGAGATTAAAATTCATATGATGAGTATAATTCAGTTTATAGGGGCTGAATACTCTTAATTGAAGTTGTCCATTTGTTCAAAAACATCTAAACGAATCTTAACAGATATTCTAATTACAAACTCAAAATACGTACTGATATAAAATCAGAATACTGATATTAAGCAATGACCCATGAAGAACATGCAAGCTTTTCTTATACATACATACATTAACATGAGAATCAATGGCAGTAGGCCAGAGTTGGTAACTATGAGGATAATTCAAATAATACTGACTGTCCATTTTTCTTTCGGCTCCCCTTATATAAGCAATAAGAACCACTGCATATTTGCCAATTAGACCCATCTTAGAATATATAGACAAAAATCATATAAACCAGCTTCATCAATGTGCTACAAAACTTACAAGATCGATTCTGATATTGCTTCTTAAATTGATTACACTTGATGAAATATTCAAGGGAAACCACTGATTTTAACTACAGGGCTTCTGCAAAGGAAATGCCTTCTAGCACACAAATTAGAGTCTCAGCTTTCTATCAGTTTCTTTTTGGTAGAGCAATTGAGAATATTAATTGCTTAAATGTATGAAATACAACTCCGAATGACGTGAAATCAAAGTTAAAATATCCCCCTCTACATCTGGGATAGTTTAATCAAAGCAATCACTTTTCTCATTGAGTAAAGAACACAGTATTCACATTCAACAGCCACTGCATGAAGTGAATAAGTAAATGATAGAACATACAATTTTAGGAAGATATTATTGAGTAGGAAAGTTCTGCCACTAATAGTCTTCCAATTGCTTTTACCACAAATGAAGAAGCCATGATGAAATTTAATTATTTGATATACATACACACACTTCTCAGCATACAGGGGAATCTTTGCATCTTATCTTTACAGGGAAGAGAAGTTCTAAAACAGTTAACTTTTTGGTAGCTCTAATGCTCCTTACCAGTGGCATAAGAGAGAAAAGAAAGTTTCATATGCATATTGTTACTCTATATTAAAAAAATATACTGTAATCAATGTGCAGAACAAGTAAATCATTGGGGCTTTGAAATCTTTGAAGTCTAGTCACACATCTATCAAAATACCAAAAAATATATCTTCTGTTCCAGAAACTTAAACAATATTTATGAGAATTTACAAAAAAAAAACCATACAGGTCACATAGGAGAAAACTGTAATTGGCTTGCCAAAGAATCTTAGCTGTCTACTATTTAAAAATACAAAGCTTTAGTACAACATTCCAAATTCTATTGGCTTATCATGAAGATATTTTCCTTGAAGGTATTAGCTTTTCTTCAAGGCACAAGAGAACCATACACTCTGAAAGAAGAAATGACAAAATATGCTAACTCGTAAAGACTAACACTTGGAGGGTTATTCAGTAACTCTCCAGTTCTCCATGTTTTGCTTGTGCATGATAATAGATTTATTCTAGACTATGAGGTTCCCATACTAGATATTCAAGGTACTTTTACAGAACTGCACTTACACGAGAGTGTTTCATTGTAACCGTAAATAAGTATTTGTAGAATACCAGGGATAATTGATGTTGGCTGTAACTCAGTTAGTAACAGCTCCCTGCAATATTCTAAATAAAATTTATGACTACGCAGAAACATATACAACACTACAAACATCAAAAACTGATTAAATAAATAATATTTCATTTGCATGTGAACATGATGAATATCTTTGCATTTACTAAATTTATGTGAACTCTTGCTCCTCAGCAGCATTAAGTATCTGTATTCATAGCAGAATTCTAGCATTTCCTGACTCATCCACACTTTATATATCCTAAGGATTTTTCCTCTCCCATATCTGCCCTTTATTATTTACTAGTACTCCTGTATCTATTCTCACTGCTGTCTCTTTGGAATAACGCAATCTCTGTTACGAGCCTTCATGTTTGTTTAAAACAAGTTACAACACAAAAATTAACTTCATTTATGTTAGAAGCAGTGAAACAGTTAAGACAATAGCTTGCTTTCCATTTAAGACACATTCGTTCAAAGATTAAAAAGAGTTAATAAAGTTGACAGATAGGGAGTATACATATTTACAGGTCAGTATAATGAGCAACACAACTATTAGCAAGTATCTCCAGATATAGCTGTAAAAAGTACTGTACGCAAACACCTTATTATATCCAAATATTAACAGATAACTTCGAGTTTAAATATCATAGATAAAATTTTGTAGTTAAAGTACACAGTTAAAGATTTATAAACTATATTTAAATACGAATCCTGGTCATATAAAAATGAATTTACTTCCATTGATTGCCAAACAAGGATGTTTATTTTAAGTCAGAATCCCATCTCTGAGATTCAGCATTCTGAAAACAAAATATTCCATGCCACTTCTCTTCATACAGCATCTCTGCACAGAAGCCACCCAATTTTATTCATATATTCAGGTCTGATTCTTATAGTCACGAAATTCGCTCTTCAGCCATCACTCTACATTTTTACTGCTATGTTGAAAAGCAACTCTGCTTGGAAAAGATATCACTTTTCTCTATACTAGTTGTCATATTTTTCTTCTCCAGATATATTTTCTACTCATTTTATCCCATTTACAAATCAATACCATTGTTATACCTAATATTTTTATAGCTATCTGTTCAGGAAAAAAACTAGTTGTGGCTCCTACATTAGCAAGAGACAGAATTAAAGATCAGTTGAAAGTTCTGAACCCCATTAACCTTACAAACCTTCAGCAGGGTATCAAAGTACTTCAAGTACCTTGCAAAAAAGTAATGCTACTCGGTTGAAAGTGATGTTCTAAGGACATATTTGCACTAGGAGCTTTAATAACTTTTAAAAATTGTGTAAATGTAAAGGGAGATTGCTATCCTGAATAGACTCCCTATTCAAACATTCACAAATGAGATGCACAAAGATATATTAATCAAAATTAACCAAAAGTAGATATTCTGCAATTTCTTTCCTTGCAGACAAATTCAAGAGAACATTCCCAGAAACTTATGCAGGTCTTAAGTTTCCTGGTAAGTTTCTCTGGCTGGCTTTTTTTTTTTTTTTTTTTTTTTTCCTCTCAGAATCCTCTAGATAAAATAAATGCCAGCACTTCAGATGATCAGGCTACAGCACACTGGCGCAGCAGCAAATACCACTCACTGGCAGCACATAGCTTTCTGCCACATTTTCTTTATCCATGCAACCACTGGAGGAGGTGCCGTATCTCTTCCTCTGCCGGCTTGCTTCTTTGTCACTTACCAAACAACACCAGCACAGCTGTTGGTAAAACTATTGAAATTCAGGTTAGAAGATTTCTCAGTTAAGACAAGCCCAAAAACAGTAAAGCAGGAACAAGTACGCAGGCACAGAGGGCAGAAACCTCCTCTTATGAAGCAACAGCCAAGAGGTAAAGTTCTATCACAGGACCTGCCATTTCTGGGGATCCCCTTGTTTTACTTCTCCAAAACTCAGTGAAATCAATTAGTTTCTTATTAGATGCTTTAAGAGCACAGTTAGGTTTATTTAGCTTTGTTAATACACGCGTAGAGTCCAAATTTGTCCATAATAAACTCATCTATGAAATTCTTCCTTTCAGATTCACCAAACACCCAAATCTTTGAGCAAAACATCAAATGTATCCACTTAAATGTAAGCCTGTACTCCAGAATAAGGCTAAGGGGGAATGATTCTAAACTAAAAGGGTGGGATTTAGATTGAACGTTAGAAAAATTTCTTACTCAGAGGATGGTAAGGTATACAATGAACAGGCAACCCAGGGAAGCCGTGGATGTGCTGAAGCCCAAGTTGTATGGGTCCTGGGCATCCCAAGTTAGTGGGGTGCAGCCAGTCCACAGCAGGATTCGGAACTGGTTGGGCTTTAAGGTCCTTTCTAATACAAGCCATTTTATGATCTATGATAACATTATGCAATAACACACTGGAATCAGAGTTATAGCTAGAACCTGAGAAAAGTCCAAGAACTAAATAGCTCTTTGGATAAAAAGACCTACTGACCAAATGGCTCATCCTTATTGCTCCCATCGCCTAAATCCCACTAAAAAAGTGTCAGCGAACCACTGACTCTTCCCAAGATTTATTTCCCTCAGAATCACTGTAAAGCTGCTTGTGAAAAATTTGCAACTGGGATTAGGAAGGGTAACCAGCTCCAGATGCAATGTGATAAACACATGATTTACTAGAACATATGTATATGAAATATACAAAGTTTGACAGGTTTTCTGATTCATTTTGTGTACAAACGCCAAATTACCATCAAGCAAAAAGAAATTTATGTTTATTAGCATAATCAAGAAACCGTATAACAGTGTCCTTATGAAACACATAGCACAATTCTTTCAATGCAAAATACTTCAAGAGTTTTAAGCAGCACTACATACATATTTACACAAACATACACTCCTTTGTCCATAAACCTTGCAGACATATCTGGTTTGATAGAACCACTACAGCAGAATTGTTTCCTGTGCTCAGAAGCACACAGTGAAAGTGAAGTACTTCACGAGAAAAGTAATATTGCCTCGAATTTCATCTGTGATCAACAGAGTCAGATCACAGATTTACATCAACAGAGCTTGTCAGATCACATTACATTCTGACAATTCTGACTGAAGTTAACTATGTAAATAATAGATTTTGTTTGGATACACAAATGGTTCTTCCCTTCTTATCCATCCAAGGAAAAGAAGAATCCAAAAAATGGTACTTCATTAGCAGTACCAGGTTGCCTAACAGCATTTAATTATTTTCTCATTTACTGCAAGCAAAGAATAAAATTCTCATAAATGAGACAATGTAATTTCTATATTTCTGATTCATGGTTCTGGTAAAATTAGATTTACACAATACCCAAGTCTCTAACCCTTAATTCAGAATTTCCAAGGAACCAGAAAAGAAATATGGAAAGCTTTTCTTCTTAAAAACAAAAGTTAAGTAAAGTATTGTATGATCTCAGAGCAAAGCAATCTGGCAAATACATTGCCTGAGATCTCATGCCTTATTTTACAGTCCATATGGCAGAAATATATATCAAGTATATTGTCAATTTCAGATATTTTTTCAAAAAGCACTAAAACTAGTATACACTTTAAGGAGATTCAATGAGAACCTGATACAAACATAGGCAGTCAAGGTACATTTGACATGAAACCGAGAATTCTGGGCATAAACAGAACTAGCTAGATCTCTTCGTGAAGACTAAACTATTCCAAGCTATTCCAGCTTCTTGTTAAGCAAATGCAAATTGGTGATATTTGAGGATTATTTTTTCAGAAAAAAAATACAAGACTAATAATTTTAAGGGGATAAAAAATGCATTTTAAAAGCTTATGAATGAGTTTGGCCAAGTTCTCTTATCTCAGGCAAAACTATCATTGCTAAACAGCACGTTTGAGCACTGACAGAAAGTGATGACAAAGCAACAAACAGGAAGATCAGCATGACATGCTACTGAGCAATTCATCAGAATATGGGAAACAGTGAAGTTTTTAATTCAAAACTGTAAAACCTTAAAAGAAAACCTTGATATCCTTAAGTTGTAGGCATTTATGAACATGTTTCATAGTAAAAATCACTAAAAACAACAACACATTCCTTGTTAAAAGGATTCATATGAATGTGGAGCACTGTATGAGGAATACAATCCCAAAGAGAACTTCAATGAGAAAAAAAAAAATAGTAGTTTTAAATGGAAACTTCTACAATTAAAAACTATTCCATCATTGAAATAGAAATAGTAGTTCTTTAATTTTAAGTTGTAGATTTTTTTTCTAATTCCACTTTAATTTTTATTACATTTTATGTTTATACTCACTCCTCTCAGTTGCATCGGTGTTACTTATCACATAGCTAATTACAAAATGAAAAACCTTGCAAAAAAATCATTGGGACAAATTCAGAAATAAAAGCACTGAAAAGTAGATCTTCTGGGGGGATCTAACTAACATGCAGACCTATGAAAATATTTATTTTCATATCAGTTTTCAGGACAGACCAGAGTCATTCCCCATATCTTCCTCCAGACACAGAGGAATATTTTATTACATTTCCTGATAAGCCCTGTTTAAGATGTCTCTTCCAGATTGAAGCAACCAGTTTCTTGCAATTTAAAACAATGAGATAATCTGTTCTCCAGCAGTCATTTTGCATGGTGTACAGTCATCATTTTACTTAGTACATTTGAATAAATCCCAGGCCAGTGCAGGAAATAGTACAAATAAAAACAAGATCTAACTATATTCGTTTGGGGTATAACATGAAGATGCCCTAAAAAGAAAGAACCATCACTTTATTTCATGGAAACTCACTTCAAATTTAATCAAATAACAATAGATCAAATCAAAACACAGAGTGTTGATATGCTCCTTTTGCACCAGGCACTTTCCAAGATTGCCACAAACGACAAAATAGCTTTCAGATGACACTGTTCAAGCAGCACACAATCCTGAGAAAGATTTTTCCAGCTGAGTTTTTCACATTTTTCTTGTATTATCCAGGATTTTTTATACGTTTGGGACAAGGAAGAGAAGGAACAGGGATGCATTATTAGTCTTTCTGAATAAAACTATATAGTT
Source organism: Meleagris gallopavo (assembly GCF_905368555.1). Lineage (NCBI taxonomy): Eukaryota > Metazoa > Chordata > Aves > Galliformes > Phasianidae > Meleagris > Meleagris gallopavo. The sequence continues at coordinate 10,423,792 of NC_139414.1, read as the reverse complement.
GGGCAGCTGTGGCTGTTAAATGTTATCAGGATCCAACTGGATTATGTAGAACTTCAGAAAGCAAAACAGTTAAGTTTGATGTTACATAAAAACCCCAGAAATTCAGAATTTTCAAAGAAATCGGTCAAATTAAAGTTGTTGCTCCTCTCTCACATTTAGTAATTTTAGGTACATTCTAAAGCTAACTCGTTTCTGACTGATTTAGGAATCGGTTTTATCAGAGCGTATTTACAGGCAAACAGAGAACAGTCTTGTATCTACCTTTTTCTCCTTTATTTATAGTGAACTTAGAAACTGTTTAGAGGCACTGCTACAGTGCTACATTCCGCATTCCCTTTCCTTCCAATCACTGTAGACTTCCTTTCTGAACAAGAAATAAATACAAACAACAGTTTCTGCTTCATAAATGACACTCGAGCAGAAATAAACTAAATCACAAAACAATTAAGAATATGTTAATGAACCAAGCCAGAAGTTTAATGGAGATGAAAAAACATTTCTAGCAGTTAGAAGTGAGCACATTATTTTAAACAAAGGCTTCCTACAGCTAAATACATTGCATAAACAATAAATTTCAGTTTGTGATTGCAAAAATGGATTTTTATTTGCAGCAATCTGCACATTTAGAAGGGAGAGGCTACGTGCGTAACAAGTCCTACTAAAGATAAGATGGCAATTTTACCTTGAAGAGTTTTTTGGCAAGTGATCACCACACTCATGCTTTGTATTATTCAATAAGACAGAAGAAGGCAAAATTGTAGCAGATTTAGCTGAAGTGAATGATGTTACCTGTCTTTAGTATATCCCCTTTATAATAAGCAACAAAACTTTAGGACTTGCTACTTTTCATGAGATCAAAATAAGCCTTACAGAACAAGATCCAGGTAGTTCATATCTGTTAAACAGCTCCATTAGCATGAATTGCCTTTTTGTATACACATCTTATCTTTCTCTGATTTGCTGTACTGAAGTCAGCAATTATTCACAAGAAGAATTATTCCCATAAGGAACCTTGTGTCAGAAGTAACTAGAACTACTTTATGAATGTATTTTAATTCTCCCAGAAATCTTTTAACAGGATTTAATATTAAAGCTCAAGAAATATCATTAGAGAACAAATGTTTCAGCCTCACAAAATCACAATTTTTTATTTTTTTATTTTTTATTTCTGTCTATCCACTATCATTTCATATAATTCCTTCATTCTCTCTGTATTTCAGCAGCCATCTGCAATGGGACATACAACACATGAGGTTACCCCGGGTTACTTTTGGCTATACACTTTTGTGTATGGAATTCAAAGGAGAAATGAAATTCATTTTTGCTTAAGCAGAAGCTCCACATGCATGCAACATGCTGACTCTTTCTGTCACTCACATAGGTAAGGGACTTCAGTTACATACAGACTTTTTCCTGGCCACAAAACACATCCTGCATTTCCTTATCGCTATCTGACGGAGACAAGCTCCTCTGGGTATATCAGTTTTCCTCATTCCCAAACGTCTTTGTTGTCCAAATGACTTTGTTTTCTTGTTAGAGACAAAGCATTTTCAGCCATTAATATAATTTATCTCATTCATTAATGGATGTAATCCCATCTAAAATGCTTTCTTTACAAATGCTTTTCTTAATCTAGCCAGCTCATTTGGCTGGCATTGATCTATCCTGCTTTTCTGTTGTCCATATGCTCATCGAAGACAATGTATAATTGACGGTGTAGTCTTATTTGCATGTCTTCCCATCTGTCCTTGTCAAGTAAACATTTTTTATTATTTACTACTGGAAAATTAACCTTCTGTGCTCTTTGAAAAGCAATTCAGTCACCTACATAAGGTAATTTATTGTTCTGTAGAATTTGTCAATGCCTCTTTGCAAAGGCAGGTCCCACGGTCAGTGCATAATTAGAGAGGAGAACAATCACATGGGCTCTATTGCTTACCAGGAGGAATAGCACACGATTACATCACCATTTGAAAATTTCAGATGTAGGAACTTTCTAAATGATAAATGGAAGATAACATGCCTTCCAGCTCAGCTGTGCAAGATGAAAAATTAAAAAAAAAAATATAAAATACTTTAAATTCAATTATGTGTGTTATAGTCTTTTGGTTTATGTTTTTTAAAACTAGTGTATGTTTGTTTTAGTTATGTTATATTCATTAATCTAGAATCTTCACAAGATACTCCACTGTAATTTTGTAACTCAGACTAAAAAAAATTTATAGCAGAGAAACTGCAGCCTGATAGAGTCAAAGTCATCCTGCTGTGCCTCTTGATGTGCCTCCTGCCTATACAAATACATTTAATTTCTCTGTGACTACTAACATTTAACACGTACAAAAATTAAGGAATAAAAATGAAATGAACTTTCTTTTCATATTGTTTTACAGTTATGTAGCAAGTAGAATTTGCTCATTTTGGATTGTGTACACCAGTTGCAGCCATAACCCCAACTCCTTGACCTTTGTATGCATTCAGGGCTACAGTTGCACATACATGGCCCTACTACAGAGACTCATGAAAGTTACATAATTAACTCCACTCCTCACTTCTTTGCTCCCATAAAGTCTGTACAACACTGTCATGTGTCTAAAGTTCATGTACATTCACTTGTGAAAGAGAAAAAGAAAAGAGAACAAATCTAATTTGGAGTCATATTTGAGACTTGCTTAACCATATCCAACAACAGGAACCAGAGTTCAGAAAAAGAGCTAGCTGTGCAGTTTGCACCACTTTGCTCAGTCCAGAGCTCTTCATATCACTGCAGGACACAACGTGTTTTAAATCCATCATGCGCACTCATGAGCACTCCCAGTTCCCTCAAGTGGTGAAGCTGATGTTTCACTGTTCTTGTACACCTTTATTTGGGACAATGTTGAACACACACACAGGAAAAAAAAAAAAAAAGAAAAAAAACACAACAAGAAGCTGGAGAAGGAGACAGAAACAGAAATTCATTTACCTACTTAAGGCTTCTGAGAAGTGGTGTGGCTCAGACCTGTGATCCTGATGCTCCTTGTGCAATCATTTGGTAATAATCTAGTGCAAGGCAGAATGGAGGCAAGAACATAGAAGAAAGCATAACTCCAATGCTTCATAACACAGGAGAAGAAGAGAAGGAAACCTGTATGAGGTGTGCTGCTGTGTACGGCAGCACCCAGCTTACAAGTGTAGTTTTCATCAGGCATTTCCAGTTTTCTAGAAGTTAAAATTGGTACCTAGCTAAGAGTTTATTGGCTTTCAGTCTTAATAATGAGCTGTGTATGAAATAAAAGAGATGAAGTAGAAATGAGTGTAGAAAACTTAGACAGGTATACCCACTACTGTTATAAATATCTGGTTTCCATAGGCCTCTGAGGGAGTCCTGTGCGAGCAACAACTAACAAAGACTTTGCAATCTACCGTTATGTGCTTGAATATATCACAATTCATAAATATGATGTATAAATCTAAAATACCCTGAGAGACTACAAACATCCAGAAGAAAATGGATTATACCATATATTACTTAATTTTGGAATACTAGCCTAACATTTCAAAATTCAATTAATATACATCTTTTCTATTGTTCCTTGTTTTGATAAGCCACCTTCTTTGAAATACTGGCTATTGCAAATGGAAATGTTTTACAAGTACTTACATGTACCTGAGCACAGTATAAAATAAAAGCATCCTATCAGCAGTGCTACCCAGGCAGCAGATCATCTTCAGCAGCATCCTGCAGTTCTCTGCTGAGACTATGCAAAAGAGTTCAAATTCAAACCCCATTTGCATAATCAAGATCATTCCCATCTCAAGCATACTAGTGTGTGGTTTCATAATCTGCCTTCAGCTTGATCTGTGTTGTTCCCCTGTGCCCAGCTTGGTAACGTGCCTGGCAGTTACCTTCTGGTGGAAAGGTCCCTGTGAGCTCTCTGGGTCTCTGCACAGGGTGCTCCCATGTGCTCTCACAATGGGAGCAGTAAATCACAATTGATAATCTATCTCTGCAACAGCTGCACCCCAGAACAATTAACAGCTTGTAAATTTGAAGCACAGCTCTAAAGCTAGTGCATTATGCTAAACCTAGTATGAAACAGTTTGGTGCAGGCTGTTAGTAAGCTTCATGTTGCCAGAATATGCTAAAGCTAAAAATCATGAAGTGATAAATTCCACAGGATATGGTTCTAATCAAGAGTTTACATAAGCATGTCCTACACATGAATGTCACAAGATATGGAATTATTTAATGAAAAGTAAATTTAAGTGCCTGAAATGAAATCTGTGTGTAATTGTTGAAGCATTCCCCTTCACTGTCTGGGGGAACTAAGGAAAAACACGAACATTTTCTGTTGACAATTCCACCACCGCAGACAAGTTAACTGCTGAAGTCTCAGACCCATTTTTATTTTAGCCTCACTTAACTGCAACTCTTGTTGCAGTTACGTAATGAAAACTAAATCAGACTTCAAAATTTCCATCATCTACATTTTCCATATATTAAAGGTGATCAAACTTCATTGAAGTCTGATAGTAAGAGAAGGAAAATTGGGCCCTGCATGTAATATAAATATTGGAGTGAAGGAAAGATGTGCTTTTTGTTTAGTTTTCTGACCATATTGTTATGAACAACAAAAACAACAACAACAACAAATGTTAAAAAACCAATTGAGGCATGAGTATAGGACGACTTAAAATGTTACACTGAGAGAAGTTTGGTGATTTTTTTAATTCTAATTTTACCTTTGTTTCCCAGCTCATTCTTCAGAGCGGGAAAGTCCATTATGTTCCTGTTGCTCAGTACTGATAGAAAGACAATTTATCTTTCTCTCAGCACCTCCAAGTACAGAGGCTAACAGTAAAGAAATTGCCTTAAGCCTTCCACATCCTTGAATAGAAAAAACAATGAATAGAATATCAACCTGCAAAGCCTTTTTTCTGAATAACATTGACTTAAAGGCAAATTCAACAAGGTCATCAACAGGCTCATGCAAGTGTCAATCTGGTTTAATTCAAGCCACCTCAGATGCACAGAAGCTGTGGCTGCCTGTTGTTCACTGGTTAAAGGAAGAAAGGAAAAAGGAAGGGAAAGAGAGTCAGGGCAAGTGCCCAACACCCGCCTGGCAGTGGCACACTGCTGTCTTACCTGCAAAAAATCAGTGAGGGCATATGGAATAACCAGGAATCTAGACATGAGACTCATCACTAGAATGCCTCTTTAAAAACTGCTAAGGATGCCCATGCCATCCAGCAAACCATGTCATTCTCCTTTCCAACAGTCTGGAAAGAAAGGCTAAACTCACTAAAGAAACTCATTGCCAATTGATGTCTACAGGTAAATCAGAATGCTTTTTTTCCCTTCCCTGCCCTACAAATAAGGGATTGTTCACATAAGGATTTTCAGGGGTTATACAGACTCAAAGAATCTTCCAAAAACAAAGGTTTTTCCAAAATTTAAGCTCTGTAATTCTTTGAAATTTTCTGATTCCTAGTCAGGAAGAACAGGGCTCAGTAGGGGGAGTTTCTGACAGGAACAGCTAATCTTTCCTCTTTCACCAACGTTCACTAATACTATACTACTCCTTCTGACTCAGGTTAACTAAAGTATGCCATATTTTATTTCCATATATATTTACTTTGGTGTTTTTTTGTTTTGGTTTGGTTTTTGTTTTTGTTTTTTTTTTTTGTCAGCATTACTTTCTCAGAAGTTCTTAATCATTTGCTCACACACTCAATTTAGGTTTGACTTTGGCTCTCAAATAATCATTGGCCTCCTTTCACAGTTCATTATGTTAAACCACAGCTGCAAGAACAGATTTCAGTCTCAGAGCAGCTCAAAGACATTAAATATTTACTAGGTTTTTGTTTAGCTGCTGAGTTACTCTTAGTATTTTTTTCTTCTAAAAATCACCATTCGACAGATGCAATTGCAAAAATTTCTTGACATATGCAAATATTGGTTTATTTTGTGCTCAGCTTCTATCCTCTTTTGGCAGCAATGTGACAAAAAACAGAAATGAAGCACCTGAGCTCTCGTATCATAAACACAGATGTAAGATCCAGCGAACTATGTGGATCAGGTCAAGTGTACCCTGTCTTTGCTGCCCCTGGAGAGAAAGCATAGCCTATCTCCAGCTGTAAGGGCAGAGGTTTCCAAATGTAGCAGTATGACCTACATTTAAGTTGCACATAGCCTTTACATTTTCACTGCAACAGTAACCAGCAATTAACATTTCAAACGCAAAATAAAATGCAGAGGGGTGGTGCTGTTTAACCTACCCTGTCAAAAGCAATCATCATTTCCCATTCTCTACGTCACCAAGAAGCATGCATAAAACATTTATTTGCTACCATCCTCAGATTTCTGCCACCTTGCTACATCTCATATCACATTGACAAACTGCAACTACTGACAACACAGGCATAAACAAACATCTCAAAAAAAAAAAAACAAACAAACAGTGAGCAGAAGGGCTCAACTCTGGTCTTGGTGCAGAGAAAGGAAATGTACAGACCTAAAATAGAAAAAAAAAATCTTACTGTGCATATGGAAAGCAAAGCTTGAATTCTGCAGGTAAATATATTCACACCCCACATTACTCCTTCAGCATTGGAAAAAAAAAAAATCCGACACTGGAGTGACAATACCCTCTGTGTTAAGTACTGTCTAGTGGTGTAAATATAACAAAAGGTTACCTGCTTTTTGTGCCAGCTGCTGGACTTGGATTCTGATAGAATCAGAAGAGGGATTAGAGGCAATACAAAAGTAGTTAGGAAGACAATTCTCATCTTCACCTTGCATTGAAGTGCTTAATTTACTTGGGAATAATTATATTTATGTTGCTGTCAGTAAGAAATTCACTTGAAAGCATAAAGAACTAACATGATTTCAAGATGTGGTCCAACATCTCCTTTTCACACATCTCTTTCCCTCTATCCCACCCACTGAGTGTTCACTCTGACTCAGACATTTCTTCTCCAGATACCCGGATGTCCAGGAAATGCAGGAACCCTTCTAGAGCAAACTGTTTGCAACAGGCCAGACAGCCTATAGCCAGTCTCCATGACTGCCCCAGGCAGGTGGGAGCGCAAACTGAAAGCTACTCGTACAACATGGAAGTAAAAGTGAACTGTAAAGACAAAGACAGTGAAAATCCTTAAATCTCTCAGTGTCCAGAGTTCTTATAAGAAGTTGAAGACAAATTGAAAACAGCTACTAGTACTAGAAACATAATAATGAAGATCAATATTCATTGTCTTGAAGTCTTTTTGTAATAACTTTGACAGTAACACCAGAGCTGAACACTATGTGAAATGTGCCAAAGTGGGACTGTTCATCATTCAAATGTTCACATTTACACAGCATTCTGGGAAGATCTCATGAAAGCTGGAAAAACAATGTACTTTAGAAAACAGAAAATGAAATATTGATAACTAGGAACTTTAACATAGAATCGGCAACTAAGCAAAGAGAAAAATCAGATGGGTTAAAGCAGACCTAGTTCAAGCACTTTTGGGATCTGTGCTACTTCGTTACATGATTTCTATTACACAGTGAGTACTGCATCTAAAGAAAATAGGACACTGGGTCAGACCCTGATTGTATTGAGGAACACTGGCTGCATCCCCAAAAGCAGAATACTGAGGTGAAACACCCTCCACTTTGCAAATCATTCATCTGCTTCAGGTTTTTCCAATATAAACCGTGCCAGCAAGCAGTCCCAATGCACTGTGGGCACACAAGGATTTGCTGAAACCTCTCCACCTAGTCACAAGCACAGCCATACCACACTGTTAAGTGCCTGATCCACTCATTCAGAATGTCTTCAGAGGTGGATAAAGGGGATTTTAGCACAAGTCTTATCTACTGTGAGGAAGCATTTTTCACACCACATATTGGCAAATACACTGCCACTCCCTCTTGGAAGACCGTCTCAAGTGCTTGCAGACTCCCAATACTTTAAGCACTTCTATGAAGGAGGAATAACTTCCTGAGCACAGAGAGGTTTCAGAAAATTGTACATGAAAGCTGAATCAAAACTGATACTCTAACACTTCAATAACTTCTTGTTAAAAGTTACCGCTAAATGTCAGTGTGTAAAGTTTCTGGGTGTTTGTTGAACAGAATATTTGCCAGAACTTTGATACTTAATTTTCGTATTTGTCAGAAGTGTCAGAATTTTGCAAACTTAAATAGGAGCAAAATTCAACGTTGCTCATCCCCTTGAAAAGGTTAGCTCTGAATTCACACAACGTAAAAATAGATGAATCAAATCCAAGGAATTAGTAGTAGCAAAGCTAGAGATTAGAAGTCTCAAGAAAACTTGAAGTAACCTTGTCAGTAGCAAGAACACGTATAATGAGACACCGGGCAATGAAAGCATCTGTCCTCTCGGTGTCAGAACTCATTATAAATATGTATATCCTGTTGCAACATGAGTCCCAATTTGAGGGTCATCTAAAGAAGATAAACAGTTTATTTGAAATCCAAATTTCAAGAGTCCCTAGTAAAATGCTCCATTATTTTATGATCATTAGTACAGCTGTATATTTTATATTTAAAAACATTTACATGTACTTACATATATATAAATATATATGCATTTAAAAGATATACATAAAATGATTTAAGTAAATAGCAAGCTTCATCATATCTTGGCTTACAGGAGAAAAGATGGATGTTTCTCATTTTCTGTCTTCCAAACTCAAAACAATTTTCTCAAGGTTACTGCAGACATCATACTCCCTCTCTGTAACAAGTCCCAGTAAGAATTAGGATCAAGATTTTTCTTGCCTACCCATTTAGACATTGAGATCTGCAGAGTTAACTTTGGTGATGTCTGATAAATTAAACACATTTGTCCCTCCTCAGACACACATTCCATCAGGACTTTGGAGTCCTCCAAAATGCCTGCACAAACCATGCTGTAAATGAACTTGTGTTATACCTGTCATTATGTAAGACAATTTGGAAGGGGACAAGTTAAGCAATTTTGAAAGTATGCCCCCGCCCTGTTGCCTATTAGGAGATACTTGCATTAGAAAGCTGTTTGCAAGCCTTCACTACTGAACTTGCTCTTCTGGTTTTCCAGCCAGTCAGCACAGTGTCAAGTGCCACAGGTGCCAGGAGCATGCTCACTCAAGGCAAACTCACCATAATAAAGATTCTGAGATGAAAAAGGGTGGTTTTTGTTACACCTGCAGGGCCTTAACTACTAATAAAGAAGCCATTGAGCTTGCTGAGAACTACAGCCAGTGGGAGCTTCTGAAGATATAATCCCAATTTCAGGCTATGAACAGTATCACTTCCACAAGTGGAGGCACTGGACATATCTAAAGGTCAAAAACCTGAAGACAAATAATCAGGATAAGAAAAAAAGAAAATGCAGTGACTCATAACTGTTATGTAATTGCTCACAACATAATTTCATCATTCCTTCAGCTACCCTCCCTATCAGCTGCCAGCTCCCTCCCTTTGCAGTAACTGATCTCCTTAAAAAACAGATTGACTTACTTTAAGTGTTGGAAGGATGGGAAGGATAAGGCACAGAGGGCAATCAATTTAACAGACTCAAATTTAAGAGTTTCCATTGACAGAAGTAATTTGCTGAATCATCAGATACATGCAAAAGTACAAGAAATACTGTATCACAAGGCTAATCATCTATTATATGAAAATACAAGATTTAAGTTTCATCATGCAAATTTTAAGTGTAGCATATGCAGGAGAAATGCAGAAAACATTAAAAAGGAGACTATAAAGGGAATTATGAGAAGAGATGAGTGTCTGTTTTTGTGCAATGTTCGTAACTTTATATGTGTGTGTGTGTGTGTGTGTGTGTGTGTGTGTGTGTGTGTGTGTTTAGGCTGCTCAAATAGTTTTAAAGGCAGTTTACACTTCTAAAATTTAATTCACACATTTTTCTTGAGATGCAAAAAATTAATTTAGTAATATTGTTCAGGCACATTGGGGAAGCGATAGGAAGGTCAAAGCTTAGTTGGAGTTGAGACTTAAAGATAAAAGAGAAAGTTCTATAGCTCCATTAGTGGTAAAAGAATGACCCTGCCTGGGCTGGTAATCGGACTGATGCTCCTTCCAGCATGAATTACGCTATGAACTTAATAGTAAATTCAATATTGATTGTATTAACTTAGTTATTTCAGTATTTAGTACATTAGTAACTTAGTTAATTGAATTATACAGAAAAAAATATGAAATGGTAACGAAGTGAAAAAGGTATACACGATTCAGAAATCCTTTTCATGGGAACATAAACGATAAGCCCAAAAGTTGGTTTCATAAATATTCTCCAGTATTTGTCTGAACTTCACCATAGCTACAAACATTGAAGTAATTCATATTCCATGAATACCCTAGTGATTGAATTCATCCAATATTCATTTGCCACTTTTGCATGCATTCATAGAGCAGTAGTTAGAAACACCAAGGTCTGTTAAAATCCCATAAATTGGTGCAAATTTACATCATGTTTCAGATGTCTGCTCACTGTCCCAGAAGATACATTAGAATGTATTTCAATACATGGGGTAAAACTTTTGGTCTACTGTATTATGTGGTAAAAATCCCATTAACATTAATGCACTTGTATTTTATTCCAAGTCAATGACTGGTTAGATACAAATGATAAAGGTTTTCCTGCAAAGAAGCTAACTTCAACTAAGATATAGTTCAGGGGAGAAAAAATGAACTGAAGTATATAAGAAAGAAAAACTGTTAACCCTTGCTTGTCCCCCTTCCTTTAATCTGTAGTATTTTTCCCCTTGTAATTAATATTGTGCCTTTTCCCCTACCCATACCAGTTTTAGTAGAATGGGAATTATGTAGCAGTAATTACTCTTTGCTTTTTTCCCCCACTTAAAATGTTTCATGTTCTGTACTGTTACATTACTGCTACATTAAATGCCTTCATGACATTGTGCTAAAAAATACGTTTCACAGGCAAATTTTTAAAATGCTTTCAAAGAACTTTTAAAAATACATATATCCTCACTAGCTGCAGACTTAGGAAAGTCAACATTCATAAGTAGAAACAATAGTATAAATGCATACCAAAAAATTTTGTTTCTGACATCAGTCTCTGATAATAAAATTCCTGATTATTATCTCCTGGTATGTGAAAGCCACACTAGAACATGAATTACTGCATCAGACAATAGCTCTATTTTACTCTCAACCACTTCCACAATGGAGCTGTTCTTACATTCAAAGAATTCCTGCATTTAAATTGAGCTTCATTTAAAATTCATTCTTGGCCATTTTTTCCCCTAAAATCTGGGAAGATAACTGCAATAACAAACTTAGCTGTGCACAAAGCAGACATAGATGCAGTTCCATACCAAACATAGTAAACAAGTTCTGTTTGTAAATTCTAAAACTTTTCAATTACTAACAGAAGGCATAAAACTTATTTTCTTAAGATGGTTATTTTTTAGCAGAAGGCAGTGTTCCCTCAAAAGTCTTAATTCTGATCCCACTGCAGTCACTGTCTGATTTTCCACTGATGACTGTACACTATACCACAGAGCCCAGACTTAAGGATTCACAGGAGGGAGAACTGTGAGATCACCACCCGTGTCTGACCTGAGACACAGCAGGTTTTTTGTTTGATTTGCAGGTTACAGTTTGAACAGTTTGAAAATTAAACATACCAGTAGCACAAATAAACACACACGCTATCCTATTATGCAGTACATGGAAAAGAAAGCTACTTAAGCACAAACTGATAATCAGTAATTTTCTGAATCTGGCATTCCCCTAACAATGTCTTCATTTTGCTTTCAGTATAATCTGAAGTTTTCAAATGGGAAAAGAAAAACCTATGGCCTACTTTTCATAAATACATCAACTCTCTTCAATCTAGAGATTTCTACTCCTCTAAATGCCATTAAACATATTGCAGAATCTCATCAGACTCTCTTCTGTTTGCCAGTGTTTACCTAACTGCCAAAAGCTTTCCAGCAATGCACTCTTTTGGCATTAAACAACAGATTCTACCAAGAAAGAAAAAAAAATACATGTATTACTACACTTCTTGACAGCGAAATTACACTCCACAGACTACTTTATTCCTGCACTTGATGCTGCCATCCCACCCAGTCTACAAAAATAAATACTAAAAAAAATCAGTAGTATCTGAATGGTTCTACAGAAGAGACTTTCAACTTAGATTTTGCATCAAATTCTGAGTTTTAATACCTTCCTTGCTGCCATGGACTATTGACTCTACAATAAACAGAGGCTCCATACAGAATGAAAGTCTAGCATCCAGTATGCTGCCAAATTAGGAATTGTGGAAGGCTGGCCAGATCCATATGTATATAGCCTTGGCAATTTTCAACCTGGATATGCCTAACAGATTTGGTATCCATCAAACTGTGTATTTAAAAGAAAACTGTTGAATATTAAAGAGTAACTTTGATCTACTAAAAATTCTCATTAATTATTTATCAGTAGCAGTTAAGATTGTTATCAGAACCACTGATATTTTCCAGAGTCCTTGGCATAAGCTACTTGTGAGCTTAAACTTGTGTGGTAAGGCCATGGCTACTGGAAGCTATCAAAAGTGGGGAGAGAATAGATCCACAGCCTAATACCCCCGGATCCACTCAGGCAACAAAGCCCAAAGACAAAGAAGATAAAAAAAAAAATCTCTAGCATCTGTGTTTGATGGCAGATCAGTTGCTTACGTCCATTTCTCCATCTTGCTCAGGGCTCAGGATGTTATAGAGGATATTCCTTTATTCAAACATTGTGATTTGAGTCCAAGTACATCTTCTGCTCGAGCTAACAGCACAACAGGTACTGTGCTGTACAGCACTTTCAGTGGGATTAAAAATGAGTAAATAATTTAGATTTAGAATGCAGTATCCCAGTGTACCCTTCTCCATACATGTGTGTTTTTTGGTGTTTTTTTTTTTTTTTTTTTTTTTTTTGTATATTTATAAATCAGATACTCTATAGAAAAAAAAAAGCAGAAAAATTATTTGTAAAGGTCCAACATTATAGATTTGTCCTTGTTTGAGAAAGTTACTGATGACCAGCTGACACATGAACATTGATCCAACTTGAACAAGAAATTGTCTGAACCAGGAGAAACATGACATCGTACTACCAGATGGGAAGTCTAATCATCGTGCTTCTGACACTAATACGATAAACAAAGTGTGCAAGCAAACAGACACCTTATCAGAACACACATCAATCCATTCTTTAAGGGAAAGAATGAGTTTTCTGACATCTACATTCAGCTCTCTTAAAATGTAAGATGCATTTTTTATATTAGCTTTTAAATACATTGAACTGGGAAACTAAACTAAATAGGAGAAGATGTGAAGTCTGCCTTCTACACCTTCTCAGATGATTTTATGTAATTCAAAAGAAAGATACCAGAAAGGAACACAAAAATACGTACAGGGTTTTCTTATGGCAGAACAACTTGCTTTCCACAAGTCCCACGCTAATAATTGTCTTGTAGGTAGTAAAATGCTCACAGAGAGCAAAGAGGGTTTTTAACACATACTATTTCAGCAAGACGTAGAAGGGTAGAAAAACCTAAGCTCTGAAGCAAAGCAGAAATAGACTAGATAAACTCTAAAATCTCTTGATCTAGTTAAAAAAAAACAGCAGCCATGTAGTAGTACCCATGCAAAAGGTAGAGCAGCTACTGCAAGTAATGAAGTTTCAGTACTCTTGTCTGTGCTTAAAGATATTTGTCATTCACAAGAGCTGAGGCATCAAGTTCTTATTATGCTTTATTGCAATTTGTCAGATTTCTACAACGCTTAAACATAGAACCTCCTCAAAACAGCACACTAAGAGCAGCAAACATTTCATACCAAGACTACATTAAATCTGTTAAAACTCTGGTTTTATAAGAATTTGTAAGTGACGTTAATATTTACCCTCACAAGAGAGTTACAGAAATGTGTGATTGACCTCTGATATTAAGTCAGTGTAAAAACACTGATGGGAAGGTTTTTTCCCCTTAAGAGCAGAATTTCAGACTATTTTAAGTACTTTTTTGTTTAATACACACACTTACTTTTCATGTTGATTAAGTAATTCTGGGATCAGCATTTAAGTACTATTTCCTACCAGAAATTGGGAAATGAAAGCAGAATCATATAAATACTCAACCTCTATGGTACGCTATCCTTCTTCCCAGGCTCATGGCTTCCTGCAAATTTTTCCAAAGCTTTCATTAAAAAAATACTAATGTTGGAGTGACTGGAGAAGAGGGCAGAGGTACAGACAGTATAAAGAAATAAAGCAATCAACTTTTAAGTCAATATAAGATCATTCTATTTATGTGGATTAATATGGAAATAAACATCTACCAGGTATTTATAGCAAAACTGAGTGTAATACAGAAAAAAATATGCACTTTGTATGAGGCATTCAGTTGTCTGTAACAACTGTGGCTTCAGAGTGTACCCATTAGTAAAAGAGATTCAATTTCATTAAGATCTTTAAATTATCTTTACAAATGAGAGGAATATGTATCATGCAGTCAGAAACAACATGAAAGCTGAGCCACTAATCAGCAGTTTAGGCAGCCTCTTTTGCACAGGATTATTAACGAACAGACTGTAACATGTTGCATAGACATTCCTTATTATTGGGAAAATCAAGAGGATCCTATGCAGGCTACCAACAACTGGTCTGACTTGTGGTCTGAAACAAAAATGAAGAGTTTTCAGAAGTTTTCAGCTCTCTTCAGAATAGTTATTTCATGATTTCTTCAACTCCTGAGCCATGTAAAATACGTAGTAAACATGTATCACTAGTTTAATTTTTCCTCTGGTGTTCCTTATCTGAATTAAGAAATGAAAGTTATTTTCATCTGCAGAAAAGCTCAGGTATTCAGAAACTCAGTCTGCATTCTTAGGAACTTAAAGGATTCCACCAGGCTTCTAAGACCTCATGCTCTACATCCCTGTGCTGGGACTTTAAAATACAACATAGCAATATAAATAATGTGGTTTTTAACGAATATTAGAACAGGAGATATAGATTATTTATATCCAGCCTATGTTGTTCAGAATCTTTTCCAGTTCTTTTTAATCATCTTAAAAAGAGAATGCTAGTGACCTCAAAGGGTGGAAAAGAAGAAGGGTAAGAATAGAAGCAGGGAAGAAAGAACAAGCACATAATTAGACAAGGATTGAAGGTCTGCAGAGAGCACAGGGAGGACAGTCATGATAGCAGATTAAACAAAGATAAAAGCCTTGAGTTAATAACTATCATAAGCTTTCCATTTATACAGTGTATCTGTCTCTGTCCAACAAGTAGAATTTCAGTCATTAGTTTTCTATTTTTTCCTCTGTGTTTCAATCTCAGCATGGTTCCAGCTTGTTGAGTATAAAGGATGCTAAATTTATTTATGAACAAGAATAAAATTCCACACAAGATAATTTTGTATTTATTTGGTTCTTATCAGAACAAAATAAAACAATAGGTATTAATCTAGAAAAGATCATTGAAACCTGATCTTGAAGTGATAACTACAGATGTTCTTCTAATAATTTATCCAAATTCTTTAAGCAAATCACTAGGAAACCAACTATAGCTTGTGGATTACTCGACCCAGAAAGCCTAGCCGTGTTGGCCCAGTATTAAGTCTTTTCCCTACGCCAAGAAAGAAGCAGAGCTTCTCTAACAGGCACTATCCTGATTTTCCCAAATCTTACCTCCAGAATCCCATTTGATTTTATCCTGAGTGGTGTACATTTGATATCCTCTCTGCAGCAGCAGGTATTCACCAGTCAAAGAATTCCCCAAGCAGCTCCTGTTCCCTGTTCCTCACTGAAGGCTGTATAGTTCCCCAGGACAGTCAAGAAACACAATTGCTGTAGAGGAAAGGGAGACAAACCTTTGATTAAAGTAAGGTAGCTGAGAAAAAAATTAACACAGATTTAAAGTACATAAGTAAATATTCACAGGGAATATCAGCAAACCAAAATTCAGTTCAAATAGCTCAGGCAAACTGACTCTTGCCAATATTTTCAGTCTAAGTTCTACCTTGCTTCCTCTCCTGCTAACCCTTGAAGCACATTTGTTTTAAATCATCAAGCTCTCTCTTTATGAGCAAACACAAATTACCAAAAATAAAACTAGAAAAAAAACCTGCAGCACCCCAAACTGTTGTAATCATATATAATGCTAATAAGACTCTTCTGGCCAAAAGGCTGCTACATCATATTTACCTTCAAAAGTGACAAATAATCGCTGCTTCAACAGAAAACACTCATCTTGAGTCAGAAATTGTGGATGAGAGGAAGGCAAGCAGTGTATTTGTATATTAATACAGGCTAAGAATGTAAACTATCAAGAAATTTACCATCTCCCTACCACATATTCCAGTTACAGCTACACACTTTATACACACAATGCATTTCCTTTCCAAAATATGCAATACTAAGAGAAATAATAACTAGAATAGAAGCACTAGTATTTTTCATATCTTGCCACAGAATGATGATTTTTTTTTTTTTTTTTTAACTCCACCAAATTCTAAAGAAAAAGGTGAGATTAGTTTGACTGAGATTCAGTGTCAGAGTGCATGAGAGCTGAATGAATGAAGGAAAGAATGACTATGCCTGCATCTTCAAAAATTCAGGTAAGCTTGCTTTGTCGTTTCTTTGTTTTCAATCTTTTATAGAACTTTGTGGCCACCATGAGAGGCATCCAGGCAGGGAGATTTATGCCAGTTACTAAATGATTGAGGTACAACTTCAAGAGTCCCCGGAGCAGAGGTCAGGGACTCCTTTTCATTTTATCAAAAAAGAGAGAGAAAAGACTAAAGGTGGATAAAGACAAAAGATGATATATATTCAAGTAAAGAGAGACAGAAAAAAACTCAAGCAGACAAAACTGTACATGAGAGAAGAGCTGGATTTCATCCCCAACCAAAACTAGTTTCATCAGTGCACTGAAAGAGTTAGTTTCCTTGTTTGTATCACTGTATTCGTTGCTGCAGCGTTTCTTAAATAAAAAAAATGTCAATGCACTCTAAACTTATTTTAGTTTTTCCCATTATAATCATTTCTGTTTTCATAAGCAGAAGTTTAGACTACTTCAGTTCACTTCCATACACTTTCTCATTCTTCAGTTTAGTTAGTATCAAATGTAAACTTGGATGAAGACAATGAATCAAGGCTGCATTTGTGCAACAGTAAGCATGCAAGTTAGGGTCAACGCATAGACAATCTCTTGGGGCGTGCAGCCTAACACAAAAACTGAGGGTTCGGGAGTATTTTCTTGTCAAGTTTCCAGGTCCTCTTGGAAGGCTGACAGACACTGAACTTAGCAGCACTGAACTTCCAGAAAAGAAGTGAGGACTGGGGGTTGACACATCAAATGCACAGATCTGAAATTGATATTAGGGGAAAATTTTGCCCATGTTTCAGGCTAGTGAAGTTTTCCTTCTCAATTCTACTTAATACCCGATCCACCAGACATAGTTACTCCAATGGATAAAGCAGCTAGATTTTCCATGCTGTGCTATAGATCTGTCGAGCAAGTCATGGAATGCAGTCAAGAAAATATAGGAAAATAGACAAGTAGTCACAGAGCAACAGCTTATTCTGCTGGTGAATCTCCACAGGTCAGTGGAGATAATGAAATTATGACTGCGATTGCCATCATAATACATATCTGGTCACTGGCAATGTCTATGAAACCTGCACCCTGTAATGTTTAGGACACAGCAGTACAGACAGAGCAGATCACTCTTTACACAGGAATGAACAAAAGCAGGTGGCCAGTTCAGCCGTTTCTAATGCTCAGAGGTAACTTCATTTGCCTAGACTCAAATTTCTTTCAATGCCAGTATGGAAAGGGGACAAAGGTTATGTTTAAAAGTGGGCATGTTCTCTCTCTCCTCTGCAAGCCTATCATACAAAAAAATAGAAGAATATATTCTGGCAAAATGAAGGATATTCCATCTAAATGACCCTGGAAAGCCTCAGTTCTGGTTCTCTTAGTACTGACAAAGACTTCCTAAGATTCATTTGTGTTTAAATGTTATCAGGCCTGTTCTGGGTACAGGAAAGCTGTTTCTGAAACCATTTTAGAGCACAGTTCTTCTAAAGACATGGCTAATCGATTATTATGTAAATATGGGATTTAATTTGGACTTATTTTATTTAAATCTATGAGAGGTTGCATTATTCAATGACTGCCTAGTAGCCAGTATGACACACCACGATGTCAAACTGCTTTCTGGAAGAGAATCCCCTAGGTCAAATTAACAATGCCAGTCCCTCCTTGCAGCCTCCCTCAAGTTTCATAATTACCAGTTATAATTAACCCAGGAAACTGATTAGCACATTGTTGATACATGCTACACCACTGACTACTGTAGTAAAGAAGGGATCCCATTATTTCCCATGGGTACTAAAATGGAAAATAAGCAGAGACCAGCTTAGGTGACAGTTGTAATTATTTGTGCTGGAATTAGAATGTCAACTTAGATAACACACTGATGAAGACGAGGCTAAACTATGTTTTTTATTGGTTAGAAAAAAATCTATGGATTCAAGGCCAACTGCTCCCCACCCTGTGGCATGCAAAGCCTTTATGGGGAAAAAAAGCTTAGTAGATCTTCAAAATGAAAATGGAAGTGATTTCACTTAATTACTATCCTTGTAATATTGTACATTACAAAGCAACTACATAAGATTAGATTCTATTAAAAACATTGGTTTAATTCAAGTTTTCTGTTGCCTATAAACCAACTGTTACAACCCTCATGAGAATCCTACAAAAAAGAGCAGCACACGCAGTGCAGATCTGCATCAGGAAAACAGGTGAGTCAGAGCAACCTTAACCCAAACATACAGATAAAACGATTTATTTTAATGCTAATTTTAATCCACGGACACAAATACAAGCAAAATCCTATCCAAGCATAAAAGGAAAATGATTTTGCACAATACTGATTTTAATCGTAGACAAAAGAACAAATACTTTGGTTACAGTTACTTAGTCATTACTGAAAAAAAAATGCATGTCTATAAAACACCAAGACAGCATTTTCCAGCTGCTAGAGAACAAAAAAGTATATTATTATTCCTTTCTCTTTTCCTGTACAAATAATATTATAACCTAACAATCAGCTCCAGACACTTACAAAGTTCTCTAAAGGGGTAAGCAGTCTGTTTTGTATGGTCTCATATCACAGAACAGAGCACTGAAGTTTCCCAAAAACTAAAGGTGCAGCTCAATCTTATTTGCAATGTCCTACTTTAATCTTAGGAGATTAATGGCCTTGGTTTTTTCTACATATTCAATGAATAGAGAGAAAAGATCCTCTTCAATGCAGTTTAAATGCAGAATACTTGTTCTTGAAGAGATGCCTGCCATCTCTATCATCTACAGAGGAACATAGGGAAGCCAGGCTCCCCAGGATAAAACTAAGCTATGCAAAATCCTTCTGTTTCCTCCACTGCACACTCCACCTTCATCTTACCTTGTATCTCTGATTGTTTCCAGCCCATAATATTAGTTTACCTTAATAACTTGCCTTTTAGAGGTGTGAAGCATTGTGTATGCTCACATCAACTTTTCAAACATCTCTACAGGAAAGTATGAATACAGCTTGGTTATTTAGGCTACTTGGCTGCAGGGAAAAGATGGCATAGAGTCAAACCACAGCTGGAGGTCTGCCCCACTAGCAGGCTCTCACTCGTGGTTAGTGTGAAGAAATAGAATTCTCTTTCTGGTCACACTTATTTCCCTCTTCTTGCAACTTCTGAGCAAGCAAGTACTTAAGTGTTTTCTAGATCCGAACAGAGGATGAATAGAAGTCAGAAAGAACTGAAGTTACGAAAGCTAAAATACCCTCATTCTTTAAACCGCTTAAAGATAATTATACAAAATTATGACTATTAATGCAGGGAGCTGCAAATATACAATTGTTGCTAACCTTGAATTCCAGCAAGTGTTTGTTTACACTTGAGAGCTTCTATACTCTTTCTGAATAAAAGCCTTTCTGTACTGGTTCAATCTGACGTGTTAATTTTCTCCTCAAATTATCTTGTACATTTCTGTGACTGGATAAATACACTGTGCTGTAAGCTAATAGCCATGTTAAGCTTCTGGAGAAGAACAAGATTATTCACAGGCATTACAAAGCTGTACTTCATGCCACATGTAATGGTGTGTGATACCAAAATGCTCTTTTATGGAATTATTTTACTAGAATTTTTTTTAGAGTATAAGCTGCATATAATACAGTCTCAAATCTAGCTTATAAATAGGTTAATAATAAGTTACAGAATATTCATATTTAACACACTCCCCCTTGCCCCTTCCCCCCCCCCACCCGCCCCCCACACACAGTAGAATCACTTATTTGAGTAGCCTTGCTATCACTCATTAGTATGATTACAGAAATCACAGCCTGCCCTTCCCCTACTGGTCTTGTTTTCACTTGAATTGGGTATTCACAGAGCAAAGCACTTCTATATTTTTCACCCCAGTCATGGTGTTCATTTGTCAGACTATGTAAACTATTCATGGTTAAAAAAAAGAATTTAAAAATACAATAGGCTTTTCCACAAAAACCACGCTTTAAAAAAGTCTGATATAAATTTATTTTACTGTGGCTTGTTTCCATTAACTATAGTTTTGAGCACCGTCATATTTCCTGCTTCCACCAGGACGGGCAGAGGGGAGGAAAACAGTGCCTTTTCCTCAATAGACCTTTTTTAAGGTTTAGTTATCAGTCTAGTTAAAATTAAATTACTGTCCTGGATTTCATACGTCAAGTCCCTTTCAGTTGTAATTACACTGTACACTACATGTGTTTTGGAGGTACAGATCTACAACAGCAAAACAGCTCAGATTTTTCCAGTAACATGAAATCATGAGCACGTAGAATAACTGATTAGACAAAATAATCATGCTTAAATAGAAAAACATTGCACAGACAGCTCTATTTTCTACACGCTGTTTAAAGTTTTCTCGTTTTCTTTCAGCTATTGCTTCCTTGGCCCCCTTTTCCCATCACATGAACAGAATAATTTACACGTGCATTAATAGCAACAGTTCTTTTATAGGACAGCTGAAGCCAAGAGGTAAAACAATTCTCATACTAAAAAGCTTTTCTAGATTTCTTGAGACAGCGTCATCAGTTGGTCTAACAAGAACAAAAATTCTCCTGAAACATCTTACATTTCATGATAATGTAATAGGTGCAACAATTTTTGAATTAAAAACAAGCTGGGAGAAATAACTATTACAGATGGAATTACTTTCAGATCTTTCTAGACATAGCTGCCATTTAGCCTTAAGAATAATGCTCCCATGGATGACTTGGGCTTCAGTACACATGGCTGGTCCAGTTAAGCAGCACAATGCACTGAGTTCAGTAACTGCACTGCTGGAATTCAGGCTAGCTCCTCAGCTGGTAGAGCTACCCCAAGCTTACACTTGCTGAACTGCTCGTTTTTCATCTGAGTGAACTCCAATCATTAGAATTTAGAAGCACTGTTCTAGTTCTGCAGGAGTATATAGAATTATCTATCCAGCTTAAGGAAATTAGAGATATTTTGTTACACTTCTAATTGTTTAACTGCAACTTATTTTAATGTGAATAAATATATAAGGCTAGAGTGCTGTTAAAAAAAAAAAAAAAAAGGTAGTAATTACTTTAGACCTAAAGCAGGTAATCAAAGTTAAGATCTCAGTTTTGCTGAGAAAGCAAATTTTTAATGGACTTCCCTGAGGGGGTTTCTGTACAATTAAATTCTGAAATACTGCCACTCTTAGAGTGTCCTCTCCCCTCATTCAATTCTGAAAGCAGTTTCAAGAGGGAACTGAATGGCTGCAGGTTGACTGATTGATCTCCAGAGAGTGAAAGGGGTTGTATCAATCTCTACTAGAATGGGGCAGGAGGTCTTCTCTAAATAACTGGAGTTACTCATCCTGCTGAGTAGGATGACCTTCCTTTTATACTGCATAATGTTCTGGGCATGAACTAGCTTTTCCAGAGATAGCTATTCATCTGCTTAACCTCAGGAAAGCCCCTCCCTCCCCTATCATCAATTCCCTCATTTTTGCATCTGCTGTCTGACCAACCAGCATCATGAAAACCAGATAAAACAACGAACAGGTCCAAGTGCTCCATAGTGGTTTGCACAAGGCCTGTACTTTTCCAGACAGCAATAAATCAGCTAAGGAATATTATGGCATTGACTAAAAGCAGGCACCTATGCATACAGAACAGGTTTAAAAACTGTTCCATGCATTTTTAATATTGTCTTAGAAAACCATAAAAAAAACTCCCTGTCACAGCCCCATGCCAGAGAAACTCACGCCCATTTTTGGAGCCCTAGAGAAGGAAGGAGGCATATTAATATCACACAGAAAGTGCCTGGTCCTCTCCCAAGATAAACAAGCATCAACAGAAACAGATTCTTTCCTACTTAAAAAGCCTCTGTGCAACATTACTAGATTTTAGATACCTGCCCCATCTTCCATCAATCTATCTGCTACACAAGGAAAGTGAAGATCAAGTGAAGCCAAAATCTCTTTGATCTGTGCTAGCTCTTAATGGCAGTTCAGATGTGAGGGGCCCTGGGTTCCAGCAGAGTCAATACCCAATCACCCAGGAAGCTTTTGCTGATAACCTACTAGTACTCAGTTATTTCAGAAATGCCTATGTGGACTACAGCCACAGCTTCTGCTGCAACATATTTCTGCTCAGCCCAGTTATTAATAGAGCTCTTACTCATACTTGAAATAACCTTCTTAGTTCCTGAGATCAGTGAACTAGAAAAAAAGAAAGGGAAGTATTACAAAAGATTGCATATTCCTCTTTTCAGACATTTCTTCCCCAGTTCTAAACAGTAACTACAGAAAACTCAAGTCTTGTACAGCTCTACACCCAAAATGATACCACTTCAGACCCTCACAAGCTTTTATTTCCTTTTTGCTTGGAGGCAAAAGCCATAAACATCTGATTGAAGCTTACCATTACTGCTTCTGTCTCAGTGCCAAGGAACTGCTCTCTGAACCCAGCTTTCAGCTTCAGTTTGTAAATGAAGCTCTACCATAGAAAGTCATTTGTTTCAGTTGTGAAGCTTTCTGATCAGTCCTACATGGACAGGTTCAAACACTGTGATCTCAATAATATATACTTTTCTTCTTTGAGGTCTTTCCAAACAGATTTGTTCTCAGTAATAAGTTAAATATATTTGTCCAACTTCGCAAATTCAACTAATTCAGTTGTCAGTCACTATTATTTCTGGAAAGAGTGCATCTGTCTGAAGCATCACTTTTTCCCCAAAAATAACCAAGACATATGCTTTCTGTTAAGAATTAAGCTGGGAATAAAAGATCACATAATTATTACATGCTAAAGAAACCTCAGACCAATATCTTAGAAGTGGGGAATGAAGGGAAGGCACTAGGACCATCAGATCTCTAGTACAAATTAAGCATTTCTTTGTTTGAAAAAAGTAATTCTGTAACTGCAGTTCAGAGTAATATCAGATGATTGATTCCACAAATAAAGTATTTTCTTTACAAAATAAAAAATAGTTTAAAAATTCAGTAAGTCTTGTTTAAGTTAATCCTGGGACATAACCATTCACAAATTCCTCTGACCTCAAGACATTCTAGAAGTCTTCATATGTTTTCAAGGGAAAAAACATGTTATCAAGATTATGGTTTTGGGACAAGCCGTAGTTCTGCTCAAAACCTACTGATGATCCCATTAAATACGTAAGTTTTATTTTACAGATTTCTCTCAGTTCTGGCACATTTCCCAAAACTAATTTTCTTTTAAACAGAATCACACACAGAATCACAGAATGGCCTGGGTTGGAAGGGGCCTCAAGGATCGTGAATCTTCAACCCCCCTGTCACATTCAGGGCCACCAACCTTCCTATTTAACACTAGACCAGGCTGCTCAGGGTCCCATCCAACCTGGCCTCAAACATCTCCAGGGACCGGGCTCCCACAACCTCTCTGGGCAGCTTGTTCCAGCACCTCACCACTCTAAGGAACTTCCCTGACATCCAACCTAAATCTTCCCTCCCTCAACTTAAAACCCCTGTCCTGCTGTTATCTACCCTTTCAAAGAGTTGACTTCCCTCCCGTTTGTAGGCTCCCTTTAGGTACTGAAAGGCTGCAATGAGATCACCCCACAGCCTTCTTTTCTCCAGGCTAAACAAGCCCAGTTCCCTCAGCCTGTCTTAGCAGGAAGGTGCTCCAGCCCCCGATCATCTTTGTGGCTCTCCTCTGGACCCTCTCCAATAGTTGTCTTTCTTGTACTGGGGACTCCAGACCTGACACAATTTCAACAGTTAGAATACAAGGCTATGTACTGTTCCTCTACTCAGACATTTCTACACCTATGAGAACTCCCGTTTATAGTGACCTTCAGATGGCTGGCACGATGCAAGTATCCTCATCAATTAGACTAGTTAAGATTTACAGAGCAGAAGTCTTCTAAGGTAGCAGCAGGAGATGCATGCTTTGTACCCTTAAACTGCTGTTCATCCTGCTTAATCATTTTAATCTACTAAAAGATGTTACTAGCTAAGTTACTTAAGAACAATTTTATCAGCTTAACTCTTTGAGTTAAGACTCCAGGAAGGAGTATAACTTGAGACATGGTTAGAGCACAACGTTGTAGAAGCTTCAAGTGTATTTTCGTATGACAGTAAATGGCACGTGCACAGAGTGATCAAGTAGCATTTACTGACCCCCAGAATAAACCTTTTTTCTTTCCAGAAGGATGCATCTTCATAGAAGTACAACACATCAATTAATGGCTCTTACAAATCTTCACTAAGAATCTAAAAAGCACAATAATTCATCTTAGACTTAAATATGATGTAAATCATAATTCATCCAACTCCACCCAGCATTTTCTAAGGATTTATTTACGGCAATATTTTTTAATCTGTTTCCTAATAAGAAGAGATTTTCTCTCACAAAGCTTTTTCTTAGATTATTCTACAAAATCAGTTGTCCACCAGTAAAATGCCCCTTGAAGTCTTGAATTCTACACAATCATAATAGGAAGTAAGCAACTGCTTCGATTTACTTTCCTATATGAAACTGTCTTTCCTGTCACTTTATGCACAGATGCACTGAGATTAGGTAAATTAAATTTATTGTGTGCCAATTATTACAGAAGATAACACATTATTTGTAATAAATAAAAAACAGCACATGTTCGTTGCAAAAGTAAGTATCAACAAGTGCAACAAATCTGCTTTACCTCTATTTCTCTTCATTTCACAATGGTTTTAACAACCCTTGTGTTCATTTCAGTGAAGCAGAAAATCTGATTAGGGGCAGTTAAGCAGATGGAATAACATTCCCTGGGAGCTGATCACATGCATTTTTCTTAGTGATTATCAAGTCTTCTCTTTAGAGTCTTCATCAGCTCTCTTCAGAATGCTCGATCTCTTTAAATGGGAAATAGTTAAATAGTGTTTTTTTTTTTAAAAAAAAACTCCAGAACTTAATTCAGAAAGTTGAATCATCACTGTTATAATTCTCCATAGTCTAATAAAAACCTTTCCAGTTTTCTGACCCTGAGATCTCTCCTTAAAATTTTTTTTTTCAAGTCATGAAATACATAGTTTTGAAGTGGACTTTTCTAGGACAATATCATCATATTTCACAGCAGTTCAACCCTTTACAAAAACTGCAAGCAAAAAAACACTTGAATTACTGAGCCAAACAATTCAACTACATGAACAACAAAGATTAAAAATTTAAATAATTGGCATGAAAGATTGACCATCCCAGCTGTACAGTTTTTAATGAAAAAGTTATTTGACCATTTTTCTTCTTCCACAAATGAAAAGGAAACAGATGGAATGAGTCTAACAGGTGCACTTCACAACTGCAAAGTTCTTGCACAGTTGATTGTCCTCACACTGCGTTGCATCTGTGTTTGGAAAGGAACTCTGAGTTCCATATCAGAACATATCAGAGCAGAAATTGGCAAGTTCTTATTCCTTGTTTACTGTTCCTTTATTTTTCACATAACCATAACCAGAAAAGAAGAAAGCCAGAAGGTTCTGATTTTTCACCACATACTATATTAATTCTCCAAAGTAAATATGGGCAATGTTTCTTAATGAGATATTCTTGTGTCCAGCCATAAGAAGCATTATAGGAGTAACTTCAGATCATTGCAATAGTGTGTAGATGTCTTCTGAAAAACCATTTGCCTTATTTCCAAATCCTCAAAATTCCTTCTGGAGAGAAAAATATACTTAATAAATTAAATTCCTACATAATTTCAACTGTATAATATATATATATTTTAAATTTTCAAGTTGTCTCAATGTCTCTCCATAAATCAAAACACTACTGAAATCATGTATTGATTCTACTAACTGTTCTGTCCTAACTTGACTGATTGATAAATCAGTCTTAAGTACATGATTATTTATGTCTACATCAAAATAATGAAATCCCACACTTGACTCAGTTTGTGCTATAGACTTGCAGAATATGACCAGATCCATATTTTGCATTTCAGCATTTTTTAAAAAAACTGAAACGTTTGAGGATCAAGGACTGACTACTTTGAATTACTGTCATCTCAATTATCTCATTCCATGGCGCACATGCATCAGAAACACTGATAATCCAGAAAACTAACAGATTTTACTGGCATCTTACAAGGCATCTTGTATCTGAATGCTTTTTTTTATTATTATTATTATTTGGTGGTGGGTAAGGGAGGGTGGGCAAATTACTAATGTACCTTTACCTCATTTATCCCAAAATATAAATGTTTTGTGTATATTAATGTAGTAGGCTTTTTATAGGTAGCAAATTAATTTAGGATTATAGCTGCTTATATGTTACTCATTTCTTAGTAAACTGTTTATTATATTTATAATTTCCTTAAATGAGGACATAAGAACAAGCATAACCCGTTAAGCCATAAGTTAAGTGAAAAAATATCTGAAAATAAGTTTTTAGTTAGATAATCTACATTCTGTACCATCGTTCTGAAACAAAAAACTTCTCCTCTGATGTTTTAAGTTTTTGTTTTGTTTTACTAACAAAATCACTGGATTTTGTTATGGGATCATTTGGAGATAGGAATAACAGAGATCACCATTACTGTGAAACTCTTATATACCAGAATGACACAGAAAAGGGTTGGTTTTGCTTTGTTGTTAAAATGCAACTAATTGTACATTGGAGAAGCTGGACAAACATGAACACCTACAGAGGTATCCAGACACACTGACTCCCATACACTAAAATACATAACTCTGTGAAGTTAAATGGTTGCTAATAAATTGTGAAGATCCTTCAAACAGGTTGGGTAGCTAAGAAACATTCTTGAATCTTTTCATGAATACAATGTCTCTCTCAGCTCTCAACACAGATCTAACCTTGATGTTTTAAAAACTGTATTGCAAATGCAACAATTCCTCTTGGGATGAGACTTAAACTACGAAACACAGAAACATCAATATTCCTGTTATATTAGTTTCTCTGTTCTCCTGAGGCTTTTCCTGGCAGGAGTAACTAGCCTGTATTGGGAAGAGGACTGACAGAAATTGGTGTTAGACCTGCCAGGAAGACATCCCAGTGTTAGTTTCAGTAGTAGGTAAATTTTTTCTTCTTGATTTACAAATCAAGAATTAACTTTACTTTAAACAATATCTTGAAGATCTAATAATTCCTTTGGTTTTTACCCTTTAATAAACAGGGAAACTTAAACTTGGGGAATTTTAAGCAATTACTTAGAATTGTAATTACAAGAGCTTTCTTATATTCAGTCTCATCTTGATGACACTTTCACATGTTCCCATAACAGATCTAATTTCTATGGCATGTGATATCACGGATCACTCCTGGAGCCTTTCTAAGAATTAAGTGCAATGGTTGCTGCTACTCTATTTTCTTGAAACTGCAGCCATTTCTTACTGGGTTCCAAACTTGTATTAGAGCCACATGTTTAGTTACAGAAGAGCAATCATTTTCCTACATAATTCCCCAAGGGCTTAGGGTCGAGCCCTGAACACCTCCTTACTTGGAGAGGTAGCTAGCATAGCTTTTGTCCTCCGTAAATCCATGTGGTTTAGACTTATGTTCATTATCTTGATTTCTGCAAGCACAGTCCTTTTCTTGCACAGAAATTATGAAAAGCTAGTAAACAGACTGTGTAAAAAAAAAAAAAAAAAAACAGAAAAAAAGAACCCATCGCATTATTGAATGCTGACAAGGTTCATCATTCAGCAAGATTATCTCAAGATTTGTAGCTTTGCCAGTCCAGAGCAAGAGAAAGGTCAAACCATAAGCCATATGAATTTAAGTAAACATCTTCTAGTTTTCATGTTTAGACTTCAAAGAATGAGTCCAGAAGTCATTCTTGGTAGGATAGTGTTTGCAGTCTATTATATAATGTGCTCAGAGTAAAAACTCAGGTCCTTACTTTAAAGAGAGAAGTGATCTAGAACATATGAAGGTTACCTTAAGCTCCCTACTCATATGAAAGCTGATCTTAAAGATTATTCTTTCTTCAGAGATGAAGCCACAGAAAGATGCCACTTCCTAAGTTTATGTGGTTGACAGTTCATGGCAACAGTAATGCTTCTTACATGCTTTCGCAGTCAGATAGAGCTCTAAGTAAGGCATTGTGTTTAGAAAGTCAGAAATGCAGAGAAGTTGAGTGAGAAGTGACAACAAGAGGGATTGCTGAGAAGAAAACAAAGAAAATAACAGCAAGAGAGAAGTTATGGCTGAAAGCAAATAGTGGAACACGTTGAGATCTAAGGGAGCAGAAGAAAACATGAAAAGAAGAGTAGAAGTAGTGGGGATTTGTTGTTTGGGGGATGGAGTTTATTTTGCCTTTTTTGAAGCTTATCTATATTTTTTAATGTTTATGGATTATAACTGTCTTTACTACAACAGATACTCACACAAGGCTTTCCTTTCTTACACAAGATTTGAAAGAGATTTTTCTTAGTTAAGATCCTTATGCAGAAAAACTGATCAGAAATTTACAGAGTCATATCTGACACAGACCTCAAAAGATTTGTCTGTAATTTCTCAGCTGTTTATTGTTGTGCTTATTGAAACATCTGCTAAAATTTCCAATGTTAGCACTCACAGAGCTAGGGTACATTACACAAATAGAAGATCAACAAAAAAGTTGCAAAATGCTTGCCAATCCATCCTTTCTGAGCAACTACAGTACAAGCACCTACACGCTTCGTGTCTTTCAAGTTTCCTAAAATACCTTTCCTACTGATGTAATTTGAACATTTCATAGAATATTAGGAGGTTGCTGTAATTGTTCAAGTTAGTGTGCTGCTGAACAGCTGTATGACAGGTCAGAGAAAGCAGTCGGTTTGCTTTGCATCATTTCCAGTGTTAAGGACTCACATTAGTAACAACATGCTAAATCATTTCTTATGATTCACTAGCTTGGAAAAATTGTAATGATTTATGGTTCTCCAAACACATTGCAATAAGGATTGTATTCTTGCAGTATGTAAATGGAAGCTTCAACTGTGTTCCCTGTAATTACTAGTAGATTATTGGCTTTTTTTTTTTTTTTTTTTTGCACATTAACTTGCCATCTTTGGCTACACATACAACACTGATTCACTCCCACATAATTGTGCTTATTGTAAAGACCAACTCTGAATATGCATTTACAATTTAAGTACAAAGATGAGCATGTTAGGACCACTGTTTCCTCATTCCCCACACACCTATCCCATATTGTCCCCATCGATTAAGACTGCAATTTTAGCTACTGCAATCCTGCCTACCCAGCAAATCATTATGGACAACAGTTGCATACTTCAGAATTATCTTCATGTCCCTTAATTTCTTGGAAGCTTTTAAACCACAAGCCCTATGGGACAGGAACAGTTATTTACAATATTTTTTCCCTCAAACTCAGCTCAGGCCTTTTGAAACCATGGCAACATTTAACCACAGCTACGTCAATCAGCAACGCAACCCTCTAGACTCCTTAGTCAAAGTCCAGGGCTCCCAGCCTGCAATTATTGTGCCATTTTTTGCTTTCAGAAGCATAGCTTGGACTCATTTCTCAAATTCCTGAATTGTGATCAGAACTAATGTAGGGCATTTCCCCCGTCTCCTTCTCTATTTTACTTTTAATAATCCGTTGTAGAAGAGCAGAAATTAAAAGCTAAAATCTCACTGACTTGCAACATAGTTTCTTTTATTTGTCTTGTCAAACTTACTGCAGCTAGGCAATTCCCCTACCAGATTAAGAAGCCTCAGAGGCAGTTGCACAGATTAAGCAATAGCTTTTACTGTAAGCTTCTTATTCTCAATGGTCCCATCTTCTATTCTATCCACATGATTAAACAATAAGGATATTATATCTTTCAGTACATCTGTCAACTCTGGTCCCATCACTTTCAGCCCACTTCTGACACAGTCCACAGTGTAATGCAACTTGGTATCTGTCCTTCATATTGACAGTGCATTTAGTCTGACTTCCAAGTGTTCTAGAAAATGGTCATATTCAGTGATGCCCATGCTATTTCATACACAGCTTGTAAAAGCAGTGATATTTGCTGCCATTTTCCATCACCTTTCAGTACAAAAGGTCTATAATGAGGTACCAGGTAATTCCATTATTGAAATTACAAGTGACACTAGGTGGGCCTACTCAGCAAAGAGTACCTTTCCTTTCAAAAAAAAAAAAAAAAAAGGCATCAACCTCCTTCTGAAATATAATGTGATCATTAGTTTTAAGACTATTACTTGCCACTGGAAATAGACACAATCTAGACCCAAAAGTCTAGATTGATGGAACACTGTTACCAGTTCTACTGAATTCAGTGCCCTCTGTAACAAGGAAAATAAAGTACTGCGAGTGCAAAGACTTCCTATTTTTTTCTCATTATGGCTGAAACCCCACCATCTGGATCAGTGAGTTTAAGTTCTAATACAAAACAGAGACCTAGGGAACATTTTATTATGAAATGCATCAACAGGATTAAGAGAACATTTGATATTTTTCCTAGGAACACATCTATCCAAAAACAGTAAAGATTTATTTCTCTCTGCTCTGCTTCTCACCAATTTCAGGCATTTTATATTGCTGGTGATAACTACATCAAAAATCTCGAGACATAAGGTTATGCCATAACACTACAGCTAGCAGCTACTTCAAAAATAACTGTCTCCTGGTGAGATTTTGCCAATTCAAGTAAAGGTCCAGAGTACAGATGGCATCTCTGGAGCTGGTGACATGGATTAGGATGTCAATAAATTAGAAAAAAATAAAAGGTCTGAAGTGCTTCAGAATATTTATTATAGCAAATAAAGCTACATTAAGTAGCATCTGGCCAATTTCTGGTATTCCTCTGGCTCTGGGAAGGCCTCACTCCACCACTGCTGTCAGTAAGTACAGTCAGAAGCAGAAGCCAGGCAGACCCTGCCATCAAGGGGGGGAGGAGTGAATTAAAAAAATGGACCTTATTACTTGGGTTTGATCTACTCAGAATATTCAGCCATAAGTACTTAAATCAGATGAACAATATTTAAAGCAGAAACAGCTACTGAATTCTGAAAGTCATGCCATTCAATCTACAAAACTTTCCTGTGCAGAAAAGATCCACAGCAATCAATCCTAACTAGTACTCCCTAGAGTTCACATTTCTGAGAGTAGAAGGGGAAAAAAGGAAAAAAATCAAATAGAAAACTTTCAGTTCAGTAAGATCTTTGTAAAGGAGGTGAGTCAGATCGCATACAGCAACTGTGCTTTTGCTCTGTGGTTATTTAACTAAATAAGTAGAATCCTCGTTCATGAGTAGAGCTCCTGAATAAACTATCACAATGAAAATTTCCATCTTGCCAAATCTACAAGAATTAAAAACTCTAGCATAACAATTTTATTAGAAAAACCCAGGAAGTGATCCTTAAGCAGCTGTTGGATATTTGGCCAAAAAAATTTCAGACCTCCAACACAATAGAATCATAGAATAGAATCACAGAATTGCCCAGGTTGGAAAAGACTTTAAAGATCATTGAGTCCAACCACCACCTAATCATACTATTCTAACAGTCCTCTACTAAATCATGTCTCTGAGCACCACATCCAAATGAAATCACAGTCCCATATTCAGCCAAAAATCAGAACAAGCAAACTGAAAAATCTTAAGATTTGGCACCACTACAGGAAACTGCATAACACATGACAGCTGTTGGGAGCAACTCAGCCTCTTCCCAAAGTGATCCAAGAAGCAAGATTGTCTAGAAAACTGCTAAATTCATTTATTGGTTTGTTTGCCCCAGTATCCGAGCCACAGAGGACTCACGAGAAGGACATCCAGCAACACAAAGCAGAGCACTGACCTAAGATTATCCCTGTGGCAAAGGAGTCATTCTAAGAAATTATAACCAGCTTTTGTAGACTGAAAGGTTGCACATTCACTTTCCTCCACTTAACCACAACAGAAATTACATCTAATTCTGCTGCATTGTATTCCAGCATTTAAAAGATTAAAACACACTCATTTCACTTTTTGCTAGGGAAATTTTCTGCTAGGCTAAGACCTGATGTAAGGGATCATGTCATGTATGCAGATTATTATGCATTTTCATTAGATATGCAGATAAGGATATAAAAATCAAATTAATCCCAAAGCCAGAAATCTCCAGACATCCTGACCTAGCAGGCTTAAGTAGCGTACGTATGACTGCTTGTTCACTGTGACTTCAGCTTGTTTCATGATTAGCCATAAATAAGCTGCATATATGTTTGGTTTGTTTTTGTTGTTTTTGTTTTTTAATGTATTTAGATATAATTAATAAAACTGGAAATATTTATTGTCAAGGCATACTCTGTCATTCAAACACTGGTCAACCATCTCCTGATTTCCCAATCTATTTTAGCAGGCAGATACTTAAGAGTAGCAGACTTCTCTTCTAACTCCTTTATTAAATGGAATGAACTGTCAATGCAACAACTCATTACTTACTTTTTGACTTTGAGTAGTCATGCAGCAACAAGAGCTTCTCTGCGATATGGTCAGTTTACTGGAGATAACATATTGAGAGTAATCTCTTACACCCCAAAATACAGAAAACATCATCTTCCAACATATTTATTGTGTGAAAATACCACAATGAATATGCCTACTTACCTATTAGTTTACTGAGCTTAGTTATAATTGACTGAATCAACTTCTCAACTTCAAAATTGTGAACTTCTATATGCCATTCCAGAAGCTATCTTTCACTCTGACAGGTGGCTAAGAAGAAAGCACAAAGGAACTCCCTCTCACTGAAAGCACAACTTGCATTTACTCCAAAATATACCAAACTTATTTTCACAATTCCAGATACGAGAAAGATCCATTTATGTTTTAACTGGACTGGAACAGATTTGATTTTGAAATGGGAACTGAAATCTGAAAAGCACTGATAGAGTTGAACTTCCCATATACTCAATTTGAGTAGAGACACAAAGCTCTACAGTGAGTACATTTCTTGTACAGACATGGATTTAGTATTCTTTTATAGGTGCTGATTCTACTATGAAACAGATATTTGTTATGCCATATATCTTTAAAAGTTTGCCGCATTTTAAGGTCCCATGTATCACTGATGAGTCCACAACTATGAAAACTATGATTACATTCCCTTCAGTGTCTTAAATGGACATTGAGACCTTGATCGATACATTACATTACTTAGATGAAGTACCATTCAGATACTTATGATAATTATGTTAGAAAGTTAGAGACAGTACTGTATTTTAGAATTTTAAAATAAAAATGCAGTAAATATATAAGCCTGAAATTCTTCAGCTCCGAAGTATTATTCCTCTGTTTTAGTTCTGAAATTCTTTCTTGTTGCTGTATTTTCAGACACTTTACACATTTAAACATTTGCAGTTATCAAGCCATGGTCATCAGTTTAAGACGTGATTAGCATCTCTTCAGCATGGACGTCACTGAGTACAGTCAGCAGAAAAATTGTAATGAATAAGATGTAGTTATTCATCAGCTATGATAATTTAAGAATGATTTTGATAAAAATATTTGTACTTCAGTTTTTGCACTTACAAGTGCTTGTGAGCAACTTCTTATACACACACGTCTAGAAATAGATACTCCAAAAATCTGTGAGGTAAGTTGAAAAAAAAAAAATAATCAGGAATTTGAGGAAAGTTAACAACAACAACAACTAAATATAGAACTATTATCTTACTTCCATTCCTGTGTTAGCTCAGGGTGATAGTACAAAGAGAGTAAATTGAGTCAGTATTTCTCCAGCAAGTTCAATTTAAGTTGAAGTAACTAATTTACAATTCCATGAGAATGTAGATGAATGAGAAACTGAGAAAATGAGAATGTTGAATGAGAAATTCAACAGAAAACATAAGGAAAAAAAAAAAAAATCAGTGCAAAATTATTATGTAAGACAAAGCACCCATCCTTTCCATCAATAAGAGCTCTTTCACTCACCACAGTAAGACTCTCTGATCACTATTGCAATACCACCAGGTAAACACATCAGAACACCTCCAGTTTTCCCCACAAGAAACTAAAGCACGCAGACAAAAGCAGGCTGATTGAATGTGCAACACAATAATGATCAAAAATTGTCTAGCAGCAGCACAACATTTGTTTCCTGTAACCTGTGTCTTCCATAGGTGCTTATTAAACATATTTATCTACATCAGTGAATATTTGGAACTGATACAAATTGCTGCGACCATAGCAGAGGAACAGATGGCTGTGAAAGCTGCTCTTCATACACCAGAGATCTCATACGTATGAGAATCTGTGTTGCAGTACATGCTGTTGATGTCCCTACTCCCATTTTACTCCAGTGTAAAACTAGAATATTAAGAGTCCTGCTTTCTTCTTCTCACCAGAAACAGGAACAAACAGCAAACATGAACCTTCCAGGCTCACCTCATCCCTCAAATGACTCCAAAGGTGAGGCTTAGAAGACAACAACACCTGAGAGCATTCCACCACACTTTCAAAAAAAAAAAAAAAAAAAAAAAAAAAAAAAAAAAAATCTGAAATATCACACAGCTAAAAAAGCTAGTACAAGAACAAAACCAGTATTCTAACACATTGGCTTTTTTTTTTTTTTTTGTTAGTCTGCTGTTATTTCCCCCCCTCCCTCCACAAACCCTAGCAATTCTGCTAGCATTAAATACTGAAGCTGAAATCATGCATTCAGTAAGATCAAGACCTGTTTGATTCAATGGCATCTTTTAGAAAAAAGCTGAGTAAAAAGCATGGTTCTTGTTCCCAGTTATAATACAGAGCTTCTAACACCACCTTGGCTATTGCACATCAGACAAAGATGGTTTTCACCAGTGACTGTTTTAACCTCCCACACAAACATACCCACAAGTTGAACCACAACCAAGTATTTATTTATATGAAGACTGACAGCTGCTCTTGTGATTACTGGCAGCATTTTTAGCCACCAATATAGGCAATGGAAATTTTTACTAACATAACAAAGAATCTATTTGTCACAAAAAAATGCAAAATGTGTTATCATACTTCAGAGGTGTGAAATGTTTCAAAAATATTTGATCTCAACCTTAAATTGGTTGGG
The DNA here is from genome assembly GCF_905368555.1 of Meleagris gallopavo. Lineage (NCBI taxonomy): Eukaryota > Metazoa > Chordata > Aves > Galliformes > Phasianidae > Meleagris > Meleagris gallopavo. The sequence continues at coordinate 10,388,213 of NC_139414.1, read as the reverse complement.
ATCACCAATTTTTTTTTTTTTTTAATTTCCTTTCAGTGAGAGAAGGAAGAGAAGGGATAAGAAGGCATTACTGTTATTATTGGCTCTGGGTTACATGGGTCTGGTTTATTTTGCTGAGTACAAAAGAGGGTGGAAAACTACTTAAAGCTCAACAAAATAACATTAACAAAGATCATTTTCTCTCTTAGGGACTTGTCTGCATCCAATTTTTATGAGTTGAGGGGAAAAAAAAAAAAAAGGTGATGTTTAAGCACATAGAGCCTGAACTGCTGAAGATAAAGGCAAGTGATACTGCAGCAGCTGCAGATGCTATCGCGTTCAGCTCTTCATCCAGAAGCTGCTGCTTCCACTGCATCCCGTGAGCTCGTCTCAATCACATCAGGAAGCCTGGCCCAGCAGCACTGCTGGCAGCAAGGAGGTCAGACCACAAGGGTGCTGTGCCTGGGGATTTGTCATCCCACGTTCTCCTGACTGCAGGACAGCAGGCAGCTGGAGAAGATCACATCAACCTCTCATTGCTAAATCTGCAATAGATTATTGGTCCAAATCCTTTATTTTTCTTTTCTTTCCCCCCAAAATCCAAATAATAACACAAAAATTCAACTTTGCTGAAAATAGGTTCAAATGCGAGGACTGTAATATCCCTCACTTCTGCTAAGGCCACAGTTTCACTTGAAGAGATACTAACAGTATGTCAAGGCAGAGTGGAAATTATGAAGAAAATTCCTCAGTAAATATTCTATGCTAATTAAAAAAAAATACTTCATGTCTTTGTCACATTATTACACTTATGTCAAACTTCACAAAAGCACATCAATTTTTCTACTTTAAATTAAGTAATATATGTACACATTCGTTTGAAAGAACTGAAAATGCAGTTACTGGGTAACCCCAGTAAGAAACAACTGCAAGTGTAGTCCTGTAAACACTTCTTCCAGTCACAGTGCCAGAGTAGAGGCAGAGTAGATCTCTTTAATCTCTTTATTATCCCCACTTGTGCCACACATTAATTAAAAAAGATTAATTTGTACATATTCACAGTTCAACTGCACAAATAAAGGTATCATTGTGGGCCACAAGAATTCCCCTGTGCCATCAGCAAAGGAGAAGGGGAAGATAAAATAAACAGCACTGGTGGAAGTGTTCACAAGCACCTGGCATGACACGCAGCAGATCAATACACAAGCCAACAGCAACACTTGAGGCAGCCCTCCTCAGGCTAGACTTCATAAAAGGTGCTGAAGGACATGGAGTCAGACACTGCACTGCAAGGTCTGCAAGGAAGGTTGGGGTGGCAGTGGTTGTTTTTGGCTCAGAGGGGGTTTGGAATGGGCAAGGAGTTGTTTTGTTTGTTTTGATATTAAGCCTAGTAAAGTCTTTTGAAAAAAAGCACCAAAAGTTAGAACTCATGAAAGGATGCATCGTAACAAAACAGCAGCATATTTCAAATATCCCTTGTAGTAGCAATGGTACCTTAATCCTTTCTTTCCTCTCTCCATGACACTGATCTTGTGTTCCTGTCCACTCAGCCATCTGCTGTCATCTCCTGGTTGTGAGGAACCAGCTATTTGTTAATCTGAACAGTGAACTGATGAAGGTTTTAAAGAAAGACAGGAAAGATTCTGAAAGAATCTTTGACTTATTAACCCAGTTACAACATGCTGTAGCAGTGAAAACAAATGGTGGGAATCAGGAAGCAACAGCGCAGGGACTGCTTGAGGAAAAAGACTGCCAAGGAAGAGTTCCTCAGTATCACAGCCTCCAAGAGCATACTTTAAGCTAATTAAGTTAACAGGAAATATTGAGAAATAGAGTACTTGAGGGGGGAGGAGGAATGTTGCTAGGAAGAGGATAAACAGATCATCAGCACCTACAGAACAGAGAACACCATAAATAGTAAGATCTGTAAATTCTTCAGGGATCTGACTGACAAGCAAATGTGCCGACCCAAATCAAATTAGAAATTATATATACAGAAAGCCATCTCCTCTATCATGCAGCCACCACAGGAAATGAAAATAGGAAATTAACTCAGTAGTTACATACAGGATGAGTGAACTCTACTGAACTTCACATTTGAGCAAATGGAAAAAGCACATAAATTCCAAGGAATACCACAGTAAAACCCAATTTTAATAAGAACAACTCTCACTTGAATTTGTTTTAAATGAACTGACTCAGACTCAGTAGTCCAAATTAGATATTTAAACCCTTACATCTTTCTTAGCACCGATGATACAAAACTAAGCACTAAAGTAAGCTTCTTATGTACATGTAAAAATTTGAACTGTTGAAAAGGTAATGATCTTTGTGACTTTTAATGACAACCTCTAAACAATAGTTTCAGTGCATAAGTTTCCAAAGTCAGGAAATCCTCAATAGCATAAAGAATAATAGAATTTACTTTTTAAGATCTCATTTTGTGAAACAAGTAATACAAGTTTTCAGCACAAGTTATTCAGAAAATTATAACCATCTCAAAAAAGAGCTTTTAAAGGAAGTGATTTGACTACTCCAATTACAGGAGAATAATAATTCATCCATCACTACAACAATTGTTTCAATACTATAATTACAATGCTAGAATCCAAGTACCTGATATTTTTCAGAAGAGATAGCACACAGAGCAAATAGGCAGAATTTACATCTGAAGAGAGGTAAGTGGTATCAAGTAGTACCTATCTAATGACGACACGACCTCATGAACTGTCACTAGGTAAGATGTTATTTCCAGAAGAGAATGAAAGCTCACTCTCTTCTGACAAAGTAACTTAATTTTGGGTAAGAGGGATTAGGGAAAGAAAGATACATTTCTCTACAAAGTTTATTATAAACTGGCTGGTTATGGAAGTTATCACATCTACTGGCAAAGTGGAAAACAGGAAAATGGTTCATATTAAAGCAGGAAAAAGGGTCTGGGTATCAGAGCATGAACTTGGCTTTGATTTTAAGTATATCCAAATACATGGCATTGGAGAATTAACAAGAACAGAACTTCAAAAAGCTATAAGTATTTAAGGAAATTATGTATTTCTCCCAGAGGCCTTAGTCACAAGGTATGTACAACAGCACTGTGGTAGCTGCAGTGCAGAAGTAACACTCAACATACTGAAAACAGGTGCATGAATGGTATGACCATTGCCATTCCTGCTGGATCAGTTATGCAGAATCTATCCTAGAGAGGAAAATCAGCCTAGGATTTGGACTCAATTCCTATGGGCCCCTTCCAGCTCAGAGTATTATATGATTTTAACTGAGATTAACAGGGCTCTTCTCAGGAACATATTACAACTGAAATTATCAAGACTTTTACAATATGAAGATGATGCTAGGAAGAGACTCACTGTTATTATCTTTAAGTTTTAATACATTCTCTTTGGCTTTAATCGCCCACAAAAAAATCCACACTTGTGGAAAAAAAAACACAAAACACAAGTAGAATTTACATTATTTATTCCCTTTTAACCATAGTTTCCAGCTATGACAGAGAGAAAAGTCAGTCAATCCAAATGCCAGTGAGACTCTCTCCTACTTGATTCAACTTTTGTTTCCTCTACATAAGCCTCAGAGACGCACTGATACCATCAAACTACTTGCATTCAGTGACAGCATCTGAAATTTCCTTCTCTAGTGGGTTTCCAAAACAGAGAGGCATGCGCTGATTTAGGATGCTAGTTTGAGCTGGGTAAAGCTGGGTTTCATATATAACTGAAGTTCATTAAAAACATTTTTGATAGCTTTTATAGCATATAGTGACTTACGTAGCTCTATTAACCTACCAAGGCTTAAAATTATTGTCCTCATTGTCCTCATCACTAAAGGATAATAAAGATGCCATAGCACATTATTTTAAGAAGTTACCATTAAACAGACAAAGAAATAATTGATTTGGTACAGAGTTTCAAATGTACCTACACTCATGATAACTTTCCAGGAAGGTTAATATTTTAAAACTAAAAAACTTATTCAATTCCATGATAATGCCCCACACATTTGCAAAGATCAGTAGCATGGCTTCAAGTATGTCCACAGAAAACCAACAGCCCATCCAGGGCAAAAACTACAGGTAAAAACAGCAGATGATAGAAGATGCTTGCAGAAAAGCTAAATATGCGATAAGGAGAAATGGAAGCAAATGGATTAGCAAACAGTGGGGAGAAAAACCACATAACTTTATTCACTACTCAAAACAGAAGTCAGGATTCTGTTGGTATTAGATACTCACACATACCAAGTAGGGCAGTATTCACTATTATCACACAGTGGAACAACTACTTCATTATGGCTGCTTTCTCTTATGTCAGCACTGAACTCCCTTTTGCATTATTTTATACTTCGACCATCGCACCCTGCCAACATTCTTCATTCTACAAAGAGAAAATCTGAAACAACTTCAAAACAGCCTTCTTTATTTTTTACATTATTTATAGATGCTGACAAAGAAAAGTGGCCTGAGAGATGTTTAAAAAAATTTTTATGCAATGGGTAGAAAATGGAAGTCACTTCTCCAATGCAAGTAAAATAGAAGTAGCATAATTAAGCAAGAATGGTAGTATGACTATTATTCTAGAAATAGGCAGCATAGAGTAGTTTGGTATTTGCCACATTAAACATCAGCTAGACATGCCAGATTTGATACATGCAATTTAAACTTAGAATGAGTCACTGTTGTATGCTTGGACGCTGTAAGTTTAAATTTTTCCATGTCAATTAAAGCTTAGAATTCTAAGTGACTAAACTAAGAATGTAATTCAAGAATTGATCTCTTCGTATAAATAGTCTTAACTGTTGAAGAGGAGACAGTGGGTGGAATGAGGTGGGAGAGGGAAGCACAAACTCCAGCTACAGTTTTTGGAAATACAGCTGAGTCATGAGCAAGAACAAGAAAAATTGCTCTCTGGAAGAATACAGGTCTTTTTTAAACTGAATTCACCAAATACAAAGATAAATAAGGAAAAAATAGGAAAGATAATTCAATTATCTATGCAGAGAGTACAGCAGATAACTTATCAAGAATAGAAGGAAATCTAAGTAACTAACTGTAGAACTTGAGCTGTACTTGCGCAGCACAAATTAAAGCAAAGCAACAAGCATGGGATTCTTCTGGATTTTTAAACAGAAAAAAAAAACAGTGTTGTCATTTCCTACCCTAGAAAAGGCTCTGTGTCCAAGCTCTGCCATTAATAGAAACTTTCCATTTGGAAAAAAATAGTCTTTGTTATTATTATTTTTAAAAGATAAGTTTCAGCTGCAGCTAGACAAATAGCCAGTAGGAGTTCAGCTATGAAGTGAATCACTTTATTACTGAGACATTGTCTAGACTACGCCATACATTTCTATCAGACACAGGAATGCAAGAAAGGATGGGTTCCACATCTGTCATGAACACTGATTTCAAGACTAGAACACAGAATACATGAATAAACACTGTCTTTATCAAAAGAAATGAGAGATGGAGTCTGGTAGCTGAGCACAGCTGCAGTGTTGCACAGAACAGCTGGCTTGCTTCACAAGCCACAGCCCTAGTGTGCCACACAAATTCAACTTAGATTAGAAACAGCAGAGTCCAGGGGTTAAGAGACAAGTTTACATGAGACAATTACCCAGAGCATTACTGGAATTTGCTAGTGAACTGTCACTAAGGGGAAGAACTTACAGTTTCAGAGTAATAACACATGCAAGTTTTCAAGCATTCTGTTTTGTAACACATTGTCCTGACAGTAAGCAGGCTGGGGAATAAGAGACCCAACACCTAATCAGATGCAAGTTTTAAAGTAAGCATGGTTGGTTTCTGTTTTTAATTTGATCAGTGTGGCCCACTGTTAAACTCACACTAACACACTTAAATCTGAAACTTAAACACTTAAATCTTAAATCTGAAACTAAGTGCTACATGACTCACCACAGAAATAACAGTGACACGAATGCAAATCTCTATAATCCTGGTGTTCATGCTCCTCTCAAATTGCCCATAATGCATGGAAAATCAACTACTACTTCTGGTCTCTCTCCCCACCCCTTGACACTGGCTGCAAAGAAGGAATCTGTACTTCACTGCCAGCAGAAACAGCCCACAACCTCATGTGGAACATAGGTACTTCAGGTTTAACATCACAATATTTTAATGCACTGGCGCTTCACAAGTTTCCATAAGCAAAATTTTGTTGTACCACGTACATGTAGCTGAGCTTATCTACACATGAGAAGTCAATAGGCTATTTCTGGAAAGAAAGTTAAGTTTTGCAGTCCCTATCTACTGTTCAATTTTTCAACCTTACTAAAGTATAGGTTACAGAAAAAATACAGAAATATGAGCACTCAAAAGCTTACATCAGCAATACTAGCCCCTACAGGCTCCTACAGCCTTTGAAGAGCATGTGGATGCCCACCGCCCCTCCAGCCAAAAGCCTCCTGGGAGAAGAGAGCACTGCTGAACCTGTGGCACATCCTGCTGCAAACAGCAGGCATCACTGCCAACACCAGAGCAACACTTCTCCCACCAAAAGTCCTTACTGATTCTCATAGGGCTTAGAGGAATATCCTTTATAGATTCTCTTCCTACAGATACACTTTTGGACCTTCCAGCACTTGCATTTGACAGACAGAATGAAGGGGAATTGACTGCATTGTTCAAAATGGGCCTTATAATATGGATGTCACTGAAAGTTATTTGAACATCACTCATGCAGATATATCGTAAGAACCCCATGTTGCAGCCTTCCTCATTCATTAGCATAAAGTGGGTAATTAGCATCATTAACATTCTTCCCAGCTGGAAATAATGTGCTTCTACATTGCAGCTAAAATGGCACACTGTTCAGCGAGGCCTTTTTTGCCACAGACATTCAACAGAAATTTAAATTTCCCATTTCTTCTTCTTCTTCAATAAAGATTACTACATAAAGTTTTCCTTCAAGTCTTAAGGAAATTAAAATATCATTCCAAAGAAAAAAAGCTGCAACAAGTATAAAGCAGCAATGACTATTTTGGCCTTTGAGCATGACAATTCCACATCCATTGCTAGGAATAAGAAAAAGCAGAATTTTAACTATTAAAAGAACATAACTGTATGAAATCAAAACCACAAATCCCTTTATACAGGAGACATACGGTGGAAATTAATAGCAAGTGACAAAAGCTTTTTCCCCCCTCATGAAAGTTTATGCATGCTGTGATGTGTATGCCTATTTTTATGAAAAGCCAAGTTCTCTTTATATAATTAGAACAGCTCTTGAGGCAGGAAGAATATAATTGGCAATAATGACTTAGAACTGAGAAAATCTCACTGGAGTTATCACTACGTCACAGCCTAAGCGTGTTGCATAAGAATGGTCTTGTAGAACAAGAGACAAAAGCAAGCTGGGGAGGAGCAGCATTCAGCACAGACATTTTTCCTACTTCTTGGCTGTGAAGATGGATAGTTGGAAAGCTGACAAATTTTCACAGGCATGACTGAGCTCAGTCCTTGACTCAGAATTAAATGGGACATAAGGCTTCGGCTGGCCAAGACCACTAAGCACAAACAAAAATTAAGTTACCTTCATCACTGATGTTACTGTAAGATAAAGTAAACAGGAACAACACTTTATTACTGTTTGTCACTAATCTGTCATTACTGTGGGCTAGTAAAAACCTGGGAAAAAAAAAAATCACCTTAGTCTCGTTCCATTATAAGAATAGGAAAATTTGTGTTGCCCAAATTGAAAATAACTGAATTTTATTTATACCTATGCATATGATAGATCACGACTTCTATACGTAAGCATACACTGCCATACTTTGTGTATTTTATCTGAATTCATACTTGCAACTCTTGCTAGTGCCAGGTTAGAATACACATGGTCTACATACATCTTTACCGGCATGCAGAATGAACAAGTAACAAGGATCCATTAAAGTAGAAAGGTAGGGCTAGACTGAGGTGGTTTATATAAATCTCCCTGTCCTACAAAAATATTAAGGTCAGGAAATGATGCTCTTCTCTGTTTTCAATAGAGAAGCTACAACAGTGACTCGGACCCTATCCCCAGAAGGCAAAACTCCAGGCTACGAGGAATGAAGGAATGAAGGAACCTTTTCTCCCCCAGATACCTCATCTAGAACTGGGCAGTTCAAAGCTGTTGCCACACGTCTCAGTGACTGAAGCTACAGACTGAACTGTATTTTAGCATTCACTTGTGTCAGACAACAAAAAAAGCTTTGAAGTACTTTGGACTGTGCTAAAATATTTTCTGACACTTGAAACTATGCTGATTGAACAAAGCAGGTCCTCTAGCAACCTACAGCAAGCAGCTTCCTAACACAGCTATCCCCCTTGCAATCAACGACTGAAAACTTCACTGCAGCTGCATTTAAGGAATCAAAATTAAAAATAATAATAATAAAATATGGTTCCCAGCTCATGCCATCTCCAAACAATTCAAAAAATCTGGGTCTGCTTACACCATCAGGGTTTCAAAATTCTCCTTTCCCACAGCATTCCATCTATTAGAAAATAACAGCTTAGTCATCCTAAAATAAAAATAATAATACCTATTGCCTGCTTAACATTAACTGACAGAAAAAGAAAAGCTCAAAATAATTGCTCTAAGTTTAAGCTTCAGTCTTGCAAAAAATTAAGTGGATGAGTAGTCCTGTATCCAGAAGCTATCTACACTGATTTTGTTACACGCAGATCAAGGTTTTACTCGGGTACACCTTAGATACATAGAAGCAGATTCTTCAAATATACCTCTAATCCAGCACTACTGACTGTGTACAAGGTGCTGAGAAAGCTCACAGGAAAAGCCTACACTAACAGTTCTACAAATCATCTACAAATGCATAATCTTAGAATCAGTAAGAAGAAATTAAGGTATGGGGAAATGGGGATTTATAGCCCATTAAAAGGGACATGCCAGTAAAACAACGGAATTACAAACAACTGCTAAATTTGGACCAATTATAAGCAATGGGGAAAAGTTACGGAAATTTGTGAGTTTAAAAGAAAGTTGAAGAAATGCTGGAAAAATTTTTTTTTTTCCATCATTGGGAAAAATATAAGTGGAAGAAATAGTGAAAAGCACAGACAGATCACATTAATGGATCAACTTCCATCAAGTATTAGTATTCTGCTCACAAGACAGCTTGTACAGTATGTCGTCTGTATTCCCTGTTCGTTTAGCTTTCATTGCCAGAACCTCAGTTCTGCAAAACTCTACAGTTGCTATGTTCTTCACAACTCACACACTTCTCTGGATCAAAACAACTTAACATAACTATGTGCAAAAGGAAGCTTCGGTGAGATTTTGACCTTACTGCCTTCAGAACCACCAGAGTTTAGCAAAGTGGTTTAAGTTTTAGTTTATAGAAATGAAAAGCCAGTGTTTTTATTATTATATGGGACCAAAATAGTCATGGAAGACAGCAAAAATACTAGAAATCTTTGCTATCATATAGAACTATAGCAAATCATAAGCTGTAATTGCACTGGTAAGTAATTGGTCACTTGATGAGTGACCAAAGTTTAGTTAATCTCTTGTCTCTGATGTCCTCATCAGTGCCAGAGACTGGATCATGACAGATGGCTCTCTCCTCTTGAAACAGAAGACTATCATATTCTTCAGCACGAACATTGTGCTTCCAACACTTCAATCTTCATCAGCTTCTACATGCACACCGCAAATGCATGAAAGGTCTTATGAGATTAGACTATATTTCCAATAAAATAGTGTAGTCATTCTAAGTTATCACCTCAGCCCGTTTTTACGTTTAAGTTTTCATACCCATAGCAATTTCATTTAACTAAACTAGCCAATATATGCTATGTATCAGCAAAAAAATTCCCCAGAATTGCAACTATCAGGAGGAAAAAAAAAAACAAAAAAAACACAAGAGTAGAAAAATGCACGCAACACAAAAGTGATGAGAAAGTGTGCTGAGTGTAGTGTAGACTTGTATTAGCCTAGCTACATATATGAACAGTTCAGTATTTCCAGCTGGGATAGTAAGAGAAAGGAGAGGTGGGTAACACCAGTGAGCTGGTATGATGTTCACTTTTGTTCCCTCTGCCAAGGTAGGGCATCTCTTTGATGTAGGCGACAGTATCTCTTCCCTGCTCATTTATACTCTTTCAAGTGCTCCTATTTCCCCTCAGGTGTCTCTCATGAAATAGTCTAATCTCACTGAGCAGAACTGCAATACAGACTACACTCCCTTGCTAGAGAATAGGAACAGGGTACACTTTCCCTTTCATTTGATGCTCATTTCAGACCTGAAGTTGTAGAGCACGATTCAGCATGATACAAGTGCAAGTACTGAAAGAGCCAGGTGAACACTTGAGAGAAGGTTGGCTCTAGCCTTGTTTCTCAGCAAGGACAGCTGAATCAGGACTTAAGTCAAAGCAGTGTATCACTGGTTTATAAATTACTACAGGTCTCACATGTAAAAAAAGAGTTTTGACTATTTCTGAACTAATGCTTCCTGCATTCCTCTGTAGTACTTACAACTTCCTCAGTTTTGCTCAAACAAAAACTGAATTAAAACGTAATACTACTACTATAAAGAAGGGGGAAAAAAAAGAAAAAACCAAAGTACCACATTCTTACCTAAGAGCCTTCTGGCTTATTTCCTATTTTTTTCCTTAGATTTTTAAGACAACATGAAAGTGCCATGTAAGAAACTCTATTTCCTCTACTCACTGCACCCCTCATGTAAGTATCGGCCCAATGTGGCCTTAGCAAACATCTCAGAACAGTTTCACTTGTATGACTTCCTCCCAGCTTATTCTTAGACACAGCTTGAACCTGTCTGTTTCTCAGCCTTCTTCAAAAGCTGAGCTAAAAATCACTTTCCTGGTCATATACATGATCGATTTCCCTACCCCTTTTCACAGAATCACAGAATTGTAGGGGTTGGAAGGGATCTCTAGAGATCATCGAGATCAACCCCCCTGCCAAAGCAGGTTCCCTACACCAGGTATACACCTCATACTGCTTAAGCTTACTCTGCTTTTTCTCCGTTTTGATTTCTCAAGCTTAGTTGATAGTCAGTTTTCTGATTCCTGCCAGCTCGCTTTTCTGCCAGTTTTCTGCCTTTCCATAAGTATCTGATTTCCAGATGTGTTTTCTCCTTCCATAATGCATTTTCTCAATTTACCAAATCCTTTTTGGTCTAAAAATTCCATGCTATGAAGTTCATCCATCAGCACGGTGTTTTGTAGAGATATAGTCTCAGTAGGAGGAGTCAGGAATAATGCAGTCTTAATTAGTTAACCTTTAAACATTCCAATAAATCCAGCTGCAAAGGAGTGGGTGTAATAATCTCAATTTTCCAGCTGAGGCTGTCATGAATGTTACAATTTTTTTTGCTTAAAGGACAGTAGGTTCATGCAGCAATGAGAACACTTTGGGCTATCTGCAGCTATTTGGATACCTAAGTCTTCCCTACTGATTTCTGGGTGAAAGACAGGAGGCAGGTTGTGGTCACACCACAAAGAGGCAGATGAAACAGCTCTGCTGCTAGAGAGCTGCTGTATACTTTGGGCGTCCATTTGTTTTCACTTAAGCAATTCTTGAAGGACATCTTTCCTGCAAGTCACATCTGTCTAAAAAGTATTTCAAATCCCACATCTGAGAATTCATATTCTTATGTTGTAACAGTTTATCATCTTATAAATATTCAATACTGGGTGTTCTATTTTTATTTGTGTAACTGTGACATTTGACAAAAAAATAAAAAAATAAAAAGCCCACAAGCACATAAATTTGCCTGCATCTGTGGCCAACAGTTTACAGCCTAGAACCATCATTTTGCTACCTTCAACCTTTCTGTATTACAAGGCTACCAAACTATACTGCAGGCAGGTTCATAAAAAATTAAATTAAGAAGTGGAAATAATTGAGTAAGACAAAGGAGCCAGGGAGTGGTCAGTATGCTCGGTATCAGAAGACTGGGTTTCATTTCTTAATTCCAATAGTGACTGTTTCAGGAGACATTGCTTCAGTTCCCTGTTCATTATTCTGTTTCTTGAGATGAAAAAAATGTTATAAAAAAAATGGCACTAGAAATGCAAAATTACAATAGTGATATTACGTAAAAACTGCAAATATTTTAGTTCCTTGTACAAAAGGCCTTAAGAGTTTAGGCTGACTTCATAAGCTTCAGATCAAACGCCTCCATTCATTTCTAGAAGCTTAGTTTGAACCTGTCTAGTAGTTTTTGCAGTTTCCAGCAGTCTCTTTTCTTTACCCTAACTAGAAGAATGAGTGTGTGGGGAAAGAAAGGCACCATTTATTTTAGAGACAATTCCCCATTTCCTAGGGCATTTTGCAGTATCATAAAGCATCTCCATCAGGCTATTTTCACTGGTCAACCTTGCCTATTCAGAACCAGTAAATACTCTTCATCGTAGAGTCAACATCTGCATTCTGTGTAGACCAGACTGATATCATCCCCATGCTCTGAGAGCTTCTTGGTTCATTTTTGCAAGATCAGTATGAAGCAAGGTACTAACAGATGTGAGAAAGACTATTTAAAACTCACACCTTGGAATTTACTGTTTAAAGTGAAAGCACTGAACTCAGACTCCAGAGAAGACTCCCAGTCTCTGATAATAGCTAATACTGTTACATATTCTTTAAGCTTTTGATTCAGTGCATTAGAGGGAGATTTCACTTTCTTCTCCCTCTCTATCAAGAGGATAATGGACCTTAGCTAGATCAAATTACACTACAATTTGCCATCTTTCAATAATACCTTTAACAGCATTGCGTAGCCGTACAATACTCAGAGCCAAGGCTAATATTCAGGCATAAAACACATTCTCTGACCTCCAATACTAAAACAAGAAGAGTTCTCAGACAGCAAGACTTTTTAAGCAAGCATTCTTCAAAAATGTGTTCTTCTAACTATCTTGGCCCTGAAGACGTTCTATTTTCCAATTTTGCAGACACTGCTTATTGTTGCAGTGTCAGTCACACCATATTATGTCATTTTATATAGCAGGTCAGAAGGAACTGCCATGCTCAGAGGTACCTGATGTTTTGCCAAACCATTTGGCACACCTCTGATTCTCAATTTGAATTACTTGTAGATCATTTCAAAAGAGTCATAATTATTGGCAGCCATTCAAAAAATCATAGATAGTCTACTGAGTGCTTTGCTGGCCTTCTCAACTGCAAGATTACCACAAAACAATATTCATGTCAGATTAATACATCTGCAACTCCAGCTTGCATTTGCTATCTTCTAACAACACTTCGCAGTTCTTTCTTACAATGAATAGTAGTACTTCATTCTACAGTTTCCCTAGAGGCAGCACAAAATCAGTGCTAGTAGGAATAGCAGATGATAAACCTGAGGTTGAATATATAATACTTGTTAACTGAAGTACTCATTCAATACCATACACTTTCTAAAGCAAGCATTTTTTCCATTCTTTCAAATATTGAATTCTTACAGTAATTCTACATCAACTATCACACTTAAAGCATTATTTATAGTGAACTCCATATGAACTATTCCTTTTATGATTACACACATCTATTTTTTCTGTCACCTTCATGAATATCATGTAGAAGCACAATACCAAAACTGTGCCAAATTAGGATTAGGGTTAAGATCTGGTTATACAAATAGGAACATTCTTGAAAACTCCATCGTGAAAGAGAGAATGGAAAATCACATGTGTATCCTAACACTGGTCAACACAGAGCACATTTTGAGGGATCTCTATGGAAAACACTGCTGCAAAATAAAGTAGGAATGTACAGGGATTTTTCAACTGACTACAGTTCAGCCACACAAAAGCACATGAAATTAGATTGGAAGAGTATTCATTTTATAGTAAAGAATCAAGACCTTCATCTAGCCATCGGGTGGGTTCCCGTACATCAGGAAAATAATGCAAAGCAGCATTGGTTCAAGAGTAAATACATCAAAAGTTAAAGAGCTGTAGTGAGTTCACACTGTTAAAAACCATGTGGGTAAAGCAGTTAGATTAAAAACTGAAGGCTGGTATATCTGCCACAGCAGGTGTTTGGGGAACATGATGAAAGCTTGCAAATGCCTGCAGACTCACTTGAGAGTAGTCACTGAGGTCCTAGACTGAAATGTCAACACACTACAGCCCTGTCATGGCTCCCCTAAGCAGAGGACTGACATTTCCATGTGTTCTTTTGCATGACTGCTTTCACCAAGCATGGCTTCTTAATTTAAAACCCTTGACTTCAGTAAATCACATTAATAAAAAAAAAAAGTTCAACGTCCATAAAAATCTTGCTTTAATTACAGTTCATTATTTTTAGCCTGTCTTACAATCTTAAAAAAAAAAAAGCTAGTAATACAGATTTGGAACAAAGCAAATAAGATCACAATCAAGATTTGGTCTAGAAAGAATAAGGTACTGCATTAGATGTCTTTGGCCCAAGGAGCTATAGCTTTTGGACCGACGCTACAAACTGTGCTGCACATGCTGATCTACCAGTAGGATAAAGGCTGAAGCCTCAGCTAATTGCAGGGCGATTCGGATCTGAACTGATAATTGTGGAAAAAGACAAAACTGAAAATAAGATCACCTTATTATGTAGTTGGTATTACATAAGCACAATATAGACTGATGACTCCTGAAGGTGCTAATTATCATCTCTATTTTAAGCAACATCTGCTGTGCAGATTTAAGCCATCACTAGTTGATACAGTCTGCTTCTTACAGGTATCTTAGGGGAATTAGCACTCTAAGATTTTTTTTTTCTTTTACAATATAGTAACAACAACAGTTTCATTACGTTATCACCTTTGTTCCATACTAGTACTTACTGATTGAGGCAACCATTGTGCTTACAGTTAAGTACATATTCAAGTATTTCCCAGAATTAAGCAAGAATATAATTTAGGGGCAGTCCCATGAGACTTGGTCAGACAGGCACAAGTGGAATCCCCATAGTTCACAAAAACATTCAATCATAATCCTTATAGGAATATTTTCTAAAAATAAACCCACTTCTTACAAAATGCTTCTCTATGCACACACTGAAGACTTTGTAGGACAATGGCAGAAATAAGTTCAGAACAGTTTGTCAAAGTCCTGTTCAAACATATCCCACACTCTCTCATATAAGCTTTGACACACAGAGCTGATAACACGGTTCTGAATGGGATGTTGTGCTGTGGAGTTAATAAGACACCACTGCAATGCCCCCTGGTATGGGGAGAGGCAGATGGCCTCAGCATGTTTTCATGCTTGGTCAGGTGTTATTAATTTATGACCAAGAGCACAGGTGGCTGTCATAAATTGCAAGAATTTTTCACAAATCATTCAGCCCTCCAAAGAAGCCAAGTACCTGGATGTGCTTTTATTATGTCTTTAAAAAGCAAGGAAGAGATTGTAGCCAAGTACTATTTAAAGTAATTGCTAAATTCAGGCAATAGCGCACAGAGAAGCTGGAAGTTCTAAGTCCAGCAGTCTCTTCTGTCTTAGTCATTTTCCCATTAAAAATTATATGAAGCTCATATTCTTGATGTACTAAAGCTCTACTTCCAAGGCAATTGCAATTCAGGAATAACATAAAATGAAACTAGTACTTCAGTGATGCTGGACTGGAAGTATTTTGAGCCCAGCACTGTGCTGCCAGCAAGCATTACCATTTATTATTTGAACCAGAACAGCGGCTAGAGGTCCTGCTTATGACAAAGGACACATCCACGTAAAGAGAATATTAGTACAAACAAGAGGAGGATATCACCAGAAAAATAGAGAGCCTGAGATAAATGCTGAAAGTGTTATTCATCAGTAGAATAGGAAAGGCAGCAAATCCTGAAACCCAAAATGTCAAACTGTGAACAACTCAGATCCCACTTTAACAGGTATTCTAAGGTGCCACTTTTGTAGAAGTACTGTTTTCAGCAGCCTATAGCAGTCTCTCCTGTGCGTATTCACACAGAAATAGGAAGCCAAGCTGGAAACTGAATCTTGCCACAAAGAGATGCTCCTACTACTATGGACAAAATCCAAAACCAGACCTGCTGCACCAATGTGGGCAATTTCACAGAAGCATGCGTCCACCTTACAGGAAGGTGAAGAGGAGGAAATAGAAGCAGCACTGTGGAAGAAGGTACCATAACGCCCAACTTCTGCCTTACACATGCCTGAATACAATTAACGTATGTCACAATATATTAAAAACATCCCTTGATGTTTTTAATGTTGAGTTGTTGGGATTTTGTATATTAAAAAGCTGTGTTACTTGCACAAATGATTCAGTGTTTAATCAATATTCCTTGCTTAACAGCACTGGATATTATTAAAAAAAAATCCACCACATTTTGCAACCTTAATTCATTTTGCCCTAATTGTTAAATATTTTCTGCCACATTTTTATCAACAAAACTCCCAAGGCAAATAAAAATTGAATGCGAATGTTCAAATTTTAACAAATTGAATTTAAGCTATTAAAGCAGAGAAGGTAGTGTGTAGTAGGAGAAGGAAGAATCCCAGGGGCTCTGTGGGTAACAGGGTTATCTTACTGTTCATCTGCTGCCACGTTCGAGGAGCTCTAAAACT
Source organism: Meleagris gallopavo (assembly GCF_905368555.1). NCBI lineage: Eukaryota > Metazoa > Chordata > Aves > Galliformes > Phasianidae > Meleagris > Meleagris gallopavo. The sequence goes on along the minus strand of NC_139414.1, from coordinate 10,371,673 downwards.
CCAGAGTAACAAGTCTAACTACTGACATTGATGTGCATTTATGTGCAACAAATTGTGCAAAACCACAGCAATACAAGCTAGAATATTGGAATTTAAACTGTAAGAAGCAAAAAAGTGACCTGAAAATACTTTGAGAAAATGAGGACAGATGTCTTCGCATTTAATTATGAACTATAGGGGCAGGTGACTGAAGGGAAACAACCAAGCAAACATAGATACACACAAAACCTCGTCAACAGTGTTTTTGAAACATAATTTTTATAAGTGATATGTCAGTGAGATTTTTCCTATGGCAACTACTATTAATAAATGCTAGTGTCTTCCTTCAAAGAATAACACATTATTATAGTAATAAAAATAGTTCAAAGGAACAAAAGGTGGCTCTGCTGCGCAATACTGAAGAACAATATTACTATTAGGCTGGTTAAAGAACTTAATATTTACATGGCAATTTTCATAGAAAGCTAAAATGATCTTACGCTTCAGATTGTACTTCAGATGCAGACTGACAGAAGTCCATTCTTATTTGGAGTAGTTTTTCTTATTTTGTTGGGGAGGGTTGTTTGGTAAGGGGTTTTTGTTTGTTTTTATTAAAGTTCACCTTGGATCAGAGGGGAAGGAAAAACCAAGAGAGAAAAGAATCAGATTTAACCAGATCCTTGAAAGGATTCTAAATTAACATACCCTCACTTTTATTGCAATATTAAAGAAGGAATGTGGAAAGAATTATTCCCTCTAAAGATAAGCTTAGAAGAGTGCTTGTTCAGCATGTCAGGGACAGACACTAACACTTCAAGACATTCACTTAAAGGCAAAAATACATATAAGAAGTTAAACCACTGACAGTAGATTCCTCAGAAGGATTACTATGGTAAACTGTAACCTAATCTCTAATTGCAACATTCTCTGAAACTACACATTACACCAAAGCTCATGTAGAGACGCACAGATGGCAGGTTATCGTCTGCTAGGGGTAAGAGAGCCGTTACAGAATAAGTAAGAGAATCTTGTACTCAGCACAGGAGAGCACTTTCGCAAAGCAGATTGTATAGTAAAGGACTCCCAGGTTAAAAAAATAAAAACACCAATATTCATTTTAATAATATTAGCACTTTTTTTTTTTTTAACTTCATGAAAAATAAGAGTATATCACAAAAGCTTACAAAAGGCATTTTCATATAAACAAGGGGAAAAAAAAAAAGGATGCTTTCCTCAAAAATTCCCTGTTCTACAAGGCTATTTTTGTTTTGGATCCAGTGAACTGCAATGCTGGCACTCAAAAAAATTATTTTTCTGTACTGCACAGTATTATTATTTCTTATAAATTTTGCTTCTCACATGTACAGCATTTTGGGGAAAGATTTTTAAGATGAAAGAATAAAAAGAGGTAAATCTACCTCACATTTCAATCCTGTCAACGTCACTGAGCTCACTTTGTTTCCAGTCAGACAAGGCAATGTTGTCTGCTGCAATATATGCAATAGAAAAAGCATTCCTTCGCTACAATTTTTTGAACTAAAGCAACTTTGCTTCCAACAAAGAAATAAGTGGTGGCTTTAAGCCACCAGACTCAAATGAGTTCCTGTTCATGAAGCAGCTCTGGAAACAATTGTGCGGACATAACTCAGGAGATAGGATAAAGATGAGAACTAAGCCTGTATCACCATTGAGAAAACTTCCAATTATACATCAGTGATCCAAGAAAGACTGCATTGGTAAATAAATTAATTCCACATTTGTTGGCTAAGCACCTGTTAAGTATACATCAGAGAAGATATCTGCATGATGCACATGGTCTGCTAACTAGCATAAACCAGCAGTGATGTTCAAAGTTAAACAAGTTATACTACTTCGTTTACATTCCAGCTGCTATCAGATGACTGATTCCTTCCTCAAGCCAAAGGTATTTAAAGAGGGCAATGTTAAATAAAAACATCACACACAAAACAGAAGAACAAGCTGACTATCTGTAATTTTACTGACTATTTCTGTCAGCAAGGTCACTCATTAACTGCAGCCCAACAAGAATTGCCTATATTGTTTATTGCATGGGCTGCCCAGGATTCGGTATTCTATCACAGCGCTGTGGAATAGTAGAGATGGACAAAGGTTGAATTACAATGACATCATCTGTTTGAACCACCATAAATGTGAATTGCTATTTCTTGTTAGCTTGCGATAACAGACTTATCACAGTAGGCATTTTCTAAAGAGAAATAGCAGCATTGATTTCATGTAAAAATCATTAAAATCTTGTTGGTGTGAACTTTCCTTAGAGATGACAAGACACCTAAGATAGTAATAATTACTGCTTAAAACCTGCATTATTCCAGACTACTCTAAATGTAATAAAGTAGTACTGCCAGGGCAGTCATAGCCATAGCACATAAAGTAACAAGATGAGGTCATTATAGAGGAAATAAGAGAAGTTCCATGCAAGTCAGTGGAAACTATTGCAAACAAACACCTGAGCAGGTTTTTCAGTTTGATACAAGAACAGAGACAAATAATGACATCCTTGATGACATCAAGACACAAATTGCTCTGAAAAATGAGGTGAGAAATGCCTACGAAAAACAGATCAAGACCTTCTATCCTTCCACTGCCTATCTTCTCTATCTGTATTGTTTTATAAAGGTTGAAAATTTTCACTCTTAGCAGTTTTAAGTTAGGGCTGTCATCTCAAGACAAGTCTTATTTCACCTCAGACCGTATTTCAATGTATTTCCCCATCTTCACCTATGCCTTTGGATCTCTATGGTGAAGCATAGCTCGTGCACCAGCCTTGATGTATACAGAAGCTGCATATTATATTGTCAAGGAAATAGATGACAATTTAGAACTTAAATCAAACTCCTGGCTTTTCTGACTACTGAATCAGCTGCTCATTCTATAGAAAGCAGAAAAGATCTGTATCTTTTTAGAAAATAGTGTGCGCGCAATTCTGTGTTTCGTATGTGCTACACACCATCCAAAGGAATAAGAAAAATCAGTCAACAGTGTATGATTTAGCATGGACTATAACATACCTCCTTATATTGAGTACTATTTGGAAGATGCAAACCCATCTCTCCTTACTGAATATAAGATTTACATAAGATGCACTTCACCTTGTTTGTATGTAAGCTCCCATCTTCCACTACTTTTTCAGCACGGACAACATAGGGTTGAAATCTGTATGCCTGAACCCAGGATAAGCCTGCGCTAAGTCTTTAAGAGCTACCCAGGTATTTGTTCTAGACAGTTACCTGGTTTATTGCTTGAGAAACAAGCTTGTCCATGATCTGACTTGGAGCATTAAAAACAGCCTATGACCCACTCACACCTACACAGGAACCAGTGCACTGGGAACAGATTGCAGAAGTCTTAAGTGCCTCTACAAAAAGAGTTTGGGTCTGAACTAGTGGTCACCAACATGAAGTTAAATACTCTGGCAGGCCTATTGCTGTCTCCATACCTGGCCACCCAGGCATTTCTGACACCCCACCTTGCCTCCAGCTGTACCTCGTTCTGAACAGGTATTGGTGAGGAACTGAAGATTGTTATTCCTACAATTCACAGGTCTGCAAAGCTTGATAATATTAGACTCATCATTTGAGGCAGTTCTGTCACATTGATCTAGTGCTGCCCCTGAGCAAATGACCCTGACAGACCCTATCTGGCATAGTCCAGGACACAGACAATCTGTAAATAAATTCAAGTTGACTACCTTCTTTCCTCAAAAAAAGCCAGTTCAGAAAATTGCATGCCAAAGTATTTGAGAAGTCATGTTGATATTCTGAGGCAGACACGATTCAAAACTATGTTACTTGGGCTGTTTTATAAGAGCTTAGCTCATATATTCAAAAATGTTTATCTTACCACAATGTTTTTTGAAAACAATCAAAATCTATATGCAAAAATCTTACTCCTTGTAAGTTACTTCAGCTACCCCGTTTTCAGAGTGTCATCATTTTTACTATTCTTTCAACACATACTTTTCACCCAAAAGCTGTTAAAAGGGCTCAGCTCTGTTAACACAGGCATTCCTTTATCTGACACCAATGATTTTTACCAGGTCACTGGTTTAATGCCTTTAAGCCCTTTATAAATTAATCATCAGTGCGGTCAAATGATTTTGTCAACTTCATAACAGTATCTGCATTTTTGAAAAACTGGCTCCCAATGGAAGATCTGCTATGAAAAGCTTTTAACAATTAAAAAAATAGAATTAACCCTTCGAGACAGGAAGAGATTTTCAGAACTGCAAAGAGAATGCTATTATCACTATGCCATACCTTTACTTAGAGGTGACGAGGCCTGGGGAAGCACAGGAGGTAATTTCACCAGGGCAAGTGAGGTATTCTCACCTCTTAGGAATACATCAAGAGTTAAAGATTGCATTCTGCAGCTTCTCCCTCTGGACCAAATCCAGAAAAGCATTTCTGTCTGAGATAGTCCCTGTTGATCTCAAGTAACTATATACATTTTTAACATTACTCATTGTTTAAATGCTTTATGGATCAAGACACATCACTAGTTCCTGGATAAGAAACAACAACAATAATCATGAATTCACACAGATATAAAAATTAATTTAACACCTTTCTGCTTAACGCTAATATTTTGTAATGGGTATTTAATAATAGAACAGGAATCTCTTCCAGAAATCAAATTTCTTCCTGCAAGAATTCCATAGAGTTCTTAATTCTGTTTAAAAACAAAACAACTGCTCATGTGGGCCTAAAATTGCTGAAACAGTGCTTAGATGAAACAAATTTGTTTCTCATGACCTATGGAGTGAAGAACAGTTCAAATTATTACACCTTTCAGCACTATAATAGCATCTGCTTTTATTTGAAGAATACTACAGAATTCTGGGAGCCAGTCCTAAAACGACACCTGAAAACGCACCATTGTAAGTGGCATATAAACCCACTGATCTGCAAGTACTTCCATTTGGTCAGAAATCACAACCAGACGGAGCTGCAGATTTTCAGCCCTTGACAACACTGCATCTCACTGAGGAGGAAGGGTGTGGGAAGGTTGTGTGACCTCAATACACCGAGCTAAGTCACAAGTCCACATCGCAGGACTGCTCCAGGGAAGTTGTGATGTTATTAAAGCAAGACAACAGGAGAAATATTGCCAGAAGCGCTGCTGCTATAGTAAGGATTTATGGGAGAGGGAAAATGGAAAGAAACAGAAGCAGCACAGTTGGCAGAAAAAGATCATGACAGAGGATGTATAACCAGCATGGCAGTAGAAAAAAAACAATGTATATATACACAAATTGCCCTTATAAAGACAATGACTGAGTGCATGATCTTATTTTCACAAGAGTCCTAGAAGTCAATGTACAACATAGTTCAGGTATCAAGGAAGTGTAAACAGATGTATCCTATGCTTTACAGTTGCACTGGACAAAGGTTAAAGTACTTTTTCATTTTATCAGCTAAAAATTTAGTAACTGTGGAATTATCTATAAAGCTACAGAACTCAAGAACAATCAAGAGCAAAATAGGAACACTAATTACGGGGACCACTAAGACCTTACCACAGTATCTGTAAAGCTGTGTAAGAAAAAAATTGTTGCTTAATATATAGAATAAGATCCATGCAAAAAAATATTGCCTTCGCTACAACTGCTGTAAGATTCTGAGTCTGATCAGAGACTACTAATATCAAACACAGAATGCAATATTAAAAGATATATGAAAGTTTAAGGCAGTTTATCTGACGCACATTTCTAATCCCTGCCCTCCTCCAAACTCATTCCTACTTTTCTATTAGTTTGACAAGATGACACCATATGATCTCTTTCAATTAAAAAAAAAAAAAAAAAAAACACAGCAAATTTAGGTTTGTCATTGACAAACAAGCTTCCAAAAAACCCCAAAACAACTAGAAGCACTCTCAAATGGCATGGGCATTGAATTAGTTTTCTAGTCAGAACTGTTCTATTGGAGCTTCAAAACTGGAGAGAGAGAGAGGGCAAGCCTACCTGTTTTGACTTTCCTTAGAGGAGTTGCAGTCTACATCCTCTGTGGAAAACACAGCCAGTACAGTACTCTTTACTGAGCAAAACAAAGCATAGTCAGTTCACAGAATTGTTGTTTTAGAGGTAGAATTTCTTGTAAGCAATTTATATAGTTGTTGCTAACAAGTGCTAATAATCACCAGAATTCAGATTCCAGCTAAACTTCCCAACACTTCAGTTTCTGGCAAACATAACAATGATATTATTTTGACACTTGCAGTCCAGACAGATTAGGATTACAGATTGAAGTACATTGCACTGTAGCGCTCTTTATGTTCACCTCTTACAACCTTACTTCCATATTTTAGCAACTGATGTTTCAAAAGCAGTATGCATTTGTATTTGACATTAGAGGAGAATTGTTTCCAAAACCATCTCAGTACTAGCTTCCACAGATCAGTCACTTGCATAATGCTTCTAAAATAAGTTTCAGCCAGTTTGTTTGATAGGCAGATTACTTCAAGAACATTCAAAATGAGGTACACACTTTTATTTTCAAATTTGGAAGAAAATTATCACATCTGTACTCCGAAAATCTAGAGATATTTGAAGGTTTCTGGGTTTAGTTTGTGTGTCCTCTGCTCAAAGATCTGGGAAAAAAAGAAAAAAAAAAATAATAATCCAGTGAGAGAAAACTCCAGAAAGTTGAAGCCAGCTTCATCCTGAGTGCAAATCAAAACAGTTCTACTAAGTTTCGGAATGCAACATTTCTTAAAGCAATAAATGTCTACCTTTGTATTCATTTGCCAAGCCATGCAAAATACTTATGACAAGTGGGAAAAGCAGTTTTTCCATTCAAATATGGAAGATATCAATATATGACCTCAAAATTCAAGAAGAAACATCATAATGCAATGGAACACATCTGCACCCTTGTAGCTATACGCTTGTCCCTGTTCAAATTTCATCTTTAAGATCGTATCAACCTCAGCACCCATCTAGTGAGGCTAGCTGCTTTTCTTTCAGAACCATATGTAAGAGAATGAGTAGTAATATTTCAACAGAGACTGGGAGTCAAAAGCTTCTTTCTTGACTGTGAGTTTTTATTTTCAAAATTTTAAATCTCAATACAAGTACAACGCTTGGAAAAAATAAGTTTTCAAACCCTGCATTAAATGAAATGCATACAATTGTTTCATATGCTTTGATTTCTCAGAGCCTACTGAACCACAGAAGTCCTGATATACAAATAAATCCAACTCCTAGTAGAGTCAACAATAGTCACAACTGAATAAGAACTATAATATAGAAAAATTTTGCCTTCTATTTTAAAGTGTGCCTCAAATTTGCCATGCCTTTAGCAGGCTGTGTTTTCATAGAATTTAGTGATTTCTTTTTAAAGCAACAAAATATTTGTAGACTTAGAAATTCACTGTCAGAAAATGTTTCTAAATTTGAGTGCACAGGGTATAAACGACCATCACTCCACATCTTACACAGTCTTTTAAACCACAACAAAGTAACTGTCACTTCAGAAGGATAGCTGTCTTACATGAACACCAGTGGAAGATACCTCATCACAGGGAAGTAAGACAATAACAAGCTAGCACATGTCCCAAGTAACAGCATTGTTTCCTTCAATTCAAAGATTTCCCAAAAAGACACACTGACTTTTTCTAACTTTTGAGTAAATAGCTTCCTCACATTTGATGGGCACTCAGAACACTTCAGCAAGCTTGCATCCCCAAGGTGAGCTTCACACATTATTAGTTACATTTCAAACAGCCATTGAATGTCTTTCAAAACCTATGCTTTCTTCTGCTCAGCATATTTGTCTGTGTTGACAACGATAAAAAAAAATTGGACAAAAACCCCAAAGATGCTCTACAGTCATTTTGAATGACTCTAAGAGGTCTTTGTATTCACAGTCCTTCAAAAGTGCAAGGGTTCAGCCTGATCTACATTTATAAGTTTGCAGCTGTGATACTAGTTTACAATTTTCTTACCAAGTCGTATCACTGTCAGACTTATATTGATAAACCATTATTCTCACTACAGACACTGTTGAGTAGGTGAGACAAGTTAATGCTACTTGCAGTAGCATTCTCATAGGATAAGGAATGCCATAGAGGGAACTTGTTTCACATGATCCATGTGGGTGAAAGCAGCATTATTCAGTCAAATGCACAAGCAGGCAGGAACTGCCAGCCCCTGCTCTGTACAAGGCAGGCTCTGGGCTCGCATGTGAAAGAGCCAATACAGTTCTGTGCAAAAGTCAGTGAAGGCATCATGCTGTGGGCAAAGCAACCCTGCAGGAAGGAGAGAAGCTACACACCGCTGAAAGCGATGCTCCCCCTCAGTTGTCCCTAGGGCACTCATCCCGTGACTACATTGTATAGACAAAGCACTTGGGCTGCATTACTCAGCCACTATTACTCTGCAGCCATTGACTATCTGGTTCAGAGTGATTTTCAAGTTACAGGACTGGATACAATTGGTGTGCCTTTTTTAGCTCTATCTTCTTATATCTGTTCACTAGACTATCTGTGGACAGCATAATATGTCATTTGGCAGAGAAGGTTATGTCCTATCATGCTGCAGAAAGTTGCTATGAGATTATCATCACAGCTGTCAACTCACACCACGTTCTAGCTCTTGCAGTATTCAAGCTGTTCAGATCTGCACTGCTAGTTGAGTAGCAGAGTTCACAGAGCTCCAGCCTTGCATCATGCATTAGATTTGTTGATCAAATGGTTTTTACTGTAGAAGTACACAGTACAAATTCAAATGAAGAAATATCCTACAAAAGGCTCTTTCTGCATCTAGCACTCCCCATCTTTTACTCTCACTTCCCCATTTCCAGTTTGCATCTCTACTTCTCACAGAGTTTCTCCTTCGGTTCACACAGCCAACTGCAAGCCTCTCACAAGTCTGCTACCTGACTTCACCTCAGGGAAAGTGGATTACTGCAATGAACTCTGCCCCAAGAAATTTCCCTTTGGACCATGTACTGTATGGGAATTTGTCCCCTTGCCACAGCAGCTGAAAATATTAGACTAGAAAGTGAAACAGAATTTGAAGAAAGTAAAATATGTAATCTAATTTTATAACAGTTTACCATCCAGCTACATGACAGGTTACCAATATTCACCATGCCTTCAAAGCAAAAAAAAAATTAATATTAGAGATCAACACTTGGCATGACCACTAGAGTTATCCGTGCAAACTACCCATGTGATACATGAGGTCAGGCAGTAAAATTTATGCTTAAGTCATATACAAGATTACCAGCCCATAATAATAACTTCAATGTTGCCAGAGTTGTTTTACAGACTTCAAAAGAAAAAGGCTGCCATGTGTGCTCTGCCTGCTCAGAATGGCTCAGAAATCTATGAGCTATTTCAACAGAAGGAGAGTTTTGTTGCAGTTGTTAATATTCTTTGTACAAATTCTGTCCAAGATTGCCTAAAGGAAAAAGCAACAAAACCCCAAGATTGCAGCCTAGATAGATTACCATTGGACACACACAGGATATGAAATACAAAAGGTGTCTTGCTTGCAAAACACCGCCCACAAGCAGAACATAAGGGCCAGGAGGTGGTTGGAGTTCCAAAGAAATAAAATTTATTATCACCTCTCTAGTGATCCCAGCAGTATCATTCAAGCAGAAAATAATCAAGTATCTTTCATTCTGTTTTATTGCACCTAGAAGAGTCATATGCCTTCACTCAATAGTAGTCCTAACTTTTCAAGTCTGCAGTAACACCCAAACTATGTTTGCCAGGGACAAAAAGAAAAGCAGCATAACCTAATTTGCCATAGTTTGAAAACAAAATCCTGACCAGAGAAACCACATGAATACATAAGAAGAAAACGAAGCAGATATGTATACTAATATTTTGATATGACAGTAAAGCTGCTGCTCTCACATGAAACTGAAAATAAAAAGCATCTTTTTCCCCCCCCATCCAAAAAAGGACATTCATATTTAGGCAATATGTTAAAAAAAAAAAAAAAAAAAAAAAAGGAAAAAGGGTAAATAAAAAGTGAAGCCTCAGGCACACCTGCAGGCAGCAAGTGTGGGGGTCATGAGGTAAAAATTTTGGCACCACTTCCACCCACAAAATGGGTGCATTCCACACATCATCATCTTTTATTTTAAAGAAAATAAAATGAATTACCTCAAGGCCTTCTCCAAAAGGCCTCACAGACACCGCCAGCTTCCTCCTACTAGCACTCCCAACAGGCTGCAGCCCGCTGCCATCTTCAGCTGGGCTCCTGACCACTCATGGTGACCCACTAAGGCCATCACAGTGCTGACAGGAAGGAATCTCCTCAAGAGGACCATCCTGATCCTTGCACCTGCTCACAGCACCCATTCCCAATGATCTGGGCTGCCAGACTGCATGCAGACAGGGTGAGGCATGCCACATGCTGATAGCTGGGGCAGGTGGTAGGCAGTCCCATAGCAAGAGCCATATTGAGCAATAGCAGAGGAAGGTACTGCACAATCCCTGTTCCCAGGTCAGCACTCTCTAGTCAACACAAGCATGCACAAAACATGTGCTGAACACTGCCAGAGTCCCTTCCTCAGATTATTCCTTTCCACCTTCCCCCAGGACACCCCGCTCTCTGCTTCCCAGCCATCTGGGTCATTCCTCAGACCATTCCCTCCCCCAGGTCATCTTGCCCTTTGCTGCTTCCCTCAGCACCCACCTCAAGATAATCTTCACTGCTGCAAGACAGGACCGTGCCTTTTCTTACCCCCAGCCCTAGCTCAGGGCCAGCAGCCATGAGGTGAGGAGCCATGTGCTCCTGAAAGCAGTTTCATGATCCTCTGACTGGGGAGGGGGACTGAGACAAAGGCCAGTACTGCTGGGCCTAACCATGCTGCAGAGAAGCCACTCAACAATCCTCTGATCTTTGTCAATAATCTTGTTAGGCCATCCATTTTGGTCATTTTCTGTGCTTTCATACAATGCAACTGTGTGCTCACAACCAGACTTTTCTACGGGAAGAGGAACACTGAACAACTACAATGAAAAGCCTCACTCAGCAGGAGCCGGAGGAGGAACATGCAGTAGCCGCATCAGAAACAAAGGTAAGTGAATGGGAAGTGTTTGAAAAGGTCCAAACAAACAGAGGGAAAAAGCAAACCTATGACGTCTTTTTAGAAGCAGTCTGCTAGCAAACATTAGTCAATAGTGTCATACAATTAGTTTGGAGAAAACAAGCTATTTCCTCTAGAGGCTTGAGATAGAAAAAACTGCATGTAAATGGTTAGCCAGCATGTGTTAGAAGTAATGGCTCCTTGAGGTGACCTGCAAGCAAGTGGATCCATGAACCACACAGACATTTATTAATCAATGATTTCTTAAAATATTCCTTTTTCAGCCACTTAGTTATCAAATTCTGGAAAAACAAAATTGGTACTAGAAAAGTTATCATCTCCAGAATCTACTTAATTACCAACATTTTTTTTTTTAAATTGGTACATTGTCAAAGAGTACCCCTCACTGATGTGCAGTCTCATGAGCAGCACACAAAAAAAGCAGCACAAAAGCAGAGCTGACTCAGATCCCCAACAGCCAAGAGGTAGGACAGAGTTAACAACAAGGCCAAAAATGCTGATTTGGATGATTAGGTAAATCTGAGAGGAACACAGTTTCTTCAACAGATTGTCGGTGCCCTTTAAAGTATACTAAACTCATCACTCTGCCTTTCAAGCTATGTAGCTGCTGACTCAACTTTTACTGCAAATCTTAAAAAGCAATGAACCTTCAGGGTAAGTTTGCCAATCCAGAAACTAGTGGAAACATTGCACAAGTGGCTTGTGAGATTAAGCTGTCACAGATTACGAAGAGAGTTAATCACCAGAGTATTTAAATACATATTTATTTTGCTTATTCCTTGTTTGTTTTGTTGTTGTTGTTTAACTGTACAGCAGTGGCATTTTCTCTTTTCCTGCTCCAGTTTTGTGCTTACCTGAAATAAGCCAGAAATGTGTTATCTGGTACAAAAATAAACCTTCAACCTGAAACAAAACATGAACTTTCCCATGAGAGTTCTTTAAGCTTCATTAAGTATACTCTTGAAGAAAAAGTGGATTAATAGGAAAATGCATAGTAAGATCAGCAGACAAAAGCAAGGTAGAAAGTAGGTTGTTTTGTTTTTAAACAGCAATAATATTCCTATAAGCGTGTCACAATTTTTTCTCCTTTCATATTAAAAACTCTGTGCAGCATTGTGATTTGACTCCACTCAGTTCTGTAGAATAGCACAGCGAGGTTACACAGTCCTTGCAATACCAGTGAAGAAATGCCCTTTATACAGATTTTTTTCACATATTTCACAGTTCAGCTTTTAAGTAGATCTACAATGTCTACATCCAAACAGCCAACATGCAAGCAAGGTCCCAGCATTACAAACAAAAAAGTAGCCCAGATCAGATCTTGAAAAGGAAAAACTCTTGATAGGAAACTGCTACTAGAAAACTAATTCACAATCACACAGGTGCTAGTTCAGCAATTCACCCCACATTTCACTTCTGTAAATTACATAATCAACAAGTGAAACATCTTTCCTCAAACCCACAAGAAGTCAAACACCTAAGATCAATGCTTTTCAAGATCTGAATGAGACCCTGACCTTGGCAATGCCATTAAGAACAGAGCAATATACATACATACAATACATACCCTAATAATAGAGACGTTCACCATTTTCTAATCATATGCAAGCTTTAAAAATATTACTGTATCTATTTAATCCTCTACCTCAGTTTACTACTGATCTGATCTATAAGTTTTTCAGTATTGTTGAACTGTATCCCTTGAAGCAGCCTCACTTCAGTAGGAATGGAAATTGCCTTTTGCGCTATGTAATAAAATTTCTTACAGCACTTTAACAAAGGTAAAATAACATATAGTTCCATACACAAAGAATCAGAAATCTAAGGAATAATTTTAGAAAAGTTTAAATCACTATTATCATTCATTATGTTTGCAGTGCAGATAGGTTTTCAGACTGATTTTAAAGAAGGAAAACGAGACTTGGAAGATATTAATGAGAATATTCCAGAGGGGAAGCTCACTGCAAGCAAGTAGCTGATGAGAGAACAAGAGAGGAAAGGCAAAAGAGACACATGACCATTGGATTTATTGACCTTGATTTCCTCTATGCAGTCTATAAAATACTCCGTTGAAGGGTCCAGCAGACAGTATAAGATCAATCCCATACAACATAAAGCAGAACCGCATTTAGTATGTATTTTAAGTAGTAATTGACTTTGAAATCTTTTGGGCAAATAAACTAAACTTAATTAAAGAAGATAGTATCTTTAACCAAGTGGCAACAGAAATGATGGAGTGACATGGGCAATTAAGCATATACATCACAAATAACAACAACCACCCTTAAGGTAGGCAAACAAATTGATTTTCTGCTTCTGTGAAGCTTAACAAGTGTTTTTCTAACAAACTTGCTTCCAAAAACACTCTCAAAGTACCATGCTGATTAAATTTATTTCTTCCATTTAAAACTAACAGCAGCAAAAATCAACAATAAGCAAAACAAACAAAAAACACCAGATGTTTATCTTTCAAACCTAGTATCATATTATCCTTACCAGACCTCTAAAAGCACAGCAGCTAGTAGATACTGTGGCAGGAAGTTTCCTTTCACTTCATCATAAAAAATGCTTCTGAAGATATTGTCAAACATAATATGATGATTAGAAATGATTGACTGGCTTTCTGCCATCATACATTGCACTTGCTCAAAATTTATTTCTCATGCGACCTTATATGTATAATAAGGATAGACATATCCAGTACAGAATTGACAAAACATTCTTCCTCTTTGCTGAGCTAGCTTTTTTCTTCCCCCACCCCCCAAGAACAATCTCACTAATATACAGTTGAAGCATGCTGGCAGAAGTCAGTTTGCCTCTTCATGTGCTGCGTAGGTGCTTGCTATATTTAAAACAGATTACAGTCTACAGTAAAAATGATTGATTTGGATCCAATAGAAGTACACTGAGATACACAGCATACTTTTAAAAGTAAAAAGATTAATGTAGACCTTGTTAATAAGATCCCCCTTAACTCTAGGGTTAAGCTCTAGCTCACCCTCTCCATAGGCAAACCAAGAAAACTCAGTGGACAAAAGCATCCTCAACTTCTCTTGTGTCAAGGCCAGCAAAAGCTATAAGATGACACAGCCCAGAAAAAAAACAGTCTCTGTGATAACCCCATTAGCTATTTCTGCTAAGTTTTAGATAACATCTGTAAACTATTGTCAGAACTGCTCAGAGAGGTAAAACAAAGGAGAGAAGGCAGTGATAAATGGACTTTCCTAACCCATGGGTGAATCTCTGATGAGTAGAAAAAAAGTCCTGCAGATACCACCTGAGGAGCCCCAGGCCAACATGCTGTGCTTTATGTCAGCTGATAATTATCAAGAGAATTTACCACAAAACATTGAATCTCCACATACAAAGCATTTCACACAGCAAAAGGCAATATCTTTCTCAGCCTAAGTCTTACCTGAAACTACACCATACCTCTCATTAGTGCTGTCCAACTGAACAGAAGCAGAGCCAGTACAGAATCTGAACCTCCTCTCCCAAACAATCTCTGGCAGAAATCAGTTACACAGATGTCACAATCACAAAGGTGTTAACCCCTCCTCCAGCAGGCTGATTCTGCAAGCACAAATTACAACCCCTTCTTCTGAAGGAAACTTCAAGGGATAAACCAGTCCCTGAATGATAACTGTGTTTGAAATACTCATTACTTCTCATGTACCCATCACTTAAGTTTAACTGAAAAGACATCTCAGGCTGCCTCTTTAGGTAGTCTGAAAAGCTGCTAAGCCTATTTTGGATAAAAAGTAATTTTCTCAGCAAGATGTACTTTAGGTGAATACACTAAATGGGATTAGAGACTATAAGACGACAAATATCATTTGTAGACATTACATACCTTTTAAAAGATTTTGATTTCTGAAAGCACTCAGAGACACCAAACTCCTGTGCTTTAACTGCGACTCAAGTTGAGAGCACGCAGTGAATTTTTGTCCATTGCTTCCCATGACATGCAGAAATTTAGCTAATGTAAAGTTTAAAAAAAAAATAGGGAAGCTCTAAGCTCCTTCTTGCAGAAGATATTAAAACAAAAGTGAAAACAGTGAATGCCTCCTTGATTGGAGAAATTAAAATGGGACTAACCAAAACACTCAAGTCAATATATAGTAACCTTCTGTGGTCAGGGAATTAATCTAGAAAATAAAGAAAATCCTTCTGTTTACTTTGACTGAATATTTCTTCTGTTTGTACTAAAACTTTCCTTCAGCGCTACTGAAGCGGTGACATGCACATTGGTTTGTGATGCTGAAAATGAATGTTTGTTCAGTAAGTAACAGTAAAAGACAGATGTTCAAGTCATGTGTTGATTACGTATTCATCTGTTATCATCCAAAGTATGAATTGCTTCAGGCCAGACTGTCCTTGATTACACCTATGCATTTCCCGTTGATAGCTAATAGATTTGGACAACTTTGTCCAAATACGTTTTTCAAGAAGAAATAAAATGGGCAAAGCAATTTGGATGAGGGAAGGGTGTAAACTAACTTTTTTGTCCTCTTACTAGCAATAATAGAGTTGAAAATGAAGATATCCAACCTGACTTTCTGATCTCAAGTGATGTTTACAGGGCTAGCAAGGATCAGAAATAGCTATTTATATATAAGCAGGTTACACCAGATAAAACTCCATGACAAAGCAAAAAGCTCCAGTGATTCACCGATACCTTCTTCTACAGAAGTAGCATACCCCACATTTAGGTTTGAGACTTCTGAGGAAAAAAAAAAAAAAAAAAAAAAAATAGAAGAAGAGTTCTTCTAGAATGCAAAACAACACACTTAGGCAGTCATTCCTAATTCATAGCATACTCTACTCATATCTTTTGAGAAGCTATTTCTACTCATGTCATAAATACTAAGAACTTGAAACCAGTTCACACCATGAAAGCTAAAGTGAAAGATAATTAAAATAAAAATTTTAAAAGTGAGTTAACATTGTAAAGTAAAGTAGCAAGGTGAACAGGGTTTTTGGTAAATGTAAACAAATGTAGGGATAACCAGAAAAATCATTGGCTCATTCTGATTTGGTGCTGGAGATTTGAGGTTAAGAACATCATTGTACCTAATCTACCACCACTTGAAGTGTAACATTAAAGTTTCTTTGAGATGAAATTCGGTAAGTCAAGGTACTAGCAATTCGGTCTTTACACCTCAGCATAGTAACTACACTGGTATCCTTCCAGAAAAATAAAAAAGACCTTTTTCCAGTTCTTCGGGGTCTTTTTTTTTTTTTTTTTGCCTTCATATTTGCTGTCAGTGAGCCAATTGTTCTAACTCACCATTGTATATGCCATTAACAAGTTGATAGGCAGAGTTCACTAGACAAGATGCTCTTGCCTCCACTGCCAACCCTTAAATGAGGTCTAGGAAGAGGCAGATCCTGGATCCACACCTTCTCATCACTCAGGTGCATTGCATGCACCTGAGCTCTCCTGGGTTGGCCCTACCTTCTCTCCAGGTCCTCAATCACTGCTTCAAGCCATGACTCAACATTTTCCATGCACAAAGCCTACCATGATAAGACTTTTCTACTTTATCAATATTGACCATTCACAGGAATTTCCTATGCTGCTGGCTATTCACCCCAAGCTGAAAGATTTAGAAATGCATGAGCTTCAGCAAATGAGACAATTTCAAGAAAGATTTAAATTGATCAAATTTTACCATTAAGAAAAAAAAAAAAAAAAAAAGGAAAAAATAATCCATTTAAAATTTCAATCAAGAGAAACTGAAATTTAGCAGTGAGGAGTACCATCGCAGCTTCGTCTCGTGCAAATCCTCCCAGTTTTGGTTAGACAATAAGCCTCCAAAATTTCAGTTCCTGTGTGAACAATTATGGCTCTTTGTACAACCTGACAGTAAAATGCTTTGAATATACAATTTCTACCCTGGACTAAAGATATTCTTTCTGTAATTGCCCACTTGCCTTTATTAATTTAACATCACGTATGAGAAACAAGAGAAGAAAAACTCCTCTGTTTTCTGTAGCTTCGTTATCCAAGATAAGAGAGTCAAGAAGAAAAGTGGTGAGAGGAACTAGGAAAGAGAAAGCTAGGAAGACCCAGTAATAGCAACACAGTAACATGCCAAGGCAAAGAAGGTAATTACAAGGTCCCCTATGGAAATCCAGGCAATTCTCATCAGAATAGATGACATACAAGACAAATGCTTCTTCCAGTACATACACGCAAATGATTCAACTCTCATTATTTATGTGAGGATTTGGGGTACTTTGCATCCTTTCTTCTCTAGTACAGTTGGCAGGATTTGGATTCAATTCAGTTTCTCTAAAGCATTACATGGGGCTGTCTCATCTGCAGAAGACTTGTAGTTAAGGAAGGAATAAGTAGATCAGGTGTGCGTTACACAACTTCTCTTTTAGCCCCAGTCACAAAAGATGGTGCATTTGGGGACTTTCGTAAGGATTCTAAAAGCAGGAAGCTATTACCAGACATTTTGTCCTATCATGGAACATTAAACTGTATAATATTTTGTTCTCCTTTCAGAGAACAGGCTTCACTCTCTTCTTTTCTATGTGTAATTAATTGCCTATTGCAGAGTATGACCTGCTAGATTAGAGGGTAGCTGTTAGATATAAAATAAAAATATGATATTGTTACAATTGGAAAGAGTAACACGACAGAAGAGCAACACAGAAGTAGAACAGCAAAGGGACTAGCGCAGATGGAACAGTGTACAAAGGAAAAGAAAGGTACTCACCCCCATGTCTCTGAAGATCTGGGTTCACAGGAAAGATCCACAAGGGAAGAATCTCCAACTAGAGATTCTTCCCCTGTGGCAGTCAGCCCTTAAATGGGGTCTAAGAGAGGTGCAGCCAGGCTCCACCCCTTTCACTCACACAGCTGAACTGCCTTCATCTGTGCTCCCAGGGCTGACCGGGTCCTTTCCCCACGCGCTCAATCAGTGACCAGGCCATGACTTAACAGTTACATATAATTTGTAATTTTCAGAAATCTGATTTGGTTGACCCTGGTACACAACACATAGGGAGCACAGTTTTTTCTTTCCTCTGCTTTCTTCCAGAACATGTAGCAATGAAGTACTTTCCATCAGTATACTGTAAACCTCAGTCTCCTAGTCAGAGGCAAGACCATGAAGTGTAGGAGATCATTTATCATAGCTCATGAATTATATGTGCAAAGTGAGTATTTTTTGTAGTATGATGGAGGAAAGAAGGGTAAAATTTGCCAATTACAGTTATCAAGGCAATGCAGACTTTGCTAGAAGCATAAAATAATTAGGATGATGTCTCTGATCAAAGCAAGTTGTGCTCTTGCTTTTGAACTGATCCTGAGGAAAGGCTCAGTCAGCGTTTCAATAGAGTAAAACTGAAGTCCTCAACCTTTGAGGTTATTAAAGATTTTAGAGGTGTTTTTTTTTTTTACTTTCAATGAAATCAAAGTTAGTTAATTTTCTAAGTACACTATATTTGAGGTAAGCATTTTCTCTAAAATATTAACTAGATATTTTACTTTCTGTTCTAAAGCATTTTGCGAAGTTACAAAGCTGAGCAATAACTGCATCATGTTGTAGCTTTCAGTAGTTCCTGTCTGCATAGTTCAGTCTATATAGAGGACAGCAGACTGGGAGGTATAAATTTACTCCCTTCAGCTACCTGCAGAATTAGATAATACACATGATTTTTCACACAGAAACATCCAGATCTACCCAGCCCTTACGGAATGGATGTCTAGGAAAGTAGGTAGGTCATTTCTACTACAAGTTCTAAAGATAACTGCAGTGCAGCCACAAGCATCAATACTGTCAGCCATTGCTAAACATAACGATTATGCTTGTTCTTGTGCCCTAGTTAGGAAAGAGGCACATTAGAGAGGCTACATCCTCAGTCCCGAGCTGAAGAAGAGACAGAGGAGGTTACTGTGCTTTAATTACAAGCACATCTGCAGGGTAATTTGCTGTAGAGATGGCACTTCCCGCTTTTCTCATGGTTTACTAATAAAGAAATGACAAGAATGCATTTTATTTCGGTTGCTTGGTAAATGATGAAAATCAGATAGCTTTCAAAATTAATTAAACATTTAAATTGCAGATTTGGTGCTGAAATTCTGTGACAGATTTGCTCTAAAACTGTGATCAAGTTTCACCACTTTGCTATCCTTCAAGTGGAAAGGCCCACAGAAGGTACTGGTATTTTGGATCTCGAAGCTCTGCCAGCTTCCAGAGTTCTCTGGAATGCTGCATTGTTTCCACTGGTGTTATTAAAAACTTAACTAGTTACTTTTCCTCACAGACCAATTATAATTTTTAGCCAGTTCTTAATCCAAGCTATTTACTGTTCATTACAGAGCATCCAGAAATCAACATCCATTCAATTTTTAAGAATAAACACCCAAGATTTCAGCAGGATCCTTTAGTATTCTTTAAGATTCTGTGTGTGGGATGCATAACATTTATATTAGGCTTTAGATCTATTTTTAATGAACTTGACCAGGCAGCTGTGTTATGCTGAGTAAGGTAAAACATACTAGAGATTTCTGACAGCATGGGACTGGAGCCAGTTGCTTGTTTACAGCTAATAGTCACTACAAATTTAGTTCCAGTTTACTCAGTGTGGTCTTCTCCCATTTTCCCAGTCTGGAAGGAGAGAAAAAAAGATAACAGAGAAGTTAGCACAGAAGTAATTATTTTTCTTTCCTCTGAGGTCTAATGATTAGTCTTCCACAGCAAAGGTAATTTGCATTCACTTTTCCAGTAAGCGTGCTGTGTTTATGCAGTTACAGCTGATAAATGCTAACAGGTAACAACAAGCCTCTCCACAGAATTCAACCCTTTTAACTAGATTTTGGAGTTTACAAGCTGCCAATTGTGTCTAGCTGGGGTTATGGCATTCTTCCTACCACTTGCTTATTTTTAAGCTTACAAAGATCTTAAAAGTTTTTAAAAATCCTCTTAAGATTGTAAAATTCATTTGAGGCAAGAGATAGTGGCAAAAGAGCCTCTATTGGCTTAACTGATCAGGTTTTTGCAGCAAATGACTGTGCTTTCAGATGCATCAGTAAAATAGAATGAAAGTATATAAAATTTCATACTTTTTCTGTGTGCCTGCCATTGTATATGTGCACCTATCTTTGTAAACTACATTGCATTTGTTATGCCAGATTTGTTAGGTACATATAGGTCAGCCCACTTTTGAAAAACACAGGATTCCACTGTAAAACAATTTACCTTGAGAATCAAGTCATTTCAGAAAGCTTAAACACAATCTTTGCTTACTAATAATAGGGCATTCTTGACATAGAAGGCATTTGAACACTATAGAGTCTTTAATGTTTCCTGACTCATTAATGTGACTGCAGTAAATTGTGCACATTGACATGAAGCAAAGGTCTTTTAGTTGCATAGATTCACAATAGGAGATGAAGACAACTGAACTGCATCTTATAAATTAAGACAATATACAAAAATCCTACACTGTGTCTGAAAAAGACTACCAAAAGAGAACTGCATTCATCTTGGCAATTTGACAGCGTTTTCTTCCTCATTCCACAGTTTTAAAGATTAAATTACTTTTATACTGACTCACTATTTAACTAAACTTTGTACCCAGGAGCCATTTGGGATATCTGATAACACTAACATATCTTCCATAAATGGTAGCATTTTATTACACACTCCAGCTTCCTAGGTTCCAAATTTTCAGCTCTGAAACAACGAAGCAGTTATGCAAAATTCAAATGCCACCTCAGATGTACAGGAAAAATTGTATATTTTGCTAACTTCCTAAAGATGATAGAGATTTTTCTTACGGTG
This sequence comes from Meleagris gallopavo, assembly GCF_905368555.1. NCBI lineage: Eukaryota > Metazoa > Chordata > Aves > Galliformes > Phasianidae > Meleagris > Meleagris gallopavo. The sequence continues at coordinate 10,350,780 of NC_139414.1, read as the reverse complement.
TTTTCCAAGACATGTTAAAATTTGGACTTACATAGCTTCTCAGACACACTGATTTGGTAGGTATATTTCCTTTAACAGCTGTATTTTGATTCTAAATTACTTGGAAGAAAAACAGTTTATTCTGCTTCATGTAACAGCTCTTAAGTTTTCTATTATGTTATCAACATCTTTATTGCTTTTTTTTTTTTTTGCCGTTTACCCCAAAACCTTTTAAAATATTTTGTTTGCCTTTTTCTTACAACATAACTCATTCAGCATAACAATTGTATTTGTCAAAATAAAAAAAAAAAAACACATTATTTTATTGCTATGCACCCCAGAACCACTGCTGACCACTCACATTTGAGACAGTGGTCCTAGTTCGACTGAACTCTGCAAATTGCAGTTACTGATAATATAAAAGGTATCAGAAGTTATTTTTCCAGGTAGCATTTGCAAAGACACCTCAGTGGCTTAACAACTAAATAATGCACATTTGATTTTCAAAAGCAAATGGGATTTTTTCTAGGAGCCAGATTTTTAGTGTGTTGACAGATTTCAAAACAGAGATTTGCAATTCTTTTTATCATACAGGAAAACACCTGCGTGATTTTGAAAAGCTTACTGGTTTTCTTACCTGATCTTTCAACTTCTAAATGCCATTTACAATTTGGCTGTATGTCATGACTGATATTAAAACTTGGTTTGTATGTTACTTTGTTCCTTGCTCTAATTTCCAATATTTTACATGCCATATCCTATGGTAAAGAAAAACAATATAACAGGTTTTTTTTTGTGGAACACTCCTGACTATATGGAGAGCAATGAAAGCCAGTTGAAATTGGTATAAGACATTTTAGCATCTTAACAGGTTTTGGATCTGAGCACAACTAACAAAGGGCTCTGTTGATTACTTTTAGTAATGGCACTTTTCATCTATTTAATTATTCCTCACAAAAGCCTTTAAAAGGATTTATTTTCTACACAATGCATAGATAAATTATAATGATAAAGCATAACGTGACAGCATTATTCTCTAGGAAAACAGTCATAGCTTTTGTTTTATTTTCTTCATGTTTAATGCAAGTAATTTTCCGTACACATAGAAAGCTGCGTGTATGATCATTTCCAGCAAAGATCAAAGGAGAATTTAATTTCACGGCTTATCAATAAGGAAATCTTTCATTTTCTCAACTAATGTTTATATTCATAGGTTGGAAACTTGAGATAAATTTCCATAGAAGACTAAAAAAGTATTCATTCTCCTATGAAGGCTGCAGTCTGCCTGGACATAGAAGAAAGCAACTGCTGCCAGACTGCTTGTTTCCTGGCTAGATGCTGGACAAAAAACAAAGAAAATTTTAGTGCTCCTTCTGCACCAACGCACCATTCAGCACAGTGAATTCCTCCACCAAATAAAGGTGAACAAGACTGACGTGTGACTTCCTGGCTTGAGACAATCAGAAAGATGCTACTCAAGTCCCTTTGTTCTACTGCAAATTAAATCACTGCTGTCCTTCAGTTGCTCTTCTAAAAATGAAGAGAAAAATATTTACTTTACACAATATGTGGAAATCTGCATAGCAGGCATCGATGTTATAAGCTGCTTAGCAGTTCTACCAGATACAATTTGCCATGAAGTCCATGGAAGGTAGGGATACTAACCTTAGGGCATGCTGCCTTAAAGAATTTAGCCATCTTATTTCCAAGCTTGCCATAAATAACAGCCTACTAAAGATAATTATTCATGTGTGACTAGTGTACAGGTAGAGTGAAGTATTACAGAAGAATATATATAAAGATGTCCTGAAGAAGAATTCATTAACAAAATCAGAGCATAATTATTTACTAGCCAAAGTTATGTCTCTAAGCATGACTAAGTATGACTGACAGTAATGCTGTGATTAAATGTATGTCTGTCCTAAAAATGAGGGAGCTGTGAGAAACAAGGAATGCACAGAATCCCAGGGAGAATGACGCACATTTATCTTGTCTATGCTTGCAGAATCATCAGCCTTGAGTAAGGAAAGACATATGATTACATTTTCCTAATAAAAGTCTGCACTGTATGAAAAGGAGATTCATTATGTTGATAAGGATTTTAGAGTATTCATTTCAGCAAACTGTGGAAAGTCAGTCACAGAACTATTTCGTAGACATTTTTAGCATAAAGTATAGGGATGGGATGATCCTTGATCAGCAACACCATAAAGCAAGTAAGCACATATTCAGTTGAAGGCATGTGATTAATCCCAAACTCCAGCAGACCACTTAGGTTTGTGTTTAAGATTCCAGCGTACCTCACGGTTCATAACTCAGACAAGCAGAGATAGCCTCAAGTGTTTGGCTCAGAAAAAGAAATCTCCAAGAATGTCATTTTGATTTGAAATCTAAACTCATCCTAAAGAAAAAGTCTGATGTGAATGTACATTTCTTTCACCTACAGTAGGCAAAAGAGACATGTTTAGGTCTTCTAGCCTGCAGGCCTGTACCATTCCTCCACAAGTAAGAAATATCAACAAAAGTTTTTTGATGAGGTGAGCATGAATGAATTCCCCGTTCTCCAAATCACCAAGACTTGGCTGCAGAAGAATTCTCTGCCTAAAATACAGAGAAACAACGAAAGGAATGTGGGTGTTCTTCCTTCTGGGGTTTAGTCTTGTTTATTTTAGAAGGCTAGCATCTCAAAAAGCTGACTTATGCTCCACAGCCATGTGTGAGTGATTTATATAATTTAGTGTACTTTGAAAACCAGTTCTCTGCAACTCTGACTTCAGTAAAGCACAGAAATATGTGCTTGAATGCCAATGTGAACATATCTTTTCCTAAAACTAAGCTGGGAACGATTCATTCAGCAGTCCAACATTTTATCCTCTTTTACATCAGCAGTTGTTTTGTTTTTTCAAAATAATTTTATTGAGGCTTTAAGAATTTTATTTAGAACCAGACTGTTGAAACAAGTGTCTGCCACAACCAAAAGACAGATGTGTGTGTCACCAAAGAGAGATGCACAGGACAATCCAGGAGCAAGACACTTGTAGGCAGAAAAATCATGCTGATTTTTCTTTCATGAAAGAGCCCAAGTATGAAAGAGAAGTCATAGGAACTGAAAGAAAGGACAGCTACAGAATATTGGTGCTGTGGTGCAGAGGGAAATCTGATAGATGAAATTATGAGCTGGCAAGAACTAGAAAGGAGTTTCTGGTACCTATGATTTTTGCTAAGGGTTTAGAACATCAGAAAAGTTGTGCTGTCAACCACTTTCACACAATAATTTCTATATTTCTTCTACCCATTGCATCAACATAATAATACTGCCTATCTTGTCAAGGCTCAAAAGTAAATACAGTAAAAAAGAAAAAAAACAAACAGAAGAGACAACAGTGAAAGAGTAAACATAAATAAGAGAAATGCAACTTGACAGGCAAGTTTCAGGCTTTTTTTTTCCTCCTCCCTCCTAAATATAGCTGTGATTTCCTGGGGTATAGTATCGTTCAGATTTTGACCCACTACGGTTTATCATATAGACATCAATGTCATTCAGCCTTCACTCTGATTTCATTAGTCATTACAACAACTCCATGTTAGAGTCTTCTCACCCTTCACTTCAGGTTTCTGGTTATTTCCATCAAAACCAGTAACCTCTCACTTCTAGTGAATCCTGATGAACATAAGGGAATGTAGCAATTAGTAGGAGCCAAAGGCAGCAGTATCAGAACCTCGTCTGCCATGAAGACTTTTCTCTCACATTACTGTACCCATACATGAGGTCTAACAACTCACTGTGTTTTATTTTGCAAGATCTTACTGCATGAAGCCTTATTTCATTTGCTAAGAAGACTTATTCCTCCAGATAAGGTAGATGCAGCCAGGCCTCTTATCTCCTCTGTATGGGAGCCCCATTCGGTCATATCTTAGAGGACATTCACACTTCTATTTGAAACAAAAGAAAATTAGAAGATAGACTCCATAGCTAAATTCAGGGAAGGAAATGTGACAAGGGCAACTAGGACACAACCAGTTCTTCAAGGTGTTAAGTTTTATAGAACAAGTATATTAGTCCTGAAGCAAAATGCAATGCCTCTAGAAATTACTGTGTGTCATAAGCACCAGGATTTCACAGTGGCCTTAACATGAATTATTTATTTTTCTATTTATCATTTCAATATGTAAAGTAAAGCACGTTCACAGCCATCCCCCAGAGAGCTGCAGCTACACAATTTTCAAAGCTAAACTGAGATCTTACTTGGACACTAGTCACACCTCCACATTCAGGATTCAGTCACGTTAAAGTATTCTTTCAGGATCTCACGATAATTAGAGCTGGTGAAATCAAACTACAGGCCCCTGCTTTACCCACATCGCTGCAGCAGTTAGTGCATGACAGTGATTACACAAAACTTTGTCAGAAGTTCAGCCCAGGCCTTGCCTGAAACAAGCTGCAGTTTGCCACAGGCACAAGCTGCACTCATGCTGTTGTCTGTGACCATGCCATAAGTCAAACCAGTGACATAACATGCCTTTATACTGTCTTCCTTTCTCCTTGTGCTCAAAAAAGGGCAAGTTATTTTTAAACCAAAACATATCAGTGACCTTTGTGCACTGCTTTTCTTGCTTTTCTGAACTGCCTTTTTCTGTTGCTATATTGGGATTTTTGCTTCAAAACATTTTAAATTTAATTCTGCCATTTCTTATGCTACTTGAGACAGCACTTGTTTATAAGAACATCATAATTTTAGTTCAAAACTATTCTCATAAAATTACAATATATACACTGAAAGCTGAAATTGCTATCCATTGTGTACAAAGCACTTAGTGTTCTCCACTAATTATTGCCTGTAAGAAGAATTTTGTGGATCTGAACTATGCATTACACAGTTGCATTTTTCAAGTCACCCAATGCAGAAATTCTGAAATTCAGGTTTGTTTTAGACTTTATTTTGAACTTAATTCTGACTACAAAGGACAAGATATTACCCATTCAGCATGAACTAGATGGTACAAAGCTAACTTGTCAACTTAAAATCTTATTAGGAACTGTACAGTGTTTTAAACAAATTCAGCTTTTTTTGCCAAAGTGACCAAAGCTTCTTTCCAGAGCACAGAGTTGGAATTTATTAAGTAATTAAAACACATCCCAATCATACAAGCTACAGAGTACCTGGAGAAAAGTGAAGTCTCTTGAACAACGTTGGCCAAGCTGTTCATCTCTATTTCTCCTTCCAAAGCTTTGTCATCTTAAACTCTTTAGTGCACAGGATGCTGTGTAGTTGTTATTTAACACAGTACAATGAGGCTTCAAAATTTGTTGACAAATCAAGGAATTAGCATAAAATATATATAAGGTGGCAGTAGAGATAGTGGAACGGAGCTGAATTTAACACAATCTCTGTGAAGTTTAAATAGTATAAAAGTAGTAAAAAGGCCAAAAATTCCAAATTTATCAAGCTTCTCAATGTTTGTGCTAGGTATTTTACTGAACTACAGATGAGCACTGAATCTGAATAGCAACAGAGGGTTGCCTCGTTTGTCATCTGATGCATACACATTCAAGTTTTTGTGCACCTTGTTCTCTTGCTCATTTCTTCACAGTCACACGAATCATGAGACATGGTATCACTCTACATTCCTTTTACACTTCACAAAAAACTCGAAATCCATGAAGATCCACTGAAGTTACCCACATCTAACACTTCACCTTCCCCAAACCTGGTGCTCCCTTTTAGGATTTGACAAGACATGGCAACATTGCCAAGAGGAATCAACCCATGTGAGCTTGCAGCTTTGAGCGCAGTAAGAGCACCTAAATTTCATCATGTGGTACCCTGGAAGGCTGAACTGAATGAAAAGTTTACAATAACAACTCAGCCCAACAGTTACAGCAGTCCCAGGTCTGTTATTCTAAATCTCATCTGTAACTTTCAGTTTGGCTCTCACGTACACAAAGACCTTTATAGAATTATCATTTCAGTTTTGTTTTGCATATAATTTTGTTTAGCATTCCCTTTTTTGTTCAGCTACCACTTGTACTATGTCATGGTTTTCACAGCTTCCTCTCAAGCTAACGGTTCTTGTCTATGCACAATAGATTGAAAGCATTCTTATTAATATTTTACCATAATAGCTCTCAACACTTCTGTGGTTTTTAGAGAACAGACATCAACCAAAATTGATTAAACTATTAGAAAAACTGCATTTTTAAGAAAAGAATCTTGAATCATGCATTATTTCTGTAAATGATGTAACAGTCAGAATAAAGCAATGTAGTTCTTAAAACATACCCTGCCAGATAAAGTTCTTATGTTCTCCTATCAATTAAATATGAAAATCTGTTACTTTGAAAAGCACTGATTTCAGCTATAAAATATACACTTAATATTTTAAACAATGCAGCAACTTCTTCGTTTCTAAAATTGTCAAATATGTGACAATATTTTAGTATGCTTTGGTCTATTAATTCTGCACTCTAAATATTTAAACCACTTGCTTATAATAAAAAAAGCACAGAGTATATGTTGAGAAATGATTAATCATTTACATTTTTATAATATTTTCCATCCAGTAAAACTAAGAATAGTTTTATAGGTTGCACAAGAGTCTGTTTCCTTGTTAAAGCCAAACAGGGCTACTGCAAAGCAGAATTTGAATACAAAATTAATTTGATAATAGATAGCAATGTTCTAGTGGGGGAAAAGAAAAAAAAGAATAATTTATTCAGTTGAAGTTGGAAATTCAATAATTTAACAGCAACATAGTACCCTTGATTCACATTGGTGCACTGGCTGATATTGGAGAGGAGTGCAACCCACAGCTAACCTCTGGGAAATCTCTACCTTTAGATATACAAAATTATATCAGTTCAGTGTTGTATAATCAATAAATACACAGGTGTTACAATTAAGAAACATACAAGAGAGTTTGGCTAAGCAGGTTATTACACCAGAAAGAATAGATAGAAGGCTTACCCTTGTCCCGGGCTTGCTGAAAAACTCCAAAAGGAGGGATCTCCAGAAAGATATCCTTCTCCACTGGTAGCCAACTCTTAAATGGGGTCTAGGAGCTAGCTTGGCTCCATCTCTTTCAGTAGCACAGGTGAATTGCCTTCACCTGTGCTCCCAGGGCTAACTCATTGCTCAGGTGGTCAATCGGAGGTTCAGGCTGTGATTCAGCAGTTCCCATACAAGTGTCTATTGACATTGGCAAGATGGATTTGTGCCCTTAGTTAAAGCTGTCTATCCTGGTCACAATGGGAAATAAACTTGAAATCTGAAATGCCATTTATTGTTGCAAAAATCAGGAGCATGACTCAGTCTTGGCTGTTATAGTGCTAGCCTGGGTGATATGGCATAAATGATTTTGTATCAGCTGTACAGCTATACTTCTTAGTGTACATGATGTTCTTTCCTCTACTGCTGATCTCATATGCTTAGTCTCTCATGCATGTTTTCTGTAACTCTTCATATTACACATTAACTTGCCTCCATTTTCTTCTTCAGACTGGTTGCTGAGCTTGCTACAAATCTTAAGACAGAGTATATAGTCATCTTCAAAATGAAATAGGACAAGACAGCAACCCAGACAGAATTTATGCAGAATCTGAAGCACAGCAAGTGATGATTAACACATTTTACATAGATTCCATAGCATGTAGGAGCTACCTGCAGATTTTCAACATATAATTCTTGATTTGATTCTCTGTCAGATCTGCTACCTAGGAGATTGCTGTGGCTACCAATGCAGTGTGACAGTTGAAATTTGCTAGCCCCAAAGCTGGCCCTATTCTAAATAAATAAGAAAATGATGTTGCACTTTTTCTCTGTTTTTGTCTCACTGACTCAAAAAAGACAGACCCCTAGGACACACTTTGAGGCTTTTGGTTTTGTGTTTTAAGTGCTGAAGGGCAAATGTGGCACAGATGCAATGGTATGATTATTAATCATTGGTTCTTCACAGTTATTGAATTAGATACTTGGGAGTAGCAGTTTTCTTTCTATGCTAATTATGGTGCTTATTGTCCAGATTTCTTATGCTTTAAGTTAGTTGACTGAAGTGCCTAGAGAACTGATAACTTCTGATTTTATAAAAGGATCAGAACAAAATGGACAATCACACAAAATAAGTCTGCTCTGATATTAACCCACATTCAAGAAAAATGCTTAGCAAATACTTAGCTGTTTTGAAGCTTTAGTAGTTTATTTTAGCTTTTCCTGATGCTCAGTAAAAACCTAGCCTCAATGGAAGAATCCATTCTGGAAGAGGCAGAGTGACAACAACTTGTTTCAAGATCCACCCTGCCAGTTCAGGGCAGGCATACAGTCGTACTGGGTATGGAGGCACACACTGCTGTTCATTCCTAAAATATGTAGCATCTCCTCAATCACAGATATAATTAAACAAACTGGCCAGCAGAGACCCAATTTAACTTCTAACCAACCATCAGTGCACTTAGGCTGGCTCCAGGATGGCAGGACCTGGCCATTTCACCCCCACCCATCCCAACCTATCTTTTTCTGCAGTGACGGAGTGAATTGGAATGCAGATGCAAAGTGAACCAGTTCATGGAACTTAATCAAAAATATGGAGTTGGATAAGCATAACTTTTCCTTAGTTTTCAATTTTGCTGGAGTGGCTGACCAAACAACTGCGGGGTTGTCAGTTCCTAAATGAGGATGATAGCAGGAATACAGAGCTGAATTAACAGGAGTAAACAATTGAATCTGCTGATTCAGCCTCTCTTTTGAAACTTTCTTGTTATGTTGGCTCCTCACTGCTACAAGGGCAGGGGAAGAGCTCAAGATATCTCCCTCAGTAGCATCTGTTCAAATCAAGGGGAATTTTTCTCTTAAGCTTATTTCCTATTTATTTTAAAACTTTTTCTAAAACATAAACCTGAATTTAATAGAAATACTTGAACATGAATTATAATCTCCTTCTTTAAAAGGAGATTCCTTCTTCTTATCTCCATCTCATTCATCAATAAGTACCGTAGCTTGTTGTTGTCTTGGCTATAAAACCTAAATTTCGAAGTAGATCTTTCTGTATGGTAAGGACTGACAGCTTTGTAACAATGGAAAGCCCTATGATCTTGGATTCTTAAAGAACAAAAACATGAAAAAGTGATTATTTTAGGTAAGTCTATGATTCTGGAAAGGGTTCTGAAGGTTAGGTAGAGCATTCTCCATTGCCTGAAGCCACTGCACTTGATCACTAATGTTTACAGCATTCTGGATATGAAGATCAAAAACAAACAAACAATAGAGCTAGCGAAGATTTTTAAGAGTCTCTGACCCTTCAAAAGCAGTTTGTGCACACCCAGCGTGCCATCCCTTAAATAATTATTTGTACAGTTTGATATCTCCTACACAATTAGGCCATGGCTTCACTATTTGAAACCTGAACTCACTAAACCTTTGAACTCATTATAGTAGCACTCTGTTGCATACATGAAGAACTTAATTTAAAATCAATATATAATCCAATTACTAACCTTGTGAACAGGAGAGAGATCTCTCCCAATATTCTTTTTCCCCTATTGTGGATGCATACAAAGCTGATACAAAGATTTTTGAATGTCTAGTTGCTTCTAACTTGTTTCATGTTTGCAAAATTAATTGTGATTTTTATTACCACAAGTGAGAAATACGGTTTTAGAAATCATTCACCACTCAGACACTTACATCACCTGAATTAAACACTCTCAAAATATTTGAACCGAAGCATCCATCTCACCATCACTTGAAAAGGCAGAACCGTGTGCATGCTGAAAGAACACAGCCCATAAGTAAAGGCACAGACAGTGTACACAGCACAATGAGCTCTTTGGGGAAACAATTTTTTTTTTTTTTTCCTCTTTGGTTTGTAGAGCATCTATTTTATCACACTAGACTTTTCAGTTTGGCCTTCATTGATGTACTGAAGATCTCACTTGAGAATTCAGAATGATAATTTTTCCCCCACTTCCCTTGAACAATTAACTGTAATGTGCAATGCAGCAATAATTTACAATGTGGCTCTAGGCTAAAAGCCTACTGCAGATTCTTTGCTAGAAATACTATTAACACAACTAATATCAAGGTCATTCTCAAAGCCTTTCAAGCGCATCTATAGAATTTTTGCATGTTTGCCTAGAGTTAAGCTTTAAGGTCGATTACATTAACAGACACATGTAAGATCTGGCTTTACTGAATCTGTTTTAAAATGTATTGCCAAATGATTTTCATGTCTTAGCAAAAGCTCCAAACATAAATGCATCTCCAACAGAAACGTTTATATACAGACTCATTTAAAAGATTGCAGAGTCTATCTGTCTTGATACTACGACATCTAAATATATAGCGTTGCTGTTTTTAGGGAGTTCAAATTTTGACCTCCATATGTTTTCTTACATACTAATGAAATGAATTTAAAACTTAAAATAACCTGTTATTTCAAGTACTTGTAAGTTTTAGGCAATAGGCAGTAAATTTACTTTTATATAAATAAATGTTATCTCATTACCAACAATCTCCATTAGAATCTAGCAGACCATGAAATAGACTTTGCAAGATCAAGCAATGTGCTAAGGCCCAGAAAAACATTATTTTAGCTCCCAGCTTCAGAAATTATGAGGGAAATGAAGCACTATATTACAGTTTGAGGCACACACACTAAATAAGCCTTTTTAGTCAGAGGCACTAGGAAAGAAGAGGAGATTATTTGTAACTGCAAAAGTACAGTTAGGTTATTTGGCACCTGTTCTTTATTTTATGTCCTAACACTTTTAACTCCTTACAAAATGTGCTTTTACCAGAGGAGAGGTTGTAATACTTCCAATATAGGATAAGCTCATTTTAGACAGCAGAGAAGACAACTATATTCTAACACATTACCAGAACCAACTTGCCTATTCAGAGCAAAAAATATTTGTACACCTATGGTATGAAAAAAAATCAAAACAAAGCAATTAAAAAAAAAAGTGTATCAGGTAAATGTAATATTGAGGCATCATATCTTCAACTGGCATTTGAAGTCTGGGGGAGGACAATGAATATGTAAGAGAGACAGCTCTTGCACATGGCTTCAGGTCCGGCAAAGAACATAGACAGAACTAGAAGCTGATGGTGGTGGGTTATTCAAAGAAAATGTGAAGTTCAGGGAAGGAGACCTGTGGAGGGGTTAGGTGAGCCTGGTTTCCTGAGGTGACGCTTACTCAGCCACGCTCTCAGGGCAGGTTTCAATCCAAGACTGATTCTGCCAGTTCTGTAAAGTTTGCTGTGACTTCCACCTTGACTGCCAGCCTAAAGGTTTGCTGTAAACTTGCGCCTGTACGTAAGACAGACCCCAATTAGTATAACCAAAGTGAGAATACTTGGACAATTCTAATATTAAAGATTTTCAGCAGCCATTTGACTGGTTAACATTTTTCCCTCCTAACCTTAACTCCACTGTCCTGTCATGCAGTGTGATGGAAAGCAGGGAAAAGGGCTTATAGTGCACTAAAGTCACAGAAAACAAATCTCGTTTAAGAAACAAGGTGTTCCTCATAGCTAAAGAAATAAAATGTATTTTCTATTCTGTAAATACTACATTAAAAAAAAAATTATAAAAAGAAGAAATGTTGCAAATCGAAATAAGAATGCTTTTAAAATTCTACATTTAGCAGTTCTTCCAGCCTTACTTTTTCTTAATCCATGTGTGAAGTTATCAGAATCAGTTCTAGAATATGGAGATGCAGATGTGGCCTCTGATCCCTTCTCTTGACTGAGGAACAAGGCAGAGCTTTGAGAAACACTGAGAAAACAGCAGGCCATCTGAGGATACGGCAAGCGCTGTGCCTCGCCCCCAGCCAGTCACTGTTCATTTTCTGTAACCTGGAACAGAGGATTAGGGCATTTTTGATTTGTTTTTGCTTGCTTGCTTGTTTGTTTTGAGAGAAATGCAAAGCCCTTTCCAACCTTCATCTCCCAGGATTTATTACTCCCTAAGTACCCGGCTGTCTTTCCAAAACATTGTGAAGGCAGGACAGAAAGAAGTGTCTCCAAAGGCCCTTAGAAGATAGAAAAAGCACAGGACATGCTGAGGACATGAAGAAATGTGCAAAGGCCTTTAGAAGATGAGGAAAGCATAGATGAGGGCTTTAGTATCTAAATCCAATTCAAAAAGAGAGATTGTGCAGGTGAGAGCTCTAGCAGACCTCTCCCAAGCAGCCCCCACGCAGCCTTGTGTTCAAATGGCACAGGTCTTTCAGGCTGCTGAGGTAGGAGTTAATCAGTAACTTCTATGGGGAGCGCTTTAACTGCTAAACATTCTGCTCTGCTGAAGACAAATACTGCAGGCACTAACATATGTCTTTCTTTAAGAGATATAAGCTCACTCTTTGCAGGGCTCTCCCAAGAGAGCCTGCTGCTCTTAGCTGGACTGAATCTTTTCAATGACTTCAAATACGTCTCAGTTCTTCTATCCAGACTGCAGTACAGCTCCTATCTCAGTGCCTGGAGCAGTCTCTCAAGAGTTAACTTCTACTCATGCCCTCTTGTCATGGTTACCACAAACTTGCATAGCTCTTTCCTGCAGAGCTTTTCTCAACCAGTCAGAAAACAATTCCCATCCACACCATCATAATTAGGTCACGTTCAATAATCTACTCATCAACTGAGTTCAGTTTATCATCTCTCCTAAAAAGACAATATTACTCCCCAAATCTGAGAGACTTAAACATAAAATAGAGTCCTTACATACTTGTAGCAGCAGCCTTTGCAAGTCTTTAGATTACACGAGTCACTTCAAGACTGAGTTAACTTCTTCATAGCAGCCCATATGGTGCTGTCTTTTGGATTAGGGGCTGGAATACTGTTCTGGCTCTTTCTGGACTGCTTTTGCACCGTATCTCCTACAGCAAGGAGCTGGGGATGGGCAGGAGGCTGGGAGGGGACACTGCTATGACAGCAATAAACACCTTCTATTTTCCCTTAGCTGCTCAAATCTTTTTCTCAAGCGCTTCTGAAGCCCCTGAAAATCAAGACCTACAAATGTTACTTAAATGCACATATCTTGCCACTAGCCTGGGCCCATCTGATGTTATGAAAACTGACTGCTCAGGTGCCACAGTCATTTAGCACACATTTCTGCAGTGAACTTCCTTCCACTCTCCCTCAAAAAAAAAAAAAAGACTCATAAATTATGGAATAAAAGTCATAGAGGCAGAGGGAACTGACTTTTCACCCCTGAACAACACGCATTTGCTGTTTCAAAAATATTTATGGAAATGTGTCTATTTCCAAGAAAAAAAATACAGCTTCAGTGTCATTTCACTTTATGGCCCATTGTACACATAACAGTATGTATTAAAGTAACTAGTAAAGCCCTTCCTTCCAAGCACTGAATGCTGCTGAGGGTAAACAGACTAACACACTATGAATGAATTAACAAACCAAAATAGAAAGTACAGGGATCATATATTATCCAGCATTAATGGTTTAACACCTCATTTTTAAATAGTCACAGTTAAAGACCGATTGTTCCAGATGGCATTTAGATGATAATTTGCAGCTTCGCTGACATTGTTTACTAGAGATGTTAAATGAAAAAGAGACAAAAATACAGTGTTATGGCAGCATCATGAAGTGGGTTTCTTAGCTCTTGCAGGCGTTATAGGGCCCTTCTAGGAGCTTCATAGGAGCAAGTGCCATAAGACAAGTATAAAGCTGCTACCCTTGAGGGCAGATTTGCATCAGTTTTGCTAGGAAAAATATCTGTTTATCCATTAACAGGCAAAGTGTCTCTGTGGAATAGATCCATGGGAACTCCAGTGACCATATATGAATACTTGGTGAAAATAACTCTTTCAACGGTGCATCTTTCATCTACTATTAGTGCATTGAATCTGATGTACATTTGTTGGAAGTACATTTAAGGCTATGAGCCATATGTAATTGAAGTACGAAATTTCAGGAAACATTCACAATCAAAGTCCAAAATACTAAAAAAGAATTCTAATCAGTTCTACTCTCTGCACACAATACCAGATCATTTTTAATTTTTACCTTTTTAATCTAATTTGGGAAGATGAAACAAGAGTTCCATATTAATAAGTTACTTTTTTTATTAACAAAAAGACCCTGCCCATTAATTAAAGGAAGACCAAAGTATATGAATTTGATATTCAGACTCCCTCTCATTGAAGGGGAAAAAATAATAATCCCAGGTTACCACACCAAGCTAAAACAAGTTTTAGAATTGCTAAAGCTAAAATTTAAAAATAACTGCTTGAGAGACTGTTTCAAACAGCAACATTGGCTTTGGTAAATCAAGGACAAATTGCACTACTTACTGAGGAGCTCCTCTCTTTTTTTGGTACGTCTGACTTTAAACAAAAAGCAGCAGAGAAGAAAATGAAATGGAACCATGAGCTTCCATCATTCTTATTCAGCATCTGAAAGTAAAACTGGTATACTGGAATATGTCTAACATTTACAGAGCACAGTCTTTTTACTATTAAGGCCATTTAATTGCATAATCAGCTTGATGTAGTTATGGTCAGAGCTTGCTAAATATTTCATTTGCACTTAATTTTCTATTCCAGTCTTTAAAAATAAAAATTAACGAACAGCAATCCTAGTGCATATTTAGGCTACATCCAGTCTAGAAATAATTAATTTCCTCTAGTGTCTAATAAAGCTTTCCTGAAGGGATGCACACAGATAATGGTCTTCAAGCATATTTTAAACTAAGACAAATATAAACTCTATTCTGTCTGACTTGTTTTAAACTTCAATTTGATTGTGTGTGTTTAAGTGTTTTGCTGAATCAATTTAGCACTGCAGTATGGGGAAAGTTTCAGTGTTTGAGCATTAATCTTCAGAAACCTGATCAACGGAGACAGACTTGTTCTGATCCACTCAACCTGGCAAGAAAGCACCAGAATACACAGAATCAAGAGCATAAGGAAAACTTATGCTCTTGTTACTACTGGAAGTCTTAAATCCACTTTTTCCACAGAGGTCTGCCCTATGAAACTTACTACAGGCAAATATTACCAGAATCTGGTATGGCGTGTAAATGCATTTATTTCACAGTATTGTGATGAGTGAATTTTCTTTTACATATAAAATCCTAGGAAACCTAATTCAGCAATACCATATATGCCAAAAATCAAAACAATAGTGCAGATTTTTCACATATTTTACATTTCATACACTAGGATTAACCAGTTCTTTGCTATGTCTCAGCCTCTGATAGCACATCAGTAAGGGAACCTCAACTTGATTTTAAAACTGCATACATGTGACAACACTGTATGCCTTCACAGTTTTATTTTAGTATTCAGACACTACTGCATGTGTAAAACAGATGCAGGCATAAATGTGTGACAAACACATCTTTGCCTAAACCACAGTGACCTGCACTGTACTTCAGCATGGTATATGTTGGCAGTGGAAGCACTGCCCAGGGGAATGAGAGTGGAAATAGCCATTATTTACTATTCTTTTGGTAGAGATGTTTGTGCTTTTCTGGACTCTGTTTACAAAACACAGCATTGTATTCCAAGGACTTTTGGAGGAAGTACTCTCTTGTACAGAGTAGAATAGTAGGAAAGGAAGTAAGTTAATTCAATATTCACTTGGAGAGATCTCTCTGGGGATTTTCAAAGATTCTTGATCATGTCAATGCTCAGTTAGCTACAGAGCAAGAACGTCCCCTAAACTTCCTTTAACTAGAAAAAAATCTCAACCACTTTTCCACCGTTGTCTACTTCATCAGCTGTCCATGATGATAGGTGGTATTCTTTTTCAGTTACTTCACAAGTTCTTTTGTTTCACTGAAAACCAAGACAATATCAAAATCTCATTTTCTTCCAGAAATATTACCATTGTATGTCGTTTAGCTGCCATGAATAGATCCTCTTCAAGGATGCCTCTATAGATCCTCGAAAGATGCCTCTGCAAAGCATTATTAAAATAGAATTTTATGCATGTAAAATAGGAGAATGTAAAGAGGTTCACCATAGCCTGCTACCTTAACTAACAATTAATGGACCTATTATTTTATCTCTTTTTTCCACTAGGAAAACAAGTTAGCAGATAAAAAGATCTAGCCTAGAATTCAAGTAGTTAAATATTACAAACTTAAACAGACTTCACAAAGTAGTTACACGTTACTGAGTTTTAGTATACTCAGCAAGTAAGCTATGTGCTACCTCTTCCCATCCTCAGATTTGAAAAATGTGCTTTGGAAGTATAAGAACATTCTTGAGAATCTTGCAAGGAAAACAAATGAGCACCTTCACAGATAAACAAGGTAGGATGAATAAAAAGGATACCTGTAAACCTTTTAACTCAACATATAAATATCCATTATTTTTAGAAAGATTTTTAGAAAGGCTACCTGGTTTCATGCCCTTGAATGCAACATTTCTCACAAGAGTCCAAATTACTTCAAAGAATGTCTGACATCTACTTAAAACCGAGAAAGCCACACGGCATTTTAAGCCTTTCATCTCATTTCCCTCTACACTTTGTCAAAACGCTACAAATGCCATGGGCTATTTAGAAGTAGCTGTGATTCACCAGTTAGCCATCTCTACATGTTAATAAGAGAACCAGCAAGTCTCTAGAAGCCTTTTCTAAAGGCTAGAGAAAGCTGGGCCTCAAACAGACCGTAAGAGTGCAGAGTCTTGAATGCCAAACACTTGAATCTGAATACACTGTCAGTTTTCTTTATAAGATTCACCTGACCATACCATTCAGCTGTGATTCACTGTGAATTAATACTCAGTGCACCTTTTTGTTATACCTATGTATAGACAATCAGAGGGTGGTTGGTGGGGAAAGTTTCCCAGTAACCAGACTCAAGATGTGAAGGAACCCACAAGACACACTGCTATCCTCTGAGTTAAAAGCCAGCTTCTCTTCAACAGGAGCCTGGCAAAGCTATGCTGGCTAAAGCCTGCCATGGAAGGCTTCCTTTTGATAGCAAGCACCTTGCATCAGACTGAGCTAGTAGGCAACACTTGGGCTTGGGAGCCCAAGAACTTTGAAACATTTGGAAGTGAACCATTCTGTCTCCACCTGCTTGCTGCTTTTGTTCCCTGGAGAACAACTAGCATCCACCAACACTTGGCCTTAAGATTCTTTTGTCATTAGATAAGAACAAGGAAAAGCAGGAGTCAAGTTTATTCTGTCTCTTGATTGCAAAGCAGAAAACAGCTACCAAAAGGAAATCAGCTGAACAAAAGATCAACATCTGTATGGAGCTCAGAGCGATTATGGGCTTCTGAACAGATTTCCTTCCGTGGACATCTCTGAGCTGCCTGCATGAAGGGGCTGTTTCAGCTGACATCCTCCTCTCATTGTTTTTTCTTTGGAAGAAACAACTCTTACCCCAGTTCACAGTCTTCTAATTATATTCCTTTTCTTTTTGCTAAATATTGAGTACAAACAAATCTTAACAACAGATCCTGACTCCCCAATAACCTGCTCTTCCTGCAATTCAGTCTGCTGATATCATTGTATACCAGATGCATATTAACATCTTTAGCTCACTGGGAACAAAAGCTCTTCTAAACGTAATCTCTTCTGAGTGACTTTCCAGTGCAGTTTTGGGGGTTTCTATTTTGTTCTGGGTTTGTTTAAAAAAAAAAACAAAAAAAAAACAACCGTGGCTCACTCCGTCTGCAAGGCACGTAAAGTAAGAGAAGTCTGATTTGCATCTCTGGTTTTATAGTATGTTGTGATTAAAATTACTAAAAGGTATTTGTTAGACATACAAATCTCCTAGATGTCTTTAATAGTCAGATCCTGTTTTTCTCACTTATTCACTTACAGTTACTCACCTGTTCCCACAGACATTTTCCCATCTGCCTTGCCATTTCATCCCACAAGTTAGAACTGTCCAAAGGACATTAAGTTTTAATATACAATTCATAACATTTATACAATAGAAATAACCTCTTTACCTGGAAGAAAATGAAATAGGAATATTTCTAAAAGTATCCAAGAGGTGCTGAAAGGATTGCCATAGATAACTGATTTTTTTCATGCAGCTCAGGTTTTCTTGCATGCTCCAGGACTGCACAACAGCAACATAAGTTCCCTCCTTCACCTTACCTGCAATGCACTAGCAATTATTCTGTACTGAACTTAGGCTTAATTAGCAAAAGGGAGCACAAGTTTCAACAACTCACAGTTAATATCTACGTAACTTTAAAAACCTCTAGGATGAAAACCACATCCCTCTAACTCAGTTATCAGTTTCTATTTCCCAATTTCATCCTACATCTGTAAAAGGTCTGCTCTGTGTCTTCTTTATTACAAAACAAATAAAAAACCCTAAAGATTTTGTTTGCACCGTGCATGTATTTTTATTTCCCCTATATGATACCTGATCTGTCTTCTTGTCATGATCACAATACTGCCCTGACATGACATGATTCTTTATGTGATGGATAGTGCAAGCTATGTGAACACTGGCTAATAGAAACCCACCTGTCGCAGCTAAAACATGCCAAGCAATTTGCTGTACAGCGACAGCAGATTAATCAACAGAGTGGCTCATTGCTTAGACGCAAACTCTAGCATGACTGGGGCTTTGGCATCTCACAGGATTAGCAATAAACGCAGCCTAGAAGGAAGCCAAAGGAATGCAGGCAGTCAGGCACTACTGTGAGATTGCACCTGGACTTAATGATCTTTTACCTACCTAGGTGCTTGCTTACTCCAAGCAACAATATCATTTCTTGACTTTCTGAGGTGTAGTTTGAGGCTCCATGAAGTTTCACCTCTCCAAATCACCTATTACTTGAATCTCTCCAAGATACTTTTACTAAAAAAAATGAGATTGACAGCAGTATCCCCACGGAAGCATCTAATGTAGCTACAGCTTGCGCTCCCAGTTATTTTCTATTCACACAAATGCACTTCAAATTGTGAGTAATGCAACAAACCTACACAATATATTTTTGTTTGTTTGCATAACTGAGAAGTTCAGATATCTAATAAAGGGCAGTGCTGGACGAATATCACTCCAACCAAGGGAGGACAAGAGTAGCTGCAACAGCATTCATACCATCATCAACTGTAGAGATAATGCCGTTACAATAATAGATTATGGCAAATATATGCACGCACATGTATGTTTGTAGGTATATACAAAGCCTGTTTTTACATATTTATACATGTAAAATTTGTGTATGTATGTTTACATTCATATACATACATAATTGGCATAATGACACCTGTAAAAAAATAATAAATAAATGATGTACAGCCTTCAGAGCTGAGAGGAGTCTCAGTCAACTCAGCACACAAATCAGCCTACAGAGAGCCAACCGCAGCGAGCTGTCAGGGACTGGGCTTACATTAATGCTTTGGTTGGGGCAGTAAGGCAGGTTTGAAGAGAGCCACTCAATTGCCTTCCTACTTTCAGACAAGGGCTTGGCTGCAAAGCAGTGCTGATGCATGTGAACCAGGTTCCTTGCAGAGAAAATCAAGTCAAGGGCACCTATCTGTGTGCATGCCAGATGTCTCCCAAGCCCTGACAGACTCATGCAAGAACAAACCGCTAATTGCACATATACACATCGAAGGTGCTCAGTCCACAAGATAAGACTGGATTTATGCTGAAGCGAGATCTCAGACACACAGCAGTAAGGATGCCAGGGCTTTGGCATTAGTGGGAGATGAGTTTCAAAACCAAAAGCTGAAGTATGCTTTGCCATATGCATGTAATTGTGGACACGCACTGTACAAGTGCTGCCCTCTCATTCACTGAGTGTCTGCTGTTTATAGAGAGAGCTCCCTTAAAGACAGCAATGCTTAGAAGTTGTTGACAGCTACATCTGCTCTCTGCCAGAGCTAAAAATTTA
Source organism: Meleagris gallopavo (assembly GCF_905368555.1). Taxonomy (NCBI): domain Eukaryota; kingdom Metazoa; phylum Chordata; class Aves; order Galliformes; family Phasianidae; genus Meleagris; species Meleagris gallopavo. The sequence goes on along the minus strand of NC_139414.1, from coordinate 10,330,961 downwards.
CCCTTAGTCAAGTAAGCATGAGCACATTAAGCTCAACCATCTTGAGATATAGTCTGAAAAATCAGTGTATCTAAATAAACAACCAGAACTGCTCATTAGTCTACAAGATGTGGAATAATAAGGCCCATTATTGGTAGATTCATTTCCAATGGGTAACACGAAGTCAGCAAGTTTGGAATAACCCTGTTATTTTTTCTGTCCTCAGAATTTGTATCCTATTTATGGCCCATGTCAGGGCTGCCTAAGGCCCCTTTTCCTATGTTGAAATTGTAAGCTGATTTGCAATAGTTTTTAATACAATAAAAAGTCAAAAATCCCCACAAGAAAACCAACAGTTTTCTTATTAAAAATATATTATAAAAAGTATCTGTTGAAGTCCATGTGACATAACTGCATATATATTAGACTTTACAGTAACTAGACATTCCAGCCTCAACAACCATAGAAGTTGAAAATCTCCAAGTCAAAATTAACAGTTGGCAGCAATGAAATCAGTTGCTTAAGTATTTTGAAGATTTTCAGACTTATTTGTGGAGAAAAAACACACTAAATACCAAGATAAAAATCCACTAAACTTCAAAAAACCTTGTTTCTTCATAAACACACAAAGCTTGTATTGCTTGTATTGTAAGGATGCATTAAATGGATACACAAAGCCTCCACAAATAATATCAAAGCTAGAACCCACGGCAGAAGTTCAGCATATACAACAGCATTGTGTTTAGAATAGTCAAATTGTAATATGCATCTTCCTAACAGCACGCTACTTGAAACCCTGACCTACAAAAAATAATATACAGCTGAACACAGGCTATATATTAAACAGTACATTTTGCTTTGAAGTATATTCCACATTCAGTTCTCAGAATACAGGCGTTAAACCAGCAGATATAGAAAACAGCTTAGACACTGTCTTTTAATCTCAGAACTTCCCTGCTCTGGCCTGAACATGTCAGTCTTCGTGGCAACTGTGCATTACTCAAGTTCCTTCTGTTTGTCTAGCTTTTGAAGCACACAAAACAGGTACATTCTCATACTTACAGAGTGGCAGCAGCAGATTAATCTGCTGCCAGAACAGAGCCTTCATTTTCCTAACAAAGTCATGCAGACTCTACAGATATAAACAGCCTTTGTAGAGGCCTACTACAAAGAAAAGCCACAGGGCTTTTCTGCATCCAATGCTGTTGTGTACAGAGCAAGTTAAACTACCAAAGATCTTTACCTGGAAGACTAATGAAATGTGTTTGTAAAACTCAGCATAACATTAAAAAAAAAAAAAAAAAGACAATGTTTAGAAGTACCCTAGTCATAACTGGAGAGTTGCTTAAAAGATTTAAAAAAAAAAAAAGACAAATTAGCACAGAAAATTATTTTCTTTAAAACACTTTAAAGTAAAGCCAGAGTTAAATAAAGGTCTGTTTAAACTACTTGTACATCTTTGAACGCGATTAAGAATTAAGGAAACAGCAAACAAGAAGCTTGCAGACATTTAAAGTAAAAATATCAGCAATGCTAATAGTGAGTTGAACTGTTCACATGAACGCTATTAAATAAATCAGCAGGTCTGCATCGTGTCTCAAGACTGAAAGAAGCTACATTTCCCTTACATTTCTCTGATATTCACCCAGACAGATGCATTTTAACAGATGGCTCACAGTCCAATCCACATCACAAGTTTCATGCAACACAAGTACCTAAACATAGCAAGGACTTAAAGTTAATACTAACTTCAGACACATCAGAAGAAAAAACAGGAGTCCATGAGACTACCATAGATGCTGTCTACAAAAGCATAGCCAGCCTGTAAAAAAAACAAAAACAAAAAAAACCCACAAAAATAATTTAAGTGCTTGTTAATGGGAGTCAAGATCTTCACTCTAATAAATTTAAAGCAAACTGCATTAAAGCCAGTCTTTTGTGGTAAATCAGAGCAGCATACAAAGTTTAATATACTTTCAAAGTTTCGTAATAAACTATCTGCAGTATTGTGTCCAGTCTTGGGCTCCTGCACTCAAGAAAGACACAGAGCTACTGGAGACCTGAGACTGTTCAGTCTGGAGAAAAGTGAGAGGGGATCTTATCAATGCTCACACACATCTAATAAGCAGGAGTCAAGTGGACAGGGGTAGGCTCTTTTCAATGGTTCCCAGTGACAGAACAAGGGGCAGTGGGCACAAACTGGAACTGGAGAAGTTTCATATGAACACAAGGAAAAACTACTGTAATGGTGACAGAGCACTAGAACAGGCTGCCCAGAGACACTGTAGATACTCCTTCTCTGGTGAAATTCAAAACCCACCTGGATGCTGTCCCATGTAACCTATTGTAGGGAACCCGCTTCAGTAGGAGGGCTGGACTTGATCTCCAGAGCTCCCTCTCAACCCCTACATGATGAAAAAGTATCTGGTAAGAAAATACCATGACCTGAAATTCAAGGCAAGCAAAATCAAGCTATATTAAATTCTGGAAACTGCTGAAAGAAAAAGAAGCAGCACTTGCTCATGCCAGTTTCTTCTTAAGATTTGATGATCTTGACTGAGCTGGAAAATTCACAAGTTCCAATTTGCTTGTGTGCAGTTCTTGAAGATTAGAGACAGGAGGACTGCAACAGAAATCAAAACCTCAAATATTGAGGATCCATATTATTTATAGACACAAATTCAGAAGAGAATAGTATTGCTGCAGGTGTTAGTTTCAAATGCAAATGCTTTATGAAAAAAATCCAGAGTAAATAAATCAGTAGCATCGAAAGTAATTATGTATTTATACTATATTACCTGCTAAAATATTGTTCCGAAAAGGCAATGTCAGTGGCAATATAAACTGCTCAAAAGGCAAGGAAAAAATAAGTTCCTCAAAAAAGAGGGAAGATACTAACTTAATATAAAAATATTCAATCTTTCTTTCCCTAAAACAGGAGGGTACAGCTTATCAGGTTGTTTCCAAGAAAATGAGTCCTACTTATAATAATCTTAAAAAGGAAAACATTTCTGACAGATCATTTATGCTTTCAGTCAAACAGTCTGCTAGAAGGGTAGGGAGCAGGAGAACGATGTTTCTAGCTGCTGTCACTGATGACTAGGAAGCATTCCACAACCTACAAAGAACAAGTGCTTTGTCTATTTCAGTACAGCCTGGACTAAGTCAGTCAATCTTAAAAAAAGAAAGTCAGACAAACCTGAAAATGAGCATCTGAGATGAGGTTCTTAAAGTATTCTTTATTAATGTCATTAGAAGTTGCAGAAACAACTTTCTTGTAATATAAAGGCACAGGGAAACAGTTTTGATAAAATATTCCAATCAAACAGTAACTTACAGTACAAAAGGACAATTGTAATGCACATACAAACCCCAAACACCTCATTCAAAAATATTTCACCGTGCTCATCAATAATGGGCAATGACTAAAAATATAAATTGTTATTGTACAATAAATATCTGATAGGTGCAAACTGACCAAAATTTATTGCTCTCCACAATGTTTTCCCTGTAGTATTTTTTTTCCCCTTCTTAAGTTCCAAATTTCTTTTATAATCTACCTTACTGACTCATTTCCAAGGGAACAAAATCCCAAAACAAAGCTGACAGGACATTCTAGCAGTGACAGAACTGCCTCAAGTAGTAATCAGAGCTGGTAGTGTTTGTTTCTTTTAAAACTTGAACACTCATACTCCACTCTCTCATTGGGAAATGTGGTGGATGGTTTAATAAAAATTAAAAAATAAAATAAAATCAACTTCAGTGATAAGTCAAGGCTTTTATGGAGTGTAGTATTACTTAATGCTAGTCTAGCTCAAATAAGAGCATTTTATAATGAAAAATTATATGAATGCTCTGACAGCTTACGTCATAGCAAGTAAGTAAAACAGACTTTAAATGAAGGGAGGATAGAAATAGATAGAAATGAAAAAACCAGAACTTGCATTCGTCCTTCCAACTTCAGAAAGCAATTAAGACAAGAGCTAGGGAGGAAATTAGACTATATAAGCAAAGATGATTTAAAGTGAGAATTTAGAATGCTAACATATCCTTAATAGTCATCTAAGAAATCAAAAGCATTCTGCATCTTTAGATGACAACAATTCTTAAGCTTTGAGAAAGAAGGACCTATGAGCTATTTCCCTCACTCTGCTCTTGCAGCAATTTGGTAAAGCAACAATTTCCATCAGTCGTTTGATGCAGTATGAACAGCACGCTGACTTGGCTCTTGAAAAAAAAAAAATAAATCACCACACATACAATCTTGCTCAGAATTTTTAGCTTGCAAGAAACATTGTTTTACACACACATTTAAGAAATGTTAGTTCTCTTCATTACTGTTACCAGAAGTAACATGCATATATTTTCTTAAGAGCAATGTTTTGTGAACATTATTTCAGGAAAATGATGGTTGTAGTAGTAAAAAAAATAAAAATAAAAATTATAATCAAGTAATAAATGGAAAAGCAAGCTTTGAAGTAAGATCTTGTAGCAGGATGTGAGGTTTTTTTTGGTTTTTTTGTTTTGTTTTTTACAAAAAAAACACTAATTTATCAGAGCAACTTCAGATTTACATACTTCATCAGTTTTAACTGCACTGGAAATAGACAAACTTAGTTCAAGAAAATGCATCGAGTGGATATTGTTTAATCAGTTTAGCTGGTAAACCAAAAGATGAATATCAAGTAAACTTCACTACACTTGAATTGAACAGAGTTGGTAACAATGTGAAGCAAATTGCTAACCTTCTGCACACTTTTATTCAAATGAGGGTTTTCTTCTAGTATAAGCACATAGTTTTAGAAGCTCTTCAAACAGCTATGGAAATTTTAAGAATTATTTGCTTCAGGGTAGCATTTTTTTCCCTTACAATTAGTTTAGGAACAGATAGACAAAACCATTTTCTTTGTTTTTTGCTCAACTACTCTGGAGAAGCAAATTTTTACTTTTAGTCAAGCCTCTATCCCCAATTCCAATTAACGCAGGATATTTTTTTTTTTAATATTAGTCTTTCCTTAATTCTCAAAGAATGTCTGCTAAATGAAGGTTTGCTCATACCATGATTTTCTGAAGAACAGTCACATGAATGTACTGGTATTAAGGATAAGGATTTTGTACAGTAATTACATGAAGTGAAATCCCAAATGGCAGAACTACAAAAGACATCAAACAAGTGTTAATTCAAATGACATCTGAGTTTAAAGTAACGTTAAAAAAAATCTAAGCATATTAAACTACAGTGTAAAACCCTCTAAAATTAGACAGTAAACATGGGAATCCTGCACTCACAGTAGGAATGTACTGCACAGCATTAACATGAAAGCCTGTTAAACTTGAAACAATGCAGGCAGCTATATTTACCTGTAAGTAAATGCCACTTTAGGGTGTTTAAAAAAAAAAAAAAACAACCAACACAACAGAACACAAAAATGAGACCGTGTCAGGAAATAGGCCTTTAAAACAGGCCGGTCTAACTTGACTTTCCAAGTAAGAACATCAGTTTCACAAAACTGTGATACTAATGCAGTTTTATGTAAAGTACCCTTTGACACACAAGCTGTCAATTAAACTATCACAGTCTTTTTTGACCTACTCCATTCTAAATAGTTTAGGAGAAAAGTCAATAGTAGCTCAAGTTTTAATTCAGTAAGTACCTTGTCTGTTTGCAAAGGAACATTACAATACCACAGAATCTATGGTATTTAGAAAGCCGATAAATTAGTTTCACTTCTTCATTTTCTCTTTTGAACACACAAGTTCAAGACTTCACTGTATGTGTCTTTGCAATAGTGTTTTAGCCAGTGTTGCAAAAGATTTTCATTGTGGACTACCTCACATTGTTACTGAGTTGTGCAAGGTATTCACGCAGCTCCTTTGCTGCTTGGAATCTGCCGTATCGCTTCTTTGGGTTGGCACACTCATCCAGCAAGGCCTCGAGCCGCCCATCTTTGGCAATGTCAGCTGGGGGGTCATGAAGTAGTCCTCCAGAAGTGCCACGCCATGTGGCGTGTCTTGATAAAAGGTTCTGACAAATAGCGTAGTAATTGTGGTCCACAGTGACACGAGTGCAAAGAATCTCTTTTGAGAAGGACAGACAAGCTTCTTTATCACAGTCATCAAATTTGCTTTCATACCATACATCCCAGTTTTCAGGCTTATCTGTGAAATAAGGAGACAGTTAAAAGTGAGAGGAGGAAAAAGAGCATCTGGAGTACAATACACATGTACCCATCAGCTTTTTCATTGGTCATTTGGTCATCTCTGTGACTGAGCAATTCAGACATGGTATAAAAGTTAGGTTTCACCTAATATTAAGAGAAGAGGAAAAGAAAAGGAAAGTATGTTTGTGTGGTCATGAATACTGAAGTAAACATACTGTGTTCAATACATAAAAATGTTTTCTTGATGGATTCAGACAATTTTTATGTAAGCTCTCTGAAAATGTGTAATTAGAAATCCAGTTGCAAACCCAGAGGGATAAGGGTGAACAAACAAAAAACAAGAAAGGCAACCCCAAAATACCCAAAGCAAAAGTAGAATCACTTGGATTTCTGCCATAAGCTTTTGCAGAGCCTAGAGTTTCACATTCAGTGTCTCCAGCCCTTAGTTTTGTAAAGTTTTCCCTATAAGCTCAAAAGCAGCAAAAACCTCACGCAATACCACTTTGTCAAACATCTGCTGCTGCTCCTTTGAGCTTTTACAGTCAACACAAAGATGAACAAGTTTTCACTATTCAAATTTGGGAAGAGCATTAAAACTCGAATTACCCAGTCCTTCAATTCCATTTTTACAGAGCACTTACATGAACAACTGAAATAGAAGCAGGCTAAAAAAAAAAAAGTGCATGTCAATTAGCTTCAGGTAAACTCAAAGCTTCATAACATTGAAAAACTGGTCAAGCTAATTAGTAACATAACTGTCAAAGAAAGCTAATTTATTAATTTGTAGTCTACTTGTAAAGCTAGCTTCTTTTTTTTTTAAAGCACATACACATAGTATTGCACTCATAGAGAAAGAAGAAAAAAAAACATGGAGGTGGGAGAAGTAAGGGGAGAGAAAAATAAAAGAAACTTACTCTGTCTGATTAACCTTTTGTCTGCTACCAGAACATTTTCTGCATCCACAATGATGACTTTCCCATCTCTTGGTCCAACTGCAAAGTTGTCAAAGCTGACATCAAGGAGGTAGAGTGCAAATTCAAAGTCATTATTTGTCAGCTGCTCAGCTATTTCCATTAACTGCCAGGCCAGATCCACTCGTTTCTCCCACGGTGCATTAAAATAACTCCACAGCTCTTCTCCAACATAATTGACAGCCACCATTCTTCCACACGCTCCTAAGTACTTTGCGAATGGCCAACCCTCATCAGATGGGAAACTCTAGACATAAAAAGATAATTTTGAAACTTTCATTAATACAAAACAGCTTATACTTTAATAGGCTGTTTGATCATATCTAGAAGAGACACTTGTGAATGTCCAGCAACACTAGCAATAAATTCATTTCCACATACTTCTAGATTTTCAAGGGAAAGAATAAACATGACAAAAATATATTTGAGCAAGAAATGTTGCTAGACTGTTAGAGAGGAAAGCTTTGGAGGACCTGATAAATCATCAAGCTTTTCACATAGATATCTATACACATTCTTCCACCAACCATCTTTGATGCTTGATCTACGTCCATAGTACTAACAAGTACACTCCCTGGAAATATAATTTTGCTTCTGCCGTCTTTAATTAAAACTTTTCTTTTTAATAACCTAGTAGAATGAACAAAGTGCATCTCCTTGTTTCCGCTCTTCCCCTCTTCCCATTTTCCCCAATTGATTGGATTTCCTCTGAGGATCCTCTCACTTGAAGATTTCACAGAAAGGATTACAGAACAGATTAAGGTATAAAAGAAAGATTAGGGTTTTACACATCTAGTAGCCCTTAACAATCTTCCTCTTGATTAATTCCTACATGTATACTCTGCATGTGTATTACACAAAACCACATAAAATGATATCAAAAATAAGATGTCTCCATTAGTAACTTTCTTGAGGTTAATACAAAAAACAGCAATTGCACACTAATAGCAATAAAAAGACAGTGTATTTTCATACTTCAGCTGTGCTGAATGTGCCCTAAAGCTTCTATGTAAGCAGAATAGCATTTAAAAGATATCCTCTGTATTATGGATCAGAAGAAACCATAAAAATACTAAGTTTAATGTTAAATGCTGTGCACTCAAGATTTCTTAAAGAATATAACATACACTAACTTCAAATATTTAGAAATTCCACTGTGTGCCCACAAGGCTCAAGACATCCTCTACAGAATTTTCAAGGAATTTTCTGTGGCCAATCTTGTATCTATGGTACACATTTAAAAAAATTAAAATCATAATTAAGATATATACTTCACCCATTTTGTCAACTTCTACAATTGCAATGGCAATTATAGAAGACAATTTTAGAAGAACTATTCACCATTAGAAATAAGTACTTCTATTCTGCCTTCGAACACTTACGTATCACAAAAATCTTTAAGACAGCTCTTTCTTATTTGCTCAAAAGGACATCGAATCCATGTTAGTAATAGAATAGGCTGAAAGCCTACATCTGGACTTCTGCTCTGTTTTGAGTTGTTTCTGTGCTACTCACAGAGATAAACCTAGTCATGAAAAGCCCTGAGGATGCTACAGAACTAATTTGATATGTTCAAAGCTAGTATGGTTGCTTTCAAGCTATAATAACATGTAATTGAGCAGAATTAAACCTCTCTCACTTACTGAATCTGCTATGCAATAATGGTGACATTATCCAGTCTTCAGCTTTTCATCTGAGCTTCAGGGAAATTCATGAAGGTGGCAAGCTACATGCAAATACTCACCAGTTCAGGGCAAATCAAGTGACATTCAACATGAGAAGAATGGGTTTGTTTTGTGGTTTAAAACAAAACCAAAACAACAACAACAAAAAACCCACCAAAAACAATAACATTCGCACAAGTAAATATCTCTTATTCCACAAACAGAGCGATATAATGAAAATGCATACCAAGAAATGCCTTCAAAACAACATTTCGTGTACTTTTATCATTACTATATTCAGTCTTGGATCAAAACAAGCCCCAGTGCATCTTTATATATACAGCAATACATACAGGTGTTCTCTATCGTGATATTGCTTACAAAGGAACACACCACTTCAGTCAAGAAGAAGCCACAAAGAGTTGGTGCTAAGTGATAACCTGTAGGGAACTCCCAGTGAGTTTTTCCTTCCAGTGAGTGGGATCAAGGGGCAAGACAGCAAATTCTAAATACTGATTGCTTGTATAAACCAGGAAAAGTCCTGATAGCTTAGGATCGAGGAAGCCCAAACCTGCATTATCTATCCTGCAAGCATGCAAGTCTACTATCCGTAGACTACTTTTATAAAAACAAATTTGTACCCTGAATTGGAGAAAACTGACCTGCTTCTCTGATCAACACAAGTTTAAGTGATTTAACCCAACGCAAAATTTTCATGTTGCTCCATTTTAGCAGCATTCAATGCAGAAAGTTCAACCACTACAGCAATTATACCTAAATCTTTTTATTTAGGTACTACTTTGGACCACTCTACTCCTTTTCTTCTACCCCTCTCCTCTCCGTCCTGCTGTTCACTTTTGCCTCTCTTCCCAAATGCAAGTTCAATCACCAAGAGCTGATCATGGCAAAGGGCTTGTCTCCATCAAAAGGAAAGGTGCATATTCCTCCCAGTCACATCAAGTAGAGTCATTTCAAACCCCTTCTTCGCTTTCTGAGGAAAGCTGGTACTTGCTGGGCTGATGCTGAGTTGGACCAGTAGCCAGATCCAGCTCGTGACATCACACTAATACTGAAAAAACAGATGGAGGCAGGCCTGAATGGCCAGGTGCAGAAAAGAGGAAGGGCTAGAGGACTACTTCCTATCAGTAGCAGGGATTTATGTAATGGATTAAACAGATTTCAGAAGTATAGCATTATCCACATAGGTTCAAAACATCTAGTATGCTTCCCGTGTTGCATACGCTAAACTTCATCTCACAGAAGAAATTCTTGGAGCAGTTTAAATTATTTAGAAATAAGCTTCCCAAACAATACCGCATGCCATACTGTTACACAGATGTATTTATAACTCTGTGGCAACAAAAAGATCTTTTGACATCAGAAGTACAGGGAATCCTGCCAACATCTGCACATGTACAAACAACATCTCCGCTTTGGCTCCCCTCCAACTGGCACACAGCAGCCACATCTACACTTCATTACCCAGGCCAGTAGCCGAAGAAGGGGATAAAAATATGTACAAGTGCCCCATTCAGTACTTTTATATTCACTCCATGAACTTGACAGGAATATCAATGAAGAGCAGACCTGTTGTTTTCTAAGTAGAGATTTTTAACTTTTTATGCTTTAAAAAATAAAGCGGCACATTTCTGTTGAAGATTATAGGTAACTTTCTTCTTTTTTTAAAAGACGCATTACCCTTCTGAAAGCCAATAAGATGCAAACACAAAATTGTACGGTTGTTAAATGCTGTTTCCACAAACAAGAAGCACTGAGAAACAAGAAGAATACACAGCAGCCAGAAATCCCACAAACACTTGGGTACAGTTACAGACAACATAGATTTTACTTTAGTTCTCATGCTGCTGGTAGTGTAAATATTTGATTAGGTCACATTGTACTTGAACACATAAAAAACTATTGGACAATTAAGATTACATATGCTCTTTCTCAAAAGAAACAGCTATCTGATAAATTAATCTAAAATTCCAATGCTCCCGCTGACATCTTATCTTTGAATATACAGGTAAATGCTGGGAAAACCACAGTTACATCCCAGTGTTTAAAAATACAGAGCTGTTTGTAGGTTTTCATGTACAAGTAGCTTAGTAGTTCTCCCTCATGAGAACTGTCATCTTACCCTATTCATACAGCAAAATGAGTAATTTTCTAACAGAGAGATATAAAACAGTAAATACAACAAAACTCCTGATGCCTTCATTCCAATGAATTCACACATCAAAAATTTTTTCCATGCCCTGAATAGTTACTTCTCACCAAGCAAAACTGAGCAAGCCCTGCCAAAGGAACAAAGGGCACTTTGTCCCTCAAAGAATAATATTGCACTTATGTCTTCAAAAAAAGAACAAAACCAAAAAGCTGTAGTCTAGGAAGAAATATTAAGGATTAATATGGTGAATCCATCATTTCACTCAAGAATAAAACACACTATTAATGCATTTGTCTGCCTCACTCCCATCTGTCCATGCACAAGACGACACACAAATGTGCCATTGCTTTGAACACAGGACTGTGAATTGGGTCCTGCAGCAAAGGCTCAGCAGCTTGAGGCCAATAAGGCCTCAATAGGGTAGTCTGCAATAACACAGAACCTCACTGAATTACACACATGAAAGAAAGAATAATAATTTGTCATAATCAAGCATATAATTCACTTTAATTATTAAGTCTCAAAAAAAAAAAAGCCAAAACAGTTTGTGACAACTGAGAGACAATTGAGACCTTGAGCTTTTTGTCTACTGTAGCATTAAAAGATACAGCTTTTCATTTTCAGGAATGCTCTAGAAGACACTGTACATCACTACCCACTTTTATATAAAGTTTAGTTTTGTGTTTTAAAAAAAACTAGAGTAACGTACACAGAGAGCTACACCTTAAAGATGACAAAATTAATGGAAGAGATGCAAATATGCAATACAATGGGGAGTCTTCTTCCTGCTTGCCATCACTCTGAAGATCCTGATGGCGAAGGACCTCTCCATAACACCTTGGCTAGAATTACCTCAACGAGCCATGCCTGCCCAGGTATGAGCTGGTACAGCCACCAGAGTAATGTGCCACTCCTCTAAAGGAAAAGAATTAGTTCTCTCTCACAAAGTGCTGTTGATTTTGCAGAGTAAACAGAAGTAGGGCTTGTATTAGTCACCAAGGCAAATAAGTACAGCTCTGGAGCCAGGCAGACCTGGAGATCAGACTGCACAACGAAACTTCTCAGACGTAAAGGAGGTTAAAAAGCAGCCTAAAAAACTGATGCCTTCTTCTGTCATGCCGTGATTTGCACTTTAGAAGATCTGGATTCAAATGTATTTGTGAATGCTAGTGAGTGTAATGAAGACTATTTACTACTCAATTATATGCCACATAATCTCATAATCTAATGTTCATCTGAAGTTCCCACAGTGGTTGAACATATTTGAATGCATCTCACTGTTCCACACTTGTGGCATTGAAGGACTCAGCTAGCAGAATGGTGGGGCTGGGATGATGGCTGCACAACATGACCTAGTGGTCTTTTCCAACCTTCACGATTCTATGATACTACCTGTTAATACAAAGGACTAAGCACTACCGTGTCAAGATATCAGTATCAGCCAAGAAATAAATTGGATACTTGGAATTTCACTATAAGACACACAAAGCAGCATTGATAATTACTATGTTAAATACCACGTAGTTGTTTCGAGGCGTTTATCTGTCAAAAAAGCACCAAAATTCAGCCACGACAAAAGCCTGAAAGGCACCACGCATTACAACTGGATGGCACTGCAGCAACAGTTAGACCAGAACTGCAGAAGATACCCAAATGCTAGTGCAGAGTCCGGGAAAAAGCTGCAGAAATGCACTTTGCCTATAGTTCACAGCCAACTTCTATAACTGTAAATATATAAAGCCAACAATAAATAAACAAATAAAACAGCCCACACATGACTCACAAGCATTTTATTTACTTTTACCTGCAAAGTTTGCATAGAAGAATTTCCTTTGAGGAAAAAAAAAAAAAAAAGGGAGTGAACCCACTGCCCTGTTAGCCATGCAGCTGGTGCTGCAGCACTGCAGGACCGGCCCTAACTGCACTGGGGCCACAGTTATGAGAACACATCAGTCAGTTCTGATAGCAGAAGAGTAGTGTCCTTCACTGCTTGCCATGCATCCTTACTGGATAAACAGCCACTTTTACTGAAAACACAGTTTTCTAACTTAGAAGCAATTTCCCACTCCAGCAGTAGTGCTCCATCAGTTACAGCACAGTCAGTTTCCCAAGCACTCTCTGCCTTTCTCCTCTCCTCTGCCTCTACATACAGGACTCAGGATCTTGTCGCTGGGCTCTGTGTGTGAGACAACACATGCTTCCTGCTCACAGCATCCAAACAACAGCAACTTTTGGTGCTCTACTGCCTGAATACGTTGCCCATATTTACATTAACTATTGCTTCAGGTGCATCAAATTGTGATTAAAAACAAGAACTCAATATTTACGTGATAAGTTTTACAAGACTACATGCATAACCCTTCACATATAGCTTATTTCATTTCAATGTGAATTCAGATTAAAAAAAGGTGAGATTTAGTGAGATTCTACAAAACTAAAAAACAATAAATTACTAGTAAGGAAAGACAAACTGTGCCAAGCAGACTACTTTATGAAGCAGAATGCCAGAAGGGGCTTTATTCTTCATTGATTACACATATACAACTGCTTAACAAACGTTAACATGAACGGTATCAAAAACACGTATCTTAAGTCTGCAGTAAGTAACCTACACAAGACTATGACGTTTTATACTACTGCCCACCACCTTACAAGAGAAGAACATCATGCTCTGCTATCAAGTGAAGTTACAGACCCAACTGCAAGCTTATTCCAGGAAAAGCTTTACACCAATTATGATACCACACAGTTCTGCAGGCACTGCCACTGAGGAGCGACCACGCTCCAGGCTTCAAGCTCAAATCCCAATCTTACATTTTAAAAAAGTTTCTGATGAAAAAATTCCTAACTTACTAGCTGTGACAGATGAGTAAAGTGACTTTTCAATCACTGTCTGCTCCTATCTGGTTGGTGCTAAAATTAAAAAACACAAAACTGTAAAGCACTAGATATCACTCAGGTTTGCTTTCTTGGAAGCAGCTGACTTTTAGAAGAAGCCTCTGCTCTCATTCCCATGCCAGTATCTGCCTTCATCAATCATGCAGAAAGTATGCCATGAAGCGTTTCGCATATCTTATGTATAAATGGAAGCAAACTCCTCAGTCATTTATCACTTCTGGAAAATAACCTCTCATACAGAGCACCCTGCATCTTGCTGTTGCAAAAGCTGCGTAACACAGAGTTGTGTATAATGTGCTCCCCTGGTAGAGGCTGGAAAAGGAGTTGTGTGTATGGTATAAATGAGAAAAATTGATTCAGGTTACATACGTAAGATACTTTACTCCTGATTTAAGGAAGGCATTCAAACCTTTATTACCCATCATCAAAGCTGCTGAATGTACCTCTGCAGAACACACTAACTTTACAAAGTTTTGCAACAACAAAGCTGGTCTGAAGTTGCCTAAGAATGTTTTCCAGGATACCCTCATCTATCAACACTGCCAATACTCTGTGAAACACTTCTCATTTGATTAGAGGTAACAGAACCATACCACACCCCGGAGTGGCAAGGATTGCCTTACTTCCCACCAATGTGACCTGCTCTGCTCTCAGCAGCACTTTGAGTAAGACAAATGGTGAGCAAAGCACCCCTTAAGCTCCACATGCTGAGGTTTTTCATCTCTTCAGTTGATTTACCTGAAAACCTCAAGGCTCATCTACACTTTGTAAAGAGCTGACATAAACAAACCAGTGCTCCCCACTGCTTGGGACCCAGCCCTGAACAGTCAGTGACACAACTAAGCCATCTACTTCATCTCTAAGGACTGCACCGCCCCTGCAAATTACAAAGAAGCATACTTTTTGCAGGAAAGAAACTCTTTACAAAGAAGATTTTTGCAGCCATCTAGGTATTGGATCATTGTGCTGGAACGTGCTCAAAGCCAACACCCTAAGTTGTATGAAACACAGCCAAAACAATGTGATTCCCAAATCACATCCAATACACTCAAAGTAAGACAGTTTACACTTTCCTTTTTATGTGGAGTTTCCTTACTACACTTAGGAGCAGCCACCAGACTGTGCCTTCCGTGCCCTGAATAGCAAGCTGGGAACTGGGAGGAAGAACAAACCAAGTGCTTCAGATAGAAAGGCCAAAGGGAAGAGCACATGCTACCCTGAAATATATTTTTAATTAAGCACAGTTCATAAATGCCCTCTCTAGAAATGAACCAATAAAGAAAGGTGCTGGAGGCAGAGCCTGCAACCCTACTTTCTGGGCGCTGAAAGTTTTTTGGCTTCCTCACTAGGGAAAAAGTGGGTGTGTGTAACAGCAGTCACACAGCGATGCTCTCACACACACTTGCAAATATTCTCTTTGGAATACATCAGTTAGAAGCACGGACAGCTCGGCAGGCAGACAGCACAGCTCTGAGCCCAGCGTGTGCAGTGAGGGCGGGCCTGGAGATCGTCGGCAGAGCTAAAAGCCAAAATATAAGGGACGGGGAGCTGCCAGACACGAGCAGGTGTGTACAGTTGAGTGTGCCACAGAACGCAGTGCTATACCGCCAATTTTTGACCTAAAAATATGAACGAAACGCAAAATTTAAACGATATACTAAAGTCAATGCATATTGCCTGTGTAACAGCAAGAAACCAGGGCTCTTAAATACACAACGCAGGAAGCACAACTGCTGAGAAGTGAATGCTATCTTGTTTGCTGCTCCATCTTTCAGCTAGGAAACAACCATTTTGACTGCCAGAAATGCCAGATCCGTATTCAGCTCCGAGAAGAAGGCAAGGCAGCACGGCTCAGCTTCGCACGAGGCGAGCACGGCAGCACTACGGCACGCAGAGCCCACGGCCGCCGGCGACCCCGGCCCCGCCGAACCGCCGCCCGAAGTGCAGCCCGCATCACCGTCCCGCGCTCAGAGAGGCGAGGAGGACGAAGCCCCGAGGCGCTCCCGCCCGCCGGCCGCTCACCTGCAGCACCAGCGGTTCGGGGTTGAAGGCGAGGGTGATGAGGAGCTGCATGCGCTCCGAGTCCTTCAGGTTGCGCAGCAGGAAGCTGCCCGAGTCCTTGGTCTCGGCGTAGCGGCGCACCAGGCGGTCGAGCAAGCGCTGCGAGGGGCAGTGCACCAGGTCGGACCAGCCCTCCACGGCGTCGGGGGTGAGCAGCCGCACGTCGCCGTTCAGGCTGGCAAACTCGGTGGCGTGCAGCGCCTGCAGCAGGTCGCAGCGCCCCCTGCCGGTGGCGCGCCGGCAGATCTTGGAGTCGATGTCGGCCAGCTCCTGCGCCGAGCCCAGGCGCTTCAGCACGACGCGGCGGCTGCCCTCGCGGGGCTCCCCGTAGCGCGCGAAGTACACGTTCTTCACGTTGAAGAAGTCGAAGAGGCGCAGACGGCCCCAGCTCTCCAGGCGCAGCTGCCCGTTGAGGAACTTGCGACACCAGCTGGTGCCCCAGCAGGCCGGGCACTTATTGAGCTGCAGGAAGCGCCGCTCCGCCAGCTCGTTGCGCTGCAGCGAGGCCAACAGCGAGTGCGTGTTCAGCACCAGCGCCGCCGCCAGGCTGCCCAGCACCGCCAGCTTCACGTAGCGGTACAGCCGCCCCAACTTCAGCGACACCAGCCGCAGCATCGTCCCGGCCGCGCCGGGCCCCCGCCGCCCTCCCTTCCTCCGCGCCGCGGCTCCGGCACCACTAAACTCCACGCCTCGCCGCCCGCCCGATAAAAGGCGGCCAAGTTACTGAGGGGACGGCGGGCGGGGGAGGGGAGGGGAGAGGGGGAGGTGCCAGCGGCCCGCCGGCCCGCGAGGCCACGCCCCCGAACGAGGCCACGCCCTCGAGGGAGGAGCCCCGCAACAGCCGCCGCCGCCGCGGTTCTCCTCCCGCCGCCGCCCCCGCCCACCCGCGGCCGCGAGCGACGTCCCGTCCTCGCGCGCTCTCGCTGACGACGGGAGGCGGGGCTCGCGGGGGCAGCTCGCGCCGAGGGAGGGGCGGGGGGCGGGGCCGAGCGCCCCTCCTGTCTCCGTCCTCCCGCCCGCCTCCCTTCTGCGCCCGCCGGGTCGAGGGTTCGGCGCTGCGGCCGCCATGCGGATCGCCTCGCTCGGCTGCGTTCCCAGTGCGAGACGCTCGCTATCCGCCCGCGGGGTACAGCCTGTCACCCCGCCCGCCCCTCAGCACGCAGCGGGCGCGCGCCGTTCCCGCCCACCGCTGCTCATCGCTGCCCCTCCCGGGATGCCGGCCGGGACCTCGCCCTGAGGGGCGGCACCGGCTGACGGTGCTGTTGGAGGGGGAGCGAGCGCAGAAGTGATGTTCGTGCGACAGAACGCTGTGCGGACGCGGAGGTTCGGTTTGCTGGGGCCGCAGGACGGGACATGTGATCGTTGGCAAAGTGTGGCGGAGTGCTATTTTCCAGTGACTTCATTTCCATGATTTAAGTACGTCAATATTGGAAGTGCGTTTGTATTTTTGCAGTATCACACTGTGTACTCTTGCCATCTGTATCTCTGCTAAAGCAGGTTTTCTATGGTAAGTCACACAGGAAGGCATCCGTACCTGTCTGGGCAGCCTGTTCCTGTGCCCCATTACCCTCACAGTAAAGAAGTGTTCATATGGAACTAACCGTGTTCCAGTTTTTGCCCATTGCCCCTTGTCCTGACACTGAACACAACTGAAAAGAGCCTGGCCCCATCCATTTCACTCCTCCACTTTAGATGTTTATAAACACTGATGTGTGTAAAACATCTTCCGGGTGTCCGGTGTACAAATTTTGCCACTAAGCTAAATACCTGCAGTGCGTGTGCACCTCCGGGGTGTGTCAGATATGGCCACATCCCATCCACCACATGCCCAGTCTTGTTAAATGCTGTTGCTGGAAAGGACCGTTAAAGGCCATCTGGTCCAACTCCCCTGCACTGAGTAGGGACACCCACAGCTCTTTCAGGTGCTCAGAGCCTCGTCCAGCCTGACCTTGGGTGTCTGCAGGGATGGGACATTCATCCACCACCTCTCTAGGCAACTTGTGCCAGTACTTCATTAGCTTATCTATTACATTAAAAAAAAAATCCAGATATGAATAAATATATTGAATTTACATTTATTTTTTACTTTACTCACTTGATTCTTACTTCTCATGTGCTCTATTGTAGTGAAACAGCTCGATCCTTCTGAATAATAACAAAGCATTGTAGTCTTTACTAGATCAAAACATTTTTTGAAATACAAATAATCATAAATAAATCTGCTGTTTCCAAAAAAATTCAGAAAACTTGTACAATGTTATGTACAATGGTATTCATAGGAGTTTGAGGGGAGCCTTTCTGAGAGCTAAAGGAGGGCTGCCTTTTTTATACAGTGTAGCTCTAATTCAGAATTACAAATTTTGCTTGAGACTGAAAAATGAAAAAGCTGAGGCAGATTTAGTAAGAAAAAACAAAGGAGGGAGAGCACTTGGTTGAAAAACTAATTATTAGTAATGATCTACATAACTTGTAACTTATAAAGCATGATCTGTGAGTGATCCATTTCAAGGCAGGAGGGGAATCTGTTTCAAGTTGCAGGGAAATGCAAAGAAAAGTAGATAATGCACTATAATATATGTATTTCAAGATCTGTTTTTCTAGAGTTGCCTTCACTCTTCTAAGTTCAAAATAAACTACAGGAGTTTTTCTGTGAAGGCTTCATTATATATGACAATGTAATTCATCACAGATTCCAGTGACTGGAATGAGAATACAGACCATTGGCAGAGAGCAAGTGTGTGAAGTTCTGTGACACAGCAGGTTAGTGTAGTTACACAGCAATTCGCAGTAGCTCAGCAGGAAGGTCTCAGTTTGCTCCACATTATGAAGTGTCATTCTAACAGTTACCTGTTATTGCTGGCTCCATATATGTATTATTTTAAATTATCTTCCATAAGAATGCTATGTTGAAGTTAGGCATAGACCTTTAATGTAAGCAGACATCATATATTCACATTGTTTTCAGATACATCAAGTATCATGGAAGTCACAGGCTGTGTGGCTATGGGGATGACTTTCAGTAAATATCTAGCAGAGCAATTTGAAAGACTTGGGTCGATCCAAGCATTTTCTCTCTGTAAGAACAAAGCAAACAACTGTCCCAAATTTAAGCCATTTGGAATCTCTATGCAAAGGGCTGATAACAGACTCTGGCATGCTAGGGTGCTTAATTCTGAGTTCTTCTACTTCAAACTACAGAATGATCAGCTGTCCAAAATGACAGCTATCTCAAAATCTTTGCAGATAATGGATATGGAGCGTCCCACTGTGTTTTCTAAATTGTTCTTTATTGATTCATTTCCACACTGAATCACATAACCACCTTCCAGCTTTCAAAATAGGGATGATCGTGACTTTTAACCAGACAAGTCTGAAAGACGTGCCTGAAAGAATAACTACTGTAAATTCTGCACATTCATAATCAGAGTTCACTTATTTCCATTCTGTGCCTCAGACTTACTGCATAGATGTCATTCAGAAGCATGCGCCAGAGGAATTTTGTCTCACTAGAGGATGCCTTCAGATATCTATATTCAATATCCTCAGGCATCTTTCAAATTTGATCTCTTGTCATAAAAAAAAAAAAAGTGCATATTTGAAGAAATCTGGATATATGATTAGGTTGCTTAATCCATGTGTCCATCCATCCATCTGTTCCAGCTCTCTTAGAGACCAAGGGAAAGGGATGCTGTTCACAGCTGCCTGAGAATACGTAGTATAACTGCTGTTCTGTGTTTTACTTTCAGCAGAATCAAAAATTATTTTATTGCACTGTACTGCTTATAGTACAGCAAAATGAAATCAGCATGTGATTCTGGACAAATACTACCCAAAAGGTGTTCTACATTACTGTATTCTAGGAGAAGTGGGAAGGAATATCCTTCTTTAATCAACTGCAGTAAACTGGTATTCTAATACAATTTTAATTCCTGCTTAGAGTACAAGCAAAAATGATAAATAAGCAACAAGGTTACTTTTTCTATAAATAATCAGCACATTTTTAAATGGCTTGAAATCTGTGCACATAACACCACAGTACATGTGGAAACATAACACAATTACTGGCTCTGTACGATTTTTGCCTTGAGCAGCTTGGCATTTTTCCCTCAATTTCTTTTTCCTTTTAATTTGTAAATATTATGCTTATAACAGCTGAATAACATTATAAGTTATTTTGCTGAATCAACATCAAGCAAATGCGCTTGATCATCATGACATGCACATTTGCTGATTCCAGCACTGAACTTGAACAACAAAATCGACAGAAGAATGCTTAAATTCTCCTTTCCCCACATCTTCAAATATAAATCAAGGGTGTGCAATTGTTTTTTCCCTTAGAAGTCAACATCTCTTCACTCTAATTTCATGCAGATTGTTCTTTATAGTGGTGGAACAAGAATGCTGTAGTGTTATTGTGTGAAGTCTATTTATATATTTTTTTTCTCATGTGAATTTTAAAGCCTCACAAAGAATTATTCAATGTTTTAATCTTCAAACTTTGCACAACAGTTTCTCAATAGTTTTCCATAAAGACAGAAGACCTTTTCTTTCAGTGCAGAAATTTTGCTACCTTTACTTATAGATTGATTTTGTTTAGTTCTATGTATAAATACTTGATACATTATTCTGAGGTTTTTTTTAATTGTTATTACCTTTTCTTTCTGAATACCATTCATTCATAAATTTGCAGGTTTTATATTATAGTGGTCAGAACTTTCATGGATGGAAATTTGCTCCCGAAAGGTATTCCTTTTGTGTTGTTTTCTACACAAAGAAACCTGATAAGACTGTACCAAAATTAATAGATTACTGATTGGCCATTAACTTGGAATCAATGAATTGTCCTGATCCTGAAGTTAATGATTCGAAATGATTGTTTTATAATTAATTACACAGATTGCAAGAAAGGAAACCTTCCTCTGCATGGGGCAGGAGTGCCTGAGAAAACAGCCCTGGAGCCACAGCTGCAGCAGCACAGTGGGCCTGCTGCATCATTTTTTGAGTGAAATCTGACCAAAATCACTGCTGTTGTCAGCAGGTGGACTTGCCCGCTGCCTCCTGGGAGAGAGGGCTTAGTTACCCACGCAGATAAACTCTTCCATTCCTCCATTCTTTTTTTTCCCCTTTTTCTTTTTTTCTTAAAAAAGTAGCTTAATATGTAGAAGCAGCAATTCTGGGAGAGATGCTATGGGCACAGCCAGGCTTCTGGTTGCTCTGTGGTCACATTATGAGCTGAGAAATTATCTCTGAGTAAAGCTCCCCAGAATTGTTCTAAGTCATGTTGTGATCAGTGTGAAAGTTTCGATGGCAGCGATTCATAATCCAGAGAGCCTGGGGACTGTAGAGGTCAGGAGGTCCTGATATGCTGTGTAGTATTTCATTTATAAATGAGAGAATACTGCACCTGAGGGCTGGCAGTAATTAGAGATTACCTGAACATTCTGCACACTGTAGTCCCTTCTGCAGGCATGCTGTGCATTTGTGGAAGCTTCATGCAGAGTTAATAATAATCAGTTTCCCCATGCACTGAGTAGGATGTATGTGCTGCTCAGCTGTTGGGATTGGGGCAATGCCACCTTTCTGAGGGTTGTTTTTACAGAATCTAGAATTTTAAATACAACAAACATTCTCACAGCCAAAAACATCCATGGATATGGGTGGTCCTGTGTGGAGCCAGGAATTGGACTCAATGATCCTTTTCAACTCAGGATATTCTATTCTATCTCTGGAAAAAAAAAACAAAACAACCAACTCTAATTTAGTCTGTCAAGTTCCTGCAGTGATGATTGTCCATCTTACTGTAAATAGTGCAAACGTGTAATACAGCAAACCACATCAATGCAGTTGGCAACTTTTGCATTCACGAAAGCCAGTATTATTACAAATGATATACAAATATATTACAAATGAATCTCTCAGTGACTATGGCAAGGTATTGCTATGGCAACCATCATCCACAACAGCAGCTGCTCACTTTTCATTGCTGTTGCATATATACATTAAAAATGACAATGTCTCTCCTTTCAATTTTATTGTTTAACATTAACGTTTCATAAACTACACATGTAATGTCCAATGAAACCCATTTATGGGTTAGATTTATTTAGTCTATCAGTTTTAGTCTTAGAGATGTTGAGAATTAGCTAAAGCCACAGCTTTCATATGATTTTGTGCCATGAGAAATTAATGCACAAATGATAACACAGCAATGTTCCCTCTATACTGTTTTATTATATACAACAGAGGAAAAGATTTTCCAGTAACCCAGTTTCAGAAAATCTATTTATTTTCAATACTTACTGTTTTTATAGTAATTACAGTCAATAGTTATGAAGTAGTTTTCCTCCCCTGACAACCTTTCCAGAAGGAATATGTAAGGGATATGTAAGGGATATGTAACTGGGGCTTCTGTTCCATAGGCCTCTTTTAAAAATATATTTTTTAAAGTAGATAAAATTCAATTTACTGTACTTCTATCTAATATTTTCAGAAATGTCTTTAAATCTGAGCTGTGCCATCTTTCTATGCTATTTAGACACTTTCTAAACAAATAATTCACATTTCAGTTGAAATTTACGAATCGCTGATACATCTCATATGGAAAAGAGAAGAAAAAAGGAAGTGGCCTCCCCAAGTCAGAGCATCGATAGCTTCATCCTCTGATCTGAATCAGTTTCTACAGAGGCAGGTCAGTTAAATTATGTACTTTCTGTACTTTTCTCCAGCTGACAATCTGCTGGTTATAATGCAAGGACACAAGGATTCAAATAGATTTTTCTGACATGGTGTGCAATCTGGCACAAAGCAGCCTTACAAATGCTGCTTGCCTACTCTGCTTTTGCAGATCTAGTGATAGCATAAGTGTAAGCCCTGCCAATTTTGAGTAGCATAGTTAGATTTATACAATCTATCTGTAGGTATCAGAATCCCTGTTGCCAGATGTGAATGTTTCACGTTCCCAAACTTAAAGATCTAGTTACATTTCCATGCTAGAAAAGTTAGTACTGCAGTTTTCATCCTTCACAGTACATTTGGAAGCATAGCAGGATTGAAACAAGAATAAGGGAATGATGGTGACTGTATGTTATATTGGTATTTAATGGAGTAATATCATAGATAACAGATGATTTATTTCAGCACTATAGGGCCAAATTGTGATATCATTTTCTCACATTCTCACAAAGAGAATCTGCTTTTAATGACTGATGAGCTAACAGGATGAAGCATCATACAGTAGCTCTGCTAAAGTGTTTCCAAGTAGCACTATCAGTATATCTCAGCACAGAAGCAAAGATGCCTACCTTTGCAACTTTGACTTCATAGCATTCTGAGTGATGCTATAGTGTGTGATAATATTGCGATGCTGCACAGATGGTGAATGGCATAAAATTACTCTTTCATTTGTAAACAAACTCAGTATTCAGCCTTACATCTGCAGAAGAGAAGGGACAGTAAACCAATTCAGCGACAGTTTTTTTCTTTGAATCAGTTCTGAAGTTTCTGACTAAACACTTCTCTTACTGGTGAAAGTTTTGTTTCCTAGACATTAATGCTACAAAGGAAAAAACTGCAGGGTTTCTAGCAAGAGCAACACCACATATTCAGGTAAACTAAATGGAGTTTTGAAGAATATACACTAAGAGAAACCACCATCTTTTTCCATACTTTTTCCACTAGCACTAAATGGTGTCGATTTTATTGTCATCAGTACACTATTCAGTGGCGATCAGTAGAGAACTCTGATTCAATCTATTTATGACATTGTATTATTCAGTGGAGTTAATACCCATTTCACACTGTAGAGGTACATAAGCACTTCTGAAAAATTAGAGAAAGCTATCTGATTTATGTACTCCGTCTTAAACTGAAGTAAAGGGAATTGCTACTGCAGATTTACAGAGCAAAAGAAAACAACATCCAAAGCATTAATTATAGGATGGGATTTTCTAATTACTCAGAAGACACCAAGCATATGTCATAGTTTTGCAGAAGTGACAAGCACCATATCTGAACAGATATTTCTCAGTATCCCACTGTAATCCTTTAATACTTAGGCTTCCTTACTGGCAAGATCTCAGCTTTCTGTGATTCTGCAGTTATAGAAATGCCATTCTCCAATTGAAACCTGCATACATTGTGGAAGTAACTTAAAAATGGAGGCTCATGAGGTGTATTCCATACTTCAGCACATTGAGAACAAAGATAGATTTTATGTAACAGAAATTTAAATGTAAGGCAGAGTAGAAAGAAAATATCTTCTCTATAGTTAGTGTGAGCTTTTTGTTCATAATAGTACTGCTGGACACTTGTATAGTAACCATTTGAAGATCCCAAAGTCCTTCAGAAATATGAATAAATTAAGCATCACAACATGATACCATATACCACAACATGACAACAAATGATACCATACCTACAGCAAGTGTTTATAAAGTGAAGAAGGGCATTCTCAGATTTCTGCTTTAAAAGAATCAGTCTTCATCAATTGTATAATCACACTTTTTTAATTTGAGTTTGTCTTGCCAAAAAGATCGATCTCTGAGGAAAGCATTGTAGCCCTTGAGCTAGTCATGATAGGTCTAAAGAGGAAAGAAATACCTCAGAGGAGATCTTTAGAAGTGACTTCCTAACACCCATGAGATTTCTGACAATATTTTCTCTCAGTTTATAGAGATTTGACTTATGCTTTCTCCTCTGAATTCTACCTTAGCTCCTGCTTCAGCATAGGGAGCTCAGTTTTTCCTTGATTCTCTATATTAGCTGAATTTGCCTTTCTCTGTGAGTTTTTTTATCAGACAGAATGTCTGTCTTGAAAACTGCCCCTACATGAGAGAGGAGTGGGACCAATTACCAGGTTTATATGGCAGACAAACTGCCATGAGCTCGCTGAAACATGCTGTCCAACATCTCAAGAACAGTAAGATGGAAATATACATGGCAAGGTGTTCAGTGTTGCTTCATTTCAGGAGACTTTTGACATTTTCTTTTAAGGTTTCATTGACTATATATTTTTGTTGTTTTTTAATGTTCTGTTTTTTACTTTTTCTTTGATTTTTGGCGGTTTTTTTTTTTTTTTTTTTGCTCATCCTCAGCAGATTGTATGAAAAGGAGTGAGAGGAAAAACCTAAAACATTTTTTACTTTTATGTAAGAAATACATCTCCTTTCCTCCTCACTGATAGGAATGGTGGATACCAAATCCATTATTTATAATCCTTTTGAAAATGTTATCTCACTTACATGAAGATGTTTGAACAATTTAAAGTAATTTCAGTTCTTCCTCAAGACAAAGCATATTCTCTATTTGATCATTTTAGTTACTATTTTCCGAAACAGAAGCCTAAAATGTCTAAGTAAATATGTAAAAATCTGAAATGGGATCGGTTTTTGTGATAAATCAGGGCAGAGTGACAGAACACAAGTTGCAAGTAGTGAATTGCTTCTTTTTATGGCAGTATCACCTTTATGAACTGCAAAACAAATGCGTCGGTATTGGATTTAGATTTCACAGAGAGAAAAAGCCAAGCTGTTGCAGAATAACAATAATCTTTGGATGAGCAGAGCACTTACGTCTATTGTGCTTATCCACTATTTTTGTTATTTCTCACAATTCCACAGATAGTATCTTTCAGGTGCTAATCATTCAATGTGGCAATTTGTTAAAATGTTAAATTTGTGAAAAGAATTGACTCAAATGGGTGCTACTTTCAGTGTCAAATATCATACTATTTTCCTTTACAAAATGATCATCAAAACTTTAAAAATGTTAAGAAAGGACATAGAAATTAAGCCATTTCCCATCTGGCATGCAAATACTGCTTTATTTGCCTACTGTGAGAGCAACTCAATTTAACATGGATTCTTACCAAAGTTTTTGTTATATCTCTTTAAATGCCACGTACCTACTGAAAATCATATGAAAATATATGTAACATACTAATACAAAAAAAAAAAAAAAAGAGGTGCATTTCTCCACATTTCTCCATTTTGGAGATATGCTGATTTCTGTAACCTTAAATGTATTAAAACATTTGCTGACTTATTTGCTAAAAAATGAGCTCTCAGGTGAGATCTAATTTATGAAATTCCAAGTAATCAATTTCTATGGGGATTTAGGAAGAGACCTGGGATTTTTCTCTGGGAACATGCAACCCTTTATATTACCACCCTATTAGCATATTCTCTATTAGCATATTTTTCACTACCATCGTAAGACACAAAAAAATATGTATTTTCTTTCATAGAATCGTAGAATCACAGGGTTAGAAAGAACCTACAAGATCATCTAGTCCAACCATCCTCCCATTACCATTCCTACCACAAGCTATTAAATTGTTATCTTGTAGTTCCTCATCCAGATGCCTCTTGAACATTGCCAGGAACAGCAACTTCAGGTCCAATAACTGGCTTTTTGGCCACTCATACTATCTCTCTCCACAAATGCTATGTGCAAAAACAGACCTCCAAATACTCAAACAAAATATTCTGTGCTTTGCTGCCAGAGTCACAAAGAAAACCTTTAAGCTTGTGCTCAACCTGGCCAATATGTTTCATGATGTAATTTATCCCATTTAACATCCCAAAGAGAACCTCTTGGTTTTTTTCCATGTGGAATATATGAAGAGTTCATATACTCAAATTCTATTTTTCTATAGTCCTAGAAGCAATAGCAAGAAGAATACTGAATACTTACAACTACTTATCTCCAAATCCAATAAAATCCAGCTGGCCAGGAAGCTACAGATTTTCTTATCTTCCAAAACCAGTTTGATTAATTTCAGAATACATGGATGCACAAAAACTTTGGGTTTTGCTGCTACAAAAATAAACAATGAAAAAGACCTGCTGAGGACTTATCCTTCTATCTTCTGTATACCTGGAGGGTTGTACTCAGCAGGTAGAGTGTTGCCAGGTTTAGACTGTCAGACATGGTGCAGAGAACATTTTTCATGGAAGAACTCAAACTGTGATCTCTAGAGGAGATTAGGCAGCAGTTACAGTATGTAAATCTAGGTTCAACACTTTTTTCCTTTTTTTCCCCTTTTTTTTTGTGTGTATGTGTCTTAGCAAATTAAATACTCCAGTACAATCATTTTGGCCTAGATTTTTAGAAAATGATCAATGGCAGGTATGTCAGTTACTTTCATGGTTCTTTTAATGTATTCCCAACTGCTTAAAATGAGCACGTTTCCATAGTAAAAAGACATTTGTTGCCATTTCATACATGTTTTATCCATTCTGTAGTCATTATTCTCTCACTGAACTCAAACACAAGATTTGTGGTGGAGATATGTAGAAGGACATCCTTCAAAATCCAGTGCTATGGTTTTGTTCATGTAATTTTGCACAAGCTATTGAAGAGGGCATGTTGGAGATTTTATTGTGAGTATGTAGAATATCAGAGATTTCGTAATCTTGCCTATAACTCAGACCTCATTGAAGGTTTCAGTTGGAAGAACTTCTGTTCTTCTGAGCTATAACCAGAGCAGATCCTCCCATAGCTTCATAAAAACAGTGGATAAACAGGAGGATAATATAGAGTTCCTTAAAAGACCTCTGGATAAAGGAACCAGTAACTACAACAGTCATAACATGATAATTTTGGTATAGCCTACAAAAAAAAATGTTAAGCACAAGGACACACGAGATATATCATTTTCTAATCTCAATTTGTACTTGAACTTCATTCCCCCAACTTTAAAATTATCTCCAGGATACCTTAAACAAAAGAAAAGTAGCTCAAAGGCAAAGCTGGCCTTTAGACATTCTACAGCGATCATTCCCATCATGTAAAAAAAATCATGGAGAATTCAAAGAAATAATGAGAATTATGTTTTGTTTTTAATCTCAGAATTGACCTTTTCTGCATTCCTTAAAATAGATTATTATTTAATTCAGTCTTCATTAAAATGCAGTCACTGATAACCAAGCTTTGGTACAGTGTTCAGATGCTACTAATAGAGTGAAACCAAATCACATTTATCCCTTTGCAGGAAGTCGATTCCTTCTGTTATTTACGCACATGGGAGCTTAGAACCAAACTGCGGTCTTGCTGAAGTTAATGGCAAAACTCCCACTGACTTCAATTAGAACAGACTTTGGCTCACAGTCTCATTACTGAGGATAACAATTAAAAGAAGCTTTTACAAGCTGTATTGCTGTGTGAAAGGGCATGAACCATGTAGCTGATTTCATTGAACCCGTAGCCAACAGTCATTGCTATAGCAACTGAGGCTCTAACAAAGGTAGTCACTGTCTCTGTAATCATCAGGTGTCACTATAGCAACTAGAGTTTCCAGAGAACAAGAGAAAAATGTTTGAAAACTGTCAGTTGGAAAAGAAAAGAAAAGAAAAGAAAAGAAAAGAAAAGAAAAGAAAAGAAAAGAAAAGAAAAGAAAAGAAAAGAAAAGAAAAGAAAAGAAAAGAAAAGAAAAGAAAAGAAAAGAAAAGAAAAGAAAAGAAAAGAAAAGAAAAGAAAAGAAAAGAAAAGAAAAGAAAAGAAAAGAAAACGTCTGAGAACAAGAAGGTCAGAATCCAAAGCAACAGAAGCCTAAAACATGGCTCACAGTGAAGAGGAATGATTGTCTGGAACCTGGAGACAATGGCAAAGGAAGAGAGAGCACAGACAAAGGTTAGATTGGACATGCAGGAGGAAGCAGTTCAGGTTTTCCCTTGGATAAGAGAAAAAAAATAGAGCATTCCTAGCAGATATGTCCAGCTGTAAATTAGTTACATTTTGGACATCTTTCTCTTAAAAGTGGATTGCTTACTACAGGAGAGAAGAGCTAAGCCTTGTCTACAAAAGCAGTTTAAGCCCACTGAGATTTTTAAATCTCTTTTACCTGCACTTCTTGTGTACTCCTCTTTACAAATATAGTCTGATTTCATTCAGTATTGTGTACGCAACTGCTGTTCTTGAAGTGCTGCTGCAATTCTAAAGAAACAATGGTTAAGTGCTCATATTGTTTCTTAATTACAAGTTTTTAAACAGTTCTCAAGTGATAAAAGGAACAGCTGCTGTTTGGATACTGGCAGAGATGTAAACAGCATTGCTCATCATAGGTCTATTTTAGTAAAATATGTTTATAGGCTAACAGGTAGGAAGATGTCAGGGTTAACTCCACATAAGAGAGGCCATCTTATATAAAAAAAATCCTCCATCAAAAAAAAAAAAAGAAGAAGAAAAAGTTTCAGTGATACTCGCAGAAACTGTAAAATAACCATAGTGGTGTAATGTCAGTCCTGTTAATGTCAGGGTGACAGCAATTTGGATGGGACTTTTTATTTAAGCATGATTTATCCAATTTTTTTGTGTTAGGTGGCCAAAAATAATTCAAGAGGCTGTTCTGGTGTAACTTGGGAGGCAGCTAAACACTACACAGCCACTGCTCATTCCTCCTGCCAAAGGTGGGATGGGGAAAGAGAGAACTGGAAAAAAATAAAACTCAAATGTTGAGATATGTTTATAGGACAGAAAAGGAAGTAAAATGATAATAAAAACATTAAAATAGCATATATACAAAATAAGTGATGCAAGTGATCTCCTCCCACTGAGCAATGACCAGACTGTCTCTGAGCAACATCAGCCCTTCCCTCCTCTCCCTGGTCTACTCTCCCCAAGTTTTATTTCTCAGTCTGACACCACAGGATATGGAATATCCCTTTAGCTGCGTGGGTCAGCTGTCCTGCTTGTTTCCCTTCCCTTTCTTGTGCACCCCCAGGTCTCCTCTCTGGCAGGGCAGCACAAGAAGCAGAAAAACCTGCAACTTTGTGTGAACACTGCTCAGCAGCAACTAAAACATCAGTGTGTTATCAACATAATTCTCATCATAAATCCAAAACACAGTACCATAACACCAACTCTGACAAAAATTAACGCTTCCCCAGCCAAAACTAGGACAGTGGACCAGAGTGCTTCCTCTGAAAATGAGGTTATGAAACTAACTATATATTCCAAACAAGGTCTTACTGGGTACAATGATGCACCACAATACGTTTCTTAACTTACACCAAAATCCTTCTAAAACCTGCAGAATTGACAGAAGATCCGGTACTGCTGAAGTCGTGTTTTCTTTTCATGTGTGAAGAGAGCCCTCTAGTGGAATATACTTTCAAATTCAATTCATGATGAAGAATAGTCCTTGTACTGTGTTAGCCACCTAAATTGGGTATTTTTCTCTCTTGGTCACATTTTGCTACGAAGAAAGTCTCTAAATTGCATATTTTTTAATAAATATCTAGGAAAAGTGAAAAGTGCCACAGCAATATAGTTTGCGAGGCAGCACTGTGGTTTGGTTTTTAAGATTTAACTGTTTACCATAGTCAGGATACTTGCAGACATGTGGAATTACGAATTTTGCTGCATTTCAGTTGTTGCTGTTTTCCCATCACAATTCGATCAGTCATGTGATATTCATGAACTCACTGTTTTTATGGAAGGAGCGGTGTTACTAAGACCAACAGGCCAGGCCACGAGAGAGCTGGTCTTCCTCAAAGCATAGAAATCTCCTAACAGGAAGAAACTCAAGCAAGTGTAGCAGAAAGCCAGTGTGGATGAAGAATAAACATCTGGCCGAGCTCAAACGTGAAAGGGAAGCACATAGCAGGTGTGCAGGAACAGGCAACCCAGGAGGAATATAAAGGCATTGTGAGAAACACTTAAGAAATCTGAAATAGGGTTGAAACTTGCTATGGATATATTTTTTTGAAAAGAAAAGAGGAGAAGGGAAGGGAAGGGAAGGGAAGGGAAGGGAAGGGAAGGGAAGGGAAGGGAAGGGAAGGGAAGGGAAGGGAAGGGAAGGGAAGGGAAGGGAAGGGAAGGGAAGGGAAGGGAAGGGAAGGGAAGGGAAGGCAAGGCAAGGCAAGGCAAGGCAAGGCAAGGCAAGGCAAGGCAAGGCAAGGAAAGACTTCTACACTTATGTTAGCAGCAAAAGATGCTATTGTAAATGTAGACCCACTGCTCAGTGGGGCAGAGGAGCTAGTGACAAAGGATATGAAAAAGGTGAAGATACTGAATGACCTGTATGATGTAATGGCCTGTAAAATTTACTGATAAAATTTGCCATCACACTTCCCAGCATAGCAGCAGAGCTGTGGGACTGAAGCATTACCTGTTGTATAGGGAAATAGACTTGAACCAATTGGATAAGCACAAGTCCATAGTTCTGCATACAATGCACCCAAAGGAGTTCAGAAAACTCCCTGTTGTCATTGTGATGCCTTTGCTTATCAGCTTTGAAAGGTTTCGGGGGCTATGGGAGATTCCTGATATCTGAAAAAAGGCAAATGTCACGTCAGTCTTCAACAAGAGAGTCCAGATAACTAAGATGGTCAGCCAGACCTCAGCTCTGTGAAAGTTATAGAATAAACTGTCCTTGGAGCCATTTTCAAGCACACGAAGGAGATGACTGGGGAACAGCCAGCACAGCTTTATCAAGGCCACATCACCCCTAAACAACCTGACCATCTTCTAAGATGAGATGGGTTTTTTTTGTGGATAAGGGGAAAGCAGTGGATTTTCCAAGACTTGGATTATTGTCTCTAATAGCAATACAATGCACAAATTGGTGAGATATGAACTGGAGAAGTGGATTTGATAAGGTAGGTGGAAAACTGGCTTGACCATCAGGCTTAGAATTTTGATTCAGCAGTACAAAGTCTGATCTTGGCCAATTGGAATAGAATCATAGAATAGAATCACAGTATCAAAGAAATACTACTGAAATCCCCCAGGACTGATAATGGAACTAGCAATATTTAATGTCTTCCTTGGATGATGAGACGGAGTTCACTGCCATCGAGTTTGTGGACAAACTAAATAGGGGGGAAGCAGTCCTTGTGCTTGAAAGGTTGGGCTACTGTTCATAGGAACCTCAGTTTGGTGGAATGGGCCACCAGTAACTTTGTGACAGCAGTAGTCCATTCAAACCGAAATTATTCTAAGTCTGTACAACTTGTGTGTATTTCCAATACATTCTTTGGTGAATAGATATGTTTTCCTATACCACGTTACATGGTTCCTACAATCCTTTCACAAAAGGACTTTCTGAGATAAGAATCAAATAATTTGTTTGTGTGTGCTGAGGTTTCAGTGGATGAACATTACATGTCACAGTGCACCTCTCTCTCTTTTTTTAGCTTTCCATAAAGTCTCCCATTAGCAAACAATCATTCAATACTCAGAACCCACCTGGATGCTTTTCTGTGCAGCCTACTCTAGGGAACCTGCCTTAGCAGGTTAGACTAAATGATCTGCAGAGGTTTCTTCCAACCCCTACCATCCTGTAATTTTGTGATTTAAAAATCATCTTTACAATTGGCATCCTTAAGTTATATCTTGCTATTTAGATTGTTACGTGATTTAATACAAAAAACCAGAAACTCACATGGGAGCAATTCAAGCTGAAAATGAATGTTAAAATAAAACCCTTAAGAGTGACCTTGGAACTTCATGCTGCTGACATTTCTCAGTTAGGATTAAAGTTTGTGTATCAGTAGTGTTATTTTCTCAGAATTCCTTAAGAATTCCATCTTATTTCTGAACCCAGAACTGGTTAAAACCATTATATCAACAGTACTCTGAAAACTTACAGACACAAACTCTTCTTTCCTTCAGAGCTTCAATAGCTCCTAAAAACATTGGCATTTGTCTTCTAAGAAAAAATGCACTAGCATTTCAGCTTTCTTTTAATTGAGATTAGTCTGTAATGGTTGGTTCACATATGATTGTTTCAGTGTGTTGAACAGTGCATTATTATGTTATATCATAGTGTGTATACTGAATTCATTGGTGCTGAAAAGGAAGAGATGATTTTCCTGGGTTGATACAATGACTGAGACAGTGACATATAACCAGAAATATCACAACCCTCTTGGGAGACTGAAACTCAAATTCTACTCATCTCAATGTATATCCATCATGATAAGTATTGTGTTTTGATTAGGCAATAAAATAGGCTGCAAAGCAAGGAGAGAAAAAAAAAAGGCTCTGCCTTCTGGATAGGAAGATGTATTCCAGCAAGCAGAAAGCATTTTTGAAGCTATTTTTTGGCTAAGAGCAATAGCTGTAATGCACTAGGTATATAGATTACATGGACTGTTATTTCAGTCTCTAAAGTCTATATGACCCATGTAGATAAATTATCATCCAGACCAAGCAAGCAGGAGTAAAACCAGAGTTTGACCTCAGGAAAGGTGCAGACAGGATCAATAAAAAACAGCAAATAAACTGATTTCATATGAAAACTCTCCTAAGCAACAGAAGAATGGATTATGAAATAGACAGATAACTGGTGGTTGTAAACTGACACTTGGGTCACTACTGTGGGCTTAGTGGCCATAAGTGGCCTTAGCCCTCAGGATTTCATTGGCAGTCATGTATCAGAACAGGAGATAGAAAGGCAGATCTCCTGGCTGGAATGGATTAGAGAAGGATAACGAGTTGTGATCCCACTAATCCTGTTCCAGTCTGTCTGGGGATTTTAGGCAAGAAGGCTGTGACAGAACATTTGTTATTTGGGCACTGGCAACATGGTTGATCTCTCAGAGTTGATTTTGCTTAGTGTTTTATTTACATATACATAGAGATCATCTTGTATTCAATGTTTCTTTTTATTTTTAGCTGTACTTTACATATGCTTGCATAATAGCCAAGGTTGCTAAAGCATTGTCTCTGGTTGCAGTTCCCATCAACTGTAATCACTGTAATTAATTATAATTTTTTAAATTGTTCTACTTACCTGACTATATTTTGCAAGATGAGGATTTCTCCACTGATTTGTAAGACTCCTGTCACTTTTTAGTCAATCCCCATAGCTTTATAGTTTCTGTAACATCAGACTTCTACAGTTACAAAACTAGGGGAGAGAATGATACTTTTTCTGTCAAATACACAAAGGACTTCATGAGGTGGAAACAGGAAATAAACAAACGTGCTACTTCTTGTTCATAAAAACCGACATGTCAAGAGAGATTAAAACAATATTATTTGCATTAAGAGCACGATATTATTAAAATTGCTTGACATAGTAAGTTAGAATAGAAAATATATCTTACCTCTGTCTTTGGCCTGCAAATTAATATTCTAAATATCTTCCCTATGAAGACTTTCTTCCTTCACTTAGTATCTTGCTTAAAAAAAGCAAAATGTAACATTTTAGTTTATCCAGTTCCCTTCTCTTGATTTATCATATTATCAGTGTTATAAATGCAAATGCTACAAAATACGATTGTTCTGTATGACAAGTTAACAAAGCAAAACTTTGAGAGAAGTTCCTCCAGTTAGGAGGGAAAATTTGTGAGGAATCTGGATGCTACTGAAAATGTGGTTACAAACAAAAACGTGGCAACAGCTGAGCACAGAAAAAAATCAAACAGATCATCTGGTCACACTGCCAGCAATTTTTCAAATGAGACCTCACTTCAAACACTGAGGTCATACTGAGTCTTCATTTACTGTGTTTCTTTGTGTTGTCTTTTGGACTTTTTCAGTACAGCTGCTTCTCATCTTTCCAAACACCCTTAATTCCAGAACTGTACTTAGCAGAACATTCCTGAAGAAGTACTGGACATGAGATTGGTTTCATTATGCCCAAGAGAAATCCGGTTTTGTGCACACATATTTCTAGTAAAGTAATATGGCATGTATTGGACTATCACAGAAGGTCATCCCCTTCATTCAGAAAATGTAGCAAAATAAACTGGATTGAAACTATTCATACAGGCTTTTTTTATTACTTCAGGAGTTCGCTTTTGCTTTACTTAGCATACGATCCTGGGGCATCCTTCTGAGTAGTCTACACATGCCAAAATATCATCAGATTACTAAAAGCAAAAATTAATTTATTATTTATTTATTATTTATTATTAATGCCCTGTACCTCTTAGAATAAATACATTTTCCCCAATAATGTATGCACATAATACCCACTTGCACACATTTTTATTCAGATACTTAGTTTACCTTAATCATCATATCTTTCAGAATTCAGATATTGTGTAGTGGTAATATAGTGGTGATAATACATGCATTGCAGCTGAAGCTCTCACCCATTCAGAAAGCATTGGGGAGTTAAAATTCGAAAAGAAGACCTCTTTTCCACTGTATTCTTAGCCATTATGATATTTTTCAAATACCTTAACACACAAGTACAAGGGAATCAGCATTATTTACTGTTTGTAAAGGTTGTTTAAAATACCTGTGAATGGCAAAAGTTGATATTAACTTTTATTCAGATATCATTTTTCACTTAATGATCTTAGCCCATTTACAAACAAGCCTTGAAAATTACGTAATTATTGATCTTGCCAGTCGTAAGATTAAATAGCATGGTAGTATCTGTAAGGAATCCAGCTAAGTCAGTGATGTCCTACACATGTAGGTAAATTCTGACAGCTCACTTAAAAAAAGTTACCTCTTGCTTTGTATCAGCACTTCACAGTGAATGAATGATGACAACAAATCAGAAAGATGAGAAAGAAAACATTATCTCTGTAGGCAAATGTGTCCCCAAACAGGAAACAACTATGTTGTGAAACACTAGAATTTTTCAGTTACACAGACAGACAAGGAAGCAGATTTTTTTTCTGTTTGAAAGTTTTAAAGAAAATTATTCTCTCATGTAATCACAGATCCCCTTGTCTGTGATGGGTGGCTGTGTTTGGAAAGCTGATTTAAAATTCTTACATCTCTGGGAGGAAAGCCAGCCCTGTAACATGACAAACACTATTTAGAAGCAAATTTCCCCAAAACTATACAAACAGTTGTGCCAAGTTTTTGGCAGAATTTAAGCACCCAAGTCCAATACCTGCAACTTAAATCTTCCATAATGGAAAACACTAATTACAGCACTTCCCCAATATCTACTGCCATGCATGAAGAAAAACATTCAAAAATCACTCACTGAAGTATGCTTGTACACACAAACAGAACTGTTTAGCCTAGCCTAGGCATTATCTACAAGAGATAGAAATCTTATGTCATTTCTGCCAACTTTTTTGTGGCTGTAATAGATATTCCAATATTAAAAAACAAAAACAAACAAACAAAAAAAAAACAGAGAGATGTTTAGACTTAGGATCCAACAGCTGTTGTATATCCTCAAAGGCTGCTTTGGAATAATTTAGCTACTTTCTGTAGTGGTGTGATTTTTTTCTACCAGAATAATTCAGCTCTAGGCAGCCCACAATATGAAAGCAGTTGAAGTGGTAAAATACATAATTTATCCTCATCCATTACAGCAATAAGCATCTTTTTATCAGTACAGTTACGTTGAAGTTAAGGAAACTTACTCCTTTAACTATCAGTAAAGGAAAAGGTTTGCTTTGTGTCTAGATTAACTTGTTAAGCCTAAACCATATTCAGGAAGTGCCCTGGTTTCAGCTGGGATGTGCATAAAAGCCTTCATTTAGTTAAAAGTCAACCTTCAGAAACTTACAGCTTAATAAAAGTGTGAATCTCAGAACAAGTTTGCGGTTTTTTTGCTCAGTAGAAACAAAAGAACAAACAAATTGAAAATAAAAAAAAAATCCCTCTAATGACCCTTTGGTTCTTTCTGCAACAGTTTCACACCCAGAGACGTAAGTTGATCAACCACTGCAAAGTTTAATTATTCCCCATAACATATTTGCTTTTAGAAAATTCTTCCTGAAGAAGGTCTGGTTTTTGTTTTCCCCTTAAATAACATTTTTCAAACAAACACTTACAAGCTCGAGGTAAAATTATTTAGTGGAGAATTAAAGCAGAGCAAACTATAATAATTTTGGTCAACTAATGCACTGCTTGCCAATTTGCACTGCGTATGTGATAGCCAGCATAACCCTTTTTCCTAATATTTTTCTGAGGATGTTTAGTATGTTCTAAGATACTTCATATTAAAAGAGAAAACAGCTGGGAAATACAGAATTCCAGTTGTTACTACAAGCTAAATTCTTCTGCCTTGGCTCCTATACAATAAACCTTTTATTCATGTGATTACATACTAGTTTTCTGATGTGATGTGAACAGTATGCAAATGGACAGGACACAGAGAATGCATAACTCATATTCCAACCATTTCCACTACCCATTATAGGGTAATAAATTAAAATATGTTTATTATCCAAATCTAGTACTAAAACTATTTGTTTCTATCCACATTTGGGTATGGTGTAAATTGCTATAGTGTGTGATAGTTTCACAAACATGCTGCAGCTTATCTTGTGGGATGAGGAAGAATTACAGCCCTTCTTTGCAATAGGGGAAGTGAAGCTTTGGGAAATAAACACGTGTTTTTAGTACTGTATAGCACAACTGCTCTAACATTTAAGACAGAGAAATTCCATATTATCTGGTAAGAAATAGGGCTCAGGTAGATTCAGATAGAAGAGGAAATTGAACCTTGCCTCCAAACCTGATATGAAAACCATAATCACTGAGATCCTCAGTATAAAATGCCCTCCTTCCTCTGTTCTGTGCTTCTTTTCCTTTAATTTTGAGCACCTGCAAATTATTTATTTGGTGAGGAGAGCCAAAAACATTGGTTTTTATAGTGATAGATATTGAATAGGGTTCATTTCAAATTATTTTTGTTTTGCTTTTGTACATCTTCAGTGGAGAAGCATCAGTCAATCTCATAGTATCTACTGAGGTCACTGTCATTTCCAAACTATGAGGGTGATATCCAAATCAAGTTTTCATTCTTTTTTCGTCCCTTGGAAAAGTTTTAAACTTCAGCCACATGACTCTTAATATTTTTAGAAGAATTGAATCCTTTCCATTTATAATGAAATATCAAAGTTTTATCCTTATTTAAGATTGAAATGCATGAATCATTTAATTTGGGATGGGGTTTTTTGGCCTACTTTTCATCTCTGAGACTCCACAAATAATCAGTTCAGAGATACAATTTTGGCTTTGTACTAATGAAGTTTACAAATTATCAGGTAAAATTACAGAAAGAAAGATAAAAATAAGAGAATTACAAATGAGAGAGAAGACACTGTAACTGCAGAGTAAAATCAATGATAAAGAAAAAACACCTGGTAATTGAAGAAAAAACATGAATTTAAAAAAAGCCAGGCTCTGTTCAGTGGTGCCCAGTGCCAGGACGAGAGGCACTGTGTACAAACTGACACAGGATGTTTCCTCTGAACACCAGGAAGTGCTTCTGAGCTGTGTAGTAATAAAGCACTCAGACGGGGACCAGAGAGGCTGTGGGATCTCATTGGAGATCCCTGCCCTGGGTGGTCTTGCAAACAGAGCCTGGAGCAGATGGACTCAAAGCTCCAGCCATTATGTGGTTTTGTGTGATTCTGTGAAAAAGAACTGTAGGACAACAACTTTTCTTCACAGAAAGTGAAAGAAAATCTGAATACATGAAATATGATGAAACTAGCTTAGTAGGAAACTGAATTGTTTGCCGAGTGAAAGTGATTACAAAACATTGTAGACTGAAGCAACAGTGCCTCCTTAGAAATAGTCATTCTGTTATAAGCTACAGCTCTGAAATTACCAATAGTACAGACATCTAGGTATTTATTTCAAGTATTTGATCAATACTTGATTTGGAATGAATACTCTATATCTTAGTTTGCCCAAAATCTTAATAACTAACTAACTAACTAACTAAATAAATAAATAAATAAATAAACAGATAGATAGATAAAAATCAGTGAGATTGTGAGAAAGAATAGTGAGGAAAATATTATCTTCTTGTACGAAGAAGCAGAACCATTTTTTTCTTGATAGATTGAATATGAGAGCTCTTTTAGAATTCTTCCCTCCTGCACAGCACAATACTGCAGCTTTAGGCCAGGACAGAAATCTTCCGTGAGGATTAACTATTAAGAGTAATACAATTTCTGCTGCTTTCCTGGCTTGAGCAATGAAAACATGCAAAGAGCAGACATGGTATAAAGGAAATTCTACTGCTTTTTATTCAGTTTGATAGGTTTGGGGTTTTTTAATTCTTTAAATTCTATGTTATCCAACCTTTGCTTTTCCACATACTTCTGGTTACCTACAGGATGAAGGTGAGTTCAGGGCTTAAACCTTGAAATCCTTATGCATTGTTCCCTGCTCAGGAGGTACTCCAGCACTCTGAGGGCCACAGAGGTGATCAGAAGACTGGGGACTTCCCCTATGGGCACAGGTTAAGAGAGCTGAGGCTCTTCAGTCTGGCGAAGAGAATGCTCCTAAGAGGACTTTATAGCAGCCTTCCATTAACTGAAGGGGGCCTCCAGGAAAGCTGGGAGGGGCTTTTTATAAGGGCATGTAGCAACACGATGAAGGGAAACAGCCTTAAACTGAAGAGGGTGGATTTAGACTAACCATTATGAAGAAATTCTTTACTGTGAGGATGGCAAGACACTTGCACGAGTTGCCCAGTGAGGCTGTGGATGCCCCCTCCCCAGAGGCGTTCAAGGCCAGGCTGGACAGGTCTGTGAACAACCTGGTCTAGTGGGAGGTGTCCCTGCCTATAGCAGGGGGCTGGAACTAGATGATCTGAAGGGTCCCTTCCAACCAGGAAGCTGTAACTTCCAACCTAAATCATTCCATGATTTTCTTGAAAAAATGTAATACCACCTTCTATGTTGCCTACACTTAAAAGTGGGAAAGTGGAAAGATCTTTTATAAACTTCTAAGGAGTAGTGAAGGTTGCTATATCATTCTTTTAGTGACAGTTTTTCCAGCTAAAACTACAAAGACCAAATATGATTTTTAGGTTTCAGATTGTGTTTCGGAATGAAAATTTATGAACGCAGACTAAGTTTTACAACAAAATCTGAGCAAATTGGCAGAGCCTGAGCTTTGCAGACATTTGTGCATTTACAGCTGGAGCAAGCACAGTGCAGTGATGCAACCGTAACATTAAAAATAAGACAGGGCAGCTTTAAGACAGAAACAGGAAGCTGTAACTAGAATCCAGCTGAATTCTGAGCTGGGGCACTTTACCGTGAGGCTGCAAATCAAGCAGATGTGCTTGCTGTGAATTGCTACAGTGTCTGGACTTTTTTATACCAAAGGTGATAACACCTTCCTTCTTCTGTGATTTTTTTTCATTCTTTTATATTGTGTGTGTTCTCTGTAAAGGGAATGAAATGGAGAAGTTGAAGAAATATGCATTGCTGAAAGATGAAGATCAGTTTTATCATGAGGGAGCTGTGGAGTTGCTAGTCTTTAACTTTCTGCTCATTCTTACAATATTAACAATTTGGTTGTTTAAAAACCACCGCTTCCGCTTTCTGCATGAAACTGGAGGAGCTATGGTTTATGGTGAGTATAAATTCAAGTGCTGGTTTGACATAGGAGTAGTTGCATATTTGTAACCGGGCACTTAGATCAAGTGCTGACAAAGCTCAGAAAACATGCTGAATGAAGTGTCATCAGCCCCTTAAATGTGCAGTAAAATAAGAATGTAATATCATCTCTTGTGCAGTAGTACAGGTTGACTTGTTGAGTGAATACCATGGGCTGTTTAACCTCAAGATGTGCAGGTTACGTTCCTATACATGCAGACTGCCACTGAATGACACTTCCTAAGTCAGAGAATTTACTATTTCTCAAAGTACAAATGCCCGCAGTTAAAGAAATGATTTAACATGCCTATTTTACACGCTAGTTTTGTATAACATTCAAAGTTTTAGACTAAGAAGCTTTATTAATCCACCCAGTTATCTGAAGTTTGTTTTTTCCCCCACAGTTCTTTAGAAAAGCAGACTACAAAGAATGCCTCTCTTGAGCAATCTCTGAATGCTGTCATTGTACTGTAATTTCAATTTGCCTGTCAAATTCTAATCTTCTTTTATGCTGTTTTGCAATATTGTGCATCAGTTTCATGTGAAATCTTCTGCACTGACCACCAATAATAATTACTCACTAGTTGTATAGTCTTTGTGTATAAGAACAACTTATTATGCCATTCTCTCTTGCTACCATTTCATTTTTCTCATGTTTGATTTTCGATTCTGTAGCCATATGACACACATGCAATGTATAATTGTCAAAATGGAAGAAAAAGATGGAAATTATAGCTCTATAGAGACCTCATCTTGACTCATCTTAATCCCAGATTGACTCATTCTTTGCACGTTAAATACTTCAGCAGTGTGATACCAAAACCAGTTTTGTTAAAGCTGCACTTCTGAAGAATATTTGCATCATACCGCATGCAAACACTGCAATATTTTCATTGCAATCAACTTGTAGACTATGGCAGGTGAACTAATCAACTTGTAAACTACTATTGTTGTAATTGCATGAGTGACTTGTATAACAGCTTTTCCCCGCTGTTGTAGTTTCCCATGTGCAGCTGATGACATTTGCTGAAAGCTGATAAAAAAGAGAGAAATACAAATGGAGCAATATGACATTAGACAAATAAGATAGGATTTAGAGTTTTATCTTCTTCCACTTTGCTATCTGCTCTAGCTCCATTTTGCTGCCTGCCCAAAACACAATCTACACATCATGAAGATAACCAGCTCCTGATATTCTTTGGATCAATAAAGAGATCAGTGCTCCAGCAAGACAGAGTTTTTGAATTATTAAAACAGTCATGAACTAAGGAAATGATCCTCATGGTTGCAAGTAAGCTATTTAGACTTGCATTATTTATGATGACCTTTAAACATGGAAACATTTTCATTCATAGAATCTAGAAAGCTGATCATGTCCCTTCTATTCTTCAAAATTTTGAATATGGGTTTGGGTATCTTCAGCATTATGAAACTGTGATCATGAAAATAAAGTGGAATTTCTGAGGTAATGATAGAGATGTTAGATGAGCTGACAGCAACTCCAGGAGAAAAATCAGTTCAGGAAATCATCATAGCACCAAGTACTGACAGTCAGGTAAATCCTGTCCTACTCTCAGTGCAGCTAAGCCTGAGTCACTTTGCTATAGCTGATCTTCTCCTATACAATTTCTGTCTTTATTATCAGAAGTTATCTTTTATGTATGTTTTGCATTATAATACATCTGCCCTGCAGCTTGCTTTACTGTAGCCCATTGAGCTGTTTCCTAGATATGTGAATGACAGTACAAGAAGCCAACAGTTTTTCTTCAAGTGACAGAATATTGCCACTTATTTGCAGACTGTGTCCTACAGTATGATGGACAGGTCTGCATTCCTTATCAAGGCAGCATGCCATCAGAGGTATAGTGGTGGAAGGCATGGGGAAAGTGAAATACGAGGAAGACCAGGAGGAAAGAATAGAGACATAAACAGGAATTTTTAAATTTTCTGTAAAATGCTGAACAGACTCAACTTAAACACTAAGAATGTACTGATAGTACATTCTGTTTAAAGTATACATACAGTTTTCCCCCTGCATAAACTTCCTAGGTAAATGCATCCTTAGGCTGAACAGTTTCAACAAAAAACAACTTGAAAATAGTCTATTTAGAAACATTAAAAATTGAAAATAATTAATTTCTTAATCAAATCAGTGTTTCTACATTAAATATAGCTGCTCCATTTACACCAATAACCTTTCAATATTTACCAAAAAATAAAAAAAAAGCACCTTAGTTTAAGCTTATGCATGGGTGTTGTTTTTTTTTTTTTTT
The DNA here is from genome assembly GCF_905368555.1 of Meleagris gallopavo. Taxonomy (NCBI): domain Eukaryota; kingdom Metazoa; phylum Chordata; class Aves; order Galliformes; family Phasianidae; genus Meleagris; species Meleagris gallopavo. Next base: position 10,288,509 of record NC_139414.1, on the reverse strand, counting down.
GTTCAAATACTGTTTACCTGTAGATATAGTGTATGCAGTTATTTCATGGTGTTTAGCTCTTTAAATTACTAACACTCTCAAGTTCTTCTGTTTCAGCACCAAATAAAAAGTCAGTTACTCACAAAAAAACAAAGAATGCAGACTTACTGTTTTTTTGTTCACCACTTTGTTCTCCAGGATCTTGGGGGACAGGTTTCTCTGCATATTGTAGCTTGCTTTGACAGACCCTAAACAAGAGCCTCAACTTACTTTCTTGTTTCTGTATATCAAGGAGGCAGGTGAATATGAAAGAGTACTGTTGTGCTACCTTGCATAGAAGGAGCAAAATTAACATATTTAGATGGTAAGCACTATAGTAAGCACTTTCTCAAACACATTGAGAGTGTACACAGAAAATCAAATAAGGCTTCAAAAGAAATTGTGCATGAGCTTGTTAGTCATCTCATGTAGGGCTGAATTTCTCTAGATCACTAAATCATAAACCAGGTCTATTGCAAAATTCCCCATAGAACACATAATTCATAGCCCTTCATTTTAAGAGGGAATTATCCAGGCATAGTAAATGAAAAAAGTAGACTGTAAGCAGCCAAAGTTCTTATCCACCTCAAAATTTAGGAATCAGAGCTGAAGTGCAGGTGCTACCAGTTATGTGTAATTAACAGGTTAAAGCACTCTTGGAGGTAGGCAACCAAAATTAAACTTTACTAACAAAAACAAATCCAAAACATTATCCCATCAATATGGTGACATTATCTGTTAGTCTCATTGGCTCTACCAGTTAAAAACCATTCTCAGTGTGGATAGTTCTCACACTAGGGAATACAAATGAAGGTGAGGCTGGTAAAAGGTGCACCTGCTTTTAAAGCTGTGTTCCACAGAACTGGTTTATCAGACTGAAAGGAAATCATAATGACAAAGAACAGAACACAGTAGAACAGCACTTAGTAGAAAGAAATGGCACCATGTCAGAGGACTTTGAGCTGCTTCATGAAGCTTGGAAGGGATTGGAGGGCTGAGATTGGAGGTATAGCACTCCCTGCCCCAGTAGCTCAATTCCTCACAGGTATGCAGTGGGAATACTTGTTGAGCCTAGACTCTTCTGGAGGTTCCCTTAATGTTCTTATTTAAAGGGAAGCTGACCACACAAAGGCCTGGAAAAAAAAAAAACAAAAAAAACAATCTTGTTTAGCTCAAGAATTTGGCATGGGTGACTTAGAAAATCCCTTCCAATACTCTTCCCTGGGATTAAGAACTTTTTTCTGCTTAGAGAATATGCAGAAGTTGGAAAAACTGCATTAAATTTGAAACATGGTTCAGGTCTTAGAAATTGTTAGCTTTTTTTTCATAGTAAAAAATGGTTACCATGGTATTTCCCAGAACCTTTTTTTCTTTAAACAAACAGTAAGAAATATTCTACACTATAGAAGCATGATTTCACAAAATCATGATTTCAGTTTGGAAGGTGGAGTAGAGGAAAGACAACTACATTATCCAGCTACTTAAAAATGAATTATTTATATTAATAATCTGGACTCCTGATTCTATCATTAAAGAGATATTATGTAATAATTTAAAGAAGAAAGTGCATTCCATAAATGATATACTTACTGAAATATAAAATATAATCTTCTCAGATTTTTAATTTACCAGCATTTTTATCTAGGGACTTTGGCCCAGTTATTATTACAGAAGGAACAATACTATTCCACCACTTAACTGATTCCTGCAGCATAATGTAATGCCACAACAATTGTCTTTGTCCAAACTTTCCGTAGAGAATTTGAAAACATTCTGAAACAGCCCATCATTATAGAGCCCATATATATTTTGTTCACATCTAAAGCATCATAGAATTGCTTTAAAAGCTAAAAGGACTTCAAAGCCTCACTGATGCCCTAAGAATATCGATTGTTAGAATGTGCTCTAATATAAATTCTCTAATATGTGTATGCTGTTGATGACACACCATTTCCCTGTACTTTCATTATTGTTTCATTGTTTTATTGCAGTGTATTATCCAAATCTGAACTCCATTGAGGATAAGGACTAAAACTGTAGAAGAAAATCCAAAGGCTGACTTGAATGCTAGTTGCAGAGAATTGATCAATACTGACTGAGAATTACAACTACTGTTGTCATATATTTAAAACAATCATTTTCTGCAAATTGATTTATTTATAATCAAGGGTCATCTTGCATGACTATGATCAACGAAGCATTTGTGTAGTAAATCAGATAATTTGTTTCCATTCCAGAAAATTCTTACAGAGGTAGCTTGAATCTGTCACTGGAGATAATGTCTTATAAGAATACAAAAAAAGAACGGTCCCTCTTGACTCCTAGTCTAAATTTGACACTAAATTTTAAAATATTTTTTCCCTGAAGCAATTTTGTTCAATTACATTACTGTAACAGAGAATAAATTATCAAACAGAATTTGGTTCAAAATACATGAACCAAAGAGATTCTCTGTTTTGTTGTTTTTTTTTTTTTTTTTGAGGAATTCAGTCTTTTACTACAGCTAGATTTATTATCTGATTTACTACACAAATGCTTTGTATCTTCAAAAAGTCTTGACATTTTCTGCTGCATATCTAAACCCTGTTCCATCTAAAGTAGCTGACCATACTAAAAAACATAAATGCATGTACATACAAAATATGCAATACAGATGTCATTCTGTTGCATCATCAGTTCAGGAATCTGTCAGCTTGCATTGTGTCTATTCTAGAAGCCTGCAGTTCAGAGGTCTCTCTTAGTGAAAAATGTGAAAATAACTGACACCTGACCAGGGTTTATGACCACTTTGATTATCCACGGCATCCATGCCATTACATAATGAAACTTACCTTTCAGATTCCTATCCACTATTTCCCACAGTTAATCATCTCGGGTAATGTTATCTAGATAAATAACAGTTACTTCTGAAGTAATCACTCTAGCTCCCACTAGTGCCAAGAGAAAGAAAGAAATGTACCTCCATGAAAAAGTGTGTAAAACCACCAAGATCACAACTGATTTTTTTATGCTCGGCACTTCCAATATGCATTCATGCCCCTTCTCTCAATGTCTGTTGAAAGCACAGTATTTAAGCAAGTCAACTGCTATCACAGAATGATTCCAGCAACTGCATTGCAAGAATAGGAGTACAGCTGAGGACATGGCAAACCAAAATCAGTATTCTAATGAAATTACCGTTTTGAAAGAATATTTTATGGTCCTCCATGGAGTACTGAGTTAAGTGTACATGTGTGAAGGTAAACACTGAGAAAATAAGTCCTAGCTTTAGGAGAGCAAGAGCCTGGAAGTTCATTTTTCCCCAAGTCAGCAATTGTGGAGCATCAAATGCTTAAACTCACCTGAATCTCTTTTGTTTTGTTCTGTTTTTACTCTCCAGGCCTTGTAATGGGATTAATTATACGATATGCAACAAAAACATCAGATGTTGAAAACGGAACTGTTTATGAATGTGAAAAGCTGAAATCTGGGCCATCCAGTCTACTTATTAATATAACTAATCAGGTCTATGAATACCAATACAAAAGAGAGATCAATAATCACAATGTCAATGGTCACCAGGGCAATGCAATGCTTCAAAAGGTAAAAATGATTTTATTTTTGTTCTGAATTGTGTAAGATATTTCTTTTATTCATTTTATTTAGAGTCCTTTGCAATGTTGTATATTTTCCAATATGTAACACTTAAAATATTCTAATTATTTAGTATATTATTTCTCCACCTTTGCAGTATTTGCTTCTCTTGATAGTCTGTTCAAAGAAAGGACAGCAACTTGAGGAATTCATGAGTGCATAGAGACTTTCCAAAATCCCTCTAAAATTTTAAATTCAAAGACGTCGCATATACTCACATGCAGATCTTAAGCCCTTACAAATGTCTTTTACAATATTTCAATATATTATTTTGATTTTAACAAGTATCATTGTTTATCTACCAGAGTAATACATATTTTTGTATAGTAGCAGTTATATTTATACAAAGCTTTTAATTTATGCTTAGAATGCACACTGGGCATCTCAGCAGAATTTGGATTTAACTGCCTGCTCAAAGTCCTTGCCTCGTGTCCTGTCTGTAGTCGCTGCTAGCCTCCTAACAGTGTAAGAGAGAACTAGATTAGACACTGAAAACCGAGAGCTGTGGTGGGTGGAGACAGGAAAGTACTGTGGCAGTCACGCTAACCAGATTTTGCTGAGTCTTCATCCTTTTTCCTGCTAGTTGCGAGAGGTTTATCTTAGTTCAAGTGTTTAGTTTCCAAGTCTTATGTACTTATCTATTACATTTGAATGTTTTTGTCAAACTTGGTATACTGAAGCTGGCTCACAGGAGAGGTCTGAGCCTGCTAACATTTTCACTTTAAGAGGGCAAGTGCCTTATTAAAAAGAAAATAAGTAAAAAAGGAAAGGAGACATTTGACAGTATTTAGGAGACAAAGGCAATGCCTGGCAGCCTTCCTGGTTGGTAAAAGCACTGACATACAAAACAGAAAACACGATTGCACCATGCTCTGGTTTTTGTTCAACTGCAATTCCCTTTTGACTTCAGTATATGAGTTTATTACGTGCATTTATCAGAAATAACAGGCTGCCTGTGACTTACAAAGATATATTCTTCAATTCATTTTGAATGTAAAACATTCATTCAAGATTTCTGATGCTTATGGAAGAAATATTTTAACGTTTGCTGAATTAGTTCCAAAGTCAACAATTGAGTTTGCAAGTGAAGAGAATTCATTTTCTATCACCCGTTCCATGAAGTTAGCAGCACATTACGTGCTAGCAAGTTTTTTGTGAATTTTACATTCCTAAGCAAGCAGAATGGGAAAAAAAGCTGAGCTCTCACTTCCTGTTTATCAAATGAAGCTATCTGCTAGCAAGAAGACAGAAGTCATTTTCTGGCAGCTTTCACTCTTCCAAATCTAAATAATTGATCTAGTACTCTAGCCTTAAAATACCACTTTATCTGAACAAAGGAGCTGCAAGCCATTGCTGTAATTGTGTTCTGTCTCTTGTAAAGGTACCGAAGTAGCACAACTGCTGACAGAACAGTGAGCAGTACATAGGCTTATTAAAATATTACTTTCTTCTCGAGCTTTAAACAGCACTCTGTTTATTGAAAGTTACTTGAAGTGTGGTGACTAAAAGTTGTTCTTGGTCACTGTCTAGGCTTGAAATTGAAGGCAAACTTGGACAGTGTACTGACAGCTGCACTGCAGTTTCTAGCTGTGGTAGAAAAAAACAACTAGTGTTTCATGTATATGAAATAGTATTAGGTGAGGAATGCATTTTATGTGAACTCTGGATGATTTTCCAGTTTCATGACACTTAAGTATTTGCAATGGCATTCAGAAAAAAAAGAATGAGATAGGGTGACTGAAGAGTTTTCTGTTTTCTATGGTGTTTTGGTCTTTTTCTACCACTCTTAAGCAGTCTCCATTCACTTAGGGATAAGTTGGTTTGCCTGGGTTTTACACTAATTGCCCTTTTTATGCTAAGCATTGATCCCACACTACATCAGAAAAGAACAGGAAGATGGCGCTCTGAAGGTGAAGCTAGGTTGTTCTCTCTTAGTTTCTTGCTGAAGGACAATCCCAGAGCTTGCTACCAACTGGCAGAAATCAGTTTTCTCTATATGCAAGTAGAAAAGCACCAGGAAAAAGTGAAAAAGCTTTAAGTATTTCTTCTGTGGAGAATAAAATGAGGCTGAACATACTCTAGGCCAAAATCCTTACAAACACGATTTATTACAAAAAAAGATTGCTTGTCCTGCATTCATACTCTACGATACTCAGTTTAAATATTTCACCTTGTAGCTTTTGATAGATGGTATGCAGATTTCCCACTTAACTGAAAGAGGAAATAATGAACTAACTCTATAGCTCGTATGTATTGATATAGTTTCTCTGAAATTAAAGAATTTAATGTATTTTAAACTGGCTGAAATTTAGGCCTTGAAATCTTTCCAAAGGAAAAATAGCTACAGTGAAATGGGGAGAATGTTACTTTGGCTACTGACCTGCAAATGAATGATGTTCATACTGTTACAAGTAACAATCATGAATTAGCTTCTCAGGTAACGTTCATCTGACAGACTGCGCAAACATGAGTTTTCTCTGAAGTTTTTCAGACTTTTGCCTGTGTTGTGAAGCATTCTTACTTTCTTAAGTATCAAAAGTAAATTTTACAATATTCTTTTTATCAGTTAAAGATTTCGTTAATGACATAAGACAAAATAAGCAGAATCAACTCAGAAAATGGCCATTGACATTTGATATCAAATCTGTTGTCCAGGTATTGTAAAGAAATTGGACTACAGTCTATTTTCAGCACAGAAGCAAACTGTTAATAAGGAATAAAACAAATACAGCCTGCTGTGAAACACACTTAAAGCAGAGATTTTAATGCATATTTTTTATGTGTTCACTGAAATTTAGTCATTAGTCTGTATACAACATTTGGCTAAGGGATTCTATCAGTGTTAATGTTTTTTTTTTTCAAATGGAGACACAGTATAGTGCTTTCAAGACCTAAGGAGCTTTTTTTTTTTTTTAATTGGTCACAGAAAAGATATATTGATCCAGCTTCCTTCTGACAATCTTTACTATAGCTCTAAGTAAAATTTATTACAATATTCATGAAAATCCAGCTGCTTGCAAATGACTGTAAAGTTTCCAATGATTGAATGATCTGAAGTAGACAGGCATTCTAATTTATGAGCGCATCTGATTCAATAAATCTCTGTGTGAGGTGATGCAGCTTCAGAGTCTGCGTAAATTACTTAGCAAGTTCCACAATTAGTTTAAACTCACCAAATTACAAAAGTAAAACCTTGGAATACATTTACTTAGAAACCATTTGGGGTCTTGTTTCATAGGTAACTGCACATATTTGAAATGATACTGCCAGGGGAATTTAAGTAACTTTAGTAGAAAACACTATCCTCACTCTGGATTTTGATGGCCATTATTTTGTACATGGTTTTAGAGAGCCAGCAAAATCATCAACTTAGTACCATCTTTGTAATGCTACTTCACCTGTCATTAAAGTAAGATTTATATAACACCTTTAAAGAGTGGGAAATCCCCTCCTTATTCCTATCGTGATATAGGTACAATATCCTAGGGAAACAAAAGCTACAGAAATTTGCAGAAACACTTTGTGTTTGGGTGCTGATCCCACATGTTTTGATGAAGACAATTCTGCTTATTCACATACAAAATACTGAGACTGAACTGGAGTGTGAGTCATTCTTAGACATCTAGGTTTAAGTCTTCTGAAATGTTGTACTTTCACATATAGCAACATTAGTATTGCCTTCGCTTCCAATTCACAAATACTTTTCTAGTAAAATTGACAGAATATCTGAAAGCAGATAACAGCATTTTAAATTGAAGTCTTCCATTCCTAAAGGCTTGTAATAGAGCTCAGTGTACAGCTTGGCTATGTACCCAAAAGAGAAGATTGCTGAGGTGAAGTTTCAACCCTGTTCTCTGCACAAAATTTAATTTCTCAGCCTCTTGGCTGTGGTAGAATTGGTCTAAGAAGCTCAGGAAACTGGGTCTCTTCAGAAGATTACTGGTGTCTCCCAAGTGCTTTTCTTTGTATTTTCTCTCTCTATTTCATGCCCCAAGGTGAATTGAGGTTACAAAAGATATGATCAGAAGAGCTCAGTGATAACTGGTCAGCATTACAAACAGTACTTCTGAACTATTCCTGCAGTGAATTTCCCATACAGCAGCTTCAGCTTTACACTGAGGAGGCAGTACAATAAATTCTTACTTCTTACAAAACAAAACAAAGGAGACAGATGTTGTCTGGTCCCTCACGCATAAGGAGGTTCCAAATGCATCTTAGGCAGGCTCCACTCAGAGAGGACCTGGGAATGGGGTTGTCACTACAGAGCAATATGAGTATAACAAACTCTGTAATGGAGTATGACCTGTTGTCCCGCAGTGGGATGGAGCAAGAATCACAAAGAGTGATCACAAAAAGTGACAGCCAGTAGCTCATCAAGCAACTTTAGCTAGCTCTGTTTGAAAAGAAGCGTTAATTTGGTTTGGGTAGTGCAGATCTTTTCTGTTGTCACTGCTGAGTAAGTGAGGAACTGACATACGACATGCATGAGTCTTTCCTGAAACAGTGCGAAAGTCCACATCTGAACCAGGAATTAAGCATGAGACTGTCCAGTTGGGCAGTACAATAGTGTAATGACAGTATCATAAGTAACACTACTTGTATATTTAAAATATTCATAACCAATTTCCTTCATTCAGATAGTATTTTATATATATATGAGCAGTAAGGAATTACACGTTAATATGTAAAACAGAACTCAGAACAACATTCTGTCTCCTTACCCTCTTTTTTGTCCTTTCTGGCAGATGACATTTGATCCTTCCATTTTCTTCAATATTTTGCTGCCACCTATTATATTTCATGCTGGATATAGTTTAAAGAAGGTAAGTGCCTCTGTCTTAAATTACAGAAATGGCTTAGTGTGACTGCTACTTTTTAGATCCAACAGATCAGTAGCAGAGAAAGAAGTCAGTTAACAATTATACTGTGTGGTAAGAACTTGACAGGAATGGTAAAAAATTTCAATCTGCTCCCTGTCACTGTGCAAAGATTTGATTGTGTGCAGTTTGCAACTTGTGGACATTGCTATTTTCAGAAAAGGCCACTTTGAATCTGGTAATACTACAAGTAGGCAGCAGCCTACGTATTTTTCATACACTGCGTGATCAAAACTTAGCTTACTCAAAGGATAAGGTCATGATAGTTTATATCAGACACTTTTACTGTGAACCTAAAGCATTTGGCCAGACACATAAAAGAGAGAATTGCAAAGGCACTCCAAGAGACCAAAAAAAAAAAAAAAAAGAATCAAATCATATTTTCCAAAACTACTTCTATAGCCTATACTATTTCATTTTATATCTATGGGTTGTAGAAAGAAAAAGAATGGATGGAATGGCACTTCTAGATGCAACTTGGTTTTAATGTTCTGTTACTGACTGTATTACAAAGGACTTTTTTTTTTTTTTTCTTCAAACTTTCCTCCCCAGAGACATTTTTTTCGTAACTTAGGATCAATTTTAACCTATGCATTTTTGGGAACTGCCATCTCCTGCATTGTCATAGGGTAAGTGAATGCTTTCTGCTATATTGCTGAAGTCTTAATTAGTGCTGGTTTTTTTGTTTGTTTGTTTTGTTTTTTATTAATTAAAAACTAAATGGCAAAAATAATTGCTCACCCTTAATGATCAATAGAAGTCACAATGTGTGTAATAGATAAAGTAATTTTATGTCAGGGAATGCAGAGAAGGCAAGACTGCTGGATAGTAAGAACTGTCTAAGGCACTCGGGAAGCTGTGTCCTGCACTTCTAGTCTATGATTGATAGAAGCATGGCCTATTTTCTATAACCTTGTAACCTTAACCACCTCTCCTGGGAAAAGAAACCATTCTCTCATTCGAAATGCCATGCTTCTGACCAGAATTCATTCCATAAGAGAACAAGTCTCTAACAAAAAATGAAGGACTTCAAAGCTCACAAGGGGATGGACAGAAACATACTGTATAATGTAAAATTATTGGAATCATCTCCAAGGCCAAGTGAAGCCTATTAAATGAAGGTCATGCAAAAAGTCTTATTATCACATCATGTGTGAATTGGATATGACTAAATAGTTTCTGCAGAAAAGGAGGAAGACAGAAGAACGCAGGGGCAAAAAAATCCTGCTTCATTTCCATACTTCTTAAGTAAAATGTTTCTAATTTTGTTGTGAAGTTTGGCTGATTTACTAGTCACTGTGGAGAGACATTTCATACTAAAATACTTGGCTAGCATTTACAGTCCACATTTTTTTTTCCTCCTTTATATTTTTCAGTTCTTTCTTTAAAAAACTGAATCTGAAATGATTTTGAAAACCAAACTCACACATTCATCTATATATAAAAATACGAGAGAGATGGAAAGAGATATCAGGAATTAACAAATACCACTCCAAATATTTTTGAGGACAAAAAAAGACATGAGATTGGCTTTTCCATTGTAACTTTTTAAAGTGGACACTTCACATTCAGACACTTGTGGTATCCAGATTCAATTATCATCTGAAAAGGTTTCTTCCTCACATTTAACTGCACACTTTCAATAGCCCTCCTCGTGTCTCCTGAGGGAGAAATGGATGGACAGAAGGAATAAATGTTCCTAAAAGCAACAGTAGCAAGAAATGCTAAACTTTATATCATTTAAATTAACACAGTGCATCCTGATTTAAGTACCTAAGTATTTTGTTCTTTCATAAGCATACCGGTCCAAACTGCTCCCAGTAGTGAATGTATTTTAAAGATTACAGGACAGAATCCTCCCACTGGCATACTGTTTAAACATTCTATTTACAATTAATCATTTTCAATAGAAAATAATTTTTCAAAACAAACAAACAAAAAGTCTGACTCCTCACTGTGCATATCCATTTTTTCCTGTAAACTTACAACTTTTTTCTCAACAATAAGCAGCTTCCTCTGACTTCATGATACTATGGGACAGAACTGTCAATATTGATAAATTGACACATTGACTTATTCTCAGTGCACACAGGTTCTATTTCTCATTAAGCTTTTGGAACACACACCTGAAAAGTTCAGCATCTTTCCTGTGCACTGCATGACTGGGGATTTGCCTTCTCCTTGTGCTTACCACTTCCAGAGATGTCTGGGTAGTTTGGCAAATGTATGGACATTTAATTAGGTTATGGGCCTGTTCTTTATTGCTTTCTGACTGAAGCTTTCTGGAAGATACTAATGGAGTCGGCTGATGTGAAACAGTATTGAGCTTAGAATCTGATTACTTTTGCTCATATGGGGGCTGTGGAAAGACTTTGCAGCTTGGAAATCGTTCTATGCTTCAGCAGAGCAAAACCAAAGAATCACACAGCACTGTACAGTAGGCTGAAGCCAAAAAAATATTTGGCTTGTATCTACTGTACTGTGAGATTCTTCTAGATTTTAGAAACTGTTTCTGCAAGGAAAAATGGGGCCACGTTAAGGGTAACAGAAAATCTCTCTCTGTTACAGAGCACTCCATAAACCAAGCAAATACTTTTAAAAAGATTATCTGTAGTACACCACCTAAACTCTTACCTTCCCAGTGGATCATTTCTGTATAAGTTCAGAATTACAAGCAGTACTTTTTCCTAATTTAAAAATCATTTTCTACCACACATTCCTACCAAATAATACAGGTATAGTTTTCCTTCACACACCACCCGTAAATAGCAAATACTTAAGCTCCTCACAGGCAAGAATAAAAGATTTAGTTGGGCTGCAAACAGAAACTGGTGAGGGCAGTGTTAAAGTATCCTGGTGCTGTACAGATTGATTGAGAGAGAAGGAAAAATTATACGTAGGCGATTCGCCCTCTCCAATGATAAGATATTCTGAATATATTTCAGATGTCTGTCTTTAATAATTTCCATTTATATTTTGAAGCTATATATTCAGCCGATGGCTGGAAATAATGAAAAAGCTAATAACCAGACATTAATTTGGATGTAGTAATTTATTTATTTATGAAATATTTTTATATTACTTTATTTATATTATTTATTTATATATTTGTTGGTAATGTTTTTGTGGGCATTTGCTTTGTTTTATTATAGGGTTGTTTGTTTTTTTTTAACTGCTTCCATGTCCCATCAGGAGTTAATGCAGGTATTTTCTTTCAGTCATGAGGCAGTACTGTACCATATCTCAATGACCTGAGGAAACTGAACATTGTTTAGATTAAAACAAACTGTGCCTCACCAGAGTTCTCCAGAGAAGGGGAAGTAACACAAAGGCCCACCAGAAAAAGAACTGTTGTGCTTACTTGAGTGTGTAGCTCAGTGCCCCAGTGTGGTAGCTTTGATTCTTTGGTCAGTGTGCATCTAAAATAATTCTGCGTGTGGGGTTGCAAGCTGCAACACACATTTGCAGCTGCAAGTGGTTCCTGCTCTTCACTCTTGGTTAAAGATGTTTAACAAATCCCAAACAGGTTTAGAGTAGTACTAATAAAACTACATAATGAGTAGTAGTACTCATAATGTCTTGAGTGTGGGAATTCTGCAAAGGGAATGAAAAAGGGAAGAGACTTACTTTTGGACATAATTCTGAGTTCTAGCATTTCTAAAGCTATAATATTATTAAAAACCACTCTCATCTCAATGACTTGCCAACTTGTGGACAAAAAGCTGAGTTAAACCAAGATACCGATATAAAATAGTGCTTCTTAGGCCACTAGCATCCACTCAGAGATGAATGCTTCCAAGAGTACTTTAATGCATTCAAATATGTGTTGCTGTAAGTTCAGTCTTAGTATTCGCAGCCATTTTGTGATAAGCATCTGATGTTGTCTACTGCAGCAGGGTTGATCACGCAGAAAACACAGTTCTTCTCAAAAACAGATGTGGTGAACAACAGGGTATGATTGTACTATTTTCCAGAATAACCACCTAGCACACTAAGGATATAAAAAAATTCATATTAAAGGGAAATGTACGTGGCTAGGGAAGCTAGAAAGAAAAAGGTAAGTCATGCACTCTTTCAGAAAAAGAGCAAATGGCATTTGTTGCAAAACAGGAAAAAGACTTGAGTCTAGATTTTTCCTTAGAAGAAACCTCTGTCTAGGGGCAAGAACTTATTTGTTTTGTTGGTTTCTATCACTATTATTTTATAAAGTTTCTTCCCAGTTTTACTGGAAGTTTTTTTACTATAGAAATTTACTTTCACACAGATCTCCTAGAGTCTTCTTCCCTGATCATGAAAGAACTAATACCCAGCATCGTGTCTAAATACCACCATTCCCTGTTTCTCTAGCAGTAGACCACTCATGCATCTCTTCCACCCAGCTTTTTGGCTCCAACAGCACTTGGAATAGCTATGATTCAGAGACAGATTTCTAATTCAGCCTACGCTATGCATTGCTACAGGCCATACAAAACTGCAGGGCTTTACTAAATTGTAGGACATGGCATACAGCAAGTACACTGCTTTCTTCTGAAGCAACACGAGCAATGATATGATCTCTGTTATGTACACACTCTGCCTTTAGTCTACTTCTGTCAGTCATTTTGTACTTTGATATTCTCTACCTTGTTTTCTCTACATTCATTTGCCTTCATCCCCCTCCTCCCATATCCAACAATTAGCTTCCCAGGCAGGAAGACAGGCATTTCTGTCTTCTCTCTTTCTTTAGAAATACAAAGACTACAGTAATAAAATTTTACTGTACGGCAAAAGAAGGCAACAACAGTGCCTTCTAACAGGATGCAGGCACATAGCAGGTAACAAAGAAAAAGAGATAGCTCACCCCTTCTAATGACCAGCTCAAGAGAAATGCAATCCCTACCCAGAGAAATACTGCTCCTTCAGCTGCTAACCCTTAAGTGAGAGTGAGGAGGGGTGGAGCCAGGCATTTGCTTGCACCTGAGTTCCCTGGATTAGCCACACATTCTCTCACCTGCTGCTTAACCATTGGTTCAGGCTGTGACCTGGCAATTCCTCTGCACTTACTGAAAAAAAAGCGATTAGGATTATTGTACTTCCTGCTGCAGCAAGGACTTTATGCACGTGGTTCCTGAAATGCTAATTAGTTTCTGCTCATAGGCAGCTCCATACCCTATGCAGAAAAATCATTCCCTTCTTAAATATACTGACTTGGCCCCTGCTTGCTCTTTGCACCACCACCTCTTCCAACATAACAAGCCCCTTTGTGAAGCTTAGCAGGAACCAAAGCAGATGTGTTACAACACCACAATCTCTGTTCTGTTTTGGCCTTTCCCTTACTGGGAGGATGAGTACCAATATCTGTTCTGTGGTATTTATGTGCATCCCACATACTGCAAAGTTAGAGCCAAATGACAGCACCAGTAAAAAAATAAAAGTAAAAATAAAATAAAATAAAAAACAAAAAACCAAGCAACTAATATATCTTTATCTGTGCGAAGACAATGACTAATAGTGAAACTCTGCAGTAAGAATGTAAGGTCATATATGGATTAGATACTCTGACTGACCTAGAAGCTGCACATTGATACCTTTTTTGTAATCTATGATATATGAGAAAATTGAACATTCATTCAGATTGAAAATATAAAACAAAGCATTTTTTGAAATTGCTCACGTTATTTCTTCCTTTCAGCTGTCCTTACAAGCCACTTCATATATTTGATTTTGGAATAAGACAGCGTGTGTTCATGCTATCTCTGTGGAACATAAGTATCATTAAATTAATTTTAGGAAAGCAGAAGAGCTTATCAGATGTTGTTCAGTCCTCTTGCAACCATATTACCTTGTTTATGCAGTTGCCCTCCATTGATCATGAGGGTATGAGTACAGCTGACTGCAGTTTCTCTCCCTTCAAGCAACATTCTGAGTGAAGCTATTCTTCATCACTCTTTTTTATTACAGAATCACAGAATAATTTAGGGTGGAACTGACCTCCGGAGATCTCTGATCCAACCCAACCCCTTATGAGGGAAAACTTTAAAGAAAAAGGAAAACTTGAAGGTTAGAACAAGATACTTGAGCCTTCTCTGATCACATTTTAAATACCTCCCAGTATCCACCTCTGAGGAAGGCCATTAGTAACCCAGTGCTATATGGATTTCAAACCAGTGTTCATTACTTTGTGAGCCCAGCAGATGAGTGGGTTTTCCACTCACCATGCCCTTCCATAACAAGTGACTCAATTCAACCACTTTTCAGTAATCTTATTACTGCTATTTTATCTGGTATAAACAGAAGCCCACACTTAGCTCTATATCTTACTTATTATATAGAATCCAGAAAGCATACCATTGTTACCTGTTGCCAGAGTACTACGTAGCCTTTCTCACTGGAATATTGTAAAATACCTTTCAAGTAGAGATTGATTTCTATGAAGCAGAACACTTTGTGCTCTTTAGATGTGGAAAGTACTCGCTGACAGGTTAAGGGATGGGACTGAGCAGCAGGGCTGTGGCACAACTCTGAAGGGCAGTGCCCGGCTCCAGCCATGTGACTGATGCACAGCTGTGGGTATCTGGAACGCCGTTCTCTGCCCTCACCACACAGGTGACTCAGATCTACATGTGTAGTAGAAGAGAGAACTGTGGTCAGGCCAGCATCAAAGTGCACCACCAGAGCCAGAGGGCTTACAAATGTAGCTGGGTTACTACAGAACCTAATTTCCTGTCCAAATCATAATCCCATTTTGGCATTTTTCCCAAACAGCCCTCTAATATAGCCAGAAAGCATTTGTTTGATCGTGAGTCAGCCGTTCAGTGCAAGAGCCTTACTCATGGTTTTAATAATACCTTGACTGATCCCATCTTGCTGTTGAACTTGGTCACGTGTGTAACAGACAGCACGTTCAGCTGAACCTTCTGCAGGCTCTTTTCTCTATTAAAGATACAGCCCAACAGCATTTACTTCCAACTGACATCAAAGAGAAATTAAAAAAAAAAAAAACACAACTGCTGTCAGAATTATAGTGAGAGAAAATGAGAGAAAAAGCAGATGGAAGTATTTCACGTTAGCATTCAGCACTGCAGCGAGAGCAGTGTCACACAAGGCAAGATTTCGCGTGCCGAACTGCTGCAGGCGATCTTCGGCGGGCATGGCGCGCTGCGGGCAGCAGGGGGCGGCCGCGCTCCGCCCGCGCCCCGGGCAGGCCCGGGAGCCGAGCTCGAGCCGCTGTTCCCCCGAGGCCCGCTTTAACGCAGAGCTCTGGCCGTCTTCCCTCCGCTCCTGCCGCTCGGTTCCGTGCCTCGAACGCTGGTTAGCTCCCAGCCGGCGTCACTCCATGCACGGCAACTGCCCGGGCAGCCGAGGGACGCGGGATTCAGCTGAGCATCAGAGGCTGGAGAGACGCCAAGCTCATTTTGAGTTGATTTTTGGCTGTTTAAAGACAAAGGAAAGACAAAGACATTGCGCTGAGCCTCAAACAAGCAATCCAAGAAAAAGATTTTCCTTTGGAGCTCATCGCTACACTAGAGATGGGGGCAGCTGCCCACACTGTGGGCTCGGTGTGCTGGATCCAGGCTCAGGAAGAGCCAGAAGCAGCTCCGTGTTCGTGGTGGGACAGGTCAGCTCCCTCAGCCTGCGTGGGCTGGGCCACTCACTGCTCTTCTCTCCAGCTTGGAGTGCTGCTTGTGAGGGAAAGCAAAGAATCATCAACTACATGTCAGCCTTTACACTTGCTTCAAACACTGATCCAAGGACTCCAAATAATACCGTCAATAAAACAATTCTGATGAACAGTTTTTAGTAAACTGGGGAGTTTATTAGCTAAAATTACTGGCTGTGATGGCTAATGTCAGAATGCTAACAATCAGCCTCGTTTTCAAATTACTTTGCTTAGTTTTCAAAGTATTTCAAAGTAGTTACCAGAATTGTGAAACGACAATCTGAGCACATCACAAATTACATTAGTTACATTAACGCTTGTGGGCTTGGAAGTGACTCAGAAGCCTGAACTAGTTGTCCCCTTGCACTTCTAGTAAAAGAAATAGACTGCAAAACCTGATACAGTTCCAACCATTCACTGGTAAATTGCAGCTTCATTAGTACTCTTGGCAAGATGCTGGGGGTTTTACATTACTGATCCTCTTGTTAGCCCCGCAAGTGTGTGACTGAAGCACTCTTTCGGGAGCAGTTTGTGGAAGTGAATGTTGTAAATATATTTCCTTTATAGGCAAACAGATGCTCCCTGTCTTTGGGGCTGTCAAACTGGCACACTCACAAATGAACAACTCAAAAATAAATGGGAAGATAAGGTAGTAGTTAAGCCTACCAAAATTATCTGATGATAATTGTAAGCACATACATTTTGTCATTTTTTTCTAAATGTGTTGAGACACAAAAATTAACTTCTACATGCTTCCCAAAAACTTTATCAACTTGTTTCTTCACTAATGTGGATTGGGATTCTTATATAATATTTATATGTGACATCCACACACACAACAAGGATGTAGTAAATAATTTTGGTTTTAATGAAAGAATAATCTATTAATGACATGTTAACCTGACATTTAATCCATAATCATAAATACATAAGACGACTGACAATGGTTACCTGAGATTTTGTTCCTTCGAAATATCCACACTCGTTCCCTTGTGAAGGACAAAGGTTCCCACAAACCTTCTCAAGTAATGTCCCCCCTGGTTAAAGAGCCTTAGTGACACCTTCTCTGCTGAGGAGAAACACACACACACACCATGAGGTTAGCTTGTCATGGGTGATAAACAAGGAGTTTCCAGCCATGCCATTCAAAACTTTTTCTCCTTTGTATTCTTCCTCACATTATTAGGTCCTGGCCCTGGGTGGCTCAGCTTTAAAAGAAATAATTATTCAAACTCTGCCTATATGTTTCTTTTCAACAGCAGCTTCTAGATACTAACCCCATTGTGCTCAAGGACAAAAACCCACGGTAACAGCTGGGACAGAGGATTGAAAGCAAAGTTACATTTTTCAGAGTTTTGCCACACCTTGTGCTATCAAGCCTGGTTTTATTGACAAACCTCTTTATCTTTGACATTTTAATTAATGTGCTACACCATGGGATATTTTTATTATTCAGAAACCTCGTATTCTATTCATTTGTTGATGCCCCATTGTGAAGAGCTGGAAAGCGTGATCCAAATGTAAACTAAAAGCTGCACAATCCAAAGAAAACAAACTATGTCATTTAATGAAGATCTTGTTTGAGGACTTATTTTTTATCTTTCGCTGCTTTTTTTTTTAACATGGAAACGCTGCCATGTTATTCAGCCAATATCCCTGCAGGAATGGTGTCTTTTTTTTCTGTAGCACTGCTATATAAGCCCCTGTCTTAAGGGAAGTTTTAACAGTGTGGTGTCAAGATGCCATGCAGACACATTTGTGCCTTCATACCTCCTTTTCTGTAGGGGTTTCTGCCTTTAAAGTGTGTCAGAGTTACTTTCCCCTCTTTTTCTTCTTTCTTTGATCTCTTCAATCATTATATTTTTATGACTTATTTTTAATTTTCTCTTGACAGACAATATAAAAAGCCTCATGTATGATTTTTAGTTGATAAAATTGCCTTTAGGGTGCCCTTTCTCTTTCTTTAGCATTGGTCGCTGTCACTCGAACAGATGCTGGGGAGGCCAACGATTTTTCAAGTGTAGCAAGGAAGACTATAAGGAAGGTGCCTGGAGGCAGATTCTACCACTTAGAAGCATGTAGTCACACACCATGGTGTTAGCTTGCTTCAGGTAGGGAGTGGAGTGAAAGCTGAACATCAAAGTGCAGAGGAAATGTAAAATCCTCAGTGCCATGATTTCTCCTTTCATCTGTTTTTTCTTCTGCTAAGGTGTTGCAGACAGCTCAGCTTTCTATGCCACAAAATAGATTCAAACTTCAGTGAATATAAATTAAGCTTCTGGGTATGTTTTTTTTTATCCTTTGGAAGTTCTAACACTCACTAGAATTACTTTGAGTTTGAAAACATTGTCAATCAGCAGAAGCAGGTACAAATTCTAGAACAAACAAGGCTATTCTTTAGGCTGCATCTGCAAGAAGGTGAGGAAGAGCAGGAGAAGTTGGGAAAAATCCATCCATAGGGACTCCTTGGGCTAAGTCAAAGCCAGGTGCTGTATGATAGCAACACTGGGCCAGAGGCTTCATGCAGAATCCTGCCCATCCTTTTGAGGCTGTGTCCCATCCCAAGTGCAGTTGGCTGAAAAGTTTCCAAAGAAGTGGCAAACAAAATGTACTGAAGTTATACTTACAACTCCCTTTCTGGGTTTGTACTGGGAGCTGGGAACATCCCAGACCCAAGCTCGTGTAAGATTTTGTGAAGAAGAAGGACGCTGCACGACAAGTATACCCACTGTTTTATTTCCATGCCCAGGAAATATCGTTTGCTTTGAACAGGGTTTTAACTGGACAAAATGACTACTGCTTGGATAGGGTTTGGACAGCAGGGGGTGGCAAAGTGCAGCTCATACGCAGACTCTGGGAAGTGGCCTGAGCTGCTGATGCCACCCTGGATGTGGCCTGATGAGGCTTCGTGAGACGGGGTGGGTATTTAACATTCATTTCCAGTCCTGAGGCTTCTTCATCTATCAGAGAGGATCGAGATTTATTCTCCAAACTCTTATCATTGGTACTTAACTGCAGACAGCTCTGCTGTGCTCTTCTGTCTTGTCTTTCATATTCTGCGTGGTTTTTACTACACACTCATTTAATGGTGAAAAAAAAAAAACAAAAAACATTATCATCATTATTTCTATGTACAGCACAAATTTCTGTTAGCTTCAGTCAGTGTCTGATAAGTGCAAGTAGTTCTGTACAGTCTCTAACCTTTCAGTGTTCCAAAACGTAGACCAGTGGTTTTACTACAGGAGAAATCATCATGAAAAAGAAAAAAGAGGGCAGTGTGCCCGTGCAGAAAACACTGAAGTGTAATTAAAAATAAAAATAATTAAAACAACAACAACAAAACTAATACTTAAGTTAGCATAGAAAGGGCTGTAGGAAGTAGAGATCTTAAGGGCGCTTTATAAAGTTTTGTCTATAAATTCCAAAATTACTTGTTAACTTAATGACGTGGAATTATGCCAACAGGCAACCTAGAACAGCTTATGTTTCTTTATTTCTGAAGTACTTCCCACTTTTGTGAATAGTTTCAAACAGTCTGCCTGTCTGTAGAGGTCCTGTCTGCTTTAGGAAAGAGTTCTCCAATATGATAGGAGCAGTATTTTATGCATTGTTGTTCAGCCTATGGTACACACTGCTACTGGCAAGCATTCTGAGAAATCCATTGTCCATATGAGATTTACAAGAAAAAAAAAAAAAAAAAAAAAGATTTCTGCAACTTACAGTTTACAATGAAATCTAAACAGGTGCTCTGTAAAATGGTCTTAGTGCATAAAAAAAAATAAATGACTACAGCTGCTGTATAACAATATCAAGAACAAAAGTTACCATAGTTTTTAGTAGGCAATGCTCAGTGATGTAATATCAGTGTCCTCCCAAGAAGGGAATGTTCAGTCTGGCTCATTTAGGAATGTAATCTTTTTTCTCTGATCTCTAAAGTCATAAAATGAACATGAAGGCAGAGAAATTAGAGCAAGAAAAGAGCTATTAGACCATATATTATAGCTCATTATTCCCTCCCTAAAAGGCTACACTGCAGTATATTCATGGGTGCTTTGTCCAGTACACATAAAAACCTGGGAGCATGGAAATAATGAAAGAACAATCCTAGTGTGCAGAAATGTCAGTTCTTTACTCTTCTCTTTGATCCGTCTATAGGATGAAGCAAAGCTGTAATTGCTGCCATTATGGGGAACAAATCTATTTGCATTTCTACAGCTCTGCAGCTCTAGCTGTGAATGTCTAATCAGTCCTATTGCTGGAAAAATGTTTTCTGCCTGTTGTCAAGTCTGATTGCAGCACATTACCACATAGATGCTTTACTCCACCCATATCCTGGCCCACATCAGTGGCTGTGGTGTGAATTTTTGGAGCCAGTGCAGACGAGTATGAGACAATGTATTTCATGCAGCAATGTTAGTGCTTCAGTAACTACTCCTTTCACCTTTAATAGAATACTGCATAGCATAGCCTGCAAAGCTGTCTGTGCTTCTAGAAGAACTGTAAAGCTGCTTGATGTCCTGAATAATGCATGTATACAAATCCCATGGCACACTTTTGCAGGAATAGTGGCATTTGCCCCAGTGTCCTTATCAGCCTAAGCCATAATAATTACAATGTATATTTCTCACCCAGCCTTCTCTTGCAGTTCTGATGGCAGGCTTTGCTTCTCGTTCCCTGCTCTACACGGCACTATAGGAATGGTAAGCACTCCATAAGCACTGTGGAGTGTCTGCTGTGTTCCGATGCAAACGCAGCAGCACAGTGTGAGTGAGAAGCAGTTATTAATTTAACCTGAATCTGATTAAGTTGCACTTAGTCTTCTCCTAGTTGGTAGCATTGTGCTTTCTTCACAAATCTGGAAGCTTAAGGTCAGCTTAAGTTTAGCATACAGTTTTTGTATCTGATATCCTTTTTTTTATGTTCATCCAGAACATAAGTGCTTTAACTTGGCTAAGTTAAAGGTAACTGTGGGAAAATGAGGTGGCCAGAGCTGTACAGAATTGGCACACTGTCAAACTGCTCATGTGAGCAATGGGCACTGTAGAGGTGAGGACAGATCTTTCATTACACCTGAGTCACAGCTCTGCTTGCTCCTTTATAGCCCTTAGTCCAACTGCAGGAACCCTAATATGCCAGGTAAAGGGAAAACGTCATGCAGTCCATCAGTTATAGACTTAATGGGGAAAAAAAAATAGTGTAATTTCCAATGAAGTAAGCTGCTTGCTCTTACAGGGGAAGTAGAGTTCACTTTCATCTGTTTTACTCTTCATTAATTTATTTTTTTGTAAGCGCTGTGTCTTGTAAAGAATTGTGTCACAGGGATTTGGTTTGCTGATATGCAAATGTTTATGATTCATCTGATGGAATTGTTTTTACCTAGAGGAGAAAGGGAGTCTCTTTCTCTGAGCTCTCTAAATACTCAAAGATCAGTAAAATATTTAAAAATCATGTTGAGAGAGGTGTCTGGGACATACAGTCATGCTTAGTGAATAGCAGTAAAAATCCCATGTTATTCATGAAGTTACTCTGCATTTACAGCCTATGGACAGGAATCAGCTTCTAGTGACATTCAGTCTGAGCAAGTGAAAAAGGGATACACATCTGATTTTTAGTGTTATTTTCAGTGAATGCCATATACTTGCCATATTCATCTCACTAATCTCATCTAACTTGGTATTTCATGAGGGTTAGGCAAAAATTCTGTCTGCTGTTGTGATGGTTTTACATACACACTTAAGGTACTTCCAATGTAATCCATTGTGACTGTGTTAGAGCTGTCCCAAAGTCAGAATATTTTATACAAATAACTCAGACTTTTCTCATCAGACCCATTTATTCTTCATATATTTACAAAGTACATTTTCTATGTGAAAGCAGCCAATATCTCACAACAGCATTTCCATTTAATCAGTTTAATTATCATTCATTTACCTCACCCAGGAAACATTTAAGGCAATTTTCTGCTTAATCATTTCTACTAAAAGCTACAGGAGTTGCTTTAGATTTTAAAGACTGTCAAACCTCATCCTGTAGAACGGTGAAGTTTATTTGTTAGTTAAACAAGACACACAACCATTATGAATGCCCTACAGTGGAAGTAGTGCATCCCTCATGAGATGCATCCAGTCACTTTGTCCTAAAGATGTTACTTCCATAAACTGCTCAGATATTCTGTTGGAAAACTGTCTTTTATACAGCTGACTGTTGTGCCTGTTTGAGTCTTCTTAATCGGATTTCAGTGCTAGTAAAATAAAGAAGTTGAAAAAACCAACAATTATTTACAAGTTTATTCTGCCTTCAGGGGAAAGAAAATGAGAAACTGGAGAGGGAGTGAAGTAGATTTCTTGTAAAGGTTCATTCATGTATCCTACAGGATCTTATAGGTTTATATCCTACAAACCAAAATGAATAGGCAATAATTTCCACCCACTGACATTTACTAGCAATAACTAACCACATTTCCTGGCAATCCCTTAGCTGTGGCTGGACAAGTCCAGCATCTGCAAAGCATTGAGTTTCACTAGAAATAATCAGCATCTATTTGTGAATGCACAATGAGCTCTTCCATGGCAAGCTTAATGTGGTTAAACTGGGCAAGCAGCTGAACACTGCCCAGCCTTTAGCTCACTCCTCCCCTCCCAGTGGCACAGGGACAGAATTGAAAAAGAAAAGGAAGGAAGGAAGGAAGGAAGGAAGGAAGGAAGGAAGGAAGGAAGGAAGGAAGGAAGGAAGGAAGGAAGGAAGGAAGGAAGGAAGGAAGGAAGGAAGGAAGGAAGGAAGGAAGGAAGGAAGGGAGGAAGGGAGGGAGGGAGGGAGGGAGGGGTGAAGGGAAGGGAAGGGAAGGGAAGGGAAGGGAAGGGAAGGGAAGGGAAGGGAAGGGAAGGGAAGGGAAGGGAAGGGAAGGGAAGGGAAGGGAAGGGAAGGGAAGGGAAGGGAAGGGAAGGGAAGGGAAGGGAAGGGAAGGGAAGGGAAGGGAAGGGAAGGGAAGGGAAGGGAAGGGAAGGGAAGGGAAGGGAAGGGAAGGGAAAGAGGAAGTTACTGGCATAAATCAATCCTTGTGGCTGAGGAGGAATGGGGACTGGAATTGGCTGTGAACCTGGAAGCAGAAGTCTTTATTTCTTTCTTGTCACTCAGTATTGACTCTTCCCCTGTTTCTGTGCTCCTCAGATACAGTAAAGTAGCTCAGTGAGGTATCTTTGCCATAGCTGTTTGCTGCATCAGAGAGAAAAGTCAAACCTGTAGGACAACATTAATCCTATCATAATTACCCATAATTGAAGAACTTGACAAATCCACATTTGATGGATTTTTGGTCTTTAATATATTTAAAAAAAAAAAAAAAAAAAGCTACAATGAAGAAAAAACTATGTTCTATGGAGCAGAACCAACAGTGAAAGACATGACTAAAATATTTGTGTACCCACTTAATAATGTAATCTTTATGATTCAGTAATATAATAATGGTGGAGAAGATGCAACCACAGATTCATAACTGCAGATTCAGTCTCTTTATAGAACACTGATACTGGTCAAATTTATTTTGTATTACAACTTCAAAGGCCACAAACCTATTAAATATGAGCTTTTTTAAAAAAATACAGTATCACAACAGGAGGCGTCTCTGGGACTCTGCTACTATGTTTTAGAGCATTAAAATAGTATTTCTATCCAGTACACCAATTAAGAATAGCAGTGTAAGAAGGAGGGAACTTATTTGCCACAAGTTACAGCATTCTGAAACTCATTGCTTGCTGACTGATTCTGAATCATATCAGGACAAATATATTCACCCCGAAAAGTTATTTTCTAGCCTGTAAGTTTCCTATTCCCAAATATTTTTCAGTCTAGTTTCATGTCACATTAGACATATCTGTTGATCTGTTTAGTTAAAGTCTTTTCCTTTGAAAAAATTCAGTTTGCACTTCGTTATTGAACATCATTGCACAGTAATACTCATATCCCTGGGAATAGAACCTCGCCTGCACACAAGAAATCTTGGCGTTCTCTTCCTTCCTTGTCTACTATAGCAAGAATACTGGCTTAGCCACCAGAGATAAGTAGTCTTTGGTCATAAACTTCTGTTAATTTTGAATTTGATCTGTATCTTTTATCACCTAATCCTAAGGGGTTTGATTCATATGTGCAAAGCTGTAGGTACAGAGCACATCGAGAGCATGAAATAGGCATGGAGAAGTCAGCATAACACCAAGTACCAATTTAAAATGTGAATGTCTTGGAGCAAGAGCAGAATGTAGCCTAAATGAAGTGCAAACGTGAGCAAACAGCTACTACCCAAAAAAGGACTTTTCTAGCCCCTCTACAGTTTCAGTTTTTCATTGTTTAAAAAGTAAATCCCATCTGGACTGAAGGGTTTCTTTTTGTTTCTGCACACTTACAGAGCTTGTCAGACTTTTAGATATCTAATGTTTGGGTTTCAGTTATGAAAGGATAAAAGAAATAACCCTAACTTGGAAACATGAAAGTCAAAGACGATATTCATATGTCCTTCCTTTTTGTATGAGACACTGACCCAAGCACAGGTAGATAAATACCTGAAAACTCTCAAAACTTAGCAAAGTTCCTGTCTGTGCTAAAAGCATCCATTTGTTTTATCTAAAAGTGTGTTTTACATTTGAAAACTGCACTGTAAATGAAGTGTTCATCTAGAAT
Organism: Meleagris gallopavo; assembly: GCF_905368555.1. NCBI lineage: Eukaryota > Metazoa > Chordata > Aves > Galliformes > Phasianidae > Meleagris > Meleagris gallopavo. The sequence continues at coordinate 10,263,672 of NC_139414.1, read as the reverse complement.
ACCCAACAATCTGCACGTAAGATATTAGTTCTTTTCTTGTTCTTCAGCACTTTTATTGCTATTTGACTGAGCTAGTCCAATAAAACTGCTAAAATGGTTTCAAACATTTTTCTTCGTAGTTCATTTCATGTCCTATTCTACAACAGGTTACTCTCTAATCTAATTTACATTATACTGAAATCAGAAAATGATCATTAATTATCTTTGATGGCAACACAAACTCATTAAAAGGGAATATGAGGTGGTCCGGTAAGAACCTATTGTAACTGGTCCTTGCAAACATAAGATCATTGTATGCTGAAATACTAAACCAAAATATTTTCATATTTTAAATGTAGTATTCTTCAAATGTGGGCCAAAAATAGGGCTGTTTCAGAGTTCCTGTTGATTTTCAGTCTGAATTTTTAGGATAGCAGCTACCTTACTCATGAATTAGTTCAGAGTGAGTAGTAAACAGGAACATGTCTGTCTTCTGCACAGACTGATAACATTTAACAGTGTTTCAGTACCTGGAGAGAAAGTGAAAAATGTTGATTCTCAACCTCTAGTCTTTACATACTTTCCTCAGAATTTCTGCTGAATTTCTTTTTTTAATTCCTTTTAATTATGGAATCATTGAGCTCCATGAGTTTTGAAGACTTTCCCTCATCAGGTCTTTCTACTAACATTCTTATTTGTCTTGAAATGTATTTCTGAAAGTAGGATTTTGCTGTTACATGGAATTCTGAAGAAATCTCAATTAAAAGTTTTTTGACAGAAGGAATGTTTTTGAGGTAAAAAAGAAAAGGCAAAATGATCCTCATTTAATTCCTCCGTCAATATAATAATGATAGGGCATTTGAAGCTGATCAAAGGTGAAGAAAATAGATACAAAGTTTTGTTCTTAGTCCATAGCTAATCTGTGATACTTACTGCTATCAGACATTGCTAAAGCCATGGATTTAGCAGAGTCTTTAATAAAATCAGACATTTATATTGATAATGAGATGGGATTAGAGGTCTTCACATTTCAGAATACGAAGCACCCACTCATCTGTGGATCAGAAAGAAACTTCTTTTAAAGTAGTTTTCTGATTGTCTATAAGAGGTTTTCTTGAACTTAGGAAATCTCTTGAATGTTTTGACCAAGCTATATTCTTTAGGCTATCAATATCTTCTGGTGTAGAGAGAAATTTTCATTCTATGGCTGCTATAATAATGATACTCATTGAAATAACTAACTGGTGAACTAAATCACTGCTGTCCAAATGAATTAGCCAATTCAGTAGTGAATCTCATTTACCTAACAGTCTTACTTTCTGTTCATTATGTGTCATTAGTTCTGTAGACATCATTAAATGATGATGTTTTCAACTCCTATAGGGAATACCCTATCAATATGTTTTTATTATCTCTTCTGCAAACTGGGTATTGTCAGTCCTTCTCATATGGAGGTCTTCTCTTAGTGTTGTTAATATTTTTCTGAAAATTTAATCAGCTTTTTTATAACAGCTCACTATGGATTTCTAAAATCATTTACCAACATGATTTCTGGAAAATCTTACCTCTCATTTACATTTGTTTTTATTTTTACTTTCATGATGATACCTGTCTCAAAATATGCATGTAATGTTCTCAGTTATGCAGTATTTATTATAAGGTTTCTTAATAAATAACATTGAGTTAAGTAAATCTTGATATAATGTTTAAATCTTCGTAGAGCAATAAAATGTTCAGCAGTATATATTGGATGCAGTACAGCTGACAGTGTTTCATGGCTCATTTACCCAAGTAATTATGAGATTGTAGCCATCACTCAAAGACCAAGTGCAGCTTTTTCATTGCAAAGACATTCAGGTTTAATCGCTCTGATTTAAATGGAGATCAGGAGCAGAGGGATCCTGGAGTTGTGCTATACTCATTAAAAGAATATTTAAAAAGCATTAAATAATATTGTGCAGTTGTAAACTGTGGTGGATTGGCTGGTATGACTTTAATGCAAAACACTGTGTAACTATAGTAAAGAAAGGACTATTTGCAATCCAATCTGAAAAACTTTGTGGGGAGCTTTTAAACAAACAAAATGCAAATTGGAAACCTGTTTATAGACAGTTTCCAGCTATGTTCACTGACCTCAACTGACTTTTCAGCTCACCAAGGCACACATCTCACTTGGAAATCACTGCAAAGAATGAGTTTGCAGGTCATAAAGTTAAAATATAAGCAGCACATGGCAAAGCAAAGCAAAAAATATTCAACCTGGAGATATCATGATTTAAGAAACTACTTTAAAAGAAATTAAGAAATGATTTTGTAAGAAAAATATAAAGGTTGTTTCATTTTTCTAGTTAATTCTTAGCTAGATTAACTGACGGACTGTGACATAACTGAACATTAGTAAGTAGACTGGTTTAGCCTGGTAAAATATGTTTGAGGACAGTTTAGTAATGTCAAAATGAGATGTGTGTCATTCATCTTGACTTTTGCCACCCTGTTAGCATTATCTGCAAAATCTGCAGTTGCACCTTTAAATTAAACACATCTTTGTATTACAACAGACATTTTCTGTGGTCCATATGCTTTACAGGAGACTAATGAAAACACTGAATTGTAGCAATTCTCGACTTTCTTGAGCAAGACTCCATAGGAGACTGTTGTAAGCTAAGGCTACGTTCAGGTTTTTTGATCCTTCAGGCATTCTGCACTCTCAATCAGGCCAGGCTAAAGCATCAAACACCAATACAGTTGGGCCTTTTCTAAATTCCTAGTAAGCTTTGGCTTCATTTCAGCTTCCAAAGGCATAGCCTGTGACTGGGGACAGATCAGCAATGGGTGCACATGCACCCACTGTCACCTCTAAGTTAGCTCCCAGGGAGGCTGCTGATACATTCTGCTGTCCTCTTGCATGTGTGCCCCTTGCTGCAGCCTGTGATTGGACATGTGTGCATGTGCTTCAGTTGATCTCTCCCAGTACTAGCATAAGAAAGGACAGTCTCTCTCTTTGGTCTTATATCAATAAAGAGGGGTATAAAACCTAAGATAAATATTACTGCAATACAACCCTTCTTACTCCCATCCACCTAAATCCTTTCTCTGAGGTGTGCATTTCTCTCCACTAGGCCTTCCTATCAAAATTTCTGATTTAAGAAGAAAATAGGGGATTATCTGTGACTACTGGAAGACTTGCATGTTAGATATCGCAAAGCAAAAGCTCTTCTGACACCACCTAATGCCTAGTCAGGAGCACAGCTGTGAAAAAGAGTGAACTTTGTGGGGAGATTTAAACAAAAAAAAAAAGCAAATTGGAAACCTGCTTATAGACAGTTTCCAGCTATGTTCACTGACCTCAACTGACTTTTCAGCTCACCAAGGCACACATCTCACTTGGAACGTTTGAACATTTCTCTCAGGTCTATAGATACTAAATAGTAATGATGCTCATCAGCTGAGCCATCACTGTGCCTCAGGTAACTAGGTATGCAGAGGATTAGTAAAGCCCATTTCTCTCCTGTTTTTCCAGTTCTACCTGTGAGATTTATACAGAATACTTCAAGGTAAATTTACGGTTGGTTTACAGTTATGTGAGATGCTTCAGTGAGGTTTTCCCTTGCCTTGATTAGTTAGCAGATGATTTATTGATGAAAAGGTCATGTAATAACTTTTCTAGTGACAAAACTGATTTAGAAGACGACAAAAGGAAGAATATATTGGTGCATAATGTATTTTGAAACAGTGAATCACTGTTGCCAAAACAATGGTGAGAAGAATTCCACTGTACAGAAAAAGCTATTGGAAGAAATAGAATGATCAGATTAAAGAAATGAATATTTCTTTTTCGTCTCTACTATTTAAATTTCACGGTATACATTTTAAATTCTGACTCTTTTCATTGCTGTTGCAATATCAATCAGTCAATCACTATCTTACTTCATACACAACCAGGAATAAAATCTTCGTTCTCTTTTTTTGTACTATTGGGTTATTAATATTGCTATTCATTATGGAAAGAAAGAAAGAAATGCCACTCCTCAGGTTTTTATTCATCTTTCGCTTGCGTGATTACAATCTGTAGCTATGTTCAACTGGCTTCGAGCTACAAGCTAATCATATCTAGAAGTAAGGTTCTTTGGGGAGATAAAATATGAGATGAAAAATTCTCTGTAGATTAGAAAGCATACTTGGCAAGAAAGATTTAAATTACAAATCTCAGTTATACTACATAGTACATGTACAACTGCACACACATTTTAAATCTAGAATTAGTCTTTTTAAACCTTTAACACAATAAAAACTTCTAGTAGTGATATGCAGCAGGGATGCAGCAATAAATAACAAAACTGAAAGAAAAAAAAAAAGACAACTTCTGATAAAGTCATCAGGCAGATGGGTCTATCTGTACTGAGGACATGGCATGTATATTGTGCACCTTCATTTATTGGCTCCTGTTACATTCTAATTATGTTCCCTGCAGCTTTAGATTGAGAATAGAGTCTTGTGGAACTGATAGGTTTTTCTCTTAGCTTGCATATGAGGATACAGTTTCTTATTAAAGAAGAAACATTCTATAAACCAGCCCAACAATCTGTATGTACAGCCATACTTCTTTGTTTGCTGTAATGCAGAGGGACAGGCACTGTGATGCCACTTTCTGCAGCTGAGGATTTGGTCAGGAATCAAGGCTCAGCACAGGTTTTCTCTCCTCACTATGGCATTCAGGCACATTTTTACTATGAGCAATTTGTGGGATTTATTTCAGCTTCTATTTGTCTCCCCTCACACGTACCTAAGTTACCTTGTGCAAACAAAACAAACCCATACTTATGCATAGCAGGCTGGGTCAAAGCTCAGAGACAGTACTGCTTCTCAGAGTCTATCTCTGGAAATATGAGCAAGCAGAATACTGATTTTCTTTGTGTGCTTATGTTGTATGAATCATCTGCTGCATTGGGGGACAATCTTTGGTAGTTGTTTATGCCTTTTCCCTTTCTTCATTTGGATCTTCGTGATTCTGCTATTTCAGCCTGTTCTGTATGTACCTGAGACTAGTATGGGTGAATTGCTTTTACCACAATATCAGATGTTTGACAGTGATTCTGCAGAAGGTTTTCATCTGAACTAGCAACAATTGCTTTTGTGCTTTCTAAATGAAGATAGAAACTTCAGATGGAAACAATTTATTTGCTGTTAGAAGATCAAAATGGATAAAACTAGGGGTGTGACAAGGTTCTTCTGTCAGTGGCAATCTCTGCCTGTCATTGTCATTGTTCCCTCCTTTGCTTGCTGTTCATGCATATGTTGTACCTCTCCACAGTGTTTTTGGACCCCGCGTCCAGTGGTCTTGCATATCCAGAAATGCTGGTAACTTGCAGCTATTTGTCAGCTGCATTTAGGTATGGTAAAACCTTTTGTTATGTGTTTAGTTATTAGGTATGCTGCTTATTGACATGTTTCTTATATAGCCTTTCTTGTCCACTCATACGGCTAAACTCTCGCCAGGCGCTCATCTTTCCTGTCTTGGTGACTCCAGAATCTTTTTCCTCATGCCTTCCCTGATGTAATCTGACCCCATTTGTGGCTATTCACAACGCTTCTGTTAAAATTGTTGACAGCTTTAAATCTTTCCTATAGCCTCCTTCTATCCTACATCAAACACACCCTGCTGGTTTTTACTGTAAAACTACAAATAATTTCTTATTTACTGGCTGTGCTTTGGACAGATGTTTTAATATTCAGAACTTTCAGAGCTTACCCAAAACCCCCAAAGCAATTTCAGTATCTCTTTCCACATGATTTCTTAAAACCAGCTGTTGCTAAAAGAAACTCTCGCAAACAAACAGTTACGTGCATTTAAATAGTTTCTCCTTAGGAGAGGGCTCTTTTCTTCCTCTACATTTAAACACCAGCTGGTGTAGAACGTCCCAGTCCCAGACTAGACTTCCTTGAGAGCAGCTGTATTCATAAGCTCTCTGTAAACATCCAGCATTACCCAGACAGCCAATGTTCTCTACATACTTCATTCTTGAAGACACAGAAAAAAAGATTTGTAGCAACTGAACTGTGGCAATTAAAAAAAAAACAACCAACCAAACAAACAAACTGGTCCTCTAACAAACATTATTTCCCCTTTATTCACACAGGTAAGTTTGAATGCAGGCCAGATGCTTAGAACCACAAATGCCATGCAGAATTGTTGTTCTGGTTCTTCAGTAACTGTTATTTACTTTGATTTTATTTTTTTATTTTTTTTTTTAGTCTGAAGTTTATTTTGTGTTCTATTGCGATTTCATGTGGTCTACTTGTTTATTCACACCAGAAATACTTGTAACGAAAGCTCAGTTTCCCAGAAAATGATTCTGACTTCAAGTCAAATATTTATATGGTGTTTCCTCTTCTGTGCAATGACAACATTGTGTGTAGCATATTTTAGAGCTGAGGCACTTTGTACTTGCCAGTCTTGCATAATTTGGAAAATTCTAAATTCTCCTGTGTTTCATTTACATTTCTGTTTTTTCCTTTTCTGTTAAATGGCAAAAAATATATGTTCTGGCTTCATGTGATTCTCCCCATGCTTTCAAATAATATTACCTTGGGCACAGAAATGCAGGTCTCCTACAGTACAGCTGAGTTTTTTCTTCTACTGTATTGTTTTATTAATATTCCAAATCATTGACCAAATCAGTTATCCACAAATACTGTTTGTAGCAGTGAGCCACCGAGTCTGAGAAGTCTTCAGTGACTATTCGTTATTATTAAGTTTACACAACTTTTTTTTCTAAAATATTTTTCTAATCAGTCATACAAGGAATTTGATGAATTTGCATATTTAATCACGATGAGAGGGTAGGGCAACCCAAAATAAATTCCCTGCTAAATAATGATTATACATTGTTCCTTTAATATATTTCTAGATCCAAAAAAGATATGGATTGAGATACTTTGTCACCTAGCAAAATCCACATCTTCAAATTACCTAAACAAAGCTGAAGGAATAGAGGAGAAAAGAATTAGACATCAATGTGTGGTAACCTCATGCTCTGACTTTCCCTTACCCAAGATGAGGACCAAGGTCATCTGTTATCACATCAAACATATATTCACATACTTCCCAGCTGTCTAATTTAATGAATAATGGCTAATGCTAAGCAAGGTGAAGCAGCTTCTAGGCACTAGGAACCTGGAGTCTCTCTTTGGCTTCCTCTCTAGTAAAAATGAAGAAGGTTAACCAGGTGAAGCAGGAGTTTGAACCTGAGGCTCACACACCTTATGTATCAGAGAGCTGAGGAAAAGGGGAATGCAAAGTGGAACTATCCCTTTTTCATTCATCTTTGACCTTTGTGCCCAGCAACTCTCTAACAGACTTCTGTGGCAAGGAAGTCATTCACTAGATCAGGAATGCAAAAAGCTCTTTGAACAAGCAGTATCTTCATTACGCATTGCTGGAAAACCTCCTTCACCCCTCAAAGACTGGTAAGGAGTTAAGGAACTTTATTGGTGAAAATAAAGGATAGCAAGGTTCTAGGCAGCAGCTCCGAGGATTCCTATTCTCAACATAAGAGTCTTGTGTCTAAATCTCTTCTTAGATCTGTTGCTCATATTTTTTTGTTCCCTGGAACTATACATGCTTCTTCATTATGGGAAAAAAAGAAGAATGATATCTCAAGTGACTAACAGAGAGTGCTAAATGGTGCGTATTTCACAGTAAAAATGCAGAATCCAGACATATGCAGAAAACAGCAGTTACTTTATAATGTTTATTATCAGAGAAGTATCGCTCAGGGCACAGAGAGAAAGGTCTCATACTTCAAGGGGCATCCACTTTCCCAAAGAATCTACAAGATTAAAGTAGATTAAAAACATGATCTAAGAAGTATATGAGTTACGTTGCAAGTATATTTTAAAGGCAAGATTTTCAAAGTTATTTGGGAAATTAGGGTTATGTTAATTGCAGCTGGGCTTCTATTTTCTTTATGGAGCCCTGGAGATCTCAGTTCTGATACAAAATTCAGCACTATAGATTAGTAACAAAGATTATTTGACAGATAGAAACTGGAAAAACAGAAGTATTGTTTTATATTTTTTGTTAACTTGATCTGTGTCAATAGCCTATTCTTCATAAACAGTGTGGACTGGAATGGGAATGTATTCCAGTGGGAAAGAAACATTCTGGTGAAAATTCAAGAATGTACTAACACCTTATTTATAACTTTGTAACTGGTATTTTAATAGTATTTTTATTTTAAATATATACTAAATGGACTGCTGAAGATTATTAAGGCAATTTGATTTGCTGAAACTTGTCACTGGTGTATGCTTTGCTTAAAATGTTAAAGCAATGCTGGCATTTTTGAATAAACAATTTTGAATAAAAAATTAGCTGGAATGCACAAGGTTAGAGCTGGACATTTGAGTCCTCCAAGGTACAGAGTAACTTCTGTGATGTAAAAGGATATTTCTTAATTCTAACCTATAAAGTTGAGAAAAGGATCTGATTTCTAATGGAGAGTAACTGACGTATTATTATTTAAAAAGTAAATCTGTAAAAAACTAATCACGTTACATGCTCAGCTTGTGATACGTATAGATAAATGCAATGAGGTAAAATCAAATTCATTAATAGTAAGCAGATTGTATTATGGCAGATTTATTAAATGATTTTCCAGAGAGCGAACTCTCACCCAAAATTAAATTAATTTTACAAACATCAGAGAAGTTACTCCAGTTTAGAAGTGCCCTTTGATTTCCACTTTTCAAAATAGCCTCTATGCCAAACTTCTTGCGTAGTTTGGAGAGATAGGAAACTGAATTTTGAGAGGAGTAGAAAGTGACAATGGAAAATGAAAGAAATGTTTTCTATAAGATTAAGAGCACTTTATTTTTTCCAATTTGTATGGCTGTGTCCAGTAAGAAATCACTCTGAGTGATGTATAGCTCTTATTAAAAACATACAGCTTTTAAAGAAAAGATTAACAAACTAAGTTTTAAAAATTCATTCACAATATGAAAGGATTTGTGTGTATGTTTTCAAATGTGCCAGGTGGATGAGGTGCAAGTACAGATTCTTTGGATTCATTTACGCCAGAAGTTTCTCAAACAGTCCAAAAATACTTTTGACCACTTGGGGAATTCTATCATGACCTGTTTCCCCCTTTTTAGGTTTTTGTAGCTGAAAATTTGCTTTCCCGAACAATGTTATTGTAGCAGTTGTAGTTTCCATGAAAACTTTGGAGCCATTACTTTTGGAGTGATTTACATATTAACTAGATTAGAAATATACATTTAAAAAAATATATATACACTACAGTTTTTAGCAATAAGTAAATTTATTTTTTAAAAGATATTTCAATGTTATTCTTAGAATACACATCTCTGAAATTATTAAAGAATTATATAAACTTTGTGTAAATCTATGGGAGATTTAGCAGTGCGTTTTGAAGCGTGACTTTGTTGTGAAACACTGTGAGCTGTGAAACATCTACCTCATTTAAAAACTCATCGGGAATTTTGAATACAACATTAAAAGCTAATGGCAATGAAGATGATTAATTTAAAAATGTTAGAACAAACCACATAGCTGATTTTTACTGTTTTTGTGTAAAGGCTCTATAACATTAGGCAAATCTGTCTTGATAATGTCTTTTTAGGCTTACATTATCTTTCCTTCTCAAAAACAAACAACTTGAAGTATTGTCCTCTGCCAACAGCAGAGGGCAATTATTTATAAAAGTCTTTGCATTTGAACTGTCTATAAAGTTTGATATGGTGCTGGAATAGTTTAATAGGAAATAGAATTTTTATGACAGTAGTTTATGTTCATTATTCAAATGGTATGGTTATTTAAAAGAAGCTGAAGAGAACAAGAAACTGCTTAATATTGTGAAACTAGCAGAAGTGTTATATACTGTATCTGCATGACTCTCTTCTCTTTCCTGTGACAGGTTCATAATGTACGGTTTTGTGAAGGCCATGGTGCACATTGGCCAGTTAAAAGGATGGGAATTCCACTTCACTGACTGTTTATTTTTTGGATCGCTGATGTCTGCCACAGATCCAGGTAACAATTATTTTCAAAACTCAGAAGAGTAAATAAGAAACTAATGTCGGTATATGCCATCAAAATGTTTGAACTGTAAGTTCTTCTTGATTTTGATTCCTCTAGTTGATAACTATCTGATATTCTGATTATCATAAGACAAAGTGCCTCCAAAGATCCCTAGTGCAAATTGTTTTAGTGACTGGTTTACCTACGTTAAGTTCACAAACCTTATAAATGCAGTTGCTGACGTGACTGAAATAACTCAAGTTCTCAAGACACCTGTCTGTTTATTGCTGGGCCTGGTGCACTCCAGAGTGCAGTTGGCCCTTTGGGCTCCAGGGCATAGTGCTGGTTCAGATTCAACTTGCTGTCAATCAAAACTCCCAGATCCCTTTCTGTGGGGTTGCTCTCCAACATCTCATCCTCCACTCTGTGCATACATCCAGGGATGCCCCATCTCAGATGCAGAATCTGGCACTTGGTCTTGCTAAATTTTATAAAGGTGGTGGTTGCCCAGATTTGTCAAGATCTGTCTACAAGGCTTCTCAACCACCAACTGAATCAACAGCTCTTCCTAATTTAGTATCATCCGCAGACTTAGTATGCATTCAAGTTCTGCATCAAGATCATTTATAAAAATGTGTGATCTAACCCAGTTTAAAGATATAGGGAGCTAGTTTTCAGATCTCACTGTATAAATATTTTTATAAGGGATCAGTTTAAAATTTGAATGCAGTGTTGCATGGTAAATACAATTCTGAAAAGATAGATGCCAACATGTTGACATGAGCTTGCAGATGTTAGATTTAAAGCCTAAAGTTACAGCAAGCATCCAAGTGAGAGAGAAGTAGATTCAAAATTTGAATCTGAAATTTGGAGTTTTAAAATGAGAAAATCATTTAGATTCAAAGAGAACTCTAGAGATCTTACTATCCACCTTAATAATTAAAGCAGAGCTGACCTCAAAGTTATTCATAGATTTAGCAAGTTTCTGTTACATAGAATATGTTTATAGTCAGTACTCTGGCACTAGAATAAAGTACTGTTTTTTGCATCTCTGGAAACACAGTGAAAAAGGAGGAGAAAAGATAATGTTCTGATATCTTCTGGACAATACAGAAAAGGATCTAGGCATCCTGGTGGACAATTAGCCATATGCCAGCAACGTGCCCTTATGGCCAAGGCCAATGGTATCTTGAGGTGAGTTAAAAAAAAAAATGTGGACAGCAGAGCAAAGGAGGTTATCTTCCTCCTCTGCTCTGCCCTGGTGAGTACCCTCTCCAACAGTTTCACATCTCTCTTGTACTGGGGGCCCCAGACCTGGACACAGTACTCCAGATGAGGCTCACAAGGGCAGAGTAGAGAAGAACAATCACCTCCCTGTCCCTGCTGGCACTCCTCTTCTGATGGAGCCTAATATACCATTGCTCTTCCAAGTTGCAACAGCATGCTGCTGGTTCACGTTCAGTATTTCATCCACCAGGACCTCCAGGTCCTTCTCAGGGCTGCTCTCAAAGAGTTCTTCTCCTAGCCTGTATATGTATCTGGGATTACTCTGACCCAGTTGCAAAACCTTCCACTTTGCTAGATTGGACTTCATTAGCTTCACACGGGCCCCCCATTCAAGGTTGTTGAGGTCCCTTCCTCCTAATGTGTCAACTGCACCACTCAGCTTAGTGTCATCAGCAAATTTGCTGAGGATGCATTCAAGTGCATCTGCAATATTGTGTCCAGTCCAGGGCTCCTCAGTTCAAGGGAGACAGGGAACTACTGAAGAGAGTCCAGCAGAAGGCTACAAAGAGGATAGAAGACTGAAGCATCTGGCATATGAAGAAAGGCTGAGAGACCTGGAACTATTCAGCCTGAAGAAGTGTGGGAGGGAATCTTATCAACGCTTATAAATATCTAAAGAATGAAAGTCAAGTGGATGGGGGCAGACTTTTTTTCAGTTGCATGAGCAACAGGACAAGGGGCAATGAGTAAAAACTGGAACACATTAAATTTCATATGAACATGAGGATAAAATTATTTACTGTGAGTGTGACAGACCACTGGAACAGGCACCCCAGAGATGTTGTGGAGTCTCCTTCCCTGGGAAAATTCAAAATCCACCTGAAAATTTCCTGTGCAATCTACTCTAGGAAAGCTGCTTTAGTAGATTCACTACATTTCTGTGATTCTGTGAATACTGTGTAAAAGAGACAAAGTAAAAAAAAATAGAAAGGTACACTGGATTTTTGCAAAATTTCCAGTTCAGTAGTTAAAGGAAATAGAAATTTTGTGACACACGTGGCATGCTGTGTTAGTATTAACTCTTCCTGACAAGCTTCTCTAAGAAATGTACGAAAAATCTTTCAAATTCGTGGTTATTAGAAGAAGCGATAAAAAGCAACACTGTTCCACAAACTTGTTTCGCTCATTAAAAGAAACCTCAATATTTAACAAGAGACTTTGACAGCTTGTAATTTATCATTCTGGTGGCTTAAAAATATCGTGTAAAACAATTTACTTGTTGTTGTAAGACTGCTGTAAGAGCTGCATCAAATTGTTATTCTCAAATTAAATGAAACATCCAATATGCTGCCACTTATGAAACCACCCAACTATTTTAATAATATTCAGCCCATGATTGAAGCCCATCCTCACAGCAAGAGAAGAACACAGAAACTAAAAGCACAAATTAAACATGAGACAAATAATTGCTTCTGGAACAAAAGATTGCTTAAAGCAACTGAGTACATTTCTTGATTGTACCATGAATAGCGTTGTGTAGTTGGCTTAGTTTTTTTTCCCCATTTTCCATTCCAACTCTATTTAGATCCCTAAATGAAAACGTTGATTTATAAGCAGATATGAATAAGACAAACACAGTGATTTTGACTATAATAGCATTAAATCACCACTGAATAATCTAGAATAGTCGTGAAAGAAAAAAAAGGGAGAGAAACACTTTCACTGGAAGGAAGAAGTAACGATAACTACTTTTCCCAGCTAATAACTCCATAACTAATAACTATTAACTGTATCAGCTATTAATGCTACTTTTAATTATTCTTCCACTTATACAGAGTGCCCATATGTGTCCAAGAGTTGTCTGAATGTTCAGTCTTACTTCTGTTATCTATTGACAATATTCCAAGCTGTTACTTGTTTAAGTAATCTTATCAGTGAATTTCTGACCCATGTCTTATAGAATTTTGAATGAATATTTTTGCTTACTTTAATGGTAGACGTTGCAGAAAATATTTCACTGTGTTGTAGAATTTGATAGTGAATTTTGATCTCAAACTATACAAAGAGCTCACTGAAATTCCAGGATCAATTAAAACATGGTCTCCTGGGGGACTGATGAATGTTAGACTATATAAAATAATCAGTGTAATGATTTCATGTATGATATGTAGCTTTAATGAGGAGCAATTTCTGGTAATACGTTGCTGTCATGAAAGTACGATAGAATAATGAATTACAGTCCTAGAGCGAAATAAGAAATTCCTGTCAGATATGCTACCTGATTTTTAATTTAATTTTTTCACTGGCAGGATTATAAACTCATTTTAAAAACATTTTTAATTGCTGTTCACAACCATGGGAAATTAAGTCTCAAAAGTTGTTAAATCTGTTGACTTGGGGGAAGGTTTTTTTTTTGATTGAATTCCTTATTTGTAATAGTAAAAATGATGGTAGATGCTTACATGTTAAATGAAGAATTTTACTACCAGGACAGTAAACAAATATGCCAGTTAGAAGTTCTGAAATTATCAGGAAGAAGGAAATAAATATAAAACATTCTATATGTGAGTATTTTAAGATCTTCAGTATAGATATTTTTGCATAAAATTGAGAAAACAGTCTCCAATATCCTACAAGTTCCCTTATACAGAAAGCTTGCACTTGGATAACAATTAAGAAAAGTAATGATGACTGGATATGCTTTAGATTGAGTTTGAGATTCCTATATCTAATTTCCAGTCAATGCAGTTGAATTTTCACAAAGTAATACAAATGCAAGTATTACACCAAATGTTAACTGAAAAGAAAAAAATTTAAAGACAAAATTGCTTTGAACATTACAATTTAAGAATCTTCATTCCCTCATATATTTACTTATGTTTCTACATTTTGCAGTATAGACTGTTATCCCTAAACATCTGTATTTACAGATGTCCCAAAAAACTTTAGCTTTCTAGAAAAAAATAAAGTAAAAACTTTACAAGACAAAGCCAGGATTCTTTCAAGTGAATCACTCTTCTAAAAATACAAATATCTCCCTCCATACTTTTCATTTTCAGCAGAAAGACTTTGTGCGAGACATCTAATTTTTGAGAAATAGGATTTTAAAAGTGCATCAAATTCATCCTCCATTAGTCTTTAAAAAGTCAAACCAATACATATAGTTTTCTTCATTGTGATCAACAGGTATCATTTGTCATGCGTTTCGTGTAACCATGTCTTCTTGTGATTTAAGCTACTTAAATTTTAATTAAATTAGAATTAAATCTGCACAAATTCTGTTATTGCAGTGTTTTCACTGTTGAAGGGGTTTCCCTTGCGTTAGTAACGCATTTTATTTCTAGTATAACCTGACTTTGAAGGGTGAAAGGTTTTTTGTTGTGATTCCTTCATAAAGGATGGAGCAGTTGTTTATCCGCACATTCTGGTACATGGCATCGTTTATAACGTGCAGCAAAACAGCTGTGGAAAAGTGCTGATGCGGGGAGTGGAGTCCCAATTCCAGATTCCTGAGTGAAATGATACTGTCTCATGTGTGAGCATGGAAAAGGTTATTCTGCCATCAACTGTCCTCCACAGTCAAAAGGCAGATGCAGCAGTGAGTCCCAGAAACAGGCTGCCTCAGGATAGCAGTAGTTGTAATAGAATAATGTAAATGGCAGAAGAAGATTGACAGATCAACAAAAAAATTGACTTCTGCCTTTACCACCAAAAAAAATAACTGGAAAATACAGCTTTGGCAGTTTGTCTTTGTTGTTACAACACATTCTGCGCAGTGACCTTCCAATCCAGACATTTCATGTATCATTAGCACTTTTTTTTGATATTTCAAGCAGAGAAGAGAGATTTGCCTTCACAGGGTTGGCTGAAGCACTGCTATTTCTAAGCTACACAAACTCCCTTACCTTTGGTCATATTGATAATCATAAAGCACTTCCCTATTTGAAGTTACTATGGTTACAGCTGAACCTAGCATGTGAGTTACAATTCTGTTCTCGTTGATAAAATAGGGTGTTTATTGGAAAGAACAGTTCTTGCTTCACACATAATCAGAGGATTTTGCATTAAAAAAACAGCTTATAAATACCGCAAGATAATACATTTTTGCACTGGTTATAAAAGCCTATTTATAAATGTGTTTTTAATTAACATATTTTAATACTTTCTTCTTGTTCACCCCTGAACTAATCCATGAGAGGTGTGATGGATTAGTAGAAAAAGCAGTCTATAATTAAAATTGGAACTGTTATTTTTAAAGGAAACTTGATGGGAGACATCAAGTGAGATTCCTCTCATTTTCTTTACAGTTGTTAGGCCATAAGTTATAAAAGATATTAATTCTTCTACTCAGAATATGAAGGCAGCGTAATACCAGTACTTTATATAATGCTCACATTTATTTTCTGAGTTTCCTTTTTCTTTTTGAATACAAAACAGAGATGCATTAATCTTAGAGATTGTTGAAATTTGCTGATATTTCAGAAAGCTAATGAGGCCACATTTACTGCAATGTAGTATTTAAAAACTACTTATGTATGAAAGTTCTCACATTATATATGTTACTGTTGTATATATAAAGGCAAATACTCAAGTTTTAAATTCATTCTCTCTAGAATTTTCAAGTCATCCATCAGACAAAATGACATGCTGTGAGTATTTTAAACAACAACCACTCACAGATAACTCATAGATAGGATCTTACTGTACCTAGAGAGCAATTTAAATTAACTTTTTTTCACTATTGAGTATTAGTGTGTCCATTCTGAAGTATGTTTGTACATCCTCATTCGCAAATCCATCTAATGTGATGTTGAGTAAATGACTAGATGTTTGGCAAAACAAGATGAAAATGTTCTACTGAATTCTTAAATGGCATGCATGTGCTAAAGATTCTGCAGTTCCTTGTTCTTGTGCAGATACTATTTATCATTTTCATTAATGAATTGGATAATGCAGTAGAGGATGCTTTCTTAATGTAAAATACTATGCTGAGGAGATAGAAAACAGCTTCAAATGTAAGAATTAGAACTCAATATGATTCTTGCAATAGTTTGAAATAAACATTAAAATTATATATTCAGGAATAATCAATGGAAGATGAGAAATCAGCATTTACTAGTGAAAAGAATTTGAAGTTTATAGTCTGAAAGTGAGTAATTGAGACAAGTATACAGCAAAAAAAAGGGAAAACAGGGTTTATAAAAGTATTCTTCTTTTGCTATCATTCGAAAAGATCTGTAATTAGATTTTTGCGGTAGAGTTGGGAGTGAATGAGAATATGCTTCTTTGAAAAAAAAATGTGTTGGCTTTGTAGCAGGTAAGAAGAAGGAGAGAAGTGTGTAGAAATCTAATTTACTTGGCCTCCTATACTTAAATACCAACAATAAGCTAGACTTCAAGCACTATTTTCTTTTTCTTTCTATCATTTTTGGAGGAACTATTAGTGTAAGCCCAAAGCAATTAACTAATGAGCAAAAGCTGGAAAAGGCAAAGTGTTTTAGAGAATAGGTCTGTTGTTACACTAATGACATCAGAGAATGGGAGACTAAATTGGATCCACATTTAGCACATGAAAGCAGCATTGCCTAAATAAGCAAAAATCTGAATATACATATTCACAGAATATACTGCGTTTTGTATTTTTTTTTGTTTGTTTGTTTTTCCATTTAGAGATTCTGCAATGCTATGTAGGGCTAGGAAGGGATTGTGATCACCTCATCACAGGTTAAAGACTGAGAAATAAGGTAACTTAGGTGTCCTTTAAAATTTATAGGACATAGATACCAAATATGAAAAAAGTATCTAAATACCTTTACAAAAGGGTGTTTACATGATTTACATTTCTAAATGAAATAAGCCTAAATTGATTGAAGGGACTTTAAAATGGGTTGTAAGTATCAGTTGTCCTAATCTGGATGAGCAGGCTTCCTGACTATGAGTGTGCTGCACTTAAAGTAAAAGTGGTTGTATTTTTAGTAGGACAGGATACAAGGTTATTTTTTCCTTTGAGTTTCTCAATAAATACACATTACAGATGGATAAGCGTTACCATAAGCATCTTAAAGTATGCAAATCACTACTCAACACCCAAAAAACCAATGACAAAACCTAAGTATTTTCAGCATCCTTGTTACTCTTTGGCACCTAGGCCCTTTTGCACACTAAAGTATGCTGTGATGTTCTGAATTATGCATGATTCTTTGTGTAAGAGGGAAAGTATTTTCCTAATTAGCTGGAGAAGCAAAATACATAGAACTACTAGATTTAAGGATATTATATATACCTTTGTTGATCTGTTTTAAGTTATTAACCCTTCACGTAATAAATCAGACTAGGGTTTCCAAAACCCATATACTAACACTTGCGTTATTTCTTAACATGCCAGAGGAATACGAAAATAAAATACCCACTGTTTTGTCTCCATACAGTGACAGTCCTTGCTATTTTCAGTGAGCTGCACGTGGATACAGATTTGTACACACTTCTTTTTGGAGAGAGCGTCCTAAACGATGCTGTAGCCATTGTGCTGACATAGTAAGTACAGCCACTTCAATTCTTTGCTTGTTGAGGTAATTACAAGCTTTAATTGATTATATAGTTCTCCACAAACCCACAAACTGATATAGTTTATGCAAGTATGGATCTATAGCATTTGAAGTTTTCATTAAAGAAATTTCATTCTGGAGTTGTTTTTCATTTATTAAAGACCAGAATTCCAATATCTTCCAAGGCAACTGTGTATCCATAATGTAATTCTTTCATTTTCCTCATTTTAGGAAGCAGTATATTCTGAAAAACACGTAAATTTAATTTACCATGTGTAACAATCAGAAATATCAACACAATGAATAGAAGTACAGGAGATATAACGACAAAAAGACTACTGTGATGGAAAAGTGCTACAAATGAAAAGTAAAAGTGCTCATTTAGCCCTGAAGATCTAGGCTCACAAGGAAAACTCCACAAGGAAGGGATCTGCAGAAAGAAATCCTTCCCTACTCTCGCATAGCTTTTAAATGAGATCTAATTGAGGTACGGCCAGGCTCCACTCCTTCTGGTCGCACAGATGAATTGCCTTCACCTATGATCCCAGGACTGACTGGGTCCTTTCCCCAGGTGCTCAATCAGTGGTTCAGGCCAGGACTCAACAGTTACTATACAGCATGATTTCTTTTTCCACCTTATAAGATATCTTGAATAATGCTGAATAGACACCTTGGACATAGGGCAGCCTATGGAATTTGTTATTTTCCAGGATTCAAATCACAAAGTGGCACACTATAACTCAGTTTATCTCCTTCTGCCTATTAAATCTGACAGTTTCAGGTGGTAATATTATCTTAAATTTGTTAATAGCCTTTTCATCACAACTGATGAGCAAAAGTCATTTGTTGTCCTAAAAAAACAGATGCTAAATACATGATTAACAGGATCTCAAGTTAACTCTGCTCTACATGTATTACATGCTTCCTAGAGCTTTGCTAGAAAAACATAATTCTCGCAGATAATGTTAAAGTAATATAATTCCATTAAAAATCAAATTCAGTTTTCCAGGATGCTTGAAGATGCTGCACAGCAAAGCCCCACATTGTTGCCAACTTTTTTCCCTAAAATACAGCTTCTTGAACTAGGATTCACCCTATTCTTGAGAAGAACAGACTTACTATACAATCAATGAATATACAGATGATATAGTATATCCAGGAGTTTAGCTGATGTAATTATTATACTAGAGTAGGAAAAAAGGACACTCACCCTATCCTGGGCTCACGTGATAGACTCCAGTGGAGCAGATCTCCAGAAGAGATCCTTCCCCACTGGCAGTCAGCTCTTAAATGGGTCTAGGAGAGGTGCAGCCAGGCTCCACCCCTTCCTGCAGCACAGGTGAATTGCCTTCACCTGTGCTCCCATGGCTGACTCATTGCTCGCTTCAGGTGATTAATTAGAGGTTCAGGCCGTGATTCAGCAGCCCCATACACTTACCAAGATTAGTCTTGAAAAAATAATCTTACATTTTGTCTGAAAGACACAGAGAATTTTATATTAGTTGAATAAAAAAAATTAAGAAATAGCATTTCTATTTATCATTTTTCATCTTCAATTATCAGCCTACTTATATTTACCTACACTAAACTTCTTGCATTGATTTTAGAGCAAGAATAATATTTTCAAACACTGCCAAATGTCTGAGCATGTCTGCCACATTCAATGAGTGTGGATGGAATGTGTCATGTAGCAAAGCATCAAGTATGTCAGACAATAAAATGCACAAAAGGAAAACTAAGCAAAGAATGGAAAGCTCAGTAGGGAGAACAGATAGAAAAGTATCCATTAATGCTGCTATCAAAATTGGAAAGAAGCATGTACGTGACCAAAACTCTTGAGACCTATTTCTGTTTTCAATTTGGTTTTGTTTAATAGAGACTTAGACATATATAGATCATTTAGACTCTTCGTCTCTTAGTGCAAGGTGCACAGACCATGGAAAAGTTACCTACAAGCAGGTCAAACCCAAAATCTCTTAAGCATCTTAAAATCTCTTAAGTCTAGTTTTCAGTCACTGCGATGTCAAAGCACATGGATCTGTTCAGCAGTGAAACTCAGCTGCAAAGCAAAACTAGGAAGAAAATACTATCAGTGGTACGTGATTCATGAGTTTCTAACCTCTGCTCTTTCATGTACTCAGACTTTGGTTAGGACTCTCTGCCTGTAAACTGATAGAATAATCAAAAAGAAGGATGTCTGCTACAAATGCTAGTTATTTTCTGATGTCTTTGCTGTACATGGAATTTTTTTTTTTTACTAAAGAATCTCTTGTCATTGGGAAACTATTGTAGTGCCTGTATATCCAGTGTGAGTAATACTTACTTTGACTTCTTTAATAGATTTAGTAATTTGCAAAAACTGAAGAGAATATATGTCATAATCAGTTTCACATTTCGTTAATTTCTGGCTTAAATAATCAGCTTCTGTGCAAATACTATGTTTCTGCAACCTAAAATGAACTTCCTTTCTGTAGCTTTTTAATTAAAGCTGCACTATTAATAATGTCAGTTTCAGTGTGTTAATGCCCTTGTAAACCAAACTGAGTTTAAATGAAGAATATTATTTTTTCTGTTGCTATCAAAGAACAGCTAGCTTTTTTCTCTGTAACACATACCACTTCTTGGGATGGTGCAAACAGTGTATTCGTAATTACAGTAATAGGGGACTATTAAAAAAGGTGTGAGAACAATATTTATAAATATGGAAAAGCAATAACAAGTTACCTTGTATATTGTGGTAAACAGAAGACAGAATAAGAGTACACTGTGTTTCACCAACTAACAGAATAACCAAGTTAATGTCTGAAGGAATTATTTGTTACAAGAAAGGGGGTAAAGACAGGAATCTGCTTAAAGTTGGTGGTGAAGGTATTACGGCAACCTTTTATGAAAGCTGTAGGACACAACATTCAATGCGATATATTTTTTTCTTAGATTTTATACCCAGGAATGTTTATCATTGCTGAGGAATGTTAATAGTATTGTACAGACAAATGCAATTAGCTGTTTGTGTGCTTGGGCACTTAATAGCTGCAGAACAAATTCTAAAGATCGTAACTTCAATTGGAGTTGTGTGATGAAGACTGTTGAATCTGGTTGAAAATTAGTAATTTAGTAATATTTGGGGGCAGATCTTGAAGACTAAACTTTTATTTTCATTCTTTATTCTCTCTTTTTACATCACTTGTTGAATTAAACAGTCACGTATATGAGTGCACATGCTGTAGCTTTTGACTTCATAAAGTTTTCGTTCCTTTGCATAAGAATTTGCTGAATAAAGTGTGTAAGATGTTGTTGAAACAGCACTAAATATCTTGAGATATGGCAGAAACATAGCTGAACAGGTCATTAGAATTGAGATAATATATTTAGCAGAGCTATTTAATCTTTCTCATGCTGAGCAGTCTCTGAGTGCAGGATGTGGAAAGCACTAATGAATATTGGTACATTCCCTGCTAATAAATTTTCTAGGAGAACATTGCACAATAAATGTTTCCATTGTAATCAATGTCAGAAATATTTGTATCATCATTACACAAAAGACATGCCTCCATTTCTTCACTGGCTCTTGTACTATTTATTGCTCAGTGGACCTGATGGGTTTCTTTTCTTTCCTAGAGGAAGTGATAGTACTGAAGTCACAAGGCATTTTACCTAGTCTGAATAACAAAACAAAGGATCAGCATATACGACACTGTATTTCTTTGGAAGTGTTCAACTGCAGGTGTGATGGGGACTTGGGAAACCTGGACTACTGAAAAGTGTCTCTGCACATGGCAGGAGAATTGATGGCAGGGGAACAGATGATCTTTAAGGCTCCTTCCAACACAAACTATCCTATCGTTTATGATTCTGTGATTCTATGACACTGTGACATGTAACAAGAAACTAATTTATTATAGTACATGTCCCCCTCTTATATGCAATTAAGAACAGTTTGCTACACGGGTAAAGTGGAAATCTTGAAGATAAAGTGTGGAGAGAAGCCAGAAACGTGTTCTCTTTTATCTTTTCATCTTTGAGATTCTGAAATAATCTCCTTTGTCAGAATGCTAATTTTCCTAGAAAGGTTAGAAGTGTGAATATTTTGAAGCAGAGAAGAAAGTAATACTGCAAACAGTCTTCTTGTGAAGTTTGACTTGCCATTTTTAAGTACCTTAAATGATATGCTAGTAGGAGGATGTTTCTATGTGTTGTTTCAAAGATTTACCACGCAATTTGCCATGGTGAAGATATTTCATTTCCCAGAGTTCTTGGAATATGATTGTTCTCTCTATTAACAGATACATTTCAAGTGCTTTTTTCATGATGTAACTCAGCATATGACACCATCCTTAGAATCCAGACCCATTTTTAATAGTGAAGACTTTAAATGTGTGACAAATAATTTGGAGAATGCCCATTTCATCTTTCCTTCCTCATAACAGAGGTTACCACTAGAGTAGGATATAGTACAAAGAAGACACTCCAATTTTTCAATGTGTTTGTGACAGTAGGGCTAGTATTAGGGGAAATGTGGAGGGCTACTTATATAGGTGATGATCAGCTTTATGATGCTCAGTAAGGAAGATCTTTGTAAAAGAAATTTCACAGCTCCTCTTAAATATTTTCAGGGACGTTTACCAACATTTTTCATAGCACAGCTCCTCTCTGCTCAAAAAATACTTTCATTCTAGTGTAGTATTATCATATTCAAATTAATGTCACACTCTAACCATTCTTTCTTGTCCATAGTTCCTGTGGAAACTTGTATGGGGCTTTCTAAAATAATAAAATAAAATAATAAAATAAAACTGAGACAAATTTATTGAAAAACAGTATCTATTCCTAAGGAAAATAACTTGAAAGACAGAGTTCATCTCAGTTTATGCTAGCTCCTTCTAAGGCTGACATTTCTCAGACAATGATTCCTGTAATTGCCTTACGAACTAAATAGAATTTCTTCTGTCATGTTGATGATTCTTACTGATAGGTACAGTCGTGATATAACTAATTTTAGTTTGGTTCACATCTCTGCAAAATAGAAGAGGACCTCAAATGGACCTCATATAGAACCTTTAAGTCTTTCTGATTTTAGTTACTTTCTTGTTTACCAGTATTTTTACTTCTTTTGTGATTTAAATCATATTGTAAGATTGTTGAACATGAGGCTACTTTACAAAGGAGGAAAATGTAATCAGAGACTGAAGAAACTAAAGTTTCACAAACACCAGATTTAGGTACAAGTATTCATTTTATGTTTTACTTTTTCACTGGTTTGTTCACATAACAATCCCTTAATTGCAAGTGTTACGTTCCTACTCTTCATCAGCAGGCTTTATTTCTAATTGTGATTTCATGTTTCGTATATTTTAAAATCAGCAGTCCTATGCAGGACATGTTGAGATGCTGTAATGATGCTGCTGAATAATGAAATTAGGAACTGTTGGTTTTGAAAGGTATGATGTGTGTCTTCATGGTGCATACATCTCACTAGATGCAAAGCTCTCTTCACAAACATTTTAAGCTTTCTCCTTTTGTCATGGAATGTCCATAATTTGGTTTCTTTGACCTTCAATTTTTAGATCATTATTCTGGATAGATTTTGCCACACTTTGATCCTCAAGCACATTGAATAACAAATTCAGCAGAGGAAAGATTGCTGAATATTCTCATCTCATAATTTTCTATTATACTGCATTGCAGTTGGAAAGTGGACATTAAAAGGGACATTGTGGGCTTCCGTATTTACTATCTCAAAACTTTTTGTATCATATGCTGCCATAAAAGGCTTTCCTATACTCTGTTTCAAATTCCTCATATCTGCATCAAAATGGGAGTTCAGTCAGTCTAAGAATATGGTGACATCTGTCAGCCTGCATCCCGTATCTCCTGCTGGGATTTATTAGGAACTGTTACCAAATAGCAAAAAATATGATTGCTTCAGTATTGAGTCAAAGGAAGAGAAAAAGCACGTTTCTACACTGCCCTTGTTTTTAGCCATTTTAACCATACAGCTTCTTAGTATCTATTAACATATTAATTTCAGCTACTGATGTGGAAAAAACACCCACCTCATTTAAGTTCTGTTTGTTTCTGACATGTACATAAGTGCAGAGATATTACTCACACAATCTAAGTAAATCAGCATGTAATTAACAGTGTAAACCTCCCACCCCCTATTCATAAGTGGGCATTTATCCACACACAATTAATAGCTTTACTGTACCCACACAAAATTTTTGAACCTAGTTCATTCTTTTTCAAAAGTGTATATACCTCATTCATTGCCAAGCTGTACAGAGGCATATTTCTGGCCTTGGAAGTAAAGACAGAAATAGAAGCATCTGTGCTATCAGACAGGAGAAACAGATAAAAGGATTAATACATGCAGCATTTTCCTGCTTCAAGAAAATAAGTAGCACATATATTTCTGAGGGTAGGAAGAGATGGTGAAATGGGGATGAAAGAGAAAGTTTGAAACTGAGCTTGTGAAGGCAACACATGGACTCTGTGAAGAGACGTCTAGAAAAAAAAGAAGCAAGGATAGAAAAGACAAGACATGATAAGAAATCTAGATGTGGAATGCTATGTAAATACAGACCATAATGTTAACACAAAAAGCTGTAGATTATAAACTCTTAAGAGGGAAGAAAGCTTGCTCACTCATAGGGATACAAAGGAAAGCCTTATTTTACATACAGATATTTTGCTTTGGTGCAACTTTGCAGAAATTTATTGTTTTGATAGGAATGCCTGCTTTTGAAATTCTTAAGTAGTACGTGAAAAGGTGCTTATGAAGCGGAAGAAAACTGTGAAAAGCACAGGAACTAGGTCTGCCACTTCTAACAAATGGTGCATTCTAATCGTGTGATGAACTGAAATCAGGAAAGGAGCGAGATCCTACACAGGGATTTGTCTCCAGACACTTTGGAACTGTTGTTACATAAATAAATTTGGCAGAACTAGAGCTTTTGTGAGTTCAGCTTAGTAGTGGCAGGCTTAGACAGGTGACTGGAGTGAAACCTCACCTAGAACTTGCGGATCAAAGAGAAACCAGCCCTGCCTCACAACAGTCAAAGAGTTGTTCCACTGTACTGATTCGCATGACCCTCAATCCTTGACAAATATCTGGGGATTGTGGAAAATCTGTGAACTACATTTCTGGAAAAATAACCAAGCACATAAACCTAGATAAATTACATTTGTGATTATTCCCACAAAGATTCTTAGGAAGGAATGACTGTTATTCTGCAGAAGGGAATAAAATAGAATTTGCTGAAAACTTGTAACAGAGCAAAATGCTGGATGGAAGCTCAGCCAAACATTTTGCTTACTGGTTCCCCTTGGACAAGACAAATTTGGCTACTTTCATACTGCTATTAGAAAGCTTACACACCAAGCAGCAACTCAGCCAGACAAATAACAGAGTAACTGATAAATTAAAACAGTAAGCAGTTAATTGTTCAACAAGTTACTAAGTGATTTTAAAAAGTGAATGAGGAATCTTTTCAATCTATTATTTCTGTAATAATGAAATTATGGTTGCCCATCTGCTCTTTTTACCTTTGAGGGAGGGCTTAGTTCCCTGCTTATTTTGTTGATGATAATTAGAGTTTCACGTCACTGACCATCTGGAACAGGAGATGCAAGCACCGGGAAGCTGACCAAGCTTGCTATTAGCAGAAACTTTAAAAGAGCTGATTTCCTGGAATAGAGGAAATCCTGCATAACATAGTTAATGTCATTTTACAATAACAATATTGTATACAATTGTTACATTTCTACATATATAAAATAATCTATAATTATTTTTATTAATAAAACTTCCTTTCTTTTTTGTCCATGAACCTTACTGTACAGAACAGTTCTGTGCTTAAACTGGGGAAGTTACTATGGAATTTCTGAAAATTCAGGATGGAAATGTACATTTGGGACAGAATTTTGTTAGGAGATAGTCCTCATCACTGCATTTCTTTCACTTTCAAATATTTCAAATTCATATTTCCAATACTAGTACTGTATTAAAATTCTACTTAGCTTCTCGTTATTACGTGATGAAGGTCTCTCTAGTTATAGGTTATCTAATTGGCTCTGTTTTGTTTATGCAGTTTATTTGAATAGGCAGCCTTCAGTTCCGGTCTGACAAAGTAGAATAGATTTCATTAACTACTGTTATGGAGATTTCCCTTAGGGATGTATGAAAATGTAACTTAGCTCAAATCAGCTGGGAATGTCTGTACTTGTCATAACCAATCAAATCAGACTAGCTGCAGGTATTTCTGTCCATTTATACACTAACAAACTGATAACACTGAAAAATATGAAATGTAAGCTGAGAATTAAGAATGCTGCTTGCAGTACTTGCAAATCACATCCAAAAGGCAATTATTTAGATACATTTTCCACACGAATGACTGAATTGATATCAAAGCTTCTTCATTTCAAAGATTCCTATTGGGAACTCAGAGCTGAAGTACACCCTGGTACGAGTCAGCTTTTTTTCTGAGCTCTTCCAGATTTTTTTCTTATCCAAATAACCTTTCTCTAGTGAATAAGACAGATTTTCTGAGAGGAAGATAATTACACACAGAGCGTAGTTCCACTTACGGAGACAACTCCCTTAGAGTTTAAAATGAATGCATTGATGCTATTTCTCTTGAACTGTTCCAAAAGAAAGCTCATCTAGATGAGATGTTGTCTGCAAGAATCTGCCTGGTTCCTGTGATAGATCAACATGTTTTCAAGTCATCTTAGGAAGGCAGATGGAAGAGGAACATGTGTTGGAAATGTGAGGGGAAGTTCGCCTTTTTATTTACCTAGTACCGACCAATACCTATTCATTGCTGAAAACCTTTCCAGAAATACAGTATTGAAGAGTATGGCTATTTCAAAGACATAGAGGTTTTGTTGCACCAGTATGAAACCATGAAAATTCTTTTATTACCTGTAGATGAGATTGTGATTATGTGAAAAATATATAGGAACAACCTGCTTGCACTTTTTTAGAAATGTACTGCTTATTTCCTGATCGCACTTCCATGAACTCTCCACAAGCTGTGTACTAGTGTCATTTGAATTCTATCATTCTAACCTGCTCTAAATTTTATTTTTCATTTGACTAGTAGCAGCATCAGGTAAACTGTTTCCAGCTGCAGACCTTTATCTGTTAAGACTCAAATCCATAAGCTGCTAAGTCTGTTAGAGTGAAATGACATCACTCCGCATGAAATTCTTTTGGATCTGTACACATGTACATACATGTTTTTGTTTGCATGGGGAATCATCCATAAAGTACACCAAATAGCAAAAATGTTGTCAAGTACTCAGTAGTTACCTAATGCCCAAAATATTTTTTCATATTTTAGAAGGCAAGTTGAGATACAGCTTCTGTAAAAATTTTAATCAAATGTAAATTTTTGTGTTTGTTTTTCATACACAGAAAACCTTCCTTACTCCATACTCAAGGCATTATTTCAATGTGCATAGTTTGACAATTGAATTAGAAACTTGAATGTTTTCAAAATATACTTTTGTCACTTGAACAAAGAGAATAATTGATGGCACCAGTGTGCATCTGCCTTCCCTGAGGGCAAGGCACGGCAGGAGGACTGTATACCTCTAGCAAGTACGTTTTACAGCTGCTTAAACAGTGAGACTCAGCAAACTTCTGTTCTTAGAACTTATTCCAATGGCTGTGGAGTTCCAGTCTTTCATTTCCATCTGATTTTTTTTGGTTCCAGCCTTCCTCCTTCTCCTTCTTTCATCTTTTCAACAGACAATGGTCACTGTCTCTCTGTTTACCCATTCCCCTGAATTGCATGATCTACTCCACCACTACTGCTGCAGTCACCAGTCATTTTTTCTTTCATATTACATGGGTGGGAATTATTTCTAAAGCATCATCTGGTGCTCTTGTCTGTTAACCCAATCTCCTTCATTCCCTAAAGCCAAGAGATAACTCCTCTTTATTTCTGGTAAGCTCTTTGTTCTCTACCTCATTTCTTTGTGAAAAACAGAGAAGAGAGGAGGAGAAGAGAGCGATGCTGCAGTTCAGTTTTGACGGCTGGTAAAGCAGCAGGTGGCAGAATTTGGGAAGCAACAATTGCAGGAAAAAAATTACACTTAAGTTTTAGATAGCACAAGCCTAATGTAAATGAGGTCTTAGAAGGTTTTTAGCTGATGACATTTGTCAGATCTGTGCTGAAACTTGTCAGTTAACATTTCAGAAATTTTAAAAATTTACTAGATTTAGACATATATTCTTAAGGATGAAAGAGGAGTAACAGATGTGTAAATTCCTCTTTCTTTCCCTGAGAAAAGTCTAGCTCAGGCAAGGATTTTGTCAAACACAGGCCAAAAAAAAGCTCTATATTGCTTTTGCAGAATGACTAGATTTCTTCTGCAGAGATTTAAAAATAATAAAGTCTTTCTGAAAAGTGTGAATGCAAAAAGGAAATCTAAACACTATCAGTTTGACAGTCACAAACCAGGAAAAACCAATGACCAGTTAAAATAAGGGCATTGCTTGGCATGCTGCAGGTATGAACTAGGCTGAAAGATGTCAGACAATCGGTGGCAGTGGTGAAGAGACTCCAGCATGACAAAGCGCAATGGTTTCTACACTGTTTAGGGAAATGCGACTTAGGAAGTGCTGCAAAGACCATTGTATTAAGGAAAAACATCTAGTCTTATCAGTTTCCTCTTAAACTGTTTGGTACTTTGATGTTCTCCAACTATTTGCTAATTACAATGATCTGCATATTTTGAATGTAATATCCATATGCATGTGCTATTTACAGTTCTAATGAAATTTCAATATATTTCTGAGAAGGCCTAGTAACATGAACAGAGGATCCAGATGACCTAAGGGCTGGAGCACCTCTCCTATGAATAAAGGTTGAGGGAGTTGGGATTGGTGAGATTAGAGAAAAGAAAGACCTCATTGCAGCCTTCCAGTACTTAAAGGGAGCTTCCAAGCTGGAGGAAGACTGACTTTTTACATGGTCTGATAGTGGTGGTACAAGGGAGAAAGACTTTAAACTAAAAGAGGGGAGATTTAGGTTAGACATTAGGAAGAAATTTTTCACTCAGAGAGTGATGAGGCACTGGCAATATTGCCCAGATTGCTGTGGATGCCCTGTCTCTGAAGGCATTCATGGCCAAGTTGGATGGGGCTCTGGCAGCCTACGCTGGTGGTGGGCAGCCAGCCTGTGGCAAGTGAGTTGAAACTGGGTGATCTTTAAGGCCTCCTCCAATCTAATCTGTTCTATGATTCTATTATGATTCTTTAACATTACAATTTGGATTTGAAGAATAAATTTTAAATAACAACTTTGAACTAAATAGCATTCTAACAATTTATTGATTAAATGGATAATTTATTGATTAAATGGATATACCCTGTTTTTAACTAATTTCTCCATTACAAAATTTCACAGAAGTGAAATCATTTTTAAGCACAGCATTCTCATTTTGTATTCCCATTCATTGCTTACTTATACTCAATTTAAAAAAAAACAAAACAATTTGTTCTTCCTTTTCTACATTGTTCTACTAATGTAGAGCAAACACAGAAATGATAGCAAGAGAGATGAGCATGCATAGCAAACAACTGTTCTCTGCTTTAAACAAACTGGAAAATGGTTATGGATAGATGGAAATATTCCTGAAGAAAATACTTCCATCTCCTGAGCCACTTTTATTCTATGTTTTTTATTATAGTATTTTATTTTATTTTATTCCTATATAATGATGGTAAATATATGTTAGGATCATGTTAAGATCCTTGTTTGCAGCTCTTCGTTCTATTTCTAGAGTTACCATGACTGAGCCCATTGTTAGAAGAATGTTTCCATTGTGTATTTTTACAGTGAGGTGAACGCGTAGGTTTGTGAGGAAAGACTCCCTTATTGTAGTAATTTTGAGGGCGATGAAGCTAGTGAAATTATTTTCATTTTAATTAATAGCTATATTTAAGTCTCACAGAACTGCCAGTCTGGGGAAAAAAATGGTGGCAAATAGTGTGTTGTAATAAATATTTAGCTGTAAATCCATGGAATCTTTACAAGTCAAGAAGCAAGAATTGTTTGGTTGTGTATCATTTCTGTGAGATTTATCCACACTGGGTCAAAGCCACAGATAATAAGCAGGGATCTTAATTTTAAACTAAGGGAGATCTTCCTTAACTCTCCAAATCTTGTGGTTAAGGAATAGTTCACACATGTGTCCAAAAATTTTAGCATAAGCACTTATGCATATTGCATGGTTGTGAAGAGCCAGCTACAATTCAGAGTGGGTTCAGCCAAAGTGGTCTTTTCAACTCCAGGCAAGGAGAAAGAAAAAAAAAAAATGATTCAATGCCACTGTTCAACTGTACTTCATCCAGCCCAACTCCTATACTCTGTCAGACTATACAGTTTGTCTCTAAACTCTTGCCTATGTTTTGAGTAACTAATTCCTACTACGGGATTTTCAGCCAGCATGTGCTAGAAATAGAAGTCCATACTCTTTTTTTTTTTTCCATTTTGAATAAGTTCAATTATTCCTCTATCACATCCTCAGAACTTCTCTCACTTTTTTTTCTCCAGAGTGATTTGAATGGACTATACCTAACCAATACTGAGCAGTTTTCCCAAATCTATCATTACTTGTGTTGGAATTGGCTGGATTAGACCTTCCTTGTCTCATGATTTTGAGTTAATGTACTGTGTCCAACATTAAATGTGATTTTAAAAAACTTCAGGATACAAAGTAGTAAGACAATAAATATGTAAGATTGTAATTAAAAAATTTCTACCATGGCTTGGATTTTTTCTTTTTTTAAGTTGCAAATACCAAAAAGCTTAGTGTATTTTCAGAAAGGTAAGCGAGGAGAGTTTCAGGTCTACCTTGCTCCTACAGAAATACTACCATCATTCTCTGTTCAAGGCTTACCAGCTACTGTAGCAAGTGAAGTGCATTTCCCTCTGTTTCATTCTGTTCATTTGCTATATTTGGTTCACAAGCAGAGCCCTACAATGCAAAATATCCCTAAATCCCTGTTGTCATATATCAAGACGACAAAACATGTAACACGTTTTGTTTCTGACATTATTACTGCCAACATCAAAGCATGCAGTTCACATCTGGATTTATTTTAGACTTTCTCATAACAGCTGCAGTCCTTGTCTTCACTTGGACACATTTTTTTAAATGAAAATTGCCATGGCAACAACTGCAACCATTTATTATAAAGCAAAAGAAGTGGAACTAATATCTGTGAGAAAAGCTCTGTTATCAAGATAGAATTTCATTCAGATATCACCAGAGTCATTTTTTCCCTAGTCTTACAGTTTTTTTTAAAGAAAATATAGAAAATATTTTCAATAATGAAATGTACGTGGGATTGAACAGCTCAGGCGATTATAAAGATTTTCTTCTTTAGATTACTGGCTCATCTCAAATCCAGATTAGCAAGAGCCCAAAATTATCATCTGTTTGGTGAGGCCTTGAAAAAAATGGATAGGGTACCAAGGTTTGAATATCTCATTCCCATAACAGCTATGATCTCAGCTGCAGCATAGAGACTGCAAACAGTACATATGAAGGGTATGTATTCACTGAGAGAAAAAGGATTTTATCCATCCTTGAAACACACTAATATCTAATGTAAAGGAATATTTCAGGTAGTTTGAAATACTAACACAAAATAGTTCAAAATGAGCTATGCTTCAAGACTTTCATTCATATTAGTTGCAACTGCTGTTAATGGACTACAAGCTCCCCTACTGAAAAACGGCTGAAAAGTATTGCTCCAAATCTCAAGCTACATGTTGTGCCAAGTCAGGATTGAGGTATGGTAACCCAGTGTGTGGTCCAGGTGCCTTAGGAATCACAAAACCCATTTTCTTTGCATGCTTCCAAAAGAAGGAAAAAGGTTTTTTGTTTTTTGTTTTTACAATAAAGTTAGGGAGGTACTGGCACGAGTTGCCCAGAGAGGAGGTGGAATCCCCATCCCTGGAGACATTCAAGGTCAGGCTGCACCAGGTTCTGAGCAATGTAATTGAGTTGGTGCCCCTGTTCTTTGCAGAGGAGTTGGACTAGATGGCCTTTAAAGGTCCCTTCCAACTCAAACCATTTTGTGATTCTACTGCTACAAGCAACAGACTATCTAGACAGTCCAGCAGCTATATGCATTCTCAAACAGCTGACTTAGCTCTCTCTAGGATAGCGTTTTCATCAAGAACTGTAGCTTACAGACCTCTTAACAGACAAGAAATACCCTTCACTGCTTAATTTTAAAAAAAATCTAGATTTTCTTTGAACAAAGACAATCACTTAATCTAGATTAATTCAAGTACTTCTGTGTCAAAGACAGTTTATTTCAGGGAGATAACATAATGGAAAAATGGAGGAAACAAAATTACTTCTACTGTTATTGAGATAAGTTTACCAAAGAAAATCTACCTCTAAAGAAAGGATTTCTTTCTTGTTTTATGCATACAGAGGAGAGAAGCAGTGAAAGAGCAGGCTATTTGTTTTTCCCAAGCTGAGAAGCACTGAGCACTTAGAACCTCGTGCTTTCTTTGTGTTCACTGAGCTGCACATCTCCTGTGAACTTGGAGTGCTGTCTGGGAGGAAAAGTTGGACTCATCACCCCAGAACACACCAATATCAGGATCTCCATAAGCAGAAGCCAAAGAAGAGAAAAACTCTGAATAGTGAATATGAACATACTGCGTATGTTCTTTCATCAGCTAGCAGTATGAAAGTGCCCCTCGATCCTTCATTCACATTCATGCAAGAGGATTTCCAAGCTGCTACAACATTATAATGTGCGGATAAAGACTTGCTATTACTACAAATGGAAGGCTGCTATACATCCCTCAGTACTTTACATTGCAGACGGATGTAGTGAGTTCTGCAACAATATTATGACAATGAGTCAAATCCTAAATGAAGCTAACATTGTCTGCATAAAATAAACATCATTTTCTGTTATTTCAGCTTTAAGCATCTCTTGAGCAAAACTGTGGGCTGTGTGATTCTAAGAAAGAAAATTACAATTCAGTAATTCTCAGTAAGACTTTAGTGCAAACTGCTTCCCCTTAATCTCTACTTGTAGCCCATAAGGGCAGAGGATTTATCATAGCTAGCCAGCCTCTTTGAAAAGTTTCAGAAAGTGCTGGGGTCATATTCTACTTTTTTATGACACCAGTGCAAACCTGGAACAATTGCATTGAATCAGTGGAGTTACTTCAGATGCTCATCAGTTTAATAGCAGTTTGAGGCAGTTTCTTGTCTAGAATGTTCAAGCAGAATGACAGTAAATTTTAGTCATTTAATGATAATGTGCTGTAGCATTCTAATGTATCACTTCATACAGGCAACCATCAGACTGTATCATTTTACCAACTGGAAGGTAGAATTTAACTGGCACAGATGAATATCATATTTATTTGTAAGAGTGCAATCACTGTAAAAGACAAGGATAGTTAAGTGTCTTCCTTGTCTCACCCTGGAGTTATCCCAATAATTTTAGTACAAAATGGAAGGTTAATTAAAACCATCCATCCAGCAGTCAGTCACTTCTCTTGCTTCTTATGGACACATTGGACAGCATCTTGCTAGCTCTGATTGTTTTATTATTTGCACTCCAGGTGTACAGATTAAATTAAGTACAATAGTGTCCCCTTTTGCAAGGTCTGTGGATAGAATTAAGCCTCCAAGAGCACAATGAACTCTTTGCCATACACTCATAGAACATTTGCAATTACACTTGACTTCAATTTTTGTCTTTCATAAGAAACATATCCACTATTTCACTGAATATCCTTATTTCATGAACAGATCACCCTGGACTAATATAGGAGCCACCACATAAATGAAAAGTTGTGTAAATGTTTGATAAATATTTATCAACTTCACTCTAAGTAACTTTGCTAGTGGTTCACAGGCAAGACATTGAAGGACAATACAAAGATGAAGAATGATATAATAAAGAATATTACAAAAGTAAAGGTCTAGCCACACACAAAGAAAGCAAGTGCTCTGCATTACCATATTATTTGAGAAATACAAACCATTCGATCATTTAAACATGAAATCTGTGAGTGGACAATAACTATTCTAAGTCAGAGATCAGGAGTAGAGAGTCAAAAAATAATTTGAAGTCATGGACAAATAATAGTGAAAGTGAACTCAGAGCATATCTATTTCCCTCAATGGCATAATATATCCCTTCAAATTTTAGGTTCTTCTTTTCAGTTTATACCATTTTGAAACATCTCTTGGGGATTATTTCACTTCCCGGATGCCTGAAGTTGCTTTTACAAGTATGAAGTGTTATATTTGCTAGATATTCTTTATCGGTCATGTGTGGCTGCTCAGGCAGCATGGTGCAGAAGAATTGTTTCAAATACCATATGGGACTGACTTTATTTTTGTTGCTCCTCTAGAAACCATTTGGAAGATACTTTCCTTTTTCCTTTCTTGTTAAATCAGAGGATTGTTGGTTTGATACATTACTGGTAACTTCTACAGTCATCTTTTCTACACAGAAATACTGCATTATTTTTACAGTACTGCTCTTCTAATTTGCCAATTCTGTTTTGCTTAGGTGTAAGTGATTCAAGGGGTAAAAAAATCCCAGCTCTTCAAATGAACATATTAATTTACTTATATGTGTTTCTTGGTGGCTGATTGTTTGTTTCTACTTTCTTCCCACTACATGCATCTTTGCAGTAGCCACTCAAGGCTCCATAAATGGGAGGACACATTTCAAGCCTCTTTAAATATACAGGCCATTTCACTTTATGTAATATTTTAAAAGAAAGGAAGTTTAGCTCTGGGGTGGATTATCGTTATGGCATCCAAATGAGAAAGGATCACATTTTCAGGCACAAAAGTCTCTAAATTATGTGCCTTTTGATATCATCTGCTCAAAGTAAAGATAGTCATACAGTGGTAATAGTATAACACACTATGCAGCACATCCCATCATAGATGAACCACTATCCGCCATCTGTTCTATGCTGATGTGCTTCATTCCTCTAAAAGATATGGGACAGATTTTCTGGAACAGAGCTGTCACTGGAAAATATATTTTCAAATACATGTACAAAAATTAGACATTTAGAAGCAATAACAATCATATAAGAACAGAACATTCCTGTCCCAAGCCTTGAATAAATGCTAAGATATGAAGCCTTAGTTTATTTTACAAGGAATGGAAATTTTAAGACACTTGAATATATACATATATATATATGTATATATGTATATACATGTATATTGTATATACATTGTATATGTGTGTATATATATATATACACACAATAGTCTTAAAATTTCCATTACCTCATCCAAAGCAAATGCTACCTTATTGTAATATATATATTATGTATTTTTATATATAATAATATTATACACATATAATATAATGTATTATAATGTAAATATTATAGAACATACAGTTCCTAGAAAAGAGAAGTGAAAATGGGCTAAGGAAGATTTAAAATACAGCTGAGCTAGGGGATCAGCATATGCTAGGGACCTCTTGTGTTTGATCTGAGAGGAAAAGTTACTCCCCCCAAAAAGGTAAATTTTAGGTAATTAGATCAGGACACTAACACCTTTCCTGAATCAATCGGTATTGTTCTGAATGCATGGATGTGTGCCTGGCTTCTCACCTTCATCGTCTCTTCCAGGCACACTAACTCTTTTGCAGGCTTCTCACTGCATGTGTACATAAAATTCAGTTATAAAAACGAATTGTTTCTATCCAGTGCCTATGAAAAGCAAAAATTTCATTTACTTGGAATTTGGTCTGGAATACTGCAAGAAAAGAATACTATGCCACATGTTCAAAGGTATGAATTTTTGTATAAGGAACATAACTTGTGCTCCTGTACTAATTAGAACCTTATTCCCTGCTTTAATTTTTCTGCTGCACCTTGTCATAATGAATACAAATTTCAAGTTTCATAAACAGCACCTCATGTTTCTGAGATGTACACAGGTAGGGAGCCCCCAGACCAGACCAGATATGGCTTTGGTTTTGAAATTATTCAGTATTTTTGTCCAGTAGGCCATTACTATGTCAACCTGGAGTAAGACAACTTACTTGTTATTTGCTCTGACTGTACTGCAAGCTGCTGCTGTCTGTTTTACTGGGTCTGAACACTGAAGAAAACTGAAATACTTATCAGTGTAGAAATTATCAATAGCTGCCAAAAATGATTCCTGATGAGTTAAACTGATCTCTAATTGCCCAAGTTAAGGGATGGAGTCATTTGAATTTTGCAGCTGCTTTTTAATTCCACAGGTGAATTTACTGAGTTAAATTCAGACTTCCTGTCACTTAAAAAGGAGCTTGAATCTATCAGTAAATCTTCTTTATGATATTTTATGTTAAGTGAAAATCTAGCAGAAAGTCTGAATTCCTTTCTTATTTTCATGCAGATGTTGGTTTTCCTCATAAATGGGAAAACATCTGTTTTACATGAACTCTGCAACAACCTTACCTTTCTAGCATGCCTGTGCTTTGACATCTGCCATCTGCTATCCACTTTGGAACTGATAACAAATCCATTTTGAGAAAGGTTTCCATAAACAGTAAATGTCCTAGGTACTACAACAGTAAGTATTAGTTTGGTTTGAAGTAATCAAAAATAAAAAGTCCTTTAACAGCTCATAAAGTCTGGAAAAGCCCAGAAAGGAACAAACGCACAGACAGAAAAAAGAAGAACCAAATATGCCATTACACAGAGAAAACTGAATAGAGTGTAATTCCTGCTGTAAGACAATTTCTAAAATAGCTGCTAGACCTTTTTCTAGAATTAAAACCAGTAGAACTGCTAACAGCATGTGGAAACCATGCTGTGAATGGAATGAAACCACAATGTGATGAATTGCAAAGAATAATGCTTTGGACATCCAGAAAATTGAAGGTTTCAAACACTGACCACTTGAGCATCCATCTGCTAGTAACTTTTTCTGCAGTTCTTATACACATAATAATAGAATGATTGATTTGTTTATTTCTATGAAATCTTTGATTCTGGAGCCCTATTTTTCTAAATATTCACAAATACTGTCAGGAATAAATTCCAGGGAGGCAGATTTCTTTATGCATAAGGATGTTCAGTAGACTCATCTACGTTCTTTTAGTGCACATTCTGTGCATTTACTTTGCTTACTGGAAACCATTCTATGCATGTCTGAAAATTGCATCAAGTTGGCTATGGAAATTCTCACCTACACACCTTCTCACCTACATCTCCACATATTTGCCTCAAAACTACTTCCTGAAATGGTTTGCCTCTTCTTTCCCTTAATCATCTGCAGAGCTTGTCTCTACTTCACATATGCTTTTATTGGCTGGCTTAGCATACTCACATCCCTACTTTATCTCACTTTTTTACATTTTTATTGTTCATCTGCTATTACTTGGTGAGGAGCTAGTTCATGAGGCAGCCTGGAAGACCAACCTAAAAGTTGCCAAGAGAAGGTGTATGTGTCTGGTGCTATGCGTACAATTTTATATCAAGCTTCTGGTTCAAACTCTTACAGGAAAATGATAGTTCTGTCTTTTGGGCTTTCTTCCAAGACTTTTAGGAAAACTGTAGACTTAGAAAGTTTAGAGGGAACAGGAACTGTTAAGTTCAATCCACTTTTCTGAAAACTCTAACATAATATAGTGACCTACCTTTATCTGTACAGATTTTAAAAAAGGAAAAAAAAGAAAAAATTTTTTCCTTCTTAAAAACAACTTGAACTCTGGAATAAAATGACCTATTTTGATTTTCTTAATTAGTAGCTCATGAAATCACTATATAGTTGAATAATTAATTACTCACAGAAGATATCACTCATTCAGCAAAGGCATTTTAAGTAATATCTGAGATTTGTATATTTTCAGATATGGTTTTTAATGTATATTGCCTCTGATTCTCTTCTGCCTAGTATTATGTAGCACACCACAGAGGTGAGGTACTGTAAGTTTAATTATGGTTTTCTCCAGGGTTAAACTTTGAAATTTTACTTTTAGGTAAAATGATTGACTCGGTAGGAAGCAATGAAATAAATGATAATAAATCCTGTTCTATTTAAGTATAGCTTATGTAGAAAAACTATCAGGTAAATTAGCATGTATTTTAGATGCCTGGGAGGTTAAAAGACAGTGTTAGAGAAGAAAAAAATTCAGAAGAATCAATAATAAAGTTAGTACAGGGTAATGTAAAATCAAAAATAGAACTAAATACTTTTAAAATTGTAGGAAAAAAGATACACATGGAAAACCTGAGCTCTGGAAAGATTTAGAGCAGAAACTATAGCTTCCATAATGAGCATATGTTGTGTTATGGTGGTTAAAATTATCACATTTCTGGGGGGCATATTAAGTAGAAAAATTTCCCAGTGAGAATGAGTCACTCTGTATTTGTTATTGAAATAACTACACCAAGTATAGGATGTTTTTTTCTATACCTGAAAGCCCTTTTGGAGGGTGACCTCGAACCCTAATGGTCTTAACAAAGTCAACATTTCTTGTCTTAAGAAGCATACTTAATAAAAAAAAGTCAGTTAATGGCTATAGCTGAAACTTGACTAGTAAACTTTCACTCTGTCAATACGTCTTTCATTTCACTTTTTATTATTGATAATTATTTTTGTGAGCAGAGCCCATAAATTTAATAGAGGAGTTTTTGCTTGATTTTAGAACATGGTCAGGTTCACCTCACTGAATTCGCCACTCGGTGGTGGTAGTATTTGTGACATAGAAAGTCAAAACTTATTTTACACTTCATTAATCAATATATATTAGCACCTACAGTCTCTGTACATTTATTAGAGTTAAATAAGAGAGAATCAAGTGGCTGCTTTACTATCAAGTCATGTCTAAGTTTTAGTTGTAGCATTTCAGGTCACATTACCAAATACTTTCAACTCTACATGACTAACTAAAGTCAAGCCCTTATTAAGTATACAAAATGCACTTAGTAAATTACATTATAGAATCACAGAATCATAGAAACAAGTTGGAAGGGACCGTAAAGACCATGTCATTCCAATTCCCTTGCCATATGCACAGATGTATTCCTCCACATCAGGATGCCTAAAGCCCCATCCAACCTGACTTTGAATACTTCCAGGCCATCCACAATTTCTTTGGACAACTCATTCCAGTGCCTCACCATGCCTCTATCTTTCTTGGAGGCCTCCTATAAATACTGGAAGGCCACTTTAACATAATATGTAACAGAATTATAGAATAATGCCTAGAGCCTTCACTTCTCTAGGCTAAACACATGCAGCATCACAGCCAATAGCTATGTCTATGAAAGGAAATTCTGTCTCATCCATTTTGCAAATATATTTATGGCTAAAGACAGTACTTTATTTCCCTGGGGTTTAAAACAACAAATATTCAGTAGGCCAGAAGTGACAAACATTTCAGAAGTTATTTGAGAGCAAGAAATTATAACTGATCCTTGGTCTAAGATATTCACAGTTGAAAAAGGACTGTCAATTAGCATTTCCTCTGGGAACAGTATTTGTGCAGTTATATTAATGGGACTTTCCATTACAAATCATTTCATTAGTTTTGTAGAGTGCATCAGCATAACTAGACATATCAGATTTTGGTGATCAGTTATTTCTGTTTCAGGGGATCTGTATTCATCACTCATATTTTGTAGTGCCCCATCATGTGCTTTTAGAAACCTAGAAGCCTTTTTTACACACTGAAAATGTGAGATCCATTTTCACATGCCTTCATATTGCATGGAAATTCCTAAATTATTGTAACTGCTTAGAAAATCCTCCATACAGATTTGCATTTCTAAACCTTGTTTCCAGATGGAAAATATCACACTGATGGGATCAGATACTTAATATGCAAGAGCTTAAAATATTCAACGTATTTTAAGAATTCTAATTTTTTAATGCTTAAAATACCAGTCATTTTCCAGCAACCCAGGCTACTTTCTGGAATCCAGTGCCAGAATTTCTTTGACAGTATATATGAAAGACCTACTGCACTGAAAACAATGAACCAGAAAGATCTGAAACATAGCTTAATTAGTGTTTGGGGGTCTTAGTGAATCTGTTAAATTCAATGTTTTCAGAAGCAAAAAAAGGCATGTGAACTTCGTATTCTTAATGTTATGGGCAGCGACTGACTAGTGACAAATACTAAACTTGAAACTCTTAAAAATGTTTAAGTCTCCCCTCTGGTAACAGCATCTCACATTCAGATATACTCTTGGGAGATGCACTCAAAAGCAGGATATGGGAGATGACCTTTAACAACTTCACTAATTTCTTTCTGTGGGACAACGTTCATCCTGTCCACAAGGTTTCCTGTTGTTTAGCTCCTGCTATCCTTTCAGTTCTATTTATGAAGGATTACACCAAGAAGGGAACTACTAGGTAGTTTATGACAAGATCACTGCTGCAGATATTTGGTACCTACTGTGATTTGTATCACCCATTTGAGCCTCAGCCATAAAGCTGCAGTTTTTATCGGGAATATCTGTGAATATATAACTGCTCTGAAGACATATGGTCAATAAATAATTCAGTTATCTATCTTCCCTGCAGATTTCTCATACACCTACCACCTATTAATGCTTAGTTGGTCTGGAAACAATATTCTTTATGGCACTACTGGTATAAAAATGTACTGACTGGCAGCAGACTGTTGATTTTCATTGCGATATCTTGAAAATAAACTGTTTCCCACCCCAGTCTCTATCTACTATGCTTTCCCATCTGCTGTCAGTCCAGAGAAGCCTAGTTTTGTATTTTGTGTCCCTAAAAACATCCATTTCCAGTTATCAATTCCAGTATCACACGAGTGTGATTATATTCATGATTGTATTTTCTCTCCCTCTCCCCAATCCCTTTGTTCTCTTTTCAGCTCTATATCCATTTACAGTCCCAAGGAGAATCCTAATGCATTTGATGCTGCTGCTTTCTTTCAGTCAGTGGGAAATTTTCTGGGGATCTTTGCTGGATCGTTTGCTATGGGATCCTCTTATGCAGTTGTCACAGCTTTAATATCCTTTATGGTTCATTTTCAGAGAGAAAACCCGTATGTGTGATATCTAAGACTGACTGTCTTTACTTTCAGATTGAACCTTTCCACTGTTGACTCAAGACTTCATAAACAGTCAAATTATAAATTGACAAGTCACTTAATTTGTCAGAATCCACAAAGAACTTAAGTCAATCTCCAAATGTTATGCAAATCTCTTTAACATTAGGCATGACCGTGGTCTTTATTGTTTGTAAATAATGAGATGCTGAGGTTTTGAAGTATTCGGAGATTAAATTATGAATTTATAACTACATTGATTTATTTACAAATTACACACTAGGAGCAATCATAGAAAAATGTAAGGCAAACTCCCAACTACAAAACAAGACAAATTAAGTCTACCTAAAAAAGAAATAAAAGGCACATATATTGCCCAGCACTTTTTGTTTTATTTTACAATTATTCATGTAAAACACTATAAAGTAGGAATAACACCTGCTTTCATCTTTCTTGCCTCAATATAAATGTTAAACAAATGCCAGTCAATGCAGAACTGGACAAAATTAGTTTATTTCCCCTATTTCTAGGAAAATAAAGCAAAATGCAACCAATTAGGCACTAGTTCAAAAACTACAGAAATACTTCAAACAGAAGACTTGTTGAATTAAGTAATTTAGAAGCACTGTAGTTTTTCCTGAATTCACTTTGTATAGATGAGTATAGTGAGTTTTCTTCTTTCATCTTCCCACCCCACTCCCCACATGGGGACAATTTTAGCTTAAAAAATAGTTGCTTTTTACTTTTCCTTAGTAAGTGTTTCAGCACTTGACAAAATTTACAAAGCTGTGTGAGTTCCCCATGTTGGAGACAGGTCTGTTTTTCCTCCTATCTTGGAGTGCCTTCTTATCAGCAGAAGCTGCTGGTCTCACAGGTAAGTGTTGCATTTTATCGAATAAAAGCAGTTTCACAGTATACCTCCTAACATGGGAAAATGGCATGTTTATTTTGGGCATGACATCATCTTATACAAAGCTTCCAAAAGCCAGTTGCTGTACTAGAGGTTGTTTCATCCCCAAGAAGAAATCTGTATGGACACTGAACAGTTCCACAAGACTTACTAAATCAGGCTGAAGTCCTCAGTCTTCTTTCCTGTCTATCTACAATTTCCCATCATTCTATTAGTCCCATTATTAACCCACTATTTACCACTCGCTATAGGGCCAAAGACAACAGTAAACATGAGGAACAAAATATACAGTGCTGTGTGACATACACCCTTAGGGGGTGATGTGCTCCTCTTCATGCAGTGGATGTCCTGTACCTGCTCCTGGTTTCCCCACTATCAATGACCAAGTGGTAGACAGGGCTACCCTCAACATTGCCAGTGGGGTGCAGCCACTTCTGGATTTTTCTAAAAAATAATTCATATTGTTTGGTGTGCCTATGTAAATGCCTTTTACAAAAGGAGTAAGTTACTGTTGCATCCCAGTGAAAGGTGAAAAGACAGACCTGATTGCTTTTTTTTCTAATACTGCAATCATAGTCAAGGACGTACCCAGGGACTGCTTTTAGCAACATAAAGAGTCCACACAAATTAAGGCAAAAGTTCTAAATGCACATAGTTTATCTAGATAACAAACTATTGTACAGTATGATTTGAAAGAACAAACTTCATAATAGCTTGATCATTTTAACCGCCCTGATGCTGTCACCTTTAAAATCAAATGCTCTAATTAATGTCATAGAAAGCCAGGGGAAGAAAACTTCTTAATGAAGTGTTAATGCAGCCCATGCTGTTTTGTTTGCAAAACTGTTCAAAGTCTTTCTGAAGTTA
Organism: Meleagris gallopavo; assembly: GCF_905368555.1. Taxonomy (NCBI): domain Eukaryota; kingdom Metazoa; phylum Chordata; class Aves; order Galliformes; family Phasianidae; genus Meleagris; species Meleagris gallopavo. The sequence continues at coordinate 10,221,046 of NC_139414.1, read as the reverse complement.
AGAGTTATATTTTCATTGAGTTCTGTGGAACCAGCATGCTACCTCTTAAATCTTAGCCACACAAATTACTTTCAAATTAGTATTACACCTGTATCTGCCGATATCTTTATCTTATTAAATATAAAATCCCGTGCCCTAATTCCTGCCAAAATATTCAGGCCAATGGATACAGTGAAGGGCGCAAGAACTGAATGAAAATAGTATATTCTATCCTATGGGAAAAATCAGATATCACCTAGATTAAAAGCCCATTTTGTTTCTTCATGCTTAATGACTCTTTAAAATGTGATATGATCACTAAAAAATTGCCAGAGAAGGACAATAATCACTTGCCTTCAACCGGAGATAATGATTTCCTAAACCACTGACTTACAAGGAAAGACACTTTAAAATACAGCCCTAGCAGAGAAGTATGCTGTGTTTCATCAAGGAGAAAATGCATACTAAGTTATACATTAAATCCAAAAAGTGGATTTGTAAGGAAAATAGTTTTACTTTTTATAGCCTTAGGTGCTCCATCAAAGGTTACATTTGTTGTTCCTATGCACAACTGCACCTCCAGAAAAAAGAAAAAAATTGTCATTTGTCTTTTGCATGTTGCAAGCGTGATGAGAGTGAAGACTCTCCTAGTAGTCAATGTGAAGAGTGTTTTATTTCTCTTTTACTTTACAATATATAAAATACTTAAAACAAAAAGCTTAATTACTGAATAGGAAATTCTTACACTAGCCTTGGCAAGGAATTTTAAACATACATATATTACAACACTGTTTTGAGAAGGCAAAGGTCTATCAGTCAGGTTTTGTCTCAGTTTCTGTGAAAGGCTGTTATCAGACTCTGTTAAGGTAGAAGTCTTTGAGTTCAACAAACTTGATTCAAATATTAACTTAATCCATTGTACATCACTTGCACCTATATTCTTCATTTTCCCTGGATACTGTTTCTTCTACTCAGTTTTTTTCTGAATGAACTTCAAAGGATTTCCACTAGACATCAGTATTTCCCTGTAGCTATTAAGTAATGTAATCTAAAAATAATTTTATTCTTATAATGCTTTCCACACCATCTCTTCAATCACCAAGCGTCTTTTGAAGTCTAATACTGAGGTATGTCATAACTTATAAGTAAAAGGCTATGCTGTGTTTTGTGTAGGTGTAGGGTAGGTAAAGCAGAGCATTAAGCTTGTGGATTATTTTTGTTTTTTTTAATTAAATGAGAATGAATAGTAGTATAGGTTAACATTATTAAAAAATTACCCTATACCTCAAAATATCCCATGATGTATAACAAACAATATATGACTCTGGTCCTACTTTTTGATGCAATCAAATTAGCAAAACAAAATGTGAATCTCAAATGGCTACACAATTACTATTGTACAGATAACTACAAACTATAAATTAATGGAATGGTTATTAATCTTATAGCTATGTTGTCAATTAATCTTATAGCTAATTTGTATGGTAAATTGATTCTTAAGCAGTAGAATCGCAGCAATTTACGCATTTTCTGATTTGCCCTGAAGTGTATCACTCATGACTGCTAAGTCATAATAGGGGAATACTACAGCAAGAACAGTGTTAATATATCTGCTTTCTAACCTCCATTAGAGAGCAATTACATGTAGGCTACAAAAAAGTAAGCATAAATAATTCAAACTAAATACTTGTCAAAATAAATGAAGAAAACACATCTAGCTTTTATTATGTCCCATCCCTGGAGGCATTAAATGCAAGGCTGGATGTGGCTCTGGGCAACCTGGTCTAGAGGCTGGCAACCCTGCACATAGGGGAGTTGAAACTAGATGATCATTGTAGTCCTTTTCAACCCAGGCCATTCTGTGATTCTGCATGATTCTGTGATTAATTGCTTATTCTCCATCTCATTAACAAAATTTTTAACTGATCAAGAATTCAATAGTCTATGAAAGATTCCATGATACATGTGGGTATATAATGTCCACCTCAGTTAGGCCCTCTGCATCTACAGCAGTTTTAACTAAGTAGATACTCAAATAAACTGAGATATATATCTTCAGAAATGCGTTCAAATTTATGTATGTATTCATTTAACGCATACTTCAAAGTCACATAGAATTTAGCAGTGTAAAAGCATCAGAATCAATTGCTCTACTTTCCTAGTGTCTCCTGAACATGTGTGAGAGATACCGAATGAGTCGTGTAGGTAAAGAAAGAAGGATTTCTTAAAACCTTTTCTGCTTTTTATTTTACATGCCAAACAAAGACCTATGCTATGAATCTCAGACCATAGGTCTCAAAGGAAAAAATTTTGGAGATCATCTAGCCCAGCCCAAAATGTTTTCTGATTTTTATAAAGGAAGTAGTTTGTATAATAAATTACTAATAAATAATTAATAAATTATTGCTGCTCCCTCACCCCCTGCAATTCTTGTCTGAGTGTTCAGTGACATATCTGACACCTACCTTCTAATTCAAGGGCTAACACGGGAATATAGTCTACCTAGTGAGAAAAGTTTTCCTCCAAAAATAAGTAAGCAGTTTATTTATGACAGATGTATCTAGTCCAAAAAGAGACCCCAAATGAGTTGGTCCACTGGGCGGTTTTGGGCTACCTTTGTATTTAGGGTATAGCAAGAACAAATGCACCAATTCCCAGTTCCTTTATTAATGCTGATTAAGTGCATTAATCCCTTTGGCTGTTCACTGCTCCCATCTGTTTGCTGTAATTTGCCTTAGATCCATCCTTTACTTCGTTGCTTTATTGAACTGTTGGGACCAGTTCTTCACCTTTCATCCTTGTCAGAAGAGATCATCATATATCCTTCCCTCTGCAATTCTGAGTAGTATGAACACAGTGCAGTTCAGTACCTAATTGTCTTCAGTTAGACATCTTTAGACATTATTCCAAAAAAGCAGGTTATTTGGGGCTTTAAATTTTCAGATTTGGGGTTTTCTTTCCTTACTATTCATATTATTATTCATTCATAAATAATATGTCGTGTCACACAGGTAAGTAGATAGACTCTCCTAGTAACCAGGGAGAAGGAGTAGCGTGGCTTCTAGGTGAAAAGGAAAGAGACTTCATCTTTCTTAAGCTCATTTCCTGTCACTCACAGACTCAGACTGCACTGGAATATGCCCTCTGGGCTGCGTGGAGATTTTCTGACATAAATATAACTCCACATCGTTTGATTTACATAAGTTCCCCAATATCCGGTTCTCACTATTGTCTTTTCCGACATTTCTCTGCCTTTGATGCAGGATTGGTTCCTCTAACTTGTACTTTGGTATGTGCATGTTGGGAATCATTATAGAGGCAACCCTGAAGCACTGGAATGCTTCAAAGTTGTGATGAAAACCTGTCAATTTACCTGCAGATCTTTCCAAAAATCCTACATTTTATCTAGTCATTCCCTCCTTTGTTTCCCCAGAAGGTAGGGTATTGGGTTTTATTTGTTTGTTTTCTAAATCCTTACTTCTACCATTAAAGGACCTGACAGCTACAGACACAATGGCAGGTGTTTTTTTTTTTTTCTCTAAAGTTAGTGAATAATGTTTAAGTTTTGTCCAGTCACTTCTGGACTTGCATTAAAAACACTCCAGACATGCAGCACCTCTCTGACAAAATATGGGATTTTATTCTCCATTATAGCACCAATTGTCAAAAAATGAGGGTATATTTCCTTTGTCTACTTGTAAAATATTACATAATGGACATTTATTCTCTTTTGCTCACAACAGAAATTATTTTAAGATTAGCATTTATTTTTACACACATTAACATTTGGCCTTCCTATATTATCTCTGAATATTACCAGCTTTTGTCTTAACAGGAATTTTACTACAAGTATTCAGCAAAACTAACATAAGATCTCAAATTACATTAACCGCTAATAAGCAGTTTCTCTGTTAGATAAGGAGCAAAAAATCAAGCACAATGGTATGTTTTTATGCTTAATCAAGCTTCTTCAAAGAGTTTAAGCTGCAGTTGAAATTTGACTGGTGTCTATCAACTGTACTGTGAGGTTTCTCGTTTTTTATATCAAGTGAAAATTGTCAGTAACTTTATCTATAGAGAGACAAGAAGCCGTAATACACTCAACAGCTCATTTCCCATTTCATCTCTAAACTTCTGCTCAGGTTAACCTGCACTGCAAGCGTAGTACTAAAATTGTCTGTAATCACTGACTCTACCACTTAACAAATGATGTACTGTAACAACACTGAAATTGAGCCAGACTCCAAACCCCTGAAATTACAGCACTGGCTGGTAGAGGGGACCACCTCACTTTATCTGCCTCGTTACATCCAATAAATTCTTCCTGTTTACAATTTCAGCATTATCACATTTGTTCTCCTCTATTTCTCTGAAAAAAAAAAAAAGCCTGCAAAAAATTTGACAAATCAATTTATGTTCCATATTCTATTTTGAAATCCAACTAACTTCAGAAATCAGCTTCTATAGTCTTACAAAGAAATCCAAATTTCATTTATTTTATTCCATCTAATAAGACCCCTGTTCACCTCTTGAGGTACTGTGCTCCTTTATTCTTTATAGTTATGCTAGCATGTAATTGATCATTACCCTTAAGTTATCATTTTTAAGAAAATGGAATTTTTTACAAGCTTTTTAATGAAGCATTCATTGTGAATGGCATGGCAGGCTAATACTTATTTCCAACTGTAGCAACTGAAATATTCCACTGCGTTCCTGGTTTTCTGGTTTCTATGCTTGCATAATTACACGGTTTGGATAATTTATGACTATTGTAAAATCAGATTTAGGGCATTTTGTTCTTTAGGTCACTCTCTTAGTTCTCTTGCTGCCAATAATTAACAGTTTCTTAGCAGTCAAAAAACACTGTACAATCATCACTGAATTTAATAGTGAACTTTTAAAATGCTAGACTTGGCAGAATGATGATTTGAATAGAAGAAAGTGAACCACAAACTTGTATCTCTTTTCCGGTTACCGAGCCCCAAGCTAGCAGTACTTAGGAACATTACTGACTAGGTATGATTTTTTAAGTGAATCTTCATTGTTTGAGTATCTATTGCATATGAGAGCACCTTGAGAACTTACAAACTTCCCAGATTACATCTGCACAATAGTGCACTTAGTAGAAAAAAAAAAAATTAGTCTTAATTAAGCGATCAATTATACCTCAGTAAGAACAAAGAACTTGAGCAAAGAGCAGCTAAAGCTCAGTATAATTTCTCTTAGCTACAGAGACTGTGTAATGTAGAAAAAATACAGGCAAGTTTATGATACAAAGAAAACCCAGATGCAAAGAAAACGTTCATGCTGCATCATGGGGAAGAAAGAAGAAAGATTTGCTTTCTCATTTTCTTCCCTGGTGCTAAATACACGTTACAGTTTTGTTCCTCCATACTTTTTCTTTCATCAAGTGCATTTTAATGTCTGGCCTCTCTTCTTACCTGCAAGAAGAGAGGCTTGCAACTAAAACACAGTTGGGTTTTGTTGGACAACACTTCCACAGTTAGCAATCCAAAGAGTCAGGAACTTGAGAAAAATATGATAAAATAATGATGACTAACTGGTATGTGTTGATGTGCTCTTACCCCACATGTGTACTCCCTCAAGTGAAATAGACAGCATTATCCTTTTTCTTGTTTTCTTACCGCTACCTTGATTTAGAGAAAGAGGATATTTCACCTACCACAGAGTCTCTAAATCTATAAGGCTAGGGTCAAACTTAAAGGTTTGAATAAACCCTTTAAGAAACTATTGGGTAACTACATTAAGCTTTGCCTACTTCTTTTAATCCTTTTGAAATAACAGATTGTTTTACATCTGTTTTGCTGTACTAAAGTCCACAGCGCTGTAGATTCTGTCCTCTAAGTCTCTTCTTGCCAGCCTTTGTCATTTCAGGAGCCACAATGCTGAAGTAGATGAAGGAAGTCTTGTCCAGATCAAGACCAAGATTGATGGCACAATTTTAGTTCATATTGTTTGTTTCCAGTAGAACTTGTTAATATGATTCATTTCATGCTAATTTAACACTGTGAAATTCTAGAAAGTCACTGTGTAGTTACGTTGTACGACCCTGGGCTGGTATACTTTTGTTTCCTTTGTTGCTTCAGTGAGTTTTCCAGAATTCACCACTGCCATTTCAGTACATCAGCATCTATGAGCTAAAAATTACCTAACAATTCACAGAATGGTCCACAAGGAAGAATTTTAATGCCAATTCAGACAAGCTGTAGATCTTAGATGGGAGGCAACAAGTAGAAGAGCTGAAAAGCAAAAGATCTAAAACACTGTAGAATGGATGGCAGAAAACTGCCTGTATCAGAGTCCTGAAGATCACAGGACTGCTATGATCATCCTGCAAGCTAGCTCTGTACAGAACCAGTGGATGTTGTGAAGGTGTGTGCCAAGAAACCACATAGAACTTGCATGCTTTATGTGCTTCAAGAAATGCGGGTGGAGGTTTTCATGGACATGGTGATTGGAATGAGCACAAACCATCCCCTGAGCTGTGGTGCAAGCAATTACCAAGTAGACATGCCCCAGGTTTAAGATACATATAGTTTTTTTTCTTCTGTGGATATTTACATATGGTCACTGGTAGGCATTTATTTCTGAATTTCTATTTTCTGTGTGGGTTCTTTCTGCTTTTTCTGTTTCCAGAGCTGGAAAAAATTGAGGTTACAGTCCTATCAGCTACTCTAATTAAAATACTGCATTACAGTGATGCAACTCAATGGTTCTAGTGAGTTAGGAGCAAGCTCAGCACTGGGAAGAAAGTATTCAAAAATCTCCATCAATTCCTTCGCTACCAAAGTTTTCATCTAGTCTGAAGTCCTTCCCATTGTAATTATGTTTATCTTACCTAATGGTGAGATTATGATTAGATACCATCCAAGGAAGTTATCAGGTTTGCTGGCAAATTCACAGCAGCAGCAATGGTACAAATGTGTGATAGCCGTGTTGAAGATTCAAGATCTCTATGATTTTTAGCAAAAAAAAAAAAAGTATCTACTTTGAAATATACTTTTATAAAGCATATCTTATAGTTCTTTTTTTTTTTAATTACAAAAATCTTTTCAGCAATCTAGTAACCTCTTTTATGCAGCCTTTTGAAAAATCTTAGAAAGGAAATGGAAGCTGCTAACCATCTTCTCTTTGCATTTCAGGTATTGTTGCAGTTCTTTTCTGTGGAGTCACCCAAGCCCATTATACCTACAACAATCTCTCATCAGATTCCAAAATGAGAACTAAACAGGTAGGATATGGAAATAACACTGTGTCTTCAACATGTACAAGGAATAGACAGAATCTGAAATATAGCTGGATGGAATTCTGTTAGTGCAACTGAAAAGGTCTATTTCTTCAATAGGGGAAAGATGAGATTTTTGGGGGGAAAAAGTAGCAGTTCTCTGGCCAGACAAAAATGTAATAATCTGTTCTTCCCAAGATATCTGAAATGTCACTCAAGGAGATAAAGGGTAGGGAGATAATAGTTCAGACCAATTTCCATAGAAAAAGGCCACAAGGTTAAGAAAATCCAAGAGCTCCACTAAATAAAAGAAAAGCATTCTGGAAGGTTAGGTCCATGTGGATTTTTGTAAGAGGACTAAAAACCGCAATCCAGCCCACTGTCTTTAGTGACGACATCACTTAATTTCTACTTTAAAAATCTGCTGTAATTAGAAAATAGAAAAAATAATTTCCATTTTATTATTTCAAGTTCAAAGATGAGAACCTACATGACCTGTTTTAGTTTGAACAAGTAGCACAATTGCTGAAAAGCATGGGGCTGTTCTCAGTACCATTGCAACGTTGAAAATACTCTCCAGCAGAAGGATTAATGTCAGACTACATTGTTGCTCCCTAGTTCCTGTGACAAGTCATTTGAATGTTGTTTGCTTCACTTTCAATGTTGATTTGTATGTCCCAAGTACCTCAGGCTATAGAAAATCCATCTCCTGGAACAAAATGAAAATATATGGTCCAATGCTACAATTTCCATTAAGCAATCCAGTAACTTTTTCAGCAATTCCTGTTTTAAGCATTAGAAACAGAATACAGAAACTTTTACCTCTTCTTGCACATCTCAAAATCAATTTAATCAAAAATCCAATTTTCTATCAATAACAGTTTGATAGAAAAAAAATACTGGCCACAATATTACTTCAACTATCAGACTGTTACAGATTTTAAATCAGAAAAAGTTTGTTGTCAGTACTTCCAGAATGAAATGTTAGCTAGTGAACAGGATAGGCCTTATCAATTGCATTTCTTCATACCAGGGGAGGCTGAGAGGTGGATGCTTTGAGAAAATATTCTAGCAGAGAAGGGGACCTTTCTCTGGTGAATGTATTATAAGAATAGCATTTATATCTACTATAGAACTGCTTTTATTTTGCAGTAATAATGAATTCCATATAGTATTATTAGTCTTGCATATAATTGTTAAACTTTGAATACAAGGCTGTTCCAGGAATTCATCTGCATGATTTAGTGATCCATAGCCAGAGAGAGATTGGCCATTGAAATTTTAATTACATACAAATCTTTTCAACTACAGAAATAACCAACATTTAGTTTAAATGCATACTGGCTTTGTTTGTTTTCATGCTTTTATTTCCAGTCATTCAGCAGTTCCAAACAGAATAGCGAAAACAGGCTGAATCTATGCTTGAACACACAGAAATAGAACTCCATATTTCACTGTGGAGCTATAGGTTTTATGCATTCCTATTCTGCTTTTTTCTTCCAGCATAAGCTCCAAATCCTCAGCCTCTCTGAGAATAGTTCAAAAACTCCTCTGAATTCTTTTAATTTGTTTTCTAATCCATAGATTACCCTTTCACACATAGCTGTTTCAGTGAGAACTGTACTCCCCTTTTCTTTCCTTCCCCCAAATATTATGTTGAAGAAAATTTACTAAACTACACACTTTATCATCATAATTATGTATGACTTCATTGCATTATAAATGGATATCGTTGCTAAGACCGATGGCCTTGCTCTCAAATTAAATCATTTTTATTGCTATTTACTGGCCAAAAAAAGATGACTTTTTAGTTCATTTATATAATAATTCCAGGGCACTCTGTATCATTTTTTACAATATGACAGGTTCTTCAGTATGAACTGGTGAGCTGTAGTGCACACTGACAAGACTGAGTTGAGACTGAAGTTAAACTAATAAAAAAAATCAGAAGTGGGATATAAAACTGTAAATCAGACTGAAGCTATGTTATTTGTCTAAAGAGTAATGCTTCTTCCCTATTGTCTTGCATAATTTTATTTACAGTATCTACTGCCTGTTTAAATTTCATAGCTCAATGATAAAATTCAGTATACAGTGACAGGCAGCATTTGAGGCCATGCTGCTGAGTTCTGCATTTCTCATAATACCTCATCATTTGCTCTAAAGAGCACATGAGAGAAAAGACAGGTATGATTTTCTTCATATACTAATATCAAATTAAACCCTACCTTTTGTTCTTAAACAAGAGCTTTATTAAGAACGCCTGTTAAAGGATGCCATATAATTATTAGTCCTCATGTATTTTTTGTTATCCAGTCAATCACTATCTAACATCTGATAAAAGAGAAACATTACATACTAAGGATCTGAAACTTACAGAAGCTGAAAGTAGAAGGTAATGTAGATCTTGTCACAGACAATGGATTATTTTAACACTGCCATAAGATGAAAGATTTAGTGAAAACACAGATTTTAGAGAGTTTTCATTCAATCCAAACATCCCAAGTCACTAAATATTTATTCAAATTCTGTGTTCTTACTGCTTATTATTTATTCCTGCTTACTATTTATTATCGTGAATAATGTTTAATGGTAATATTTTAATCAGGTCGATGATGATGACTTAAGTCAGTGACTGTAGCATTAAAATTGACACCCCTTCCATGCCAACAAGATTTGGGCAGAGTGTTCTTGAATTCAATACATATAAAGTTTAATTTGTCCAGTATATCTTCAGATAAGGAGAAAATGGAACTGCTTGCACTTTATCAAAAGTTATTTGATTTTGTGCAGTTTTTGCTAGAATTATTTACAGCCGCACAAAAAGCCGCAGGCAAATATCTGCTTCTAAATCTTAGGACACTATAGTCCAGATTTCACATTGGATTCCTCAGAGGTACAGTTGTACTGGTCTGATTTGCTCAGGTACAAGTAAATTGGTGACTAGACAGGATGTTACTAGATAAAGAGGAATTACTGGTTTGCTGAAATTGGGCAGACCATAAATATCTACAGGTCAGCCCTGGAACAGGATTCATGGACAATACTGTATCTTCCACAGGAAGATAAGATATTCTTCACTATTTTTTGTCTCCACACTCCAGCATTTTCACTCAAATGCCAGGAGTAGATCAGGATATTTTCCTGATGATGAAGTATTAAGAGAAGCTTTTAACTTTTTCTTACAGCTATAAATATCCAACATACTTATGAGTTAGCTCATTTCCTAATTGTTTTTTTTTCCCCCTTTAATTCCATGGCATAGACACAATGAAGAGACCAAAGAACAGAGCAATGCCTCTCTTTGGATAAATGTGCAAGGGTCTTTGCTTTCAGCCAAAATACTGTGCCAGAAAGTTATAAATTCTGGAAAGGAAATTAAGAAACTCATCTCCTATGGAAGCAGTGGAAGGTACAGCAAGTTATGTTCAGCCAATAAGGGATTGTGTTGCATACTACCCTACCTGTCTCCATTTATTTCACCAGTCTAATCCTTGTTTATGTAGTGACCTCTGAAACACCCGTGTCTATCAAGTTCATAAGAGCTGCTTTCTGAAATTAAGTGCAAGACCCTTTCTTACTGCATTATTTGTTAAACAGTTACTGTTCCTGATAGCAAACCATTTGGGGAACACCTACCCTTACAGAGAAAAGCTTCTGGCCTGATTGTTCAGCTGCTCTGGGAGTGCAGTGTGTACAAGATGTAGTGTTAAGATTTCAGTGGCCCTTTACCTTCAAAGTCTTTACACAAGCTTGAGAATAGGGCAAAGGTAAAAATGAGAACTGCGTAACTTCTGAGAAACTTTAAAGGAGCACTTAATGTTAGTAGAACTACTTCAGCAAATTAACTGATGCTGAAGGATTGAAAATCCAGACTGCAATCTTAGTTCTTTGCCCACTGATGGACATAGTACTGATTTATTCAAATTTTCATTTCCACACTATAATGCAGACATGATTATCTCTGATTGTGGAAAGTCATCACCTTGTAGAGAAGTAGTTAATATCATCTGAAAATCTCTTGAAAATACATTTAGTTTTCAAAATTTGTTAAGCTCATTTGTGACATAGCTATACATTTTTCATCAAGTTAGGAATTAATCAGCTACTTTCTACATCATAAATTGAGCTGTATTGCAGGCAGTTGGGTGTAGCAAAATATCTATTTTTTAACTCATCAAAAACAAATTCAAGTCAGTATAGTCTCTCAACCCTGATCTGCTACTAAGCAGCCTTGATACAGAGTTTAGAGTTCACTGTTCCACTTTTAATTATAGACTGAAGCAAACTGGAACGCATCTGAACAAATCTGAACAGTAGAATGTCACTTAGAAAGTCAAATATCACAATGAATAAGTCCAAATCTACTAGAAGAGGGGGGAAATCTCTAAATTAAAGGAATGGTTCCTGAATAGCAGACTGCTTAATAAAAAAATAGTATTCTAAAAGAAAGGAGGTAGCTAGAGTCAGCTTTTAGCTGACTGTGTCCAGGTGAAACACCATCACTGGGAACTAGTCATTCTACTGCAATTCTGCTGGCCTAACTATCACTGTAAACAAGTTATACAAAAGCAGAATGACAATTTGAACAACAGATCTCCTCTCTCTGGATATACAATGTAGGGATTATTCTTCAAGATTCTTATCAGCTGTCTTTTCCTAAGAGAAGAAACAACATACTGCAAATTCTGCTCCAGTAGCAGAATGCTTTCACCTGAGTTTGTAACTGTTGTTAGAAGCACACACCAGGAGTACAGCTTCTGTTTGTCTTCCCTGTTAGAGAAGGGCAGTGGCAGTGGAGATGGCCTTGTCCTACTACTGCCACAGGTGCACCAATGTGCTGTTCTCAGGGCTCCCAGTCTGGACACCCCGCACTTAACCTTTGTTAGGGAGAGGCAGTCCTCTCAAACCATAGGAAGCAATAATGCAGTGCCCCTTAGCTTATAGCCTCCACAGTCACGTAGGACACACATGTCCTGCGTGGACCTGCTATTTCTATGAGTCTTTAAGAAGTAAAACATTTACAGCTATGAATATTTCTCAAGCGTACAGCCTATATTAACTTATCTCTGGTTAATGCATACTATTTTCTGTTATTAGATATTGGATTGTTTATAGATAATTAGTTATCTTCTAGGAAGAAAAGGCCACAAAAATATTGGGATGCAATGGCTCTTACAGTTCAGTCTCTTGATTTTTAAAAAATTCAGGAGTATTTCCAGGCTGAGGAAAACCCTACTTAGAGCAAAATATCTTTGATAATTAGCAAAGCAGCAATCACCACAGCATATAATTCTCATTTTGAAGTGAACAGCCTAATTGGCAGCTGTTGTTGTGATTTGTTGAGGAACATTACTTAGGAAAAAATGACCTTTTAACTACTAAGAGATCAGACATGTCCACATAAATGATTGGCAGAGACTGAAATAAATTTATTTTGAAACAACACTACCACCAGTATCAAATTCTAATCATTCTTTGTATAAGTGCTGTGCACTAAAAGGCATCCCATAATCACAGCGCCTATGGGAAAATTTCTTACTAGAATGATTTTTCCATTAAATTCTGAGGTATATAGTACCAGTGAAATATAGTACTGGCTGAAATAAGATGACATATTTGATGGTTAATACTGTGGGAATAAACTGGAAATTCTGTTTAACATGACATTCAGATCTGGCACACACAAAAAAAAGAGGGAAAGATTCTAGCCTAAGGGAGCCAATAAAATGCAAGTTCGTGTTTAGCATTAAACAAGTTGCATGCATAAGGTATGTTGTTTCATTTCAGTGGAGACTGAGCATAAAGGCCTGATGTACACCATCCCCTTGTTTCTCATGGTCCTGTTTCTGCAGTTGGACAATCACTGAATCCCAGCTTACTTGAGTCCATGCAAGTCCACACTCAAAAGCATTAAAGACAAGACTGGTGCTTCAGCCAGTGCTGCTCAGGAAGGAGTCCAGATGACCATATTACAGTGGTCAGTACAGAGGTCTGAAGCACCTATTTCTCATAATAAGAAGGAGCTAGTTTTGCTCAAAGTTAACACTTTGGAAATGTTACATTAGGAAAAAAAAACACCTGCTCTTATTCTTATATTACATGTACTTTTTTTTTTTTTTTAAGAGACAAAACCTATAGCAAAGCCTCCATTTTGCAGCTATTCAAAATGAACAGGGGGAAAGCAACACTTCTGCCTGCTCCCTAATCTGAGATTCAACCAACACTCAGACACTGAAATCATGGCAGAGGAATGTATTGGGTCTCCATATTCCCTGGACCTTCTGGCTATTTTCTGTCCTCTTACAGAGATCAGGGGATCCTTTTTCTTTTACAAGAGAAACATTATAAAACATGAAAAGGATGCAAACACAGGGAAAGGAGGAACAGCTTATGCTGCATTTAGCACATGGCCATTAGGAGTAGATATCTGAAATCGTTCAGGAGTTTCTTCTAATTTTGAGACACTTGAAACACTCAGACTCATATTGAAAACAAGAGAAGTCCTAGTAATAGAACCTTCTAAAGTTCAAAAGGTTGTGTATGCTTAGGTATTCACTAGGCTTGAGCCTAGTAACCCCTCATTCTAGCCCCTCACTCTCACCTTGTGCTTTCTCTCACAACTTAGGGGTTTACCTCCTGAGCCACTGATGAGCTCCAGCTGCACTACCAGCATGCTGACTTAGCAGTGTGTTCCTGAGATGGACCATCACTAACTCAGTGCATCTGTACACAGCCAGTGGGTTGCTCTAGTTTCTAAATTGCCTTCTTATCTCAAATTGAATATGTACCACATGCATAGTGTTTGTATAATTACCTTTAAAATGGATTGGGATTGACAGGAAGTGTACAATGAATTCCAGTTTTCTACAGTTATTTTCGGTGTTTAGCAGAAAAAGCTGAACATTGGGCATATGCCAGATGCATTATTTAACCAGATGCACCACAAGATCTTATGGAACCCTGCAAAAACAGTATAATGCTATAAAGAAAGCTAAAGCTGCTTACTGTATGGGTTTAACAGGAAGAATGATAACAAGAAAAATCTTGATTTCTATAAAAGGAATTTTACTACCATGTCTTTCAATTGGTATATCTCAACAAAATCCTTCATTATCTAACTGATGTTCCTGATTTCTTAATCATGCTAAAAGAATGTTAATCTTCGATCTCCTACATGCAGCTCCTCTTAAATTTATGTGAAGATGCCTTTACTGTTTTCTCTCATTTTTACCTATGAGCTACAAGGTGGATGGTAGGCAGCTAGGAAATACTGCTGCAGGCAAGCTGAGAATAGTAGGCTTTGTAACTACGGTACATGAGTAATTAGCTAAAAAAAAATCCTTTATTTTTCACAGGAGGAAATGAGAAATACTGCTATCCTGAGTATAATACCGAAAATATTCAATTCTTTCATACAGAAATCTTGTCTGTGTATCCATTCTATACCATATTCGTTAATCTCCACTTTACTCTGGTTTTGCATACCAACTTTAGCATTTCCTTAATTTAGAATGTGCAGATTTACTCTGACTTTGTTAGCTCCTATCAAGGATGTGTCTTATCATTAATCAGTATCTTATAAGGAATAATACCTTCAACCATCTTCTACCCACACAGACCCAGGAATAAAAATAGTATTTTGGATATATGAAAACCAGATCTTCTCTTGAAACACAAACGACAACAATTTTCCTTCATTTTGCTTAAGCACAGAAACTGGAAAATACAAATGCTGAAATGTAATCGGTACCCTGAAGAAATCCAGAATTGTAGTGAAAGCAGTTCTGTAGAGAAACTTGTCTTCTTGAAAAATGATGTTGTTTTTGATGCTAGTAGGATAGGGGAGCATAATGCCATATGCAAAACAGCTTCCAAATGGTTTCATTAAAATTTTTACAATATGTTTAAACAGTAAACCTTTTCCTTAAGTTATTGATAAAGTTCTTTGATTGTTATAGTTTACTCTTCACAGCACAGAAGCAGAAGCCAGCCATTAGCTAACATATACCAACCGGAATTAAAACCTATAGGCCAAATTCTCATTGGAATGGAGCAGAATGCATATGGGAATTCCAAAATGAGTTGCATGCTGTGTTTTTTTTTTTAATGAAAGAGTCACAAATGAGTCTCTCAGTCTATACAGAAGAGTAAAATTGTATGGGGCTATGTAAGCTACTGCAAAGCCAAAAACCTGAGTCATATTGCAACGCAGGTCGTGCAACTTCATGTCTGTCACCACATCTCTTAATCTTTTCACAAGAGCTTTGAAGAACAAACTCCAGAACATTTCCCCTTACTGTGAATAGTTAGCATTTATCTCTAGTTTTTAGGTCTGTGCTCTGTGAAGATCTAGCCTTGGGTCTCAGCTCTGTAAAGCACATCTTCTAATGCTGTGAAGAGAACTTTCTCTAAGCATGTTGACCATCAAACCAGGTCCCTTCCTAATTATTGCTATGTCATCATCACTGCAAATGGTGAACGCATAGAGAGGGGAAAATAAAATCTAATACTGGCCTATGAAAACATTATGTCTCATTCAGTAGAGCTGAAACAGATCAGAGTGTGGCTTACCATCACATTCTTAAAGTATATTTGGTTACTTTTATTTTTAAATTAGAATTTATTTCAATTCCTGTGGCTTCTCCTTCTGCCAATAGCACTTTCACACTGCACAGACTATCCTGGGGCAGTGGGAGGCCTGAAGGAGTCTGAGCTGTTGTGTGATTTCTAGCATTAACAAACTACTGTTGACTAAGGTCCACTGCAACTCAAATATGTTTTTTACATCACTGCTCTTCAGTTATGCTGACAACATCACTCCCTACAAAATTCAGTATCAAAATAACCATACAAAAGAACTGTTTCAAAATATGTAACACTAGAACTCTCATACAATAAACTGCAATAGGAGGTAAATAGATACAAGAAAATAAGGCAGCATAACCCATCTATTTAGAGACTGCACAGCTGTGTTTCCATTAAATGATTAATGGATTTCATACCTTCAAAAGAGACATTTGTACCAAATGGTAGCACAGTGCAAGACAAAAAAAAAAAGACAAAAAAAACAGCTAACTGGAGCTCATCAGTTTCTCCTGCTGTCATCTGTGGAAATCGTCAAGGGCTAAAATGCCCTTAGTCAAAATCTTTAAAATTGCATGCCTATGTCACAACTAGGATTCGAAGAAGTGTCCTTTTATTTCTCAGAATAGAGACCTGCTTCCATTCAGAAAAAACACAAAAAGTATCCTCTAAGCTTGAGCATCAGTTTTGAACTTTTGACTTTTACTTCTGCTTGTCTCACCAATTTAGGGATGGTCAACACCTTTTGCCTCCAGTCAACTTCTGAAGAGTTCTGAGTGCTTAGTATTTCAAAATAGACATTTGGTATCCTCAGAAACTTATGCAATGACTAATACCTTTCTTGAAAAACCGTTTCTCTGGATGAGGTGCTAAATGATACTTCTCTATTCCACTCGCCTTCCACATTCCTGCAGGAGAACTGAAGATCAAAAAAAGCTCTGATGATTGTTTCCAATTTGTGAGCCAAATAACTTAGAAGTTCCAGGAGCATCAGCATCATCCTTTCTGTCTTGACAATATTTCCATTAAGGTGACGCTCTCAGGTCATTTTTAGGAACAAGTTAATGACCAATTTATAGCTGTAAAAGCTCTTTCTTCTGCAGGGAAGGGAGACAAACATCTAAAAGGCTCCCTGTGTTGCAAATGCATTCAGAAGAAAAAGTTTGCAGAAATCCCCTTCCTAGGCAACTTAATTGCAAGAATAATGATAGAGTCATTAATTTTTCTACAACTAGATCTGAAGTTTATTGAAGTCAGCATACAAATTCTCATGAGGTTCTGAATCGCTATATTATCACAAGCACATACCAACATTTCTACGGCTCTTCATGCTTTATTCATATAAGTAACAAATATATTGAGTGTTAAATTTTGAACAGTGTCTCTTGTCAATTAACTGATAAAAGAGAATAAAGTTCTTTCTGAGGGCTGATTTTAATCATGTAATTAAAGATTTTGGCAGATTCCTTGTAAATATTACCATCCTATGCTTTCTTTCACCCTGAGGTCAAACTTTTTTTTTTTTTAGAAGTTCTGTACATTTTATTTTTTTAACTTTCTCTGTTGCTCTCATTGATTGAGGTAGTAAAAAAAAAAAAAAGAAAAAGATTTGAATTTCTCTTCTTAATTTTCAGCATTTTTTGGTTTAAAATTCTTTTGTTCAGTAAGGCCATTCCAGACCTCTGCATTTAAGAAAGAATTTGCCTTAATGCCTGGAACAAACATTTTTCCTTTATTGTTACTAGTCAGAAGTTAGCATGTTCTATGGCAGTAATATATCTATTTTCTTAAAGACAGAGTTTTGTAGTGGGGTATAGATTATGCTACAAAGAATAATCAGACTGTATAAATATGAAATATTGTTAACCTTTCCTCTTCCTTGATGCTGACATTTTCTTTATTTCTTTCTCCTTTTAGTTTCCCCACTTCTTCCACGGGCTTTAGAAATCTTTTACATCTCCCAACTTTAGAGAGAAATAGAAAATTATTGTGTGCCTTCCACAGATTTGTTGGGATGAAATTAATCAAATCCAGTAGCAAAGTCTACTGATTGAAAAAAAAAAAAGACCAGAACTTCTCACCTAGACATAAAAATAAAACTTGTAAGAATTTTCCTGTTAGTGTTTCTAACCTCACAGCCAAATACGCTCAGATATCAAAATTGTTACCAAATACAAGTTATAGTCTATCATGAATTTCAGTTAGTTTTACTAATTCTTCATCTAAGCCTGTTATTCTAGAGACAAGCACTATATCACTATGCTGCAAAGATTCATTAGAGCTGTATAAATGATTTCAGGCAAGAGCTTCAAATTCAAACATTCTTTTTCAGGTTTTGAAACCTCTAATCAAAAGAGAAAGATTAAATAAAGCAATTACATTGTAATAAAGACTTCTACAATCTTAGAAAAATACGATAGCCTGCATACTCACAGCATTTTAATTCAAAATAGAGAAAAGCTGATTTTTATCAGCTATTGATTTAGCAATATCCTTGACTTCGTGGAACTTTTTTTTTTTTACAGTTGTTTTCTAATTAAATAGCATTATTCAAATACCAAATTTTATAACCATCACTAAAAACTGACTGCTTGGGATTTTTTTTTTTTTTAAACAGCTCTGTCACCGCCAAGTCTCTCCTACAAAATATAACCAATTTTACATCTCAGATCCCCAGGTGATCTGAGACTGTTGCAATTTTCCCTGTTTTAATGTTATATAAGGATATATTCCTTTAAGATATAACCCATATACTGGTGGCATTTCTCCATGTTCTGTCTTAACCGTATACCTGTAAGAGGTGAATGACATTCCTTCAGCAGGTATTAAATGGAGGAATATAATATTGCTACAAGGGAGTAGAATTCACTGAGATTTGCAGGAAGTTTTTACCCAATACTCTCATACTAATATTACTCCCGAGATAAAAGAGTGAAGTTCGTAATTCTGCTCTTACCCAGTACTCTGATAAACTTTACTCTCATGAGATGAAAGAATGCTCTTTGAAATATTAATACTTGACAAATGTTACATTTGCCATCTTCTCAGCCATAAGGGATTGTGGTATAGAATATGTTCATTTTCTCTTTCAAACAATCCTATTTTCATTACAGTAGAGATGGAAACTTAGTGTTCCAACTTCCAGGTGCACTAATTACTTACCAAGATAATCTCTGTAATGCTCAGTGAAAATTGAAGTAGTTCTATAAAATGGATCAACTTACAAAACCTGTTCTGGTGTAATTTCCCTAATCTCACTTAACTGTAAGGAATAGAGAAAAGGAAGAAAAAGAAGGTGCTTAGATAAACTTAGTATTTGCAGTAAGACCTGAAGCGTAGATAATTTACACTCATTCCTCTCTCTACCAGTAAGTAACTGAACTCTAAGTGACACTTCCCAGAAGACTATGCCAACTTCAAATAGATTTTTTTAACATCTCTGTGCACTTACAATGACTAAGGGTAATAAAAAACAACAGCATATTTATTGGACGGTGAATTTTTAAATACCTAAATACTTATATTAATTTTAATAGATATTTTTCATATCAATCTTTTGTAATATCCAATCATTATAGAAAAAAGAATTCAAGTAAAGCAACAAGCAGTGCCACTAATTCACTGCACTAACACCTAAATCCAGTGCCAAGACTGCACTCAGTTTTTTTATTCTGAACTATACTCTGAGATGTGTTGATATTACTTCAAATTCATATTAATAATTACAAATTTTTTTTAGACCTATAAGCAAATTTATAGACTTCACAAAGAAGTCAAAATTGACTATTACAAATGAGAGGTTATTCTGTTTTATACAGAAAAGTAAATTAATGCTATGTATATATTGAAATGGTTTCTAGTATAATTTTCTGGTAGCCCTAGGGAAACTAATGGCAGCATAAAAATCATTTCAATGCCAATTTCATTTAAAGTAGAAAGAGGTTAGTTGGCTGTGTGGGAGACGAGGGAAGAGAATTGATGGTTATGAACAAAATACTTAAGGACTTCGTCTAGACAAGTTTGCTGAGAGAAAAGAATTGTGAAGTCTAAAATCAATAATGTCATGAAAGCACTTCAGGCAAGAGTCAAGAGCATGAATCTACTGTTGAAGACTTGAGAAAAATGTATAGCAAAAAATAATGATATAGCAAATCTATTTTCCTTCAATAACTATACATCAAAAAAGTTTGAAAATGTTTTAGAAACTACTAGCAGCAGATTAATTTTACATTACTTTAAATCTAAAACAAGATTTTGTAATGAAGAGTGAAACATCACCCAGCTTTGAAATCACTGACGAAACTTTATCTTATCCCAGCAATTAAAGCATACAGTGCAACTCCTCACAGTGATGCCCCTTCTTCAAAAGACTTCTACAGATATGATTTACATATATCTGTAGACACCAGTCATGACACTCCTGCAAGACTGTTTAAACAATTAGAAATATTTGTCAAGTGACGTGCCCACAAAGAAACAGGACCATGTTTATCTGCTGTGTGGAAATGCAAAGATATATGATAATCCTTATTGGTCTCTAGGTCTCATAACTTGAGTCTCTTTGACAAGTAGTTTTTCACTGAAATTTAATTTAAGCTTGAATAATTTAAGTCAATTAAATTGCAAATATTTCTTGTGTTTGTTCTCACGTTGTTCATCAGTGCAGCACTAAACAGAGACTATAGAGTGTGAGCTTGGGATAACTGATGGTGCTGCCATGGGGTCCACAATATCCTCCCATATACTACTAGGCTTTATACCTCTTTCCCTGTGAAAGTTGTAAATAATGATTCTGACAGCTCTCATTTTTCCTTTGTTAGATCTTAGTGACTGCTATTAGATATTTATTTTTAGAAGCACAAACATATTACACAAAGTACATAAGCCCATGGAAGATGAAGAAAATGTCTCCATAGTAACATTTCTGGTAGAATGATTTATGACTGTTTGTAGACATATTGACAAACTTTGGCCATAATTCTGTATCTCCAGAGCCTAAATGTGATTTCAGAAGTGTAAATCCTCATCTTCTCTCCTCTCTAGATACTCATAAACAATGATTTTTTTTCCCCAGATGTGAAGAAACATGAAACTTTATATTCGATATTAGGTTTTATATAATCAGCTGCAAGGGCAATCAGGAACATCCCCTCAAGGCAAATGATTATTTTGGCTTTGTTTACTCAGTGGGTTTTTTGTTTGTTTTTGTTCTGTGTTTTTTTTTTTTCTAGGAGAAATCCTACCATAATATTGGCATTTTAGTCTTACAATACATTTAAAGTTATCCTAAATACAAGAATGTTGTTTGAAATGAGTACTTCATATTTATGTTAAAAAAATGCAATAAAATGTTCACCTACAGAATAATATTCATGATAATAAAAAATGTCATGCTATATTTTAAAGGCATAGGTTCTTTAAAAATCCACCCTGGAATTTTGTTTGTTTCTTGGCATTACTGCACCATCCCCATTACTGTAGTGGGCAGTCGCTTTAGCCAGGTTCTGAGCCATTTTGCAGGTTCACCTGTGTAAACATGACCAAAGCTAAATTCCCTCAGCTTCTTTGCAGTTTGCACTGAAGGCTGTATAACTTAATTTCTGTTCCTGTATTTTACTAGCGTTCATACCAAGCATTATTATACAAATCAGAAAAAAAACAAGCAACTATGACTTTTAAAGCAAATTCACTCATTATACGTAATGCTAAGTGGTTTTCAGATTTCCCCATGAAATGGGTTTGATTTCTGATCCCTTAATATAAATGTATACATATATATAAATATTCTAAGTTAACTCTATGATAAAGAGTGATTACTTAAACATGAGTCCTAATTATGTTCTCTCTTGCAGCTGTTCGAGTTTATGAATTTCTTAGCTGAGAACGTCATCTTCTGTTACATGGGACTCGCACTGTTCACCTTTCAAAATCATATCTTCAACCCTCTTTTTATATTTGGTGCATTTGTATCCTTTGTGCTAAAGAACTCTTCATCTATCCAAGTACATACTTACATTTGTGTGTATGTATAAATAATGTCTGCTCCATGTTTAAAAAAATTAAAAAGTCAACAAGCAAACCCATCAGCTCCTTAGATCCCCAAAAATCTAATTTTTGTCAGATCCAAAGAATTCAGCTTTATTATGTGTATCTGGAAATCTGGCTTGATGCACATAATGCTGGTGGTGTTACAACTGCTGCTGCTTTACAGCTATACCGTCTCTACATAGAAATGTACCATAAGCAGAACTTTCCCAATGCTACCTAAATTATATTAAGCCCCAAGGAATAAATTAACAGCCAAGCATTTCTCAGATCTTTCCTCCTTTGTATTTCTAGTACACACAGTTATTTACATCATGTGTGATAGATATAAATAGGAAGTTTTGTCTTGGTTTCTCAGCCAGTCCATTACCCACTTACACAGTGATATCAGTTCTTTTCACTTTAATCGTTCACATAATGATTTTTCTTCAACTCAAAGCAGCAGCCCTTTTGCTCATCACTTTTTGATGAACAGTTTAAGCTTTGAAATTTGGGATTACACAGTTTACTTGCATTAAATTTCTGCATGATTTCCAAACTATTAAGGTCTGCACCACAGTTCTGCCAGCAAAACATTGTTTGAGACGGCAGAAGAGGCTGCAGGAGCCACCCACCACCACAACACAAATGAATCCTGCACTCAGTGTAAGGAGAAGTTGGAATGTGAGAGCAGCTCTCAGCAGCCCAGCTGAAAGCTTGTGTTGCAGAGCACCATCAGGACCTCAGCCTGTTTCCTCTCAAACTAGCTTGGAAAGTACAGGGCAAGTGAAGCAACTGCTGCTAATGCTTGTTCTCCCAGATACGTGGGAGCTCTAAGCAAGCACTTGGCATCACAAATAAGATACACTCAGACACTACCACTCAAGTGCTTCATTGATTCTACAGTACACAGCATGTCTCAGACTCTTACAACCATAATTGAGCCCTAAGAACCACAAGACAGAGAAAAGAGGGAACCTGCTAAATGCATGTATAAGGCATTATGGTTCTTTTATTTAATCTGAAATAGCCATGTTTCTCAAAGTAACTTTTGTGACAGTTCCACATATATGTAACAAAGAGCTCCTTTTGAAAAATCTCCAAAGAAAGTGAAAGAAAAAAGTACTGGACGTGGTCTATAGGAGCTATCAGGAAACAAGAAATAATCATGTCCAAAAGCATATTCTTTTCAAATTGCTGCTGAAGGAGATAATGCCATCACTGCAATCTATGGCAGTGATTTAACTGAAGAACAGTAGATGAAGTCATGTGATACAAATGTGATGAGTGAAAGTAGAGTGATTGAAGTGGGATATGTAATGATGAATTTGAAACCAGGATGTCTTGGGAAGACAGCTTCTGCCACTGCACAGTTCTATAATGCAATTGGAACCAAAAAGATGTGGTATGTAAAACAAAGGGAGATAATCTCATTTTTATTTTAATTACACATCAAGAATAACTACGTAGAAATACTAGGTTTAAGTTAGCTCCATTGTTTTGGCTTTTTTTTTCCAGTAGTTCCTCCACTATTTTCCCCAACATCTTACATTTTAGCTGGCAGTCTTTGTAGCAAGAGCTTGCAACATATATCCACTTACTTTCCTTTTGAATTTTGGTCGAAAACAAAAGATTCCCAGGAATTTTCAACACATGATGATGTTTTCAGGTAAGAGCAATTTTGGTATTGTTCCCATTCCCAGTCACCTCTAGCTAGTAGTACTAAGTCACAAAGAAGTCACTGTCCTAGAATTCAAGATGCCTCCTCAAAGCCACTGAAAGAAATGGATATATTCTTGGCAACTCACTCTGTTCTGAACCTATTTTAGTTAACGTTCTTGAAGATCTATTACCCAGGAAGTCTGTCTTTTAATCAATCGCCAGTTTGGAAATGCCACATTTTTATGTTGGGTAGTTTGAGAGACATTTGTAGTATAACTGGCAGTATACTAAGAAATATCAGACTTTGAGGGTGTTAGTACTGATACTCAAATCATGGTTTTCAGCAATTCTTTTTCACTTCAGGGAACAGTTTTATTCTGAAACATGACTAGGAGACATTAGTTCCACAGGCAAATTTTCTGTGTGCATTTCAGCTGTTATCTGTTTACTATCAAATTCAGGTTTACTTTCAAAATTGAGACTTTACTCATTTTTAAATCTGGTTAGCTTTGCAAATTACAAAAAAAAAAATCCAAGAGAGAAAGCCAACTTCTATTCTCAGTGCATCATTCACTGAACTGTTAAAATCTCAGTGGGAAACTATTTTTGGACTTGTACAAGCTAGAAATACCTCCACTTGATTTTTCTGAGGCAACTTAGAAAAAAACTCAGTTTTTTAAGTAAGAATATTTGAGAGCTGAGAGTATTTGTTCACTAAAAGACAGAAAAATGGATTCCAATGACATTTATGAAATCATTTTCTAAGGTTAGGAATTCAGCACTTCTTTGTCTTTTTTTATACCAAAAAACATCCCTACTTTTATAGCTAAAGTTCTTGATTGACAGCCCTGCTGTACACTGATCCATTTAGCCAGGTAACAAGAAGAATACAATGCACCACATTTGAAGCTTCCTCATCAGGAATACTCCACATCAGGGTGCCTCATTTATGCCTATATAATTCCATGTATCTAGAGAGCAGCACAGTAGTTCATTTCTATATCTGTTCAATACTTCTGCTGAAAGCTGCCACTGAAAGTGTCAGTTAATGTCAGCTAGATTGCAGCCTGAGATGGTGACATATATCCATTAGGAACTGGCTTTCAGACTGCCTGCTCATCTACAATTGTTAGCAGCGTAAGATATATATGTAGATCATCCAGGTGAAGTTAGCAGATGCCTACTAGACAAAAGCTTGCAGTCATTTCTTATCCAGTTTCTAGGGACTGTTTTTTGTTTTATTTTTCCTCAAATAAAGTATGAAATTCAAGATGTTCTAAAATATATCTTATTCAACAAATTTTTGTCCTCATTCTCTCAGATTTCATTCTCCACAGGGCTAGAGGCAGAAAACAACCGGAAACTAAGAGAACTTGCACACATGCATTTAATTTTCTAAGTACATCTAGCAGCTGAACACTGAAAATGGTAGTACTGAAAATGTTTAAAATGCAAATGTTAAAATAGTCAGAAAATATTTAACTGTTTTCAAAGACTTTAGTGAAGAGAAATAATTTTAAAGCATCTTTTTAAAGTAAATTGCATGATCTGTAAGACCACCATAAGGACTGATAGCCTTTTATGCTGCCAGCAGCTTCACCCTTCACAGATGTGTGATTTTTCCCTTTAAATTGCACTTTATAGTTGGTATTTTGTGCTCAGTTACCAATAGTGTTCTTTCTACAAACTGTGTACTATGGTCTCTAGTCTGCATATGGTGATAAGCAGAAAAGATTATCAGAATAGACATTTCTGATATGAGTAAACAAGACAATGAATCTTGAGTTCAGAGGAACATGCTTATTGCCTACAAAACATCAGCAGAGCTCCTGAGGCAACATTTCGGCATAGCATCAGGTTTGAATAGGTCACGAAGAAAGCTGGGCTTTGTGCATCATGCCATCACACACACAGGAGTGAAAAAGAATCTGGGATTGCATTTGTTTTCAATCTTACTGAATGCATGCAACATTTAGTATTTTCTTTACTGAGTTTCACAGCCAAGATCACCATGAATATCAGTGTCTGAAAACAAACCCTTAAGATTGGGTGGATGAGTTAGGCTTGGAAGGGGATTATGTAGCATTTTGATGTATTACATTCTTCATCTGTTTATCTTAGGCCTCCACCAACTCATAATTAAGGGTGGATTCACTTTTACAACAATTTTTAATCATGACTCCTGATAAAAATTTACTGTAAATCAGAACTAGATTAGTCCTTGTATTATTCAGCCAGAGCTTCTCAAATGAAGTTCATCAGCTAAAACAAGGTCAACGGTCTCTACTAGCAAGAAAAGGAAATATTTTAATGTCTTGACCTATTCACCTAGATAAATACTTTAATCACTGCAAAGTGGCAGTTTCAATGGAGGAAGGAATGAGCTACCATTAAAATGAGCTGATATTCTCCTCCCTCCCCCCCCCCCCCCCCCCCCCCCACACACACACCCAGAAAATAGTTAAGCATGAGCATCCTTGGACAAATCTTTTACATAAAGCCTACTTTTTGAATTCTGTGCCATATTTGTGAGATTAGAGCTTTTAAACCTGCTGCCACTGATCTGTGCCAGCTGATGCAACTAGTTCAGTACTTCCTTGCAGAAACAGCTTTGTGTTGTACTCTGCTTAAACTGTATATCTTCTATACCAAATAACACATTCTAGCTGTGCACTCGTAAAAAGCCTTAGAGTTCAACTACAAAAATAGTTCCTTGCTAGCAGTTAATTAAATGACTCTGCATGAACCATTAGTGTGAAATGAAAGGTTTAGTTATTAGGGTTAATCTCTTTCAGAATACTTTTTAGATTCCGTGCATATTGCATACATATAATGGCTTTGCTCTCTACACTTTGTACAATTATTTTAGAAAACAATAAATTAAATTTAAACAGGTAAGTGAAAATCATTGGAAAATATTGAGTGTTATTTGTAGAACGCATCCTGACAGCTGGAAGCACTGATGTGCTTTCTTCTCCCTCCCCTTTTTTTTTTTTATTAAATGTGTCACTGCAAGTTCCTATTTAGCAAGCTCTGTACTACCCACAGAGTTGTTTTTTGTCAAAACTGTTAGCTGTTTTCACCACATAATTTTACAACTATTATATTATTTCAAGTATTTCAAGTTCAGTCTACACATATTCTGCACCCCTTTTCAGATAATTAAATTATCTTTTAAAAAGTATTTATTATTTTAAAAACATTTATATGACTGTACTTAGAACATAGAGATGTTTTAAAGAAATGGAGCTTTCTACTGCCTCAAGCAAGAAATGGGTATTGGATTTGGCTACAGATTATTTTGTTATGCCAGCCCCTTTTCTCACCTGCTCTTGATTTCACAAGCAGTTCTACTGCAGTGAATAGATTTATTTTTAACATGTATAAAAGCCAAATCAATGTTTAATATGATATTGTTCAAGACGAAGAACTCAGTGGCTGTAAGACAAATGTGATTGTACATGAATATCAGAGTCATTTTGTTGTCTACTTCTGCAAAGTTGTTCAGACTTCCATTAAACACCATACTTTCAGTTATCTTGTGTCAGCATATTTTAAATGTAATAGAAAAATCCATCTACCCTTAGAATTGGGTTTGGCTGGAAAGAGTAAAATTTATTTCTCCATCAAATAAATTTCACTATTTTCACCTGTTTTTCAGGTTTACGTGGTGCAATAGCTTTTGCATTGGCTATTCAAGACACAGAATCCCAACCCAAACAAATGATGTTCACAACAGCACTGCTTATTGTGTTTTTCACAGTCTGGGTATTTGGGGGAGGCACAACACCAATGCTCACATGGCTTCAGATCAGGTTAGTACTCTTTTCACAATAATAACCATAAAAACAATGTAATCACTATGATCAATCACTGAATTCCTACAGCTTTCTGACCTCACATTCTTTCTAATAGTTGGGAAGCACAAAGCAAGTACATGGCTACCTGTTAGCGGTAGGTTCAGATCACAAGAAGTAAGTTCTTCCCAATTTTAAGGATTTGGACCTTGGTCAGAACATCCTTATTTCCTGAGAATTTGTTTTGCTAGTGCTGCTTCTAAATACCGTAAGTAAACGGTACCAGTGTGTCCTCCTCACTACAGAAGAAACTGCTATGAAGGATGCTCTTGCACTAAACTATAAGTGTGTGTTCTTTATACAGTCATCATGTGTGATGCATTTCTGATTTTACTGTGAATATATTAAGAAATCTACCTACACTGTTGCATCATTTAGCTATTCACTTACTGCTCATTATCTTATATATTTGTTCCTTAATAGTAAGATTTTCTCAACAACTTGATAGTCATTTGTAACAACAACATACGTTAAATGAGAAGAGGGTGAGGAAGCTGAGACAACATTTAATTTAAATACGGTGCCCTGCCCAAGATGCCTTTTTAAAACCTTACTTTCAACAAGAGCCTGATGCTGAGTTCGAGTTATTTCATTATTTAGACCTTCCTGCCATGGTTCATAATGCCACAAGAAAGAAAATCTCTATAAAAGTTCAGTTTGTATTTCACAATTCCTTATCCTTCACCCTACATGTAACGTACACTTTTGCTTACTTATAAAATGATGTCTGATTAACAAGCTACCGCATCTTACTGTTGTTATAAAATACCAGCTGAATACGACTAAGTTGAAGCTTTAATAAAAAGCAGATATAAAAGCAGGCAAAAGAAGTAGACTACAAATGCACTACATAAACATAAAATGCAGCCATCCGTACACAGCAAGGGGGCTTTTCTTTTCTTTGATGTTCAATTTTCTTCATTATATCTCTCTATAACATCAATTAAATTGATTGGGTTTAGATAACACCTCTACTATCACCCATCTTCCTAAGATTAGAAATTTATTCACTGTCAGCAATGGAGTTGCTCTGCATGGAAACAGAAATGGGGAAGGATAATCCCACTAGATCTTGAGAATTTTGTCATGATGGTAGGAAGTTAAGAAATAAGTTTGAAAATATAAGGTCCAATTTAAATATTACCAGTTTTATAGTACAGTAATATAAATTTTCTGAGCATAAAGGTATGTGTACAGTCCTTGTATTACCAGCTGGCATTCTGAGAGAATAACTGATTACCCACATCACTAAGTAATACCTTATTTTTTGGTTTATCTGAGAATTATAGCTAGAAAAAAAAAAAAGCCTCCCTTTACTCCCTAAGTAGGACTACAATATACTGCTCCAGCCAGACAATGAGTAAGCCTGTTCCAGTGTACAAGAATAATATCATGACACATCAACAGCAATACAAAGATATCTATTTAAGCATGAGTTCACAGTCAAATTGAAGTACTCAATAAATGCGCCTTCAGAGATGTTGAGTATTATCTGCTAATGCTTTTGGATGTATGTCTCTCCTCATTCCTCATATTCTGATTGAAACATTTTACAGTAAGTTGCAATGAGTGGTTTGGGGATAAAGGATTCTCCAGACAGGCAGAAAAGACATACAAAGCTGTTAATAAAACGTGTCCTGTGAAAGTATTGTTATGCCAGGTATTAGGTCTGGTTTGTTTATCATCACCTCCTGTGCAAATGTTTGTCAAGGGATTTTCAGGTTCCTTGTGCATCTTTTTGTAGCAACTCTTCAGTGAATAAGGAGGTTTTTAATCCATATTCCAAATAAATACTAGGCACTATTGAATAGTAACTTTTAATACCGTACATACCAGGCCATTGCCTTTGGTATGTATTTTATAGACTGACTATATCTATATGCCTGGCTTCTCTTGAAATATGCCATGTTGAGCTTACTTAAAGCTTCAGTTCTAGACCTCCAACTGACTCTAAATACATTTGCCAGATGCCTGGTATATCAGATTTTTCTTTTTTTTTTTAAATGACCAATACTGTATAAATTCTTATTCTCATCAGAAGCATCTCCTCATTGAGTTATTCTATGAAAGAGCTCCAACCCAGGAAATGAAGCATATCAAAACAAACTATTCTCCTCATATTGAGTACCTATGTACTCATTACTCCATAGCAATGATCACATAACATAATGTAATGTTATAGAAAACACAGAAACAACAGCAGAGCAGCAAGGTCTTAGGCTACAACAAGTAAGGATTTACTCAAACACAATGCCCATAAGCACAAAAGTAAATGAAAGAAGCTACCTACCTTCAGAAGGTCTCAAGAAGATCTCACAGAGATCTCCAGCATAAAGCCCTCACTTCCACAATCAACCCTTAAGTAAGGTCTGGGAAGGGGTGCATCCTGACTCCACCCCTTCTGGTCACTCAAGTACATTGCATGCACCTGAGCTCCCCTAGGTTGGCCCTGCCTTCCCACCAGGTGCTCAATCACTGTTTCAAGCCGTGACTCAGCATTTCCACTACAAAGCCACATTTTCAGATTTGCTCCCAGAGGTTTCCCAGAGCTCTGTTTATTCTCTCCACTGTTCAGATTTCAACTTTATAACTACCTTCACCTATTTTTTATTGTACATCTAATCAAAACTAAAAATGCCAAGGTACACTTTCATAACTTTCTTTACATGGACGGAGGCAGAAAATTCATACTATGCTGGTATAAATGAAGCATAGCTTACTGTAATCAAGAATTTCAGCGTACAAAAAAAAAATCAGTAAAAATAATTTAATGAATCTTACAAGGATAGGAGGTGAGAACTCATGTCCTATGAACTGAACGTCCTCACACCTAACTGCTTGAAGTAAGTAGACAAGCAAAGGGACTGTCGTTGCTCCAGAGACTCTTCTCTGTTTTGTAATCTTGCTGAATGACTACAGGAGCAGTGTGCAAGTAAACCAGGAGAAATATTGTTATCATAATGAAAAAAATGTGCAATCTGAAATGTTAAGAATATACTCCACCATCCAGACTTAGAACCATGAGGAAAAGGACAAATCTGTTACAAATGTGTAGATAAATCTCTATCAATTATGTAAAAACACTGAAGTCAACAGCTTTCTCAATTATGCATTTGGTCCTTCTATCCATTCTTCCTATGCTGAATCACTTGATCAACCCAAATATATAGTCCTTGTAGGGATTTATCCTTATCCATCTTTACTTCAAATTTGTATCGAATAACACTAACAGAATATAACAAATCAGACTAAGAATTGCAGAAAGACCTAATTAGAGGAATTATCACCAACTCATAGTATACTGCTATGCTGGCAAAATAAACTTTTTGAAGTTTTAAGGGTTTTTTCTTCCACTTTCAGAAGTTACAATATAAAGCATCAACACTCTGGATTATTTTGTGGAGTTTTCCATGTGGTATGGCTATAGAAATGTTTTCTAAATTAAAAAAATTATATATAAGGTTGCATTCAAAACATTTTGAGAATCTGACTTAGCTGTTTATGCTTTTAAATACACCCAGCTATTTGACTGTAACTCATCTGAAATACAGAATTATGACATTACTCAGAGTTAGGGTGTAAAAGTAGGAATATCAAATATTGCTAGCTCCTAAATTCCCAGCTATTTCCATATTTCACAAATCCACTAGATACGATAGGAAATGAATGTTCAATATACATAAGCAAACAAAAGATATGAACCAGAAGAGTACAATGCCATGGGAGTACTGATTTATCTCTACAATGAAAATATTTCTTGGATCAGTTATTATTCCAAGAAATCAAAATTTTTGATCCTTCAGTAGTCAACTCTTTAATCCACAACATCTGAGAATCATCTTCTTGATCTACAAAAATGATTTAGGAAAGGCTAATACAGTCTGTATTTTTTTTACCAGAATATGTCATTAGGGATGCAAGTGAGCAGCAGGGTGAGAAAATGGGCTAAATGCTGTGGCTTGACATCTTGTAACCATGGCAGTGTCTGTCTAGCAGAAAAAAAAAAACTGCTTGTTAGGGTAAGATTCTGTGCTTAAGCCAGTCCTTTATCAACTGGTTATAAACTGCTAAAAGAGAGAACTTTCTGATGGAATAACTGGAGTTACAACATGACATTGGCCAATATTGTAAGTGTTTCAGTAACAGAAATATTCTGCAGAGAGGCAGTTTACAATGCCACAGGGGTACCACTCCTAGCTGCCAAGTGGGAAGCTTTCGTCAGATTTGGTCAGTACTTTAGGCTTCCAATACTACTCAAAGACAACTTGTCTTTCTGCTTCCCAGCAGAGACTCGCAAATTTAAAACACAATATTGTGGGCAGTGGAAAGAATTCTGACTTACCTAGAAAGACAACTGTTGTGAAATTTAGGGGCTAAAATGGAAAACATATGGCTTAGCCTCAGGGCTCTTAACAGGCAGTGCTGAGGAGGATCCTTTTTTTCTAACACAGCCTAAGAATGAAGAAGAATGCACTTTTTGATCTAAGAATTTACAGACTTTTAGGCAAAGTGGATGATGCTGCATAAATTTGCTGTGCTGTGGGCACACAGCTGGAATCATGTATTACTTAGCACTGTGACAGTGACCTAACCATTATCAGAACCTGCTCAGTTTCACCTTTAACTTGATAAGAAATAAAGTAAGGTTTCTTCTATCTCTACCCAGGCTGGGGTTCTGCAGCTTTACCTGATAACCAATTTTTACCTGATAAAGGAAGAAACTTTACAAACAGTGAGATAGAAACAACATGCAATTCTCTGTTCTGTGGGTAAGAGATAGGCAGCACCAGTCTCTGGTATTTGCAGCTTTAAGATGGTATAACACAGCAAACTCAGGCAGAAGTCACACCAATCTCAGCCTTAAATTCATCTGAAAGCACTGACACGTGCTTGACAACTTCTCATCCCAGTGTTTTAAAAGCAAACTGTACGGAGCCCTTTTTATTGCTTGCCAGCTGGTCACTGAGCACCCCCCAGCTCCAGAGGCACACGAGCAATGAGAATCTCAACTCTTCCGACCACATTTGAACCATCGGAGTGATAAAGTAACTATTTTCTGCAGATTCCCGGACTATAAAACAAATAATAGTAAATCTAAAGTCCACATTCCACATCAAATTGCAGAGTCCCATATGTTAAGGTGGCTTAGAAACCTGAAGTACATAAAAGTTCAAGAGAGCTGAAGTTCCTAAGTTACTTTCAAAAGTTTGATTTTGACTGCTTCATGTAATGTGCAGTGGAACAATGCCTTCTCTAATTTTCCTGGTGTGAGGATCATCTCCTTACAACAGCTCTTTTGTTATACGGAAGAGAAAGATGAAACTAGATGGTAAACCAAAGCTTATTCCTAGTTAGTGATATATGAAGAAGCATCAGCTTCTGCTTCATGTTTCTCCTTCTTGCTTTGGCTGCTCCCTGAAGCACTGCAGAAGATGCATGTTCTCATGACAGTGCTGGGAACACCTTTAGGGTTTCTAATGTTGCCTCTCTGGAGATAGCAAGAGAGAGGGCAATATGTGGAAGGGAAAACCAGTCATGTACCTACTGACGTCCTGACAACCAACCCTGGCCAAAGGACTGCAGTCAGCTGAGATAAGGAGTGATTTTTTAGCTTGGTCAGCCTGAATATTGTGCTCTGTCACTGACTTCTACACAGCTCACAGAGGAGAGAATGAAAGAGTGCATCTCCTTGCAGCAATTAATCGTTAACTAGATTCATGCAGAAGTTTGTTTTTTACTCCTCCTCATTTACTCCTAAATTAAGTGGAAAGTTTCCCTCTGAGTAAATGCATCTCAGTTTTCATTTTTAAGACTCACATAGGCATGCAAAGATTTTCCCTCCTGAAGCACAACTAGTCTTTGAGATACTTGGAAACTAACAGCCAAGAGCATGTGTTCGCATCTTCGGATGATCCATAATTCAAGAGCTATAAATTATTACAAGCCTTCTTAATTGTTTTACTTGTATCCCTTTGAATACATTTCCCTTTCACCGTTTGTCAAGAGGAAGGAAGGTCAGTTTATAAAAGGAAGTTTAATTAATTTTTTTTCTCTTGGCCTTGGCATATTCTCTCTTCTATAACTGCATTGCTTTGGGTCATATTTCCTCTAGAGTCCTGGAAAACAATTTAGTGAAATCAAAGGATCTGTTGATTTACTATTGAAAATATATTGTCAGCCTAAGTATCTTCAACTGTAATTTGCTAGTGACCACAATACAGAGAGAGACAGTTAAATTAGAGGCAATATGTTTTCAAGTGCTGTTATATTTGTGTACATCATACTGCTTATTACTTTGTTTTGTTTTTAGAGTACTTGTTTCAAAATGAGTACTGTACTTGGTTGGCCAGCTGTCTGTACCTACATTCAAAGGACAACATTTCAACAAGCATCTTTTATACTGATGATAGATTGAATGTAACTGCACTAGCAAACATGAAAAGTGGGCAGACACATGAGAAGCCACACTTCTGTCTCCCTAGACTCTCCTCACTATTAAGATATTGCTGATTTATGTCGATTAAAAAATATAAAAACGTTGAGTTTTACCTAGTTAAATATATTTTTAACTCAAAAGTATTGCTAGATGTTATTATTTTCCTTTGCCTGGTATTCTTTGCCACTGGTTTTGGACCTGTGCATATGTGTACCCTTAGTATGTATGTGGCATCTACAAGAAACAGGGAATGATCTGGTGTTCCTGGCTAAAGACGTATTAGGGAAATGTATTCTGCTTCAAACACTAATGTGAGCAAAGAAAAGTCTTCTAGGGGTGCACCCACACTGAAAGTGTTAATACAATTGCTGCTTTTATAGAAGTAGCCAGAACAGGATTAAGCTGCTATATGCTATAAATCAACCTGCAGTATAAAATTAGCTATTAAATGTACTGAATGTTATTATAAAAAGAAAAAGTGGATAATTTCCTTCCATTTCTATCTGAAAATGAGAAATCATCCAGGGAACGAATCTCAATGATCTGCTGAAATGCCTATCATTTATTTGTAAGGTACTTTTCTGCTAAGATAAGGTGCGTATTTGATCTGTTGAAGTTATTCACCATAGCAGTTTGCCTGAGTGATACTAAACAAGATTTATAAACATTTGCCCTGTAATAGTCCTTGTTAAAAAAATACAAGGACAAAATACACCGGGCTTAGGCTTTTTGACTCTGACTGTAAAGGCAGACCAGGGCTGCTGGTGAATGGGAAATTTCAGATTGCAACTGTGAACTGTGCATGAAATGAACCGGTCTCTTGCTGTCAGCTCTGTTGGTCCTTATTGGCCAGAGGGGTCTAATTTTGGGCAGAGTTCCCTAAAATAGCATACTGATCATTAAATCTCACATTGTATTTCTAGCTCTGCATAGCTATTGAAAACAGAAAAGATGAAAGATAAGCTTTTATCGCTAGAAAATTTGTTACAGGAGAGGGGGAAAATTCCATAGCAGTAGAAAGATCTGTGCCTTTCTGCAAATCAGGAATAAAGAACATGTGAAATTTCCACATCTCAAAATCCTAGAATAGTTTATTAATATTTCCAGAAAACTGTAAATTATCCTATAGCTTGGAATATAATCTGCCTAGAAGCATTTTAGCATTGGTGTCAATTGAAGAATTTTTACTTGCTTTTAAAATCCTGTTGCATTGATATGTCTGAGTAGGCAAAAAAACCCAAGTGTTTTTCCATTTCATGCAGAGACATTGCTCTGCCTTAAAAATGTATCTTTTTTGCACAAGGTAGCTGTTGTGCAGCAACCAACGTGATAAAACATGTACGATCTACAAAAATGGAATGAATCAAACCATCTACAAATGCTGCTAAGGAACTTCTTAATTACCTGGGACTTCAGAACAAACTGCTGCTTTATTGCTTTATGTCAAAATATGCCAAATTTGGACTTCTAACTAGTTCACCGAAATTAAATCAGCGCAAGTATAAACCCAGTTGACCTCAAGCATATGCAAAAGTTGAGTTTCTCAGAGTAAAAGAGAAAATAGAGAAAAATAATTTGAGCCCTTAAAAGTTGGAGATAAATATGTGGTAATGAATCCTGGCTCTAGAAAAATATAATGATCAAATTTTACTGAGATGCATTCAAAATGCCTCTTAACTCTCTCTACTATTGATCAGATACTGTTGCTTTTTGTAAAATAATTCATCTGGAAACTGAGTTGTTTAAAATTTCTTGTCTGAAGAACAAGCATGTTATGGTTTAAGCTGGTTTTCCAGGGCAAATTAGTTATATAACAGAACTCTGCGACTTCATCTTGGTAATGAATAATATGCAGTGTTCCCTCCATAGAGGCTGGCTGCTGCTTGGGATCACAACTTTGTAGCTTCTCTGTTAAGCTGCCTTATTACATAGGTCACTCCAAAAGTAATGCCTCGTATTAATTTCCTGGGGAACAGCAACAGATAGTGCAATAACACTATTGAATAGAGCAAATTCTCAGCTACAAAACACTATTTTTCAACACAGTCACCACCATTAGTTATGCATTTTTGCCAGTGATGAACATGAGCTTGCATGCCATTCTTGTTAAAATCTGCACCAGTGTGACCCACCATCTCCCACTGCTGAATGTGCCACCTACTGCCTCCCTGGGCTCAGATCCACTCTTTGGTCTCCATAAATATTCAGCAGAATGTTAATGGATGCATTTTTTTCCATATGGAGGAATTCAATGACACACTTTTACTTCATACGCACTTCTATGTCAGACACCATTTTGTTGGACAGCCCTTCTGCTGCCATCTGTCACACAGCAACAAAATGTAATATTCGTGAATATTCGTGAGAAGATTCAACCTCTACTGCCATACCACCAGCAGCTGCCTCTGACATCATGGGCCAACATAATAAAATAGGAGGTATTACTTTCAGAGCAGCCCTTGTAGTTACATAAACAGTCCAAGACAGAAACAAACATTAAGTGCAGGTAAAAGGAAAGCTCTGGCACCTTTCATAACTAGTCTAGTAATTTTGTGCAGAATTAGTTGAATATGGAAGGTAAATTAAAGCAGATATTTAATAACCTGGGCTATGTGTAGCAATATGGGCTTTTAGTGTTCAGTAAACAGCTAATTACGCTAGAATACAGGCTTTTAAAACTGAATTATCAGTGCAGAAACAGTCTGACAGTGATTTGCTAGTCAGTACATCTCTCAGATTTATATGAGAAAATTACCCCTTAGCTTTGCAAGAAGTAATTGATTTCAGTGTATTTAAAAATACATTATTAGTTTCTGTTTTTTCTTTTACTTCTTCAAAGAGATATACCATTTTGCCACGTAATGACAAATAATATATAAGCAATCTTGAAATTGCACATTAAATTATTCTTTTTTTAATAAATCCAAGATATTTTCTGTGTAAATAAAAATATACAACAGATGTCAAACATCTGAACTCTTTGTTCAGGTCACTGCTTGGAACATTGTTAGACTGTAGGTTTCCTTCTGTTTGAATTTTTGTGTGTGTGTTTGTTTCGGGATTTTTTTGGTTGGTTGGTTGGTTTTGTTTTAAATAAATATCTATATTCAACCTTCCTTTTTTTTCCTTAGTAATAGGTCTGATTTAGTTAAGCTGTATACCTACTCTTTCAAATATGTTATCAAAAGATCAGACAGCCTTCTAAACAAAGTGTAGTCAGCTACAGGTAACTGAAAGACAGTTTGAAGTACCTGGAAGCATGTTTAAATGCAATAAATTAAAATACATTGTATATTTAAAGATTTCTTACAGAGAATTATTTTCCCTCCTTGTTATCTACTTGGGACCCTTTGTCATATAGCAATATTACTGTATCCCAAAGGTAGCTGAAGCAAGAAGATAGAGGAACAACACTTACAGCCTTCTAATCCAAATTTCAAATTAACTTTAAATTGAATTGATCAAGTTGACACAGCTGACTTGCAGTTGTTGCATTTCAGTTTCTTTAGCATTTCCAATTCACTGATAAAAATGTTTTACACCTCAGTTGGATTTGCATGCATTTCTGCCCCCTTTCGGGAGGAATCCTAGCACAAACCTCGCCATGTTGTAGGCAGCTCCCTACAGGTATGCGTATACATTCATGAGATGAGGAAAGCAGAAAATAATTTTAATTTTAATCTACTGAACCAGAAAGTGAGGTAAAATTACTGTGTTGACTAGTTGTTGTCGGGTTCACTAAGGAGGTTCCATCTCTTGTCCGAGTAAGTATTTCTGTTTTATGTAAACTGAATCATCAGCTGAAGTACTGTAATCTTCTGGAGGAAAGATCAGAAAACAAATCCTTCTTCTTCCAGTAACCTATTCAGTAGCCTACAAGATAATGCCTGTTCATATGCTTCTGACCTCATGACCGACACAAGCAATTTGAATTCACTTAATATCAAGTTTTCAGAAAAGATCAAAGATCAGGAGTTTTTCCTCCTGAAATTAGTGGGACTGTATTATCCAATAAATCAGACTCCCCTTTATTGGCTTGAGGACCTCATGTTTTGGGTGACTAGCTCCCATTTTAAATGAGCACCACTTAGGCTCCCAAGTGCTATGTTCCTTTTGAAACTGATGCTGAGACATGGCTTCACATTTCAATGTTTCTGGAAGTATTAAGAAAACTTCTCAGTCCATAAAATAAGTTGCTAAAGGTGCCTCAGTACCTATGTATTTCTTTACTACATGGTGGTCTTAAATATCCCTTCTATCCCAAACCATTCTATGGCTTCACATCTCCAAAAATCATATTTTAATGCTTACAGATTGATAACTAATAAAACCATCCATTCATCCAATTTGATTCTAAAAGCCTGAAGCCTAAATCCTTCCTTACTTATGTTCAGTATAATACTGGAAAAACAGTGTATTGAACCCAGCACCAGAACATGTCTTTGCATTGCCGTATCGCTTTCAAATCTAAATCAAAATGGCTATCTGTCATTTTGCTATCACTTATATTGAAAATCTGAATTACAAACATGTGACCAGTTGACCAATTTACATTAAGCAAATGTCACAGTTTTCAACCCTATTTATTACAGATACCTCTGCTTGCATTATGTTTAAATAAAAGAGGAAAGATGAGAGTTCCCAGAACAGTAAAACATTTAAAATGAAAAACTATTCTTTTAATTTTCCAGCATATTTTGCCTTTCCGGATTTGTCGTTCTGATAGTAAGCTCCTGGGTTATTTTGTAAAAACTCCCAGTCATACTAAGCTAAACAGACTGTCAGCATTCATCCTAAGAAATAACTATGCAAAATCCATTTCAAAAAGTTTAATTTATTGATGATTTTGACAGTAAATCCTCTCTAGACAAGGGGAAAGTTTTCTTTTATAGGACTTTTTAAAATATTAAACAGCTTTTATGGTTTAAAAAGCAGCTCTCACATATATACTCTCCCTGGATCCCAGTGTTACATCTCAAATATTCAATAAATCCTTTTGACTTAAGAAGTACTGTCTTACAATATTTACTGACTCATTAGGAAGCAGGGTATGTGGAATTTTAAGCAACAGACTTGCCTTTCAGCTACCAAGTTTTCTTGCTCTCTTCACTAAGGTATGAACCTGAAGCCATTGTCAAAGTATCACACATTTATGAATACATCAAAAGAATTAATATATGCATGAAGTCACTAGCCATAGAGAATTACTTACAACCCCAAGGAAGATAAACGTCAATGGATAATTGGGACAGATCCTCAGCTGGTGCACACTGTCAGCATAACATTCGTTTATTTTCTTGGACTATAGGCAAAAGTACAATATGCTTTGGGAATCTCTGACTGAGGCAGTCTCTTACTTTGTACTTTCTTGCTTTGACTCTTCATTATTTTATGCAAGCTATTGTCATATTTGCTTGAACTCTGATGTTGGTTCATAGTCACAACATGCAAGTTATTCTTACTTTTACAATATAAAAACATAGTGGGAGTGAAGTAGAGCCTCTGTCGTAACTATAATGCAGCAAACACCTTGCACAGAAGGATAAGTCAAACTGCTTGCAGTACACATCCTGTCTCTTCCACCACATGCACCTCAAATGGCAGCCAACCTGAAAGTGCTTCAGACTTTATGCTCAAGCTACATATGGTTTCAAGTCTAGGAAAATCAATAAATAAATATACAGCTTTGAAGAGCACCTGCATATGTTCTTGTAAAAAGATAAAGATTTTATTTAATTAAAAATAGA
The DNA here is from genome assembly GCF_905368555.1 of Meleagris gallopavo. Taxonomy (NCBI): domain Eukaryota; kingdom Metazoa; phylum Chordata; class Aves; order Galliformes; family Phasianidae; genus Meleagris; species Meleagris gallopavo. Next base: position 10,181,509 of record NC_139414.1, on the reverse strand, counting down.
TTTAATTAAAAATCTGTCACAGATTATATATACTATTTAACAACAACATTGTGAAAATGTATACATATCATCTGAATTTCAGGAACATAAGAGCACACCTGGGTCCTGAGTCATTTATGTCTACTGAAGGTCCTGTTCTCTTCAGACGAGTGTATTTCTTAAATATGCATAGCTTGATAATAATGTGAGAGAACTAAGTTCAAGAGTTAGAAAAATAAAGCCTAATATTTGTATTTAGGGTATTTTTTGAACTCTAGAGAGGGACTCAACCTGCTTTGAAATAAGGACAATATCTGTAGTTTTGGATAAATACAACAGATAATGTAAAAGCAGCTCTGTTGTTGTTGTACAAGTAAAACTGTCCTGCATACAAAAAAAGAAAAAAATAGAAGAACATTTTTTCACAGCTGTATACTACATGATAACCGTGTGATAAGCAAAACTTGCATTATTATAGATAACGTCTTGTCCAGTTTTGTTAACTGTTTTGTTAAAAATATTTTTCTCCTCTGGAAATTGTACTGCAAAGTGTCAGGGAATTTGTCTATCAACTCACAATTATGAAGAATTATGTCTTTGTACACACCTATATTAACACTAGTAGCTTTTGTGCTATCAGACATTTTAAACAGTGTTACTACAGATCAGTATCTATTTTATGGCTTTCTGTGAATGATCCTAGATATTATTTGAAACATCCACAGGAGAACTGAAAGTAATGCCTGAAAATGGTGAACATAGCCAAGGTGAACGTAGGATTATATTGCAAATGCAAACTTGCAGTCATCTAAAATCTACATTAAACTGAATAATGCAATCATCAGACCAAGATTATATTGAATGAAATAATTAATGAATTAGAAGCAACATGGAATGAGATGAATACTAGATCATGAAGGGGAGCATACTTTTCCAGCACTTGCATAGAGCCACTCTGACAAAAAAAGATGTTTGAAGTTCCATAGGCGTGTGTGATATCAGAAACGTATAATTTATGTAGAAATTTCATTAGAATAGTGGAGTAAGAAAACTACAAATAAGTAAATGTCTCTTTTTGAGTCATTTTGCTACTCTTTGTTGTTGAGAAGCAAACCGTGTTAAAAGAAGTAAGAAGTTAAATTTTCCATTAAGCAGTGCTTTTGCATGTTGCCTTCACAAATGACACTGCTGTTTTATCTGGCTGTATTTAGAGCAGCATTAAAAATGTTTCAACACCAATGAGTAGAGATGTTTCTCTGACATTAACACTGCAAGGATAATAATCGTTGTCAGATAACAAAAATTTATGCGATGCTCTTCCTTTCTAGCACACAGTATTTTACTCAGTTTGACACTTTTCCCTAAGCTTTTCCTTCATAAAGTTTGACCTATCCTTTAAGATATAAAAATGTGAAAGCCCTAAGTTGGCAGAATTTAATCTATGCAACTTATCTCTTATACAAAACTGTGCATTTTTCGGTTTCATTATTATTCTTGTCTTTGTGTATATGACCGAGTTGCACCCAACCGAGCACTCACTTCCCTACAGTATTTACTCCTCAACCAGAAAGCATGCAGAAATCCTATCAATGCTTACTCAGATTACCACATGCAGTGTAAAGGCTATTGTGCATATGTGGTTAAAACCACATCAAGTTTTCAGAATCATCATGTTCACTGACACTTTAAAACAATTGTTCAGTGTACCTTTGAAGCTATTTTCACATATACCATTTTTGTTTATTTTTTACAGTAATGAGTACAATCCTTAGTATCATTTCCTGCTCATCTGAGCAATTCAGACAGCATTTGGGAAACATATCTGAAGCTAGGAAATAAGTATGAACTTGAACAATGCAGCTGATTTCAAATTTGCATGTGAAAAGAGCCATCTAAATGTAAAGATCAATGACATCGATAGCCTTTGTACAGTTTTCAGAAGCAAAGCCAGTAGCATTTCTGCAGTAATGTCTGACTATAGCATACATTTACTTCAGCCAGCTTTGTTCCTCACTGACAATGGCTGTGCAAAATCTGTTCATAGTACCAGCTGTGTGTGACAAATCTCCAATGCCAATGAAGTGCATAGTATGTGTTTCCCTACACTGGGTCCAGGGAACTTGGAGTTGATCATCTCATTCTTTAGACAAATGCCTCAGGAGCACTTAATATTTTACTTTAGCTTAATCACCTTTATAGTAATGTAAAACATCTACAATGGCTCACGCTTCTCTCCAAAGTTTTTCTGTTTATGTTCAAGTAAAATAAAGAAACCTAAAGTGATTCAGAGAACAAAAATTTTACTGCTCTAAAAATCATTGACATCGTTCACTGGAGAGAACTGTTATTTCTCAGCCAAGAATTAACTAGCCTCATCTGTAGGAAATTGTGAAGATACATCTCAGCAGTTTTTTTCCTCATACAGAACCTTTGTAGAATTTTCTAGCTGTCAAAACTCATTAGTAGTCTAAGAAAGAAGCCCAAAAATGGCCTAATTCCTGAAGATTTGGGTGGATTTTGTTTGGTTTTTGTTTGTGTTTTTTTTTTTTTGGCTATGAGACATAATGATAGTTCTTGTGAAGTCAGTACTGTTTCTGTCTTTATTATCAACTGAAAATGCATTCTAAATAATGTTCCAAGTTGTTTTGTTTTTAAATAGATAGTTTGAGAATTGTGTGCAGGATATTTGATTTATAGACTTGCTCACAGTGTGGGGATAGGAACAGTAATGCTGAGTTTCTTAAAGCATGCAGAGGCTGATCAGTACTCTGCTTTGTGCACTGCCTCTTATAAAAGGACAATACAGAAATGCACTTCTATGTCTGTATCTTTCCATTTTGTAACACCTACATTTTAAAGTCAAACTGCACCTATCATCACTAGAGTAGATCCTTGTCTCCACATGATCACTTTTCCTTCACATATTTAGGCTGATATCAGTGACACCAGGTGGTAATAAAAATACAAGATCATTTGGCTTAAGGTGAGGAAAATCAACATATAGGTTTTTTCTTTCTTTTTCTTTTACAGTAGTTACAAGATAAATAGTTTGGATGTGAGGAATCACAGTCAACTCACAACATCCTTGCCACTGTATGCTGTGGCCCAGTAATATTACAAAAGCTGAGCTTTGTTGAGATTTACTGCATTGACAGCCCAAAGAATTACTTCAACACCACCCAAAGAGGTGTCAAATCCTATCCTTTCTCCTATGTCAATGCTACCGTACTGTGTCAAGAGATCTTATTCCCCATCTCATCTCAGACATAAAACTCAGGTGAAAATTAAATTGCAAAGTGCAGTCTCCATGAGAAAGTAAGTAGTTGCACGGTATACGCCAGCTACTATCATGTATTTTCTTGAGGTTTTAGATACTTATCTATGTTATATTATTTTTCAAGTATTTTTTTTTTTTCAGTGTCTCTAATCATGACTTACTGTTCCTGAGTGATGGGACCTTGGAACTGCATTTTTCTCCAGAAGTGTCTGCATATCAGTTGAATGTGAAAAGATTTTTTCAAATTAGGACCAACTCCCTTTTTTTTTTTTTAAATAACTTCATAGCATAATTTAGTATTAAAGTTCCTACTAATTTATACACAGATTAAAATGCTTAAGAAGCAGAGAATAGCATGCTCACCTTCCTCTATAGATCTCATTTTTTACATAAGGAAGCTGCATGAAATAATCTTTTGCTTTCACTGAGAAAACAGCAATACCAAGAAATGCCATTCACCAATCAGTCTGCTAGTGAGTGATGCCAGTACAATGCTCAGTGGATTATTAAAATAACCACCACATTCCCAAGCAGATCAGGAATGCTGACAGATGGCAAAAAAATGCTAAGGAAAGGCTCTTTGACCACAGTCAATGCTAGTCTAGCTTTCCTTCTTTTGAACTCTGTGATACCAGGGACATTGCCTTGAAAAAGAGGGCTTAGGCCTGTGCTGAGCATCTTACGAACCAATGCTCAAACTGTAATTCAAGTTTCTACAAAAAGCACAGAAGGCATTAGAAAAAGAAAGGATGAAGTAAAACTTCTCTTTCTGGGGGGAATGGCTGACACAGAAGCACACTACATACAGTTCAGTCCATGCTAATGATGGAAGAACAGAATGAAGTTTTGCCAAGCTGACTGAGAGGTACGAACTTCATCAGATTCCTAGGTAAACAGTTGCATCTGGAAGATCTGATTTCCAGAAAAGAATATGAAAAGAGGTAAAAAATATAGAGATTTTCTTTGTAAAACAAAGTTTATTAATCTAAAGTTTATTAATCTAAATTCAGACTGTTAACCATAACATTTTATGAAGGTTTTTTCCCTCCCTAAAGCAAGCGTAGAAAACAACACAAGTTACTTGGCAAAGCAGGACCATAAATGGAGAAAATTAAAGTGATAACTCTGCCATGTCCTGAAATGCAATGAAAGGTGCAGGAACAATGTGACAATAACCATGTATAAATAAGAAAGCAAAAAAAAACAAAGAAAAACTAAAACAAAAACAAAAACAAAAAAAAAAAACCTACCTTAAAAATGGGGAGCACTTTTTCTGAGACACAAATACAGATGGAATCTAGCAGAGTTGAATCCAGAGAGTATTTTCAGGAAGACACATCCATGAATAAAAATGAAGTCTTCAACTGGCTTCCAGCAATTTTGAAGCATGCATTTAACAAACCAGAGGAATTGTTCCTTCATACCTCAAAGGTTTAAGTCCAACTTCAGTGTTACATGGTTTATGGCATCTCGTAAATCAGTGAATTTACCAGTTAGTAAGATCTGGTTAGTTTGCTGCAGGTCATATGTCATAATGGCATGGTAAGTGTGCAGAGTGGGTTTGGCATTCTGATTTGACGTAGAATTCAGTGCAATTCATGCAGCTGCTGTGTCTGTGGAGATAAACATTTCCCCTGTCAACTAAGATTTGGTAATTTATGGTGTAACAAGATGCCCATACGTTACAGCGCAATGAATCGTGCAAAATCTTATTCTAGACTGAGAATCTACTGCAGTGATCTGAAGACAAGCTCCAGCTCTTATGCTGTCACCACACATAATGAAGATCATTTCGATCACTGCCAAGCTTCACACCCATTTTATTCCAGTTCTATTTGCATGCACTGATAATACTACAAATGATGATTTCCAGAAATTCCACAGAAGGAGTTAAAATGATGCTCATTTAAATCAGCTTTGGCTGATACATGTAAATGGGAGGCTTGATTCCTCACTGCAAGTATGTCCACATAGAACAATGACATTCATAACCTATTTGACATACCAGAAGCTTTATAAAGACATAAATCACTGCTTCTCAGATTGTCATGATTATAAGACATCCAATATTGCATTCTGCCACACAGACATACCTTGCATTACTTCAAAGTGACCAGACTATTTTAGTCCCTCTGGTGATAGCAAAATAAAGCAGGATTAATGGAATAGTGAATCAGGTACCTGATATTTGAAGATCCAGTTTATCATTCTGGTTACTATCTGTATAAGTACATGATGTAAATGTAAATGTAAGTCAAAATCTACTTTTACATCTTAGAATTTTACTTCACACAGCTGCACAGCTGTAGGGAAGTGATTTGTAAAATTTTAAACAGTGGTATTATCCACACTTAACTCTCATTCACATGATTTTATAGGTTTTTAATCGTATTCTTTGTTCCATGATGTATACATGACAGAAAGAATTAGCCACATGACAAACAGCTGCCATAAGCATTTAGAAAGTATCCTTTACCTGATAATCTACTTTAATCCTTCTCAGCATGAAATTGTACTGCTTGGTTGTTTCTGCTGTGAGACACAAGCAATTATTCTTGCCTCGAACTTAGGCTAAATCATATTCATTTATTAATAAAATCAGCTTGATCTGAACATTGACAATCTATATTCTGTGGTAATTCCAGAAGGGGTTTATGTCATTCAAAATATTGTACTACAGTTTTGAGGGCATCAGTCCCCAACAGCAGCAGTATAAACCAGCAATACAGCAATCTATAAGAAAAAGCATTTTAGGTGTCACTTTGTTAGGCATACACATCACAGTTACTGCCATCTGGACTAGAATCATGGCCTGAGCAGTCATTATTTACCATGAAGTGTTTGGGTTCTTTTATTTCAATTGTTATGATTTACTAGAGTTGGTGAAACAATCTTTTCTGTATTTTGTTCATGTTTCTAGTATTTTAGAGTTAATAATTTGTACTGAATGCAATATGCTGATGATGGATAGCCACAAGCTTCAGATTTATTCATGCAAAAATATTCAAGACTCCTGTTGCAAATTCAGTTTAATGACCAGCTTTGAAAATTGGGTTATAAATCACTTATTCAAAAAGCCTTTCATGATCTGGACAGGTTTTGAGATAAAAGCTGAAGTTTACAGACTGTTTTAGTAGCACCAAGACAGCCAGGGGAAGACTGAGACAAGTGCACTGAGGTTACTTCTTCCATTGAAACTTATGACAGTTTGGGAAGTATGCCACTATTGCTATCATTTTGCAGCAGCACTCCTAAGGCTCTGAACAAAATCATGGCTCTGCTGAGCTAGAACTGGTACAAACACAGGGTATATTTGTAAAGCCTCCAGTTAGAACCTAAATACACAAGACAGAAGAGCAATGGTATGGAGCAACTATTATTATCCCCATTTTATAATAAGAGATCAGACACGGAAAGAAATGCCAGATTTCACTTCTTGAATTCTTTTCTTTTTCCTACTGAAGAAGGTAAATGAGACTTAGCTAATTCTGACCCTTATCTGACAGTTCTATAATATCATGTGCCATCAGGTACACATTCACCATCATACACTTAGAGCGGGGACAGGTCTCTTACAATAGGAGACATTTCTCCTATTTTGTTAATTGTATCTCTTGTTGCATTATTTAATGCAGCTTTTAGGTGTATTATTTAATACACAAATTAATAGAACTTTTTCCTGGGGCTTTGTCAGTGCTTGAACACTGTTTGATGCAGCAGAACAGCCTCAGCAGGATAATGGACAGTACCACCATCTGTATCACTCTCAGGCCAGTAATTATGGCAGTTCTAGGAGGTGTGGTATGGAACCATCTCAGGTTGAGGTTACTGATAGGAGCTGGCCTTGCAGGACACTAATATATTAGCCATAAAATTAAAAGGGCCTAGATTAAAATACTTGTTTATCATCATGTTTAAGCTATCATTTTTTTGCTTTTTTCAAGCTTTTCAGCTTAAAGTAGTCCTGTTTTCTTCAACTGGAGCACAGTTCACTTGTGTGAGTATGTGGTAGATGCAAACTGGACTAGCTGGGACTACGAACATGATCCCGTGCGCGTAAACCAGGCACTGGACTGCTTCATTCTGCAAACACATATAGCCTAAACAGGCCCAAAAATAATGTTTCTATATTTATAATTCAGAATTGAGGGAAATATCTCTGTTTAGAGATTTCTCGGCAGCTAAAGTGAGTGAGGGCTGAGAATCCTAACTGTAGGTGTAGAACTGAAATTCTGCTCTACATTCTGAGATCCTTATGAAAACACAATTTGTTTTTTTCCATTCCTTTATTGTAGAAAGCAGAGATCTAATCCTAGAGCATTAGCTTTGTGGTAATTTGAATGCGAGAATGAAAAGTTTGCTGACAGAATAGTAATTTTGTACTCAGTATTCCTATAGATTAGTTTTGTGATTCTTACTAGTGGTTCCCTTGACAAATTGGGATTTATCTCTCCATCCATTTTCATTGCAAACCACATCATAAAAGATGTTATTGACTGCTTTGTATTCAGCGACAAAACCCTCTTATAATCAAATGCATTCTGACTGTTGATAAAAAAGCGACGCACTTGATAGCACACAGGGATTTAAATACTGAAAACTGCAAAGGGTATTTCTGCAGGCCAGTGCACAGTTCCTAGCAACGCTTTGGCCTAATTGCTAGAAACTGGCTGCAGTCACAAGCTTCAGTGCCGGATTTTGAATATAGAAACTTTGAACAATGTCTAAATCCGGGTTTTGATACGGCCATTATGGAAAGGCAGAAAGAACAACATAGACTGCAACATAGACTGGCTTTCAGGATTTTGAATTCCTCAATATCGAAGACATTATAAAGCCCACCAAAATACATACAGTAGTTAAACTGCACAGATTTGATTAAAAAGTCTTCATTGCATTTCTTTCTACGTGAAAAAAAGTGTCTTAAAATCTAAATCCTACTTGAAATGTGCACACTTCAGCAAAAACCATTCTTAAAATATTCTAATAAATTCTAAAAGAAAAGCCTATGCAAAAATGAAAAAGCATACTAATGGATACTTCAAAATCTAAAATAAATATGTTTTTTTAACCTAACTGTACAATTGTGGAGCAGGAAAAAAAATGTTTCATTGTGATTAGCAGCAACTGGAATAAATCATAGTGCAATCTGAAATTAACAAATTGTCATCTTATTTGTAAACATTACAACTCAAAACCAGAAATATTTAACAAATACATGAACCAGTGTGTACTAACACAGAAGGAAGTATTTGCTGGGGAAAAGAAACTTGCGCTGCCCTACAGCTTCCTTCAAACAGTCCTTTTGGCCTCTCACTTTATCTCAGGATACCCAAGAACGAGCTTGTACTGAGAAATCTGTTCAGTAAAACGCCATATCTCATATTCTCAAAACAAAGGAATAAATCACCTTATACTATCATAAAACCAGACTGCTTTCTGGGCTTATAGATGAAGTAATCTCAGCTAGTTCTGGGGCTAAAGAAGTCCATGTCTGAAAAGAGAGGATGAGAAGAGATTTCCCCAGTGGGACAAAGGGGAAGGAAAGCAGAGCTTGTGGAGGCTCTTTTAAGTTATCAGTGGAAAAACAGGATAATCTTAATTATTTTTAATTGTGTTTCTCTCAATGCACAGCAAATTGTCTCTGGCACCATCCTGCACCAAACCACAGCTCTTGACATGACATTCCTTATTTGAATAGGTAGGCTTGTTTCACAGAAGTGTGCACCTGTGATCTACAAAATAATCCAATCAAATTTTGTATCTCCCGACCCTATGTAGTATTATATACTGAAATAATCTGCCATGTACCATTTCCTTAAGTGCTATAAAAATAAGTTTTTCATATTATACTTCTGTTTCATTGTATTCTAAAGAGTCAAATCATGGTAAACAATGATTCTTGCATAAAAAATCATCTTTTGTAACATTTTAACTGAAAGGAGGGAAAAAATGTAAAGATCTCAGTGGTACTAATGTTCTAATGACAAAAGCCAGATTTGTGTCACAGAAAAAGCCATCTAGCCTATTTTCAATCCCAATAAATTGGTTTAGATGTTAGCCTAAATATTTAACATATAGAATTAGAAGGTGCAAAATCAGAAAGTTGGAAATAAAAACATACAATTTTTAGAGGAGTCGAGAAGAAATGAACAAGGAGTACAGAAAAACCAGAAGGTGGGACAGAAGGTTGGAAGAGGGATAATACAAGCCATGAAACATGGTTACAGAAGGGACAAAACTGGCAACAAGGAAGGACAAGTAAAATAATACTAAATGTGGAAAATACTTTTCTGACTTCTCACAGAAATGGAAAATTGAGAATGCTAAAAGTGACACTTATCCAAACATTAACAGTAGAATATTTCTTAGGGGTCTTCATTGTAATTGATCATGAATTTTAAGTTTGCGAATTCTAGATTTTGCAACCCTGCAGAAGTCAAGGATAGAAACCTGAAGCACGTAACATCTTAATTTCAGTTTTCTTGACTGTCTTGTGTAATTTGCTATGTTTTCTGTTCAATATCTGCCATTTAAAAATAGCATTCTAGTTCACATCAAGTTCATCAAATTAATTGCTGCAGACTGTGATTTTCAATGGTAGATGCCTAACGTGAGGCTTCCAAGCCTATGTTCGGGTAGGAAATACTCAGCTTCAGAATGACTGAACTGAGTCTGCTTAGTGCACACTTAATGGAATCACTAACATTCACATTTTTGCAATCTATTTTTTATTTTAATCCTTTAAGAAATTTGACTATAAAATGCAAATGAGTTTGGGTTTTTTTTGCTTTTTTTTCTCAAGTGTCTGCATCAGTGGATAAGATAGTGCTATCCACACTAATTTTCAATACTGGGATTCTCCTTCACAAAAAGAGGTTTCATGTGAATATCTTCATATGTGCCATGTTATCATAATCTATTGTCAACAAGACAATCAAGGCGGAAGTGCTAGCTAACTCTGTAGCCATAAGGACTCGACGTAATACGTATTCATACGGAGAAAATATAGCATACCACAGGAAAGAAATATCTGCATAACTCTTTGAGCCTGGATTTTTTCTATGCCAGTGGATACCTATTGTTCCTGATTAGTTAACAGTTATATTTCTGATACAGTCAGTCCAGCAGCCAGAAACTGGTTCCTGTTGATCCCATTGTCTAGTCTTTTTTACATTCTCTCTTAGTGTTCTTTTAGTCTCGGGTGAAATGTTTTCTGTTGTCTTAGCTCATTCTGTAATAAATGCATCACAACTCCATACACACAATCAGTCAGAACTGGCAGTTTCTCAACTCCAGTAAACTCGGAACTGCATGAAGGCTAAATTACTTCTGTCCCAGGAGACTGATTCTTTGAGGTCAAGTCAAGCTCATTAAGGAGAACAGGGCATGGGGAACTTTATGCTGGAGTCTTTCAGCTATACCTATCATGCATAAATGCTTTGAATTCTCTGTATTATTTCTTTTATATTATTTCTAGAACTATGCTGACCCTTAACTATTGCATTACCAGTGTTTTTCTGTGTCAGCCAAGTGACACTGTCAGCGAACACATCCAATAAGTAAGCACAGTCTGAAAAACAGGATATACGATTGGGTTCAGGAGACTTGGATTCTCTGATTCTCACCCACTTTATGAGCCTGGGATGATCACACCTCCACCTGCACCACTGTTTCCTGCCATAACAATTTCCATACCCTTCTGCAGTTCAGCCATCACTGCAGCACAGGACTGTCTCACACTGCTGAGTTTTATAATGTTGAGCATAGACAAAGACACCACAGTTCCGTATGTGACAGTAACAAGGTCATTGTCAGACTGATGGTTAAACCTTCAGGCATATTCCTTTTTCTTTTCCCCTGTAAATGTTTCCATTACTGGAATGGAAAATAGCTAGATTGCTTTACTCCAAACTAATGAATAGGTTAGTACTGTCAGAAGACTTTTCTAGCAATTCAAGGAACAGGACACGAAGAAGCAAAATAAACAGCTATGCAGTCTATTTCCTTGTTGAGTCTGCACCGGATTCATTATTTAAAAAAAAAAGATTAAAGCGCTCAGTTCATTGAGACTCAAAAGCTGTGATAGAAACAAATCTTTTTTCACTCTTGCATCCAGTATTTACACACAAAAAGTGTCTACTGTGGATGTAGTTCCTGTCCTTGTCTCTAACTGAAGAGTGTATGCATAATATTTACAGAAAAGAATGCTGAGTATGTAATTGTTAACATTAAATATGATTTTAAAATTTATATTTCTGAAAGCAAAAACACACTCAAAGAGTAAGACCATCAGAAAAACAGTACAGTGGCTTCAGATGAACATCTGGTGTAAGAATACATTTTCTTTGTATCAGTAAATTTTGTATTAGCTGAGTGGCCCCAATACTGTGTGGGAGCTTGTGAGGCACTCAGGGGCTGTTGGCTGCGGCTGTAGATTTCAGGTTCCTGTGATAAGAAGGCTTGTTATTAGTCACCCCTCACTGTTCTCTTTCTTTTCTTGGTGTGAACATCATCAGAAGCTGTCGTTCATCATTCAGCTCACAACACCTTTCAATTGCAATTTCTATTCCATTCTCAGCATCAGCCATACTCAAAATATGTCATTTCTTCCATGTCACTTTTCTCATACAACTTTTTTTTCCTATTTGTAATAGTGAAATGCCACTCACATTCTCATCATCTTCCTTATCACCCACTGCAATCTCCTTTGTTCCCTTGTGGTTTGTTTGTAAAGCAAAGCACTTTCCAAATGCTACAAGCCATGCACAGTCAAGAAACTCCATAGTTCTGCTGTCTTCTCCTCCATTTACCTCTTAATCTCTAGTTCCTCCTCAGGTGACTTAACTGTCATTTACAAGATATGGTGAAGATTTAACCTCACTGTCATGTTCATATAAACTTATTAAGAACTGTCCTGATTTGAAAAGTGATCTCAATGTTTTGTCAGTTCTTCTCTGCTTTTCTCATCTGGAAGGAAATGTAAGGCACAAGAGGAACATTTCTTTCCACAAAGCTCTCAGAGATACATCTGACCATTACTACATTACCATATCTTTTTTTTTTTTTTAAACAGAGTTGGTGTAGATCCAGATGAAGATATGAAAGCAGAAGCTGCAAACCAGGTATGTTGTGATTTCAGATGTATGTGCTGCATAAATCTGAACCACTCAAGAAGGAGAACATTTGACAAAGAAAGCGTTATAGCTGGAAATTTTTTAAACCAGCAAATTATAAGTAAACTGCAAATTGTCTCTATAGTACAAGGTACAGAAAAGGAGATGTATTTCATGAATATTTTGTAACTAAAGGTGTTAGAGAGCTTTGAAGAAAATTATAAAAAGGTGCGAAGATATCCTGAGAATTCTGATAAGCAGAATAGTGGAAAAGTAGCCTTCATAAATCCAGCTATTTATCACTTTCCAGATGAGACTTTTTGGGAAATGCAACATTTCAGAACAACTTTCCATTTCCTGGAATAAAAATGGAAAGCATGCAATGTTCTGTCCCAGCAGGTCAGGTTTCTGAACAAATTTTTAACATAGAAATCTGTCTGTATTTTGAACATAAAAACTTTAAACTAAAAAAGCTCATTTAAAAAGCTGCTGAAGGTCGTCTGCCGCCCTCCCTATTTTGTCACACCTGTATAGAATTCTTTCAGATGCAGCATTGTCTGCAACTGTAACTCTGTAAGAGTCTGTACACATAGAGGTAAGGTGTCCTTTAGCATGCTAAGAGGAGTAAGGAAAATCAGTATGAGAGTTGGCAAATTCTCACAGCAAAAAAACAAAAACAGAAACAACAGATAAAAAAAAAGTGCCAAATACTGTGTTCCTGTTTCTGGGTAATGCCATCCCAAGCATTCCTTCAAACTGCCCAACTGCAAATTACCCAACAATTAGAAAAATGTAGATACTAAGTTAGGGCAAGAAATGAATGAGAGACTCTATCCACATGGAAATACATAAAAAATATTATTAGACTGAACATCTAAACTTTACCCACTTGCATATATCAGAAGTCTTTTAGGGTCTCAGCTTTCACTGAGCTGAATGGAATTCACATGCCTAAATTCTCTGAAAATAATAGAAAACGTTGATTCATATCTGATCATATCTTTAGTTTTACATCTTAGTCCCTAGCAAATGGCTGGTACAGCACCCTGTTGCACCAAGCTGTGATACTGATATTCTCTGATGCTGAAGGCACAGGTTACAAATATCACCCTTCTTGGTGACTTCTTGCAATGCCTCTGCCCAAATTCTGGCTGAATACAGGATGCATAACTTTATTTGTGTTGTTAACCTTTATGTATTCTTGCATGAATTTCAAAACCATTTAATTTCAGAACCATTCTCCTTTGCAGCAGTCATGAGCCATGAAACATAACAGAATTATTTGAATTGAGTGGTACAAAATTGACCGAATGCACATGGTTTGTGAAAACTTGATTTCTCCAGAAACCCTGGGCATCTAGTTTCCTCCTTCTTTTAATAAAAATGAAAATAATTGTTTATGAGTAACAATAACATGTCAAGTGCCCAGCTGTGCCCTGTGAATCAACACCTATCTCTGTTGACAAAACTCAGGAACGCAATTCAGGAGGTGTAAATAAATGTAACACATTTCATGCTCTGACATGTCCATGGCAGTAATCCTTACGGTATAAATTTTATTTCGGAAAATAGCTTTGCTGCACTGATTTCTTCTACCCTGTGGTCTTCTATTTTCATTTCTCTGAGTTTTTTCTATTCGAGATCTCGATCTTTTACTATTGCAGATCTCCATCTCATTCTCTGTAGCCCTCTTTGCTTTAACTCAGTATCTATCAGAGTTGTTCGATCAATTTCAGGTCATTTATTTAAATTTTCTCTTTTTTCTCTCATCTTTTTCTTTTCTTTTCTTCCCCTTTGTTGTCTTTTTGCTTTCCTTTTATTTCTAATATTTATCTATTATAATTTTTGTATTTATATAATATATAATATTTTTATTTCATTTACCTACTTCACATTTTCTGTGTTGCATCTCTTCACAGTGAAACAAGTTGTTTTACTTGTAATGGCATTAAACTAGAACACGTTTTGGCTCTTCATAAGTATTACTAGCTCATATCATAGTTCAATCTGAATCCTGCACAGCGCATATTCATAAACCTCACGCAGAACTCGTATAAGTAATATATCAAGTGCCACTGTATTCTGTTGCCACTTAATCTCTCAGCCAGATGAGCTGTGAGCCACCTGCCAACACTTAGTGCCATTAATTAGAGCTTCAGGGGATTGTACAAGAAGGACTGAACCCACTCAAGAATAAGATATTTAAAAGCCAGCAAATGTGTGAAAAGTAAGCCTCTACACTCCCCCCTTCTCAGCCAGAATAAGAGGCCTCCAGATCTGCTGCAGAAATTTCTGTCCATCTCCTTTGTGACCAAAGATCCCAAGTCCATGATGGCTTGGAACTAGACCCTACAGTTACAGGATCAGAACACTAATATTATTATCATCAGCCCATTTACATGCATGTTTAAGTATCATGGGAAAATAATTTTTAAAGTGTTAGGTTAGAAGAAAAATAATTAGATAAATTGGTGCAGTTTTAAACTGCACAAGAAAAAGCATTCTATTACAAAGAAATCTAACTTCCAACAAAACAGAAACAAGAAAATAAGAAAATATCCTTTAGAGGACTGACAGTCCCATTCCTAATTCCATCATGCCACTGGTATTAATGTGATGCCCAGAGCAAGACCAAACTAGCTATTTTTGCACAGAAGACTCTCACAAATATATTATTCCAAATTATGATTCTCAGTAAAATGACAGCCTGTCTACCTGTGCAGGGTATCCCAGAATTAGCTTACAGCATGAAAAGCAGTATTTTGAGTCAGTGCATTTTGGTGCTTATGACTGCCCTACTTTTCCAATATTTCTGTGTTCCTCTCACTCTTGGAGAGCAGCACAGAAAGCAGTGTCATGGTTATTAGAATACCACAGTTCATTCAGAAATGACATTTGGTTAGCCATACAGCATCTGAGCTTGTAGGAGTAAACTGAAGTAATCCCACAATAGGAATTAGACCAAAATGTCATTTTATTGATCTTAGAATATAGGGCTTCTCAGCTGCTTAAAAAAATTGGAATAATTAATAAAACTAAATGCTGCATTCCTCCATCAAGTATACAATATAATGAGAAGTGTGTTATATGAGCCAAATTGCTCATGAACCAATTTGCAGAGATGACACTCCTGTAACAGAGGCTTTTCAGATTAAAAGGGGAAAAAAATGCAGTAAACCGTTACTGGTTTGACATGTCTTTTTAATATTGGAACTTCATGTTTTTTGTCATAAAATTGCATTTCACTTTTTTATTTTCTTATTTGCAGACTGCATGTAACTTGGATAAAAATACAACCAAAGCAGAGAGCGCGTGGCTGTTCAGAGTTTGGTATGTATTTGATCACAGGTATCCTTTTCTGTTCTAAGCTGCAGGTGATAGTTTCATTACAACTGGCACTTTCATAATACCCAAAAGTGGTTATACTTTCAGAAACAAAAACTAAAGACGTTGACATCAATTATACTTTTGCAAGGAGAAGAAATATTGAAAGTTCAAATACAAAGAAGTTCTAGAGGAGAAGTGCAGTGGTGAGGCTGCTTGCAAGAACCAGCTGAGATGCAAAGCTGTGCCTTACAGCAGGATTTCCAGGAAGCTCATAGTTCATATTTCCTGGACTTCCAAACCTTTCTGCATTCTTCCACATTTATACTGATGCAACACTCATATCTACATTTCCCTAAAGCAAAGGGGGAGCATATTCTCTTCACACTCATGCTCTCTTTCTCTTTACATCAGCATTAGTGACCCTTGCTGTCATTAACACCTGTGCAAAGAGATGGTAAAAGCAACCATTCTGATTTACTGCCATTTCAAATTCACTCTGGAAAGGCTCTGTGTATGTCAGCGAGATCCCAGAATAATAATCATGCCTTAGCTATTAACAGAAAATAAAATGAATACAGTACAAGTCCTGATAATTTCCAAGCATAGTAACTAAGGAGCTAAATGGGCAAAGCTTTACTAGTAGTCTCCATTATTCAGTAGCATTTCTACTGATTATTCCTTTGTCCTGCACTAGTGAGTAGAAATTAACATTCCAGTTATGTTTTTCTGATATGATCTGCAATGAACTAAGATGAAATATTTCAGCTTCCTAAGAAAAATTCTAGTGAAGTTATCTTTCAAAGAGTCTTTTGACAGGGAAAAAAAACAAACAAACAACATAGATCTGGTTATAAATAATTGTATTGACCTAATTCATCTATCAGAGCAGTTTCAAGGACCAAAAAGCTCTTAGTATTTTCTTAGAATAATTACTTAAGGATACTTATAAGTAGTAGGTAAATGCAATATAAAGCAGGAGACATGCTTAAATATTAATGCTGGGTACCAGAATAACTGACTTTAGCTACCATCCAGGCCTCTGTTTTTTCAGAAAGAGTAGCCTGTGGTTGTGATTTATCTTAAAAGCTATAGGTTGGAAGAGATAGATGAATGGGAGGGAAGGAGAAAGAAAAAAATAATTGTGCTCTGAAAAAGAAATAAGAAAGCAAAAGGCAAGAACTGGACAAAGGTATGACTTAGAAAAAAAGAATGAAAGAGACAACAAGGGTAGAACTACAAATCAAGGAACAGAGGAGGAAGGGAAAGAGAGAAATCGATATGAAATAGTTGGACAAGAGGGCCTGAAAAGTGAAAAGACTGTAGAATTCAGCAGAAGAGAAAAGTATGGTCTTCTTTACTACTGTCTTCCCAAAGGTTATATGGCAGAGATCTTAAATCTTCGCTTCTGACATTTTATCTAGAAAGTGATTTTGAATCTGAGTTTGTAGTGCTTTTTTGTACAAATTCTAGTTTCTAATTCTTTTGTATTTCAAGAAAATATTATAGTAGTGTGATTTTTTTTACGAGTCATAAAAAGAACGCATTCTTAAGTATCAACCTCTTTAAGTCATAAGCTTTCTTCAAAATTCAGATGTTCAAATATTACAACCACGCCATTATCCTAAAATGTATTTCCATTACAAATAAAACACCTCGAATTTTAAAAATAGTGAAAATATATATCCGTACACAATAATGGTTCAGCCCACTAATGCTGTGACTCACAGCACTGAGCATCTCATCAGTATGGTATTTTTTGAGATAACACTCTTTTTGTGGAGACAAATTATCCACACAGATTTTCTAGGTTTGTTTTTCTCTAACGTTACAAAGCTGTGCTGCTAAATTTTAAAGAAGAAATTGTCATGTAGCACCATGTTTATGTCCAGTAAAAGACTGCACGGAGGATTATGATATGGTTTCCAAAGATAAGATAGTGAAAAATAACCATCTATCTGGAAATGTACTTTGAAAGTATACATGATTGTGACATTTCTACAGTTAGGAATTTCCTCTTAGGCATTAACACAAATCTGCTGACTTTTCTGGCAGTAACATCTCTTATGCCTGTTTATTTTGTGGCCAAAAAGCAAAAGGGAGGAAACGTCACTGAAGAAGCCAAAAAGTGGTGCTGTTTTTTGCTGTCATTCTGAATGATTTTCACTTATTCCAGTCGATTTAGATGGTGACAATGTGCCAGACTAGGGTAGAATTATACAAAAAAAAAAAAAAAAAAGACTTTTGAGAATCAAATTTTATATTTGTTCTGAATAAAAAAGTAGAAGCCTTATCCAGAGCCAGCTGGATTCAATAAGGATTGTTTAAGCAAGTATCTTTGAATCAGGTATTGCCACCTAAGAAAAACATACCATTCTCTGAAATCTAGGCTAGGAAATTTTTATACTGGAATAAGAAAAATGAAGAGATCATTTAAACCATCTTAAGTAAGCTCAACGTATGCTCTTGGAATTTCATCTCAATTATTTAAACAAGTAAAATGCAAAACAAAATACTTGGTATCTGACATTGGGATAATTCCACTGAATTTATTTCAGCTTCCTTGCTTTTACAACTTAGAGTGAGTTATCATTTGAAGCTGTGATATACTCCTACGGGCAAGTGGAGATGTGAGGAAAGCAACACAAAATACTTTGTGAATTTGTTTTTAGGAAATAAACAGCATAATACACCTTTGTATTGTTTTTGTTGTTTTTTCAAGGCAGATGTAGCCAAGTTTAGCTACTGAACAAGTAAGTCAGTGGGAATTTCATCTTGCAGGGACAAGACCTGAGTACGTAAGGGCAGAGCTCAAACAGGTGGTGAGCAAAGATTTCCCATCCCAGATGCATCCCACAATGAAACTGTAAATTTACTCCCAACTGGCAGCAATCTGCTTTAGCTCTTCTCAGTCTTCTACCTCTTTACTTGCTTATAAGCATTGCTGTTTTTTGCTGCCTAATCTCTGCCTATCTAGAGTTAGAATTCTTTCTTTTCTACAAAGGCCTTTATTCCTGTCACAACCGCCTCCTTAAAATGAAGGTAAAATGAATCTAAATGTGTCCTATAACCATCCTTTACCTGCTTCTCCAACTACTTTGGACTAAATTTATTCTGCTATTCTTGGTTTGATATGTTATTACACAAAGCTTCCTTCTCCTTCTGTATTCATGTAATCCTGGCTTCCTCACATGGTGTCATTGTTGCTCTCACTGATTGTTCTGTAGCATCAGTCAGGAAGGTGATTGCACTGCTCTCCCCCTTTTTGTGGAGCAATTGCACTGAGGAGAAAGTATTTGGGACTGCTACGCTGAAATACACAATAATGCAATAAAATGAAGAAATAACTGAAACTGAAGATGAAAAAGGGAACATTGTGCTCTGCTAAGATTTTTCCTTCCACAAATGCTCACCTTCTTCATAAGGAGAAGTTCATATCATGTTGCAGGATAATTATGTGAGCTTACTCATCACACTCTAGCTTGTCCTGAGAAGAAATTTCTTACTTTATAAAAGGAAAATAAGTGCAAGGGTACAATAAAGGAAAGTAAGAAGGAAAGGAACAGAGGATGGCTTCACATGCTATTAGGTTTCAATTAAGAAGTGTTAAACTGCAAGAGATAAGCCTTGGTCCCACCTACAGCCAAGTCTGTTCTTTTCTGGCAACGGGGTAAGATGGAATTGTGTGCTGTGGTCATCCAAGACCAAATGAGCAGAGCTCTACTGCTGCCTATTTCTGGCAGACATGAGGGCTGATAAGAGGTCAGGCAGGAATCAGTTGGCAGAGGTGTACTGCAGGTATTGCAGTGACACATCTACTGCATCCCTTGCACTGAGCGACCAAACCCGCATAGGAACACAGCTGTCTGGCTTCCTCAGAGCTTTGCTTTTTGATACCCTTATGCACACTGTCACAAATAGAGTAGTACAAGGGGAGGTTTCTTCTTCTTTTCAGATTTCTTTTGACTTTGAGGAACTAACATTCGGTTATGCGGAATAGAAACAGGAGTCTGCTTCTGAGTGAGGCAATTCTCCATGTAACAGCTGCCAAAAATGTTTCTACTTGAACTGCAGTTATCCGTCATTCAGATGTGTACCGTTCACTTAAAGAAAAAGGTTGTTTGTGTCCTTTACACTCACCTGAAATCAATCAGCCAAAAGGAATTGTGTTATTTGTAGACTTCAAAAGTTTCTCCTCCTTAACTTATCAGGGCACCTAACTTTTTATTTCTGCTGTCCTTTGTACACAGATAAAACAGCCACAATGGCTGCCTATGAAGCACGATAAGTGCTTTTTTATGCTTGTGAGAAAATGGAAAAACTACCAAAGGCAAAATTCCATTCCAGGGTGAACTACCAATCAAATTAAAATTCAGAATTCTGTGGCTTTCAAATGAATTTTCCTTAAGGGATAACTTACCACTGTCATATCAGAGATAAACATTTTGGAAAGAAAAGGCAGGAATCTGTAAACATGCATGTGCATATCATTTTCTTTTAGCTGCCATAGAATTAAAGCTTTTTTAATTACTGCTACTTTGATTTGATTGTTTTATCACTATGGTAGTAGCAGTAAAATGACACTCAGTGTCCTAGCTTTGGACACTGGACCTTATTTTGCTGGACAGCTTCCAAACTGAGAAAAGACAACCCTCTCTGAGAGACTTCAGTCTCATTACCAATCAAAGAAGCATCAAAAAATTCAATGCAAGACATTCAGGTAGCTCACAGAAACAGTAATGTAGAATTGGCTATCAGAAAAGGTAGGGTTCAGAGTAAAGAGATGCTAATCAAGCACAGGAATCTGTTTTGCAGATTTTACAAGCAGATCGTAAAAAAATCTGAGAGTAAAACACAAACCCCAGCTGAGGGATTTTAGTGGACATCATAACACAACAATGACACAAGAGCAGCTGACTAATCATAAAGTTTTCTCAAATGCTACGGACTTGAGAAGGACAGGAAACCAAAGGACATTTTTTTACTAGCAATAACTACCTGAACTTAGTTCAAAACTTATTAAAAGAGAGGATTTGTAAGCATCTGATCCATGAGAACTCCCTTTTCTTCTCTCTTTTCCTGCCCAAGTATTTTTACATGAAAGTTCAGGGAGACCTTATCTCTTCCCATAACTACCTGGAGGGATATTGTCATGAGTTAGGGATCAGCCTCTTCTCTCGTGTAACTATTGATAGGACTAGAGGGAATAGCCTCAAGTTGGACCAGGGGAGATTCAGGCCAGACCTTAGGAAATACCACTTTTCTGAGAGAGTGGTCAGGCACTGGAATGGGCTGCCCAGGGTGATGGTGGAGTCACCGACCCTGGAGGTGCTCAAGGAATGTTTGGATGTTGTGTTGAGGGACATGGTTTAGTGAGAACTATTGGTGATAGGTGGACAGTTGGACTGCATATCTTGTAGGTCTTTTCCAACCTTGGTGATTCTATGATTCTATGCTTTTATTACTAAACATAATTTAACTGCCAACTACAAACAAAAATTTAAATAGAAAGAGATTTAAAAAAAATTGTGGCTCTTTTATAGTATTTGATGCACGGTCCTTTTCACCTTCCCTTTGCAAAAGACATACAGAAAGACTATTTGTGATAGTTTCGTGATATTTTTATTGCACAATATGAATCTTTTAACTCAGCCTTTCTCCATTATGATCCTGAAGGAAGAGGCGAGCTGCAGGAATTTTGGTTCCACAAACTATAATCAAAAGGATCAGAAGTAAGAAGCTGAAGTTTGAAATTTTTACTATTTAGGTTTTTCATCCTGACACTGAAAATCATACATTGTGAAAAGACCTATTTATATGTTTAGAGCTGAAAAATATAGCAAAGAATAGGCTAAGTACGAATTAAAAAATGACAAAGGAAGATAATACAAAGATGAGATGAGATTCTTTTCTGTATTCTATCTTTATCCCTTCGAGCAATACAAAATAATATACAAGCTAAATAATTCTGGAAACAAACTTTTTGTTGTTTATTTTCTCTTTACTTCAGTGGTAGCAGAACCATTGTTAAAACTTTCTTTAAGTCCTTCGTACTTTACATTGTTCTTGCCTATAAAGGAAGGAGTAGAGAAAAATGAGGGAATGGGATTTCAAAAAATCAATGTTCAAAATAATGATTAAACAGTGCAGGCATGGTAAGAGTGAAAAAGGCAAGCATGTCATTGCTACTGTGATTTGAGAAAAGGAGAAGTGCTTTTGTGTGAAAAGAGATCCACAATATCCAAGAAAACATTTTGTGAGCTGTTATTGAATCCTTGTTCCCATCCTTCAGAGACATGCAGCGCTAGGTTCTATTTTCTGTACTTTGTGTCAAATGGTCATTGATTTTTGAAGGAGTTTTGCATGGTTTCTAAGGCAGAATTTGGGCTTCAGCTTATTCGAAACAACTCAGTGTAGAATCGTCTGCTTTTATATGTAACATCTTAGCTCATTTGACATAGCATACCTTTTGTTTTTCAATTCAAGGGCTTCTCTCAATTTCTGATAACAAGAATCACAAGTGAATGAAAAGAATGTTTCACAGAGACTAACAGCCCCAATATAAATGTATGAGTCTTTGTGCAACTATACTGCTCTCTTTCATGTAAAAATATATTAAAATATGCGAAAATCTCCAATAGCTAAAAAGTACAATCTTCATTCCACAAGAAGTTCAAAATTTTAAAAGCAAAATTATTCATAAACAAAATATGGCATTTTAATCTTTCCATATAAAACAGCTCTAAAGCTTATTTTAAAAGCCAAAATGTTTTTTTGTTTTTGTTTTTGTTTTTGTTTGTTTGTTTGTTTGTTTGTTTTATGGTTCTGAAAGGTTTCCAAGGCTCATCAACTGCATAGGGACTAGCAGCCCACCAAGTAGTTCAGAAAATTAACAAAAAGTCAAAGTGGAACTGAAGATTCTGGAGTCTGCCTTATTCAGGGTGCTCAGCACTGGCTGTTAATGTGCCTTTCACACGGGAGCAGAGGGGACAGGAAAGGAGTTAAAACTCCTGTCTAGTGTTCTGCCATAGCTTTCTGTTGGTTTGTCTTGCTTTGTTATGTCACCTAACCAGTCCTTTAGACACAGAGATAACATCTGAAGGTTTTTTACTAGGTCTGACCAATTTCCTGTTCTAGCAGCTGAAATTAAAGAATCCCGTTGTCCTCAGGCACCAGTCTACTTTGTGCCTGTTGGTGAGCAGTCCGTGCCCCAGCCTAGGCAATCTTTGCCCATTCCCAAGAGCTGAGACACTCAAGCCATTCCTTCCAGAATTACCAAGTACAGAAGTTGTAAAGCAGCACCACAAGTACATAGCACTTCATACAACCAAGGCCCCAGTCAGACAATCCAATCTGCAGAGCCACTTTCATTTTTCTGTTAATGCTTTTTTTTTTTCAGCTGCATTAAGCCACTGTAGACAGTTGTAGCATTAAATCTTGACAGCATCAAGATTTAGGCTTTAGCATGAAAGAAATTCAGCAAATACAGTAACAAGATAGAGCAAAGTTCAGAGGATTTCTTTTACAGGCAAACTTTATGAAGAAGTACTATGTTAATAGCTGTAGTCAAATATTCTAGCGCAGACACAGTTTACAAATAGAAAAATTCCTACTTGAAAAAACCACTTTGCAGTTCTGCAGCTTCCTTCTACCTGTATAGCTGTCTATTACAGTTCCTATCAAGTCAAAGTACAGAACTTGAAGCAGTTGCATCAAAGCTTAGTGTACTGAATGAAATCCCAGTGTATTGACCAGAACAAACTGCTGCTCAAGCTACCATAGTATCTACTATAGTAGATTTTACTGATGGATATTGATTATTATTCCTTGTGACAATTTTTAATTCTATTTTTCCCTCCCCTTCTCACTCTATTATTACAGCATAGTGCAGCATGAACATAGAAAGAAGCAGAAGACTAGGCTTTTATCAGCCCACTCAAGCATGAAATTATAGTTTGTTGGCTGACAATACATAACGGTATAGACAAGACTTAAATATGATATAAAAGTACTGGAAGCTCATAAAACAGACGTAATCATAACTTAATTCCTTCTTCCAAGGCTCCTGCTATTTCATTTACAGCCTTGAATGCACAAAAAAATACTTTACATTACATCTAAAACATTTTCAAATGTTCTTATGCATGTGTATCTTTCACTGTTGCCTTCCCAGGCACTTAGCATATATTGGGATGGTTGGATGTGTGTGCAGTACACACTGCATATGTAATACCATCTATAAATGGTACTTCTTTTATAGCAGCAATTGTCACAGCAAGATGTTGCTAATTATAACATTACCTAAGCAAGAAATTGATACTCCTTCCTAGGAAGGGTCTGTTATTAATGTTAAATCACAGCAGTGTTGTTGTAAAACCATGAGACTATAAAGGAATTCAGAATAATTAAGGTTATTACCAGGAATGCCAATGGGGAAATTAATGACAAGCCATGTATTAGAAAGTACTGTTGAACTGAACTCCCTTACGGAAAGCTATTATTGGGATGCAAAAACCTAAGGGCATTCACAATGCCTTCAGAGGAGAATATGGATCAGACCCTCAATAGGCCTTGTTTGGAAGCTTTGTCTGTACGCTGGCATTTTTCCCACTTCAGTGGTTGCTGTTGAACAGGCACTGTTGGTATTGGCTCAAATAGCTGTGAGCTGAATTCAACTATTTCAGCGTCCTCAAAAACAGAAACACCAATAAGGCTAAGCAAAAGTACAAATGATGGGGAAAAAAAAATCTAAGAACATTCCAGCAATCAGTGATTCAAAATAGTGCAGTTCCTGACAGCAGAGAAACTCAAGAGCTGTTTTCTATTTTACAATATTGAAATAGGCGTCTGATTCACCATAACATATGCATGCATTCAAATATATGGTTGATCAACCAGTCTTAGCATCAGTTAATGGCACTTCTCAAAGGTATGCAAAGGGAAAGTGGAGGGGATAAATCAGAAAAAATAAAATATTGATTTATGGCTGACTGTAGGTTTTCATGAAGTGATGAAGCATTACATTTCATGAGTTCACTACTGTCAAAGGATGCATACATCCAAAACAGAAGACAGAAAGGTGGTCTTTTGTCTTAACACTGTTCTAAGTGCTTCAAGAGTACAATGAAAGTCAGAGCATAAAGCCGAGAGGAATACAGCCTATTAATTTACATGCCTAAAAAAATTGGCAGAGCCCTTCTGAAAATGAAGGTTGACCTTTTATTTTTCATAAATACAGACCTAGAACTGAGGAACCTCTCGATTTCTATAGGTTCAGGTCATCCTAATAGAGTGGTGGACTTCATTTGAATAGCTTTTGCTTTATAAAACTAGCATCATTCCTCCTAGCCAAACATGTTCATGGCTCTCCTAGTGAAGGCTATTTGACAAAACTTATCATCCTGACCTTCACTTCACAATGGGATCTGCTTGGTTTCTCAGCAAATACAGATTTGACATTTACATAAACTTTTACAGGGTCAGATGAAGAAAATTCGTTGACAGTATTTTCTATACTTTATCAGTAGATAGCTAGTTGTCATTATCTATAGGTCAAATTGAACTTTGTTTAAGAAAATCTGCCTCAGATCCAAGCAGAGCACTGGTTCTACTACCATAAAACCTGCATCATAACCACAAAACCTTTTACCCTCCATTCTTAGTGGTAGAGGGGAATAGGAATATGCTATGACTTAAAAAATTTGATCTGTTGTAGAGAAGAACCCAATTATTTTATTTCGTGAACACTGTTCTTTCTACTACTAGGAAAAGGAGTAATTCCTAAAGGTGGGCAGTAGAGGAGTAGCTGGCTGCACAGAAGATTTCTCTGTTCTGAGAAGGTGTTCTCCTTCTATCTATGTCACAGCTGGTCACAGAAGTACCCAGAGGGAGGGGAATGATAATTGACTGTAATGCTAACTTTCAAAGAGCATTTGTTTACCTAAGGGACAATGAAAATCACATTAAAAATGTGCAGGTTCAGTGTTTGTGGGGCTGTTTCAAAATGTAAGAGATACTGTCATGGAAGGTTAAGAAATGCAGATTTAACCACATGAAAGTATAAGTGTTTTATCTGCTGAGTTTGATCAGATTTTTAACTTCATGCTACCTGATGGGAAAAAAGCTTTAACCTGTTAAACATGTATTTATAAGTTATTATAAAGGATGTTTTATTTTTTGAGACTATTAAAAAAAAAATTGGTCTTCCATGTAATTATGTAATAGAGACACAATCAGGCTATGAAAGGAAAATCTCTCACACAATCCTTGAAGTTCCTAAACAGTGGTGATGGACTTAGAACTATTGGCTGTCTATTCACTAGAAATGCATATAGTATGTTCTGGTCAGTCTCCTAAAAGCAACCTGATGATTTTTCTAACTGATTCTTTACCACATTGTTGTACTTTCAGTACTTAATTTTGGATGCACAAGTAGAGAAAAACAGTTAAAAATTGAAAGTTTTCTTTATGATTCTTTGAAACAGGGTATTTTTAAAATAATGCACTGAAATACATCTTCAAATGTTTAAGCAACAGAAAATAGTTACTTGTAAAAAATTCAGGAATAAAAAATTATTATCAGATCTTTTATTATAAGATTTGCTCAGTACCACCTATTTCAAAGAAAATCCCCCACTCTTGCTTTGCAATGTCTCTAAGTAGATCAAGAAGAGGCTCCTTCCTCGCTTCACTTTGACATATTGTTGAGGATCTGCGATCTGAACTGAGATGACTTCAGCTGTGGTTCTAACATCAGGATAACAGCACAAACTTCGGGGCAGTCAGTTAGTCTCAGTTTATACCAGTACAGGAGAAGTTGTTGAAATACAGTCTTTAAGCCTTTCATCATACGTCTTTGACTTCAGTCTAATAAGAGCCTCATTCACAAACCTTCCATGTGGATGTCAACTCTTTTCTGAACTAGTTGGAAGGAAATTCCTTTTCATTCTACATGGTTTCAAGCTGGATTCCTCAATAAGAAAACATGAGGGAAGCAGATATTTCCTCAGCTGTGACACTACCCTACCTAGCCTTGGTCATGAAGCTGCTTATGCTGTCTCATTCCCCAACAGCCAGCTGGCAGGTGAGGAGGGGGAGCACAGCCACAGAGCACAGAAACCTGATTTGCACTTTAACTGTCAACAGAACATCTAAAATCAGTTTCAGGAATTTTGAAGCGTACTGATAAACCCTAATATTTTCAATATGACTAAAATAAGAATTGATAGACTCTTTAATAGGGAAGCACAGACATGGTTTTTACTCATGAAAAGCCCAGAATGACTTATTCAAAACCTGATTCTTCATTAAAGATACAGAAAAGCACACGTCATAAATGGTTAAGGTTTTGAAATTCTTTGTGGATTATTCACTGAAATTTGCATTGCTACACAGCACAGACTATTTTTGGATTCTGCATAAATAGAATATCTAATATAGAATTACATTATAATGAAATATGTAATAATTCAAGTACTCAAAGAGTTCTTCATGTACTGAAGGCATCCAAAATTTTCAAATGCATAAAATGTGATTACATTTGCTGCACAGATGACTGCATATTAGGTTTGTTCACAGTTAATTAAAACTCAGATTGAAAAATATATATATGCATGTATATACAATATGCTAAGACATAGCTAAATTGCTATTAATATTTTGTATCATGGCCAGCGGGAAACCGGGGCAAATAAAGATGGGATTGTTCTGTAGTGCTTGAACCTCCCAGCCAAATGAAAGGCTGGTACTTTGTGCTACTCAGAAAATGCTATTTATTAATAGGCTATGAAAATGCAGATAAAACAACACTGGATCTGATTGTTCCACAGGTTGCTACACAAATTCAAAGAGAAAATATAATAAAACGTAAAAACAGTATTTTTATCTGCTACTACTCAACTCAATGAAAGCTTAAATTGTAAAATATAAGAAAATAATATTTTAAAAAATAAGAATACAAAATATGTGAAAAATAAGTAAGTATAAAATACATAGGCACTCCATTTGAACATTTTCAACTCTCTTTTCCTTCACTTTTGTCTCAGTTATGTAGCAGTTATAGCTCAGTTATGCAGCCTCAACAGCACTGCCTCACCAAAGGCTGCTCTGTATCTTGTCAGCTAGGACATTCTCTCAGGAAACAAAAGCAGTTGATTCAATCCCTCTTGGGCCAAGAGGAACCAAAGATCCTCATTTTTACTTCCCAGATTTCAGGCTGTTATGTAAGAAAAGGCCAGTAACCCACCTGGCAGCTGAGATTTATTGGTTGAGTTCACTGCTGTCTCGATGAGTTAGGGTTGGTACAAAGACACTTAACTTATCACGTCACTTTGGGAAATAAGGCATAAATGAAATACCTCCACAATCATCTCCAAACTACAGTGATTCCAAGGTGTCTGCCTCCTTGGTGCCTCTCTCCCCAGCCCCATTTGCTTCTTAGTGTGCACAGGGATATGATCAGGAGCCTATGAAGATTTCTAGCTAAAAAGGCAGGTGTTCTATGGTACATAGCATTAACAGTGTAAAATGCCAACTCTACTAATATTAATGGATTACTTAGCTTCCATTAACATAAAGGGTAGCTGAAAATTACATTTTTGTTTAATTTCTTATATGCAATAAATACATCTACCTGTTTATATTTTTTTAAGACTGTTGCTGCACATTCAACAAGATAACCATTTATTTGTGCGTTTTTTTTTAAGCATAAAGACATGAAAGCTTACAGGTTTAAATGCAGAATATGCATTATGCCTTAGAGATAATGCTTTCTGAGTCTTCTACCTTTACTAACCTATCCACCCTTTATACATCCCAGAAAAGTAATCTGTTAATTATTCCAATAAGAACAGATTGATAATGTTTTCTTAACATCTGATATGTCTGATCAAAATAACCAATTCCCGGACCAGATCTTCCCACATTCAGTCCAGATGTGTAGCCGTTCTTCCAAAAGCACACAGCTAATCTTCAGGGGCATTTACAGCAATATCCCTCATGACAATCTGGCAAAAAGCATAAATAAAATTTGGGGTGTCATTTTATGCATAGAGTGGTAGATCCACTCAATATAAATAAGCAAAAATGTCTGTGCATTCACTAGCAAGCAGGCACATGCTTTTCCTGCCTCCATGTGCAAGGCAATTGCAATCTGACAGCTACACTGAACACAAGAGCAGTGCCAAGTCTGAGTAAGCATCAGCTGAGCGCACATGGAAGGGAAGGACCGAGAGGGTATGCTATGAAATACACTGAGTAAGCTGTGACAAATAGCCATGGATCAGATTGTGTTGGAAGCTCAGGGCAAATGCAGGACACATTCATGGGCCTTCTCTGCAACTCCTTCTAATATTCAACAGCTGGAATTAGCTTCCAGGACCTCCCCTGACAGATGCACGCTAACCTAGGGTGGGGAATTCATCCCAGGAGAAGCCTCAGCAAGACCTTGATCCCCTAAACCTCCCTTCCTCAACATCTGAAGCAGGCTGAGGGAGATACGGCTGTGAGCTTGTTGCTACCAAAAGATATTTTCTCCACAAACTGAAAGAGGTATATATTAAAGAAAATTCAGATTCTGTAGAGCAGTTAATCAGCTGCAAAGCAAATAGCTATGACTCAGTTTATCACAAACAATAACAGAACAGGAATTAACATTAATAAGCTAATGCTTCATCTGATTGTGTTCTTTTTAATCTTGTTTCTAATTAATTTTGACAGATTGAATTAAAATACTTATTTGCTTTGCATTTCTTGTGTATGGGGCCCTTCCTGATCATTTCCTCTCATAAGATTGCATGCTCTCAGCACCAGACTTTGTGAGAGCTTTTTCTTTTGAACACTAGAGAACTAAGTGCTTATTTCCATTTGTTAAATATTTTTGATCTATTAAGAAGCTTCTGGGTTTTTTGGGGGAAGGCTTTTCTACTTTTTGCTTTCAGTTTTTCAGATGTAAAAGTTTTCTTTGACTTGGATATAAATGCTTAAGTTCCCATTTTGGCTGTGGGGCCACGTCCCCATATTCCTTTTGAAAAGCCTTCCTGTGTTAGTTCCATCACAGCAGCACAGGAACAGGCCTTCAATCCTTCTCTGTACTTTCTGTCAAAACACTTACAAGAAACATTTCTGAGGCATTTCAGCTGGAATTAACAAGAGAAGACTGATTTCCTAAGGTATGCATTTCTTCTCCTGACAGAGTCAAGGAGACAAGCTGCTTCAGGAGAAAAATGACTTTTCTAGCATCCTTTTCTCTTTGGGATGTATGAACAACTCTTGTTAGATTAATTTGGATTCTAGTTGCTTACCGGGGTAGGTGTAAGCTCCTCAGCAATTAAAATTTTTTAGAGCTACTGTGTGCAAAACTATAACCATCAAACCATGCTCAGAAGTAATTTTAAAGATCTCCAGTCTATTACACACACTCAGGTTACTGGATTCTTATGTTTCTGTACCCTATGTCTTAATACCTGCAGTTTTGATGACTGTTGTTACAATGCAAACATTTCAGGAAATGAAAGCAGAAAAAGAAATCTTCTAGCAACAAATTTCACAGTAAATGGCAGAGAGCTTAGAAGGTCATGGGGTATAATGATTCCGCACAGATTTTCAGCTAGACCTCTTGGAACTGTGCATTAATTACATTTGTAATAGTTGTGTTATCTGAGCGTAGAGGTGAATTTTATTTATTGTTTATCCTGCTTATTTTACATTCTATTTTAAAAGTAGCATGACACAAATTGTTATGAAAATAGCATACAGGAAAAGTATAGAGATGAATTACGTGCAAAAGCAGCATACATTCACTGCCACCTTGTATTAGTGTCAATAAAACAACACACCATCCGAAGAAAAAGTAAATCAAAAGTAAGTCCCTTGGAATTAATGCAATTGATATGATGCCTGACATAATTTAGCTCTTGTGCCAAACACTAAATCCAGCACAGATGGAGTCAGTTACTCTGTGTTAACACTGCTGTAACCGAGGGCAGAATTTTCTTGTTGATACCTTCCTGTTGTTTCACTGGGTTACGAAAATAGATGTGATGGTGGTACCAGGCAAGGATAGCCTGTCTCTAACAGTCTCTAATGGTTCAGCATATGCTTTCAGTGTTTATCAATAACTATTCACTAGCTGGGAATGATAGCCAAGATTACATGCATGCTGCATGCTGACCAGTAAAGGAGTATATGCCTGAGCGGATCTGTATGCAAGCTCAGTTTCTTTTTCACATGCATGTACTTAAAAAAATAAACTATTCGTGCTCCCTTCTCACAGAATGGTTGTTGGGCCCCAGAACACAATCAAAAACATATAAAGTAAGGTTAACTGAGCTTTTCTGGTACTGTAGTGATTGGTGTTTGCATCCCAGTCCTACCAAAGCCTGTGATGCTTTTCCATGGACTGCTCTGAAGGTTCAAGTAAACCCTAGCTGAGCACAAGGAATCTGAAAGCATCCTTCTCTAGAGTCCTGCCAAGCAGAGGCACAACCTTTTTGCATGTGCCTTTTCACAGTGGCTTCAAATTCTGCAACCGAATTAAAGCTCTAGATGATCTAAGATCCTCTCAAGAATAATTGCACTAGGTTTTAACCTAATTTATGCATACACTGCATATAGGTTGTGTGGACAAGTAGAACAGAGAGCAAGTGATGTAAGGAGATAACACATATTAAGGAGAAATATTTCTTCAGACTGTGTATATATAAAACATATAGTCGATGAGAATATAAGTAAAAGCATCACTCAGCTTCAGTCTTCCCTTAAGATTCCTATACTATTAAATATCACAACCAAGTCAAAGGCAAATTATTACTCATATATTAGGCAAAACACAAGCAACCTAACATTTAAAGCTGTATTTATTCAGTTATATTTGCTCTACACACAGATACGATGGCATTTTAAAATAATGTGACCCAACTCTTTCTGAAATGCCAAACTATGCTAATTTACAGCAGTGGGGAGGGAGGGAAGCTGAGGATACTGATGGCTACAAAGTTAACCTGCAAATTACAAGCCAAGACCAAGCAGTGCAGCAATGCAAAGACAAAGCGAGACATTAACTGTGTGAATTGGGAACAGCCACCTTCTCAGCAGGAAGTTAACTCTAGAGGTTTGTAATTGCAATTTCCAAAGAGGAAGATTGTTCATTGAGAAGTAAATAGATAATCACGATTTTTTAGATTTGCATAAAAGCCATTAATGATGAATCAAGCTTTGAACAATCATTAACCATCAATTTCAGTTTTGTCCTTCCCATGCAGAGGGAAGAGTAAATCATTTGTGTACAGAAGACTGTTTTGATCTCCTGGTTAAGGGAAATTTTCACCATTTCTCTTTGGCACCTTTATTTACTCACTCATGTTGATTTAAGATTAATTATCTAATGAGTTTCTGAGTATGTATGCATGCAAAATACATGCATGTTAACATGTTCAAAGTTTCCTTCAGTTCCAAGAGACTGATGTTTCTGCAATCATATAGCATGTGTCTTTTTATTGGACAGCCAAACTCCTTCCAAGACATGTGCTTGAAAATGTATCTGCATTTTCCTTTATGATTTAGTAAATCTTTACCTCTAATTACGATATGTTAATACAAATACTACAAGCTAGCTGAAACTCTCCAGCATTGATCTGCACTGTTTTTTGTTTTTTGTTTTTTATTGTATGGTGCTGAGTGTCAAGTATTCAGGTGTTCCATTCCAGCTCTTTGATTCTCAGTGAAGAAATATGTCACTTGATTTCTCCAGTTTTTGGAGATGTATCGTTTATGGAGATTGTTTGGTATGTATCCAGCTGCAATTGTATCATTTTCCTACCTACATGGCTGTATTTTGTCTTCACCCAATTCTGAAAGAGCCTTAGACTGGTAGCTGAGCTCTCACTGAACTTACCAATAGACACCAATATTTTCATGTTGTATTGCTTTAAAGTTTTTAATTTTCATCCCTGTTTTTTGATATTTCAAAATCTTATTTCTACGTGTTTGGTTGTTTTTGTTTTTTTCAGAACAGACTGTTTACTGCTAAGATATGCTATTTAAAATGCTATTCTACTTTGAACAGGTAAATTTCAGCAAGAAAAGCAAGAAAAGACAGTAACAAAAGATCAGGGAGAAAACTAAATCTGATTAATGGTTATGACAACTCTTGCATGTTTACTCTGCTTCTAGTAGTACTGTCCAGTCCTGGGAGCTGGGTATAAATCCTAATGATGAGACCACAGTAAGCCATCCTGCCCCTGCTGCTGAATTGCCATAAGTTGGCTAATGTAGCATTTAATGTGTATTTAGCCTAACAAAGCTGCTACTGCATAATTGAACCTGGAGAATAAATAACAAATCAGAAGAATGAATTTGGGCATTTCAGAAAACAAAATGTCCTGACTGACAGAGCTAACAGCTTTCCAACCAGTGAGATAAGGTATGCCTCTGGTCTTATTAGAAGATTGTATTTTTATAAGCTCAATAACCAGATCTTTCACTACTGAGTGAAGGGAGGAGCGTTAAACCAAATAGCCAGGAAGAACTGGAGCAGAAGAGTTGTCAGGTTCACCCACTTCCTTCTCTGCCTTCTCTCAGCACAGCATGTGCAGCTGGTGCCGGATGGCTCCATGTCCCCCAGCACTGGGCCTTGGTAAAGGCTACCTGCTCCCTCTGCTATCGGGACACTCCATACTTCTATGTTCAGAGCAGGTAATTCCCATGACAACTGTTCACCCTCTGTCACCACTTTGTTTACAGATAGTGGTCAGCATGAACTACTTTTCTTGGTTCCAAAATTAAAAGAAGCATACACAGATTTATTTATTTATTTATTTATTTATTTGGAGTTGGGTTGGGATAATCAGGTATAAACAGGTATATAGACTGGGAGAAGAACTCCTGAAGACTAGCCTTGCTGAGAAGGACTTCAGTGCCCTGGTAGATTGAAAACTGAATACGAGCCAGTTGTGTGTGCTTGCAGCCTGGATGGTCAACAGTAACCTAGGCTGCAACAGAAGAGGTGGCAGCAGGGTGAGATGGGTGGTTGTTCCTCTCTGCACTCATGAGGTCCCATCTGCAGTACTCCGTCGAGGTCTGGGACCCCAACACAGGAAAGGTGGCAAGCTTTGTGAGGGGATCCAGAGGAGGGCTATGAAGATGATCAGAGGGCTGGAGCATCTCTCCTATGAAGACAGGTTGAGGGAGCTGAGCTTCTTCAGTCAGGAGAAGAGAAGGCTGCAGGGAGGCCTTATTACAGCCTTCTATATTTAAAAGATTATTATTAACAGGAGGGAAATCAACTTTCTACATGAGTCGATAGTGACAGGACCAGGGGGAATGGTTTTAAACTAAAGGAGGGATGATTTAGATCAGATGGCAGGGGAAAGTCTTTCACAAGGGTGGTGAGGTGCTGGCACAGGTTGCATAGAGAAGTAATGGATGCCCTGTCCCTGGAGATGTTCAAGGCCAAGTTGGACAGAGAGCTGGTACTTGATCTAGTGGTTGTCAACCCTGCCTGTGGCAGTGGGGCTGAAACTAGATGATCTTTGAGGTCCATTCCAACTGAAGTCATTCTACAATTCTATTATTTCTTTTTCCCCCCATTAGCTATGTCTTTTTTTTCTTTATTCACACGTTCTATTAAAAGCAATCCCTTCTGTGATTACAGTGGAGTAGAAGCGCATTTTTTTCTATGGGAGACATTTTCAATATTTCACTGAAATACCTCTCAAGTACTCTTAAAATTGGTTATTACTGGTACCCACGCCCCTGATTCTGTGCCATGTGGAATCAGTAGATATCATCCACTCCCAAAAGTGAGTCACTTTTCATAATGATTGGCATTTTCACTAATTAGCAATCCTTCCATGAGATGCACATGTCAAGACAGCATGCAAGTTTGTTTTCATGCTACTGCTGTGTGTCTTAATTTTGTTAATACTGGTTAGACATAAAAACCAAGGCTGCTCCAAAATATTTTTGATATTTTTCTTTAAGGATGACTGTTTTTTTAGGAGGTAAACTTCAGAAAATAATTCAAGAGCTACTGAATTAGAAATTCCCTGAAATTACAACAGGAATCCTTAGCAAACCCCTATTTTACCACCTAATTAAGCGTATGATAGACATTTGCAAGTTTAAGGCTTCTGGTCCAGGCTGCACAACAGTTTCAGTGTGCAACTTCACAGACATTGTGTGGGTCATCATTAGCACCACTGAAGACAAAGTGAGCTTTTCTATTCATTTGTAATACAAGCAAGCCTGAGCTTTTCAGCCCAATTTTCAAGCCAAAGCCCTGTAATGCACAGTCCAAAAATCTGTCAGGTGTCAGAACAGGTCTCAAAACATTTCACAGTACTCATTCTTCCAAAATCACCTTTGGTGTAAATATTACCATTCCCTTCCTGCAGCTGAATAAACTACAATACATAGTAATTAAGATAAAAGTTGCTGACCCAGATGTCAATTTCTACATACACAGCAACAATAAATTGCACCTGGAGCTTTTCATTCACAGGTGATTCACACTATTTAAGAATTTTCTATCTTTTCATTTAAGTTGTAAGAACATATTAGATGGACATGGAAAAATGTTTGTATTTTGTTAGAGAGTCTGGAGAGAAGATAAATGTTTAACATTGATGAAAGGAAACAAAACATTAACTTGACAATAAAATTCTGCTTTTCTTCTTAAGTGCTGGAAAGATTTAAAGATAATAAAATAAAATTGGAGTACTCTATTTATTACCAGTTATATCTGTGAACACATCAGAATAGCAAATTATACTATTTTTTATCTATAAAAGAAAAAAATTAATTTCAAGACATTCCCAAATGATTTCATTGAAGAAAAAATAGACTGCATGGAAACATTTTGTGAACGTTAGACATCCCTATTTTGCTATTGTTCCAGCTCTCATCAAAACTTTCTCATCAGATTTGGTGTCATGAGAGAGAAAAGTGGCAAAACTGGCTAGTGAGCATTTCTTATGCCATCAGTTTGTATCTGGCAGGCAGAGTAAGTGGTCTTGCTATGAAAAAAGTCAGCTAATTTTTTAGAAGGAACAGTACAAAAAGTATATTTTAGAACTCTGCTTTTGTGTAGTTCCTACATAGTTGGAAGAAAAAAGCCATTATCTTCATACAGATGAGTGTGATGAAAACATTAAAACACCACAGTTATGCAAATATAATTCATTGCATAAATGAGGAACTCAAAGTTTCTATATATACAAACATATGCTACTCTGTCTAAAAGAAATGTGTTTTTTGCAAACCGGAGGAGAACTAGAAGGGAAAATCCAGTGAAAGCAACTGAGTCAATAAAATAGTTGGAAGAAAATCTCATCACAATAGGGGAAAAAATTGGGTCTGATATCAGCAACATCAAGATTGCACTGTACCTCAATAATTGGTTTGAAAACTCTTCTTTTAGAATACTGAGTAACATTAACAGTGAAATATATTTTAAGTGACAACAAAAGGCAATTTCTTAGCTGGAGAGATTCTAAATAGAGGTCAAAGAAAACCGCTCATAAGCTCGAGGTCAGGTTTAATGTAGCCTTTTGGACATGAAAATGAGGGAAAATTTCCTTTTTACAACTAAAAAGTACAAATTTTGGAACTGTCTTCCTTGACCTACTTATGTGCAGGAAGCCTGATGGTTTCACAAGAATTCCCACTGAGATGAATGCTAATAGCATCTGTCTTTTCCACAATGTCCACACTTGCAAAAATTACAATTTGCTACAAATACAAACTACATTTTAACATTATGCAAAGCACCATCTTAGAGTAGCTAAAAATATATAGGTTCCCTTAAAATGATAACCATTTAATGTAACATTTACAAAATCATGTTAGTCTTTTATCCTTTCCATGGGTTATTACACTTACCTTCCCCCTCTTTTCCACTATAAGAGGGAGAAACTGAGGTGTATGTTTTCTGAAAGGAATGATTCGCTGGTTTCTGCAGCTGGAGTGCCAACTTTAGTTATTCTTGGAATACCCAGATGAGAACATATGGTTATCTGAGAAGTAATGTGCATTTCTTTCACTTCAGCTCTTATCAGGTGATATAATTTTCCTTTGCAATAATCTAATTTGAGGGAAGTTGTTCTATAGTCCTATTTACAATTGGTAAAAATGGGACTAAAACACCTCTTCTTGCACTGTTCAGATAACTAAAAAAATTAACAATATTTTGACTTTAACAGTTGACAACTTTAAAAAGGTTGAAGCTTGTCCAGAATGCTGCTCTTAGATAATTTCATTTATTTCAGATATCAAGCTGCCATTTAGAGGCTTCACAGATTAATCTAATAGATTCAAGCCCTAGCTCTTAACTAACATCCCTAGATTTGAACAAATCTTAGAGTCCATGTGGTACAGCCTTTGTTCCTGTTGATCTGTATTTCACAAAGTTATCTTTAATTTGCTAACTTTTAACTCCATTATAAAAAATAAATTAAAAAAAAACCACAAAAACATTTAGAGCATTAGTTCTGTCAAAAAAAACATCAAGTATCAAAATGGAATACATTAAATTTCTGCCAAATCAAAATTTCTTTTTAAGTTTATAGGGCACAAGTCAGCAGTGTCCAACAGTCCACTGTCATACCAGCCTTATGCATAGCTGTCTATCTTGAGCACAATATAAACACCCCAGAGATGTAGTTGAAGCCTTCCTTGCTGCTAAATAAAGTCTTTACATGCACAAATTTGAACATTTCTGACTTAGAGTGCCCACATGCAGTGCCCAGCAGCAGGCTCGGTGCCTATTGTGCTTGTGTTGCACTACTGCGTACAGATAAGGGCAGTTTCAGAACACAAAGGAAAAGTATTACTCAGGGCTTTCACTTCCATTCCACATATGCTCCCCAGCTCTAATCCACACTACAGTGGTTTCGGCTATTTTGGCATTTTTCTGGTCTCCATCCGATTCCATCAGGCTTTGATAGCATCTGCTTGGTCACATTATGGAGAAGAGTCTGATGAGCACTGGAATTATAGTATTAGTAAGTTGTTCATGGTTTCATGGAGAAAAGGCATAAGTAATACCAAGGGTATATTCAGTTCCATTGTCAGCTAACTGGCAGGAAATCCTATCACAAATAACATCTTTCGGTATCTGTTGACAGAGAAAGGTATAAAGCAGTTGAGCTGTAGCTTTTGAGCAAAATTCAGCTTTTAGTTACAGAACTGTAAGCCCAATGTATTTTTACAAACTTCAGAGAGATTTTCATTTTTTGCTAGTACAATTTAAACTAAAGTCATGCAGCATATTTTACTAGGATCTGTAAGAAACAACTCTGCCAGTGCCAGTACCAGAGAGCTCAAGACGATCCGAATTTCCCAAGATACCAGACAGTCTGAATCATAAGTGCCAGAGAAATCCATACCATGGAAACTAACATGGGCAGTAGAGTGCTTAAGGGCATTCAGAATGCATCGGTCCCACTCCCAACTGCTAGAGAACTTTTGTTCATCTTTCTATCTTGGCTATATTTCTATGTCTCTTTCTTATTCAGTCTATACCTAGCAACTTGCAAAATGCTAGTTGAAGACTTCCAAATGTTTCTGTAAAGAACATTATAAGTATAGAACCACATATCCCAGTCCCTCTCATACCTAAAGCTAATCCAGAATCCTAAAGTAAACTCATTAACATCAATGCAGAGTTAGAAAAAATTCTTGCATAGCTCTTGCAGAGATTCAAACGTTGTCCTTTGCTATTAGAAGAGCCTAACATGTATCTGTGACCTTAAATTAAGATTTATTAAGAGTCCACTAAGATCGGTTGAGTTGTTTTTCATTTGTTTGGGGTTTTTATTTAAGAAATTTGTCATCTGCATATCAGTCAGATATTTAGAAGGTTGGATTTCTGGGGTAGTTTTTTGTTTTCTTCTTTTTTAAGTTTTCTCTATCTTTGTGAAGTTGTTTTCCTGTCGGGTGATATACCTGTAGTGTATCATCTTCAGACATCTTTGTCTTAGGCTAGATTTAGCAACATCTTCATCTGCCTGTTTATTCTCCATATTTTTGTGAAGCAGAAAACACTGCCAACCTGAGACAAACGACCATCAGCAATGTTGGCCTAATAACATTTACCAATCAGGTTTAGATTACTTTCTTGAAGATAAATTTTTCTGTCAAGCTTCCTAGGGGGACTGTGTCCTGACACCTATCATGATAGCATGTCTGTAACTACAATATCATCTACCACACATGGAGGAATAAGCTTCCATTCCTCTGGTAGGTGGAAGAGACATCTGTCTCATGAACTTCAGAACAGAATGAATAAATAGCATCATTCTGCAGTGTTACAACCAATCATCTCCAGTTTTAACAACGCAGAGTTTTTTCTATGAAGATGTAGATAAACCACCAAATTTATTTAATATCTCTGCTGAGTAGAGCCATTTAAATGCTCTTCATAAAAGAATCAGAATATCAAAAAACCTAGCATTATGTATTAAATAGATAATACTAGATAAAAAATTTCAACTGGTTAATGCACAAACCTTTCATCTCCTAATATTAAATGCAACATCTGTTTATAAATCCAAGCTAGAATGAGAAATGAAATACATCTTAGTGCTCTACTCATATTGTACCAGGTGTCAAACTGCACTCAGGAATTTTTTCTCAGTTGGGAGTTTGCTTTCAGAATGGCAATAGGTTAGTAAATGTTTCAGTTCACAACTAAAGAGAACGTTTAGGTGTAGGAGTAGAAAATTGAACGTTTCCTGCTGTTCTTTGTACAGATATCAAGCAGTGACATCAATTCCTGCTTTTCTAAAAGCCAAAGTAAATTGTAACTAACCCACAAAATAAATCTTCATTCAGTACCACGCAAGAGATTTGCAGTGTAATTCACAGACATAATTCAGTCATAACATTCTGTTGATGGAGACAAGCAAAGAGCAAAAACAAATGTCAGGCTTAGTGATCACAGAGGTCAGACATGATAGTTATTTTTAAAGTATTTACAGGCTAGGATACAAAGAAAAATGAAAGAACAGTAAGAGTTGTTACTGATGCTGAATTACAATGTGATATATTAAGTGCAGAATTTGGGATATAATGCTGTATGTAAAAAAGAGGAGACTAGCTATTATCTGCATATTAAAAACTGAGACATGGAAGCAAAGAAAAACAGCTATAAACAGAATAAAGAATGTGTCTGAGGTGAGAATGGTGATTATAAGACATTTATTACATTTGTGACTGAAATGGTGACCTGATAGTACACATAAACTGCCTTAGACCCAATCTCAGCAGTGAAACGAGGAATATTAGAGGAATGTGAGCGTAACAGTGAGTGAGGAAGGAACTTAGCCTGCTAAGTAGTCCTCTCCATTCTGTGTGTTCCCACACAACATCTCCCACACTACTCTCTCTCTCCTCCTTCCCAGTGGCTCAATATAATTACCATTACCTTCTTTCCAAAGCCCTGGCTACTGGAGAGCAGCTCCCTGATCAGAAGAGGCAGCATTCAGTTATGAAGGAACAGTCCAATAAGACTTTTAGAGATTGAATATGTTGAGAGAACAGATAGGTAAATGTGTTAATTTTGGGGTTAGTTGGCAAAGCATTATTACACGTCTTTAAAGATACAAGTAAGGCATGATTGTTTTGCCTATTTTTTGGTGACGTTTATGTCATTAAGATCACCTAAAAATAGTCCTGCAAAAGAACTGTTTAATGTAGTCAAATCCAGTGGTTGACATTTTTTTCAGAATACTGTGGTTTTTTTCTGCATGTGTTTTCTGTGAACAACTTTTGTTGCTGACTCTGCAAGCCTCTTTTTCAGTGTCTAGCTTCAAATGCACAGATGCTGTATCTATCTGAATACTAACATAAAAAGTATTAAAATCTTGGGGAAAGGTCCACTGTATTAGGAAATATTGCATCCCACAAACTTGGCTTTTTCAGTACAGGAAATCCTTGTGACCTCAGCCCACAGAAAGCAGTCCATCTCAGCAGTGGACTGTGCTTCATTAGGAAGCAGAGAGGAGCAATCCCAAGTTAAAGAATAGTTGGCAATTTTAGAGTAAATACCTCAGGTGGCTAAGGAATGTAAATGGAATTACATAAATTTCCACTTTGCAGGCAGATTCCTAAATAAAGTTGCTAATTCTAACAATAATTCTTAGATTTAGTATAATATTTCTCTCCTTTCCATTTTGTCTTTATTCGGGGGCCCAAGGATATCAATTACTTGCTGCTTTTAGTACATACTGACTTGATTTGCACAGATGTCTTGCATGAATTACTCCTCCTATTATTGTGTTTCTCTATGTAA
Source organism: Meleagris gallopavo (assembly GCF_905368555.1). Classification (NCBI taxonomy): domain Eukaryota; kingdom Metazoa; phylum Chordata; class Aves; order Galliformes; family Phasianidae; genus Meleagris; species Meleagris gallopavo. The sequence continues at coordinate 10,140,525 of NC_139414.1, read as the reverse complement.
GTAACTTTCTCAAAAGGGTTGCGGTACTGAAGTAAATTAAAATATATTTTTTGCTCCTGATGTACTTAGGACTCTAATCTTGTTTCATATAATAGCTATAGCATAATTTGTAAGATAAAACCAAAGAAACAATACCATTGAACTCAAAGGAACATTTTCAGTATATTCAACTGCTATTAGAGCATGAAAAACAGCATACTGTAATACTTCCATGAAAGTATCCAAAACATCTAAGTAGCTTCCAAGCTCTTACATACTGTGACGCTTATCAACCTAAACAGCAGACACAATATTTTTTGTCTGTGAACCCAGAAACACCTGCATTTTTTGGTGCTAAATTTCTGCCCTGGGTGTCTGCATTTCTACCTGGGAGCAAACAAGCAACCCAGCTGCTACTGTCATCCTGGAGCAAAACTCACAACGTTGTCACCCCCACCTATGCCATCAGTCTGCTCCAATTCTCTAGGTCTGCTTAGATGACAAGACTGTGCAGGTTTTCCCTATACCAACAGAGCTTGCTGGCCATGTAAGTTAGATGAGAGCATACAGTTTAAAAAAAAAAAAAAAAAAAAAAAAGTGGGAATTCCTTCAGGTGCTTATATCTGTTTCTCCTATTGCAGTGACTTTATCTTGTCTAAGCAATGAAATACTCAATGAAGTAGAGAGAATAATGGACTCTAAAGCCCCTATTGTGCCTTGTGAAGAAAACTGAGGCTCAAAGCTATGTACAAATAAGTAAATATTAATAACATTAGACAGAACAAACTGATAGCCACCACAGAACATTATATCATCCTGGCTGTTTCAGCTCTGGATCTCACAGAGTAAATCTGAACTGAAGTCTTCTCGACATGCTCTAGCCCCCTGCCCTATGAGGTATTCAAATTTAAGGGGAGGGAGCATTATTGTTATAGAGAGTAACTAACACCATATCCAGCTCGAGGTCCCAAGCAGAGACAGACTTGCTGTTAGGAGGAGAGCAGAAACCTGAACAAGGGGAGGAACCTCCGTTCCCCAGTCTACCTCAGCATTTAGTTCATCTACTGTTTCCACGGCTTTTCATCTGGACTCTGGAAAATCTTTATGCCTAAGCCTGGTTATTACACAACCCAGAGCTCATAACTGCAGCTCACACTTGGGGAACTTGGAGTTAGGTGGTACAATACTGAGCATTACAACACCAAAGTACCCTAAAGTACCTCAAAACCCTGGAATTGTTGTGATAAGGACCCTGCAGTACCTCAGCAGCAAGTGCTGTAACTCCTGCGCATGTGCCTACCCAAATAAGAAAAAGCAATGAGAAAATAGAATACCAGCAAGGGCTATAAAACTGAATGCCATAACATATTGTAACAAAACTATATCATCACTTTAAAAAAAGCAATTATAATATCACGATCACCAGACTTGACTGACAGCTGATTACGAAAATAAGATACTTCTTTCCCTGTTCTCAGAGATATTTCCATCTCTGACAGTGGCACAAAACAGAACCCTCCGCCCAGCCGCACTGGTTAGACAGGATATAAGAAAGGGAAGCAATCCATTTTAGAGGTCTGTGTTGCACAAGCTTGCTAACTGTTTTTAGCCAGCAGCTTGCTTTATGTGACTACAGGTCTGTTGGCATTACTTATAAAGAAAATCTCTCTTCCCCTGTTCTCAGCATTGCCCAAATATGTAGGCTGGGGAACTTATACCAACCTTTATTTCAAGTTACACTGGCTCAACATTGATACTTTAAAACAGATTGAAAGCTGAGCAAATATTTGAGTAGACACCCGTAGTTCACTGGGCACTCAACAAACCTAATTTATGGAAGAATTGCTTGATTTAAGATTCAGTGCTACAACTCTGAATGTAAACATGCCCTGAGCTAATAAATAAAGTTGCAAAAAACTGCAAAAAGTCTGAGCACTGTGGTTATTCTTTGGAGAGATACCAAAATTTAATACCACAAAGAGTATAACTTCACAAACAAATCAATTTTTCAGAGTTATCATCTCTTTTTTGCACTGCCTTCTGGTGTGCATACATTCATCTGCACACATGCACAAATAGCCTAAGGGGGATTTTGTGTATTCAAACATCCATCATCAAATGATGTCTTCCTTAAAAGCAGGAATATGAGTAGAACTCCAAAAGTCTGTGAAACAAACTGGACTTTTTACATTTGTTGTCACAACCTTTTTTTTTTTTTTTTAATGAATTATGTCAAGTCCTAGAATCAAATCCTGTGTTTTCAGTAATATTTTTGCAATCTTTCCATATCCACAAAAAAAGAAACTTAATTAATCCTTTAATGAAATTTATTTTATTTACCCAGATTGAGAATGCTTTGAAAGGCTTTGGGGACTAGATGACATTTGGTCATGCTTGCTGCAAAGAAGGAAGAAGTTTACTCCATTTAAAAGATAAAGCCTTGGAGGACGTAGCTTTACAAGTACAGAATGCCATTGTGCATAATGGTGCCATCCACCTTTTCTAATAGTTTATTTACCATCAATTCCTCTAAAAGAGGAAAACGACTGCACAGATTTTTATTACAATAGACTAAAGACCATACACCTATATGCCTCTGTAGGAGACTGTCAATGACATCGAGTATATTCCACTGAACAACATAATAACTACTAGGAATTGTCAATTTCAGTCCCAATAAAAATCAGATCAGCAGCTGTGACTGATAGTAGCATTCTATAATTCATCGCAGCCAGTTTCAAGGTCTGATAACATTCAGTGGCAGAAGGAAAATCATTCATACCCAAAAGCTAAAGGAAAGCTCATTTTGAAGAAATTTTTCTTGCACTGGATAAAAGTACACTAAATAAGAGCCATTTGGAAGACAAAATGAAAAGCAATAAAGGTATCTCATTTCTTATGAGTTTGTTTTTTCAGGGGTTTTGTTGTTTTTAATTCTGTAGTGTGATTTTGAGCTCTCACTGAACAAAGTAAAATCATATGAATAGGAATCACTTTTAAAGAATCATTTTATCTGTAAAATTTGAGGGTAGAGAGTAAAATGAATGGGAGTGTGGGTATAACTATGTGTGTATGAATATTGTGTTGGAAAACCTTCACAATATAAGGGCAAAACTCTGCTTTATATTTTTATTATTTCTACACTGCTTCTCAGAACTCTCAGTAACAAACGAGGGACTACAGTGTGCTCAACACTGCATTAGAACCAAACACAAATCCCTGTATAGCATAGAGGATAACAATCTGCCAGACACATCACCATGCAGACAGAGGGAGATACAGAATGACACTTCCAGGCAGTTATCTGACAGGAGAATAGGCTGTGGTACGGGAAGATTAATTATTAATAATCACTGCGCCTTATCTGGGCATTTAGGGGTAGTATTTGGTTGTGGAGTATGGAGGAAATGGGTGACTGCTGGTGAGCCTCCTCTCCCAAATCTAGCTTACATAGCAGACCACCTGATAACAAGAGAGAGGAAAGTGAATCACAAGTCTTTCCTACAACAACTGTCTGAAAAGTGAAACTTTACGGAAGGAGTGCTCAAAATTGGAATGGTGAATTCAGATAATTTAGCTGCTTTACTATAGCCACATAAGTGTCATGAAGTAAAACTTACCAGCACTTATTTTCCACCATTGTGTGGATATTTAATTTCCTTGAAATTAATTTTAATTTGAGCGAGTGTTTCTTATCACATACTATTTAGGTTGCAATATACTGTCTAGTATGAGTGTGGTGTATTTAGGTAGCACCATATTAAGAAAATCAGAATTACATTATTACTAATACTGTATATTTGAATTTTCCATCCATGTTAATCCTCATGGTTTCTTACACATACATACACACAGAGACCTACTGCTACACCTTAACACAAAACTAAACTGGAGATAAATATCATACCATAGAGGGCAAAACAGAATGACTTCGTACAGAGGGCCACAAACACTCCCTGGGAGTTGGATCTGTCACCTGAAGCCTCAGTGAAACCATCAAGTATTTTCTAGGAATTTTTCAAAACAGTAAAGTCGAATAGTGGTCTGCTGTTAAAAGTTTCCGTGTCTTAAATTCCTTGCCCTTCCCATGTTACCATCTCCTTTGGCTCAACTCACCTGACAAGGCACACAGAACACCTCACTGACTGTCCCAGAGTGACAGGAGAGGAAGCACGTGCTTCCTAGGCACCTTGCTCACAGTCAGTGCACTTTCCTGCAAATGACAATCAGCCTGATGCTACAAGAGGAATGACTAGAAGTAACAAAATCAAGGAGGGAATTATACAAGGAGAGAATGTAACTTCTGGTTACACCTGCAGTAAATGATATTCACAAACACAGCGAGGGACAGCCTTGTGCTGTTGCAGTACACACCACCAGCTTGCCACGTTCTGATGCAGAACAGACACATGAGGCAGAGTGTCTCACTTTCTCCTCTTGTCCAGTCCTTGAACTCCTCTGCAAATACCTGTCAGAAAGGATAGCTAGGAATTATGTGACTCATTTTTCAACCATAGATTTCAAAGTTCTTGCTAATATGACTGTCTCTACCACTAATCTTAAAGGTTAGGAAAAAAAAAGGGGGGGAGAGGGGGCGTAGGGAGGAGGAAGCAGGCTGGAGGAGAGATGGAAAGATAAGCAGCCTGTAAAATATCACAAATGAAGTCAGTAAAAGACCAGGAAGAATGCAAACCTTGTATTTTCTTGTATCATATACCTTCTGACACACCTTGCTATTTTGTGGACCACATAAAAACCAGACCAAATATTCTTTTTCATGTGGCAGATCTGCCCATCACCTTGGAAACCATGAGTTCACTAAACTGTTTGTCACAGGACACCAAAACTTCATCAAGTTACCACTTCAAAACTTCATCGTTACCACAGGATCATATTATTCCAATAACTGCCTCCACTAGTTTAAAATAGTTTCTAAATTTCTTCTGTCCTTCATTTCTCTCAGTTTCAAGTCTCTTTCAGTCTCAAAAAAAAAGAGAGCTAATACCAAGGTTTTAAAACACAGTCCCTTTAAAATCTCATTTTTTGGACTTTCACAGTGTGAATTAAGAATAATTAACATTATAGAAAAAAAAAGTCAGTAAGAACTGCCAAGGTCTTTTGAAAAACCTGTCTATTTATCCAGACTTTGAACTACAGAGACAAAAGCCTCTGCATTTCAAATGGTAATTCTTTTTGAAGATATTTTAAAGACACTTTATTTCAGAAGCAGGGAGAGTTGCGTTAATAAATTCTCAAAAATAGAGCAGACTACAAAAATACACCACCTTCTGAATTCAGAACTTGGAAATCTTAGCTTAGTCAATAATTTGCTGGATTAAAATCAGAGAATCCTTAGAGTTGGAAGGGACCTTTAAAGGTCATCCAGTCCAACGCCCCTGCAACGAACAGGGACATCCACAGCTAGATCAGGTTGCTCAGACCTTGGTCCAGCCTGGCCTTGAAAGTCTACAGGGATGGGGCACTGACCACTTCCCTGGACAACCTGAGTCAGTGCCTCACCACCCTCTCTATAAAAGACTTTTTCCTTATATCCAACTTAAATCTCTCCTCTTTAAGTTGGAAACCATTTCCCCTTGCCATGCCGCCACATACCCTGCTAAAGTCTATCCCTTTCCTTCCTGTAGCTCCCCTTTAGATACTGAAAGGAAACAAACCTAAGTTGATGTTATTCAAGAGGTACTTTCTTACAGGCAAATCTAGGAATTACAAAAACTATCCCAAAAAGCTGTTACTGAGGAGTGATAAATCTCCTTATGCCTAAGTATTTTATCTAAGCAATTCTTGAGAATATTGCATCTGTTTACAGATGCTCAGAGCCATGTTTGCTTTTCACTCCAGCTACTAAGTAGTTTTTCTTCCCTTGCAGGGTGTTGTTACTGACTATGTACTCATCAGCTAAGAAGGAAAATAGATTAAGCAAGAATGTTTTGCAGTGTGTTCTCATTTTATTAGTCACTGGGTGCCTGATCATATTTGATACTATTAAATTTCTTCCCTTTCTATTATTGTTGTCTCCAAGATACTCTTTTTGCTAAAGTAATCTAATTGTCTTCTGCATTGGCGATTCCATCCTAATTTGCAGCTGTTTATAAAATCCACTTGTGAAAACTGCTTTCATGTCCCAGTTACGTTTAAAGGTATGATCATAGGAGCAGGGCCCAAGGCACACCTCACAAAACCTCTCTCAATTCTTGGATGCCTTTTGTAAGATGACCCAAGCTGCCTACAGGGGAAATTAATCTTGTGTTTTATTCCCTTTTGTCTCTCTTGAATATTTTCCCCATGAGGCATTGTATCTCACAGGTTTTACTTAAACGTACATATATTTGATCGGCTACCTTGACCTTGCCTAACAAATCATTTATCTTATCAAAGAAAGATACTGCTCTAGCCTGACGCAATCTGCTTTTCCTAAAGCACACTACATTTTATCCAATGTTCCATGTAACTTAATGTCCTTGATTACCCTTTTCCTTTAATATCCAGATGCTTTGCTTAGTACTGTGGACAAACTAGTGTAGCTCTCTTAACCCCCAAAATATTTATAATCTTCTGTCCTTCACAGCTGTCGTAGGTCAGACAAAGCTGTATTTGTATGTATGGTTGGGCCCTAACTGTGCTGCTAAGTACTTTCTCTCACAACTGTTTTCAATAGGAAAAAACCCTTTCACCTGAACAAAAATGTCCTTGGAAAATTCTGACATTTCTGTGAAGCATTAGGCATCTAAATCCAGAAGCATTTTTATCTGAGAAATCAAAAATACTTATAAATGTTAACTTGTCACCTCTCATGAATTGTTTTCTGATCAGAAAGAGCTTCCCTTCTGATGTGCAATAGTCAAGAACTGCTATGACAGAATCCAGAGTAATTTTCCACTGCCATGCTTAGATACAGAAATTCATACATATTTCTATCTCTTCAAAAGCTATTGCCTGCAATGTATGGAGGTATAGAAATAGCCAAGGGAGCTGCTCTAATGGTAATCCAGTAAAAAACGATTAGCAACACAAGCAAAAAAAGTATTTGTAGTAAAGCTGTCATAAGCCTTTACCTGGATCATAGCAATGCCAATCATCCAAAAGGGACAGATGAAGGGAAATTTTCCTTCTTGGATGTTCCTTTGACTGAAGTGAAACTAAAAAGCAACAATTGCATTTAGGTCTTTCATGATACTGATATTGACAAGTCATCGAGCTCCTGCCGACTACTGTCATACTGGATTGGGTGCTGATCCTGCTTCTGGAAACTGTATGTCGTGTCTCTCTCTTGCATCTCACCAACTGCCCAGACGATTAGCATCTGTCCCTGGGAGATGAACTGCCATGGGCAGAGGCGGTAGAAATATCCTGCCCTATCATAGCTTGCTTCTTTTCCCCTGTTTTCATGGATGGCATATGTTTTCATAGATGGTATCCCCAGCTGCTTTTCTCCTTCTTAGATATGGGTAGCATAGGAATAAAGAAAGCTGCAGCATGAAGAGACATTGATCTAAGCTATCCAGGGTGATACAGGGTCATGTACAAATCTAGTATTATAGATACAGCAATAAAGTAGTAATTCTTCTATTGTTTAGTATCATACTTATATCTAAGTACCTCACAAAGTCCTCAAGATGCCTAATTATTTATGTGTCCTCTGCATTCTATTGTTGACAGACTCCAAGCTAGTGATTATAATTGGGTACAAAGGCAATACAGATTTGTCAAACTCACTCAATAACTACAGGTTCACATGCAAAGACAATGAAATATTTATTCCACTGGCAGAAAGCAAAGAGGAGCTTAGAGGATGTGCTTGCACAGAATGTTACCAAGCTAAGTGAAGCAGAGCTAAGTGACTAGAAAGACTAGAAATTAAGGTTGCACAGACATAATTTGGGACAGCAAGTCACATAGAAATGAAGAAAACACCAAAAAAAGGTGCTTAAGTTAAACATTTCTTGGGTACTATACCAACTATCTTTTCAGAAAGAAATGACTTTCCTAGTGTCAAAGCGCTTCTCATGTTTGAAATAATTAAATTTTAAAAGAACAAATTTTAGCACAAGAGGTCTCTAAATTATCCACTCTGACCTCCTGGATATCACAGACTCAAGTTTTATCCTGTATTGATCTCAGGAACACATACAAACACATACCAGGGATGTATCCATTTCTGATCGTAAAAAAAAAGTCAGCAATGGAGAGTTTACTGCTTCCTTTAGGAATGTTTCCCACTGGTAGTTGCTGCTAAAACATCTACTTTTTTTTTTTTTTTTTTTAATCTTTTAGCAGATACAGATCTGTGCTATTTTAATCTGTTTGAGGCAGAATGGAAGGAATTTCAGATTTTTTTCAGATTGAAAGAGATCTTACATCTTACATCAACTTTTTGAAACCACTTTAAAATATGGACCACCATACTGAGTATACAATGTTTCAGCACTAGTCTCACTAACAGTCTTGTAGGCATTGACACTAGTTTTATTCTTAGCTCACAGCTTACATGCATTGTTCCCCCCAACCCAGACCTCACTTCTTAGCTACAGTCCACAACTGCTGTGGAGACTGTTGGCTGTTCTTATTTGTTTCCAGGAGCGCAACTAAAGGAAATATATTGGAGTGAAACCAGCTTATGAAGCAACTAAGTTGTGACTGCATGACTGCACTGCCTTTATCATGATTTAATCTATATCATCCATACATACATTTTTCCATTACCAAGAGTGGTGAAGTTACCAATTATCAAATTTTCTACTGATTGCTCTAAAATCTGCATGGAAACACTCACCAATCCATGACAGTTTTCCACCAGCAATTACTGTTTCTAGACTATCAACCAGCCAGTTCTTAATCATTTTAATGCATATCTTATTGATACTGCAAAATGCTAATTTCAATCATAATACCATTATAAATGTCTTACACAGCTTATTAAATGCAGATCATTTTTATCAATCAAACTTGTAATTTCTTCCAAGGATAAAATCTGATTTGTCTGACAAGTTCTATTTTCTACATATACAACTTTCTACAGTCTTATGAGTAGGTTAAAGAGATATTACCACTCTACTATAGTTATACACTTCCTTGAAAGCTGAAGATAAAAAGGGTCTGAACACACAGCCTATGATGTTCCATCTCTGAGGTCTGCATTTATAGACGTAGGAGAAGTTTCTAGTACAGTTTCAGAATCTAAGATCTTACTTTTTAAAATTTATATCAGGTGATTTAAAATTGTGATTCATTAAGCCTGGACTGGTCCTTTTGTTTTCGTATTTTTTTAAAATCTATTTGCAATGTTAGGCCTCTTTTATACTTTGGCCACAGATTCCACAGTAAGTAGGGGGAAGATAAATGTCAACTAGTTTAAAATCATGTCTTCAAAGTTTAGATAATGTCTGGTGCAAAACAGGAACAAATTGCAGGCCAAGGCAAGTACATTTATTTGAGTCTGTCTTACTATTTTTTTTTTCCCTTTTTTTGTTTTCCTGAGAAGAATGTGACCTTCCAGCCAGCTCACTTCCTGGTAGAGCACTGCTAATTCTATATCTTCTCAGACACTGCATAAATGTCAACCATTTCAACCATTTCTATACTACAATGTTACATAAATTTCATTAAGTATTCAAAATATGACTATATGACTACTGCTGCTAAGATATCCAGTGGGCTCATAAATATGTTTTAGATTTCCCAGTTTCTAAACTCCCCACAGTTCTGCCTACCATCATGGATTTTAGAAACCTATTAAAAATTGTCATCCTCCTAATAGAGGTGACTTCACTCTGGATTATTAATTTATGAGACAGAAATCTCATGTATCTGGTGAGGAGTTCAGAGCAAGGATTCTGTTGAATAGAAAAAAGAAAAAGAAAAGCAGTAATCTCAGTGAATATGTTTCTTAAGCAAATCACAGTCATGGAACCGCTGCTCTTGTTTGTGCACTGTATAGATGGCTCTTGTTTAATGAGAGACTCATGGCTGAAACCCCAGTAGCTGACTTCTCAGGCTGTAATGAAACACCAAAAACAAGAAAACCTCATGCTCATTCATATTGCACTGTACATTTCCCCATCTCTACTACTGTTTGCATTTGGGTCAGTGTCTACGTTGGTACGTGTGCAATGCATTGCACCGAATACAAAGAAGATGCCAAACAAAAACAATAATATATTTCATAGTGTGTCTCCAGAATCCTTCTTTGGAAACATAATGAACTGTGAGACGTGAGGTAGGCAAGCCTTAACAAAATGGCTTAACCTCTCTGAAACAGTTGCCTAATATCCGCAACATCGCTTGTAACATGTCAAAGTTATCCTGTAAAAGGGATTACAAAAACATCTTATCCATTAGCCAAACCCAGCAATGACAGCATCACAAGGACACAGATTTTCTTCTGCAGTGGAAGATCCAGGTACCACTGTGCTGATTCTCCAGCAGCAAATAAAATCTAAAAAAATCCTCCAAATAAACTTCATAGGTTGTAGAGCAGGAGACCTAAGGTCTAGCACCCACTGTTGTTGTCTCAGCTTGCGCAGCTCTACGTGTGTTACAGTATCGGTTACAGTATGGGATTATACATGCCTTTCTCACACAGCCTGTTATTCCTTCAGGAAATGATTGCTGCAAGTTGAATACCTGCTGTAAAACCATACTTTTTTTTTTTTTTTTTTTTTTTTGCCTGATAGCAAATACCTTTTCATTCTGTTAAATCCTCACATACCCCTAAAAATGTAGTAAAATAGTAGAAAATCTTATATATTCTCATTGCAGTTTCTAGCCTGAAACACCTACATCTGCAAAATGATATCCCTTCCAAAGCTTCAGTCAAGCAAAACTCATCCTGTTTTCCCACATTCATCCAGCTACATTTCCAACTGTGCATCTCAAGTTCTCCCATCACAACACACTGCTCCCAATACTGTTCTCTAGCATTCACAGTCTCCCAGAAAACTTTTTCACACAAAGAGAGATATTAAGAGTTTAGCCATTCCACTGCAGACTAGACAGGTAATAGAAAGTGTAAAAACAGCCATCCTAACTGGAAATATAGTGCTAGTTTTTAGATTTGTTTCTATATTCCATAAATTTCTCCACTGATCAAAAGGCAGTTTAATCTCTTAATATGGATCCTTTGTACTGTTATTTTAATCTGCCATTATTCCTAAGCAAAATACTTCATTTAACCAATTTAGAATTTTAAACTGTAATATTAGGATAAATACCTCACATTTATTTCTCCTTGCATTATTAAAGCTGCTATTATTCTTGTTCAGTAAAAATCTTTCTTTTGCTAGGATCTCTGTCATCATTCATTATCCTCAATTGTTCTTCACTCTGAAATTTCCATATATCTTCATGAATGTTACATTGTATTTTCTAACTGGTCTTTCTCTACTTAAAAATATCCTTTCAAAAGCAAAGATCTGGCTTGCTAGAAGGCTGCTTTCTTTGGATTACGCTGGAACCTATTCCTGTGCAATATCTTCCCTTCTTCAGACACTGAGCCCTCCACTTCTTAATGTGCTTTCTTCACAAACCCATTAGAGACTTTCAACTTCGTCCAGCTAGCTAATTGTGCACATAACATGGGTCACACATCAGAAAAAGCTGCAAGAGAATCTGCAGACATAATCTTTGGGCAAATCTGCTCACAGGACTAAAGGTTCTCAGAGGATATATTAAACTAAACAAGCTTTCTATTAACAAGGCTTTACAGAGGCTATCCTGCTCTCAGCAGCTCAGCAGGATTAAAAGACGTTTCTTTTTTTTGACACTCCCAGCAGCTCCCTTATTCATTACCTAACTGCCTATAAGCACAACATGTTACATGAGTCAGTATAACATTATTCCAAAAATAGGGACAGAAATGCCCTGTTTTTCTTATACGGTCTTGAATCTACTCCCTCACCTGGAATATTTTTCACACAAATGTACAAATAAGCAATAATATAATTTTATGACTGCGTTGTATGTTATTTTATTACTATTGGCTTTGCCATAAACTTCACGCAAAAATGATCATCGTGGTGCTCCGCTTTTGTATTCAGTAGGGATACACACATCTCTGATCACAGGGTAGCTTGTACATTCGTATTATTACTGACCTATCAGTCTCACTTCTGTGCCAGGAATGATCATGACACAAATCCTCCTGCAAGCTACACTATGGCACATGGAAGACAAGGAGGCGATATAGGAAAACCAGCATAGCAAATCCTGCTTGGTCAATCTAGTGGCATTCTATAGTGGTATAACTGCATCGATGGATAAGGGAAAAGCCACTGACTGCATCTATCCAGACTTCTGTAATGCCTTTTACACAGTACTGTACAACATCCTTCTCTCCAAATTGGAAAGATATGGACTTTATGAGTGGATCTGAATCAAATCCAGAGAGTAGTAGGTTGTCAATAGCTCAGCATCTGCATGGAAATCAGTGACAAGTGGTATCAGTGCTGGGACTCTTTAAAATCTTCATCAGTGACATTGACAGTGGGATCAATTGCACCCTCGACAAGTTTGCAGATGACACCAAGCTGTGGGGTGTAGTCGACATGCTTGAGGTACCTAGACCAGCTTGAGCAGTGGGCCCAGGAAAACCACATGAGATTCAGTAAATCCAAGTGTAAGGTCTTGCACCTGGGTCAAGGCAACCTCCACTGCCAACACAAGCTGGGGCATGAAAGATTTGAGCACAGTCCTGCCAAAAGGGACCTAGAGGTACTGGTGGATAGTTAGCTGAACATGAGCCAGAAATGTGCCTTCACAGCCCAAGCTGCCAACCGTATCCTGGGCTGCATCAAAAGAAGCATGGTCAGCAGGTCAAGAGAGGTGATCCTGTCCCTCTACTCTGCACTGGTAAGGCCTCACCTGGAGTACTGTGTCCAGATATGGACTCCACAGTGCAAAAAAACATTGACTTGTTGCAGCACAGTCAGAAGAGAACCATAAAAATGATCCAAAGGATGGAACGACCTTTCCTACAAGGAGCTAGAGAAAAAAAGGGGACAGATTCTTTAGCATAGTCTGTGATGAGGGGGAAATAATTTCCAACTTAAAGAGGGTAAATCTAGATAGGAGATAAGGAAAAAATCTTTTACAATGAGGATGATGAGGCACATGAGGTTGTTCAGAGAGGTGGCGAATCCCCCATCTCTGTAGACTTTCAAGGCCAGGCTGGACCAGACTCTCAGCAACCTGATCTGGCTGTGGACGTCCCTGTTCATTGCAGGGAAGTTGGACTGGATGACCTTTAAAAGTGTCTTCCAACTCTAAGGATTCTGTAATTCTATGATATTGAGCCAAGAGATTAGCTGTCTGGTCTATCTTTCACTGCTTTACCAAACAGCTTTCAACAAATCTTCAGAGTTTTCATTCTCTTTAGAATTACTGATTTCTTCCCTTCTGGCACGATATCCATCTCCTTATTTACTTGTCTTTATTCCCCAAGCTTACGATAGGTAAAAAGATTGTTTTTTTTTTTATAGATGTCATTCTTTATATTTTTTTCCTTTCTAAAATATGTATGAATCATCCCTTCTGTTTCTCAGTTTTTGTCAACATTCACAAAAACAGGTAAGCATATAAGATGCATTGCTCCTCCAGGCCTTTCTTCCCCATTCATAGCTCATCCTTTTCTTACAAAATTTTGAAGGGTTTTGTTTGGTTTTTACAGTATTTTCTCAAACAGGATCATATTTCCCTTTCAAGTTGCACCCCCATAACCAGAATCATTCTTTGCATCTTGGCAAAGCAAGAAGCGGAGATTTTGACAGAAAATATCTCCATAGACCCGTGGACCATTTTAAATGTAACTGTGCAGCTATATCTATAAAGATAAAATAACCAATTTCCTGGGAAAAAAAAATACCAAAGAGTTCTTTCCCTATTAGAGCATAGCTTTGATGCACTGGCTTCAGTTCTCAATCCATGTCACCAGAGGACTGTAAGCAAGAATATTATTCCAGCTGCTGCTTGCAAAGTTCTAGCTGTCATGCTTTGCTTTCACTGTAGTATTTTGCTTTGAGCTGAATTACACCGATGATGTTTGGAAAGTATGCTCACGTTACCTTCTTCCTAGCCATTCCTGCTTCCAGCTCCCTCCTGCTCTCTCAACTCTCCACTTCTGTAGCAGAGGCCACGCAGTCAGTGCTAATCCCATAACAGTATTAGTAGGTGTGAGATCATCATACCTGATATCATTTATTTGCTGGAGGTTTCTAGAAGCTTTGTAGTTTTCATTTTATTTGAATCCAGTCTTTTCTCTAAGATGTGATTGAAGTAATTTATTAGATCAAAACCAATTTATACTTCACTGTGCTTAACCTTTAGGTTTAGTCTCCCTGCATCTCAAGAATGACTAGGTTTGTGGTCAGCAATGGACACAAACAGTGCCAATTCTCTTTTTTCACACATACATTTTTTGGGTTCATTCTCAAGCAGGCAGTAATGTCAAGAACATCCTTCTGAAATACCATCTTCCATGCAGAGCGCGGAAATCCCTGCTAACTTGCTTGCTCTTCTGCACTTATTCCCTCTGCCAATTCTGGGGCTGAAGCATCTTATACAACAGATGTGTTTCATGTGAAGAGTTTGAAAGCGATCTCACCTGAGGCAGATGGCATCAGGTTTTCTAAGGTGTTAAGGTTCTATGCGCAGCCAGGTCACAGCACTGTTCCTCCTTTCTAACGCAACAGTTTTGCTTGCTCATATCAATGCTATCTCCAGTTTTGTAACCAAGCTAAAAGGTGTAAAAGGTGTCCACAAGCAAAAGTTTCCTTTCTGCAGGGAAGATTACCATTCACAGCACAGGTACTACTATACTCAAGCTGCACATATAAAAGTTTCCAAGGGTCCTGTAGATTTCCTACATCTTCAAATATGCCAGGACTCTTTTTTTTTTTAATTATTATTTATTTCCTGAGAGGAAATTCTTTCTATGAATATCATTGCCATTTAGGTTTTCACAAGCCTAATGATTTTGAAGTTTTTATTTCTCTTGCTAACTTTGACATCAAAATTATTTCACAGCAATCTATCTTTTGTTTTACCTTTTTACCTCTTAATTTCCCTAATATGGAAGATGCTGTGTTTGGTTACTTATATTTTGCCTCAGGAGCTCAGATGGTTTTTTTATGTCCTAGAGTGAAATTCATGACATCAAACTTTAGATACCTAATTATTAGTTAAGTCTAATCTAGTTGTTAAGACTCTTCTATAGTCAAAGGGAAAGAAACTCATCTTAGTTTCAATTCCAATTAGCTCAAACACTGCAGGATGAGACTGCCTAGGGATTTGCCTGTGTTTCTTTATTGATGAAAGACTGCTAGATTAGCTTTGTTCTGCATATCCTGCTATAACGTGTCTGATGGTGGGGAAGATAGATCTTATGAATGATGCCAGTTGTGATGCATGCACTTTTCTCTGAAAAATCACATGCACGCCAGTAATACCCTTCATATTTTTCTTTCTTTTCCTGCACTGTCACCCAAAGGTTATCCTTTTATTTTACTGTTTGTTTTTTTTTTTTCTTGGAGACACTTACTACAATATGCAGCTCTGAGAAAGCTCTCAGGCATTATCCAGTAATAGAGAACATCTCTTTTGCAGTCTCCTATACAGTATCTCATTGAAAGCTACCTCTTTGACTTTATTATATGCCCTCCTATAATGAATTATATGGCTGTTGTCATTAGTACACCACAGTCTTCCCTCTTCATTGCACATTATCATGGTTTCATGGCTTTCATCAGTATTCCACATCATAACCTTTACATATATGTAACAGACTTCATTCATTCTCACTGGGGCATTTTAAAATGTAGATGTGTATATGATTATTTGGATGCAGTCTGAAGAGAGGGGTGGCTGTTGTTAGACAGATGGTCATTTCCTTGTTTTCACATTATACAACTGATGTCAGGGAGGTTGTTTCTTCTCTTTAGATGCCTCATATAGTCTGCATCTTCCAGAGCTTTCTAATGCTAATTTGCCTGACATTCACAGCTGTTCATGTATTTCATCTGAGTATTATACGAGAGTTCTCTTACCCTTCCTCATGTCCTATCCTTCTCTTTTCAAAAGTAGCTGCGTTATCCACTCATCAATTATCTAAGCAAGTTTCCATTTACATCTCAGATTTTTTTCTTTTCATGTAAGTGTTAAATTTGGGAAATAATAGGCTTCAAATAACTTGAGTAAGATGTCTCAATTTTCTTCTTTTCATTGAGCTCTCAACTAGAAACTCATGGTCTGCAAATACACCAGACATTTTACTCAGTGCATACCTGATAACAAGCCACTTATCTGTCAGCAGCTACTTATCTGTAAAAAGACTCAACTAAGATTAATTCTAGCAACTCTTTCCATTTTGCACACATCTCTACAGGGCCTCTAGTTTCAAAGCTGAACTCTTCAAAATTTAGTCACGTTCTGAATAAAAGCCAGAGTTTGTTCTTTGGGTCAGACTTTACATCTAGTTCGAGAACCTTACTTTAAGACAAACAGACTTTCCTGTGAGGATGTATTAAACTAGTTTTTATTACCCCTGATTTTCATCCACCGTCCTTGCCCTCGGGTGTGACTAACCCCCATAATCACTTAAAGAGACACAGTGATTTGACTTTGCAGGCCTGCAGTGTGATTCCATTTATCCTCAGTTGCTTAGTACTTCAGATTACAACAGTGATGGAATATTTTTTAATCCACTCCATTAAAAAAAAAAAAAAAAAGAGAGAAAGTCACAAACAGCCAGACAGAATTAACTAATATTGACTCTACATTAAAATATCATTTAGAACAGATGTAGTCACTCCTCTTTAGCTTTCTCCCCAGTGCAGTTTAGGTTATCTGCACAAGTTAAATCACCTTAAATTTCGTGGTCTTTTCAAAAATGTACTAGCGATTCTAAGAACTGAATTTTATGAAATCAAGCTCTCCTTTTTTTTGAACCACTCTACACCAATTATTCCCCTTATTCTGAAGAAAGTTCTTTTGTACGAGAGGAAAGATCATCCTCCCCTATAAGGGTCAGGAGGAGAAACCCCTCTTAAACTTAATCTGCCGTGTATGTATTTAAAACCTGGAGATGTCTCTGTGCCTCACCAGCTCAGTCATGCACACAAGCTGTTGTATAAGGTAACCAAATAATCTCAGTCAGCTGTTAGCAGCAGCTAGCCACGTGCAGAACTTAGCCAGATAATCAAAGTTTCATGGTTTGCTTGCTCCTATGCAAACATTTTAAAAAATGGAAATATTTGTTCTTTATACTATCACATAGCTAATGTTAAACTGAAACTCTACCAAGTTGCAAAATAAAATATGCTGTTATTATGGAAAACACTGAATGAACTGAAATGATATATTTTCCTTAATATATTCTATATGTTTCTTCATAAATACAAAAAAGAAATAATAAACTCGTGACATAAATAATTCACAAACCCCAATTTAAGATTTCACAACAGGGTAACTTTAAAAATAAAAGCTGCAGTACTGAAGAAACCTTCAAAACACTGCACAATGGAAAGATACTGGGAGTGGTGATATTTGCCTCTAGAGACTTATGCCTACAGCAGAAATGTAACACCTAGCAAAGCAGTATTTAGGGGCATACTTGTAACAAATGTGTACTTATAACACAGCTTACCTGCTTTAGGAAAGCATCCTTAAAAAAAAAAAAAGAAAGAAAGAAAAACTAGATGTAATTTTTACTAGTATCATAAGAACTCCTGCACTTTAGGGCTTTTTAATAGTCAGTATTGCAGTGCGAGAGCATTTACCTCCTTAGGGAAGGGTGGGATTACACTGAGTTACAGAGTCACCATTATGTGAGGAGGCAAAAGGCAAAAAAACACCTTCTGAGCCAAATGCAGTACTTCATAGAGCTGAAACTGAGCTGCCATATGTATTTATAACTGTGGCCACTTCTGCTCATAGGATTTGGGTTTTTTCCCCCCTCTTCAAACTATAAATTAGCTTTCTCTCAAAAGCTCAAGTCGAGCATACAGAAAATGAGGATGTGACAATTACTGTTCTGCTCTTTAGCAAAGCCACCAGGGTTGGACTAGGACTTGCTCCTCGAGCAAAAGAGAAATGCATTTCCTTTAAGGCTTTGATTCAAAACAGTCACAACATTTCTGACTTGCTATTTTTCTCTTTGCACAGCTTCATACCATTAAGTTAAAAACAGCAATTTTTCCAACATTCTCCAAATTTTGTCCAATGATGACATTTTAAAAAAACATGGTCATTTCAGCTTACTGATTGAAAGAAAAATTGAGATTCCAATTTCTTCATTTTGAAACTTGGCAAAAAACTGTTTTCGAATCTCAGAATTTTCTGCATAATGAAAATTATCAATATATGGCTACTGACATTGGAATTTCTCATCAGGATTACCTGACAACTCTCATTTGAAGATTTCATTCATATTACCTGTAATTATTGAAATATTTGATGTATGAAAGGAAAATTTCCAAATTTCCGTAACAGCCATTTCAGGCTGTGTGTGTTTGTGTGTACTTATATATATATATATTTTTTTTTTTTTAATTTTTTTTTTTTTTTTTTTTGGCAGGGGGGAGGGGGAGGATGCGGAGGAAGTGCCAGGTAAAGGTCAAACAATTTCAAGTTTTCCCACTGAAAAATCCTCAAGAGATCTTCTCTAAATTATCTATACTTAGAGGAAAGACCTCAAATTCCACCTTGGAGATGTGAAAGTTCAGTCTGAATGTCACATTGTGCAGCTTTGAAAAGTTTGCTATCCATATGCTTTCTACAAAAATCAACTTCTAATTCACAAGCAACTCCCTGAAGGTCCTGTTGCTTTTGAGCATGCTGCATCCTCCAACAGCCCCTGCTTCACTTGCTCAGCCTTGTCAGCCCCAGCAAACCATCCGTGAGAGGTTCACTTCAGGCCACATTGGCCAGACATACCTGCAGATCAGACTCAAAGTGCTGTCTTCATGACTATCTTCTCTGCAAAAGCATTATATTTCCTTATTGCTGAGCAAGAAGTAGTCACATGATTCAAACTCAGAAAAGGAGAAGCAGAACCAGGGAGCAGAACCACTGACTCAGGTGCTGAGTCTGGCAGCAATGAAGGTGGTAGAGGAACTGTGCCCAGACAGTGGGGACCGCAGACTGGAACTGTCAGGCCAAAGGGATATTCAAGTGACAACAAGGGCTCCCAGCGTACAGATTTGTGAGAATAGAAGCCTGGACATATGAGGACCCAAGGGAAAATTTAGTATTTGATTACATGAGCAAAAGCACACTAACATGCCAGTATTGTACACTGATTATATGATGGACCACACATGTACATACGAAGGCATATCAAACTCAGTTTCCCAACCTCAAAATTACCACACCACTTTTCCAATAATAATAATAATGCTCTTTACATAGCACAGTATCTGAGCCATGCCTGTTCTGCCCACGGAGAGCTGAAATGCAAGTCTAAGAGTAGGTTGCCTGATGCAACCTCCTTCTGCTGTCTTTTCCCCAATCCTGTATTAGGAAGGCATAGATTTGGTTAGACAATAATTTCTTAGTTCTGCTAAGAAACCACTTTGGATTTTTTTTTCCAATTTTTAAAGCAGCCTTAGTGCAAAATCTATCTTATTCTATTACTGTATTTAAATTCTTCCTCCCAGGAGATGCAACCAAAGCAACTGGAGTGTGATAAGATTTTTTGCCAGTCTTAAAATGCTATAACCCATGTCTGATATACTCTTGAAATGCCAGCATCACACATGGATTAAAATTCCCCTTTCATGCTGCACTGAACAATGTGATTACATCTGTAATACCATAAAGAAACCATGCCAACAATGGAGAAAGCATTTACAGCACAGGTCATTAAAACATGACAAATAGGCCCAGCAAGTTAAGCTCTTTCAGTGGACTGAATAATTAATTACTAGTTAACTAGTAAGGAACAAGAGGTAAATAATTTATTACAGAATCAAAAGCATCATAACAAGATGGAGAAAAAATGACTTCACTTTAAACAGCATCTCAAGAGACCGAAAAGCAAAAGCATGGACAACGCACAACAAATGTGAAAAGGAAAGGGATTTAGAAGATCTGTCACAGTCCAAAATGAAGTCTTCATACAAGTTTATGCATAGCAACCAAATACTTGCTGAAGTTAATCCTAAAAGCGGTGGTGGCTCAAAAGATTGGGGAGAGGAAAGGGGTTAGGGTAGAGATCTTCACACTGAAGATTACTGCTGGCTGAGTAGTCTGCCTGTTTCAGCACACATCCCCTATTCCCACCTGGTATGATGCTAGGCTTTATGCAAACACATGTGCTGTCTGTACAAAGCACAGGAACAAAACAGGACAAGTTAGACTGAGCGCTATATAGTTCACTACAGAGTTATAAGTCTGCTTGAACATGAGGCCCCACTAAGAGATCATAGTTCAAAGAGGAAATGCAGAGAAATATTCATCTTCCGTTACTTACACTGGAAGAAAATAAAAGAACGGAATGGAAGGACTTGGTTTAATCACATGAAGCTTCCATTAAAAGCCTCGATTTTTCACAGTGGTTCTAACAACTCAGTGCAAGTGCTTCAAGTTGTTAGTACTAATAATGCCAATATTTCTAATGATGAAAAAAATAGAATTAGGCTCTTATTTACAGTTTTGTTTCTTCTAATCAGGTTCATTTTTCGTTTTTTTTGAGATGCTGAGAACAAAACAGCTAAAACTGGTAGCTTCCATACATTGCATTTTAAAAATAGCTCTCAAATACTTGGCACTTGGAGGTCTTTTCCTTCGAAATTCAAATAAAATTGGGTCAGGAAGGTTTCTTTTTTTTTTTTTTTCCTGCTCCTACAGAAAAGAAAGGACGTCCACTTTCCCTACACAATCCCATCAAATTGCCACTTTATATATACTTTACTTTAACACTTTAAATCCCACCTGGATTGTTGTTTTGATCAGATTTATTTATTCGAGTGGATTCAATATTCATCTTTCCCACTAACTCAGTATACAACTTCACCTTTGGATGAAGGAATCACATGATCTTCTGATAGATGCAATTAAATTTTTTAGAATTGCTCAGAAGAAAATATACATACAAATAAAAGACTCCAAAGAACAACTGCTATGGCTGTAGTATAGAGGACAGCCAAGTACGTAATCTTGCCTTTCAATCTGTGAGATTTTGAGGGTGTTTCATGAGACTCAGTTTCTTCAGTAGACAGTTTATACAGAGTGGCTAGCACAGTGGTGCCAGACAATAATGAAGGAAGAGATGGTACTGGAAGGACTAGGTCTAAGAGGTACACTGTTACTCACTGAGCATTTCTACAATATCTCTGCAGAGCTCAAGTCATCATTCAATTTGTTATGTCTACTTTCTTCTTAAAGAAGGGAAAGGGAGACATCTGGGACAGGAGGAGGAGACAGAAGGACAACAATCAATAATGAAAGTTTTCCCTTGTTTGCAAAAAAAAAAATCTGACAGACCTGCTTACCAAAGAACACCAAAAATCACTTGGCAAGTTAAAATAGCAGAGAAGATATGTCAGCTTGAGGGAGCTACTACCGGCAGATACAAGGATGATATATTTGCTTAAGATGAGCAGGTTTTTCTTTCATCTCAATACAGCACTTTTGGATGAAAAAAAGATAGGAAAGACGTGTGAGACATTAACATAAAGCCTGTTCTTAATGTTTTTGCATGCTTTTATGTAAAGAAGCATTGATGTAAAACAAATATGTTGACTGTTGTAAAATAACTGTGCAAAACAAATGTATTGAATACAAAAGATAGAGTATTACAGAGAAAAACATTTGTACACTCTTCAGGATAAAGAAACTTGATACTTGATGAAATATTCTTTGCCAGCTGAAGAAATCCATTCATCTTACAGAAAACTTAGTATATGTTTAAGAAATTGTTAGCTACCATTTTTGCATAAATAGCTGATATAAACGCATCTTATGCGATTATAAAAGGAAATACTTCAAAAAGATCACACTTTTACAGCAAACAGTGAATGAGAACAGCAAACAGGATAATCTAGTGTACATTGCACCTCTTCCAATTCCTTTTCCCATTTCTGTACCCCATGACATTCAGTTCAGCCATTCTGCTGTGCTTCAGGACAGATTTTGAGCATTGCCTCATCAAAACTAGTGAGAGGTAAAAATCAATGCAATAATGGATGAGTAAATAAATACTATTTTGTTTCTTTCTATCCAGTTGGTTGATTGCCCTGCTTTATAATGAAGTTTCCTATAGAAGCATCTTAGTATCAAATCCACATAGGAAGTTTTCTTTAACAAACTTCACAGATACCTAAAACCTATTTTAACACATGCCGGCCCACCTCTCACAACGACGTTACCTGAATGGTGTAATCCTGTTGCCAGAATTCTGACCAGTCCCAGTGCATACGGCGTAAGTACCTAACTTGGTTAATGGTATTGCAAGTGTACCCCCAAAGTCACTGTATTCAATAGAACAGCCTAGCACAGTGCTTTTCCTAAAGCCTATTACTTTTATAGTGAAGGATTATAGGGAGTTCTTCAGGATTGTGGAGAGGGATCCCAGAAGGTGCCATGCTGCATTTTCAGGAATGGGGACACATACTCAGCTTGTGAGTCAGATTTTAATTCAGTCAGATGTTGAAAGAAAGCATTAGCTGCTCCATCTCACTAACGTCAGTGATATGTAAGCACTGAAATTATCCTAGAGATCTGAATAGAAAATTCACTTCACAACATGGTCCAAGAGCTGAACATGGTAAGCAACTATTTGCCCTAATCATCACCAAAATTTCTTGAAGATCATAAGTTAGTAATTGAAACAATAAGGAAATTAAGTGAAAGGAATTGCATCTATCCTGTTCTTCATTTAAACCTTATAAAATCCTCTTCAATGTTCCTTTCACTGGTATTTTTCCTTGTTTGAAACATACAGGATCAGCTGAAGAATGAGGACACAGATTATATCATAAATAACGATGAACTGACCAAAAACTATGAAGCATCTGCTCACACACCAGTGCCTGCACAGGACAGAGCAGGCTGCAGCAGCCAGACTGCAGGCAAAGAAGATATTCATGAAGGAGACCTTGGGTTAGGAGCATACAAGCTCCATCTTGAACACACTCCAGGTCAACCTGAGCTGAATTCATCGACATGAACAGTGTAATTTTAAATCATAAGAAATAAGTAAACCAAAGAAATAAAAGATGTAACTTCATGAACAAGAAGCAAGAAAATATAGTAAGGTTTCTTAGATTTTTGTCGTAAGATGTAACCAAGTAAGTTCTGGTTCCTCCACTGAAAAAAAAAAAATAGTATCATCTACACAACAATATGCAATTTTTCTTTACTGCAGCACTTCTTATTAATAAAAGATAGATACTGCCAGCCCTCTGTAAATCCATTACAGTCACATGTTGTCTTAGATGGCATTTGACTGCATCATGTCCCTTACACATGTATGCTTTCCTTTGAACATTAATTATAATCTTTAGTCTGCTGGGATGAAGACAAATACCTTCCTAACATACTCAGAGCATGTCTGATACAAAGCTCCTAGAACCTTTGCATTGAAGACTGGATTCTCAGAGGTAAAATGTGCTTATTTTACTCTGTTTCATCCTGGTAGCAAGATCTGTGGTAGTTAGAAAAACATGAGGAGAATTTAAGTATGAAAGTATTGATTATATCTGCATAAATGCAACAATGGAATAAACAAGGATTCAATCTCACACACAG
Source organism: Meleagris gallopavo (assembly GCF_905368555.1). Lineage (NCBI taxonomy): Eukaryota > Metazoa > Chordata > Aves > Galliformes > Phasianidae > Meleagris > Meleagris gallopavo. The sequence goes on along the minus strand of NC_139414.1, from coordinate 10,116,789 downwards.
TTAGATGTCTTATCCCTATTATTGTGTGCTAGCACAGACGAGCACTTGTACCTACTACACAGGTAGTGTAAACACAGGGAGAGAGCCAGACTCTCATTAGGTCATGTACTTTTTCTCACCTCCAGAGTTTCAACAAGCAGCACATAATATTCCTGACTAAGCTTTTTAAGTAGGATCATTCTTAATGCACACCATAAGCAACGAATTTGTAATCTCTGAAAAAATATCAAGCTATTTTCATGAATGTTTGTAAAGACAAATATATCTTTATTTCAACATAGATGGAAATTGAAGTACAAATTTAACTATAATCAAACCTTAGTCATTCTTTTCCAGCCTAATTAATTAGTAAGTGCAACTAGAACAGCTGCTTTAAGCATTAAATTTGAACACTGGAGTTCTATGTGCTGTTATGAAAGATCAGAAGCCTAGTTTGAAGTTTTATTTTTCCCTAAATACTAACCAAGAAATTTCAAAGGAACTTAGTTCACATGTGGTTTAAAAAAAATAATATACATATGTATGTGTGTGTGTGTATAACAGGTTATGAGAAGGGATGGAGATAGGATGAGGATATAAGATTTTATGGCCCAGTACCTGTGCATCCAGCAGCACATCATCAGAATGGCAAAGAGAGCAGTAAACAGGATAAACAGGGTGTTACAAGCTGCAGTGAGAAAACTATTATGACAGATGGGTAGAAGCACAGTACTGATTTCAGTAGCCAGAGTTTCCAATTTCTATCTTCACAAGTTCTGAGTACTTCTCCCAGGTTTCCTATGTTCCTTGAGAAGCATGGACTCCCACCCTTAGCCTATAGCACAAATCAATAAGCTGTTGCAGAATTTCAAAGATGCCAAGCTGTTTTTCCCAACTGCTACACGTACTGGAAATGACAAGCTCTTAACCAAAAGTTCTGGTCTGCAATGCATCCTGCAGCACCCTGTGGAATTTTTACTGATTTATTGTACCTACGTCCAAATTTCTCATACTTCTGAGAAACATGATAAATGAAGAACTCCGGGGTCTGAAATTCTATTTATTCTAAAAAGAATCAATAGTGAAAACACTCTTCACTGTTCTATGTGCACGCCTAAAAGTCCATATTACTTGGTAAAGAAAGTCATTTCTTGTAACAGAAGTGCTCATTCTTCATGTCTTCGCATATCAGATTTTTATGCTAAGCTTGTCAGGAGGCTGAATCAAAGGTCCCAGCAAGATGGGGTTTTGTCCTCTAAGGCTAAGCTCAGCCAGCCATATAGTATCACTGTTTTTTAGGAAAACTGGTAAAGCGAGCTGCAAGAAAACATGAATCTTCTCCTGAAAGGCAATAAAAGCCTTAGTGATTCATTACACTATTCAGCCATGCCATTTTTTAATTTTGAGCTATTCTTTTCAACACATGCAGTTCAAGAGAGTTAAGACTATGGTAGAAGAGATGATGTATCTGTATCCGAGTAGAAACTGCCGGCAACTATTAATTCTGCACAACCTTTTAAACAGCATAATGAATGTTGAGAGGCCTCTAATGTTAATTTATAGTTTGTACTCCGGAGATTTAAACTATTAAATATCAGTGTTTGAACATGAAAGTTACTCATGATAAATGTGAATTTATTCTTCCTATCTGAGCTAATCTAATAAAACAGTACTTGGAAAAATAAAATGTAAAATACTGTCAAAACATAGTGACTGCACATGCAGTATGAAGTCCAAAATATTATGAAACAAAAATCTGTTCAATCACTAAACCTTTCAGGTTTCAGAAGTAATAACTGAAGTTTTATACTTAGCTGCTGAGAGTGTTTGGCAAACATTCAAAGCAGCAGAATGACTCTTGGATATGTAGGAGAGCCAGTCCCAAAGACATTGTACTAAAAATATCATGTCACGATGCTAACTTTCACAGAGAACTGTAACATTTGGTAACCTCACTGAAAGCAGAGGCCACTCGGAGCAAGCATTTACACTGCTGTGCTAAAAGCTCTAACTTTTCCATAGTAACTGGTTAGGGCTAACTTCAGAAAACCAATTATGTCTGTGCAGAACTTCAGCTGTGCAGAACTTCAGAACTGAACTGAAACCAAAATTACTCTTTCCATAAAGCAACTTAAGTGCCTTGCTGGGCTTAGGATGGTCCATACAACAGGTCTTTCTTTCCTTTCAAAAACTGGCATGTATTTTGCTATCAGCCATCAAGTAATGCAGTAATATCCTCTCCAGTCTTCATGTTTCCAATTGTATTCTTCCAGCTTTCCCACTATTAACAGCCACACTGGCTTCCTCCCACACAAGCCCAGCCTTGCTCTGGACCAACCCTTGCTCTGGGCTGTCTTCCCCCTGTGGCAGAGAAGGCACAGAGTGCTGCACAAGCTCTGCTGCATGATGGCTGTAATAGCAACAACTCTGCTTCCAAACAATTTTTCCATCAGAGCAGAGGAAAAATTTTCCCCATATAATTTACTGTCACTGGTCACTATTATTTCCTTCCAAAATTAGATTTGAGGCACAGAAGAACAAATATTGTTTCAGGCCTCAGAGGATTCCCAAATCTGAACAAGTCAAATTACCGTCATCCTTCTGAGGACACAGCTCAAAATCTTGGTGCCAGAAACAGCAGAGAATGCCCGGGAGTGTTTTCCAGCCCATGTTCTACATCATTCTTTACTACGCAGCTGTCTGCTTCTGTATGTCCATCAGCACGGAAGCAGATGGACATAAATAAAACACTACTTTATTCAGTAAGGATTTGAAACTAGAGAGCAGTACACCTAACAATCTAAAACACTGACAAAAAAAAACTTCACGCTACGATAGTAGGCATTATGTAGGTCTAGGACAAGTTATACAAGTTATACACAAGTGAATTGAAGTAGAATAATATCCCATAAGTATAATGAGATTTCTGACTCCAGAGGTACAGTTCCATCTAAATATAACCCAGTACTTCTGCATACATGCCTGAATGGAAACAAAAATAAGAGAGAAAAGGAAATGAGTAAATGAATGATGAAGGAAGAAAGAGGGTAGCAAGGCAGGGAGAAATCAGTGCCAGAGAAGATATTCAGACTGAAAACGATTACCAAGACATTCTGTCGTAACTGCAGACTAATGAAGTATTGGCCAAGAGCACTAGAAACCAAGAACTAACTTGAAAAAATTCTGCTAAAAGCTGCCAGAGCCATATTCATGACTCAAATACTGTACTATAAGGCCTAAAAGGGAGCCACATGTACCAGATGAAGATTGATCAAATTTAAAGAAAACGAAGGAAAAGGAGCTGGGGTGAAAGGCTAATTCTTCTGCAGCACTCTTAGCAAAGCAATAGCTGGCTGATATTTGTGCAAGTTTGAATAAACAACTGAAGATATAAATTCTTCAGTCTTCCTCATTTCTTCTCTCCTTCCTTTACCAGCTATTCATTATTTGAACATTTGTATCTTTCATCTTCCCTGTGTTTTAGAATGAAATTTTGTTTTCCTTATGCTTTGACTAGAAAAAAAATATGATCTTCTTTCCCCTCTAGCACGGTAATGACAGCCAAAGTTGTAATAGTTCTTCAAAAAGAAGTCACAACAATGTCTGTCAACTACATGTCTACTTTAAGTACAGACTGTGCTCAAAGAGATGGCTCAAGCACATTGTGGTATACTTCGAGCACTTCACTATGGCTACCAAAGTTAAGAGCAAGCACTTTAATTACAGGAACAAACAAGGGTAAAAAAAAAAAAAAAAAAAAAAAGCAAACAAACAGAAAAAAACAACTTATTTTTCAAAGAAAAAATGCTGAGCGCAACAGACACATGCAAAAAAAAAAAGTCACAATTCTGTACCGTAACTTTTTAGTTTACTGTAGGAATCAATCTGTAGACTCTGAGTTCCCAATATTTAGAGTTCTGAACACCAGTAATGAAGAATCTGACAAGAACCTTTGAACTCCCTAAACTTGGTTTAAAACCAGCATCCTCCCCACTTGGACAAGCTCCTCACACGCCAGCATTTGGCAGGGTTTAACCAGAAAATGCAAAACTCTGTTTCTGAGATGAGGTTTTAAAACACTAGCAGAGGATTTAATTGCACAGACAGGAACATGGAGGCAATACCCCTGACTTTTAATCTACTGTAGGTAGAGAATAACTTTAAACCACCACTTAACTTTCAAAAAAAAAAAAAAAAAAAAACATATCAGAAGCACAACCTGCGTAATTTTGTAACCAAAGGACCAAAGGCAGCCATCCCAGCTAGATTTCCCAAGGAAGAACACTCTTCTGATCGTATTGCACAAGTTTTATACTTTCAGTACATGTAGCTAGGAAGTTTTTTGAAATTATTCGGAACACTCATGAATCACAGTGAATACACAAGTAACACTTCAGATTATATACAATCCATACTAGTCTGAATGCTGTTGCATAAACAAAGAAATGATATTAATTTTTGACATTGGTTTTTATGTCTCCTCTTAATCAGAAGGTTGAGAAAAACTATTCACTTCGCAGACATTTGGCAGCATTTTCTGAAACTATTTAAACCCTGGCAAATAAAGTTTATTAGAGCAAAGCAGATATAGATTAATGGGTGCCCTCTGATGAAATAGTCACAGTTCCTCACTGATATAGAGCAACTCTTCTAAAAAATTTTAACTGGCTGTATCACAGGTATTACCTGAATGACCTCAGAGACTTCCACTAGCCATCTTCATTCTCAAAAATTCTATACAGCACAAAGAGGAAGTATAGAAGAAGACCAGAAGCAAATTCTGCCTTCAAGGCTTTCCAAATTATTTCTATCAATGTCTCCCAGGTACTGTACAAGTTATTTCAATATCCCTAAAAAAAACATGGGTGAACCGAGCCAGCAAACTAGCAGTGTACTCACACTGCTCCAGCCCCTGTGAGTAGGGTATGGGAGACCTAGGTGCTGCCAGCTAAGCACAGACTCCCCTTTGCTATTCCACTTCCCACAGTAACCTGAGAAGAAGATAGGCTGTAGCAACCCTTGCTACATCTTCATTACCAGATTCATTTTGGAAAAGTCCAAGGTTGTTCAAAGCTTTGCTTCACGTTAACCTGAGCTGCGATTTTTCAAGCAGCAAGACTAAACTTAAGATCCTGAAACTACGGGCTCCTAATTAAATGATTCAGTTTGTAAAAGCAAGGAATACACAGCAGCTTACTCTCAAGCCCACTGCAGCCTTCAAGTCACATTGAAATCAGTGCATAGGAGGTGCCAAAACACTCACTGCTCCCAAAAGAGCTTTTAAGTAGAACAAAAATGCAGCCCAAATACTTTTTTTTCTTTTTTTTTTTTTTTTTTAATCAACACAGTACGTTCCCTACTCAGATAATGGAATCAATTTCCGTATCAGCATGACTCAGCTACAGTTTAAGGAATAATTCAGAGATCTAAGAGGTTCTGTACCACTCCTCTTCAGTCCATTGCTTTCTCCTTCCTCACCACATATCCCCAGCTTTTTCTCTCTCTGCAACGATCCAAGCTAAGACCTGGACAAGCACAAGGAGTGGTGATCCCCTGTTTAGTATCCCAGTCTCTTCTGAGGCAGTGTAGAATAATCTGCATGACTTCTCAGGACAGCCAGGAGTTGTGTGAAAGCCCAGGGTGTGTTGCAACATATTTTTCCATGACTGCTCCAGCATATGCCTCCCATCCAATTTGGCCTACTGCCCACAGAAGTCTTAGTTGACATGAACTTTGAGAACCTTCCTGAGCAGAAAGGTATTATTTCAGGACGCAGGAGTACAAGGCTAGAGATGGAGTACTTAGACATAAGCAACACCTGAAGCACTTAAATTCTTTGAGCTTAACTCACGTTAAGAGCCCTGCTCAGGAGTCAGTTTATTAAGACTAAATTTACACCACACATTCTTCCACATTCTGAAAACACGAAGAGAATATTCTTCACAAGCAGCTACAACAATAGATGAGCTCTGTGATTTTTAGAATGCAATGCACGCAAATACATGGAAAACAGTGTATAGAAGCATCTTTGCCTTAACACCTTATTAAAATGCTATATGCAGATATCAGTGAAGGCCAGCAAGCATCATCCCTTTGAGGATGTTTTAAGGTTACCTCCAACCATCTTGCCCTCAGATTCATTACATCTCTTCTTTCTATACATATGCATATGTGTAGGCAACTGGCAAAGCCAGCACAAAAGTTCACAGGACAAAATCACAGCCCTCTATTCTTGATGTTCATTGATAGTTCATTTTCTGTACCTTACTGTTCCCTTTCTCACTGGACATTTCATCTTGATTGTTCTGCTTCAGGACCACGCATAACCCACAGGATTCAAAGTGACTTGAGCACAGCTACATCAGCCCTCATGAAACATTTTGATTGTTGCTTTGTTTTGATTCAAATTTTGAGTACTTACTCCCTTATTTCATCAAATATTAATATGGAAGGATATTATTCAAAACTAAAGCTGAAGAGATTAGAGTTATGAAATAATATTGAATCTTATAAGAGAAATGTACTTTTGTTTCAGTTCAGAGTGGGAAAGTGATCTCAGAAACTGGGATTTTCTGTTCCCCATAGATGGGCATCATAAGATAACATCAACATGCCCTCTTGAGCTGTGACTAACAGCATCTTTTCTGAGTGCTACCAGGCCCAGTGTCCAACCCCTGCAGTCAGCAGCCCAGCTGGGGATGCAGGACATGCACAGAGCATCTAGATAGAGCAGGAGAAGTATCTCTTAGCTCCAGCAGTGGCAGGGTAGTAAAGAATGTCACATATCATACAAACTGTAATGCTCTCAAAACAGCTCACTTCCTTTCTTTAGCAGCTCAGGGTCTGCTTCACCCAAATCAGTTCCATCCCCCAACAGTATTCTTTTTCCATGACAAGGCTTCAAAACCCCCAGAGGCTTTGAATGGGAACATGACGACAAAGCCAGGAAACTCACATTAGTTAAAAGGAACGAGAACTGTCTATTAATAAACTCATGGGCAAATGCATCTGTTAAACTGGTGTTAAGCCTGAATTTAGGAATAAGTTTAAAAAGGATTTATGAACAAAAAAATTTCCTGCATGAATTGTTCAGTATGAATTAAACCCCCAGCTGCATGTAGCTGGCAGATTTCTGTTCAAAAAAATCAAATCAGAAATCATTCATAAGCTGTCCTAAAAAGAAAGAAAAAAAAAAAAAGAAAAAAATATTCCTTTTATCCTCTTACAAAGAAAATGGAAGCATTTAAGCATCATGAACTTCAATGTCAAAAGAAAACCTATACAATAACAACCACATATCTGGAAGATCTTGGCAAATTGTTTAGCTGTTCTTCAAAGAAAAGTTTGGGAAAAGAACATGTGATGATGTTCACATGAAGAAAAAAAATATTTACTTTAAGAGAAAATTCACAAACCTAGACTTTTCATATCTCTATAATACCACATTTTAATTCTCGTCTTTTCCTTTTGACTTTTCTCAAAACTAAAAAAAAATAATAATAATAATTTCAAAACAAAAGTGGAAGTTGATTACTTTTTTTTCTACAGAATCTAATTGCTAGCGTTCATGAGAAAGCTGAGAGGATAAAAGTTAAAATAAGAAAAAAAAATCAATTTTTCCTGCAATTACATATTTTCATCTTAAATGAATTAGGGAAAAAAAGGAAATTTCAAATCTCCAATTTTGAAGCAATATTTTGTTTCAGGAAGGTGAGGGAAACTAACAGACATTTGTAACAGTCAGAGGAGAGAAGGACCCAGCAAGGCTCCCACCTGGACTGGGCACCGAAGATGGGGAAGGAGCTGCAGCACTCACAGCTGACAGCTCTGCCTTCTCAACACATAGGGTCAGGAAAAGCCATCCATCTGCCACCAGAACTGGGCCAGCCAGGATCTGTGCAGCTATTTCCCACGTGCCACTCATCTTTATCTCCAGCACTGACAAGACAGACGTCACCGGTAATGTTTACAACAGTCCTGTGATGCATGAGTTTTAGTCACTGTGTTTCGTAGTTGCAAGCAGGGTGGATATCATCCAAAGGGGACTGTCCTTTACAACATTGGTAAGCTTGGAGTCCCCTGTGATCTTAATTTCAGTCTACCTGCTGAACTCTTACTCCATGCATGAGTTCAGCTACAGGTTACCATTAGGTATGAAAAGCTTAATTCCACACTAGTCCCCCACCAGAGTTATTTACTGTGCTAAGAAAAGGGTTTGCTGTGCACTGTGGCAGTTACTCTGTAAATGCTTACTTTTTTGCAAAGCTGCTTTTCCCTGTCTTGTATCAGTGGTTTGAATTCAAATAACTAAAGCAGATTTTACAGCAATCTGAAGAGCTGAACAGAGTGTATATCTGGACAGTGCAGCAAATTTCTCTCTGTAACGCACTGCAAGGACCGCTGTGTTTTCCCTAGAGAATAAATCCCTAGCAACCCAGTTTGTCTCTCTGTTTTTGAAAAGGATTGTAGGACTTCAGGATTTTTAAAACTCAGAAGGTACCTATGAAATAATGGCTCTGATCTTCGAGCTTTAAGGGGATACCTTCAGAAGCTTCCAGCCCGCCTTCCATCTCCAAGCGTGAGGCACTGGATGAGTTACAGAGCCTCTCTTCACCTTATTTTGGGGAACATAGTGCAGGAAGTTACCAGGACTGCTATCTCAGCCGCATGCCACTGTGCACTCACCTACCTCCTTGCCAGTGCTGCCAAGCCAGCTGCAAAGAAGGCTACACTGCCCTTAGCTCCATACAAGGAGGCCAGGCTGAGAGAGCATTGACATCTTTTCTGTTAAACTGGAAGAATCTGAGATCAGCACCTCAATGAGTGAGAGGGCATGAGAATTAAAGGCACTGTGTTATACAGCTGAGAGAAGTTAGTAAGAGCAGACAAGTGAAAACATTTCTGAGGTGTGGTTTATTCACAGCTATTTTCTTGACAGCTGAGCCACTGACACTAAGAACAGTCAGTTTATTGCACTCCTGCTCTTCCAGCCTTCAGCATGGGTGGAGAAGAGGAGCAGGTCACTGTCTGACTTAAAGAACCTCTTTAATTGGATAATAACCACTGTTTGTTTGATTATCTCCTATTCTTCTCTTCTCCCCACAAAAAAAAAAAAAAAAACATAATGAAAATTCTCAATTTTATCTATTTTTAATTCAGTGAAGCAAAAAATTGCATCTGCTGGAAAAAATACATGTAAATCAGCAACTGCCAGGTAACTCCAGCAAAAACGTATTGCTTCATTGCTGTTATATGATAAGCTGCAGATAGGGTATCTAGTCTTGTCTTCAGACAGCATAGTGGATGCAAGGTTGCACTTGGGGCAAAACAGCCCCATACTACAGGCCCTGCCCTGGCAGCTAAAACCTGAATTGACTTCATCCAGAGTTTGGAGAGGCTATGGATCCCTTCACAAGTCTTCTATTGCAACTGTCTCCCTCACCCCATAGCTTTGTCTCTCACACAGGCAAAGTACCCACTCACCAATCTAACACTCCAAAGCTCCTTAGTTAGAGTTCAGTTTGCCAGTGACAGAGGGGAATATGCTAACATTAAAATCAAAATAAGTTATTTCATAATCTTTGCAGATCATATTCTTTACAGTGTTTCTTAAGCCTGAAACTGTAGATGCTAATATATAGCTGTGGCTCAGAAACCACCCCAGTGAGGTTGGAGGGAGCGCTGCTGCGACCCATGTTTGCCAAGCACCGAGCTCATGAACACAGTGGCAACTTCATTCTACCTGAACATGAAGGGCTCAGACCTTCATGCCATCTCCAAGTTTCTGCCAGAGGATCAACAGCTACGCAGCTCAGTGTTTCAGCTTTCCCACTTAAAAGAGCCGGCAGCTGTCCTTCTCTGCCTCAGGAAGTGGCCCAGTAGCACGTAGGCTTCACTGAAAGATAGTGATAAAAGTCTGATTTTTTCTTCCCTTAATTTCAATCTGCTGTTCCCAGCACATTCCTCATCATTATGAAAATGAAGCCTTTTTATTTAAGTTTCTGAGGGGTGAAAATTCCAAGACTTAAATGTTTTCACAGAAGATGAGCTTGCTTTTTGTTTACCTCTTCTTTGTAATGTCTGATCCAAACTTCACTTAAGCTGGAAGAAGGCTGGAGCATAAATGAAAAAGTTTACTGTTAAAAATTTAGGCAGAGAAGTGACACTTTCAGCCCTTATGTATTCACAAGCTGAGAAAAGCAAAAGACAAATCCCTTTTAGAGCAACCTACACTTTTATTTCTAGAGGAATTGATCCTATATGTGAACATAATCCTTCCCTCCTCAACCCCTGGAAAGCAGAAGGGCATCCTTTCTGTCACAAGTAACCAAGCATTCATGACAGCCACTTAATCTAAGTGAGAGCAGAGTTCACCTGGCCTCATGGTGCTACAAGACTTAGTCAGGGAGAGCAGCACTACATTTGGAATCAACAGGATTGCTTCACACAGTTACTCTGTTGAAGTCTGTTGATATGGGTTTAGTGTAGTACTGCTTAGGTTTAGCTGACACTGAAGAACGCTGAGTTGAAAGTACTATGAACTGTAAATAAAACAGGGATTATTACTACTACATGAGCTCTGCACCGCCTTTCCAAGTGTTTCCCTCCCCAAGGGAGGGGAAGCACATAACCTGATTGAACACTTTCATTTGTTCAGCAAGGCTGTTGGCTGCCTCCCCCTGCCCCAGACAAAGGGCTGATTATTTCCTCCCACGTTAATGGTGACTCCTCTAAGCAGGTAGGCTGCCATCTATCACTCTCATCAGTGCCTTTCGCTTCATGAGAAGAAAGATCCCTCCCTGTGGCACTGTGGGGAACACAGAGCCCTTTGCACCATCTGCAGTACCCGATTGGCAAGAAGGGCCAGGGCTTTTACTGTTCTGAATATCCCCTCCTGAGACCCACTATATTGTCAATTCATTTCACCAGCTACAATAATATCCCCTTTGTGGAGGTCTGAAAGACAAATCCATTTGTGGTGTAATGCTACTGCCCTCAGTGGAGTTGTAGCAGAGTTGAATTTGGACCAACCTCTTTACCTTGATTTGCTTTAAAAGCTGCTTTTGCCCATGTGTATAATTAGTAGAGGCAGATCCCTTCTCTCCCAATATCAAACCACTTCTCTGTATCTTCTAGTTCATCTTAATGCAGCCATCTGAGTTATAGACATGCCTACGTGAAACAGATCGATAGATGTTTTCTCCCACCCCTGCCACTATTAATTCAACATCAGACACATCTCTGCCACTTGCCTGTTTAATGTTTTTGTGTAGGAGGTAAGGGAGCTGGGAAGTATTTTCATTAATTTGGTGTCTTTGTTTATGACAGATGGAAAGCTTGCCAACAACACCAAATGCTCCCAAATTAAAGTCAGTTCAGTGACTGCAATTAGATGAATTCTGACTGACTTCTAAACCCTTCACTTCTCAGCCATAAATCCCTTCTGCTCCCTAGTCACCTGAAGCGATGACTAATGCCAGGTTCCCCTAGCTACACGGCAAAAGGGGAAAGTGCCTGGGGATTAGACACAAAAGTCTGCTGCCTCCAGCTTGTTTTCAGGCTTTCATCCCCATCAAAAAATTAAACATGATGATAGAAGCCATATTAAGTATACTGCCTCTCTCCTTTTCATCCCTTGCTGGGTAGTGCTGCACAAATAGCTCATTTTCCTTTCAGTTGATATTATCTGCCATTTTCTGACTATTTCCCTGATATGTTCCTCTCCATTTGTTTCCTGATTCATTTGTCATTATCATTCACACAAGGAGACTTTCACTGCAACAGCCAATATCATCAATTAAAAAGAGAAAAATAAAAAGCCAACAGAGATCCAGTCTCCTCTCCCTGTTATTACAACCATGACAGAATACTGAGTATGGGTTTTTACTCCTGATTTACATCAGCAAGAGAAAATTAAATATCTTATCCAGTGCTGGGTATTCTTTTTTCTCACTGAGATCTCAAAAAACAATTCTCATTAGCAGCACAATTAGCCAGGCATGACATGCAACATAATAAGCCTTCCTCGCCATTTGAAGCATAGTTAGCAAGATGAAGTAATACTTATAATATTTGTATTGACCGTGGGTTACTGCAGTACTAATAAGCTTGTCTGTTCTCATAAATATGAGGCCTGTTCCTTTATAAAATGAAGAAATAATCATGCATCTTCACTTTACTAGCTGTAGGGAAACTGCCTCCTCCTCCCACATTTCCCCTAAAAATAGTTCCACAGCACAGGTAATGTTTGTTACACACAATTACTTCTCCTGAAGTTGAGTGGCTTTAATGATCAAGGCTACAAAAGTTAAAAGAAAATTTCTCATGGAAACTGCACATTGGGTATTTTATGGCATGATTTTCTCTGGGAAATCCCATTCCTAACATCCACCCAAAGGTAATATAATTGCAGTCTAACAAAGACAGGCATAACAGACTGAAATATCCTACAAGATTTCAGCACAGAAATTTTCACCAGCTAAGAAGTCATTAAGCATAGGATAAAATTAACTCTTTGCACACAGAAAACAGGACTTGTTAACAGATAGCTTCCCCTTTTCTGAGGTTCCACATAAAGGTTTGTGCTATTAGTTGCAACATGGATCTTTGAGTGTCTAAGCATCACTGTAATCACTAAAGGCTGGTTCTTCTCTGGTTTCATTATTACTATAAGAGGGTTAAGGACAATTTGCTCCTTGCAATTTCTTTCTTCAAAGTAAATTGATCCAAGATACTAGACTGCAGGGGCCGGATTGTCTTTTTGCAGCTGCTTTATAATGGATTATTCAAACCATAACCTCCGCTTCATAAAGAGGAGAAATCTGTGCAGTTGATGTTTTATTCTTGTCCCAAGTATCAAGCATAGTGTTTCCTACAGAAATCTTTAACCTGTATGATACGTACTGGATTATATCAGCCAGAAACACTGGCTAATATCTGCCACAAAGCATTTCATCCTAGAGTGCGCTGAAGCTCTGAAAGCCAAGACACACACAGAAACACCATTTTTCAGTGTCTCTGCCATTTGCAAGGCAGCTGCTGCCCAACCGTTCAGGCACACAGTCCAGGCTGGAGTCATTTTCTGCCTCTAGCTGCCAGTAGTGCCAGGAGAGAGCATTGCAAGGCAGGACGACAGCATCCCTGTGACATCGCACCCTGCTTGCCAGTCACAATTGCTAGGGGACCTCATAAGGGCTAACGTCACACAAACAGAGCTGTTTTCATGGGGCTGCTACTACCCTGGTTTCAACCCAAAAGCCAAACTCTTGCCCGTATTGCAAAGAAACTCCCACTAGCACTGACATCCTTCAGTGACATTCTCACTAATCCCCAGAGAAAAAGCTAATGCATTCTGAGGCACAGAATGTCGACTGCCAATTGGTATCTGTACTGCGTCCTTGCATACAAGAGCACTGAATTATTTCTTAGGTATTTTTGCTTTTATTATGACATTTAAATTATACCTTCACAGAATGGTCAAATCACCTCGTTTTACTACTTTAAATCTACATCATATGTTAGCTAAGAGCCTTATAAAGGATTAAAAATGTGTACTTCTGAAATGAATAACGTGCACGCCTTTAGACAAAACTGTACAAGATGAATTTGAGGCTTAATGAAGAGGGAGAGTGCACCACTACAGTGGTCCTGTATTCTCAGTGACTTCCACTGGTATAAAAGCTATTGCATCCAGCCAAGCCTCACTTCAAACAGCAACTTGTAAATTGACAATCTGGTTATTAATTTTCCTTGCAAGTGTAGCAAGCAGGGAGAAGAGATGTGGGGAGGAAGTAAGATAGAAGCTGCAGCCATTCCACTTCCTCACCCACAATTTCTATTCCTTTAACTGCAAATTGTACCAAATGCCAAATCAATGGTTCCATGACCTTGCACTAAGTGAAAGGGCAAAACAAGAATCTCTCCAAATGATAAAGGTAAGCTATCACTTCTTGTGAAAATGGCAATCAATAAAACACTTCCCATTTAACAACCCTACTTCTAACCAGATTGGGATTGAATGCACTCTGCCTACATCATTCATTTAGAGAAAACATTTGGCCCAACTAAATGCATACAGAACACTGAATAATTTTAACTAAATTTTAACTATGAGTTTAAATGACAAAATAAACGGCACATAAATTACCTAGCCACATAAGTTACAGGTGATTACAAATGGTCTCACTGTACTCTCATGGCAAGAGCAGATTTGTGTCCCACTCCTTTTTCTGAAGTATCTTAAGTATTATTTACTTTTAATCTTGATCAGAACTGAAAGGTCAGGAAAGAGGAAAGATTCTATTCTCAGTTCTGCCAGATATTGGAAAATCTGTTCTCACTATTTTCTGACTAAAACTAAGAAGTACTGTGGTGTGAGCTTAATTTACTTGATTCTTGCCATTTCTGTTATTCTTCGCTTCCCACCTATGTTCTCCTTTTTCAAGTCACAACGCATTGCCGGAACTTATACAGAGATCTTTCCTACAGTGATACATAAAACTTAAATAGCAAATGAATTATTTTTAAATCTGTCTAAGCGCTTATGATGTTTACAGCTCTTGGTATGACAAAACTCAGCCTCTGCCTGGGGGTTCTGGGCCTTCCCACACACACAGCTAGCCTACACTCCCATCAGTAGGCTACAGAGTATTTATTTCCCCATTCTGTAAGCAAAAGAACCTTATAGCAGAGAGGAATTTAATTATTCCTCAGTGGTTATGAGGGTCATTTGTAGTCAAAGCAGCTACCAGAAGTATCTCAGGTGATGCTGTCACAGCCCTGCCCTTCCCCACCATCTGAGCCTGGAAACCTCTCCCTCAGGCTGCTCCTTTTTGCTGGCTTAGCTGCTGACCTCTGACTGCCCCTTGCACTGTGCACATACACTTTACGCAGGCATCTCAGCACCTTCATCACAGAGTATCGTGTGAAGTTGTTCAGCAATCTGAATCAGCACAGGATTTCTAAAACAACATTTTGTACTACAGCTGTAGGCTTGGCCTTAGGCACCACTGTGTCCTAATGCTCTTCTCTTCTTCTCTGAACAGCTGCCATTCCCTCTGGAGATCCAGCAAGCTGCTTTCCTTAGACAGACCATCAACTCCCTTGCTGCATCCAGTAAGTGCCTCTCATCATAAGCAACAGCAAGTGGAACTTAAATACCAACCAGTCTCCCTCAGCTGCTGGTCTCTGTAGAGTGAACTGCAGCAGCCCGCACTCCCTGAGCACCAGCCAACCAGGCAAAAAGCCCAGTGAGGAACAAGCAGAGCAGTGCAAACGATTCCCATTCTGGTGCATCATCCTGATTTTAATTCAGTTTTCTGTGTGTTATCCAGAATACTAAACTCACGCCCACCTCTGCAGCCAAGAGGAATTTAGACTGCAAGGGTGGGTCATTTCTTTAGAAAAAAAAACAAGCCAGGAGGCACCAGGTCACTTGCACTGCTTCTCTAGTTTGTTGACACGTATGTATATTCTTGGAGACAACTCAGCCTGGCAACAAACATTTGCAGCTTATAACACACAGATGTGGAGCTGCTCTGAATAACAGCACTGTTTTGCAGCATCAGTCAGACTGCTTCTCCAGCTCTGCTGCTTCCAAACACAACATGCAGTTTCATGAAACTCTGCAGACCTAATTCACAAGGTCTGCTTTTGTCCAAAGCCTGAGCAGGCCTTGTTACATGGAAGAATAACTGGATACATGAGTCTATGGCATCCCTCCTTGAGCAATGGAGACAAGGCATGTGATATGCCAAATACAACGCGATACAGTCAAATATGAAGTCCTAACAAAGGATTTGCTCCCCATCTGTTACTAGACTCAGAGAAGCAGAGTTCTGAGGGAAGAAAAGCTCTTCACAAAGTCACATCAAGTCGAGAAAACAGGTTTTGAGCAGTAGCACAGAGGGAGATTCTTGAAGAGATTTGAATACTCCACTTCAACATTTCTGTACTCATACCAAGTTGTTGTTTTTTGGGGGGTTTTTTGTTGTGTTTTGCTGGGTTTTTTTCCCCACACTTGCAAAATGTATATCCTCAACTTCTTTGAAATTACATTTCTATGAATAGATTCTAGTGAGAAGGAAATAGGGAAAAAAAAAAAAAAAAAACTAAAAAGCTACTATGCTTCAGTTTAACTAAAAAGTTTCACCACTGAAGTGTTTGCTTTTTTCCAATTTTGTTGAAAAATACACACACAAAGTCTGTTTGACCTAAGCAGAGGATTTTTACCTTTCAATTTTTCAATTTTTTGGCTTTTGTAAAGGAATTCTATTTTTGAGTAGCTTATTCTAACATCAAAGTTCACCAAAACCCTCAGCTCAGTAAATCCAACAGATTCTTCTCAACTGTAGAATTACTAAGCAAGCAAATACTTATTTGCAAAAGCTGAGCCTGAAACAGCACTAGGTTACAAGCTCTTCAAGCTTGATTCATCTCATAAATGTATGGATACATCCGAAACCACTGGATTCACTGCTGGAACAGCCAGATGAAATTGCATAGAGCAGCTTGAGAAGCTACATCACAGAAATCTCACTGTTCACTGTGGACAAGTACTCTCCCCCCATCTCCATCCCACACAACTCTGATTTAAAAAAAAAAAAAAAAAAAAGTGTGATTGATTCTGTATTCTCAAATGTATATTCCAGCCAACTGTATTTTTTCCAGGCTATTTGATAAAATCAGTAGAGCATTTAAAACGCAGTTCAATTCCCAAGAAAATATTATATATTTGAGATTGGATAATGCTTCAGCAAACAAAGAGATGCTCATGTATTTCCAGAGAAAGAAGCCTTACAATCTAAACAGTTGGATGACTATGGCACATCATTTGTAACAGCCAGCCATGCTACTTCCAGAGCTGCTTTTTGCATACACTGCAGGGTTGGATATATGACATTCTTGTTTATTTTTTTCTAGTGTTTTGACAGTAGTGGTTCTGAAGCAGCATCTAAGTTTAAAGGGCTGTTTTGCAAGTCAGCCAATTTGAAATCAGATCCAAGATCAACAGAGCTGAATCCTTGAAGGCACGTTTTTCCCACTGACTCACAAATACACCCCTTCTTTTCTCTATCACTAATTAGAGCCATGCCGAACTTTAAGTTCTGGCACTTCAGTGTGCTCACAAACTTCAAAGAGACAGAAAAAGGTGCAAGTTTATTTGCCCTGAACATTTGGTTAAACTTATTTTCTTCCATAGTTGCAGGGCACATAGCGGTTTTTGTTACAGATTATGGTACTACATATAGAACTCCACATATTACTATTATCTCATATTTGATCACTGCTTTGAAAACAGATGGAAATTGTAATTATACTCTGAAAAAAACTAATGACATCATACTAAAGGAAGCTTGGTTATACTGCTGATAAGAACAGGCATATACCATCCTCCGCAATTGTTAGTAGTTAAGGCGAATCCACTCTAGTGGACAGTCACCAGCCTATTCATCAGACTGCAATTACAGGAACGTAACACACTGCCTAACGGCGGAGCATAACTCCATGGACCACCACTGAAGCAGCCTTGTTGTGCTCCAGTTATCCACAGGGCTAGGACTCCACGTCTTTCTAATTGCTTAAACATCAGGAGTTCTAGCTCTGAACATGTGCTGAAGTATGTTCAACATTCTCAGAAGCCACACAGAAAGCATTAGAGAGCTTTTAAAAAAGAAATATTCTGTTAAAGTAATACGCATTTTATAAAGTTCTATAGGAAAATAAAATTCTTTGAAATAATTTTATAATGTATTTATTTTTTGATCAATGGTAGAAGTTATTGTTGTCATTTGCTCTCAGTGGTCCACAACTCCACAATTATTTAGGCTTATCGATTATTATTCTTTTTGATAATTCATGACCAAGTTCAGCTGAAGTTTGATCCACAAGATCAAATTTGAAACTGGCAAGCACATTTTGACACTTCCAGTTGTCCTAAAGGTTAATTTGCATGATCAAATCTGGAAATATTTTTAGGGAAATATTTTCTAGTGTAGCTGCATAATCTTCTGCTGTGTGCAAAGAGCTATTTCAGTAAGACTTTAATAAATAAAGGTCTTCAAACACAGAAATTATACTAAGAGAGTGTAGTCAAGTTTGTAGAAGGTTTACACCCACAGAAAGATACGAGGATTGTGCATATGATAAACTTACTGTATGATAAAAAAAACAGATCCTGTTTATCAACTAACTGAATGTATTTGTGATTATAACTAGCCATAAAGCCCTTACAGCTTTTGCATATCCAGTTACATGTTGATGAGATGATCTCTGTGAGTTGTAAAACTCACTACTTTTTGTTTAAGCAAACAATATTTCAAATAATCAAATTCCAGATGGCTAAGAACTATGATAGCCAAGGAGTAATTGTAAGTTCCACAGCACATGTAAATACATTTATTCCTAAATTAATTTCATCATCATCAATAATTAACATCACAAGCTGGAAATTTTAATAAAGAAAGCAAACACGACTTCTCGTTTACACTAACTTAAAACGTGAGAGTAACCTTACTGAATTATCCTGGTATGAGATGGCAGCCAGACTCTCCATGAATAAAAGAATAGTTTATAACAGAACACAATGCCCAGTGATGAAAAGAATATGTGGAGAATAAGTTATCAGAAATTAGAAGCAGCCATATCTTTAGGTGAATTCATATAGCCTTAACACTAATTTGAATAAGAATTATTTTAATACCACTGAATACAAAATCATCCCCAGAAGATGAAAGGGCTTTGTTCAGGGCAGCATTAATGCACAGCAGCTCTCTTCCTTCAAGCAAGAAAAGAATAAAAAGGGTGTGCAATTTTTAATGCTGCCTGGGTTCAAATCTTTCAGCTTTTCTGAGCACACATTTGGTTTTGTGGTGTTTGAGCTTGTTGTGGCCTCCCTCCTTCATCACTTTCTCCTCCTTGGTGTGTAATTAAGTTCTTCCCACAGATTATAACTTACATTTTGAATTGAGCCATTCTTAGCCATGAAGCAGGAATGCATCTCCAATTATAGAAACAGAGCTAATTTACATTACACCATCTTTGCAAAAGACAGCCCAAAGAAGGCCACCACACTTCATGATGCTTTGCTCATAGCTCAGCTAAGGGTCTCAGACAGCAGCAGCCTCCACAAAAGAATTAACAGGGTAAAAGAGAGAGGAGAAAGAAGGGAAAGCAAAAAGGAAGAACTTTAAACAGTAAAATAACACCTGGTAGGCAGAACAACTGAACGTGGTCTTGTGAATCATTACTGTTTTAGTAGCATTATAATAAGCATACTCAATTCTGACCTAAGATACAGTACAGACGAGAACAAAAGAACAACATATTTCCAGAAACATGAGCAGTCAAATACAATTTTCAGTCCTATATTTGATGTTCTACATGCAAATGATCCCAAGAGAACCTCCAGAAAGTTGCCTATGCCTCCTTGCTGCATCTTTACTGTAAGAAAGAAAAGATATTTTCGTAGACAGTCCTTCACGTATTGCCAGGAATCATCTGTTAGCAGAGCAAGTTATTCTTCTGGGGCAAGTAGCACTTTCTCTGTTATGCATTACTAATTAGCTCCAAGCTGAGGGTCAGGGTTAGCATAGGAGACTCATAGTGCAAAAACATTGACAAAAATATTCACTGAGCCATGCAAATGACTGCTGCCAGCATGGAGACAGTAACTCCATTGTTCTTAAAAGTGAATTGATTTCAGAGATATCTCAGAGGGTCCAGGAAAGAATAAACGGTAACACTTTTGCAAATTCAGCTCGTTTTCTGCAGTTCTGGAGGGGTGGTCTTTTTTCTTCGATATTTTTTCTTCAAAAGAAGGGATGTTGAGCTCAGAACTTAGATCCTGATATTCTAAGCAATAATTTACTGTATGCCAATTTTAATGCAATTACCTAATTGAATAAAGCCAAGAAACACGTCCTTCATCCTGTTAGAAGGACTGAAACAAAGAGGCACAAAAATGAGAATACGCTATCTGATGATGGGTCACGTTATTAACTATTTAGATGTGTATTTTAGAAGCCTCGTTTTTCACTTCTCCTTTAATCCCTAAGAGGCCCTAAAGTCTCTGCTGCTGATGGCGCATGACTTGTCTCTACTCCTTTCCAGCTCCACAAAGCTGTCTGAGATGATGAAAATAGAATCTCATGGTCTCCTGCCTTCAGGTACAAGACCAATGGAGAATAACATTGGTAGCACTGCAGGGTAGTAGAAGCGACAGAGCTCTGATCTGTACTGAGGAAGTAACACCAAAGTCTGTTAGTAGTATGAAAGAACAGGCCTGCCAGTTTGCTCTTCCTACGTTGCATCCTCCTCCTCCCCATGAAGGACTGGTAGGAATGATGAAATGATGCTGACATTGTCCTTGGATGCATTTCATCGCGGACCACATGGCTTGACACTGGGAAATATTTCATATCCATATATTTGTTCTAATCAGCATACAAAAAGAGACTTTCTCCATCATTAAAGATTGTGTTTGCAGCTTTTGCTCTTTGAAACCTGGCTGGCAAAAAAACATTTCTTTCTTTAGGTGCCACTTCAATAATTCATTCACGTTGTAAAGCCACACTCAAAAGGAAACACTTATGATCTCAAAATCATAATCAGAAATGAACTTATGATCTCAAAAATAAAGTTAAAAATTCACTCAAAATAACACAAGTTTCAGTTCAACTCAGCAATTTTATGTCTGCAACTACCTAGAACACACTGAGCAAAGCAACCCAGAACAAGTTGGAAAGCCAAGAATTGAAGTCTAACAGTGTTATGTTATGTGTGTTATGAGCACTGTTTACTGAGAAGGAAGAAAAGAGTCGGTGCTCTCAAACTGCACCACTACACATAAAGGTCTGCTGTTCACCAGACTTCCTGGTCAGTCAGCAATTACTCGCAGCCCTCAACCGCTTCCATTTGATGTCATAACTTCCATTCTGCTTTATTGTTCTTACCCATCTTCTCTCCATCTGTCTTTCTAGGGTGTCCTTCCCTTGCATATGTTTCTGTAGGTGCCAAACAAGCTCAAATACAGGGATTCCCCTATGACACTGCTAACATTACATGAACAGATTTTTGCTAGAGTTCTTTGATTTAGAGAGACTATGTCTAGATTCCCAAGTTAAAAAAAAATTAAGAATATAGCTTGAATTTTATACAATGAAATACATAACAGGATTAGGTTTGAACTGGAAGACATTCGACTTTAAGCTTCAGACCGACTTCATCAGTGTCATCAACTGTTTTATTTAATTGTTGCAACACTGGTGTCAGGCTACTGTGTTTATCTGGGAAAAAGCATTTTAGAGTTTTTCTTCTCAATTTATTTCTTGCTGACGTTTATTAAACACTCAGGCAAATTTCTTTTTATATATGTAAATGAGCTCACACAGGAAACAGAACCAGGTACCATTCCAACTTCACTTTTGTCCAGCCTAAATCAATACATAGTCATGAGTTTATTTTTCCCTCTTTTAAAAGAGCAAGAATGCTAGTTCTGGCGTTAACAACCTTTGAGTTACATTGCATTTACTTTACAAGCAAAACTTAAAGTTCACTGAGGCTGTGGAGAAAGAACAGCAAAGGCAGAAGCCCCTGATAACATGCGGTCTCTCCAAACACATGCTAAAACAAAAGATTTGTCTTTAAGTTTTCCACCTGTGAGTGGGTTTAACAGATCAGACCCCATACATCCTTAATGCTTCCCTCTCTGGAATCAGTCCTATTTTCTAACAAAATTTGATTTTTATTTTTTTTTTTTTTACAATGATTAAAAACTGACTGACAATTTAATGTGGGATTATTGCCTCTAACATTTATCCTGCTGTTGTTACAGGCTCAGATTTGTCTGCAAAGCAATTTTCCCAGAAGGTACAAAATTCATAGGTCACTTTAAGAGCCCTCTGCACTATGACAAATTAAACATGGAACATTTCACAGAGAAACCCAGTTTCAGCCAACAAGTCATCTTTGTTGACCTATCCTGGAACATTCTTATCATTAAAGCAGCCTAAGGCTCTAGAAAATAAGCTAAAAATCCATTTACCTTGAAGTTATTTCTCTAGAAATCCTTCCTGCTACAGCCCTTTGGAAAGTTGCATGAATAGTTTGACAGGGAGGGCAGATGAAGGAGGAAACTGTCATTTACACATCTACAGTTATCCATACATTTCTCTGAAATTCTTCAGCTGATTGATACAGTGAGGTTACACTAAGCAACAACTCCTAAGCTAATATTCTTAGCTTGAAGCTAAGTTTTGCCAAGCCTAATAAAGGGACCTCATACCCAGTTTTCCTACTTATTCCCAAATACATCAGCCTTTCCATAAAAAAACATTTTCAACCTATTCATTCTGCATCTCAAATTTAAGAGAGTGCAGGATGTCTACCAGTATCACTATGCAAGTTCAAACTAACAGATACTTTAAAACACACACAAAGAAATGCACTGAGGATGCAAAATCCTCAAGTCAGAAGCATAATGATTTTGCATGATATTGCATGCAAGATGTAGCCAGTGCACTGCTCCAAGATTGTCAAAGGAAAGTTTAAGGAAGTATAAGACAGGAAAAACTAATAGCTAAATATCTCAAAATAAATCTGAATAGTCTACAGCACAAGAGCTCAATCCTTGCAGTTTGCATATCAGGGTAACTTTTCTTACAGTTACCAGTAATTTATCAGTACATGACCCTTCAGACATGCTTGAAAGAAAAATTCACCATTAAAAACTATTAAATATAGACCGCTTATTTTATGGTGCCTGAAACATCACTATACAAGTTGGTTATATAGTTCACCAGAGAGCTAAGCCAGCCTCAAGGCTGGGACTTGCATGTTTACACACAGGTCAGCAGTGCTCTGAAGGTACCACTGACTGCTCTCACCATTCGTATTGCAACCTGTCCTCTAGATTAAGGACAACTGAATTCACACCCAAGACTGCACTTACTTTGAAACACATTTAAAGACCTATGCAGCATGCACATGATGTAATTACACTCTGCATCATACTAACAACTCCCATCATCTTCCCACACTTTCATTATCAAGAGGCCCCCTGGTACAAATGCAGGAAGGTTCAGTAAAGTGCATTAATATTGGTGGAACAACCTGGAAGAGAGGAATTCCGTAACTCTTCAACAGTAGTTTTTTGAAAAGTACTTCCCCACTTTTGGAGATGATAGTGAGAAGAAAGGAAGAATAACTAATGAATAAAATTTCCTTTTCACAGTTAGGTTCATACTACAGTACTTCATGAACAGCATCACGAGCATTGAAAATTATCATTGATTTCAGTGCTAAAAAAATGCAGATGTCTTATTTTTTTCTTAAATAGCAGCGCATTTGCATATATTATCATTATTACTATACAACCTCTTAAATATTTAACTAGCCAGAAAGTTACTACTGTATCATAAATCCTCAGTACTTTCATGAAACAAAAATTGAACATATGTTCCTCTTCAATCAACTTTTGATGAAACTATTTCATTTTTTCCCCGTGTTTATGTGCCTGCATAAAGGGACAAAACAATGCTGTTGTTTGGTTCCACTACCAAATTCTGCAGTTCCAGCCCCTACTTCCTGCACCATGGGCACACAATTCCTACCCTCACGTAACTGCTGGAAAGCTTAACTTTCGTAAATTACTTCCAACTCCTCTAACAATGCATTAAATAATCGATTGAAAAGCAAAGTCACAATTGACATGTAAAAAACGGTTGAGAAATCAGTATTACTCTTTCACTGGTAAAGTGATGTCTGGGAAATTTTGCGATAGATTGCACTGAGACACACAAAGATAAAGTTAACATTAATCAATTAATTTACTCAATTTTCTCATCGTCTTTAATGAAGGCAAAAGCAGATAGGAACAACATGGTCAAGCTGTACCAAACAAACTGATTATTCAAGTTGGTTAAGGCTCCTTAGTTTCTACCTATAAAAATATACCAATTAAGACAAGGCTTGGCTTTCTTATTTTATTATTAGTAGTAGTAGTAGTGTGGAATTAAAATATATATATATATATATACACACAATTCCAGAGCATATATAACCTCCACAGACTGGAGGCAAAAACAGTTAGAACTCGATCAACCTAAAACACACTTTTTCTCCTGTTTTAGCCTCCTTTCCACACCCGGCTCAACTGGTCAAATGAAGCATGAGAAATTGTGTACCAGTGGTACTGATGTTGCATTGTATGCTGGAACCCACAAGCTTCAGGCCCACTCCTCTTTGATAGGCCTCCAACAAGATTTCAGCAGTCTAACTGTGCAGCCTTTAGCTTTTGCAGTTATGCTTTCACTCCCTATTTTGCTTTCCCAACGCCTTACCAATTCACAGGAGTTGGTGTACTTCGCAGCATTGGGCAGGGGGTTTGAATGCCTGTATGTACCACGAAGTACTGCTGCTGTTGAAAGAACTGTTAAGCTTTGAAGAGAAGCAGCAGGCAAAGCTGTTAAAATACATATTTAATTCACAGCTGTGATTGCACTGCAACGCTAGAAACTGAGAGAAGCCAGCAGGAGATACAGCCCCTACTCCCAGACATTGCAAGAAGTGTTTTGAAAAATTTGGTTCTATATATCGCTTTGAACAATGTAGAGGTGCTTAATTTTAATTACCACCAGGGTTCTGAGAGCACAGATGGATGCCTGTTAATTGAAGCTACCATGGTAAATCAAAAGAATAAATCAAATATCAGCCTCCCACGAACATTCAAAGTAAAAAATGGTAGTGAGTTTCAGAAGCAAGGAAGGAAACTGTTGTCAGTGAAAACAGCCACTGAAGATAAAAGACCTCTGCTGGGAGACAACCAGCAGCACCAACTCTGTCTTAACAGGATGGAGCTTGTCAGCCCAGTCTGTAGATCAGAAGAATAGCCATAAGCCAGGGAGATGCACTGTAGGGACCGATCAATTCAGTCAGGTATGGTCTTAAATCCAGTAGCAACACAAACAGCAATTCAAGTTACATCTCCAAAGGGAGATGCACGAAAAATGTAGTCAACACGTATGAAACTGAAGATTAGTGAGAAAGATCAGTTTTCAAGCTGTCTTGACCATGGGCATGAAATGGGAAAGTGGAAGACAAAATGTGAACAGCTAGATAAATTTCCATTAACATCCTCTACTACATTTCAACAATAGATATTCAAGTAATTGTTGATTTAGTAGTCCAGTGGAGTGACAAATTCACAGCCCTGAAAACTTAAATCATGAAATACTGAATATTAAAATAATTTTTGCAGACACTGCCATGTGTTTTCTTCAACATTAGCAACATCAACTGTAAGGATAGATTCTTGCTAGAGTCAGTACCCACAATCATCAACAACCTGCTTGAAATATGCCAGCCAACAGCCACAGACTGTAGACACTTGATAAACACAAGCCTGAGATAAGCTGAAAAACCCCTCATGATCTCTCCTCGCACTTGGCAACGTACTCAAGAAACCACCCCACTAACTGCTCTGGCACGTGCTGTGCCAGCAGAGTCCTGTGATAGCCTCCTTGTTTTGTGCCTTTTGCTTGGTTTATTTAACAAGACAAGAGCAGTGCTATTCACAATACACCCCAAAGCAAAACTCTCCCTTTGAGGCTATTTTATTCAGAGAACAGATGTGGCAGCTGCAGCTGAGCTGCATTACAGGATCTGGACATGAAGAGAAAGAAACCAAGGAAAACAGACTACAGATACAGAAACAGATTCACAAACAAGACAAGGTTCCACAAAAAAACAACAATAACAGGCCTATCTTAACAAGACTCATTAGTTGTGTCCTTAAAATACAAAGCCTGGATAAACAGAAGTGCTCAGTGTAGAAAAAGACAAAGGATTCTTCGAGTGAATATTTCTAGTTACAGACAGCATGGGAAGAACAAGATGAACAGCAAGTAATATGGACAAACAACATACATAGGATTTGTAGATTATTCTACGTAAGCTACTATTCTACCATGGGGAAAGATCTCATCCTGTTCATAAAATAGTTGCATGATTTTCTTTTCTGTAAGAATTGAAAAAAGTCTTCAGGGAGAAGTCTATAGATAAGGCTCAAATACAATATCATCATAGTGTCTTAAGAAAAAAAAAAAAAAGAGAGAAACAAACCACCACATAAACTTCAGCACCTTATGAGAAAAGAGCATCTGTGCAAAATTAAGCTTATGTACAGCTATTTTAATAGCATAAGAACTCTTGAGCTATAGAAGCAAGGCTGAGCAATTACATCTATTACAAGCATCAATACATTGAGCACTAATATAGAGACTTTCAAAACCACATTGTTCCTACTGGCACTACCCATAAATATCTCTCCAGCCCGTATTAAAAATTGTCAACTGAAGAATGAGAGGAAGACATTGGTAATAACAAGTACATAGATCTGCAGACAATAAAATTTACTATTCAAGGAAGAGAATCGAGGAAAAGATGGCTAAGTTTGTATTACAAAGTACAGTCAGACCTCTCCAGACCTGGAAACAGTATAAACACATCATTGCAGCCTTCTATTTAGGCTAATTAGCGCTGCTGAGGAGGAGGGTATGTTTGTAGAGGTGAAGCGCAATGTTAATGCAGTTATGCTGTTTCTGGGACCCACCTCGTTAAGCAATGTGCTATGTAGACACATGCAAAATGATTCTGGGTAATAGCCGTTATTCCTCTTAGGTGTGCCTGTGAACAGAGATGAACTTTCACATTTGATTTTTAACATTTCGTTTTTAAAATCTGAACAAACAAAAACAACCAAAAGTAACTCAAAATGTCAAAGCTCAAAAAGACTGAAATCTTACTTATTTCTGAGTTAAAGGACAACTTAAGATATTTCCAAACATCACATCTGTAAAGTCTTTTCTCAGCTGTTTTCAATTACAAATCTGCCTTCACAGAGTAAGTATATTCACCGCACATTATTTGCTGGTCAAATATTAAATATTGTGTTTGGGGGTGTATTTTTAATAGAGATATTTATGACACTCTGCAGAGCTGTGCACATCATTAGTTTCAGCTGCATCTAGATGTCTATCTATGCAATTGTGCCCATA
Source organism: Meleagris gallopavo (assembly GCF_905368555.1). Classification (NCBI taxonomy): domain Eukaryota; kingdom Metazoa; phylum Chordata; class Aves; order Galliformes; family Phasianidae; genus Meleagris; species Meleagris gallopavo. Next base: position 10,089,757 of record NC_139414.1, on the reverse strand, counting down.
AATCCCAGAATTAAATACTAAAACAGAAAACACACCCACGAGTACCCAAGCACTCTAATTAATTGTTCTTGCCTTAGGCTCAGTCTGAAGCCCAGTTGCAGATGGCTTCCAAATTTCAATTATTAACAGGAAAAAAAAAAAACTTTACTTATTAGCCTACCCTATCAGCTTCCCCACATCCCATTAACTACTTACAAGTTGCAGAGCACTGGCAAACTCAAAGCAATGCTGGGGCAAGAACTCCCATGGGAAAAGCAACCCAGAAGATGTGACTACTTCACTCCTGGGATTATGAACACATTTTAACTGCTGCCAAACACAGTCCTTAAAGCAAGGGACAAACTCAGTGCTCTAATTAGTAGGCTATGAAGCCAAAGACTTTTTTTTTTTTTTTTTTTTTTACTTCCCCTCCCCCAGTGCTACAATTAATGCATTTTTTTTTATTTTTTTATTTTTTTTTTTAAAGTCCTGTCCCAGTTTTAAGTAGTAATTTGAGATACTGGAAGTCAAGACAGTACCTCTTCAAAACCTACTTTAGACTGATTGCTAGAAAAAATTTCTACTAAGAAAGGAATTGACCTACATTTTCTACTCCCCCCATAGCTTGGCTCTCTACAGACTGCAGTTCTGTTCAGTATCCTTGGGAATAAGCAAAGCATCTGTCCAGTTTGCATACCTGATCTGGCTTTCAAGAGAAGCAGGAGTTGATATACAGCTTAGCCCTAACACTTTCAGGGGGTAGCAAGGCACCTCCCCATCCAGCGAGCCTATCTGCCTTGCTCAGCCCTTCCTTCCCACTACAGAGAAGTTTCACATCTTCACATACAATGCAGACAGGCACAAGCAGGGAAAAGGAAGAGATGCTGGAGCTGTGTGAAATGTAGGGTTACTACAGAGGACATGAACTGCAGCTTCGAAGATGACCAAGCGTGCTGTAGTGCAGTTCTATTCCTCCCCTACTTTATATATTTCAGCATAACCCAGAACATCTCTGAGTTCCTGAGAAACACCATTTCTGGTCTCTGTGTTACAGTCATTTATTTGCTTCACTCTTTTTCTCTAATATATGTCAAGCTTCTTCCAATAAGCCAGTAGTCAAAAAGTAAAATGTACTTCTTCCTCCCTCCCTGTGTCTATCAAGTTCTCTTACAAGTCAGCCACTCTTCCTACAGACTAATCCCCTAATACCAAGCAGTGAAGATCTTGAAGGCCCACGATATCCTTCTAAGAACTCCAGTGGAAGTAACTAAAGCATTGATTCACGGCTGCAAGAGGGCAGATCGCAGACAGCTCGCAAATAGGATAGACATCAATAATGGGGATCATTCCAGGGATCTAGTTAAGCTATAAGAAAATTGGTCAGAGACAGTTTCCAACTCCAATTAGATCCACTGAAATTATGTACTGGAAACTAATCTCAGAACTCAAAATTTCAGCTAAAATTACTGATCTACTACTAATGGGAAAAAAAAAGCACATATGCCCACTGTTGAGTATCAGCCTGCTTGCAAAAGCAAAAATCCAAACTCTGAATATAAATATGGGCAAAGAGAAGTAATCTTGCTTACCAATTAAAAGATCATTTGCATAATCACCATCTGGAATTCAAATGTATTTTCTCCCCCTTAGAGAATGGAGAGAACCTTTCCTTCAGAGTGAATATGCCTTCAATGGCTATTAACTGTCTTGCTTTGAGTTAGATCTAGAATGATCTCTACTTACTAAATCAACCCTAAATCAACTCCAAATACGCTCTCAGATGGAACTGTTCTTACCTGATTGCTGGCATTACTGTTAGTCTTCTGTTTCTATTACTTATTCTGAATCTTATCTTTTCTATTAGGCATGGATAAGTTTTTCATAGATGTCAGCAACAATATAGTGGAAAAAGTCATTAGACATCAAAGCATCATCCAAAAGTGCCAAGTCACAAAGTCCAACACAAGTCCTTTTTGCTTCCAGACACAGAATCCAAAGTGTAAGCCTTGATTCCCAGCCTACACTCAGCTCTGAACAATGAGAATGAACTTTCCATAATGTCCATCGTGCAAGAGCTGAAGGATTATTCCACAGGAGACTGCAAGTAAGTTATTTGCTGTAGGAAAGCAGTGAGCATCGTCCCTCTAGATGATAGAGAGGTACTGCTAAGGCAGTCTGTGCCAATTGTACTCTAACACCATACTCAATCTGCATTTCCATTCTGAAAACCAAATTGTTTTACCTCTTCAATTTAGAATTGTCCAAGGCCAAAAGGCCTGTATGTGCTGGCTTCAAAACCCATATTTGGAATTATATCCCTATGACATCAGCTAACCAGGTACATGTAGATTAAATTGCATTTAATAAGCTATATGGTAAACAAATCCATACACATCATGTCACTCCTGCTAGATGAATTACTGTAACGGGCACTTGCAAGAAATCAAGTCAGCTATGCAGTTATTACTCAATAGCTTTGTGAGTAAAATCCAGTTTTACAAGCCTAGTTTAACTCCTATGTATGTGTATGTATATATTTCTCTTTTTCCAATATAAGTGACAAAATTATTTCAATAGCTAAGAATACCTAGGCCTTCTCAAGAGATGAGTTCAACCCAGCACTTCTTGTGTACCCTTCAGATTTAACAGTGTTTCAAAAGAATAGAATTATTTATTTCAAACAAACATTAACCCTCTCATGAGCCTATTAGAAAGAAATCAGATACTAACACTATAGTTGATAAGGTATCTAGTGCATTCATTGCAAGTCCAGTATCCTCAATTAATTCTTCGCCTGAAGTATTTTCATATTCAGTACATTAGCACAGGTTTATTCAGATGCTGTCATTCACAATAACCTTTCTAGTGAAGGAAGCCTCAGCAGTTAAGTTCTCAGAAAGACTGATGTTGCCTCATTGAGATAGCTTGGTATTTTCAAATGCTTTGGAAATTACACTTATTACTTAAAGAGTAATTATTCACATTGCTCTTCACCCACAAATATACATCATATGAATACGAGTCCAGTAAAAGGTAGTTGCAAAGCGCATACAGGTTTTTATATTGGAAAACCTCAACACTGTATAAGAAGCCTGTGTCTTTAGGCTTTACAAATGAAGGGAAAAGTTTGCTGAAGTTCAAACTACTTTGCTCAAAAAAGTATTACACAAAGAGCTGCAGAATCAAGTTTCAAAGCAGATAAGTAGAATTGAAAAAATAAAGCTAGGGACTAAAAATAAGAACTTTTAGCCTTAGTACCAGATACAGAAAAATCAGAATTTATTATAATACAAGTACTGAACACCACAGATCTATATAATGCATTTGGATTTGATCTGGAGCCCAGTTCTGGAACATATGCTAGATTTGATTTAGTGCACATTAAGTAGATGACTGATATAGTTTAGTTCATGTTATTTACAATTGTGAAAGCTTGATGACAAGTAGAAAACAAATTATACAAGTTTATTACACTCTCTCTTTCACTGATACCAGTGAGTGATTATAATGAGAGTTATAATCACTGAAGACTAGGAGAGGTGGACAGACAACTGTGTTGTTGGTTCAGCATCCAGAAACACAGGAGATGTCCCTCATAGTGATGAGGTACATTATGCAGACAGGGTTGTCTGAAGAGTACTGGCATGGCACTAAGCTGGGCTTCCCTCTCCTCAAGTTGATCTACATACTCAACTTTGCAACTCATCAACTCCATCATGGAACACTTTCAATCAGGGCAGCATGCCACAGAAATAAAGAGCCTGAACTGAGCAGATGGCTGTTGATTCTTAGAAGATTATGTGTTCCTGTGTCTGTTGCTCAAGATGCGTTCAAGACTATTTGAATTCACAGAAATTTGGTTTTGCACTGTTCATTAGGCTGCCATAGATGGTCAGCACCTCTCCGTCAGCCAGAAACAGCTTTATTCCACAGTTGTGTTCCATAACTATTTTTTTTTCTTCCATAACACTCCCAGTGATCTTGGTTATTTATAATGCTGGGAGGATGTAGAGCACATCATGTGGCTACCTTGAACCCTACTAACAAATCAGCTTGAAAGAAATGCTAATCCTTTCTGGAAACTGCTCACACTAGAAATTTCCAAGGCAAAGAATCCATAAATCAGTGCTTCTCTAAGAACAGAAGTGATTACACAAGATTCCAACTTCATTATTCATAGGAAAACACTTGATGTAAAGATCTACATATTACCAGAATCGAGTTACACTGTTTTAAGAGTAAAGGAAACCTATCAAGGCAATAGTATCTATCCTCTTAAACACTAATTACTCTAGAATACTAACGTCATAAACATCCTGCTTAGAAATTGCACATTTGGGGCAGTGTCTGTGAAAAACTGATCTTAGATATCACAGCTTTTCTTGGGAAGTTTTGCTAATCTTGAGATTCTTTAAATTAGATTTTATTATTATTGTCAATTACAGCCCACTAATACATTTGATCATCTCTTTTGTACTAGAAACAGATATTGCATCTGAGTTTCTAAATGAGCACATTGAGAGTTTTCTGGAAGCTCAAAAAAAAAAAAAAAAAAGCTTTTCAGAGGAAATTCATCTTTTGCTTGCCAAGGGGATCTCAGCCTCAGACAGGATTGAGTCGAAGATGCTGATTAGGCAGCTGGCACCAGAAGATCACACAGTGCTTTGCTTCTCCTCCGCTGAGTCTCCCTGGGCAGCCCCTTCAGGCACAGTGAGGAACGTCCGTTGCTCACTGGAGAGCAGGAATCCCAGTTAAAATTCACTTAGTTGTAGTCATTTGATGTAGAAAATAATGGTATTGAACATTCAAAGGTGCATCACAAAAGCAACTATCCATTGTGATGGGCAACACGCATGCAGTAGGAGTGGGTTTCACATATCCCTGGATAGATAGGCTTGGATTTGGCATTACTACAAATCTGATAAACATCATCCAGAAATATTCACCTTTCAATGAACTGATAGGGCCATTCATTTTACAGCCCCATCAAATAACCAGCTGATTTTGCTATATTATCTCCTGAACATTTCTACTCCCCGTCAGAACTGAACATCCCACTGAAATAGATGCACTCAGTAAAATCAGATGCATTGTCTAATGAGTCAGTGCATGGCCCATTACAGCTGAAGCCTTGCTTCTCATTTTGCATTCTGAAATGCAAGGCATTTTGTGATGAATATATTTAAGAATAAAATACACAATCAAATCTGAATCCTGATTCATAGCAATAACGGAAGTATCTTTAATCATTTCTCTCAGTCAATCTGCATATTAAAGGCTCTTTTCAGGGTTTTAACAGCAATAAAAAAAGAAAGCAAGCATATTTCAATACTAAAAAAAGTTCTACCCCTACCCACATGTCAGTCATATGAACAGTCAACACTGTAGAGAGGAAACAAGGTGCAAGCTGCATCCCCCCTCTTCACATCCTGCTTTGCTCGTTCTCCCTAGGAGATTCTGGCACAAACATTTCCTCTTGTCCAAAGAGATATTTCTAGCACCAACTACTTGATAGTAGCCAGACTGAGCTACTCCTTAGGAAAACATTGAGGTCACTACTTAACTGGATCACAGACTGTAATCCATTACTGAAACAAATATTGCAAGTGAACCTGATAAATCAACTCTTTAGCTGGATGCATCCACTCCCTAAGCAGTTGTAGCTCTTTCCAACTTCACTGTATTGACTTTCTGACAAGAGATATCACTGCAGTGAAATCATGATGAAGCAGCAGATAAGAAAGCAAGAGTGCCAGATAAGTAACATGAATTCCTACAACGCCCTAAAAATAACAGTAGCATTCAGGAAACTTATTGCTTCTACAGAGGAAAAAAGTAACTAAAGTACTGCTGGAAACGCACAGCAAAATTTCTCCTTACTTTCTTGTAAAGCAGGCTAGATCACATTACATTCCTGCTAGGACCAAAAGTGTTTCACTGTCCCCAAAAGCTCACTTGCAACGCTATCCCCACTGCATGGGCACAGATGACCATACAGCTCTACAAGGTGGAGAATGTTTTGAAACAACCACATGCTGGAGATGCTTCTATGATGCAGCATAGCTGCAGGTTGCTGCAAGTACCAAGGCATAAAGAGCTCTATACTAGAGTAAGATGCAGTTCTAGGGGGCATCGACAGCAACACTCTGAAGAAAGCCAAACATCCAGGAAAAAGTTAAGGTTGTGTACATGTGCAAAGCTGTAAAGTTATGAAAAGCACAGCAACAACAGCACAGTAGCAAAGCCCTAGGCTGCAGCAAGGGAGGATATGCTCAAATGTGGCAGCCATGGATACAGAAATAAAGGAAAAAATCTTACCCTTAGAAGGCCTCAAGTACACAGGGATCTCCAGCAAGTTACCCTTAGCTCCACTGTGAATCCTTAAAAGAAGCCTGGGTGGATCCTCCACCTCTTCCAGTCACTCAGGTACATTGCATGCACCTGAGCACCCCAGGGTTGGCCTGCCCTCCCTCCCACCAGGTGCTCAATCAGCCCTTCAGGCCATGACTCAGCATCTCTGCTACAACATCTGAAAGCAATTATTGGAGATTTCAACCCCATTTCAGGGAGTGGGAGCATATACTTTATAGACTTCTCAGTTTAACAAAAAGGGGGAAGAGTTATTATGCAAAATGCTTTATTAAAAGAATAAGATGAGAAATCTATACAAAGAGAATATTTGCCTCCTCTACACCTAGCCTCCATTAAAAGCCCAAAGTGAGTTCTGTTCACACCTCAACTCGCAGCCCTCACCTTTAGAAATTTATTTTGATTTGGCTGCCCAATAGGATCTTAGTCTTACACACACAACTGGAATGATCTTCATGTTTGCTCCTCCAACACATCTGTGTGGCCTCCTAATGCAACATCCATTCCATGATGATTTACATCAAAATAGGAAATACTCCTTATCTTTCTAAATTACCTTAGATACAGTTTCTCTCTTTTACTCAAAAGGCTTTTATGCGAGAATTATGTGTCTATGAGTTAAGACTATATTCTAGCTTTAAGGCAATCATATTTTTTACTAAGTATAGTTTTCAAATTAAGAGTAAGTTAAATCAATGGGCTAAAGCAGCCCACGTGCATGATTACCTCCTGCTTCTCCAGCCACTGAGCAATTTCTCATACTTCAACACCTGCCCATGTGCCATACATCCATAAGGCTGCCAGTGCACTGCACTTTTTGTCACATTACAGTTCAATGGATGCAAACAATACATTGCTTTCCCTGAAGTACTAGGGAGTTGAGTTAGAAAGAGTAACAGCTTTGTATAATGAGATATTTAATATTCAAGTGAGAATGATCAGCTCTGAAACTAACATTTTAGACAATGATACGGTCTGTTCTGTCCAGGCACATTATCATCTCCTCACTTCCCCACCAGAGCACCCAGCATAGCCTGGTGTTGCAGGTTGCTACCACACTTGCTCATGGTCAGCCACTGTATATCATTTGGTTATTATGGGATACTCCCTTCTCCCTGTAAGCCTGCCTATTTAAAAGGAAAGCAAAGTATTGATACTGACCCTTAACTGCAGGCACTAACAGCATCTAAAGACAGCATTAGGGAGCCCTCCCCTCTCCTCTGAGCATTTGAAATGTGAGGCAGATAAGAAATAATACTGGGCTTCTTGATTTAGCTTCAGTAACCTCACGCAGAAGAATTGCTGGGAACACTTGAGACAGCACTTCTGTTCTTTAATTAAGAGAATTAACTGAGTCATTTTGAGAGTTTTTAAACACAAACCATTTTAAATGCATCATCTGCCTGCACAGCTAGCTCCTCTTTCTCTCAAGTTATGTTTAGCTTTCTCATTTTTCCTTATTTCACCTTTCCACAGGGTAAAATTCAACAGCTACCCAGAAAGCTGTTACATACTATCCCTACACAAAAACCAAGATCATCCAAGGATCCAGTGCAAGACTGATTTGTGCCCAATTCATTGTTTCAACAAAGAGTAAAAAATTATCAGGACACACATTCACAGTGGTCAGGGCAATCAGTAAGCTATCAGCCAAACGCCCACACACATTCTCAGTGTCTCCCATGTAAACATCAATAAAAGAAAATGAGCCATTATTAGGCAGAGTACCAAGGCCTGAAACCTGTAGTAAGGAAAAAGTCCATCCGTTTCTTGATATGATTTAAGGAACCTGTTTAAGTACACAAGCTCTGCCATAATAAAAACTGGCAACTGGGAAGCATTAAACTTCAAAATAGTCTTTATTTACGTGAAAGTGGCAAAGATAAGTGGCGGGTTACCACTCACAGCAGGGCTTTTACCTCAAATTATTAATTACAGGAGAACTAATTAAGCAGCGAGGAGTCTGATCACCTACAGAGGCTGAATGACAAGTAAGGAGATGAGAGCTCACCTGCACAAGAGGACAGCAATTTCATAGCAGCCGCCTCAGCTAGCAGAGCAAGGGGAGAGGCAGACTTTTAGTAATTTACCTGGGGCAGGAATGCCTTTCCTCTAAACAACTTCACAGCCAGTCTCAATAGGACTTAAAACAGCAAGGAAATGCATGTAGTTTTTCTTTCTTCAGTCAGTACATGTTTGTGTGAGGAACGATTGACTCCAAAGGCTCTCCTTACCTGTAGGACAGTTAGTTCAGCTGCAGCGCATCCCTGAAGAGACGAAGATAAGCAGGAAGACATGAGTGTGTGGTATCAAGTAGGACATGGCAGTGCCACACAACCAGCAGCAGTGTGCTGGTGGATCATGGTGCAAACAGGAGCTCAAAGCTGCACACCCAGAGCCCCAGTCCTGTGCTCCAGCTTCTCAGGCCAGCAGCACCTTCCTGCCATTTCATGGGGCCTGCAGCCAACAGCCCTCAGACATCGCTGTTCCAAAGGGCTCCAGCTCCCAGCAAGCAGAGCTCTTATCATAAAGTCTCCATCCCCTTCAGAACTCACTCAACTACAGCAAGTTCTTATGCCACATTACCTCACATTAACATTGCCACAGTCTGGCTTTCTCCAGCTTCAGCCCCTCAGTTACCAGCCCAAAACAGCACTCTCACAGCACCTGGCACTCCTAAATTCAGATTAGGCTGCACTTCCAGCCACACTCCACCTTCACCCACAAACCTCACCAGATAAGCACCCTATAGCACAGCCATGCTCACCCACCCCACTGCCACAGCACAGTCACTCCAGCTTACCTCTATCTTGGCAAGGCGCCACATGAGCTTCTCCTCATGCAGTTGCTTCTCCTGGTAAGTGCAGGGTTCCATGCATTCATCTTGCTTCTTATTTCTTGTTTCCCCTGTACTCAAGAAACAGCTGTGTCCCAGACAACGCACTTTGAAAGTTTACCACGCCTTCTACAATACACCTGGGCACAGCAGCCTTGCCACCTCCATCCCTTTGGTAGGACACAGCAGCCCACTGCATCCAGACCTCAGGGTGACTCTTAGTCACCGTCCCACCAATTTCCAGCAGTCCAGAGGCTGCAACAAATACCCCCAACCCTTTCTTCTTATAGGGGCCAAATCCTCATCACCCTAAAAACCAATTTCACTCCAGTCAAGAGAAGCACCACCCAACACTTTCCATCTCCAGAGACCTCCCTGAGGAGGACTACCTCCCCCTCCCCTGCTGGGCTGGGCACTCAGCCAGCTGCCACCCATCAGGCCAATGGTGTAGGGCAGCCCTGAAATGAGTGCAGCTGGGCCAGGCCCCTGCACCCAGCAGGACACAGACACACATGGACACAAATAAAAGATGGGGGAAGGGAAGACTTCTGGTTTTGTCCCATTTTCCCAAAAGACTGTTACCTGTTCACGATGCAAAAGGGTTAAACAGCAGGTCTCCTCAATTTCTTCAGGTGGTCCTTCTCCACCTGCATTTGATTTCTAACTAGTACTTCTGTGCCACTGCATACAAAGGTTGAGGTTACTTCTCTGGCACACTACTAGATAAAACATTTCTTTATTAAAGCATCTTAGGTTGCTCAAGGATGTGTGAAATGGGCCCTATCAGGAGGTTTCCTGGTTTAAAGCAACGTAGCAGATCTCTGGACAGTGGCCACGGCATTAAACTTTTATGCTGTATTTTCACCTCTTCTCAGCATGAGAGAATGTGGGATTAGGGACCAGATGTTAAACTCCTACAAAATAAAAGTGCTAAGGTCAGCACTGGCTGTGTCTTCCTCATTCCCACAGCAAAACCGAGGAACACAAATAACTCCTTCCCACAACTTCTACATTACTGCTGTAGCAAAATCTTTCTGTAATGAATACCCTTTATCTCTGCCAGCACTGCTGCTATAAGCTGGAGCTATAGCCAGCAAAGCAGGTGAGAAACACATCACACCTCCTTCAAGGCCCAGCTCTGCTCTGGCAGTCAGAGCTCCATGGGTGAAAGACATCAAGTGTGTCCAGCCACCCCAAGACAGCACTGGTGGAGTCAGACGTATGTATTGCATTTTATGAGGAGAAGAGGGCTAGCAGATATAAGGAGTGTTCTGAGGAGTCAGTCATCAACACACAGACTAAGTTAACAGTTCTAAGAACACCTGCTCGCTGACCAGTTTTAGTCAATGGATCAGATAACGTGAGAATTAAAGGTTCAATATCAGACCAGTACAGCAAGCATGCATAGAAACTACCAGTGGCTAACAATCAAATACTGAAAATGACTCTGGAAGTTATACGAACTCTAACTACGCCCCTTTTCCATCTCACAACTCCTATGATAAAATGTTATGAGACACACACGGCTTGAAACAGATAATTACTGATAATCCTGGCTGGTGGGAGAAGCAACTGTCTGATAGATGGAAAATAAGAAGGTGACAAGGATTTAGCAGACAAGGACGCTTTCTAAGAATTCATGCATTGAAGTCTGAATAAACGTTTAGACAAAAGATCAACAATTCTATTTCTATCTAGACCCAAAACAAATTAGGAAATCAAAAGTATTCAAATAATTATGAAAACTATTCCCATTTAAAATTCATCTTAATATAAATCAGGAAATCTAAAACTGTCAGCAATGGAAGTGAGGAACTCATTCCACACACAGTGATTAATAACAAATGGTTACAGCACACAGCATCAGCACATTTCATCTTATATACTCTAAGTTTTATCCTCTCTGCTTTCAGCATGCAAATGCCTTTGTTCATCCTTGTCTGACCTTGTTTCATTGTATCATTTGCTTCTTTCCATTTTCCTTAACAGTGTCTCTTCCTTCTTAGAGGAAAAAAAACAACTCCTGGTGGGCTTTGCTTTGCATTCCTTTCCTTTCCTTTCTTCTAAATGAATTTATTTGCCTCTGCTCTCCTCTTTATCACTCATGGGTAAAAAAAGGGGACATTGCTGGTTGCAGTGTTCTAATTGTAAATTTTTCCACAGATCACTACTTGCTAACTGTTTTGCTGCTGGCCCTTTGAAACAGCTGAGCAGCAGCCAACAAGAAGTTTATGTAACATAATTAGCGACTGGGGGACAGTTGTGCCAAAGCATCGTGGTACACCATCAGGACAGCAATAGATTGCTTAGGGACCACACAGTCTTCCAAGACCCACAAGGATAGAGCCTGGAGTATCCTGGTTTGACCCTGATCTAAGCCAAAGTTTGGACCTGAAACATTCCGAGTCCTCTTCCAATGTGCATTTATGAGTCCAGCATTTTTGGAAGCACCTTGAAATATAGCTTCCACCAACTCCTGCAGGATACTAGCATTCCAATGAAAATGATGTGAAGGCATTCTTGAATGTCCTACTCAAAGCTGACTAATATCTTTAGAACCCTTACAATTATAGCTATAGGGTTCCAGTTAGCAACTTCAGCTCCCACTAATGTCATTAGAAAAAATTTTCTCAGCAGCAGCTACCAGCCTGCCTTACTCAGAGTGCTTTGTTAATAATTTCTCATTTGGAGAGTTCCTCCAATCGGATCTTTATCTTTTTTTCCAGCAGGAAAGACCCATTTTCATTCAAAACTCCTTGGAATAATGCTATTATATTCAGCCTGTGGTAACCGCAGGATGTCCTGGCTACTTACCAACTTTTATGATAGGAACAAGGAGATGGTAATCTACTGCTCAACCTCAATTCCCTTCCCACCGCCTCATTTATACTAAGAATATTCTTAAGGTAGACAATGAAGTGAGTGCCAAAATCTCACTTGCATCAGTGGACTGGGGAGGTCCCTCCTTGTGATACATAAATCTTTACATGCATTTTATATGTTTTGTGTTTCACTGCGTAGGTAGATGACTCTACAGTCCTAGTTCTCCCATTTGCAAACCCATTTATAAACTATTTTCATACCTTTTGTGGTATTGTGGATGCTGGCTCTTCGTGCATCAAGGGAAGACAGAGCGCCTTAATATTTCACATTGACAATATTTTTGCATTGATCCACATGTTAAACACTCGGTTATGCAGATATATTCTTGTGATCCTTTCCCGCTCTCCTGATGCACAGATGTGAAGAGCCGCAACCACCTCTCCAAAAAATAAACACATGGAAGCTTTCCAACTTGCAAAGTTACAAGTCTGTATTATTTTATAGGCTCTATGCATTCTCTTTGCAGAGCTGATAATTTATGTGAAGAATCATGGAAATCCTGACAGCCAATAGCTCTTATTGGAACATGTTAATTACTTATTTGATACCAGTGATAACGAAGACAGAAAGTAAACCATCTTTTTTCCTGTACATGTACGTATTATAGTGAATATTGCTGAAATACTACATATATTTTTGATTTTTTAATATATGCCCACATTTTCAGTAGATCTTTCTTAGGAACTCTGATACAAAATGCGAACTACGTCCAATGACCATCAGAGCAATTACCAGAGCACTATCAGAGATGGACACAACAAGAGCAGGCAGTCTCACAATTGCTTATAGCTTTCATATTAAATCTGCTTGCTCTATTCACACACATGATTCCAGCAGAGTAATATTTCTCCTGGTATAACACCTTTGATTGAAATGGCACTGGAGTGAGAACAATTGTGATCCATTTGATGAGACCAGGCAGCATTTGCCCAGTATTCCATCTGTTCACGTTAAGCAGCCCCACAAAACACAATTGGTTTTCATTGGTCCAAAGAGACTCATGTCTGCATTTTGAGGGAAGCACAGGAGTAAAACTGAAGTACTGGCTCTAAGATCACCCCTTGCAGAATGCAGCTCATGTGAAACCCCCCTTTGCTTTCAAAGACACTTAAAAACATACTACATAAATTAAAAAGAAATAAAGGAGAAATAAAGAATTAAACCAGACTTCTTCTCATGGCCTAAGGGATGAAAAATACTTGTTTCAGAATTGATTACAGCCAGCAGTAGTTCATCTCTGGAGACCCAAGCTCAATTCGTAACTGAAAAACAAGGTTTGTGGTTTTAAATTAAGGCAGTTTCATTCCTCTCCCCAGTCACAGTGTGAAGTCAAACACCTGATAAAGTACAAAGTGGTCAGAACAAGTACTTCCTCCTTTCGTTAGAAAGGCCCAAAGATACCTCATGCAACCATCTTTTCCTTTATCAGCATTTAGTAAGTTACAACTTGCACACTTCTGCACGTCTTTTTTAAATTGGTTTAGTATTTGGAGGACAGAGGGTTTTCTTGTGCTTTTGTGCATGTAGCAATCATGACCATTAAAAATGCTTCTACGATTTTCTGTATCTGTCAAAAGCAGAAAACAGAACATAGTCAAGTGCTAACCTTTTTGTTCTATCAGAATAACATGCCAAGTCCTAAAAATGGTCTCCATCTCAATTCAGTGCAACTTAGTGCACTCAGCATCTCCTTTATGTTATTGATTCTTCACTAATACAAGCACTATCTCCAGCTTAAGAAGCATGCTGTAATTAAATCAACCAAAAGCAAGCACAGGCATTATTTTTAAGTGTAAGAGTCGAGTGTTATTTAAGTACTCTGACCTCTGCTAGACATCTTCCCAACAACAGGCAGAGATCTTTGGAACCACGTCCATAATCTTTCTCACAGTGTATTTTTCCTCTATCATTTCCTAAATTCAAAACTTTTTTTTTTTTTTAATTCCTCTAATCCTCTTTTCTGAATATACAAAAGTACTAAAAATGGCCTCTTTTAACCGCCAGTTATTAATACTTATTCAATAGAGCAGCATACAGGGCAGGGCTCAGCCTTGCAGCACTGTACAAAGACAGAGTCCCACTCAATTCTCCTGAAGCTTTGCTAAACAAAACTGCAGTCCTTCATTTCAACAAAAGCAGCTTTCCATTACTATGTCCATCCATAAAAACATGCCCAGGTACAGCTGGAATGTGTGCTGGGTAATTCCTTGCTGCAGTGTAGTAGGTGGAGCTCAAATTATGGACCAGATTCAGATGGCATAACTCTACTGACACACCGTTCGTATCATCGAAGTGAAGCAGATGCTTCTAATACAGTGTGAGAAGCACAGCCAGCACTCTTTCAGAATGACAGGAAGCACTTTTTAATATAAAAAAGAGACTTCTAAAAGCTAAGTTAATTGGGATTATCTATTTCATACTCCTAAAAGTCAATTCCTGATCACTCAACCACAAAACTTTTGCAGAGGAGAGCAAGGAATGCTGCACACACACACAAACCCAAATTAAAAGAGCTTATGCTGACAGTGCTGTTGTGTGAAAGCCCCATTTAGAAATTGCATCAAAGTTTCACACTCCAGACAGCAGATCCGATGCCACAGACACAGCACCCACCCCAGCAGGAGCTGAGCTCCCTGTCCCTGCGGGAGCACACGGCTCTGCAGAGGCACTGCAGCCTTCCTGGGTGCTGCTGGCAGCAGAGCTGGGAGCGCTGCGTGGCTGCTGCCACGGAAAGCATGGGCAGTTCATGCAGCAGTAGCAGACAAAAAGCAAGTGACGTGCTCTATTAGCAGATGGGATTTTCAAGCACTATCTCAGGGCACTCCGACTGGGAAAAAAAAGCAGGCTACAGCCCAAACCCAGTCAGTCTGAGACCCACTCGGCAGCAAAGCAGAACACACAGAGTAGTAATAACACAAAGCACCACATCCCACAGGACACTGCACCTTAGCCTGTATTTCGAATACCAAGATAACTATCCCTTCCATTTTTAACGCTTCCACCTGGAATTTGGGAATATGTCCTAACAGGCCAATTATAACATTTCCCATTACCCATATCATTAATGCGTTTAGGCTGACAGTGATGAACTAAGGGAATGAGCGTGTGAATTGGTCATTCAGCAAGGGTATAGGCAATCTTATGCTATGATCTCCTTACTAGTTTATTAGATGTCTACTTCCTCTTCAGAGCAATCCCAGAATTTCATCAAGAATTCAAACAGCACAGCAGCCAGCTATCACCTGTTTAACTTAAAGTTAAATACAGCAAATAGACACTTGACGCATCACTAACAATTGCACACACACACACTTATTGTATCCTATCTGTATAAATTAATTTTCACAAATCCATTTTGCTTTCCCTACCCATACTCACATTCACAGAAAGCACAACACACAGATAATGTAAAACACTTCCTGTAGAAAAGCCTACGGGCTCCTATGAGAATAGTCTGGCAAAATCACTTTTGTTTAAAAACTCAAGTTCCAAAATGAGCCTTCAAAGAGCAACAGAGACCCACCACCAAGATAAAACGTACTCGAGTTGACCACACTTTCCATGTGCAACCATCACATGATCTTTATTAAACCAGGAAATTATAAAAGTAGTAGCAAAACCCCATATTTTTCATCAAGTTTAACAACAGGACAGTCTCTCTCAGCAGAGCTCCCAGACAGAGCCAGACCACCATCTGGCTCCATCGTGGAGCAATGACAACTCACACAAGCGAGCACCTCGCAGCGCTCTGAATGCACGCACTCGGGCGGCTCTGCACAGCTCCATTACAGCCATGAACACACAGCTGCACGCGTTCTCCCTCCTCAGAACAGAAACACAGCCTCGGACACTCAAACAAGGGGGAAAATACAACATTTTATGCATTTTTCTATGCTTCCCTGCTACGCCTGTTACCAATGAACGTCAAGAAATATCTTAAATATCTCACTGCATTGTTAGCACTATATAATATATATAATTTTAATTGTTTTCACACATGCTAATGTTTCCAGTATGATAAATGTCTTTTTAAATCCTGCAGTTTTGTCACACTTCTGTTTGACGGTGACTCCCAGGCATACATATCAAGACAAAAATAAATACTGCTCTGGTGGCAAACACTTCAGAACTCTTAGGACGCTAATACAGTGGCACTTAAAGACTTTTTAAATACAACAACAAAAGACAGTTGTTAAATAGAAGCCTGCTCTGACACAGCTACAGAACCCGCACTGCATCTGTGAGTCCATCCCTGTTTGTGCATGAACAGCTTCCCATCTTCGGACACGTCAATATTACACTCCAGCCCTCTGCCCATAACCTTAAAAAAGCCCTCGGTGCTATTCCAAGCAAGCCTCCCCTCTAGCTGTACATCAGCAACACTGTAATTCCCAAACAATTGAGGTAATTATAAAAATGAATATCATTTATTGTTTGTTACTCTCATGTCTTAACACTTACTTCCATACAAAAGCCTGATTTTCAGCATCGCTTCCCAAGGGCATCTCCTCTCCACCCAGGGAGATATTAATGGACGAGAAATTGTGCCGGAGTTTTTGCTACCACCTTCCAGCCCACACGAACTCCATAAATAAGGTTTTGGTAGGGAGGCTCCCCTGGCATTTTAGAGAAGGGGAAAGGGAGCTTCCACACATTTTCAGTTCCACTTTATTTTCTGTTTTAAATCGCATCTAACCCAATGCAAGTGAAGAAAAAAAAAAAAAAAAGAAAAAAAAACAACCAAAAATCATCACATTACTACTGCATGTTACCCTTCAGCAGTCTTTGGAGGAACCCAGAACCCTCTCCTGACCCCCACCCTCCCACCAGCCCAGAGGGGCTCAGCTATGCGGCTCTGCCCGCTCACAGCCGCGGCTTCCTGAGCAACGTTCTGCCTAGGTCCTTCACCTCCTCGGGGCTGCCGACCCGCTCGTAGCCCAGCAGGGCCATGGGCTGCTGGCAGTACTCCTCCACCTGCTTGATCTGCTGGAAGCTGAGCGCAGTCCTCCAGGCGCTCAGCGCCTGCGTGGCGTTCCGGGCCGATACCACAAAGGGTTTGGAGGAATAGCCGGGACCGCTGGTCATGTTGAGGGTGAACTTCTCCATCTCCGGGCTGACCGCCAGGTTAACGAAGCCGTACACCTGCCGCAGGGTCTTGATGGGCTCCATCACCAGGTCCTCGTAGCGCACGGCCATGTAGTTACCCCGCAGCCAGTCGGGGGGGTGCAGGGCGGTCTGCAGGGTCTTGGCCATACTGCTACAGATGACCTCCATGGCACCCAGGGCGTGGTAGTCCGAGCCGCCCCCGCCATCCTTCTTCCCGCCCAGCTTGTGGCCGGCGTCGAGGAAGGGCATGCGGTGGATGCGGGGGTCGCGGCTCCTCACTACCTGCAGGCTCTCCCGGATGAGGCCGTGTCGGGATTTGATGCGGGAGCTGGCGACAGCCCGCGGGTCCCGCACCAGGTGGATGACTTTGAGGTCCAGGGTGGGGTCCCGCATGAGCGGGGCGAGGACGGTCAAGTCAAAGACGCGCACGCCCTTGATGACCAGCGTGCGGTACTTGTGGCACTCCTCCTGGAAGCGGCTGAGGCGCTGCGGGGGACACTTCTTGCACACGCGGTCGTCCACCATGCCCACCACCTCCTTGCGGTAGGCCGGGCACAGCGGGGACGAGCAGATCACCTTGTTGGTGGCCGCCCCGAAGATGCCCAGAGTCGTCAGGTTCTTCCCGGCACCCGCCGTGCTGTACAGCTGGAACACGGAGAGGTCGCAGCGGTACAGGGAGCTCAGCATGTCGCGGGCCGCTCCCTGCAGCGAGACGGCGTCCCCGGGGTACAGCTTCTGCCAGACGTGCCACACGGGCTCGTAGAGAAAGAACACCTCGGGGTTCTGGTTGAAGAGCTCCCCGAAGAAGGACGACCCGGAGCGCCAGGTGGTGAACACGTACACCAGCTGCCGCCGCCCGCTCTGCGGAGCGCTGCTCCCGGCCGGCGGCGGAGGGGGCCGCTGGCGGGGGACGGCCGGGGGCTCCCCGCAGCGCCGCGGCTCCCGCCGCCACTTGTACTCCAGCAGGTTGAGGGCGGCGAGGAGCAGCAGGAGCGCGTAGCCCAGGCAAAGCGCCAGCGCTTTCCGCCGGCACACTTTCATGCTGGGCGGCGGCGGCAGCGGGGCCAACTGTTGCTCAGCGCCCCGGCGCCCCGGGGCCCGCAGCGGGCAGCAGGGCGCACCGCCCCCGGCGCCGTCTCCCGGCCGGCCCCCCGCGCCCGGCCCGCATGGCGCAGCCGCCGCGACGGCCCCTCCGCCGCCCCCGCCCCGCGCTGCCCTACTTAGCGGCAGCCGCGCGGCCGCCCGCGCTTATTCCGCGCCGCCATCGCCGCGCGGCCGCGGCCGCCGGCGCGAGGCGACACCGCGCTCCGCTCCGCCCCGGGGCGCGGCGGACGGGCGGGGACCGCGCAAAGCAGCGCATCGCGTCCCCGCCCCGAGCGGGGGGAGCCCCGGCCGCCGCCGAGCGGCCGCGGAGATGCGGCCCGGAATGGCGGCGCTCCGCCCCGCGTCCCCATTGGCCGCGGCCGCCGCAGTGCCCCGGCCCGCACCGCGCGGATCGGGTTGCGGGCAGAGCTACGCGCCGCTCCCTCGGCTTTGTCCCCGCCGGTCCGCGGCCCCGCACCGCTCCGGCACCGCCCACGACTCGCGGCGCCGGCCGTACCCATCCACGAGCTCCCGTCTGCGGCTCCGGGGCGGCCCCGCCGGACCCGGCTGCACAGAAAGCGGCGACCCCGAAGTTTGCTCCGAGCGCCGCGGCGCGGGGAGGAAAGGCTGAGAGGGAGAGCGTGGGGTTCTGCCTCTGCCCTTCGCGTAGTCACAATCCCGCTCCGAGCGGAGCAGGCTGCGGCTGCTGTACGGTACAGGAGGTACATCTCTGGAATGGGTGAGGGATAAAGACTGGTATGGAAGGCCCTCTACTCCGTTTCCTATGCTTGTTATTGTAACAGCTGCAGGAACCCACGCCTCCTCCTTTTCCCCTCCAACTTTCCCAAAAGCAAAAGACCCCACTTGACTTCTGCCCCCGCTGCTTCAGGAACGCGTATCCTCCTTCAGTTCTGAACGACGTGTGTGACTGCTCCTGCTGACCCGCCCTTGCTGCGATGTTTTGTCCCCTCCAGGTCTCTGAGCGCACAGCTGTGCCCCCACACAGCGCTGCGGGCAGAGAGAGCTGTACACACAGCTCTTCGTATTGGAGAGAAGCCCACAGTTCATCAAAAGGCAAGGGAGAAGGGAAGCTTTTTATTTTTAAAACCTACAGCAGAGGGAACGCTTAAAGCCACACTTTGCACAGACGAAGCATGTCTGGTTGGCAAAATAAATTGCAAGCTTACACCTGATGAGCTTATAACGAGTTACCTGCAGCCACTGACAGTACGTAATGCAGCAGAGTGTACTGACATAGGCTGCACTTGGAAACTTGCAGTTATTTTATTCTTTAGACACAGACTTTGAGTTCTCTGAATGCAAGAAAGGCCTCTGCTTGTAAACCTTCTATGAGGTTAAGGATCTCCTGCTCCCGTGATTGTAATCCCTGGTGAAGGTGAGGCAGCCTCCAACTCCTGAAGCAAAATCATTCATTTTTAGCTCTGGAATGCACTAATCCTAACATTAGAAGCTGTAACAGGATGTCTGCTGTCTGTGCCTCGAGTGCTGTCCTTCCATTCCTGCTCAGGAAACCCTGGCTCCATGCAGCTCTGTAAGCCAACCCACGTGCTGCAGAATGGAGCTGTATTTTTTTGGAATGTATTTATTCTGTGCAGGTGGACTCAAGCAGCCAGGTTTGGTGCAGCTGCAGCCTTCAGCCCTCTTGGAGCAAGTTTCAGACCTGGTCACCAAGTTATCACTGTAAGACTCTCAGCATCAGTGAATATCATTATGCTTATATATATATATATATATATATATATATATATATATATACACACATACACACACACACGTACATTAACTTATATACATATATATACATACATGACAGATTTCTATGGATTTCTTTCAATCCACACCAAATTTGAATTTTTTTCAAAACTGTCTACATGTCTCTTTCCCTTAAATCTTATTTGTTCCTCATAACCTTATTTCTAGGCCAACTTCGCTTTTAAACACTGCATCTTGCTTGCTTTGATGGAGCCAAACCCCATCCCTCTCACCATGCAGGTACACTGTAATGGTGTGCCAAGGGATGGTATAACTACAGCACATCCCTTCATCCCGTACAGATTCACCCTGCAAAGTCCCCTCATCCTTCAGCTATAAATAAGTCAGCTGCACTTATCTCACACTGCAGTGAGCTGGGTAACTGTGAGTAAAATTCCCCTATTCAAGCTACAAGATAAAAACATTTTTTGCATTTAATGCTTAAATATTTTATGCTCCACTTTAATATTTTATACTTGGCGATTATGTTTAGGCTTTTTATATGTAATATTTAGAAAACCCCAATCTAAAAGCTGGATGTTTGCCACCCCCCTTCATGAGACAGATCTCTGAGCACTGCCCACCGATGTGCTGGGATGGGGTTGACCAAGCACCGTGCTGCAGCGCCTGGCTCTGGGTGTGACTTCTGATGCTTCGGGACCTTGCCGTGTTCAGAGGGTGAGGTGGAGGAGATGCCTTCCTAAGGTGAAGTTTCAGCAAGACGTGATCTGTTAAAGCTGGTTAATTTGGGATGAAAAACGGAGGCTTGTGCTGTCATACATCTAGAATCTAAGTCCTGGGTATTAATTTAAAACTCCCATATCTAACCCAATCTATTTGAGAGGAACATTAATGCCAAATTCCTCAAATGCTGCTCCAAAGTGAGGTTCTTGAAACCAAAGTGAATGATACAGATTGCCAACTGTGAACAAAAGCTGGGTAAAAACAGAGAGGCTACCCAAACTGGAAGATCTACCAATTTGTTTAAGACTATTTTCGCATCGCCAGATGGGTGAGAAAAGACTGCCCAGCAGCCTTTAAAGCTACAGATGTTCATATTTTGCACCCTCCCTTACAGCACCGTGCTCAGCTTCCTACAGCCCGTGCCATCCCACGCAGCAGCGCTTGCCCTGCAGAATGCACCCATTTCCAACAGTGCTTCAACAACCATCCCATTAACTGATGGAGCTGCGGTCGGCCTTTACAGTGCTGGTTTGCTCTTCAGATGTTCCTTCTGGGCGGCGTGTGCAAAAGCAGTGCTGCAGAAGGTGCTGACGTGGGCCAAAATTAACGCAGGTGTTGTTCAAATCATAAGCAAAAATAGAGGGCCAACTGGAGAGCCCATCTGGAGCAAACTGTGCCCTGCCCCCACATTTCTCCACTACATTTACCTCCACTTATGCAGGTGACATTTTCAATAAAGTTAATTTCAATAAATATTTATAAATTCCTGTTTGTGCAGCTGAAGGAATCCTAGAATTTTATGAGTGTCCTGAGGACATTACAGCACAGTTAAGTCTTCACTTGACTTTTATTAAAATTAAAAACCCTTTCTCAGCTGTTCTGTAACTGTTCTATGTTACAAAGGAAATTAAGAGATTCTGGTCTTATAACCGCATACCTTACGCAACATCACTGCACAGTTCCACATCAAAAACCTCAAACCCTTTGGCATGGTGCATCCAAGAGCCAACTTAGCTGCACTGCACCAATGCTCTGCTCTCTCCCACACCCACATTAAGGTATCCCCAACCCTTTCACAACCAAATTCGTGAACCAGAGTTAATGGTTAATTAGCACCATCACACTCTCCAACCCCAGGGGTGCATTGTCCAGGCACCCCTCTATCTCTGGTCAGCGCACCTCTCCCTCTGGTTGGCAGTCCCATACTGGGGGCTGTCCGCAGGCTGCATGGAGGTTCCACGCTTGCTCACAGCTAACCCCTTACAGACAAGGGCTTGAAGAGTAGAACTGATGTTCTGTCTTTAGGCAAGCTAGCTAGTTTTCCAGGCCACACAACAGCAAAAACTAGGAAGTAGTTCCAGCAGTGTTGCAACATACCATGTTTCTTGCCTGTAAGCTTTAAGTGAAGACTTAATAACTGGAACATTCATATGATCCCTCCCAAGTGATTACCGTGGGCTCTAACATCAACAAGAGATCATTCATATTCCAGCCTTTCCCATCACGTGGGGCCACACGAACTCTCTTCCCCCTTTTCTGTTTTTGGCAGATGTTGCAGGAACTAAATGGCCTCAGAGCTGTTCGCGCCTCTTAGAGATGATGGGCTCAGACTTACAGGAAAAGAAAGGAGTAGACAGAGGCAGAGCCCACAGCTCACTGCTGCCGAGAGATGGCCCTGCTTCTGCATTTCTCCCTCCTGAGTACTTCACGGCACATACACTGCCCACCCCTGTGCTCACGCTGTCTTTCCACAAAGAGACTCAGCCTACTGAAGCAATGCGTGCACCCATTCGGTTTGCTTTGCCAGGCTACCCTTCTCCAGGTGCAGCAGGATCCTGCAGGTCTCCAAGTAGCTGAACAAGTGGGATTCAGAGTACAGCATTCACTCAGACCATCTTTTCAACAGGAATAATCCAGATCATCGTCTGAAGCTGATTGTTAACAAGGAACCCGTTATCAAGAATGAGGAGCATTCTGCCCACCTCTGATTCCCGCACTGAGTCACTTTAACCCACCAAGCCAGCAGGAAGTCAATTGCATGAAAAACTTAAGAAAAAGCTTTTTCTCTTAATGAATGGGTTACTTACGGGGCATTAAAGGCACCAGAAAAGACAGACAAGCATCAGAGCAGGTGGCATGGAGAGGCAGGAACAGGACCTGCAGCACACAGCAGCAAAAGGCTGCGACAGTGGCTGAGCCGTAACTCACGCCCTCATACAGCACTACACAGGCCTCGCTTCCTTCACTTGAAGTTCCTGCAAACAATGTCAGGGGTTGAAGAGCTGCTCATCACCTTAATACCTTAGCAGTTCCTCCAAGCGAGAGATTCTTTGTTCAAGAGAGGATTATAGGAGCAACTCCAGTGAACAGCCCACGCCTTGTTAGTGGGTTTCTAAGAAACAAGGTCACTGCTAACAGCAGGAGCACAGCAGCAGCATTACAGCTGGACAACGTGGGCACGATCACAGTCAGCCACCAGATGAGCTGGCAAAAGTAAGAAACCATTGTTTGCAGAACACATGTGCACAGTGTTAAAAATAAAACCATTACTGGATATTGGCAAACTGACAATTTTATTGTCACCGTGTCATTTGGGAAATTTTCTGCATAGAATACAAACAAAATAAGACAAAAAAGTTCATGTGAAACTACCGTTTCCTCTTTAGGTAACCACGAACAGAAAACTTTCCAGCTTATGACAGTCACACAGTAAGACATCCCTGCACAAGGTTAGACATCAGAAGAGTGACAAATGGAACCAGCTTACCCGTGAAAACTGACTGTGCTGACAGAAGCGAGTGGAGGAAAAAATATATGCAATTATTTAAGACTTCTGCATTCTACACAAGGAAAATACACATGGGCAAAATTAATTAATATTTGAGTTACGATTCTCACAAGAGTGGCTTTAATACTCGATAGCAGCAGTTACAGCAGCATGAACAGGTGGCACACTGAACGTCTTGCAGTATCTCACGCAGTAATGACAAGAGGACATTTCCAAGTATTACTCTGTTTGAATAAAACAGTTTTAGGAACTTAACAGCCTTATTAAACGATTTCCTGGGTTTTAGTGCAGGTGTCAGATTTGTAACTTGTCAAATCTCACATTACTAAACAATTGATTTCAGAAAAAGTGAACCATGAAATTCTCATACAGACTACTCCACAGTCACTGTCTTCAGCTGAGAGAATTCACTTCTCTTGTTGGACCTCTGTAACTAACCCCAAAATCTAGAAGTCTTTCAAGAAGGAATATATGGAAAGCAGATCAGGGTAGGTTAAGAAGGCAGTAATTCAAATATTCATCAAAAGCTTTTACCTTACTGCACCCGAGTACTTGAGTTCTTGTGTAACCGTGCAGCACAGACGCAAAATAGTTGAGCAAAACCTTGCCCCAAATCCCTCAAGAGGCTGTGCCCAAGGTCAGCAAGCCAGCAATCTAGCAATCTAAACCTAGACACAAAATTCAACCTCACTCCATATGCAGAAGTACAAGTTCTTCAAATTCATATCTGTTGGAAGCACAAACTCCAAAGGACTGTAAATGTATGTGGTCAAAAAAAATAAGACAAAAGATGATCAAAATGTATTTGCTATTTTTGGTTGATCTTGCTTTTTGTATCACAAGATACTATTTTTTTTTTCCTTTTATTGATATGGTTCAGAGACATGAGAAGTTTTTAATACGCAAAGAACACACCTCAAGCAGTGGCTGACTCCCAAGAAGCTTTGAGCACTCCATGCTTAGAAATCTCAAGTATTATTCATGCCGAATTAGAGTACCAGTACAATTTTCACAGTTCCAGCTTCTGCCTTGAAAACACTTTGAATAAAACCTGTACAAATTGAAAAGTATCTCAGTGCTGGGGCCTGGAGTCAACTACCAGTACACGTCTTCAAGGCAGCTCAAGTCTTTCTTCATAGAAACAAACTATTTTTTTTAAAAGTACATGCAATGCAGAAGAGGATATGCATGCCAATATGTATCCTCACAGCTTAAGGCAAGGGGAGAGAAGAGCATTTTGAGAGTTTGGTTTGTTCCAAAAACTAAAAAATAACGAAATCGATCAGGATCAATTTTGGCCGTACCCTCTTCAAATTACTGCTTTTTTTTTCACTGGAACTCATGCACTAATCAAGTATTTAGGTAGTTGCAGTTCTAAATGCGTGCTCTGGAAAACATTAATTGTTAGCCTTGGTGACAAATGCTTTATTCTCACACTTCAGAGCCACCAAGGGGGAAGCAAAACACGTGCACAGCATCCAGTGCCTACATATGAACCTCAACTTTCAGAAATCAGCTCTTCCTCAAGAACTATATTGCAAAGGGTATATGCAGCTGCTGTGCAGAGGAGTCAAAGGAAGTCACAGGGTTTCAAAGAAGCTAATTGTGAACGCTTCTGTATACCGATACGGAAAGCATGTGAACCAGGAGGAGACTGTACACAGCCAAGCAGCTTTTCTCCACTGAGGTGGGGCCCCCTCACTCCAAGCGTGGGTGCAATTCTTACAAAGGTTCACACAAGAGAGGACTGGTTCAGAATTAAAAAAAAGATGAATTGCAGCTCTGTGCCTAGAAGATGTTTGAATGTTATGGAGCATTTTGGTATTTGTGCAATGTCATCTCAAGCACCAGATAGGCTTCATCTAAGTCTGTCAGCAGGACAGCCGCAGTCCCTACTTGGGACTAACATATACTCAGTTTATAAGGTGAGCCCACCCCCCCCAGATCCCCAGCCCCATGCTGAGATGAGCCCAAAGAGCTGGGATTTCAGGCTGCAGGGCACTGCTCAGACACACCACAACTCAGCAGCAGCAAGCTGCATTGGTTTCTGTGCTTTGGAGAAACCTCATCACTCAAGCATGAACATTTCTCTCTTTGGTACCAGGGGTGGGACAAAAAAAAAAAAAAAAATCCCTTATCCACTCATGGTTCCTCTCCCTCCCAAAGCAAAGGGTTGGATACTCACTGAATATGGAGTGTTAAAAGATAATGGGCTGTCCCCATGTAGAATCAGAAATAACATTTGAAAACATCGGATCACATCACCTTGGATTAGAGCTTTTCCACAAACCTTCATGTCAACCCTACTTTCTGAATCCCAGATCAAAATTAAAAGATGCCCACCCTATGTAAAGCAGAGGCTTTTTCACCACTTCACTCCAAAACGGTGCAGAACACATCAGTCACTCAAACAAGTCCTGCAGTAACAGCACACAGCCACCACCCCTAGACACAGCACGGTGTGCAGCTTCCCCCTTCTCTGCAGAAAAGCCAAGGTATGAAAAAAGCTACTTATAAGACCATGGAAGAAAATGGAGAGTAGATAGGACCAAAAGGTGTTCAATAAGGGGAGCGAGGGGGTAGGAACTAAACTAAGAGCCAGCAAAAAAAACACACACACAAAAAAAAAAAAAAAAAAAAAACCAACCACCACGCATTCAGATTCTTAATTGCTCTGAGTAAGAAAACAGCTTTTCTAAAGTCAGGGATATGAAGCAAAGAGCAAGAGGTAATAAACAGTCATACAGATAGCATTTAGACAACAAAGATACTGATAAAAGGTAAATAAATGAATAAAGCTGCTACAAAATAGTCTAACAAGTGTGCTCCTGTAGCTCTGCAGTGCCTCGGTTTGAACCTTTTATAATCACTGATGAAAACACTGCAAAAGCTGAAGTCAAAACTAATTTTTGAAGCCTGTACACTGAGTGATTTTCTACCCTCAGCACGCTGCCATTTATCACTTCTCCATTTACAAGCAGCTCCAAGATGAAAACAATAGCTGTAAAGAAGTCAGCCAGACCTGAAATTAACCTGACTTTAGTACTTATTTTTTGTTCTAGAAAATTTGATCCACTCTGTGCTAGGTCTGAAGAGAATGTATTTTAGAGGAAGAAAAAAAAAAACTTAGTTCACAATAGTTCAGCTGCCAGAACCTGTACATCTGAAGTGTTATGTTACAGAAAGAAAAATGCAAGAAAAATAAGCTGCCTATTTCTAAAACAAATTATTCATATTTGTAATATAAAAAGCTGAATTCTTCTCATTATTTAGGCATCTGTCCAACACTCCTTGTAAGAAACCTTTACAGTACACGTGCATTCTCCATGCTTCCAGTATTACAGATCATCTCTCAGTTTTCATTAGCAAAGTTTTCAGTTATTTTTCACTCGGTTCTTACATTTAAAAGAATTTAAATAATCCTGTAAAAAGGCTCCCAGCAGGAAAAAAAATAAATGGAGAAAACATATATTCGTTCTAAATGCAATTTGTACATTTTTCAGAAGATTTTTTAGATCCCATTTCTGGAAGTGCTGCCTCCAAGGGTACATACATACAACAAATATTTTCCCCATCACATTTACAAAATTCTAATAAAGATAAAACCTCCAAATCCAGAGATACAATAGCAGGCATCATCCAACACTCTGTGCCTGTATTAAGTGCAGCTGTTTACTTTTAGAAACAGTTCACAGGAGGCCACATCCCTTTAGCATTATGCTCTTATTACAATCTGTCCATACCTTCAAGTATAAACATGGAACCCTCCCCCCCTTTCTCGTGCCCGTCCCAATCCCACATCCCTTCCTCCCCTCAAAGGCTGCGTGGGACCAAGGTGAAGCGGTCTGAAGCCAAGATGGCCTAATGATGAACAGGTCTGGAGAGGGGAAAGCCTAGCATTCAAAAGTGAGGCAGCCTCTCGATTCCAAAAATAAACTACGTAATTAAAAATACTTGCTTGGACTTTTTTCTTATTTTGTAGAATTTCTAAAAGAAGAATAAATTCCATGAGAACAATTTAAAAAAGAAGTTGTACTTTGAGTAAAAATCATTTTTCATTTTTTAACTGCAGGCTGATATTACTGTACCTGTACTACAGGAACAAGTCAGAGCCTCAGGCTTGCTATCCTTCTACTGATCCCCATTGATGCCGAAAATACAACTTGCTGATATATCATATTATATGATATACATACACGTGATGCATCTCTGCAGTACTTTTTTTTTTTTAATTAAAAAAAAAAAAACGAATAACCACATTGCTCTGCTTTAAAAAATACTGCCCGGGATTAAAACAGTAAAATACCAAGCAAAGATCTACTTGCAAAGCTGCTCATGTTTGGGACCAGATTGCTGTTACAGTAAAATATCATGGCAGAAAGGAGAATCCAACGACTGGATTCAAAAGGTGCTTTTATCTGGACAGTCAAGCTAGAGGAAACAGGAACAGCTATTACTATACTGAAAAGCTATGCACCATAGTATGCCTGAAACGCACAGTACTTCCAAACAAACTATGAATTTCATTATAAATCTGCATCCCCAGCGGGGCAAGAAAACAACGTCTTCATTTTCTGTTCAGATTTTATTTGAAATCTAATTCAAATTGTCAAAGCTACAAAAAAGGGGGAACATTGGAGTTATTTCTGCAATGTCACAACATTCTAAAACAAAATATCACTACTGCCAGCAGATCAGTTACACACATCTGATGAAACTTCTAAACACAAAAATGTTTCATTTGGGAAATAGTCACAAGGAAGATATTTTGTACAATATAAAACAATGACGGTCTACAGATGCAGATACTCATGAGTATACACGTGCATTCACAAAAAAAAAAATCAGGAATGCTTTTTTGTTGGGTTTTCTTTTTTTTTTTTTTCCTTTTCTTTCCTTGTTTTTTTTCTTTTTCTTTTTTTTTTTTTTAAACAGACTGTTCAGGCACAAAAACAAAACTGCATTTCCAGTAAGTGACAGCATCATAAAAAATATCAACATTGTCAGTGTTTGCTTTTCTTTGACTTCTTGTGAGATCTGTGAGGAGAACGGGACTGAGACCTGGATTTTTTCCCTGACTTTTTTGGGGACCTCGACCGTGATCTTCTTGATCTTTTGGGTGTCCTGGAACCAGATGGTGACCTGCAAAAAAAATAAAAATAAAAATCTTACAAGATGAAGTTTTTACGTTAAATGTTAACTGGCAGCATCAACTTTTTCTACAGTTACTTGGCATTTCTGTTTCGAGATAATCTAAGTACAGTCTTTTTCCTATGTTGAAGGGAAGTAACAGAACCGTATCTTGTTTTTAAAGGAAAAGGTAATCTCTGCATTTTAATGTTTTAGATGTATTTTGGCTTTCACTATTCAGAAACTAGATGAATAAATGATATCAAATCGTGTCCTTCTTAAATCAAAATATGGAATTTACAGCCTTCCACAACTGCCTTAATAACCCTGGCTCTTGTGTTTCTAGCAGTTGATATCCACATGGATGATCTCAGAAGTAAAGATTATCTTGAACTGTGTTACGCTGAAATCCTTCTGATTTCTGTTCAGCTCGTGTTGTAACCCGAGAGAAGTAGAATGGACATCATCATGTAATCCACACCTCAGTAATGCATTTCATATAACCTCATATATTAATCTCATATAATCTAAATTGAACTGCCATCATATTAACTCTAATGAAAAATAAATCTCAAATACCTTTCTAATTCTAACTGAATTCCTTACTTCTAACAAAAGAATCTGATTAGAGTAAAAATGCTCTATGATTTTTCTCAAGAGCATCACAGGAATTTCTCCTCAGCATGTTTGTGCAATGATACTCTAGAGCTCTAAAAAATGTGGCTGAATTAAGACAGAAACAACAACCAAAATACTTAAAGCAACAAAAGCACCAATAAGATCTCACCATAGCCTTAACATTAGCTAGTGGCTAATATTTGTAGCAGTCTGGAAATCAGGCAATATGTACTCTTATAAATAACTACTCATAACACATATCTAATCACAATTTTATTCATAGAAAAAAAAAAAATGTGAGAGAGGAGCTTCATGTACAGAATCATCAGTGAAACACAGCATGCACACTGTGAGAACTACAATTCGATGGGCTACACAAGACTGTGAAAAGGAAAAGCTGATGAAGGAGCAGGTTGATTTTAGGTAACATTTATCAGTAAGCAGGTAAACAAAAACACACAAGTGAACAGTCTTGAGATATCAAGGCTGAAGGACACACACATTTCAGACACAAAGCACCCAAAGACATTAACCAGCAAGTAGCAGTATATTTATTCCATTAGGAGAAAAAAAATTGCGTGTTTTCAGTGCGCTTAGATAAAAATCCTAAGAGCTATGTATCTAGCTTTCATACAAACTGAAACAGAACAAATGCCAGTTTACCTTTTGCCTTTTTTACTGACGTCTCTTGGAGAGTCTTTATGTGAGGACCGAGAACGTGAACTCTCTTTGTGGGACCGTTCAGAGCGCTCCGAGCGCTCCGATTTTGGTGATGGGGATTTTGCTCTTCTACTGCCACTGCTGCGAGATGGGCTAGGGGAAGCACTGTGCCGTCTTTTCCTTTGAAAAGAAAGCACATTTGTTACGTATTACACACACACACACACACACACACAGAAGTAAAAATGCGTATGAAGAAAACTGATTCCCTTTCTTTTGCCCATATAACATTAGACACTCTAAAGTAACTGGCTGGAAAAAAATTAAGACTCATCTTTGTTTATACAGCATAAAAACTTCTGTTGCATATTCTTGAAAAGCAAGGCACTTCACCACGATGCTTAATATTACAGAAGATCTGGTTATACAAATCTTAGAACATTATATAATCAATTACTCTAGCCTTGCTACTTTGAAGAAATTGCACAAGAGAAATAATAATTAAACATTCACAAATTTATTCATTACAGTTTTCTGAAAGCAGCCAATTCACTGATATAAAGCAGAGTTACATACATATTGCTTTCAGTTGGTCATTTTGTTATCGTGTTTCCTCAGGGCTTAAATAATCAGAAAGAGGGTTCTACTCAAAAGGGCAAGTCACTTGGGAGATGAGAAGAATACCAACTCCTTTAAAACCTGTTTGAAAACTTCATATCCCAAGTGAAAAAAAAGATGTTTTGTGATGCAACAATTTCAGGGTTGCTGTTGTAAGCAAAGATACTAACTGTGAGGACTGGATTCTCCTCCCAGCTAAATGACTCCAAGGGAAGTCGTACCTCTCTTTTCTTGTTGGTGTACATTCCTCCTTTTCCTTCTTATCTTTGGACCTAGAATCCGATTTTTCTTTGTCCTTCTTGTCCCTCTCTCGTTCTCTTTCCAACTCCTTCTCTTTTTCCTGAATGATTAGAAGAATTCATTATTTCAGATGAAGTGCAACTATTAAGTAGGGATAATAAAGAACTAATCCTAACACCATAAAAGCACTGAATCTGGGAAGAAACTCAGTCACATC
Source organism: Meleagris gallopavo (assembly GCF_905368555.1). Lineage (NCBI taxonomy): Eukaryota > Metazoa > Chordata > Aves > Galliformes > Phasianidae > Meleagris > Meleagris gallopavo. The sequence goes on along the minus strand of NC_139414.1, from coordinate 10,058,773 downwards.
ATATCCACGCTCCACAGCTTTACCATTGCTTCTGACAGAAATATTTACTGTAACACAAGCACTGCAAAAGACACAAAAGATGATGGCATCCAATGTGAGGGACTATATCTGACTAATTAGAAATTAACACTCTCGAATTTTACAAGTTTCAGGGGAAAAAAATATAGCTATAATACATTTTTTAAGTCAAAATAAACATGCAATTAATACGAGGAACCTCTTTCTACTCCAGCATATTTATTGAGCTTCGCAATTCCAAACAGAAAACTGAGACAACTACCAGACACCTAACAACAAAAAATAGTAGTTCAATTCTTCTGTAGCTTCCACTCTTAATCACAGTAAGAAAAACTACAGTCAATATTTGATTTGATAATTGATGAGTAGGACTGTTTTGAAAGAAAACTTACACTCTAGGCACAGCTCGTGCATCTATCGGAATGTTAGAAAATTAGTTATACAAAAATAAAGCTAGAACGTCAGCAAGTCTGACCAGAGAGGCAAAGAAGTGTACTTCTCTCAGCCTAACAAAAAAAAATCCTTCCTTGGCAGATAACAGACAGATATTCACTGCATAACCTGAATGGAATGGAAGACCATTTTTGCTCCAGAGAAAGGAAGGAAAAAAGCAGAGGGGAGGAAGCTGGATAATAAAACTGCAGGAAATTGCTGAACAACCACACTTCATCTGGTCTCATGTTTTCTTTACACTATTATTAACATTTTTAAATGTCCATATCATATTGACCATTACAAGCTATCCTTTGACTAAAATCAGTGGGCTCTTGAAATGCACATATGGTAGCATAACTAATTACCTTAATAAATATGAATAAACAGTACTTTAAACAGTCCTAATTTCCTATTCTGTTAAAAAATATAAAATACTACTAGAAATTTCACTAATCAAAAGCTCATTCTATAGCAAATTAGACAGGAGAACTACCAAGTCTGTGGGAAATACAACCAAAATCACTATTATTTTACTAGAAAAACTCACTTTATAATAGAGTTAAAGCAAAAAAGCAAAGGAGGAATCTATTCCCCCTTAACAGTGGAATTAATAATTTAAAGAATCTCTGTTATAACTATTATGAAGTACTTTTTAACTAAATATCACCACTGAAGGCAAAAACAGTAAAGTAAAATAATTACTAAATAACCTAATTCAACACAAAAGCATCTAATAAAGTTATGATGATTATTATAATTACAAATTGAGGGGGGTGTTCTTTTAGGCAACTGTAACTCTAAACATTCCATGTTTGATGTACATCCACATCACTTCTTTCTTCAACTATAGAAAACACTGAGAAAGCAAAAAGTTTTAGGATGCAACTGCATGGAAATAAAAAGTTATTTATAACAATTAAAAACTTGATTGCTATCATCAACTTCCAAACATGTAAATCTGTTCCAGGATCAGCTTTGTTTTCCACAAGTCTTTTTTCAAGGTACTGCAAAAAAGTTACTTTAGTGACTTAGGCAGACATTGAGCACTAAATAACCCAAAGAATACATGACAAACACTTGCTGTGAAGTGCAGCATTTGTATTTAGCTTCCTAGAAACTGCACGTCCATCTCTAATGTCATCAGTGCTCCGTCAGACAAAGAACATTACAGAAGCAACCGCCACTTACTCTCTCACTAACCACACCATCCAAACAGGTTATTTTCTTTATTCACACAGACAATGCTAGCTTTTAAAGCTGATCTGACTTCATAGTCCAGACAAGACTATTAAAAATAGTAATGGTACAGAAATATTCACTTTTGGGTGACAGCATTAGCTGACATTATCCAGAAAAATCTTAGACAGTGGAGAATCAGAAGTGCATTTCCTGCTTTGTACAGTTCCTTCTCTTCCTTCAGAATCCTCTAGCACAATTGGTCAATTACAAAAAAACAAAACAAACAAACAAAAAAAACCCTACCCCTTCCCTCACCTAACAGTTCACATTATGTAGCTGATTCAGAAGCAACCTCTTCAAGGTCACAATAAATTCCAACTATACTTATCTACACAATGTGAAATACTACATTTATTTTGATTTTAAAAAAGAGATAATATCTACTGTGCAGAACAGCACTTGGATTTCAGCATGCAGTTCAACAGTACAATTTCCACAAGAACCATTTGCCATTATACTTACTGTCACCTTACATTTGATAGAATTCAATAAACGCCCATCACAGAATCAGAGCCAAACAAAGAACAGTTCTTACCCTCTGGAGCAGCTTGTCTCTATAGTGTTCAACCTGTTCCTGAAAACTCTGGCCTGGTTTCTTGGGTCGTTTTCCAGATTCTAACTCATCCTGAAACTTCATCACCTTAAGCTGTGAAGATAATACTGACCATTAGGTTACAGGGCTTATTATCATCATCCAGCTATGCGTGTCACTGAAAATGAAATTCCTGTAATTCATAACATGTTGCTCATACTTTCCATACAAGTTTGTGCACAAAATACTAACTTTATTTAATGAGAACAAAGCAACAAAACCGCACACTTGTCCGCAGACACCTGCAGTTGTTTACAGACACATCAGGAACTAAAAATAAAGGGAATTTTTTCTGTCATTCATTCTGTTTTTTCATTAGAACATTACACCTTTGTATTTCTTTGAACATCATCTGTCTTTTCTTTCAAAATGAGACCATTTACTGCATTCTTTAATATATTGTTTCAACATCTGTCTACTAAAAATTTTTCTTCAGAAACCGCCTTTCCTCCATTTAACGCTCAATTAAAATCAGATGAATGACACAGGACATTAAATGAATCTCCTCTTTAGGGCTGTTTGCACTGAGTGGCTGATTTGGAGAGAGATTGTTTTACTGACATAATACTCTTTCACGTGCTATCAAGTTTAGTATCAAAGCTCAGTGCTGTGAAGTGTAACTCAACATCTATTTCCGTAACATCCCCACCTCAGTCACAAAGTCAACCAAGTGTCAGAATTTTTCTAGGGGGATTTTTTGGTCTATATATACTAACCCTTTCTCCAAGTTGATTCACACCCTAAAACTTTACTCACATTCCTTATCATTTGTTAATTCCCGATTCTAACTTTGATTTCACAGCTGACATGGCCTATCACAGTCCTCCAACTGTTTCAGACAGAGGAGGTGTCATCTGAGGTGGGGAGGAACTGGGCAATAACTCATGTTGTACTTCTCAACCCTCTTCCAAATGTTTATGCTGACTCTGAGTATTTCCTGCTTTATTGCTGATCCTGCACAGCAATATATACAAGAGAACATTTTTTCCAGCATTTGTGGCTTCATTTTGAGAAAAAAAAAATAACTATTTAAAAAGGCTTCTACCTCATGCATCAGAGGATAGCATTAGAATGCACCACGCAAGGGTTTACAAAGCCCAGCATCTAGGCTACTAACAAGAGCACAGTAAACATATGCAAATGAAACATGGTAAAATTTGTTCTAATCATAATTAGTGAGAACTACAACCTTGCACAAACAAGCCTGCAAGGAAAGCATCACCATCTCAACAGGAAACTGAAAGATGACTGCTGGGCACGTTACCCATCTGACAAAGCACAGCCTGTAAGATCTCCATAAGGAAGATAAAAGAGAAAGCAAGGATAACTATGCATCTCTGAAGTCTCTGCCACCATACAGGTCGTTAAGTAACTTGGGCACAAAAATAATGAACTTCCAGGAAATTTGTCTTAAATGCAAGTCACAGAACTCACTGCCAGCAAGACATCTGAAGTGCCAAGAGGAACTATTTGAATGTTTTCCCTAAGAATGTAGGTGAAAAAGCAACACAAAAAGAAGAAAAAGAAATAGATCTTAGCAAGTAACTAGAGAAAGAGGGGAAAAAACGAGAACAACCTATAAAATAATCACCGACCCAAAAGTTCGTCAAATTCTCACTTTGTTCTGCAAAAGATCACAACTGTCTCAAGATTTTAAGGGTCATCAACAGTGCTCTCTTCTACATCGCCCTATCTCCCTACGAATCCACAGAAACTTCCTCTAACCACAGCATCTTCCTAAAATAATCAAGTCAGTCAGGCCTGCTACAACGCCTGGCAAACAAGAAACTACGTGTTACAAAACACTGAGGTGATAACAATGGCTCCCAGGACCATTCCACAGGAAGGTTATTCTTTCCATCCTGCTCTCTCCACTCCTGTGCTCCAGCCAAAGGATTCCTTCTCCATCCTTTCCTTACAACAGCTGTAGTGGTCGGCCAAACCTTTCATGAACCATCTAAATTCATTAATCCAGCAGAATCCTACCTCACAAGCCCATTTTTTTGCCAGCATTATTAAGTTGTGTGGGCTCACAGAAAGATCAACCAGGGAGCAGGCAGGCATAGGCTACTCCCTTTCAGGGGAAGTGAGCAGCTGCACAGCAGCTTGTGCTGCTTGCTCGTGGCCTTCACCACTCCTGGCATTCTGGCTGGTATTTTGCATACCAAATACTCTTCTTTCTGATCTCTTCATGCAGTGTGTGTGGTACTTACATTCCTCTCATAGAATTGCAGATATCCCTCCAGGAGAGAGATCCTTAAAACTCAGGCTTAAATCTGCTTAAGTATCTAATCGAGATTGCTGTAAACATTCCACTTGCATTAACCTGCATTCAGAAAGACCTAACTAACATGTTACCACTGAAATGTTTTTGTGTTTTGTTTTTTTTTTTAATTATTTATTTAGCTACTTTTGGGCAACAGAAGTAAAACTTAACTCCTTTAATTTCAGGAGCAGAGATGCCAACATTATCTAGGCCATCTCTATAGTCAGTAATACACACAGTAACATGGAAAAAGAAAATTTTTCCTTAGGTATGCTACCTACTTGCTTGCGTTTTACCCACAAAAGCTTCCCCACAACACTGTTTGGAGGCTTTCATAAGCAGTACAGCTCTTAACAGAGTGCAAAGCAGAATGCAAAGTGCCAGGTACCACTGGAGCTCTTGTGAGTTATCTCTACTGTATCTTCCAATGTAGGGATCACATTTCTCACTAAAACTAAGACAGTATATCATGCAAGTTCAAGAGAAACAGCTCCATAACATGTCTTTTTTTTTTCCTATCAGTTCTAACTTTGATTTTTTTTCCCCCCTCCTCAAATTGCACGAAAGACTCATTTTAAAAATATTCTGCTTTTCCTATAAACTATGCTTTTAATCACTGGATAACTAATAATCAAGTCACAGGAAGGGTAACATCTTACTACCACCATTCATGCAAAATGCAGGCTGATACCAGCCTATAGCTTTTTTTTTATTTTGACAAACAGGTGTGCCTCCCTCGCTTAAATACATTTCCCAAACTGTTCTTGGCTGTCTAATCTTTTGCTGATATTGAATTCATATACAATGATTTCCAGGGAAAAATGCTTTTCAATAAGATGCTATTGCACACACAACAAGCCTCAAAACTTAAATGCTTAGGTTCAAAGAACTTAATACTAGTATATGTCACTTCAATTAACAATAAGTTAATCACCAGATAATTGATTAAAGACAGAACCTCCTTCTTGATGTATAATTGCATTGAAGTCTAGAGGTGTTACTTACAGGGCAGACTTCTGAGCAGCATAAACTGTCTTGCTCTTCTTTAAAAGAGACTCACTTTTGCTACAAGAAGTCCTAGCCTTCACAAGATGCAGAGCAAAATATTGCTTTGGAAGCCTGTATTTTTCAACAAGCTGTGGCTACTATGATTTCTGAAGCTATCCTATCATTAACAACAGATGACAGCTGTACTGATGTGTAGATCTGAAATACCTTTTCAACCCTAACAGACCCCTGATGTACTCAGTCTCATGCACAGGATGCCACATGCCTTGGAGCTAAGCAATTCTTCCCTTTTTTGTTCTGTAAAAAAAGAAGTAGATTCAAAGATTTCAAATAGACCAGAATCTCTGCAGCATTATGATAGTCATCATTATTTAAGGAAAAACTGCTATAAATAGCAAAACTTCTGGTCAAAGGCCAATTTATCTCATCTGTTATTATTAAGCTGGGAAGAGTTCATATGTTTATTATGTTATCTCTGACATTTTGCAGGGGCCTCAAACGAACTACATACACAAATCTTCTCAGACTGCAGAGATTAAGAAGTTATATTGTTATAGAGATGATAACAAGCCTCAAATAGTTCCTATGACTTGATCAACAAATATACAGAAAATGAATATTCTGCACATTAAGTACCATAATCCACTGAAAGAAATAATGGATACCATATGGAAATTCAGTTTCTTAACAAAGAAAGAGAGTCTTTAAATCCAGAATAGGCCTCAGATGCAATCTTCTCTTGTGGATTATGTTTAATCTATTCTTATCTCTTGCCTTCTGCCTTCTCCACTGGAGACCAAATTCCAACTAAAAGAACTTTAATCTCATATGTTCAAGAAAGTAAAGACAATTACTCTTTTCCTTTATGACACACAAGAAAAACTTCTTTGCCTCTTATTAGAAAAATAAGTTGTACAACAATATGACAACTTTTGTTGGTTAAAAAAAAAAAAGTATCTCTGTATGCACTGGGCAGGGGGTTACTGACAGAGCACAAATCTGTGACAGAATCCCACCCACATCTCCTGTAGTGGAAAGTCTGAACAGGAAGACTGAAAGCCATTCGTCTTCTACCTCTGCTTAAGAAATCAGACATTGTTTTGAGGTCTCAGTGGCTACTGAAGAGGACAACCTTCACAGAATCACAGAATGGCCTGGGTTGGAAAAGACCTCAAGGATCACGAATCTCCAACCGCCCTGCCTCATGCAGGGTCACCAACCCCCCCACTTAACACTATTCCAGGCTGCCCAGGGCCCCATCCAGTCTGGCCTTGAACACCTCTAGGGATGGGGCATCCACAACCTCTCTGGGCAGCCACCACTCATAGTAGAGAACTTAGTACTTTAAGAACCTTCTCCAGTTCTGACCTGATAAGGACTGATATGGCTGGATTTATGAAAAACCTGCTTCTTGCTGCAGATGAAGACTGCACTGTGCTTCTTCAGCATAGACCTGATCTGTAAACTTCAAAGGAATTAATCACCTTGTCATTTTGTTCACAAATAAGTTTCTACACCTTCCAAAACGTGCAGTCCTGTACTGAGAGGTTAAGATCACAAGTTACCACAGAGAGTCACTATCTACAGTATCAAAAAAAAAAAAAGCCACTACATAAACAGTTGCTGTTCTGAAGGCTTGAAAACTGGCATCCAAGTGATTTCAGCTTCTGAAACTAAGGAGATTTGCACTGGCTAAGTCTGCCAGAAATGTCTGGTACACATCTAAACAATGAGAGGATGCAGGCTTAACTTGAAACAATTCTTGAAGCCTATTTTTACAAGGATAGATGCAGGCAAAGGGTTAATAACCTGAAATCTCAGCCTGTGCTGAGCCTGTGCTGACAGGGCCACAGTTCCTTAAGCTTCTTCGTTACTCTACCTCCCTACCTCCCCCTCCAGCCAACAAATGTAAATAACTGTGCCAAGAGAAATTGTTATTTGCATAGCAAAAATTTCAAAAATATGCAAAAAAAATAGTTTCTGCTTCCACAGTAATTATCATGTAAACTTCTAGAGAATTAGACTTCACCAGAGATATTAGATGACATTTTTAACAGTATATTAGATGGCATAACTGTTCAACTCAGCAACTGTGGTTTGTTTGGGGCACTTTATTTTTTTTTTTAATATAATTCTTGTCCTTGAATTCAGTAATGGATGTTTGGCAGGAATTGAGTACATACCAGAAAGCCTTCAGCAGGAACAAGTTAAAGTAACAGAGGAAGTACACATCAATGATAAATTTACATAGAAATTTGAGAATTTAAGTACATCAGCATAGTGCCTGAAGTGTTTCAAAAATGAAAAAAATTACATCCCTTTTCTGGTGATTTGTGGTAATATAGAAGGCGAGAAATTCAAACAACTCAAACGTTTACTGCCTAATCTGTTACAGGCAGAGGATGCACTTATGAACACTTTAGTATAAAATTGCTAACTGTTGAAGTAAATCACTTCATTATCTACCTCAACAATTGCTACAGTAAAAATATTTATATATGTTCATAAAGGATAACATTTACAAGAAGATACCCTCACTTGGAATGAGCTCTTCCCATACCTGCTAGAATAATTACAGTAAAATGAAAACTTGTTTTGCTTGTACTCTGATTTGCCTAACATGGATTTCCTACAAAACTACTGCCACCTTGAGTTAAGAGAGGTTTAACTTCCATTTGCCTTTTCTCAAATAATTCACAACTTACTTCAAATGCCTACATGCTACGAGCTTTCACATTGCTGTGGTAAGCAAGAGGCGCATAAGTTCTTAGTTACCATCCATTAATTTTGATAAAATGAGTTTTTAAATGGAAGCATGTTTGTGATAAACAAAGGGTGTGATATTTTATAACATTAATGCTTGCAAACCCTTAAAGAATATAATGGGAGTTTGCTAATGTCTCATTTGCTAAGCAGTACACTGTAGCACAAGCAGGTAGGCAGTTCAATGCCACCTTCAGAATTATAATCTGTCACTTGGAGATACTGTAACAGCAACAGCATCTTAGCAGCCTGTTAGTACATTTTAAATCACTGAATAGAAGGTACAAAAACCAGCAGTATCAATGCATTACAGGTTTCAATACCAAATAAAGGCTGGAAATTAGCATGTAATTTTAAACCTGATTTGCATGGCAATGTATGAGACTTAACCACTAATTTTTTCCTTTGTTATCTTAAGTCAACATAAAAACAAGGCAATACTAAACCAACCGTTATAAAAAATACACCAGACTAAAAAACCTGTATATCAGAACCATGATATTTCAACATATTTAAATAATATTTCAAAATAATTTCCAACAGGACAGGGGGAACTGAAAAGATACAGAAGGTTGGCACAAAGTACCACACACTGACCTCAATCTCCCGGAGTTTGGCACGCTTTTCTTCACTCATTTCTGAATATTTGACTGATGACTTGGACTCAGGCATCTCTTCTTTAATAGGATTAGAATACATGTGTTGCTCTTCTGACTTTGAACTCTGAGTGTCTTCCTCATCTTCACTTTCCTCTTCTTGACTTTACAGAAAACAAAGAATTAACTGGTTTGTACATACCAAAGACAATCTGTCATAAAATTTACCCTATCTACTATTTAGTTTGCATTTAGTTACTAGTTTAGAAATCTGCTCAATGTAACAAACTGCAGTTACAAGAATGTCTCAGTCTGTGAGGCAGATACCTTTATATTTTCATTTAATTATATCACTAGCTTTTATTCCTCAGATAATTTATATTTTTCATATCAACAAAACAAGAATTCTTGAAATTTACAGTCAGCAAACCCAGATAGAACTCAGTTACAAGACAAATTTTTACTTCAATCGAATCTGTAAGTACTGTAATCATGTTTTTCAGACATAATTAGTGCCATTAAAGAACAAAACTACCTACACCTTTATTTCTGAAAGCAAGCCTCAATCGTGGCAAATATTGAAAACGATATTCCCAGATTGGCCGCTAGAGTGCTTCAGCACAACACATAAGGCACTAAAGTGTTTAAAGCACTACTAACAGATGCTCTCTATTTGCCTGAAGAATAAAGGAGAAGACTGCTGAAAAACAAGAGATGGTAGGAAGTCTACTAGCATCTAAACATACACATCAGAATATTATTCATTCTTTTGTGTACAGAGAGAAGGCAGAGTTTTAGACCCCTTCAAATAAATCTGACATTCAAGATTACCAAACTGTAAATACTACCTCAGTTCTAACTATTTATAGTTATTTGACATCAAATAAGCTAACAAATCATTATCATTTTAAAGATAACGGTTAACAACTCTACCAAAAATTGTATTTTTACATGTCTACAGGGGCCAAAAGCATGTTGCAATAAAATTCTGACTTTCTATTTTCTTATATTCCTACTTTGAACATTTCTTTTGTTCTGCTCTTGTAATAAACATCTAACATAAACAGATTATCAAGACATTCAATCTCAAAAGGTAGAAAATAAATCATTTTTCATACTGATGAAAATGTATTCAAGTGCCCTCAATTTTTAATATTTTGCTTTTTAAGCAAAAGCAACTTGAAAAGTAACATGTTAACAAGTTAAAATGCCAATGCAGATACGTGTTTAAAATGTTTCTATAACTTCGGTCACACCGAAGTTTCAGTAAAAATACTTAATAAAGGGAAATGCTAGACAAAGATTATAAGAAAAAGATCCAAATAATTACTTTGGTATTTCTTCCTCCTCAGATTCTTCATGTTGATCAAAAAGCTCCCATTTAGAAGTGGTAACAGCTAGAAAACACAGTAAGATAATTTCAACAACAGAAAAAATTATCACTTTATCTGAAAATTCCTATTGGTAGGTATGATAAAAATCACATTATGGTAAAACCTTATAGCATCTAACACTTAATACAGACTTCTTAATTCACAAATATTACAAATTACAACTTATCAGAATATATATTGCTTACAGATATCCACGTATGTCACCTATTGTGTCAGTAAACCTTTCAGAAGCAATGAAGTTAGCTTATAAAATCTTAAGTGTCACAAACATATTTGGAAAAAGACTGCCAAAATACTTTTCTAATACTTACTCTTAATGAATCAGAAGTTAGTTTTTAAGGCTGGCAGGCTACCAAAGTATATAAATAAAAACAAAATAAACCTACTCCTTCACAGAAGACAACCAAGAAAAAAAATCACAACTGAAAACTGCTGCATTATTACAGAAATCATATTAGTATTTTCAAACAGAGCAGCTGAAAATAATCATTAAATCAGTAAGTGAATTTAAACTGCCAGCTTACTTAGGAAAACAGCCTTCTAACAGGTACTTTGAAAACTAACCTTGAGCTTCCAATTCTGATTCATCCACTGCTTCCCACTTTGAAGGAGCAACTTTAAATATAGGCTCATTCTTTTTTGAGTCTTCAGCCGTATCCACTGTTGGAGAAAGACCCAGAAAAATCATTTCCGAAGCTCTATGAAAATTCTAACTTAAAATTCGTACTGAACAGTCAGATGCTAATACTGAAGTTTATTATATCACTTTATCAATTGCAAAGAAAAGAAATAAGTATTTGGAAGGTGAGATGCATCTATGTATCAAGTATCTCAAAATATTACAATCTAAAATAATTTTTTAAACTAATTCCTCCTATGATTAATTGAAATTAAGCAGTTACTAAACTACATGAGTCCAGGTTATTGGAGGGGTCTAGAGGTGGCCACAAAGATTATCAACATCTATAATAAAAAACTGAAGGTTTAAATTGCAAGTTGAAATATTTCATACAAGGTACTCCATCAAGATCATCATCCAATGACTTAATAGGAACTCCATCCAGATCATCAATAGGAGCAGCATCAATAGGAATTCCATCCACGTCTTCTAATGGAGCACCATCAAGCTCTTCCTCAATGGGAGCACCATCAAGATCATCTGGTACTTCCTGAAAGAAGATAATATCAAATAAATCTAGATGAAGATTGAATAAATCAAAGAATAAATCTAACTTGTTTTTCTTTATTTCTCCAATTACTTTTTTTTTTTTTTTTTAAAGATAATAGCTTTAAAAGACTTGGAACACCCCCAAAAACCCCTCAAACTTAACATAATTTTCTGCTACCAACTACATTTGCTTATTGCAAAGTAAAAGTATGACAATGTCATCCTATACAAAATGATAAGCAAGAACCTGGAATTTGTCCACAACATAATGGAAACCTTATAATATCATTCCAAAGAATCTTCTGATCCAAATAAAAACATTAAACTGAGGGTTAACTCAAAATATGCCAATTAGTCAGACAGACTACACTTATTACATATGAAAGATCCCCTAAGAACCAATCATTTGAACCACTGTCAGAAACTAACTATTTAGCAAGAATAAGTAAATATTATTTAAAGAGAATCAAGACAGCGGAAACAAAACTTTAAACAAGTAAGTACACATTCATTCAGTGCTAATGCTACTCTACAATTTTTAAGTACTGAGCTTCAAAATACTGAAGAACAGCTAACACATCACTATCTTAGGCAGTCAATAGAATTCACTACAGAGCCTGTTTAAAATAACCACTATCTAGGGGCAGGGAAATAAAAACAAAATTGATACATGCTGTAACATAACTAAAAAGTTGGCAACTTTTTGCTCTAACACAACACAAAGACCAATGCAGAATACCACCTGTGCAAATCATCTACCACAAGTCTTTCCTTCCAAATTAAGAACGATGAAATGGCTTTTTTAAACTAACCATGAAACTCATGCAGAAAGAAAACCGATGGCTCATTTAAGTAGTTATTTAAGTAGTTCCCAAGCGTTTCGCTTTCAAAGAAGCAAGTGTGTTTCTGACAGATTCTTGGCAATACCAGGCAAAGTATTCACAAGTAGGCCAAGAGTTATACACAGAAGGAAGAACGAAACTCACCCATCTAGAGAAGGGGCTCTCTGGTTATGCAGCACTCCTTCTCAGAAAGCAGCCTAGGCTCAAGGCTTCAGTGGCTGGCCCTTACATGAGTCCAGGGTGGCTCCACCCTGGCTTCACCCTTTCTGGTCATGTAGGGAGCACAGAGGCAAACAATTTGCCCATGTTTCCTGGACCGGCCTCACCTCTTCACCAGGTGCTCAATCATCAGTTCAAGCCACAATCTAACAGTTCCCCTACACTACATTATTCAGAATTCTCAAAAACTAAAACTAACCGTTAAAAATCAAACTCTGAATTCACAGACACTGCAGAGTATTGCCAACACATAGCAAATGTATATCATTCTGCACTAGTCTTGTTCTGAAACGGTTGCAGAAAACAATCTGGTGCAGTACATTATCTACAAGCTGTAAACACATTAACAGATTAAACAATATTTGCATCTGAGTATATGTTACACCTGTCTCTAAGACAAAGCATTTGACATTAAAAAAAAAGGTTGTAGTGCTACATAAGCATGTTCATACCACAAAGATTAATCAAAATCCATAAAGTACTTTTACAAATAACAGCTTTGTTTACCCTAATAAAGATATCAAAATATCCCTTGTCAGTTTTATTCTATACTTACACATTCTCCCATCATCTGCTTGCATCACTACTAAGGACACTTACCTCTGTTTCTTTGTCTTCCATGATATTTACAAGCCCCAAGAAAATGTTCTGTAGTTTGATCAAAAACGGTTCTGGATAGATTGCCCAGTCTTCCCATGCTCGGAAGCATGTCATTACCCGTTGCTAGAAGCAATAGGAAAAAAAGAGCTAATGTTTGTATTAAGAAATTGTAAGTGACTGAAAATACACCACAGAAAGCTACCATTATAGAGATAGTCCAAACAAGTTCCCTACTGGAACATACAACAGCGATACTATACTGGCAAGGCAAGAAACAAAGAAATATATAAATACATTAGGATTTTTTTCTTTCCTCTAAATCTCACTTGAATGGGAAGTATACAATGGTTTTAAAATAGCAGGTAACTAAAACTGATTATCAATCTAGAGCTACTGGGAATGAAGGTAGAAGAACAAAGATTTAAACCGTAACACAGAAAAACCAGCTACACTGTAAACTTCATATTTAAGCTTCAAATTTAAAAAAAACAAACAAAAAAAAAACAAAAAAAAACTGCATCACTACAACAGTAGAAGGAATAGAAGAAAGAGCAGGGCTAAGCATATGGAATGGAGAAGCTGAACACTACCTGAAAAAATTATTCTTAATTACATGTGGTCAGATTGCTTATCACACCTCAAAAAAAAATAGGATTATTATCTAAAATATTTAAAAACTAACTTATGCTTCTAAGTCCAGAAGTTTTTTTCAACACAAAGTAGCACAAATTTATTTTTGGAAGCGAAATATGGGTGGTCCTAAAGTATCTAAGAAACCTTGCTGGCACTCCCTAAGTACCAGATATACTCTACACTCCACTACTAGATGTACCATTAGGTATATAATTCTCTCACACACTAGTTGTCTTCCTAACATTTCATTTATATTTCTCTTCAGAAGAGGAGGCAAGAAGCGTGAAATAGAAAAGCTGCTGCTTCTCCAGTAATTTCAGAAAGACCAAAGTTAATTTCAAGGCTATTTCTGCAAGAAAGGAAACATTTTTCTTTCGGTAAAGCTTAATTACAAAGCTTGAAGTTTAAACCACCCATCCTAGTATTCAATGGCTTGTGCAGGAACATCTGTGTATTTGACTTCTATGTCATATAAATAACAATTAAATACATACCTTGAAATTTTCAGACTGTAAATGGCCTTGTATTGTACGGTAAGTAGCATTGAGATCAGAGAATATCTGACATAATTTTGTTTCAAAACTAGAATTAAACATATACATTTCTTTAGTTAAACTTTGTAATATATCTTTTCTGGACATACATAAGTCTTGAAAGTACCTGGGACACAGGATTCAAAAGCACAAGATTCCAATCCCCTATGTTTGGTTTAAACTGAATTACAAGGTAAATATAGTTACTACTTATTAAATCAGCTTTGACAACAACAGAACTATGAAGGGAGATCTTCACATCTGCTGCAGTCTTTTTATATATCCTGAAAAACTGAATGAGGATAAAAGGTGTTTTACAATCCTACATACAATCAAAGAATTCTCAAAAATCATTTTGTAAAATTCTTAGTTGTTTCTCTTCTCTCAATGAAAGGCCCTCAATGAAAGCAATGAGTAACAGCTGCTTTGCTTCTCTTTGAGTTTCCCTTAACATGCAAAAAATAAACTAGCAAAGCAAAGACAAGAAACGTGTTTTCAATCACTACACTTTCATAACATGTTGAATATTCCCCATCATGCTACAATAACATTAATGATACTCCTGCAATAAACACAATCATTTATCTGTATAGAGCAAAGGTTCTTTCCCTTGTACATTTTTGGTAAATTCTGCTCAGCACCTTAGAAACAAAGTGCATAAACCTCTTGTAAGGTCTCAAAACTTGGTGAAGAAGTGGGGAAGAAAAAATATAAATTAAAAATTATTTCTTAAATTATAAACTCTTTCAAAAACTTGTAATATCATACCTGGAATATTATGTACAGCCTCTTTATAGAAAAAATGCACATATCCTCATCTCTTTACAAGGTTCCAAGCAAGCCACTGCTTGCATAGAGCACATACAAGGCCTTTTGTTTTTTTTCGTTTGTTTTACAAAACATCCTCTGCATTAATGTGCTGCTCCTTACACAGGTTCAGGTAGAAAGATAAGAACTACCAGTGTTGCAAGGGTATCTTCAAAGACACTTGTGAATTCCTCTACTACCACATTTATCCAGAGATGCACAACACTGAACTTAAGGACACTCCTTCTTAATCAGCAATCATCTAAAATATTGTACTTACAATTTTCTATAGTAGGAAGCATTGGCAACTTTAGCTGAAGAGTTGTACAACACATCTGATACCAGATATAATCTTGCTATCTACAAAAAAGAATGCTCAAATTAAGATAATATTAGAGCTTAATTATCCTGAAAATATATGCATTTTCCAGATATGATACAAGATGGTCTAAACCATCTAGAAGTATGAAATTAGAGCTAAATATAATGCAGACATGTTGTTAATATAAATATACTAAGATGCTATTAGCCCCCTATTATGCCACAGGCTGCTAGCCACATTGTAACAGTGAGTATATTCCTGAACTAATATTACAAGAGACAGATTGCAGCATTCCAGATACTATTTCTTATTTTTGAATGGGTTGCTCTGCAGTTTTCAATTTCAGAGCAAGGCGAAACATTATTCATAAGCAATTTCAGCAAGTAGTATAGCGTGTAACAAAAATACAACAAACCATACTGGAATTCAAGGTCTGGTCTTAATATGAAGTCTTAACACTAAAACTTGCAAAATAGTGCTTGAAAATTTCACACGCACACTTTTTGTTAATTGAGCTCTTCCCCAAAAACCAGAAGTACGATTACAGAAAGTCACCACACCTTCTTGGGAAGAGGAGTCTTCAGAATGGACAGCGACTCTGTAATGCAGTCTACAATTTCTTCAGCAGCTTCTGCATTATTTAGACAGAAAACCATAGCATCGCCAATATCATTTTTTCGAGGTGTTAATCCACGCAGAATTTCCTCCAGCTTGTCTCTCTGTCTGAAATAAGAGGATTATAATACTTTCAATATAAAATTAGCAACATTTGGGGAATTTCTATTTCATAATGTCTTTGATTCTGCTGTCTTCTGGACTAAAGAAATTCTAAGTACTTTTCAATTCTACTCCTGAGCTTTTTTTCAATGATTCGTAATATGCATCAGTAAATCCAAATTCATCACATAAATGAATAATACGCAAAAAAATCACTATTCAAATATTGACTTCAAATAGAAATGAAGAAAAAATAGCTGACAAACAGCTAATGCAGAATATCAATATATCCAAGCACATAATAATCAATTTGAACATCGTTTAAGCCTGAATGAAAAACGAATAAATGGAAGCCACGTAAGCAATTTCTAACATGGAATTAGAATCATCAGATACAGAAAGTAGTAGAAAGCAATTCTTCCAGGTTTACCTGCAAGAAATCAATACAATACAAAGAAATAACTTTTAAAAGAACATCTTTTTAACCTTTCAAAAAGGGAATGTGAATTACATAATATGCAATACATATGTAATAATGTGTATTATGATACAAGTTGTGCTTCTGAAGTCTTAAGTATCACTTAAGTATGATGAAAAGGACAAAACGAAGCTATAGATACACTTGGATCAATGACAGCAAAATTTAAGACATCATGTAAGTACTTCCAGTACTACAACCGTTCCCATCACACTTAAGATTCACCACAAAGAACTCTGACAGTCTCTCCCTTTCTGCTAATAGTAACTGCTCTCTATTTTAATTTCAGAATAACAACATCAATAAATTTAAGATTATAATAATTGTTTAGTTCATTCAGTTCCTAGAATGCTGAGATCAGTGTTCTATAAATTCATTAAGCGATAGGAACAGAAAACATGGAAAAACTCTTCTCATACTTCCCATCCCCTTCATACAAAGGCTTAACATCCACTCCACTGAAAGAACTCATGACTCACTGAAGGCAAACCTAACAAAATCTAGAACGTACTTAGCACTAAATATCATCAAAAAGGCACTAATATAAAAAATAGTGAATGAGTTCATACTCCTCCTTAAGTGCACCCTTCTTGTTCGGCTCCTCCACGAATGCCTCTGTTTCTTGCTCTTCTGACATCCCATGTAAATATGGATTTAGTGGTGGTGGCCTCCAAAACGATCCATTTTTGAACATACGGAAATCTTCTGTCCTCCACTTGGTTGGAGCATCTCCCTGTAAAGAACCAGTTTTTGATTTGGCTTTATTTTGTTTGTTCAAATTTACTTCATAATTCTTAAGATTACAAACTGACACTAAAAACTTTACTTACCTGAAGAATTGAATAAAGCTTCCATCTATAATACACATGGGCTGGAGTCTGGTTTTCAAACAGAAACCTAAACCAGAGAAGAGAGACACACAAAACACACTGGAGGTTAATTATCTGAAGATAATTTGAAGGAAGCCATCACAAATATATCCAACCCCTGTTCACAATCCCACTCTACTGCACAATCACTGTTGGAGCTACTGCAGCCTTGGAACAAGCTGAGGAACTCACAGCTATAACACAGTCAGGCTGCTCAGACTGCATACTAAATTACTTGAAGTTTTCCACCTGTAAGATGTCAGAACACTCTGACAAGGCAAAAATCCACAGTATTTTTAAATGGCCAGATCTTTTACTTTGGCCATTTGTGTATTTTCCTCCATTTGTACATTAATTCGAAACAAACACTTCAACCTTACCACAAATAAAACATTTTTAATAGGTCTCTTAGTATTTCCATAAATTAAATTTTTCTGATTACATTTCAAAAGAATTTGAGAAATATATCTTAAATTCATTAACAACAGCAGGAAGTTCTCACAACTTCACTATGCTAGCTCAAGTTTAATCCTATCTGTACTGACTGACGTCAAAGGAAATTGTTTGATTCCCAACTCTTGCTACAGGTTAGAAAGTAGGCTCTAGAGATCAGGCTCTGGGAAGATTTGTTTCCAATGAGTTATTTTGTTTGCTTTTGAAGAGATTTTATTTTATTTAGTTTGCTTCTTTTTTTTAAATGTATTTTACTGCTTCCACAGACGATGCTGAATTTCTCAAATAGATTGAAATTAATTTTAAAATATTTGTGCAAACAATTCATAGAGTATATACAGGATATTTTTATACATTAGAATTAAAACTTCATATGCTTCATAAAATAACGTTCTCAAGCATTAGCTTGAGAAGTACAGTTTTCCAAAATTTAACAACTGCACACAAAAGCAGACATGATAAAACCAACTATTAGCAGTTCAGAACTGCAAAACAACTAGCTACAGCAAAAATAGTTAACAATTTCAAATCAAAGCAATGTAGTAAGCACCTGAACATTGGGTTGTTGATTTCTCGGTTCATGATCATGGCTTCAAACATGGGCCCTTCCCGTACCACAAACTCTATCATTCGATGTATCAGTGCGAGCAAATTCCTACAACAACAACACAGTTAAAGAAAAATTGATTCAGACCTAACACTATATAAAGCTACACTCCATCTAAGATACTATAACTGTGCAGAAGATTATTTTGCTGTATTGTTACGGACTGTACAGAAAATAAGGTAACATGGAACGAATAATAGCCTTGCATCACAGACACTGGCACTCTAAAATAAAAACATGCCTAGGAGCGCTCGAGTAACAACTTAGAAGGAAACCTCATTGCTGAATTTCCACAGCTTAGCCTACAACCATCTCCTGCTTAGGAGATGCTCAATAGTCCTTATGCATAAAACAGGCAACTGAGCACCAAAGAGCAATTAACTCTTAAAATTTGAGCCCTCACCTAACGTATCTAGTACTAAGACCCAAGTGTTAACTGCAGTGCTGCAAACGTACAAATGGCTGAATACTGTGTTCAAAACTATATGCAAATGGTTTTGAATATTCAATAGAAACTGCATTCAGCTTTCAAACTATTCAAGAATAAATGGAAAAGCAAATAGCCTTCTTGATGCCAAACAGAGCAGTGGTTCCATTCAATTTGGGTAACCTCCTTTTGGTCAAGACTCAAGGATGAGATGCTGAACAAAACTGTTCATCATTCCATGTCATACCACTCAGTATTTCCTTCCTAGCACGCTCAAGAGAATCAAATCACAATTTAAAAAAAAAAAAAAAAACATAAAAATCTGTATTCATTTTATTCAGCACTACTTCCTGAGACAAGCAAGAAGCATATCTGAATTAACTGCATGTTTTTGAAGCAGCATTTGAAAATGTGAATTCATTTATAAGTGTGCTAATAGCTTATATAATATATACAATGTTATATAAGCTTTATAGATAACAGTTATTTCAGTTTCCAACCTTTTGGCTCTGCGGATTTTTTTTTCCCAGAAACTTGTTCCTAGTTTTTCAAATAGAGATTACCTACATGTATCAAAAACTTCACAGCACGTGCCTTCTGAATGTGATGCAAACAAAAAAAAATACAGATTTTTACATTTTTAAATTAGCTTTCTCAAATGTAACAAACTGATATGGGTCTTTTAAACTAAAACTTCCTATAGTAAATTTTCATTATCCAAATTCAAAATAACTACATTGAAAAGCTGAATAATTTTATATCAGTTCCTGGTAATTAGGTGGTAATTTTCCACCACGTCTAATCATAAATCTGTCACAGATACAATGCATTAGATAAATAAAAAAATATACTAAAATATGATAACAAAAAACCCATCCATCCATCTGCAAACTTGGCAAATGTTTTATGCCAGTTAGCATTAAGCTCTCTTTTCCTCTCATATCACACACAAAAAACCAAACTGATACATATAGCTCAACTGTCCTATACTTTTTATGATATCGTAAACACTGTAAGGAGGACAGCATCAGCAGTTCTTTGGCCATTTCATTTAAAGCAGTGTTCTGAAAGTGTAAATAGCAAAACTATTCTTGTTATATGAACTGCATTTGAAAACACAAATAGGAAAAAAATTACAATGCTCTTTTACATCTCTGAGCTATTGCAGCATTTGTTTATTGTAAGGCAAGTTCAATACGATCAATTCTAGCTTGCTACAGAACTGTGCTACTGGATTTCATCTAACTGTTCATTTATCAAGCACAATAAAATTGCTTAAGAGCAGCTTTTGTTTGGGCAAGTTCATCTGGTTCAGAAAGTCCTCCAATGTATGAAAAGACACACACTGGAGTGCATCCCACAGCTGAACAAGTGTTAATGTGCATTCTGGCATATAAGGCATTTCTCAGAAGAAAAAAAACAACTGTATATATGTAATGTTTGCCTTTTAGTAACTGTCAAGACATAACAGATGTTAAAAATCAGTACTGAAAATCTGCCAAGGAGAATAGTTGAGCGCAGTATCCCACTGAAGTTTGTCAGAATTTGTACATAATGCAATACACCGTGTAATAGTCTTCATAACATTTATCATTATCACCTTCAGATATCAAGCCAAGGAAAATGAATGTAATGTATTTTCAAACGCAATTCAATTAACATGAGCTTTTCTTACCAACGAGCTTTCAGAACGCTACAATAAATAACATGGAACCATACTTCTCTCAGAAAGCTAATTACTATGAAGAACTGAACAGTTACATGAGTACTTATTCTTTAGTACACTTTTCAAATTAAGATTCCTCCTGGTCATTCTAATTATTCATGCCTCCACCCAACAAAAATTGTACCATCCTAAAGTTTAATAGAAAAATTTCTAGTCAAAATGCCACTTGAGCATTTAGTGATATGTTAATAGGCTACTGTAACTAGCTTTACAGATCTTTCTTCCCCCCACGCACACGCAAAAAAAAAGGGACTTGGTGACAATTAAAACAGTGTTGTACAAAAAGATGATAGTTTTAAGTGCATTTAAGATGTCATTTAGCTTAAGTTGGCCAACAAAAAAAAGTTTTTCAGTCATAATAAAACCACATTTATTGGAGCCGATCGTACCAATGTCTGGTCAAAAACTGTATACTTTCCCAATCCATCCCATGATGTTTTCCTGGTCCCCCGCTGCCGCAGACAGTTCAGCTGGTGTTGCTCACCAAGGCCAATGTCAAAGAGAATTTGGTAATCTTTCGTGCTTATTTATAAAACAGTGTTGTGTTCCTATGTTTGGGAAAAGGTTTTAGCTTAACTGAGCAAGAGTATACCTAGACTGGAGCAAACGTAGAGGCACTGACAGAGAACAAAATGCAAAAATACACTTGCACTATGGAACTAACCATAATTATTGGCTGCTGCACACTTTAAAAACAGTAGAAATTAAAACCTATCACTAACTGAATTAGTTACGAATTGTACAACTTAAAAAAAAAAGGAAAAAAATGACAGCATCACATTGAAGACAGCTGCATCCTAGTCATCAAGTACTTAAGAGGCTTATTTTGGGACTCACAAAGCATCACTAAAATAACCTATTTCTCTCTAGTGTTCACTCACAAAATTATCCTCCAACTATTTCTAACTGAAATTGCTCAAATACAGTGCAAAAAATAATTACTTCTATCTAGCCTCACTAAAAAAAAGTTATTGAGATAAGGATAATAAGATCATAAAACACATTCATCTCTCTCATGCGTTATGAAAGAACCATTGCTCAGTCAAGCTGTTACCTTTTCCTCAACATCACAATTTTTCTTTAAAATTCCGAAGGGGAAATTTTCTATATTTAGATCAGTAATAATAAAGAAAAACATGTACCTTTCTGTTGGGATAACCACTTTGACTATGGCTTGCGACAGAGTCTGTATATGAAGTCACATCAGATAATAAACATAGAATATGTGAGTATTGTTAACAAGTAACAAGCAAAAATATACATATGCAATGAAAATACTACACATCTATCACAAGTTTTGCAGGCAATCACTGCTGTGAAGTTATAGATAAGCAATTACACAAAATGCAAATGGTTGTGACAGTGAACCATAAAGGTTCACTAATTGCAAAGTATCAGAACATTCCTGTCAGAATGTATACTGATGCACTGAATAGCTTCTACACTGAATATAATAATTAAGAGAAGAGTTCTTAAGTTTATGAAACGATTCTAAACTAATTGACTTGGATCAGGTTGGTATTACTTTATTTCCAAGTCTTAGAAAAAACAACCCTAACATTTAAGTGTCATTCAAAGAATCAACAAATTCTTACAAATGTAAATCAAGGTTTGTGATTACAAGATACTTACCCCTCATTTTTATCAGCTAATATTCCAGAAAAAAAAGAGTTTGAAAGCTGACTCCATAAGTAGCATTAAATACTTACTCAATGTCCAGATAAATTACCTTCTACACACAATATATCAATTCCTCTAGAGTAAAAATAACACTACTCAAATTAAAACGTAGTATTTTGTCTACAGAAAATAATTTAGATACTGCAATTTGGCAGCCAACAAAAGGGGGAGGGGGACGTAGGAGAAAAATATCCAGGGAGCCTGGAGGGGGAAAATGATAGCTAGATTTAAAGCAGTGCTAAAATTAAGTCAAGACCCAATACATTGTACCCTAATGCAGACAGGAGACATCACTTCAGGAATTAGTTAGGTTCCCTTGGGCTACAGCAGGGAGCCAACGAGTTTGTACACTCAGGGCTGCCAAAGTCAGCCTGAACAATACAAATCTATGAAGCCACTGAAATACTCTCATAGATGTAGTGTTTAACAATGAGATATGGCCCAGGGTTCTATAAGTTACCTTCTCAAAATCTTCCTTGTTTTTTGGCGGGGGTAACATTGGAGCATTGGGATTCTTCAACCTCTCCCTAGGCTGGGCATTAAAAGGCAGACCTGACGGAGGAGGTGGGAGGGTATGCTCCATCATTGAAGGTGGAATGTATATTGGGTGTGGTGGGATAGGCACAGCTTTGCCCCAGCCTAGCTTCATTTCAAAGGACATGATCATCTTGCCTGAAAAAGGTAAAAATACAGTTGTCATGAACTGATTCCACATTGCACCAGATTCTCCTGTGTAAGTGCAATAGTTAGGTTTCCCTGCCAGTTTAATTTCTGCTTAAGTTGTTAACTTATCATATTTATCAAGCAAGATATATGCAATTCATTTGCATACATCTTATGCAAATGAAAGCCCATTACACAAAACATTTTATTAATCCTCCCTTATGTACATGTTTAGGAGACTACAGTATACAATTACTTGAACTGTTGTGCAAAAAAATTGAAAAAACTCGATTCAACACATCAGAATGAACAGAACAATTTTTAAGTTATATCATTGTTGCACTGTAATTGTTCAAAATGTTTTTCTTTTTCCTCTCACAGTAACAAATTTAAAATGATGTTATTCAAAAACAAATTTAATAAGCCGTAACAACTCCTACATACTGTAATTTACTTAGCAATGGTCATGGAAGAGTACCATTTTGCATAAGCAGAGAACAACATCCTTTCATTTTCTATTATTTTTGTCCAGGATGTAGATTTCTGATTTTTGGCTCTTCCTGACCTATGAAAACATAACTTTCCTTAACACTTAAGATACCTCTTTCCCTTCCCCCTCCCCCCCACTAAAGATGGACAAAACACAAAAAGCACATACCCAAAAAGCACATTCGTCATACTAGTTAACTCTTAAGTATTAGACATTCAGATACTACTCAAAAGAAAAAGATCTAATTATCATCAGTTACTAAGAATTATTTCCTGCACATTAGTCACATTTATTCAGAAAACGTACCACAAAGTGTTCCTAAAAAAATAATTATGACCCCTAACTGAAAAATCCATTTACCATTTAAATTCTTTAGAGCTCTTTCAGCGTCTCTCCTGTTCATAAATGCAACAAAGCCACAATTTCTTTCTCTTGCTCTTTCTTCATCAGTTCTTGGCCACATAATTTTAACACTTGCTAGTGGTCCAAAGCGTCCAAATTCTTGACATAACATCTCTTCATTCATCTAAACGAAATAAAAGTAAAAATTAGCCTCTCGCAGCAGTTTTTCTAAGATATTTGTTCATATTACTGTGCAAATGTGGATATTTTGATTTCATGGAGAACACTTAATCGATTCCTCACCAATTAAATCTGCTATAAAACATTAATAATGAGACTGAATTCTAAATTAAGCACAATCAAATTTCTCAGATAATTCTTCTCAGAAGGAAATATCCACAGAAAAATTATTTCTGTTCAGCATTTTTACATCTAGTAACTGATATTTTAACCTTAACCATTTCAGCATCATATACAGCACACCTATATTCAAATGAATACTGCCTCTACAATTGCTAACTGTACCTTATATATACATTTTAAAATATGCTACTGAAAAAAGCTACCGTCAGAATTTCAGCTGGACACAAACATGCTAATGCTGCACTTCACAGGATGTGAAGAACTTACTTGAGGATTAATGTTTCCCAGGTACAAATTTGTTGTGCTTGGATCCCCAACATCGTGTGACCCTGGTGCATAATCATCCAGTACTACAGTAATGGAGAAGAAAATTAAAAGAGTCATAACCCTTACTATGCATTTAAGCGACATTACATTGAGTGAGAAAAGAATCTATATTACCACCAGATGATCTGTTTCTTCTTGAAGGAGCATCCACTGAATAAATAAATAAAAAACATGTTTTTAGTCAAGAAATTTTGTAGACCAAACAAACATAAAGGCAACATGGACTCACTTGAACGACGCTGACCATCTGAATCCGACTGGGGAGGTTCAAAACGACTCAATCTACCTTTTGTTTTGTGTCTTTCATCACGCTCTTCTTGTATCCTACAGAACAAGTTGAATGTAAGTAACAACTTTAACAGTTCAATGTTTTTATTTTAAAATATCATTTTTTGAAATAGGAGAATGTTTAATGTTTATTGAACAATGGATTTGTTAAAATTTTGAAATTGCCAGTATGCTTTCATTTTTGCTGAATCAGGTGGAATGTAGCCATCAGAATAATTCCAGCTGCATGCTTCCTCATTCATACTGTCAAGGTATTTTTAGCTCAAAAAAAAAAGTTTGAGAAGCAGTTTGCAAGAGTAGAAATAAAAGCTCTGTTCTGACAGATTGACCTCAATTCCACATTGGACAAAAATCCATTATCTTTTCAAGATGCAGACAACTTCTGAGCATCTTTCTTCCTCTACTTTTTCCAGTGATTACTGACATATGCTGTTAAGAGTAACATCTGAACATTCCCAGTACATACAAAATCCTCCTTCTGTTTATCTCTGATGAAAGCCCTCACACAAGTAACTATTTGGTATTTCTCTGCCTTCTGATTTATTTTTTGGTTCATTTTCTTCATTATTCTTAATTATTCTGTATTAGCTCACATTCCTTTTAATAAATTAGTTTCTCCCATCCAGTCAGGTTTCTTCCTCTTCCTTCTCCACCTTTCTCCCAAGAGGAGGGAGGGGTGTCATGCAATTAACTCTTCAAACTGACATTCACATTAACTAAACCAAAAATCATCTTAAATTAGCTCTAGAAACATAACAGTAATTTGTTTATTCTGATCTCACATATATATGACGGTTTTTGGTTTTTTTGTTTTGTTTTGTCTTCTTTTTTGTTTGGTTTGGTTTTTTTTAGTCTTTAACTGCTCTGGATATTTTTCTGCTTAGGAAGGCAGTACAAAACCTCAAAGGTCAGACAAACACTGCTGGCATGGAAGAAAATCCATTTTGACTCATTTTGACCAGCATACTTCAGTGCTTGTTCATCGATCACTTTTAAAGTCTGTGATTACAAAACAGAAATACTCTTCAGCAGTAGTGGAAAACTCTTCTTAGTACCAATCAGCACAGAGAAAGGCAGAAGCATCAAGGACACCAGAATACTAATTAGATGGGATTATCCACACAAATCACATCGACTTGTACCAACCATCTACCAGCAAAACTTCATACTCCATTTAGAAGTATGACTGCCAATGCTAACAGGAGAGAGAGACTTTAGGGAGAGCTTAACAAGAAAGATCAAAAATACTGCCTGTAGAAACAAAGCAGATGTACTCTGTGTGTCTTGTTTACAGAAACAACCAAGGAAACTTACTGCTTTAGTTCTTCTTTAAAAAGTTCCAGATTGCTCTTTTTCTTTTCCTTCTCTCCTTTCTTCAAAGGCTAAAATTAAAGATATATCAGCCAACATTTGAGCAAGTACAATGACAAAAAAAAAAAATGGAAATGGTATTTATGTAAAAAATTTTAGATAATTTCCATGCAGTTTTACCCTCAGCTTTCAAACCAAGTAAACTACAGAAGAAAATAAAACAAAACAGACTTGAAAACATTAAAAATGACTGCTACCAAACACAGCTATCAAATGTAAAATTAAGGATAGTTTGAACTAAACTTTACTACTTCTGACTACTACAGTACAGCATACGTGATCCAACACTTTCTCTACAACACACAAATTTAAAATACCTGTGGTGTGTTTTGTCACTTTGGTCCACTTTAAAACTTATGACAAAACTGATAGCTCCCTTAGCAAACCTTCATGCTCTAATTAAATTGATACATGTGTGTACATTTTTTTTTTAAGAATACACACACATATATACACAAATATACAGTAATAATTTACATGTGTATATATGTATATTCAAATATTTTATCCACAGGCAAACTTCTACATGAAAAGAATTTCCATCCTTACTTCCTTTCAGACGTAAGTACAAGTCTGAAGAGTAACTGTAAATAATCAAAGATCCTCAGAAAAACAATTGAATGACAAAGAAAATGGATTTTTTTTTTTAACTGCACTATATGCACCTTAACTAACTCATGTGAATCCTTCTACAACATCGCTTTTATAACCGAATTTAAATGAAAACGTTTCCAATAGGCAGACATACAAAATATTTGTGTTACACACTACAGCTTTGGAAAAACTGGACTTCCTACTCACCCCAGGCAAAGTTGTTTGTTTTTGTTTGTTTTTGGGGAGTGTCTGCCAAATAAATAAAATCATTTTTACCTCATTATCTTCAATCACCATTGGACAGGGCAAGTGAGTAAACTGATTGCATTATCTGCTAAGTATTTATGACAAATTTGAAAAGCAGCAATATTCTTACAGTACAAATACTTGCATATGACAACAGAGCTCAGAGTGATTAAAAAAACACAATTAAATCCAGGTACTGTAGAGCTTTACATATGATGAAAATCAGAACTGCCATCCAGCATCACCCCACTATTCAAGATTTGAGGTTTGCTTAAAGCTGGAGGAAAGCTAGGATGGAATTATTCACAATTACCACATTCTATCTCATTTCCCATCCTAGTAGGCAGTATCACGTTGTTTTAATCTAAGTTTAAGAATCGTAGTAAGCACTTTTAAAGACTTCCAAGACATCAATTACACATTACACATATACAGTAGTCATATGTAACTATCACTTGACTTGATAACTAAGCCTGCTCATAAAAATTCCGGTAGTTTTATAACAAAAATCTGAGTTTAAGAACCAGAAACTGCACCCAACCATGTAATGGTCAAACTAAATAAAAACCATGCTGTTCAGTTTCAGAAACTCTCAAATTCTAAAACTTAATCATTTGGTAGAACTTACAGAGCTGAAGGGAACTGCTCTGATATTATCATCCAAAACAAACAATTGTTTTTAAAAAAATGACTCAAGAAGAATTTGCATCAATGCAAGTTTGTCTCGTTTGATTGGTTTGTGTGGGTTTCATTTCTCGTTTTTGGGGTGGTTTTTTTGTTTGTTTTTGGAATTTTTTGTTTGGTGGGTTGGTTTTGTTTTGTTTTTGTTTTTAAAGCTACAAAAGAGTAACAATAGATGGTAACAAGAAGAATTACTTCTAAAACCTCACAAATCCTCCAGACTGGAGATTGTTACTTTAAAACAATCATCAAATCTGTATTCATAACCAGCAGGAATACAGTAAAAACGTACAAATGCTGGAGACAAAGTGCAGCACCAAGTACATGGCACTGGATACAGGTCTACTAGATATCTGCATTTTATATTCTTGTTATTTTCTATGGAATTAAGCAAATCAAACATGTTCCCACCTTCTTTTACTGTGTGACACATGGAAACACTACTCTGCAAGACCACGCAGACTTTTTCTAAGCACTTCAAAACAACTGCTTGAACAAAGAGTTAGCATTCAAATAAGAAACTTACAGGCTTTTTGGTTTCTATCATTAAGAGGGACGGAGGCTTCTCATTAGATGGTTGACTTGGTTGGTTTTTTTGATCTGAAAATCGTGATGAAGGTTTATAGATTTTACCCCGTTTTTCATCTGTTTCATGTTCCTCTGAAACCAAAAGCAAATGAAAAACAAACTATATTAGCACTGCACAATACAGTTTACCAGGACGAACACTTCTGGTAGCTTAAAATCATCTTTTAATAAGAAGATTTTAATAAGAGATCAGTTATTTTCAAAGAAAATTTCCCTGAAACTTAAAAGGACAAATCATGTGTCTAAGTATTTTGTGAGTTAAAGTGAAAAGTAAATTTTAGCATCAAATTTCCATGACTATTTATAATGCTATGTATTCATTTTAAAATGCAATTCAAAGCCAATCTTCATCTTTACTCTACGATGAACAGTCTACCACTACCACCCAAAAAAAGATTAGTTATACCTTTAGATGCATTAACAATTCCTCCTCTTACAAATGTTTTCACTTTATTGCCATCGCTTCCCTCAAAGGCAGCAAGGAATTCTTCATAAATTTCTGCAGCAGCCTTCTCATCCTCCTACAAAGCAAACGTTAATCATTACTATCATCACAGAACAACCTTTGCTAGATAGCTATTCTTAAATTAGCTATATTACATCCTTTTTTATTTTCTAGAGTTTATACTATGAACTCTATCAAATGCACTTCAATTTCAGACTAAAAAAAAAATCAAATTGCTGAGATATGTGGGAAGAACACAGCAAGTAGTACTCAAAGCAAATAAGTTTGGTTTGAATTCATTTGGCAATTTAACATTTGAAAGGTGTTAAATTGAAAAGATTATATGAAAAGCCAACATGAAGCTTTGTTAACACAAGAACTGCTCTCTGACACTTATCCATTATCACCAATTCATTTAACTGAAGGAGACAAACATCAGGATCACCTTTATACCTTCCCCAGAAAAGTTAATTCAACTATTTAATAAAGTTGAGTAAGACAAACTAAATTAAACACCATTATATGCTTCTCTATGCTAGCATTTTCAGGAGCTTGGAAAGAAAAATCCCACTGCAGAACAGTATGAGTTGAGTTTGTAATGTTCGAAGTCCAAAAGCTCTAAACTTCCACTTCAGCAACTATATGCTATGTATTTTCCAACATTCAGATGCTCCTGAGCATCCCCAAATTTAGTTCATTAATGATCAAAATGATTAAAGTTAGATACTAACTCATCAGACAAAAATACACTTCGGAGAATAACAAGGATGTGCATTGGAACAGTTTCAGATACAACAGATACTCTAACTACTGAAATCTAAGATTAAAGAGCAAACAGAAAATAACCTAAGGTGATATCTGTCTTCATTTTAAAAACCACAATAATCAATGGATTGCTATAATTCAGCATTTCAGAATGCCAAACAACTTGATTTCTCACTTAGATGAGCAGAGAATCAAGCCTCCAAACGCCACAGACAGCAAGAACAAATTAAACACGTAAAAAATAATTCAACTTAATTCCTAAAAAGCTACGATTTTATAAATCAAAACAAAGTTCTTGATGAAGCTATTTATAATCTAACAAACTAATTCCACCCTTGCATACATGCCAAAATTTTGTTGTATGTGATTACCTTCTTTTTTAATTCCTCTTGTTCCTTCTTGCTCAAAGTCCGTTTGGCAGCACTCATTTTGCCAATGCTGAATGCTTTAAGTTTACTTTCCATTAAAGGCTGCAAAAGGAGTATGAAAAATTATAGAATGTTTGCAAAACAATTAAAATAATGCTACTCTTCAATTCGACCAAGACCAGAAAGTTTCTAAGTGAATTACAGGTGGCAACTGGTTTGTATGTTCAGAAAACAAAACAAAAGGCTTCCTGTACTTCTCTCTGAACTATCTAATACAATAAAACAAGTTAAATCTGTGCTTCAGAGAAATGAATGGTCATTGTTTTAATTAGGAAACTCCTAATACATCGTTCAAAGACATCTCAAACAATTTGATGGGTACTTCCTGTAAAGCACCAAGAGAGCAAAGACAACAGGATGATGACCATGTTCAGAAGATATGAGGAATGGGAAGGAAAGGAGAGAAAAAGAAAATAAAGTCCTGGAAATTCCTAGTTTAACATAGTAGCTCATAAAGAACCAGCTTAAGAACAAGAATAATATCCTAAAAGAGCAGAAGGTAATCTGCTTTGTCTTGAAAAGATTTTTTTCATGCTTTGACATAGCTGATGGTGATTAACTGTTTAAAAATAACAGTTCAATATAATAAAAGATCAAGACAAATAAGGTGTACAACTTCTCTATTATATTATTATAAAAAAAATCAGATGCCAACAACAAAATTTCCTCTAGGCATTATTTGCTGCGTAAGAACATTCATTTCTAGTATCAGCTTACTATTAAAAATCTCTTTACCTAATATAAGAACAAAAAACTGAACAACTGTTAGAGATACTTTCAGCTTATGGTCCTTCTTTAGTTAACTCAGAAACTTCTTAGATTTGTACCAAGCATTCAACCAAAAAGGTTTTTTATTTCTTTTTAAAACATTTCCTAGTTCCTAATTAAATGGGAAATGACCCGTTACAGATTAATGCAGCGTTGTCTCTGGAGTTATCTGCTTTCTGACGCTATGTTTGTCAACATCAGCTGCTGTGACTTGTTCATCAGCAGGTTTTCACTCATCTACATGTCTTCTAAGTTAATAAAATCACATTTTCCTGATGTCTGAATGACAGCTTATATTTCAGTATGACAAGCAGTACAGAACCGTGGCACGCTGCTGTGGCACAGCCATGCCGACAAATACAAACTGCACTCCTACTCAAGGCTTAATCTGCCATCCACAAGTCATCTCTCACAGCAGATACACACACATCAGCCACAGAGCCTGTGTTCTAGTCACATAATGGAAACAGCTGTAGGACAATAAGAGATCTGGCACTAAGATCTCCTCTCTTTAGAAATGGTCTCAGGGAAAAGCAGTGCTCCAAGTGACAGGAGCAATATCAAATGAACAGATTGAACTCATTTTCTCCTGCAACTCACATTCCAGGAGGCAGTTATAGCTTTAACCATATGCAGCTTCACAAAATGACTAACAGCAGAATTGCATAAAACTTAAAGACCTTCTTCCTTTACTGAATGATACAATGAGAGGAGTAAAGCAAATGATGGAAGCAAAGCAAAAACTTCAAGTTAAGTAACCAAATCACTGCATGAAAGTAGATTCCCACTGAACATAACACTGCATAAGATGGCATGAAGTACTGAAATCCCAGTTTCACAGACAAAAACATTTTCAGAAGTGTTTTAGGAATGATTTTCTAAATTGCATCAAGGAAAGCAAGTCATGAAAAATATCCTATTTCTTCATTAGAAGTTTCTGCTGTCGTAACTTGAATAAGGCTTTCACACAAGCAAGTTAACTTGACTTCTTCATATGCCAAATATATACATATTTATGTATATATACATATAGAAAGATATCTAAATCAGAGAATGAATTGTCTGGCATTTATGCTGTTTGGCTCTTGCTGCATATTTCATTTTGGGTCAGGAACAGGTAAGCCCTCCTGCAATGTGCCAACCACAGGACCAGGAGAAGGTATCTTCAGTGCAGAAACAAAGTAACACTGAAACAAAGACCAGACAACTACATACCTTTTAAGCATTTTATATTAGAAAGAAAAACAGAGGATTGAAATAGGGTCACCTCTTCCCTCATTTTTCTGAGAAACCAACTGCACACAATAAAAAAGCCAACTTTAACATACACTGACTTAAAATTAACCAGCTAGCATTTTGAACTACGCTTGAGTATAAAAGAAACATATTTAAACACGAAGAAGCGCTGGAAACTGTATGCATCTGTTACAATGCAACATCCTTCAGTAGACCTTCCTACACTCCTGGCTGTCAAAAACTTTCAAGGAACATTTTTTTTTATACAAACATCCATATTTCATTTACAAACACCTACAGATCGTGCAACAGAGTTTGTCTGCAATAAGCAGTTTTCTTTGCAGAGCAGCCCTCTTTCATTTAAAAAGAACATTTGGCCTTACATGTGTATCAGCAGACCCAGTGTTATGTACCGCATCTGGAGCTCTGACCTGGAGAGAGAATGAAGAGGAGGTGAGACATGGAAAAAGAAAACCAGGCAAACAAACTGCTTCCTTCTGATTCAGTTCTCTGCAAGTGATTCCAGGTTCAAAGTCCACATACTCAAGAAGGACAACATGCACAAAGTATTTCAGTGACATTTTGAATATTGTCACAGCACCCACAGAAGTCAAACAAGGGACTACCAATAAAAATACCTAAATTGTCACAGCTCAATTTTTAAACTTGCCATTAACACCATTTCAAGGGAAAAAAAAAAAAAAAGAAGTCTGCTACAAGGAATCTGCTGAAGTTGTCATTAGACTGCTAAAGATTACACTGTGCTTGAATACACATACCTTACTACTATAAAATCATTCCCAAAATGCTCTCACAGTGTGGTGCACGTAGATGCAAGCCAGCTCAAGATCATTAAGTCCAATTTGTGAATATTCATCAATTAACTCTATTACCCTAAACTAAACGGTGAGTCAAGTTGAAAAAACGCACAGAAGTCATGCATGCCCAGCTGTCAATTTCAAGTGTTAGAACTATGAACAAGAATTCCTAGACCTACAGCTCTATAGCTTTCTTTGAACACTTCCCTAACTTTTCAGACAATTATGCAGCCGTCTGTGATCTAAAAACAAGTGATAAATGAGTTGCCAAGGCCCAGAGACAGCACTCAAGCTGGATGATTCTCAACAAGTTTTAAACTACACATCTCACACATACTAAATGTTCTGTTGTACTATATATAGTGTACGAGACATGTTCTTTCTTTTTGTTGCTATTCTGTATTTAAACTCACTCCTCTTTTTTTTTTTTTTAAATCAATTCTAGGCTATGGAACATGTCTATAAAATCCGTGTGGAGGTGGTGTTGGGCCTTTTTAAAATCAGATTTGAAATTCATTTAAGTGATACAAACTCCAGCAAACAGAGCAAGTTCTGAAGTTACGTAATGCCTGAATTCCAGAAAGCCTCACTAACGGAACTTCTGCTGTTAAGACAGAACTTGATGCACAGCTCGTATGTAAATTAAAATTTAAAGCCAAAATAAAAGATTTTCCTTAGCCAAAGCCTACTCATTAGTTACAAAACACCAGCATTTGTTACCAGCTATTTACAGCTTTTATCAGAACAAGCACACCGTGCCCATCCTCAGCCTTCTTGAGCAGAAGTCGAGGCATGACAAAGCGTGAGGGAGGTTGGTTGGGGCTTTATGGCATCAGAAGAATGAAAGTAATATTTCTCAATTCTCTTTGTATCACAGAGGAGTTCTGGAAAGCAGCAGCATCCAATGAGGCCGGGTGCTGGGGTACTTCCACGGAGGACAACAAGCAAGGCAGCGTACGCCATCACACGCAGCACCCAGGCCCAACACAGTGATGTTTAAGACACAACAGATGACACCCTGAGGAAGGAGGTACAGAATTCCCCAGGCACTGCCTCCGTTTCCCCAGCAGCCCAGAGGCTCTGGAAGGCCACTGATGCAGGCCAGGTGACCAGCAGGCCACCCACGTGTGCCCACACAGAGGCACGGCAGCTCCTTGCCTGCCCCAGGGCCCTGCCCCACAGCACCACTTCTGCACCAGCTGAGCTTCTGCCAAGGAGAACCCCAACAGCTTCCAGAAGCAACTCCAGCTTGCTCCAGAAAACACAAAGAGCCACAGCATTCTCCTCCTCACAGTGGTTTTTGTTTTTTTTTTTTTTTTTTTTATAAGGTCTATAGGTTTAGCTCATGCCTTTGACCATCCAAGCAACTGTACTCACACGGAAGCACAAAACTGAAGTAACTCCTGACAGAATTACACATCACTCTCTGTCAGTTTCTAAATAACAGCAACTAAAGAAGTCTAATTTAATACTTGCTGCACTGCACTCCAGCTTCAACATGAGGGGCAATGTCTCCCTCTGGGAGTGACATCAGCTGGGTTGATTCAATAGAATAAGCGAGCCCTGCTAATATTCTCAGAGATGAACAGTTCATGCGTTCCCTACCCATGTTAATACCCACAAGAAGATTCTTTTTCCCTCTTCTAATCAGGTTCAGCAGCGCAACTCAACCACAGGAAGAGTCACCCCGCAGCCCTCTCCAGCAGCTGCTGATCTGAGGGATGAGGACAGCCTCTCTGTGCTCACCATGCTGACAGAAAGGCTGTGATCTCAAGATCTCCCTTTCCATAGCAGCCAGCATAAGCAGCTTACACAAGTCCTCATTCTCAGTTCACCGCCACCAACACTCCACATGAAACTGTTTCTCTTCAAAAACAGCAAAACAACAAAAACACAAGCAGATTCTTTTCCAGTTGGATCAGCCTCCATTTCTTTCCCTGCACGGGTCCCTCAAAGACTTTTGCCATCATAACTGAAGCAGCAATGCAGGCTTCAATGCCATTCCAGAGAAAGCCGTTCTGGAGATCAGGTTGCTCAGAGCTTTACCCCTGAATGTACCCAACTTCAATCAACCTTCAAATGGCAGATATATATAAAAGGAGCACATAAGTGGAATTTGCCATAAACTCCTATCAGGAAGTCAACACTGAGACCCATCTCTCAGATTTTGACACTTAAGTTTTATTCCAGCTTCACGGCAGCTTCCAAAGAAAACACAAAAGAGATGACTGTTCTTCCAGATCTTTCCTGTCAGCAAGCTAGGTGCCCACAAATCCAGCTCTTCACACTTCCCCCAGATTTAGCAACCTCTGGGTAAAGCTGGCACGATGATATTATTTCACAAATGTTTAAAATATGCTGTACTACATAAATGTTTAAGCTAATATTGGTGCCATTTTGTAAAGCATCGAAGAACAAAAGCTGCCCATAAAACACAGCATACGATCCCACAGCCATCAGACTCTGGATGCTATCTTTAGAACGATAATGGCTGCAAGCTTGAACATAAATCAAAGTCCTCCCCCTGCAAAACTCACAGCCCAAGGGTAAGGTGGTTATACACAACTCTGGTTACCGCTCACGCCTGCTCTGCTTCAACACCCTCCTTTCATTCTGCTCCCACACCAGACAACTGATCTCCAACACAGAACTAGATCACTTCTCCCACTCTAGCTGATCACCTGGGAACGAGATGGCTGGAGAAGGCCAGCCAAACCAATTTCTTATTCATAACAGGCTGTCCCCCCAGTACCATCCCCTCAAAATTACGCCAAACCACCTAGAGAGGACAGTGTACAGGAAGGAAAGCATTGCTAAGGCTGAGAACAGCTGGTGTCAGCACTACCATCAAGGAAATGCCAACAGAATCACATCTCCAAATCAGAAGGATTTGGCTAGGGCAGGGAGGTTTCCCAAACCAACTTGCCTCTTTTTAGCCTTCCCTTCTCTATCAAACAATCTAGGAAACAAATATATGCAAACACTCGTGAATTAAATTTTACAGCTAATCTACTTATTCATCACATTTACTAGAACAGTACATACTAGGATTATTTACTGTTTAAACAGACATCACTTGCACACACAAAAGCCAACAGAAAATCACAAGGGATGCTCTTCCCCTAGAATTGATAACAGTTGGCTTAGAACCAGGTATCCATAGATTAACTTAAGGACCAATACATTAGTTTAGCAAAAGGAAATAACGTGTGTTAGTTCTAAAACTTTCCAGCTTAGCTTCACCTGGCATGTGAACAGTCTTGTTTTTCTGAACCTTAAACAGAGATGAGCAGCCAATATTCCAATTTCTACTGACTGAGAGGAAATTGAAAGTAACCTCCAGCTACATATCCATCAACACAGGAATGTATTCACGCTTCTCCTGATCTTCTTCACAAGCTGAATAACAATGCAAGAGAAGCTAAAGACTACAGGTACCATCATCCTGCAGAATGCTACACCTAACTGGAACTCATACTTGCACAGATTTTTCATTGCTGTTCCTCATACACTTATCAATGAAGGCTGTCCAGTGACAAGAATCTTGGTTCTTCAATATTTTATTGATGCATAACATTACACAAAAGCTTAAGAAATGCATTTAAGAATAGGTAATGTCCTTAACACTTTTTTTTTTTTAATGAAAAGTGGGAAACCTACAACTTGATCCCAGTGAATAATAACTTCCTTTGCCATGTGGTACCAGATCACATGCAAGAGCAGCAGACATGCAATACAGTTACTGCTCTTAGAAGTAATGAGAAACTGGCAGAGTCATCCAAGCAGGTAATATTTCATTATATCGACATTACAGAACAGAATTAGAATCTGCCATTTTAGAACTACATCCTACAACAAGCTCCCATGTTGTCTTTGGCAACCTTCATTTCCTCTTCCTTCATTTTGTCCTCCAATGCTAGTTATATTTCTAGAAACCTTAGGCACGCCTTGTTATCCTAACCTTAACATGACAGGTGAATAGATGATGCTCTTCCAACACATTTCATATAAGACACTCTCAAATTTATTTAAGGTTATAAAAAGCAGCTACCACCGTGGCAACAGACAATGGATGCTCCTAGCCCCGACCATCTCAATAGATGGCTTTCAAACAGTGAATCAAATAGACAGTACTGGACTGAAATAAACTTGGTGACAGTCTCTAAAAGTGAATAAATATACTACAAATCAGTGCTTGAACACAAACACCACAGAACAAACATCACATGCTGCGAATGGAAGGAACTGCAAGTTTTAAAGCTTCCACTTGCCAGGTCACCAGACTTAGAGCACAGGAAACACATCACAGTGCTCTTTCCAGAAGACAGGGTGGAAGCCAGCAAGGGAACATCTCGAAATTGCCAGTAAAACACATCCTATGGAGCCTACAAAACATATCTCATAACTTGCAAACATGATGCACCAAAGGAAATGGCACCTAAAAGTCTGATTTTACTCCTTAAGTAAATAAATTTTTTTAAAAATCAAAATCTTGCATAATTACTTGTAGAAAGCAACCAAAATAGTAATAAAAACATCCCATGTACCATTATTTTCTTTGCTACATACAATAACATTGATGAAACAAGATCTACAATGTATAGCATAACAAAAAGACCACTGGGAACACAGCACATGCCTCTGAAGTAATGGGAAACTGTGAATTGAGGTGAAACTGCAGGAAGATGGCAAGGCATAGGGCCTCATGAGAACTCCAGGTCTTGAGAAATTAACACATATTTGTTCAACATTATAGTCTGTCACTGATTTCAATGTGATGACTTAGTATGAAGGACAGTCTGCACATATCACGCAGAACTGGGGAAAGTGTTTTTTTTTAAGTTATTAATATAAACTTGAAAAAGGACATCAATACAGAAATAATACATTAATAGAACAATAAATTAAAAAAGCATAACTATAAAAAGGAGGGGATTATAGGTGAGCTGCTTTCCACACCATGCCATTGGTTGCAGTACTCTATAAATCTTAATTCAATGCCTAATTATACTTCTAATCCCACAACTCCCGGCCCCCTGGAAGCCTCTCCACATAAATTACGACCTCTTCTGCTGCTGAAGTTCCCTATCCACATCCTGCTCACAGTTCCAAGCCAAAGGCAAGATGCAAGAAATGCCTCCTGACAATATTTGGAAAAAGCCATGAAAGGCAAGCAAAAATAAAACTCCTTCTCTAATGCAAACGCTCTCAGCAACGAAATTTCAGCTGATTTCCAAGAAAAAAAAAAAAATTAAAAAAATCCTACTTTAGCTGAATAACAAAAAAATGAACAAACGAACATTTATCTCTACAGCACTAGAAATTCCTGTGCCAAAAGGCTGACTCTCCCTTGACCAGTTTCCACACGCACATTACAGGGGAAAAAAGAAAGAAAAACAATTTTTAAGAAAGGAGAAGAACGGTCAGGAGAAGGAGTTTTGTCCTTCTGGTCTAAGATCTGCCAGGCTGAGGGAAGCAGACAGCGCTGCGGCCCCAACGCGCGGGCCGCCTGCAGCCCGGTCGCCCCGCGCCGCAGACGGGACGGAGCACGAGGAAGGCCCGGCCCCGGGCCGCCGGAGCGCGGCCGCGGACACGCCGTGCGTGAGGCAGCGCCGCTGGGGCTCGCGGCCCTCGCACCCAACGCGGCCATTATGGCACACGGAGCGCGCGGCGAAAGGCGCGGAGAACGACGCAGCGCTGCCGCCTCCCGCGGCCGAGGAACGGGGACCGCCGGCCCGTTAGAAGCCCGTTAGCGGCCCGTTAGAAACTCGCGGCCCGGCGCCGTGCGGACGCCCCGCGATGCCTTGGGCCGCGACCGCCCCGCGCCGCCCGCTTCCCGCCTCCCCCCGGCCGGGCCCGCGGTCCCGCCGCGAAGGAGCGGGGCCGGGACGCAGGACTCGGCGGGCCGCGCCGCCCGCCCCGCCGCTCCCGGTCCCCGCCGCCCCGTCGGCGGGCCGTGGCCGTTACCCCCCCGACGGCGGAGCGGGCTGCCGGGCTTCGGGCCGCCCCGCGGAACGGCCTCACCTTCCCACTGCCTTTCTGCGAGCCGCCGGGCGCCTTGTCCGCCATCTTGCCTCTCCCTTCGCTCAGCCCCGGCGGCGAGAAAGCGAGCGCCGAACCGCGGATGGCAGCGGAAGGGCCCCGCCCGCTCAGGGCGGGCAGCCGAGCGCCGAGACGCCGACGGGGCGGCCTGCGTCGGGTGCCGGGCGCGCGCGCCCCCGCGCCGCCCGCCCGCTGGGCGCGTGCACGCGCCCGCGGGGTGGACGCCGCGCCCCGTCCGCCGCCCGTGCCTGCGGAGCGCTGAGTCACCGTGCCGCTGTCCGCGCCGCAGCCGCGTGCCGAGGCGGGACCTTGCTGCAGACGGGCACGGTCCCGGTCTGAGCGTGTTAAACTCCGGAAAAACAAATTTCATCCCGTCCTGCTGGTGGACTAAAGCTGATGTGGCTTCAGTCTCTGCCAGGACGGGCCTGTGGCAAATGCCATCTTCCTGGAGGTACGGCGGCCGTCACACGGCTCCGGCGTCAGCCCTGTCCAAAACCGCGCTCTGTTTTCATTGAGTCGATGCAGTGGCGCGGGGCGGTTACCCGGAGATGCCGGTGAGCAGCACCTCACACCTGGTGCAGGACACCCCGACAGGCCCAGCGTGGGTATTCTACAAACAGCAGCAGCATTGCAAGAGCTGTGTCAGAAGCTGAGCCCCTCACAGGGCGGCAGTGGCAGGGCTGTGTGGTTTGGGCCCAGCTGCGTCCTTCACCTGCTGCACCCACAGCAGCACCCCAGAGCAGGGAACTCATGGCTCCTCGAGCCTCGCCATGCCAGCAAGGTGAAGAGCATCTCAGGTGAAGGCCGTGAGCTGGGCCTGTCCCCATGCCACCTCCTCAGTGGAGAGCCAGGAGCAGCCCAGGCTGCACGGACATGGCTGCATCCCACTCTGCTTGCAGCTCTTTGGTCTAAGTGCTGTCTGTGTCCCATCTGGGGCTCCTGCTTTCACATTAGCAGAGAAAAACCCAAATGAAGTAGCTAGGCAACCCCAACCTGCTTAGCAACCAGCCTGAGAGGCAGTCAGTCACAGCCAGCACCCACCTGACACCCTCCTGTCCCTAGGCAGCTATTCCTGGGCACACCACTGCATTTTCAGGAGGCACCAGCAATCCTTACAGCTGCTGTGAAGGACACACGGTCAGACACGATGGGAGGAGTCTCTATTAACATAAAAAATACTGGTCTGCTCTGCCTGAGCCTCTGGGAGGAGAGACAAAGGCTGATCGTGCAGGGTCTTTTCCAATCTCTGGGCGTTTTCCCACAAGAGCTTCAGAGATGGCAGCAGGGACCAGCTCACCTACGCACAACCAACCTGTTCTCTGCATGTGGCACAAACAGGATGGCAGAGCAGATCCTCTATTTTTGGTCTTGATACCACAACACCATGGCAACTTTCTTATTATTGAACACTGCTAAGTGGATATTGTGACCAGAGGTCACATAACATTTTATATGACTCTTGTGTTCCCTTGTTCCTATGGGTTCTCATCATAACGCAAAAGACGCTGGGTTGTGGTAATACTTAAGGAAAAGGCACAGAAATGAATGAAAGCTATAAATCCACCAACTCCAAACGCCTACAGTCACGTGAGCCACAGTAGAGAGCAGCCTACGCTAATAACTGCATTTGACAGTGCAGATAAAAACCAGTATGATATGTTTAGATTAGATTAGATATTAGGAGGAAATTCCTTACTCAGAGGGCGGTGAGGCGCTGCCCGCAGAGCTGTGGGTGCTCCATCCCTGGAGTTGCTCAAGGCCAGGCTGGATGGGGCCCCGGGCAGCCTGAGCTGATGGGAGGCATCGATCACTTCGGAGCTCAAGAAAAGGAGAAACATCTCATTCAAAAAAAAACTGAAAATTCTCATCAATGTGTTCGAATAGAAACGCAGACAGAAGTGGAATTACCTGCAGCCCTCCTGCGTGCGGTGCACAGCGGCGGTGCCCGGGGACAAGAGCCGCCCCAGGGCGCAGCGCAGCGCCCGGGCTCCAGCAGGGGCCGCGCGGGGCCGCAGCTCGGAGCTGCCCGCCGGCAGCGCGGGGTCAGGCGGGGCTGTGGCGGCTGGTGGCGTTCAGCCGGCCCGGGCGGCATTGCTCACGGGGCGGCTCTCCCCGTTGTGTGCTACCTGCTGCCTACACTGAGCAATTGTAAATGGGGCAATATTGCTGCTGGGAGGGGCAGCGGATCGGGCAGCGTGGGCCCAGCCCCGAAGTGCTGCTTCCACTAGTAACTGGCATGGGGAAATAACCAGAAAACACGTGTGGGGAATCCTGTGTGCTCCACAGATGAGCTCCCCACTGCTCAGAACGGGCAGTGATATTACAATGATGATATCCTGTGATTTCTGCTTCATGAGTCACACCAAAAAAGGAAACTGGCACAAATAATTACTTACATACTAATTGTTTTACTATTCCAGCCAAGTTAAGTGCTTGGCCAGATAGTGCTACTGCAACTGAGAAATCATAAAGCAGACAGATGGGGGTCACATGGCAGAAATATGCATGTCTCCCTCTACCATTTGCAAAATAACTATGCAAAAATGGTCTGGTAATGGATTGGGAGTAAGGATCAAGAGATGTTTAATGAGCTCCCTTCAGAAGGGAACTTATTTAAATATCACAGTGTTTACCTGCCGCTCCCACAGCACTGTACCAGCTCCCTCCCACCTCCCACCCTGGTGGATTCCTCTCCATCTCTGCAGCCGCCTCCACTGCCTGCTGAGCTCCTCCAAGCTCTGCTCAGATCTGAAGTGGAATAACTGATTTGGGAGCAGGAGGGAGAAGAAAAACCCAGCTGTTGCCAGCAGAATTTGGGGGCAATTGCATGAGTCCTTCTATAGGCTTTGTTGTGCTCCAAACTTGCCCACAGAGAAGCCTTTCCGCAGGAAGGAATGCTGTTAGCCAAGAAGCTTTAGGGGTGGATTAGGCAGGCTTCTGTTGTTTCAGAATCCCAGCAAAGTCCTTTTCCTCCATCTTTCTTAAAGAGAAAGAGGTTATTAAGAACACAGAGCAGACTGAGGAAGCACAGGATTAGTGTCATCCATTACATCCTTTGAGTTTTGTCTTTAATGTGATAGTGGAAACAGGTGCAGCACTGAGCTGAAAGCAAACCAGATGGGAACTTGTACTGGACAGAAGGAGCACTTTGGGCCACGGGAGGAGGGACAAAATCTGCTCAGCTCTCCTGGGAATGTGCTGATAAACCTGGTTTGAAAGAAAGACTGACACTTCTGGGTGAAAACAAACATCAAACTGGAAAAAAGGAACATGCCCTTGGATGCTAGGAGTTTGGGGCCACTAATGTTTCAAAAATTTGTGCTCCATTTGGCCTCAATCCTTTCATTTAATCCACTTCATTAATCCTTTTTAATTATCCACTTCATTGTAGAAATCCTCTGCTTACCACTCAGCTTCTATGCTCCGTTGTAATTAATAAACTGCATCAATTAAGAGCATCATGATCCACTGCATGCTGTGAAAGGGAAAAACAAGAAATGCATAGTTGGTTTTCCAAAGGTCATCTCTACAGATACTTTTTCAGAATGAACTATACTGAAACTGTGCTATTTATAACACATCACAATAGTACAGTAGCAATCACATACAGTTAGTGAATGGCATTATGCCCTGGGCTGGATGGGATGGGAAGGGAAGAATCCAGTGAGATGCATAACTCCATGGAGGATTCATGCTGGAAAGGGTAGACGATTGTAGTAAAAAGGAAATATCAGAGATTTTTCATTATAATGAAGTAGATCTGGTTGTATGCAAACGTGGGAGTTATTAACTGTTTTTATAATGACAGATATAATTAGGCAATTAGGGAATATCATGAATTATCTTAAATAATGAACACTGAACTACACTCAGTAAATCACGCTGCAGTGCACTATGCTTGTCTTTCTGCCTGCTTTATCCCCATTTCCACAGGAGCTCTCTCACCATTTTTGCCCATTCCTCTCACCTCAGGACAGATCACAGCTCCACTGCTCCAATCCTTTTGCAAAGATGGGTATGAGGGGACAGGGAAGATTTTATATGCCATGGATGCTCCTTGCTCTGTAGCAATGAAAGCACACCTGAGGGCATAATAAAGCAGATCAGGAGTAGGACAGAAATGTAGCTACAGGGTGGACAGGTTTGTAACCCTTTGTTTTTGTTCTCTCAATAATGGCTCACAGATCCCTAAAGCCACTGTCACTGTGTGCTGTTTTTCCTATTGCATAGGCAGCAGTTTCTCTGCTTCTTTTTCTTTATTCTACCTTCTATGTCCTCCCATCTCCAAGACTAAAAACCATAGGTAAGAGTTCCCAAAATAGGCAGAAGGATCCTCCCCCGCATACTCACTTGCTGTTGGAAGCCGAGTGTGCAGCATGGAAGGAGAGCAAGGTAGAGAGGAGATGCATCAGTGCCCATGGCCAGAGCAGCTGCAGCCTGGGCTGCCTGGAGACACTGGACTGCAACTGGGACCCCCTGAATAGTAAAAAGAAAAAAAGCTATAGGAGGTGGCTG
Organism: Meleagris gallopavo; assembly: GCF_905368555.1. Classification (NCBI taxonomy): domain Eukaryota; kingdom Metazoa; phylum Chordata; class Aves; order Galliformes; family Phasianidae; genus Meleagris; species Meleagris gallopavo. The sequence continues at coordinate 10,015,411 of NC_139414.1, read as the reverse complement.
AGTGAGAGCAGTTTGGATCCTAGATTCCCAGCGCCTGTTGTGCCTCCTCTCTGTCACCTGGCTGAAGTCTCCTCTGCGTTGCTTTGTCTCCCTGCCCTGCTGCACTGCCTTCTCTCAACTCCACATCCCGCTCTAGTCCTCCTGCTCAGCAGCTGCTTTCCCTTCCCAGATCCCGCTGCTCTTCTAGGAGATGTGCTTTATTGTTTCAAGAGTTTCTTCTTTCTCTGGGACTCCTCAGACTGATTATGGGGGCAACATCAGACTTCCACTATTTAGCAGGGAAAGGTCAGTAATTTGCAGTGTGTTCTTCAGTAAGGCTTAATTCCAAAAGTTCTTCTGCAACTTCTCATCACAAAGAATTAACCTATGTGGATGGAGTCCAGATGTGAAAATTTATCAGCTGTTTAAAAGCATGGAAATTCAAGCTGAGTGCAACAGCAGTCTTTCCTTTCTCCATACCAAGAATCCCTTTTTTCAGTTTACCAACAGTGATGTCAATTTGTGCTCTGGAAAACTCCCTCACTTGGTGTTTGAGTTAGCTGTGCACATGCAAACAAGCAAGTTTTCCTTGGCCATGCATTTTGCAAGTGAAGGTTCAGCCCTGCAATCACTCACAAAGGACAAGCTTACTTTGCTCTTGCTGTAGGCACCCTGTAGGTAGGACAGTGATGGATTCTGATCACAGGAACATTTGTGAAGTATGCATGCACGCAGTATGCTATTCTTCATCACAGTCAAATTAATTTCACTGCAGTACTTATGTTCAGGTTTGCCGGTGTCCAGAAGAACACAAAATCTACCCCCAATCTTTAAAAAAAAAAAGAAAAAGGAAAAAAAGAACTTAAAAAAGACATTCAGATAAATTTTCTTAAAATGTGTTGGGATTCATTCTTCCAGTTTGTCCAGTATTTAGCAATTGTCTTGCTATTTCCTTTACCATACCTATCTTTTCTAACCTCCAACTATAGCTGAGGCTTTAAAATCCAAACATCACTTCCACTTTGCTTATCTATGAAGGAATTATATTTCTAAAGTATAATTGGCCCTAATTAGTTACTTAAGAAGGAGAAAGTGATGCAAGGATTCCTGTTTATCCAGTCTGAACATGATTGTAGGGTAGATGGCTAAGGGCAAGTTAGCCTCTTCAGTATTAGATCAAAGCACTATGCCTACTCAATTATTACAAAAGATCACATTCGCTGCAGTACAAAGTTACCCATCAAGACATTATTTTCAAGAGACTGATACGAAGTTGAGAAGGGATAAAAAATCACAGGGAGGAAAATGTTTGTGTGACTCTGTACGATCCACCAGAGAAACTGCAAGCATGAGCTACATTAGACAAAGTGAGATGAAGCTAGAGCCTCTCTTTCCTTAAGGTCTACTCTTTTAAATAAATACAGCCAAATTCTGCCCTCACTCGTGGTCAGTGGGGTTCCACGATGGATGTCAGAACAGTCAGACGTACTGGAGAGATGTTAGTGAAGAAGGATAAAATCCAGGGCACACAGCTTAGATGTTTCAACTCAGAGAAAATTTCTTACTAAGAAAGAGATTAGTAAAATCTGTCTTGAAAGTTGAAATATAGAAGAGGCAAAAGAAGTGAAAGAAAGAGCATTTCGTGGTAAAGTATTACGAAAAAAGAGATTCTTCTGATTAATGCTTGCCCCACTCTGAGTGGGCTGAGTTGGATGAGGCTGAAGGTGTATCTCCAAAAGCACTGTAAATCTGCCAACCACCACAGTGTTTGCTAACACGCAGACTAGCAATTGTTACAGCAATCTAGCTGTAGGTTTAATTTCTTTACTCGCCCAGAAAGACAGCGGATAGCAGGAGGGCTAAGTAGGACCTCCTCCCAAGCATGCTGTATAAATTAGAGTGCAAAAGAAATCAGCTTTTTTTCTACCTGAAAGGCATAATTTCGTTGTGGATGTCTGAAGTAATTCACAATATTTTACAGGGCTTGTGATATTTTAGACAAAATGATACATTGTGAAAGGACTTCAAATATGAATAAAATGAAAGTATACAATAGAAACAAATCCACATTTGGTATTTTGGGAAAACTTTTTCTTTGAGTCTTCACGCCAGCACTGATCAACGCTACCTCCCATTATTTACCTCATTAGACAATGCCTTCACCAGAGTTTTAAGAGTCTTCTCAAAGGTTATTTTGAGACAAAGCCTGCAGAACATTCTACACATGCTAGAAGAAACCCAGCTATATGCTGATCATGCCCTTCTAAATATAAACCCTCTGGTTTAGAGCAATGCACTGAGGCTTCTTCACACACTACAGCCTGTGGACTCCTCTCTGTGACCTCCAAATGCCCTGACTTTCCCTCCCCTACCACATAATAGTCAAGTAATACTAACCTTGACGGACAACACACAAATAAGAAGTTATTTTAAGGTTGTAAGAGCTTTAAATTGTAAGGTTCCCAGTACACTACTCCAGCTGGCTTGCAAACGGAATAACTAACCCTACATAAAATGTATACAGCCGTCCTTATGAAAGCCCAGTCTATCCTTGGAGATCATTCTCTCCCGTGAGACAGCGGCCCTGAAAAAAAAGGAACCAGACTGCTGCTGATTATTTTCATTACTGTAGCTCCTACAGCTGTGTTGGACTCACTTGGAAATGACATGAACAGTGATCTTTAGAAGCTCTGAGATCACCATGGCGCTTTCTGTCCAGACAAGGAGACCCAAATCCTACATGTGTGACATTACCTAAGCACCTGGCACAAGCCCAAGCTTGTGCCCACACAGAGATGGAGAAAAGGAACTTGCAATTTATCTGTAGTACTGCTTGTATTTATATATAACAGCATTAACAGGTAAACCCACAGGAACAAAGCAAACAGAACCAGACAATGACCATGACCCTGTCCTTCTTCCAGAGACGTATTTGCATTTAGTCCACAGTGCAGGCTGCACGGGGACACAGCCTAGAGATACACGACAGGACAGAACTGGCTGAGCTCACAGCGTTCTTTTACCTATTGCCAAGGAGCACAGGGACTGTGCAGCATCTTCCTGTCTGACCCCAGCACTGGAAAACCGAAAGCTTCCGTCCCACAGAATATTATCCTAGGGCATTTTAAAATACTACAGGAAGACAAGAACAATGGAGAAAAGTTTCCAGACATTTATCTTCACTGCTGTGACAGCAATACATATCTTCACCAGCGCCCAGACAGTCAGGTGCCACTGAGGATCCGGAACCACCAACAAATTCCACGTGCTGATCCCCAGCAGGGCTACTTCCCACAGAGCCACAGACCCAGTGGGCGTTTCTCGCAGGAAGCCAGGAGATAGGCAGTATTCTCCAAGGCAAGAGGACTAAATGCCTCCTGCCTGTGGAAAAGACAGAAGTGCCGAACGAGTCCTGCTGCTGCTGCAGCCCAGCACTTCCATCAGCAGCGGATGCTGCTGTTGTTTAGACCATCTGTCACAACAGCTGCTGGTGCTTTTCCAGCAGGCTCTTCAGCGCAGGTCTGAACCACGTGGCTCCCAGCCACCTCTCTGTACCTAACCTTGAGCAGGGAGGCTGAAGACCACGCTAACTTTGGCCTGATGCCTAGGGCCTGCGGTGGCATTCACTACCAGAGATGAAAGCATCACTTAGGAATCACGCAGCAGGATGGGAGCAGGGCAGGGAGGAGACATCTGGCTGCAACTGCCTCACCAGCGGGGACAACCACAGCGACACAGCCCATGGGCAGCATCTAGCCTGTCTGCTCCTGGGGCCTCTTCAGCACAGAGCAGCCCATCAGAAGATGGACAGAAGATTTGCCAGAGGCTGAGCAGTTTAACCCCGAAGAGCCTTTCTTCTCCTTAAACCACACATTGCAGAGCCCACAGAGCATCCTGCTCACCCCAAGGACTGTTGTCTCTGCAGGCTGCCAGGCTTCCACCTCCCACCCTCTAACATGCATGGACATCAGAACACGTTAGGCCCATTATCTAAAAAATAAGTCCCTTTGTTTAATATTTTACTCTATTCATTAACTTCCCAGTACTGTTTCAGCTGTGTTTATTTTCCTAGCAGGACTTTATTTTTGTAAAGATTACAAGCAGTGCCATCAGCCTGCCCTACTTCGGACAGTTCTGTAAAATCAATGTTTTCCTGTAATGAAAAATGCACTGAACATCACTTTCAGCAACACATTTTTACTGCTTCTTTTGTGCCAGTTTTTAAAAACACTTTTCTGGTCACCTTTATGTTCACAGTACCTTGCACGTTGTCACTACTCATCACTCAATAGAAGATTTTAATAAAAATCATAGGGTATGGAACCCTAATTATGCTGTACTGAGATTATACTACATGAGTTTACATATATATCAGAATATTGTAGTGCAATAAAGACGTATGAAAATGCACAAGATGTTTAAGACCATTCACATGTGCTGAAAGCAAACAGAAAGGAAACACGTGGAAGCAGCAGAGAACAGCCCCGTGCTCCAGCTGCCACCTGAGCCTGCAGGTCTCTTCACTTTCTGCAATTTCTTCTCTTTACCCCAAACTTCTTACCGCACAGCAGCACACTGCCACTGCTTTCCCTGTATTTATATATTCTCATTATGTAACGATGCCGCTTGCATAACCGCACTGCTAAGTGTGGGATTTGTGTAAGGCTCGGCCCCGCGCAGCCCCGGCGATCCATCATTGTGCCCTTGCGGCCCGCAGCGCGCCGCTCGCACAGCAGGGAGGAGATGGGGGCCCGGTGTGTCAGTGTGACATACACACATCCTCTGCAGCCCGGGTCGCGAACGTTCAGCCTAAAACAGCTTCTGCGTTCGCCGCATGACAGAACGTCACCGAAGAACCCGGCTTCGGTGTAGCGCACGCGGCAGAAACCGCATCCGCCGATGTCCCCCGCCCGGGGTCACCGCCGGCTCCGCGCTGCCCGCCGGGGTCACCGTCCTCTTTGTGGCGCCTTCCGCCCCGCCTTTGTCACCGGCACCGCCGCAGCCGATGAGCCGCGCTCGGCGGTGCCACCTCGGCAGCCGCGCGGGTAAGGAAGGCGGTGCCGCGCTCGCCGCCCGCTCCGCGCACCGGGAGCTGCTCTGGGCAGAGCCCCGTGCCCGGCGGCTCGCGTGTCCCCGCGCCGCTGTCCCCGCCCGCCCCCCGCGGCGCCCGGCGGAGCTCCGGCCGAGAGGGGGCCGCCGAAGGCCGCCCCGGGGCCGCGGCCGGGGCTGAGCTCCGCCGGGCACCGCCGCGGGGGCTCTCCCGGGGGTCTCCCCCGGGCCCGGCCCGCAGCCGCCGCTCCCCGCCGGGAAACGCGCGCCGCGGCCGCATCAATCATTAACCGCGGCTCGGGTGTCCGGCGCCTCCCTCCCGGGAAACCGTACCCGGGGCGGCGGGGGCGTCTCTCCCGGCCCCCCGGGCGCGCTGGATGCGCCGCCGGTTTCCAGTTACCGCGATGCCGGGCTGCGGGGCGGGAGGAGGCGCGGCGGTGCCGCCGCTGCCCGTGCTGCAATGAGTGATGCTGCCGGGGGCGGCGGCGGAGGAGGAAAAGCGCAGAGCCACCGCGGCTCCTCCGCCGGCGGCTGCGGGAGCGGCGGCTCCACCTCGCCCGGGCGGCGGCGGCGGCGGCGGCGGCGTGCGGCGGGCGGCGGGCCGGGGGCTGCCGGGAGTCCGGGGACCGGCGGGGACAGCATGCCGGGGGGCGAGGGAGACAAGGAGGAGGCGGCGCCGCCCGCCCGCCCCGCCGCCCTGCTGCGCTGGGACGAGGTGCCCGAGGACTTCGTGGAGTGCTTCATCCTCTCGGGCTACCGACGGCTGCACTGCTCGGCGCAGGAGTGCCTGGCCTCGGTGCTGCAGCCCACCAACGAGACGCTCAACTTCTGGACCCACTTCATCCCTCTGCTGCTCTTCCTCAGCCGCTTCGGGCGGCTGCTGCTGCTGCGGGGGGCCGGGGACGTGCCCTTCCACCACCCGGCTCTGCTGCCCCTCTGGTGCTACGCCTCGGGGGTGCTGCTCACCTTTGCCATGAGCTGCACGGCCCATCTCTTCAGCTGCCTCTCCCCTCGCCTCCGCGCCGCCTTCTTCTACCTGGACTACGCCTCCATCAGCTACTACGGCTTCGCCAGCACCGTGGCCTACTCCTACTACCTGCTGCCGGGGCTGAGCCTGCTGGATGCCGGCGTCTTGAGTCGCTACGTGCAGCAGCAGCTGGGCTGGCAGCTGGACTGCAGCCTGCCCATCGCGGCCTACCGCGCCCTGGTGCTGCCCGTGGCCCTGGCGCTGGCCGTGGGATGCACGGCCGCCTGCTGCCGCAGCCGCGCCGCCTGCTGCGCCTACCCCTTCGCCGTGCGCACCTTCGTCTTCGCCATGCCGCTGAGCATGGCCTGTCCCATCATGCTGGAGAGCCTCATCTTCGACCTCCGCACGCGCAACCCCACGCTTTTCGTCTACTTCTACCGCCGCTACTTCTGGCTGCTGGTGGCTGCCTTCTTCAACGTCAGCAAAATCCCCGAGAGGATCCAGCCGGGGCTGTTTGACATCGTGGGGCACAGCCACCAGCTCTTCCACATCTTCACCTTCCTCAGCATCTACGACCAGGTGCACTACGTGGAAGATGGGCTGGCCGAGTTCCTCAAGGCAGCCCCGGCCGCTCCCACCTACCTGGGCACCGTGGGGTACATGCTGCTGCTGACGGTCTGCCTGGCTGTGGTCGTCAGGAGGTTCCTCAATGTCGCAGACCTCTGCAAGCAGGACTGACCGTGCCGGTGGCCACCGTACCATCGGCCTTCAGGCTGGAGACGGTTGAGCTGGTGACCTTCATACTGGGGACCCTCAGACTGGCCCAGCCGTGTCTTGAAGATGCTGTGAACCTGGGGGAAAGACACCTGTGGAAGAAGGTTTCCAGAGAAAACGGCAATGGTGAAACTGCTCGTACTCTTTAAACTACCAGGTTACCAGGGGAAGCAAGCAAACGCTTACTGGTATGTTGCTGCTTAGAGTATAAGCTGAAATAATTAAGCTCTGCTACTAGGAAGAATGCATGAACAGTGAATGCCACTTACTAGTTCATAACAATTAGGTTTAAACTGGCTGCGTGTATATATATATATATATTTATATAGAGAGCTATTTATTTCTTAGCTACATATATGTATGTATATATATATATACACCTGAAGACACACTCGTGCAATGATTGCTGATAGACTTTTAATCAATTCCTGTGTGAAATTTCCTAGCAGATTATGCACTGACATTTATCTTCCTCTGTGATACTGTAACAGGCCTTTGCAGCCACATACTGGATTTTAAATGCAAACAAATTAATAGCTGTCGATACTTTTTAAGGCTTCACAGCCTTTTTCAGCCAGGGAACATAATAGATTTAATAGAGAGCAAAACCAGCTGTGAATTATTACAGAATTACCATTTGACAGAGAGACTTTAATTAGACGGGCAGTGAAGCTTGAGTGGTTGGCGTAGCTGCTCGGATTCTACAATATAATACAGGGATATGTAAAAGAATTGAACCAGAAGGGGATCAGATGGTTTTAAAGTGGGGGCGGGGGGAAAGAAGGACACTGCATAATGGCACAGCTCTTCCCCGGCATGTCAGGAGCATCTGTCACATTCAGGGGGTTGCTAGGGGGCCCCTTTATCTTCCCCAGTAAATCACCCCAAAAACAGCCCTTCAGAGTCAAGGTCAAATGCCAGACTTTCTATAAGCCCCTGCCAAGCTCGGTGGGAGTGCCGTGGATGTAAAGAGAATAAGTGATGCATGAGATCTTATTCTGAGTCTTTTAAAGAATTATGTGGAACTGGTGTCTTCTGCTCCTTAATTAGAGCACTCTGACAAATTTACCATCCAAAAATTAGGTGCTGAATATGAGTTCAGGACTTATGAGCACTGGATATTGACACTTCCATGTAATTCCCTGCTTTTTCTTATGCTGATCAGTTTGGGCTACAGCTGGGTGCTTTGAAGTCCTCATCCAATACCATCAGGGGGGTTCAAAGAGAACAATTACAAGTTATTTTTCAAAGCAGTGTCTTTTCTCAGCAACCCAGGTAATATCCTTCTCACACCACAAACAACTAACCATAGATTTAACTTACTCTTCATATAAAGAGAAATTTTTTAAACTGTATGCAGATTTTAAACAGATGCAGAACAAGTAACAGGAGTGCAATAATGTTTCACAAGGGGTTACAACTTGAAGTTCAGGTGTGAAACTGCTGTATATCCATTTTCAAAAAGAAGGGTGATACTTCCTTGGGAAACACTGATGTCATACTGCACAATAGCACAGAGCTTCTTTAACTCAACCTCTTTGCTTCTATTGTGGAAATACTTCTGCTTGCATCTTTCTCATTTTCATGGACTTGGCATCCAAACTCCAAGTGTATGTTTTGAGTCCAGTCCCATAGTCTTCTGCAAGACAAAGTCGCCTTTGTTTCTAACAAGAGTATAGGAGGGACTGTAGCTAGGGATTATGAGGTCATGTCCTTAATGTGGGTCAGAATCATCACAGAAACCAATAATTGATATGTCCTGTACCAATGTCAGACTTGTGAAAATTTTCCTGTGAGAGCATAATAGCTAAAGGAAAATACAGGTCTGCTTCATTTTGCCTTTTGTCTTAACCCATTTTAACAGTAGTAGATTGGATCTTTTAGATTTTTGATAAATAATGAGAATGGCCTAACAAAAATAAGTGTTCTTTGCCAGCAGCAATTCTGTAATTTGTGGTGAGGTCACATACGGTCTCTCAGAGAGACTAGTTAGAATTTTCAGAAACAGTGGCTCCCAGTCTGTGACCTCCTGTGTTTCCACTGATGGTCCATAAAAAACAGCATTCTCTGTGTGGCTGTCTGTGTTTTGTTTTCATTTGTCAGTCTGCACTGAAAGGAAATTAAAAATACACAAAGTGTTGTTAAGGTTGAATATTTTCAGTGACTTTTATCACAATTATGGCATTGCTTTATTCAGCTGCCAGTAAAGCAGAAAGCAATTTGCACCATAGGAGAAGTTGGTTTATGACACTGTCATGTTTTGTTGTGTCTTTTATACCATGAAAAAAAGAAAAAAAAAAGAAAAAGAAAAAAAAAAGGAAAAAAAAAAAAAAAAAACAACCCTGGAAGCTCACACCAGAAAGCAAATGGATCAAGACCTGCAACCATGCTGTGTGTGCTATGAATTTCCACAACTTCAGAAGGGTCAGTATCCCTGAGATGCACTGTATTCAAGTTAAAATAATAAATGCATAATAGTTAGAGCCCAAATGACTCATCCAAGTTTCAAAACTAATTATTTAGACATTACTTGCCTGGGAGATGCCACTGGCATGTACAACCAGCAATTAAAAACTAGGAAAAAAATCAAAAAGGCTGGGGACAGTAAATCTCAGCACTAGCAGACAGCTTAGAAACAAGTGACAATAAAAGCCAAATGTAAAAAAAGGCTGTTAAAGCATACTGCATAATGAATTATAGTTGTGCTTGTCACTCACAATGTAGAGGACATCTCAAGAGGCAATGTCAAAAAAGGCTGTTGCTAACTTGTAAAAATACATTTGATATTTGCAGTTAGGCCACACAGGGTCGTCTATATATATCTCAACTACAGATAACTGTATAAAGGTTGGATTGCAACCAACTGCAATTTTACTGGAATCTTTGAGCGTCATAACAGTTGCCTGTGAGGCCCAGTCGCACTGCAGGTTTGGTACCAGGACCTGATACTGAGAATATTGATTCATTTGAAACATTTCTATTAGCAAAATGTTGAGGCACGTGCATGAGTCTGAGCACTTTGTGGAGTTATTTGTAAATGCTGGTTGCAGGTACTGCTCTCTGAGCCTCTGTAAGCAGACCATGTGTATCAGGAGCCAATGCGTGAAGGGAGATGTGATTCATTTTAAGGAATTCTAATGAACGTATGTTGGTTCATTTGTCTGTTTGCTTATATGTGTCTGTGAACTACAAAGTTACAAGTGCGCAGAATATCTAGGGAAATGCTTCTTGAGTGTGTATTTATTCAGCAAGGACAATATTGTGTAGATAATTGCTCCGTTTGCCATGTTCAATAGCAAGTCTCCATGAGTAAGGAGAAACAAAACTGAGTTAAAGAGATTAAAAGTGGAACAAGACATCTATATTTATAGTGCTTGAATTTGCTCTTGTAGAAGTCAATGTCTGCATTTGTGTGGCTTGTAAGGAGGCAGGATCTCTGATTTGAAAGCACACGTGGCTGAATGTTCATAGGCACATCCAGAGCTCAGTCAGGAGGTCTGGATCTGCAGGCCAGATGCACAAGGACATCCTAAAAACAATTTTCTTTGCTTAAGTACCTGTCATAATATTTTTATCATCTGGGTACTTAAAATAAGGTCTACACTGTGGTTAGGGAGCAAAGGACTCTATAGCTCATCTGTAAAACCAAAAAGGCATTTCAGGCTTTTTGTGGTAGATCTGAAGGACAGGCTGAGTACAAGGGGACGGCCTGGAAATGCACATGTGTTTGTCCTTCTCTGACCAACACTGACCTGTGCAATAGAACTGACTGTCAATAGGGTCAGTTTCCAGAGTGTTGGTTACGCTGGTGACACAGTCGCTTCCCTTTGCAATTAGCATGTGCTTAGAATTGCAGTCAATATACTGGCAGATACTGATGAAGCCTAGCTTCTGGGCACATCAGAGGTACCTGTAAGCTTCTAGCTCATCTTTGTGTAAGATCAGTATACCGGGTCTGCAGTTATTATCCCATGTTCTGTGGTGGAATGCTATTTCTTCTTCTGCAATGTATTCATTTGAATGTCTGCACAGCTGACAAGACTGGAGCTTGCACTCTGGAAACAAAGGGGAAGTTTTCATCTGCATGCTGTGCTTGTAGAAATTTAGCAATTAGAAGTAGAAACATGTTGGTTTTTACTAAAACTATAGTTTTGCTTAATTGTTCGAGTGTCATTATTTATACACTGAATCCAGATACTATGTTTCTGTCAACAGTACCTGACAGAAAATGACAGTCTGAAAGTTTTACTTTATATTTAAGTAAGCTTTCTGAGGCAGCACATTCATAAAATGTTATTGCACTTAGTTGATTACCATCCACATGCCTTACAGAAACAAACCATACCTGTATTAGTTGTCCAGGTTATACTGTTTTTCTTTACCTGGGAGTGTAATGATGACCAAGTGGCCTGTAACAAGCTGAGGAGTCAGGCACTCCTGCTTTCTCATCCTTGCTTTGCCACTACTGTTCTGTAATCTTGGGCAAGTTATTTGAACTGTGTTCATTTTAAATGAATTTAATTCATGTAAATCACTGGAATCGTACCAGGGTTGAATGTGACCCTCTGTGTCTCAGTTTCCTCTTCTGTAAGATGGGGACAATATACCTTACCTACCTCGCAGGGTTGCTCTGAAGACTAGCTAATGTTTGTAAAGCACTTAAAAATGCAAAGACCCTCCTAGGTGCTAAGAAGAAATATTGCTGAACTCCAGCAGAGAGAATGTCATATATTCAATTGTTCCTCATCTCACTCGGAGAGGAACATGAGCGTTATTAGACCATGAACTCTTGGGACAAACCCTCATTGTTGTTGTACTCCTAGGAAGTTCATATCCCACATCCTTTGGAGTCAATGGCAAAATTTCCTCTGGCTTCAGGCAGGGGGGCAGTTGCAGACTAAAGCAGTAGTAAACAGGCTGACTAAATACATAATTGTCTGGAGTAAAGAGAAAATATACGTGAGCTAAGTAGTTTTCTTTTCTGAAATTCTCACTAATGACTTGTTTGTACTGAAGGCCTTGTTCATTTAGCCATGGGTTGTATTGCAGTTACTGTGAAACAACAGAGCAAGATTTCCTATCAGTGTCTGTAAAAGTAGGATTATGGCACAACTATCACTGGGAATTTCAATCAACTTTAAGCTACTCTTTATCAGAGCAAAGAGACCTTAAGTAAATAAAGCTTGTAAAGAATTGTGTAATCATTCGGGAATGTAAACTTACATTGATCATACAGACAACTTTTTTTCCCCTCTCATTTCCCAAACTTAACATGGAACCAATCCTATTCTTAAGCAAAACTGAATTTAGGCCTTCTTATCACTTATGAGTACCCTACCACGGAGCCCTGACTACTCATCCCACTAACCCACACTGCCCTTCTCTTGGAGCACCATTGAGTAGAGGGCAATGTTTTTAAGAGCTTTTCTAACTGGCAGTGGTAGTGAACACCAAAGCAACAACAACAAAAATATCAACAGATTTGAGTGATTCATCAAATCAAAGCCTCTAATCATAAGGAATTCACTCTATCCAAATAAATTCCTTGCATCTGTTACACATCTATAAGTCAGGGCTACACAACCAACACCCAAGTTACACCTGAGACTGTACCCTCTTCTCCTCAGGTGAGATGCAAGATACTGAGGTAGCATCACATGCGCTGAAAAATACAGATCTCTATTCAAGATGTTTAATGTTTTGGAGCTGGATGTGGAATCAGTTATTTTCACAACTTGATTAGACAGATGCTGTTTCATTCCACTGAATTCAGTAATGAATTAACGACTGAGGCAAAGGAAGTAAGCTTTTGCTCAAAGTTGCCTGTAAGGAAACACCAGCAGACTGCTGCTTTCAGGGCAATTGCTTCCTGGCTGACCGTACTCGCAAGATGGAGGATTCTGAAGTAGTGTTTCACTGTTTTGTGTGAATGCCTAAGGATTTGTGTTTGTAGCTGGGGGGGGTAATAGTGTGAAGAAACAGTTTATAGCAAGTCAATTTTTTCTGTCTACTAGAGATTCAAGCACGCTTTAGAAAGAGGTATCACATTTAAGGGTCTGTGCATGCAATGAACAAAAAGTGTGAGTTTTATTTGATTCTGTTGGGAAGGGTTGAAAATCTACTCTTTGTACACTTTTGGATGCTGACAACCGTATATGTAATGACTATGCATTTTTAGCAAAAAAAAAAAAAAAAAGGTGTGAGCTATAAATAAAGTTGATTCTGAGTACATTTTTTGTAGAAATAAAGCTTTTTTCATTTCTGAATATATGTTAGTGTGACATCTGTAGGATCCAGAAACATATTGAATACAGTTATCTTCAAACACAGATGTTGCTAGCTTAACAACAGTAACTTCCAACTCCTGTACAGTGATTTTGGTATCACTGAAAACTGTATCACAGTACAAGTATCACTCCCATTTTATTGCCTTTCACATTATCAAGTAACAAAATGGTACGATGTTTTTTGTTTTGTTTTGTTTTGTTTTTTGTATTCCAAAATCTATGCTAACCAATCCATAGTAGGAATCTCTGTTATGCCAAAATTCATTACTATTAAAGTATATATGAAAATATAAATATATTAAATGTATAAGGAGATCAGTGGTCTGCCAAACTGAGCTCACTGAAGCATCATGAGGTTGGTAACAACAACTACATGAAGAATCACAATGAAATATTGACTGTGAAACAAAGAGTTCTATTTGGCATCAAATAAAAGTCTCCCATTTGGCAGACTAGGAATGTTCCAAGTGGCAGAGTATCTTTTCCAGTCACAGTCAGGCACCAAAAAGCACTCAATGAACTGCAATTACATAGTGGATCTGCTGTAAGCCTTCTGTCTCAGTATTTAGCAAGATGTGATGCAGCCCAACATAATTGCAGGCACCTGCTGATACTGTTAAAACACTGAATAGGTGATGCAAAATCCTTTGCAAACTGAAGTTCAGAGAGTTTAGGATATGGACACTGGTCATCCAAGTACAGATCATTCTGAGTATGACTTATGTAGAGCATACATACAGAGGCAAACTGTAGGATCTCACAGTGGAGGCTTGTGAATTCCTTCAAAAGCTGTGTAATTGTTGAGAGTTCTTCATATAAAAAGGTTTCTTACTTGTAGATTGTTCGGCTTATTTAGAATTTGGTAATGACTTCAAGTATTTGATGAGCCCAGCAAAAATATCCACTGCCAGCTCACAAATAAGCAAATGCTTCGAAAGACTGCATCCTACTGCTGTTATCATTTAAGACCCTTCATAATGTTAACAGTAGGCTCTGAATCTGACTGCTGGACATGGATATCCTGGAGGAAAACCTCACAAAATGTATGGAGCCAGTGAGAATCTCAAAATAATGAGCAGAACAGAATGCACCAAAGTCACTGATAGGGCAAGGAACTCATATAGGTTAGAACTTCATCCTTCAGCTCAGATCGCTCCATAGCTGTTCTGATTCCAAAATGGAAATCTGAAGATAATATATGTATTTTATTACCATAATATCACTTCTCTGACAAATGGCCCTAAAAGTCTGGCGTATTTGTACAGAAACAAAAAGAAGTTTTATAGACAGCTTTAAACTTCTCAGTACAGCTGCAGGATAGTGTATTGTTAATAGAATCTATAGATGGAGACAAGGCTCAAAGACATAGACTTGTTAGAGCAGATTCAGATGAGGGCCACAAAGTGACTGGAGCCCCTCTCCTATGAAGAAAGGCTGAGAGAGATGGGGTTAGTTAGCCTAGAAAAGGGAGGGTTCCAAGGAGAACGTACAGTGGCCTTCCAATATTTAAAGTGGACCTGCAGGAAAGATGGGGAAGAACAGTTTAACAGGGACTGTTGTGACAGAAAAGGGGGATAATGGCTTTAAACTTATAGAAGCTAGATTTTAATTAGAAATTAGGATGAAATTATTTACTATGAATGTGGCAGGACACTGGAACAGGCTGTCTAGAGAAGCTGTGGATCCCTCTCCCTGGAGGCACTCAAGAACAGGTTGGATGGGGCTTTGGGCAACCTGGTCTAGTGAAGTTGTCCCTGCCTATGGCATGGGCACCACAACTAAATGATCTTTAAGGCCTTTTCCTACTGAAGTCATTATATGTTCCTATGATTGATTAGAAAATGAAAAAGCTGGTGAAAATGAAAAGCAAACCAGTACTACTACAAAGGCTAGCACTTGGTTTCAGTGATGAGAGTCTCTGGAGCAGACACTACAGATGTACTCCTTTGCACCAGAAATCTCTATTACAAGGCAGTTTTATTATCAAGAGGGTCGGTACACTGACGTTAGTGGGGAGCTGAAGATGTTTCTCTTGCCAGGGAGCACAGCCTTTGGGTATTTTATACCTGTTTTATAGGAGAATAGCAACAACAATACTGCACAGTCCTTCTGATGAAATGTTTTTATAAGGTTAATTCTCTAATTTCTGTCTCACTTGCTCCCCAAATCTAGTCCTTTCATGTTTCTCTCAGCTGGACAAAACTGAAAATAAAGTCATCCTTCATTTTTAGTGTTTAACATACTTCTCGTGTATTATTCTTTCTTTGCTAGGAAAGACCTACTCTTTCCACTCTCCTCTGTTGTCCTGAGGAAGTGATCTATGCCATTTGTACAGGAAGGAAAATGCTGATAAGCAGGGCTCCCTGCATCCCCAGTCCTCCAGGCTACAGAATTCAGAACTGGCACATAGCAGTGTCCCAAGATCTTAGCTTTCCTTTTTAGCAACACTTGGAAAAAACAACTCTGAGTTGTCATCAGGGTGGATAACAAGCAGCGACATCTGAAGCACTCAGAAATAAGATAAATAATTAGAGAAAAGCTGCTGGAATAGCTTCTTTGATACCCTTGTACATACATGCATTCTCTTTCTTACTGCCCCAAATTCAGCAAAGCTCCTAAGCACATGCTTAGCTTTACTATACACATATGTTTATCTTTGTTCATTCATAGGGGCAAACCTTTCCTGATATTTAAGCATGCTATAGAAGCAGAGCCCTAACAAGCAGACAGTGCCAGGGAAATGCTGCCAGCAAGAGTCTGGCACAGCACATTGTGCCATTTAGCCCAAGCAATATCCTGTCCTCTGACACTGAGGGCTGGCCAAGCACCTCACACAAGGTTCACGTTACCTTCTCTGCTTTAGTTCTTTAAAATATTTTTGTTTCAGACCATTGTCTGAAAGATTTTAATAGGAAAAAAGGGCAAAATACATATGTAATAGCTAGAATAGCACTAATTTAGTCATTAAATAGAAAGCAAATTTTCCAATTGTAGCAATTACAGGAACAAAACACCGTCTCTCCTAGTCTGGTAGAAGAAACATAGCTTGGAGTTTGGAACAGTAATCCCATTTACTGAACACTACAAAATACATTCACTAGCTAACTTGGTTTAAAAGAAAGTATAGTTTTTTGTTTTTTTTTCTGCATTAGACAGACTCAAAGATCTGACAGAAGTCAAATACACTATGTAGAATACTTCTGTTCTCAGCAATACAGCTCATTTCTTCGAACTGTAAGTATTCCACTCCAACATAAATGTGCTGTATCTTTATTTTAAAATGGAGATGTACTTTGGATAACAAAAAATAATTGGGCATAACCAATTGCAATGAAGTACAAGGAATTCAGGGTATCTGAGAATGGAAAACCCGCTCAAATGCAATATGGAAATGGTATTATTAAGATCACATCAAATCATGGCCAATTTCATCGTTCAGCATACACCTGAGAAGGAGTATACAGCCAGCACACGTGAGGACTTTCTTCTCCTGACATGATCAGTAATGCAGAGGATATAGTGAATATATATTCTGAATGTGAAAGAGTGTAGACTTCCATTACATTAAGCTGTGATGAATATTCCCATATGTAGACATTAGGCTGAACACTTTACACGGTAAATGAGTTTGAACACTAACTGTTTATAAATAACTCTATCTCCAGCTGTTACCAACAATACATTTTAAAAGTCTCCCTTACTAAAGGAAAAATGGTGAAAAACAATCTCATAGAGTTGACAAGACTTGCTGACTTTGACTTTGCTGGCACACAAATTTACACAAGACAAGTGAACTAGTGGACTTACAAATATTACCATGTAATCACTGCTTACACTTCAGAAAGCCACAGTGACTTTTTCCAAGCAGACCGATTGAAGACCCTCAGTGAATCTGTCCATTTGCCCTTTACACTGGTGGCACAGGGTGCAAGGCCTCTTTGGAAAGTACTGGATGCTCACCAAACACAGTTCAATGCTTTTAAATAACCCAAAGGAATGTTATTAGTTAGTCAAATGCAATATATGGTTAGGAAATATTTATGATTTTCAGGTACTAAAAGTGTCATGATTTCAGGCTTTGGTGTCAGGGCAGAGCTGCCAGCTATGCCATAGACATGAGTGAATTCCAGTTAATATGCAACATTAAGCACTCTTTGTTTTAAAAGCCATTTTGGAAACTCAGTATCTCATGAATGAAACAACCCACACAAATAGGCCAGCAAATGAAGTTTCCAGGGGGACATCTTCTCATGTATAGCGTAACATATTAGCAGTAAAGCGGATTCCCTTCTGGAAAGTTTCATCAACTAAATTCACAGACAACCACCAAATTCAATTCTCTTCCCTTTTGCACACTGCCTGGAAGGAACGAACAGGCAGGAAAATAATTCTGACTGGTAAAAAGCACACTCATTCCCTAATCACACTGTTCCAGTACTGGCACAGAGGATGCAAAAGGAATACAAAGTGGAACAGCACATCTCCTCTACACTGCACTGGTCCACATATGGCAGTACCCCCAGTGATCCCACAGGGGTTGCCCCCCTGCACAGTGCAAAGCAGCCTGAGAGCCAGGCAATTACAGCCCTGTCTGCTTTCAGAGATGAGTGAACTCCAAATAGCAACATCCACACCTGCTGTTCAGAACAAAGTTTTGCAACATCAGTCTGTGTGAGCAGTAGACCTTTGGGGCACACTGAGGTCAACCAGCAGGAGTTTTCTAACCAGGGTTAATATTATCCAGTTTTAAGAAAACAAACCTAAATTTTCAAAGTCAGCTGCTGGCACTGTGAAATCTCAGTGCTTGATTGAATCTTTGTATTTCACAATGCTGAAATTTAAAAGAGAAGAAAGATATGATACACATACAGTGCAAAAGGTCAGCTAATCCAGACTTCCTTTATCTGCTCCAGTCAACGCACAGACCCAAACAAGAGCACGGTGGTGTGTGTAAAAATGAAGTGAAGTGCAGTGTAGCACAGCGCCTATTTTAAATAGAACATGCTGCAGTGACTTTTGGAAGCCGGCCGGCACGGTGGTGGATGTAGCAGGACAGAGGCTCGGCAGCAGAGCCGCCAGGAGGAGCGCGCAGACCGCTCCCGGGGTGCAGGGATGCCCTCCAGCCAGGCCAGCAGGAGGGAAACTCTAGGGCTCCAGCAAGGACGCATTTTTTCCATGGCAGCTAGCTGCTGCATTTCTCATTTTCAGTGCGCAAGGAGAGCAGAGGAGTACTCACCAGGCACCTCCGCCCACGGCCCTGCTTTCCTTGGACAATGCACGGCTGGAAAAAGCACTGCCCTCCAGGGCTGCCCTCCACTGGGCACCAGCCCCACCTGCTAAACTCAGCTGCCCCGGGGCACTTTGGTAGGGATACCCTGTCCCTATAGTGCTTTCAGGGAGAAGTTGGCACAGATAGCCCGACGATTTGGCAAAAATAATGCCTTAGAGGCAGCTGCTTGCTGATATAATCCCATATGAAAAGAAAAACTGTTTTGGAGGGGATGACGCTGCCCTCTTAGGCATTCCTGGAACCTACACTGAGAGTGAGTCAGTCAGAGCAGGACTGTGTGTCTTGCTATGTTTACTTTGTATTTAAGTGCATTTACTAAAATAAGGTTATTTCTTCTCTTTCCTTTACCAGGTATATACAGCAGCAGATACAGATTAATATACCTATTAAATTTACGTATCTGTTGAACATTCACATGTGATAAACAAGGAAAGAAATGTGCAGTAGGGCAAAAAGAAACATTCTGAGAGTATTCCCCTGTGCAGGATTTCAGCCTCTGGGACACAGAAGGCTGAGAGGTCGGGCATTTGAAAGTCATTGGTTCAGAAATGGCTCCTTCCTGGCCCAGAGCTTGAATCCTCGGTGAGGATTTCTCAGGACAGATTTAGGGTAAGTGGGAGCAGCTCCAGCAGACCAGGAGCTAGCCGTGAGGCTCTCACCTTGTGGGCTGGCCCTGCTGGCTGATCTGATGGCACAGCCACACTGCTGCAGCTCACCCATCTCCCTCTGGATGAGAACAGCTTTTTGTTCTGTCACTCCATTTTCAGACTGGTCCACGTGAATGCAGCCTAATACATCTCCAGCTAATGCCAAACTATGCACATATATTCCTTGCTACAGCTCTCAGTGGATCCATATCAACACCTAAAACATTATAAAGTACCTTCTGAAACACTGTTCTTCTCTTTTTGGCTCTAACCTTGAAATGTCAGTGGAAGTATTACAACGGTGCAATCATTCAATCTCTGCTTTGTCATTAAATAGCCTTTTTGACTCTTCTTTCAACTGCATAATATACACATTGCCCCCAGCTTATAATTTCACCCTTGAGCTGCTGCTCTGGCTGTGCTGTATAAAAAGCAGAGTGGACACTCGGCCCTCACGGTCAGTAATAAATATAGAGGTCAGCTCTTGGCTTGCCAGGACCTCTGGGCTGCTCTGGGGAACCCTGGTTCACTTCGGACACTTCACTCCCAACATGCATCCCAAGGTCAAAGGGCACCTCTGAGACAGCTGCACTTTCCTGTTCACACCTCTTCCTTGAAACAACACTCTTCTGGGCACAGGCACAAGCCAGAGCCACCTGGAGGCAATCAGATAATCTCCACAGCCCCTGATGAAGGCAGGGTATGAGGGACCCTCATCCTCTTCTTTCACATTTAACACCAGTGTATGGGAAAGTGTTCAACAGAACGAGCTCCTGTGCAGGTTGCCCAATGACCCCTACATCTTGTGCTGACACGAGGTGTGCAGTTCAGCAGCCTCACTAGAGTCTCATCAAAACATTTCCAAATTTCTTTACTATGCTATTTTCTTCCATTCAAAAACGTCATCTTCAGCCATTTAACTCTTCACACTTCCTAACCCTATTTCACTAGGTCATCGTCTTCTCTTAACAAATTTGAAGCCAGAATCCACATTTCTTTGATCCTTCAGAACAAGTCTGAGCTCTGACAAGTGCCTGAACATGAGTGGAAGTTATCCAGGACAAACCCAGGTGGAGCAGTTATCAGGACTGCCTGTACCACGTGCAGGGTGTTTCTCTCTGGCTCTGTGTCATGTCAGTTACCTGCCTGAGATTTGCTCACACTGGGTAGCTCCATGTATTGCTGTAACGCAGACAGGATATACAACTGACTTCCTAAGTACCCATGACCTTTCAGAACATCTGGAATGATTCACAAGAGTAGAGCCCTGTTATCATCAGCCTTGCTATCTTAATGCAATTATACTTAATGACAATTTTTTAGAATAGAAATGTTGCATTTTCTTTGCATGGCCTACTTGATTGTCTTCTCATCCTGTCTTGTACCACTTCTATTAGCACCAAACAAGAGCAAATAAATGACCCCACATCCCACCTAGATGGTCAAAATGCAACATGCAGTCATGCCTGTACGTTCAGTTAAATCCTATAATAACATTATAGTCAAAGTATTCTCACATGCCACTGAAAACTGAATATATTTATTTCATCATGCAGTCTGCTTATTCAAGTAAAGCTTTCCTGGATGTTTCAGAAACAGTATTTAAAATAAGTCTACACATAATCTATCTACATATAAAAAGTCATTCTGAGTGAAATTCTAGACTCTGAAGAATTCACTTTAGCAATAGCACAATTTATTGTATTTTCTCATCAGATTTTGTTCCTAGGGTATCAGTCATCTTTTCTTTGTTGACAGTTGTTTTGTATATCTCAACACGACTGATAGATCAGCAAGTTTAATCTGTGAGAATGTGCAGGCCTGGCCATATGTTCTGATAACAATTGTAAGGATTTTCTCTCATCTAAGAGTCGGATAAATGTTCTGGACTACAAGCCCTATCTATTATACTCAATGGCAAACACAACAGGATTCTAATATTAGAACCACCACAGTCTGGCCAGCTATTCCAGCTCTGGATCTGCCACAGGAAGCACTGTGTTAGATTATAGCTAATGCAGTAAACCGTGACTTAATGTCATCAATGGTGCTGCTAGTGACATGGTAAGAACAGAAGAGTTTCACGTGGTGAACAGTTTTCTCATCTATATGCCCTTCAGTGAGTTACAGTGAAATATTTATAATTATTCTTATATGAATTATCAGAGCATGCACTGAACTCTGGATTTTTTTAAGGCCTTTTATAAGTAGAGAGGACAACCATCAGCATGATTGCTGTCTTGAATTTCAGACTTAAAATTGTGTTTTCAAAGATTTTTCTTTAATGATGAAGACGTAATGGACAAAATAGGAATGTGGTAGGAAATATAACTTTCCCAACATTGTCCCTTATCTCAAACAATTTTGTTGGAAATTCCCACATTCCCTTAAATTACTTTCATGCAGAGATAAAATTGCAGGAGTACCAGTAGCTTTGGGACTAGCTGTTAATAAAACAAACTAAAGATTTAAGAGAAGCTGCTGTTCAGCTTTCCTTACTCTGGTTAATATTCCAGACTTATTTCTCTAGTCCAACTGGCATTACAGTGCAGTGTTCTTAGTAGTGCCCATTTGAATAGTTATTTCAAGTCTATGTAGAGTTTGAGTGACAACACATATACAGGAGGGAAAAGAGTTTTTGCAGAGGTGTCAGGCATCATGGCTCTCTGAGTTACATGCAAAATTAAACTACAACATAGTCAGGGTAGATGTATACTATTGACCCTCCTTTTCTTCTCTGTAACACAGGGTTAACTGTGCTCCTTTGCCTCAAGCAATTTACTAATGTAATGGAGAGGCACTGGAACACATCTGAAAGACACCCCTTGGAGTCCTCACACTGAATTTCAGTAGGAACATAGTGCTGGAAAAATGTGTTATCATATGTTTTATGATCACCTCAATTGCTTCAGACCCTGACAGGTAAGTGACCTCTTACAGGGGAAAAGGGCCTGAGTTGCTGGCCTGCCCCACACAGGAAAGCTGCCAGCTCTAATTTGCCCTAATTTTAAATTTCCTTCCTATGACTTTACTAATACCTTTTTATTACTTGTAATAATAAAGGTTTTGTTCATCCTTAGTTCAGAATCCAGGTATACTCTCCCAGTTGAAATGTTTCATTGGTCTAAATCTTAATAAAGATTCTGCACTGATTTGTACTTGCTCAGCTGCTCTATCAGCTATACATAACAAATCCAACACAGTTCTTGCTGCTCAGTCATTCTCCTTCCATCTGTCAGAGTATATATAATATTTAACTCCTTAACTTTTGAGTGTTCATCACAGAATCTCTTGGAGGATTCTGTATCTTGCTGGCACCTGCTTGTTGGTTCATAGTTTTTACATAAGATGTATAGATAAATAAATCATCTGCCCCTTCCATTTCTAGTTTCAAGACAGACTTCTCTGATTTTACAGTGGCTTTTCTTCAAAAGTTTTGTTGAAAATCTTTCATCCAAGGTTTTCACCTTACCTGAAAGTACAGCCTTTAAAGTTAAAGCTTGTGTATTTTTCTGCAGTCAGTAACTTCTTTCCAGATTGTCAGATGATACTGTGTTTTAATTTCACAGTTCCCCAAAAGACCTTCCATACTCTGTGAAGATTTTTGTTTTGTGAAAGGCATTATACTGACAAAACAAATGACTAACAAAAGGGATATGACTCTAAGGATACTGTAATATGACTTATTACACTGTTTACAACTGAACTTCAGAAACAATTTTCAGACAGTTCTGGCTTCAGTGACTAAAGCTTTAAGCCTCTTAGTTTTTTACTCTTTCCTTAAAGCCAGGTGCTGTGAATTTCTATGTCCTGGTGCTATTTTTTGTCAGCCTGGCCCAAAGTCAGATATAAACAGTGAATTCATTTGCATGGAAGCCCCAGGAAACTCGATTCTCTTTCAAGTTCTTCATTTTGATATCTTACGTAGCTTCAGTCAGTCACGAAGAGCTCACTGGGTTAACAGCAGTTCTCTTTTCCCCAGGTAAATTCATAGAGCCAACTGTCACTTTCTAGAGGCCTCCAGATGTTTTTGGCAATGATCCACTTGTGAATTTGGGAAATGGTGGAAAGAGGGAAACCATAAGGGAAGCTTGTGCCATACTCCCCACTGCCTGCATCCAGTGTCTGATTGTACAGAACCAGCACACACAGACCAACTGAAAAGGAACAGAGACCTGGGGGAGATTAAAGGCAGGGTGATGAACAAGGTTCTAGCACCAAACTCTCTGGGCTTTGCGCAGAGGAACTCAGAGGTGTTCATCCTTTGAAGCAAAATCCCTCCCACTCCAGCCTGATCTGGTGAGGGGCAGCCAGCCCACGGCATGGTGTTGGGACTGGATGAACTTTAAGGTCTCTTCCAAACTAAGTCATTCTATGATTCTGTGATCTCTCCGTTCTGAACAAAACACCACTATTTGCTATAAGCAGCGAGGAGCTCCCAGCACTACTCTTATCATATATTGACTGCTGTTGTATATTTGTCATCAGAATAATTTTGGCTCTCTTTGTGTCAGTGCTAGTCACATTCATATATATGCTAAATGATCTGTCCAGTGTTTAACTGTAGCAAAATATGCATATCGGGAAAATAACAACAATGCACAGGATTTGTCTTCATCTTTTGTGAGTTCTCTAATGCTCACTCATACAGACTATAAGAAAATGTTAGAAAAGTGTGTCACTAATCACAAATTGAGATAAAGTGAAAGCAGCTCTCCTCAGCCTGTAGGTTTCTTGAAGTCTGAGCCTTCTTGTTAGTCCTGAATAAGGATTTGTCTGCCTGAAATGTTGCCTGTCATTTCTGTTGCTCCAATGAAAACTCATCTGTACCTAAGAATCTTGTCTCACTTGATGCCTTCAGCAATTACACTGCAAAAACATTACTGCTAGAGCTCTGTACAACCTTGACTATTCAACTGGCAGGCAGGTCTCAAGAGTTCTCTATTCCTGTCAGTTGCAAACCATTATAGAGCAGCATTCTTCAAGAGACAGATCTGCTTGTGGGACACATAAATACTGTTTTTCCGTCCATTGATGTCAATAGGAGCAAGGATAGAGCTATGATATTATGAGATGCTAAGAACTTAAAATATGCTCTGAATGATTTCTATTTTAAGAGCTGTTTTGCTTTGGAGGATGAAAGGTCTGTTCACTTAATATAAGGAACAAGGCCTGTCTCTGAGATGTGGAAGAACATCTATTCATCCAAAAGCTTAGCTATTTCAGGAATAATCCGTAAATTATTTTAAGAGTTTGTTTAAACTGTTGTTAACTCTACTTGGCAGACTTCTGGCAAATACATTATTGTTTCTTTAGCTTTCCTTATTCCTGCAAGGAGATTTTGAGGGGCAGGACTTGTTACTTCTTCTGTTGACACTGTTCTACTTTGTACAAATAATTACACATTCACTGGAACTAGAACTAACGCCCCCACCCTTCCCAGGAGAGTTACTGAACCACCAAACTAGAGCATTGTGTTTTTCTATCACCAGTTAGCTCCATGAATATTTAAGTACATTTTACAAAGTGGGACTGTTCCAGTAGAAGGGGCTGATGGTGAGTTCACTGCTGCGAGGCAGAAATCTAACCTGAATTTTGAGAGGAGGGAAATGGAGAGAAGGGTAAGGGAAAGGAGGGGAGAGGAGCCCAGTCCCAAGCATCCAGTCCCTCAGGTAGTTTCCCAGCCACGCAGTTCAGAGATATTCAAGGTAAAGCTATACCCAACATCTTTTGTAGTTGTTCCACTTTCATAAGATGCTTTAACATCCCATTAAGTCTCTTCATCTCATTAGCATCACCCTGTGCTTTGTTAATAACTCTTTATTGCAATAACTCAGTAAACTGTAATCTAGCTGATAGCCAGCCTAACATTGCTCACATTGTTAAGGTTTGAGTTCTACAAGCTGGATATGAAAAGTTCTGAAAAGAGGCTTTTTTTTTTTATCTCAGAATCAAGTGGTTTTTCTACAAAATCTAACAATTCGTTTTTTAATAAAAAAATACAAATTTTCTGTATTCAGCTGTTTTGTACTCCCAAGTTTCTCACAACTTTCATTCACATTTTGATGGTGTTTAGACTGACTTAATCTCTTTTCGGGATATGTGCAACTTTAATATTGCCCATGGTTTAATAAGCAGGTTAATATTTTGGGGGTAGCTAAAACACAATACTAAAGTAAAACAAACAATCTGAGATCAGGAGTGGAATGGAATGCTAAACTGTCTGAATTTGAATGATAGGTTTAACTCCTGGTTCTCATATCAATATAAAGTATCTTAGGAATTCTGAAATGGAGTCACACTGTCTAAATAAATTCTGAACACAATTAGAATAATAGAATCATACAATCATCTGAGTTGGAAAGAACCCCTAAAGGTCATCCAGTCCAACTCCCCTGCAATGAATGGGGACACCTCAGTCAAGTTGCTCAGAGCTCAGTCCATCCTGACCTTGAATGTCTCCAAGGATTAGGAATTAGAGTGCAGCATGATCAAAAGTCCTTTCCAAATAACTCTGTATCCTTATTAGACTTCTGATTATTTTGGATAGCTATAAACTTTTGGTTTAAGTCTTGCCCTAGAGCCTGACTGGGAGTGCATGGAGGATTCTTCCTCTGCAATACAGAGAATGTAGAAATGATATTACAGCTATGAATTCAAAAATTAACAATCCAGGGCAGGTCAGATACAAAGCAGTGCCTTGGAAGATACATCAAGCTTAGAATCCACTTATTTTAGTTAGATGTATTTGGATTTCATTTATATTTAAATAAGATAATAGAATAACGGTATTTAAGAAGAGACATTGGAGTTAATAATATCTGAAAATGATTTTTAAATGTTTGAAAACATCAGTGGAAATCTGAATAAAGAGATGTACTGGATAGATAGCATAAGAACCATGATCTATTGCTTGCACTTATAACTTTTATATAAAAGTTTTTATATAAAACTATTCCTTTCATTCTTTCCCAAAAGTCTATATACCTAATATCACATGCTTGCATCCATACCTATTTACAGACTAGAATTCACAGCAAAGAATTCCTTAGTATTTGACTTTGTGCAGAATAATTATTATCTGTGCACTGCAGTACGTCTGGAAATATAAGGGAATGCTGGTTCAGCATACCTCAGGCAAAGTTCTACACCTCTTAAAGAACAATAGCATACATAAAACAGGAGCACAAGCACCTGATTAGTCTTTCATATGCACTGAAAGGCAGGGATAACTTTCTGAAGTGGAAGGAGCTGCAGTGGTATTGCTCTCGCACTGTAGAGAAGGTAACAATAGAAACTTACTACTTACCAATCCTTGTAAAGTTATTTGATTTCTTATTCAAAGATGCTTGTGCATCTGTCCAAAAACATACATGGTAGAGGCAGGCATTCCTGATTCCTTTCCTGCAAAAAATTATGAAGAAACTTGACTATAATCTCAAGAATGAGCCCAAAGACACTTGGCTCAGAATACAGAGCGGCTTTTCTCCTCTCTAAGTACACTTTCAGCAAGTGAGTTGAAGCATTTAAACATAAGAAGTCTTTCAAAACAGTTGCCTATATCCAACTATTCACCTTCAAACTACTGTAATTATAGTTTTGGAGCAATGAAATTAAATTATGTTCGCACAAAGCCGTAACAGACTTAGCCTGGATGGGTACGGGAATCTCCTTTAGAGTCTGAGCTCCTGAAAAGATTAGAACAAGTAACTCACAGAATACAGAAAGTTTACACTGCCCCTGGATATTGGCCCTGCACCTTTGATTACACTCTTGCTGAGTTAGAACCTCACAGAGGTTTCATGCTATTGTTCCTATATACGCTAAGAGCACCGAGGCATTTTAGATCAAACGTATATCCAACTTCAGCCTGTACTGCTTTTTCAGTTATGTTACTTTCGTGAGTATTTTCTAAACCAAACTGATACTTTCAGGAACTCTCTGGACTTGACTTCTGAAATTTCCATACAGATGCCATTTTATAACCTCTGGCCTTATACTTGAGCATTTTAACAACCTGTCGTATTCTGCCCTTAGCAAGAAGCACTGATTTTGAGCTCAAATGTGTTGCTCTATAATACCATGCTGAAACTGATACCGACAATGATATTTCTTTATATAATAAGCAACAATGATTCTGTGAAAATCATTACACAGCAACATAATAGAATCCAGATGTGTTTAAAAAACATAATATTAGGCTAATCTCCAAATTCTGGCCCAGAACGCCTGTATGCATTTCCCATGGTGGTAATTCAGAGTTTAGAAGTAAATATACCATTGTAACACACATGGCAGTCAGCTGAGTTCCAGCCGTTGTTCCCAGTGAAAAACCTTGGCCCCGGTTTTGCATTCTTTGATCCCTGTACTCTGAGGGGAAGGAGTAATTGCAGCTCCCCTGCTCAGAACTGCCCAGCCCTGGTACAATTTACAGCCGTGCAGGACCAGTCCTAATTTGTATCAGTGGTGCAACACCACACTTCTTGCCAAAGATGCTACACTCCAAATTGTTAATAAGGACAGCCAGGGACAAAGCATAAACAAGAAGAGGAATGCAGCTTGATTTTTTGTATCATCTCATACAGCACCTGGCAGAGAATGGCTGTATCAAGATGTCTACTCCCAAATATTTCTTCAGCTCTCCTGCTCTAACCTGTCAGCTGAGGGAAGGATATTTCCCTGTTCCTGATTTTTGTCTTTCAGGAAGGAAGTCCTTCAGACACAGATTTTCCTATCTTATAGTTCGTATGTAGCTGTTGAGACACTCAGCTAAGCTAGGGCCTACTATTCCAGTCAAGAAAACAAATGCAGGAATAATCATTATGTCCGATGGTTATTTCCTTGTATTCTTCCACATCTCTTTGCACAGACTGCTGGATCATTTGCATATTTGTAAAGGGGTCATCTCTCTTCATTCCCTTCCCTTGCAGTTCGTGGTATTATGAATAAATGAGTGATTATTCTTCTGAGTACAAGTAGGAAAACAGCATTAAATCTGGCTGAACTAAAATTGTTTACAACATTTTTATTCCTAAGAACAGTTTATAGTGAATAAATTAGATCAATCTATTTTCCTTTATAAATATAGGCTTATAATGAAGAGTAGTGGAGGGAAATTCAGGGAAAGCAATGAGTGTGTTGGCATGAAGTAGTTTCTTACAGGTTCTGATTTCCAAGCTGCATTGCCAATAACAGTAAACTAATTATAATATGTGAAACTGCATTGTGACATTCAGGCTCCAGGTATCAACTGTACAATAGCACTACTGGCAGCAGAACATTTTTGATGTTCTTTGCATATCTTCATTTTTCAGCAAAATTATTCAGAGGACATGAAAAAAGGGAATTGAAGTTGGGTGCCTTAATACAAACCTACTTACTTGCAGAGGGTGTAGAACCTTCTCTTCTTTGAACACAAGAGTATTAAGCATATACAAGATATAGGCAGTTTCTTGGCTCATGGTTCCAGTTTTTTGTTGTTTTTTTTTTTGACAGCATTTTTCCTAAAAGAGCAGTCTAAACTTGAAAGGAATGCCTCAGGAGCACCGTTGATGTCTCCTTCAACTTCTGTTACTCTGCCTCTGCACATGCAGTTCCTGGCAAGGGCTCTTGCTGCAGTCACAACAACTGGGAGGATTCAGACGCACCCGACCTTAGAGCCTCCATTGCCTCGCACCCAATTGGAGGGAAAATAGCTGTGATTACCAGTTCATTAGCACCACCCGGTGTGCCACATCACATAGCAAAACTCCAGGCAGAGCTGAGCTGAAAAGTTGCTGGTGGTGGTGACAGTGGTTTGGAAGACAGAGGATACTGATATGCTGTATATTGTTCAAAGCAGCATTGTAGGCCAATGTAATAAATTAGGAGGCATTAATTTCAGAGAAGCCCATGTATATTCAAGAACAGAAAGTCTAATTTGACTATTTTAGTGACAACATCTTCTGACTCCTCTCATATTTTCTTCCCTGAGCATTAATAATGATCCCGTGTTTTTTTCCTATCTCCAGCCAAGCGAAGCAAAGAGAACCTGCTCTGGAATCTTTTTTCATAATGTTAACTACTTAAATACTTGCTGATTTTGACTGCATCGAGGCTGGGGTAATGGCCAACTGGGCAGCCAATCTATCTTTGCGTTTAGCACTTCCTAGATAAGAAGAGCACATACTGACACTTGATGATGCCCTGCCCCATGCTGGGGCTTGGAACTGTCTTCAGTGACTGAGGTGCCTTGCTCTTCTTTGCCTGCTGCTACAGGACTCACCCGTGGGACTGCCTGTCACAGTTACCTGCAGGCATTTCAGGAGTTCTGCCTTTTTACTTCTATGGCCTTTCACTCCATCATCTATACTCCTCTTCCTTTTGTGTATGAAATATTTTCCTTAGACAAGCATCTTTAAAATGCACTGTTAGATAGCTCTAGATTGAAAACTTTCTAAGAGAACCCATTTATCTGATCAGTACGTTAGCAATTTCTCCACCTGTGTGTGTGTTCAGGTCATTAAAGGTGCCTGCCCTTGATTAATGGACTTTGGGATAGTCCAGTGGAAACACTGACACAACATCCTGTAAGTTGGTGCTGTAATGGAGTATCTGTGAACACACAAGTCTTACAAGCATCCTCCTTAACAGTAGACACACTGGTTAATACTTAGTAGAGCTCTGGTTACAGAAATATTTGCAATTTAGCAGTGGCAGCCCAATTTATTATGTTTATATTATGACAAAACTAATGATAAATCAGCCCCATTCCCCTTAATCTGTTCTTTTGTTGGCAAAGCCAGAATTGGCCAAACTGACAAATAGGAGAATCAGAAAATAATTTAGAAAAGCCATGCTGAAACAGTAGAGCACATTTATGATTAATACATCACATTTGTTCTCTGTGCTAAATGACAACATGAATCATGAAGTACTGCAACTGTATTAAATGTGTTATTAATTGAAGTAAAGCCATCAAAGAAGAAGAAAAAGTTAACTAAGGGATCCTAGCTCCATTCCTGATTTCTTAAGGTGTGAGAGTACTGTCAATGCTGCATTTGCACTTGTTACCTCAGAATTAACAGAAAGCAGTGAAGGAGATGCCTTTGAGTCATCACAGTCATCTTCTGCAAAGCCAGAAAACACGTCAGTTGATAAACGAGCTGCAAGAGAAGCTTGAAACACAAACACAGAGCAGAGTGGGAATTCCTTCCTAAGGAAGGGTGGGGGCCGAGAGAGTTTTCCAGTGGCAACTCTCATGTCTTGTTTTTTATTTCTATGAAGTAACAGATTCAATTAAACACATAACACGACAAATGCTTTCCTTACAAACCAAAACAACTTTGAAAATCCTAGGAACTGTGTGAGTCAAGAGTCTGCATAGGTGCTAGGGTTATCAAGAAAATAGGGATTTGTTCTCTCTACTGCCTGTACAGTACTGCTCTGAAAAGGGACAACCTGAAATTCGAGGAAATTCCAAAGCTCTTTTGAAAGTGAAAATACCAGGATTTTGGCATGTAAGAGCACATCAAACAAAATAAAGAGCTGTTGCTGATAGCAATTACTATGTAAGATTAAATTCAAATAGTTTCACAGGATCAGATGAACAAGACTTGTGCAGAAACACTGAGAATTATGTCTTATATCTTTTTGTCACAGTGCAAGGGCCCTTACATAGGTTGCTTTCCACAGAGGAAAGCAGATGTGGTTAGAAGTTGGAGCATAAGGGCTCAGAAAGTCATCTTTTCAGTCAGACCAGCAGCCGTTCCTCTTGTGCACAGCCACGTTAGTAACACTTTTGTCCCCACCACAGATTCAGCATTCCAGGCCTCTAGATTTCAGGACTCAGGGACACATATAGCACCCCCTGTCTTCCTCTCCCCCAAAAAAGTTTTCGTTCACTGTTCATTAATGTACTGTTCACAGTACATTAGAAAAGAAACAACATTACAAAAGAAACTTACTTGTTTTGCAATGTTGGCCATCAAAAGTTAGACATCTATTGTGCACATCAATATAAACTCCTTCCTCGTGCAACTCTATGCTTTTTTTGTAACATAACCTATGCATCTTTTATACAAGGTAATACGTACACAAGGCAGCATAGATTATATCTATGATTATATTTAAGATTACATTTAGATTACATTTAAGATTATATGAGAGCCTGTAAATCTTCTGGTTTGAGCTTAAAACTCTTGTATACATTCCTTATGTACAGTCCCTACCTGTGCCTTTCCCCTTGTGCAGTCTTACCCTGCAAACAACACCAAGATGTTGACCCTGCAAATTGCTGACTTCAGAAATGAAGCGTCATCAGTTTATGAAAGAGTTTACTTATTCGGTAGCATGAAACAGCAGGGGACAGCGGGCTTGAAAAAGAAAGGTCATTCCCATTTCTGTATTTCTAATAGAAATTCAGTTAAAATTAATGTCAGTGCTAACATCTTTATTTATAGGTAACTGCTTTACTTTTCTGACCCTTCCATCAGTAGAAACCAGCCAGAATACTGGTCTAGTTCATGGGTGACTTCTCTCCAGCAACATCATTTACATTTGGTAAATACAATTTAATTCAGACTGAGTGCCTTGTCTGCAGTCTGTAATTCGGGGCTTGCTCCTGGGCAGGGCATGCCAAGGAGTGACGCTGCTCCATCCTTGAGACAGCGAAGGTGCCAGCACCCACTGCGCGTCTGCATGCAACTGTGTAGGGCTTTCCCAACAGCCCGTCCCCTGTGTCAGTGTGCTCCTCAGCCATACATTTTCCCTTTCCTGCACAGATCTGCAGGTCTTCTTGGGTGATTAGAAACCTGTTAACATATGAGAAGTTTAACAGTAACTTGAGAATAAATTAAGTGCAGCAAGCACACAGAAAAGGTCCCTGAATACGTAACCTATTGGAGCTCACCCGCACTGGTGGCTCTGCATGGAGTCCCGCTCTGCAGTGGATGGAAAGCCTGCAATACTTGGTATTTTTAAATAGTGGTTCTTCTCTAGACTACAAAAATGTTGACAATCAGAGAAGAGCAGCAGGGAATATTTGTGCCTGTGGCATGAGGATTATACAACTCACTATGGCACACACTGACCTCCATGTATAACAATTTTATGAACATTAAACTACCTTCATAACTAAAATCACTATACCTAGTGGTTCTGGCTGCTAACTAAGAACCTGTCGGTCACAGACTAAGTAATTTTCTGCTTTCTGGCTAACTTATTTCCCATTTCTGCCATTTCAGATCAGCTCAAGTATTACCTCTGTTCTGATCATGTTAAAATACTCCATCCCCACATCTTGGAGATGACAACTTCCGTACCCAGATGTGTCGCACTGCTTCCTCCAGTGCCACAGGCCATGTGGGGCTGCCCCTCCCCAGGGCTGCAGGCTAGGTACTCCCATGCTGCTGCAGAGACAACCGTGCTTGAAACAAACCTGAGCCTCTGCAAAACCCTCACACACCTCAGCCTCTGCTTCTTGTTTTTTTCTATTGCCTCCCTGAATGCAGGAATGCTGTTGCCTCCTCTTACCAACCACTGGTATTGGGATACCCCAACAGAAGCTGCACTTCTGCTACACAAATCCTCTTGGAAATTCAGCACACACACATCCATGCTATCCTACTGCTTTCTTCATCCAGCTCTAAGAAACGAGAGAACAGACATTACATCCACTACCTTGCAGCATTCTTTTTCTGTTTAATTCTCCATGTATTTTGTGTAAGACAGCACTGCTCCAAAGCCGTGGCAGGAAGAGCAGCCTTCTTTGTGTTTTGCAGGAATATGAGCAGTGAGCGCTTAAGAAACAGCGCAGAAATGAATGAACAGGTTTGCATTCTGACTTGCCTCTGACAACTGCAGAGCCTTCCACTGCTCAGTTCCCCCAGTCTTTGCTTCGTGCAAACTTTTGTGCCTTTTCTATGGGAAAAGCACAAGGAGGTGCAGGCTACTCTTAAAACCATCCTTAAAAGGTAAATTTTCACTTATCGGCTTGACACCCTCCGTCACTATCCATCTCTATTAACACTGCTTTCAGAGACTAGGTTTTTAAGGGCAAGTTTTCTGGCGTTCAACGAGACTCCTGAGCTGGTATTCCACTTCTTTCCCAAACATCCTGGTCCCGAGTCCCACAAACACACAACCGCTGAGTTCATCGCTGTGAGCTCTGCCGCAGCCCTTTAATGAGCATCTTTCACAGCCAGGGTGAAAACGCTGCTGAAACGGGTCAGGATTACCAACCGGTAAACAAGAAGGAGCATTTAAAGTCTGCTTTAGAATTCAAACGAAGCAGTGTTTTACAGCACGGCTGCCTGAGCTCCGGACGAAGCGGTTCCCGCACACTCGCTCACACCGCGCTCGCTGCCGCTCGGGCGGAGCAGCGCCGCGCCACCTGAGGGCAGAGCGGGCGGAGCCGGGGGGGCCCGGGCCGGGGCCGCAGTCCCTGGGCACCGAGGTGCGCGCCGGGCAGCGGCCCCGGGGGAGAGCGGAGTCGGCGGCGACCGCGCCCCGCGGAAGGAGGGCGGGCGCGTGGTCCTGCCCGGCACGGCCCCTGCCCTGCCCTGCCCTGCCCCGGGGGCGGAGGGCCGCGGACTGCTTTGCCTCCTCCCCGGTCGCGGCGCACGGGAAGAGCGGGCGGCAGCCGCAGAAGCCCTACCCCAGCCCGGCCCCAGCCGCCGCCGCCGCCCGAGGATGCCGCTCGCCGCCCCGCGGTCGCTGCCGCTGCTGCTGCCGCTGTTGCTGCTGCTGCCGAGGGCGCGCCCCGCCGCCCCGCCGCCCAGGTACCGCCCGGTCCGGGCCGACCCATCCCCTCCCGCCTCGCCCCGCTCGGCCCCGGCTCCGCTGAGCGCCGCGGGCGCGTCGGGCTCCTGCGCGGAACGGCCCCGTGCGAGAACGGCGCCATCGGCGCGCGCGGCTCCGTCCTCCCCACGTGCGCAGCTCAGCCGTGTCCTCGGCGGCAGCGTCGCGGGGTGCCGAGCGCTACCGAACGCGCTGCCGCCTGCTGCGCTGGGACAGCCGCCCGGCCCGGGCTGAGCCTCACGAGCTGCGTGCGGGCAGTTTGCGGCCTCGAGCTGTAGGAAACTGCCTGAGAGTTGCTTTGTTACATGGCTGAGTTCAGGGCGTCGCGGGGTGGAATAGATGAGAATTAGTACTTAATTTTATTATCTAAAGACTTGTTAATAATTATTGATAATTAGAACAGCGATTTTCTACAATGCACCACGACCACGCACAGTAGAACATGAGAAAAGGTACCCGTCAAGGCTGTTGCACTGCACACAGTGTCCTTGCTGACATCAGACAGGCAGTGAAAAGTTCGTCTGAAGTTACTGAGAATTTTAAATATTCCAGCTTTGGTTTAAGATTTCAGACTGTCAGCACCCCTTTCTTATTATACAAACAATAAATGAGGTATAGTTAAAAACGAAGTGCTGTTTTTCCTGTTATCCTCAGGCCTACATTTACATGTGGAGGAGTTGTATCGGGAGAGTCGGGGTTCATTGGGAGTGAAGGATTTCCGGGAGTGTACCCTCCAAACAGCAAATGTACCTGGAAGATCACGGTAAGAACTTCTAATCTCACAAAGCCAGGTAATGAATTGCTGTTAATGCCAGTGGTTCGTAGGGGGCAGGAGATGCGTGCAGTAGTGAGCTCAGGAACTCAGTACAGCTCAGCTATCCAGAGCACTTTAGGAGGCTCTGATATATATGATAAGAGTGGCTAAAAGGTGCAGTAAAGAACAGATCTTGTCTATGGTCAGATCAAAATTTCACTGGCTTCCATAGATATGTCTTAACTGTTTTAAAATCAACCCCATTGAGAGCAAACACGTACAGTTCTCAGCACAGAAATCAGCACTTAGACCAGAATAGTAAAGCAAAGCTTTGAGGCAACATAAAACATCATGAAAAGCAAAACTCATTGGCAAGGAGATGCAGAAGTTTCAAGAAGAAATGAAAATAGCATGAATAGGTTTGCTTGTAGTGTGCTCGTAGTAATGCTGTTCTGCCAGGAAGGACAACTGGACTGTGTCACACAGCAAAGCAAAAAGGAGGTGTTGTTACGTTTACCGATGGCCATGGAAAAGCGTAGATTGTGATTTGATATTTTGATGCCGAGATGAGGCTGTAGGGTAGAGGCACTGTACTCACAGACACCATTAGGCAACAAGGCCTGAACAGTTCAGTGCTGGATGTGTCCTAATTCGCAGACTCAGAAAAAGAGATGTGAACAAACAACTTTCCTTTTCCTCGCATCAGTACAAATGGAGCCTTCCACATTTGCCCACCAAATTCCCCTTCCATCTTTTTATGCACAGCTCGCTAAGAGCTCCTGTGACATTCAGCCCTAGAGTATGGACTCTGCAGAAGAAAAAGCAGTATGTAACAAAGTGATCTTTGTGTTGAAGGGAGCAGTAAAAACGGCCTTAGTTCAAAGCCTGCACTATGGGCCGGTGATGGCAGCCGAACAGGATGTTACAGGGTAATTGTCTCCTGCTACTATAGAGATGCTGACGCAAAGCAGGAGGCATTGATCTGTTTACAGTGTTTGGTTGAAACAGCTCTTGTACCAATGAGTGATGTAATTTTAAACATTGAGTCTGAAGGACAAGGCTATGAAGCTGCAATGGCTGCTTTCTGCACCTTCATGCTGCCTAATTATTAGGGCCGAGTTAAAGGTTACCTTTAATCCATGAAGGGCATTATCCAGACGAGTACGGTGTGAGAGGTATGCTTGCAAATAGACTTGCTTCTTGGTGTCTGAGGAGGCTGGGATCTCAGCACTCAGCATGGCCCACCTTGCCATCTGAACAGCAGACGCCACTTCCATTTGGGGTCATAGGCACATGCCTTAAATAGAAGGAAAAATAACCCAAGTTAGTTTACCAACATAAATCGGTATTAGATGTTCAAAAGTTCAGCGCTGAATCTGAAGGATATTCATCTTGATGACAAGAGCATCATTTTTGTTACCATTAAAACTTTCAGAGCATAAATGAAAGCAGCTCCCCTGGAGCTGCCATTCTGCATCTGTTGGAAGTAACGGGAGGACAGTTGGTTGTATTTAATGAGTTCCCAGCATGGTTTCATGGCAGACTTAAAGCTGCTCTTGCCAACAAGATGTGAGCACCCAGGTTAGCCTTACAGGTGTGAGCAGCCTTACCACAAAGCTATAGCAGAGCTATGTCTGCACTCGGGCCTTGTTGAGCATGGGAGGGAAGTCATTGGCTCCTGACATTTCAACA
This sequence comes from Meleagris gallopavo, assembly GCF_905368555.1. Lineage (NCBI taxonomy): Eukaryota > Metazoa > Chordata > Aves > Galliformes > Phasianidae > Meleagris > Meleagris gallopavo. Next base: position 9,979,194 of record NC_139414.1, on the reverse strand, counting down.
CCATCCTCATCCTTACTTTGCAGCTCTGCTGCCATTTGCCCCTGCTTTTCTGGCTGATGTTGTCCTGCCCTCTGTAGCTCACTCAAGATCAGAGAAGCGCTGCATGACTACAGTAGCTGAGGCTTCCTTGTGCCCACACCTCATGCAACTCCAGTTAGACACTGTTCACTCTGCCAAGCAGATATTTTCCCCATGAATTGTGCAGAACACCCTGTCTGTTGGAAGTGCAGGGAGGATGTAGGGAAGGCCTATCAAACTGTGCAGCCTCAGTCTGTAAAAAGAGTGATTTACCAAACTAAAGGAAGATGGTACACTCAAGCATCTGGTTTACCGGAGTTTAAACAACAAATTCCTTTCACCAGATACGCTGAGACTCAAAATAGTTTACAGAAACACCCAAAGAAAAAAGCAAGTTTCACTGCCATGAAGAAATACATATGCTGCAGTTACTAAGTTAAGCTTCCTCATTTAGCATCTTATCTTGGAAGGAGAGCGAGGCTCTTGCCTCTCCATTTTACTCAATGGCAGTGAGCATCTTCCTGAAACCCACTGTCTGGTGCAGGATCAGGCCAATCTACAAGGCTGGAAGAGATTACTTTCCATCTGGGGCTCAAGAAGCACGAGGCTGTGTTTTCTCAATTAGAGGATCTCATCACCTAGAGAGAAAATCCCCAGCAAGGCATTGACAGCTAATTCATTCTTTAGAAGAAAGCAGGTTTGGAAAATGTATGGGTAATACAGATAAAGCAGCGTAGCATTGTATCAGCTGAAATCCTTCCAACTGGTTTGCTGGAACTAGAAGAGTCTCTCTAACTCAATTATAGTTCTGTTAGTTCAAGAGACTGGGACTTTTTCAGCTGGCTAAAGAAAACAGCTCCTCTATTCTAAGAGCTCTAAGAAGTGTTCAGCACATGCTTGTGGTTCTATTACAACCTTGGCAGACTACCCTGCAGCTTTCAGTTGGCTTTGCTAACAAGTCATTTGTACAGATATTTCCTTTCCTATAGTAACGTATATAGCTTTATCTAAAATGTCACATACGTTTACTTTTAATGCTCTGTAATCCTTCTTGGCTATCACCTCACATAAATATGTCACACAGTCCAACAATCTGGATCACTATCCTGTGTTTTTCTGGCAGACTGCAGTTCTTTTAAAAGTCTTGCAATTTTACATGCAAAAATAATACCAAAGACTGTCAGAGTTATGTAAGGTTATGTTTTTATAGTTCAGGAGCTGTCGCAGCAGATTTGCTGACAATAAACAGAGTCTGAAAATTTTACTTATCAGGGAGGTTGGGAATCTGCCCTTTGTTTTCCCATATAGATGTGCAGCTTCCTGTAGAGAAGGTCTTTCCTCATGGTTGCATGGGCTGCAAATGAACAGTTTAACAGAATCTGGTGGCTTGCCAGGGAGAGCAAACTGATACGAATTTCTTGAATCATTCTTTCTGGCTGAAGAGGATGGAGCTAGAGAACAAGAGACTGGGCTCAAACTGTGGCTCATCCTGGGATGTCATTCCAAGTATCTTCCACATTCATTCTTGGTAGAGACAACTAATGTGTTTAGCTTGAAAATAGCTGATATGTTTTTTCAAATCTACCTGGGACTGCTATGGCATAACATACAATCAGTATTTTGCTATTAAACATTTACAGTATTGGTTTAAAAATTGGCCAAAATATTTTCTCAGAAAGTTAGTATTTCAGGATTTTTCACCAATAAATGATCGTTTCGAAAGCAAATAATCTAAAACAAATAATTTGGAAGAGTGAGATGATTTGGGAATTCTCCCCAGAAACTGGAAGAGGCATAACAATGAAAAAGCTCTTTTTTTCAGTGAGAACAACAACAGGAAAGTAGCTCCATTACTTTAAATGTAAGTAAATTTTAATTAACATAGCATTAAATACCTGCAATGAATGATAACCAAAAAAGATCTAGTAATCTTATTTTGCGGTAGGTTTCTATATATAAGATAATCGTGCTCATTCCAAGAGGTTAATATCCTACATGGATAATTTATGAAAATTATGCTCTGAAACAACTCTTCCCCAGAATTCACAGAGCACTCTTTTCCTTCAGCTTTCAGTAGGAATAATGCAAATTCATGAAAAGAAGCAGCATCCTTCACAGGAGTTCAGTACCATAATATCTGATCCTAAAGAAGTTCAGAGAGTAACATAAGTGAAGTAAAGGGCAGGTAAGGGTCAGTCACCCTCAGTATGACAAGGAGGAGCAGAAGCTGTGGCTCTACCATTGCAAAATACCAGTTGGATGGATAAAACAGAATAATAAGGCACACCCTGCAAGGGAGGCATCGCATCATATTCTTCCTTTGACTTCTTTCTCTTTATCTTTCATGTGAGAACTACAAACCCTTCCAATTCCTCCCCTGAGGTATCCCATCTTCATACTGCATCAGGCTCGGATGTGTCTCAAACAAAACTGAATCATGTTGGCCTCTGCTTTCTCCCCTGGGTTTTTCATGGAGCAATATTTGAAATGGCCAAGGATAAACATTGGCAGATTTTAACATGCTGGCTTTCAACATTTTGAAAAGGAAATGGTAGAAATTAAAGAAAAGTATTGTTTTCCAAAAATGCGTGTATTGAGGGTGGGATTCCTTGGGAGTAGCTGCAAACTGGTGTGGCTGTTACCAGATTGTGGAACTGCCATCATCTGCACTCATGTGTGTCATCTGGTCAGCCCACAAACCTGTAATTCCTGCAGCATGGAGGAACACATTTGTTGTTTGTGAATAATGACAAATATTATTAAAATAAGTAATGACAGTAATATATATAAAGTAATGACATTAATATGTAACGTAATGACAGAAAGTAGTACCTGTTATTAAGGAACCCACTTCACATAAATATAAACAACTTTTCTTCTCAAATTTGGCTGAATGTGTGCAAGGATTGTTCTGATAGCTAAGGTCTGCATAGGCTTCTTGTTAAACATTCATGACCATGGGGCTGAATACAACTGTGGGGAACAGTCTTGGCCAAGATTAAGTAGACTGAAAGCTAGAGACAGTAAAAACTGTTACAAAATATATAAGGTCATGAAGTACAGTATAACACAGTCAGTGGTGAAGAAAGAAGGAAGCATATAACAACGCATAGGATTCCTCTTACCACGAAACAGAAAACCCAAGACTGGAGTGAATGGCAGGCTGGCAATTCAGTCAGGCTGCTTTGCCATCCTCCTCCCTCTCAGTCACTGGTCAGCTGTATGTGCTGGAGTGCCCCACCTGGGGCAGCACAAGGGAGTGGGAAGCCTAGAGAAATGCGTGAGTGCTGCAGAAAAGCAAAAATCCTCTTTCTTACCCCAAAATCAGCTAGCTCCCACATTTCAGCTTCCTTTTCCAAGCTCCTGCAGGGACCAAATGTCTTCATAGAAGAAATTGAAGCTCAGAAAGTAGGGAAAATCTGATAAGGACTGACAAAACTATTTTCTCTAATATGATGGAGCAGCTCAACTTTCAGAAACAGTGGAAGGAAAAGGGGAAACTCATCAAAGATGAGTAAGTTGTAGCAAAACTGCAAGACGCTGAAAGTATGTAGTGGGAAATGCTGGACAAAGAACTTAGCCTGTGTTAAATTAAAACATGGTGACTTTGAAAGGTCACCTGGTTCCTGTTGTACCAGGATAAAATTAAAAATAACAAGCGTTCCAACTCCAGAAGAGCACACACTATTTTACGCGCAGCTGTTTACTACTTCTGAAAAGAGGATGCTTTTAGTTAACTGCCTATATCTGACTTTATCTGACTAAATTTACGGCCAGCATTTTTCTTTAGTCACACAGAATCTGTAGGATAACCGTAAATAACTTCTGTTCTTCTGAAATGAATCCCACATTCCTCTTAAACTTTTTTTCTGTTAAAATGATACACGCCTTAATGCCTCTCAGTGATCCAGACCAGGAGACAAGTGAAAGCAATAACGAGAGGTTTAGTTACGAGATCAGCAACTCAAGGAGTCATATTGCTTTCACAGAAATTCTTACAAAATGTCCCCACGTCTGTATTTGCCTCATCCTGAATAAATACACATGTGGGTTATTTTCCTGTACAGGGCTTGCTCATTTCAGTAGCACGAGAGCTAAACCTAACATTTGACCTGAAAGTTTTCTAAAACATAGTCATTGTGCTTTGGAATTTCTGGGTAAGATTAGATGAGCTCTGTGGTTTTGATGTACTAGTAGTAGTAGTGGTAATAACATGCGTCAGCACAGGAGAGCTGAATGCATTTTTGGAGAGAACTTTGCACAAGGATTAAAGGAACGTATTCTGACAGTAAATTCTACACAACAACGTGAATGCAGCAGGGCTGATCAGCCAGCATGTATGTGTGCCCTGGGCAGATGTGATCAGCTTGTGCAAAGTCTGCCCTGCAGGATCAGTACTGGCACTGGACATGAAAGTAGCCACAGAAACGAGTAACCTTAATATATAAGCAGCACGTTTTTTTCATTACATTTGGTTATTGCTGCTTTTATTGGTCTCTTCCGTGGGTTAAGAACTCATTTCCATCTATCCTCTTCCATCTGAAAAAGCATTTTTAACAACTGAGAGAATTCAAAGACTTTGACAATTTCATATAGAAACAGTTTAGGTCCAGTTTATCTCAAACTGGTGTTTTTTAAAATGAGTCACTCTTAAGGAAGGAAAAAATTCACAAGCTCTCAAATAGAGTGGTGTAAATATGGACTTACTGCAGATATATTAAGTGTATGTTATGTATTTAAAGCAGAAAATAGCAGTGTCTCAGTAAAACAGGACTGCTGCAATTATTTTAATTGGTAACCACTCTAGTGGACTACAAATTGAGATAATCACATTCTGCCTATCCGAGGTCCCTCTATGCTTTAAAATAGTTTTTCTCTTCTTTCTGTCCTGTTAAGTAGTACTGAGTGCTTGTTAGAATAGTTTTCACTTCTCAGCGTGCTGCTTATGCTCTTAAAAGCTTGCAAATCTATCCTAAGGAACATTCTCCTCCTTGAAAGGAGGACTATCCTCTGTTAATTTACATCCTTGTCAGTACTCTTCCCTCTTTCACAATGCCCACAGATACAGACATATGAGATGTACCCTGTCTTATGTTTACTCAAATGCTTCAGAAAAGAAAATTTTTTTGTATTGAGGACACCCACTAATGGTTCTTTGGAACTCTTTATAGTTTTACACATGTTTTCCAAATGTAAGTGCAGTCTTCAAGCTGAATGAACCTACTCCAAGGTTGCTCAGCATTAGCTATAAAATGTAAGTTATGTAAATAAATAAATAAAACCCTATGAAACCATATGACCAATCAGCAACATAAGAGCAGCCATTTCATTTCCTCAAAATTATAAATGGCTTGTTCCATATTTAAAAGAAAGTACCCCTGTTCATTTCACCCCCTAGCCTCCCTCGGTGACAGGGAGCCGCCTGGCTGAGCACGTACTTTCAGCAGGACTAAGTGAAACCTGCCACACTGAACTGGGAGGTGATGGCACGTAACCAGCTATGAGTATCTGGGTAGAGGGTACTGTGCATCGGGAGGAAGATAATGGCAGCTGAGATGGCCAGAGCTTTATTTTTACAATTGGCCCAATAAGATGTTAAAAACCATTGTTCGGGGGTATAGCTGGCAAAAAGAACTTAATAGGCAAGAGGAGAAGGATGTGAAAATATTCGTGTACACACATCGGATAGGTACGTGCTGTCAGTCACACCTCAAGATCTCTGTCTCCCTCCCTCTCTCTCTCAGGTTCCCGAAGGAAAAGTGGTGGTTCTTTCTTTTAGATACTTAGACCTGGAAAGTGACAATTTGTGCCGATACGATTTTGTGGATATATACAGCGGCCACACCAACGGACAGCGCATCGGGAGGTTCTGTGGTACAGTGAAACCAGGTGCCCTTGTATCCAGCAGCAATAAAATGTTGGTGCAGATGACTTCAGATGCTAATACTGCAGGAAGTGGATTCATTGCAAAGTTTTCTGCAGCAGAACCACATGAAAGAGGTAACCAACAGTTACAGATGTGCTGAAGACGAATTTACGGAGAGCTACACTAACGCTTAAGATGCGGTTTCAGAGGCATTAGGAATTGTGGCGCTCAATGTATTCATTAACTAACTTGCTTAGCAAACAGCAGAGTACAGTTGCTTACCCATACCAGCTCGTTAATCAAAGTGCTAAGGAAGAGAATTGACTGAACTCTAAGAGTTGCAGAAGGGCTGCATCTAGCAGCAATACAGTAATAGCTTGTCAGTAAAATGGCAGATAAAATTCAGCACAGAAAAGTGGAAAACAGTTCCACAAGAGTGTACGAGTCAGCCCTGAAGTCAGGACTGATGTAGAGAAAGCAAATTGGTAACACAGTGGTAATACAGGCGCTGTCACTTCTAATACATAAAGCAAGTGGCTGCAAAGGAAAGGAGAGGACATTTTTTTCTCAGGGAGCTCTTCAAGTGGCTACAGTACCATGCTACACAACATTGGGGGTTGTAAACTTCTATGCTTGTTTAAAAAAATAAGAAAGAAAAACGTATTAGGGACAACTGTAGTCAAAGGCATTAGTTTTTGCTTGGAAATGACAGGGAGGATGTGTCACTGTGCTCTTGGCCTGTCAACCACTCCACTTGAAGGCTTTTGCTACCAGCACAAACGAGAATATAGAGACAACCATGACATGATGAAATCACTTTTATAAAGACTCATAATCCTACTGCAAATAAGAATTACATACCTGGTGCAGGTCTGTGACCTGGGGCTGAGGAGCAGAGGAACGCACCTGCATGCGGTGGGCGCTTGACAGGGCACAGCTCAGGGAACGCTTCCAATGGGTGTGAGCACTCTGCTCTTCCTGCTGCTATTCACAGGGCTGCTTTTCCCTTCCCCCATCTTTCTCTTCTCTATCTTTGGTGTTTTATGCCCTTTTTTCATGGCATTTTCTCTGAGGAGCTGCCAGCATGCTGCTGGGCCCAGCTGACAGCACTGGGGCTGCTGGAGCCCGCAGTGCCCAGCATGGCGTAGCTCAGCCTCTCCTCACAGATCTCCCTGAGGCCCCAGCAGCACCTGGGCACCGACACACAGCACAGCAAGGTCAGCCCATCGCCCACATTATACCGCACACGATGTGCTGTACTTTCAGGTGACCAGTACTGTGGGGGACGGCTGGAGAAGCCTTCTGGCTCCTTCCAAACACCCAACTGGCCGGAGCGGGACTACCCAGCAGGCGTCACGTGCTCCTGGCACATCGTGGCCCCCAAGAACCAGGTAACGCGCTGCCTTACCCGCACCTCCCTCCCCAGCAGCCACACACAGCGGTGCCACTGTGCCACTCATGCTGCATTTGTGGTAAAAATACTGCCTGGCTGAAACTTGAAGTCAGGGAGGTGAGCAGAGTGCAGGCCCACCTGCACTTCAGTTGTACTCACCTTTCTTATGTGACATGGGGCAGCTGAGAGAACGCGAGAAGCACTAAACACCCTCTCATACACACTGATAAATTCCCCTGTATTCAATTTCTAGAGCGTCTATGACTGGTGAGGCTTTTAGAGAAGATCTTTTAAAGACAATTTTGTTAATCAACAAAACATCATGCAAAATAAGCTAGGGGAAGTGATCATCTCAGGACCTAACATGATAATGATGGTGATGAATGTTCAGCTTAAGACTATTTGTAGCACTTTCAATTTCACTTCAGTTTGTTATTGAGGTAACCAGGCAGAGCTGGTTCAACTTATTAAAAGCAGAAACTGTTCTTGATTCTGCTCACAGCACAGGGAATATATTCAGATGAGCCTTACGCAAGGATCTTCAATATATGTTTCATTAGTTTTATCGTTTTATATTTTGAAGGCTTCATCTCATAACATGCTTAGTTAGCCAGATGCCTTCAAAGTGCAAGTTCCCATTTTGTTAAGGTCTAAATAGAGCTGAGAACAGAAGAGATAAAGCATGTGTTTGCCACTGAGCTACATATGGCTATAATGTGTTGTTCCCTATGCTGTAGAGCTCATCTTCATTCTAGCTTCACATTTTCTGGTTGTTGCTGAGCAATCTGCTCTTTAACTTGGCACAAAGTCAGAAATCTTGCTCACCAAGCCCACTGGTAGGTTGCTTTTCTTAACTATCTCCAGGTTTTTATATTCCTCTTTTTGTAAAGAGAACTACTCTTAATCACCATTCATGACCACCATCTCTCAAATAAAAATTGAGAACAAAATACTTTATAGAATATTAAGGTCATATTTTGAACTATTTCTCTACTGGAGAGAATTTACATGGATTAAAATATCAAACCCATATTAGGTGGATTGAATAATTCACCATTATAGACAGCAAAAATAAATCGCATCTGAAGAGGCCATTTAGTGTAAGAAGTACTAACTTTGTTATCAAAGTCTTACTAAATTACTTGCACTTTCCCTGCAGCTAATAGAATTAAAGTTTGAGAAGTTTGATGTGGAGAGAGACAACTACTGCAGATATGACTATGTTGCTGTGTTTAACGGTGGGGAAATCAATGATGCTAAAAGAATTGGGAAGTATTGTGGAGACAGTCCACCAGCGTAAGTAACTTTCTGTGATTATGAGCTTCACAGCGCTATGTATTGCTCTGCTAACAGTTCTATACTTGGTTTTTGATTTTTTTTCTTTAATAAGTCATTTTCTACCTTCAATTGCATTTCTAGAAGTTGCTTAATAATATCCATCTCTCCCCAGGTTTTTCCTTTTCCCTGATTTGTCGGTGACTATCCTTGTTTCCAATCCAAGTTCTGTCCTGTCTCTCAAGCCTCGTTAGAGCACTCTCTAGTGATACCCATGCTAATGCTATTGGTATTAGCATGTACATATAATACCAGTATTAATGCTAACTGAATGTTAGCATCACTGTGTTTTGATGACAGATACCAAATTGCAAAGATCCAACTGACCTCCCTAGTCTCTTGGCTCTTTACTTTGCTTCATTCTACCCCCTGCACACACTTCTGCTCATTCCATGGCTGCTCACCAGCCCTTCCACTGAGCAGTGCCCCTTCATGACACATGAACATGTTGGGTACCACCATAGGCTTTCAGCAGCAGCTTAGCTGCCAAATTGCTGATGCCACACTCAGAAAAAATAACCCCAACCCACTCAAACTGCCATCTCGCCCAAAATACCCCCAACATGATCCCTCTGGCTCTGCCTCCCCCCATAAAACACCCCCCCAACATAGAGGCACCATCAGTATATAAACAGATCTGGCAATAATAGATCATAATTATTTAAAAAGTGTATAAATTTTCTTGTGTGAGGCTAATAATTTTTAGCTTTTTTTTTTTTCCCTCCACATAATACCTCTTCCATTAAGCCTTTTAAAAAGGAGTAGCTTTTCAGAATGAAGAGGATATACAAGCTAGTAAAAATAATGTAAGCATGTGAATAGAATTAAGTCTCAGAAGTGACAGCTAGTTTGATTCCCAAGAGCAACTGCGATAGGGAAGGAGGTACATGCATCAGTCTTCCTAGGGACAGTGTGCTGGGCTGAGATTTACTGTGAGGTTTTTGCAGTTTTGGTTGGATGTTTTTCTAAGGTTACACAGTATATCCTCTGGAGACAAGAGGGTAGGCAGACATTCTGCAGAATTCTTACAGACTTTTCTTCTCCATGCAACAGCTTCACTCTCTCTTGCTATTTTTGATCATTACCTAATAGCAGGACAGTCCTAGAAATAAAGAGAGTAAGCTTAGCCTTACAAAAATTTATTAGAAGTTTGGTAAGGATTAAATTAAGGGTAGGTAGGGGTGCACCTGGAATATAGTCTTCAGTTTCCTTCAGCCACCTTAAGCTTTTGGTGTTAAACTTTCCTAAGTTTCCCTTTGGAAAAGATGCATCTTTTGAGGCTTAAAGTTCAGTGCAGCCTTCTTGTAGTTCAGTTAAATACTGAAATACTAGAAGATAATGACACTACAGTGCTACTGGAAGAATGTTCTTTAGGTGCTAGCTACTTCAGGCCATTAAAAGGATGTAAGAGACTAAGTGTTAGCTACAGTTACACACAATCACTTCTTTGTTTGTAGGAAGAACTTCAGTAGTAGAACTATCTTTCCGTATTGCCTCCAACAGCAAAGCTGTGAGATGGAGGAAGACTGCACAAGGCAGTTAGTATTAAGGAGTCCACAAAACAAGAGCACAGAGTATAGTTTTACTGTACGTATGTTGTGACATTGCAGACTTTTTCCAACTCAGGTAAGAACTGAACTTGACAAGATCTTATCCTTCCCTTGATTCTCAAAAGGCAGCAGAGAACAACACCCCTTAAAAATGAAGCTGGTGGCCTCCAGTCCCTGGAATGTAGTCGCTTCATTCCAGCTAAGAGCTACGCCAGCTGCACAAGTACATTTTGAACCATTGGGATCTGATCTTGGCTGACAAGGCAGTGCAGAAGAAAGAAGTGCCAGTTAATCCATGAGAGATGGCCAGAAGTAGCTTCCTAAACCACCTCTCAGCTGTGGCTCAGCATCTATTCCCAAAGCAGGTCAAAGCTGTACACTGGTCTGCCAAAGTTCTAGTGGGCTTCACAACATAGACATTTTAGTATGGACTTTGTGCAACAGGCAAATAAGGGCAGAAGTCTGGGCTCAGACCCAGGCCACATAGCTTAGAGATGAGATTTCCTGTTACAGAATGTTAGAAGTGTACTGACAGCCAATTTTAGGACAGCACTGCTTACTAACCTGATCCAATAAAGAGCTTCAGCACGGTCACTTTCCCTTGTTGAGTGATATATAGACAACTTATGTATTTAGTGACAAGAAGCAAGTGTGTCTCCTGGGGGTTTTCCACTAGCTGCAAAATGCTCACCATAGTTTACCAGAAACCAAACTCCTGTAGCAAAAGAAAAGCAAACCATGATATGTAAACTGAATAATGAAGGAAGACTTCTATAAAGAGTATTAGCTGCCTAACACAGCAATTATGCAAGTTGAAATTCACTAATAAGCAGTTACAAATAATGTAACATGGCATTCTGAAACAGAAACAGAATAAAGTGAATACCTTGAACTTATTTGATGGTTACAAAGATGAACCCAGATCCTACTGTAGACCAGCTAACATACAGTATAACCACATATCTGATTCCTAATTACAATTAGTATGAAATATAAATGAATAGTACGTGTAATAACATTTTATTAGGAGAAAAAAAAAAGAAAAAAACCAAACAGCAACAAAACCAGCACTTGAGATTAAAAAAAGACACTTAAAAAAATATACAGGTCCAATTTTTCAGATTGTTTGGCTTTTTATATCTAGTATTCAGCAAGCGGAACAAAGTTTTCCTACAGCTGGTAAGTACTCTCCTAATTCCAAAGCCTTTATCAGTGCTGTGGTAAGAAAATTACAGTCTGTGCATTTACCACAGCAACAGTAAGTCTACAGAATTTCAGATAATTATGCACTTTAGTGTCAGATTCAGCCCCTAGCAAGCTGACTTCTGTAATACCTGCTGAAAAGGAAAAGAAAAAAAGAGATGATCATAAGTTTTTCCAGGTATAAGGTGTTAGAAAGTGTTATGAAAAGTTCTGAAGAACTTCTGCCCAAAGCTCATGAACACTATCACAAATTCTGGAAAGATGCAAGAGGATCATTTTAGTGAAAATACATCTTACAACCATTTTCTACTTTCTTCTCTCAAGTTCTGTCTGCCTCTGTATTCATTTTCCTTCTTTCCAAACAAAATGTGGTCTTGCTTGAAAAAATGGGTGTTCATAGATATTAATTGATACTGAGACAAGGTCTGTGGAATGCTTAAAGGAATGAGCATTGTGCTCCTTTGCTAGAGTTGCATGCTATACAATTTTCTCTAGTGGAAGTCTTCAACAAAGTCTACATCCAGGCTTACTTAGCATCACAGTAGATACTACAGTGTATGAACTAAAAACTAATACACTGACAAGCACTTGTTTATGACATTTCAAATCCTAACAAAATAACACCACTAGCTCTGTAAGGCCTCACTAATAAAAATCCAATTTCTGGTAAAATACAGCCACACAGAAGTAGCAAAATATTTTTAGTTATTTTATTGAAGAATTTCAGAGTTCCACATCAAATTCATTTCCATCAGATCTTCCAAACACATAATGTATTTTCCATTAAATAAAAACGAACTGAAACCCCAAAACATTTACTCAACTCTGCTACATACTGAGGATTCCTTTAACATATTTTCTCACTGTATTAACCTATCCCCATGAAATGAAATTCCACAGAAGTGAAGTTTGCAGTGAAGTCACACAGAAGAATTTAAAGATATTTATACTGACATAACCCTCAGGAATCAGAGGTTTTCGTGATTCAACAGAATGAGTTTCACAGTCACAGCATCAGTGTCGGACATGCTAGCAAAAGGAGCATGTATTCTAGCAGTAGTCTAGGGGCAGATATTGCATTTACATCAATAATAAACTCGAAGCGCAATCTGTTTTCTTTTGTGTAAGAATGCTATTCATGTTTTTTTAGTTTTGACATTAAAGCTAATAAAAGTTATTTTGTTTTTCTATTCCAGGCCTATTCTATCTGAGAAAAATGAGTTGTTCATTCAGTTTTTATCTGATTTAAGTTTAACAGCTGATGGTTTTATTGGCCATTATAAATTTAGACCAAAAAAGTTACCCACAACTACAGTTCCACCTACTACCACAACAATCCCTGCTACATCAGGTAAGTTTTTTTGACTTTATTTGATTATAAAACTAATTTATTCCAGGAAGAGAGGGTTAGAAAAATGTAACATGAAGCATATTAAAATCAGTTTTGTGGTTTGTTAGTGCTTAAAATGTTGAAGGAATTAATTAAAAATTAATATACTCAAGAGAGCATGTAGAATCTACTTAATATTATTAATAGGAAATCTCTCCAGTTCACTGTAACAGTTACTTCAGATAAGAGAATATTATCATCATCTCTTCTCAGAATTTTGACAGTTTATGAGCAAATATCTTTTACCAAATTCCACCGAATAATGAGCAATTACTGTTTTCTTTTTATAGGAAGGTCCACATATTACAATAAGTAATTTTATTTTTAAAAAAAGTTCTTCCAGACAAGCTAATTTGTAAATGTTTGCCTGTATTTCTCTTTGTTTAGTTATTAAGATTAAGCAACATTGCTATTTAAACCATCTGAGCCCTCTTCACATTTTCTGAGCGTCCTATCAACATACCTTCTCTCAGAATTGTGTTTATTCAAAAATGTTCAGGGGCAGAAATTTATCACGAAATATGTCAGACTAAAAATAAGCTCCTTTTATATTTAAGATGAAACAGCACATATGAAAGATCAAAGGCGTTTTGGCAAGGCCTTCAGAGAAATCCTATTACTGAGGTTCTGAAGGGATAAAGTCTTGCAGTTTCCATAACCTGAATGAGAGGTTTAAGATACAGTTATAGCACAAAACCAAATTATTTATGATGTTTGGCAGCACAACCTAATTTGTACTTAAAACACATCAGAAGTCAGGACAGTAATGGCTTTCCAGAAGAAAACAAAGAAGCTGCAGCGCTTAAATACTGAAAGATATTTAAAATAGATTTAAAAAAGCAGTATAAAAATGAAATCTTAGTGAACTGCAAATCATCCTGATAGAACTGATAGTTTGATAATAAATAATTCAGCTCTTTTTAGTTATAAAGCACTTCATAAAGTTGTTACTTCCAACATTTGGTCTCAGTTAATCCATGCTGTCACCTGTCTCATGCTGCAGCCTTTCTATAGAGGCCTATCGAATACCAAATGAAGATCACATTAAGATGAAACAAAAACAACAACAGAAATCCCACATCACTAAACGTGGTTCAAGTATTAAACTTGAGATTCAAAAGGCAGAATAGCAAATATGAAGATCTAACCATCATGGACCTGCGCTGAAGACAAAATTTCAGCATCACTCATTTGAATTTTAGAAATCTTATTTTTGAACCAATTTATACTACTAGAAGAGAAGTAGAAATATAAATAATAACTGGTTGGAAAATTGGCCAGAAGCTCTTTTTCAGAAAGAATAGGCTGAGTAAGACTTCTGCAAAATACTTCATTCTAAAGGGAAAAAAAAAAAAGCAAAGATTCTTCACAACTATTTTTGGGCATTTTTGTTTATTTTTAAATAAATCCATTTATATAAGTTGTCTGGGTTTATTACTGTTTTTAATCTCTCCATCTCTCAATCTCAAACTTCCCAATAATTTGAATAACCTGAAAAAAGTTCAGAGACTGTTAATGTCCACTCCAATGGTAGGCAGGAAAGGAGAGAGGGGGAGTGTATTTACTTGTCTTTAAACAAAGCACTCAGCTTCAGAAAGGAAATGTAAGTCAGTGCGAAGCAGCTGTTGCCTCTAATACTAAGATCTTCACACATTCTATTGTGTTTCAATATGCCATCTGTCAAAATTACACAGAACTACATATCGTGAAGCAATGCAAAAACTTCAGAGAAAAAGGTAGGGATTTGAACTCTGCTCTCTTTCATCACAGTACAGTAATTTCAGATATAAGTCCTCCCACTCTCTCTGAAGTAAGCATTACCATAATAATAAGACTTCAGTGTACAACTATGGCTCTAGAGCAATAGGCAACACCACTACGAACTTGCACATTTAAGATCACACTACAATCAAATGTGAATGTTCTGTAAGAAATCCCACTGTATAATGCCATCAATATACAAACGTAGCTGGAACACATGGAAAGACGACTGGAGGTGATGTCAGAAAAAGGGGACCCATCATTATTGTGATACTCATCCCTTGCATTACCAGATCTACTTAGCATGTATATGTTTTTAAGCATGTTACTTGCGTTTGTTTGAAAGTATCTTTTAATTTCTTCTTTGTTCTTCAAAGTTTCGAAACCTACAGTTGCCCTCTGCCAGCAAAAGTGTAAGAGGAGTGGGACTCTAGAAAGCAATTATTGTTCAAGCAACTTTGGTAAGAAAGCAAAGCTTGTTTCTTTTTAATTAATCATTGCTTGGAAATGTATGTTTACACTGCTGGGAGTTTTACCAGATGTAGTTATGAATGTATTGGTGATATTTTTACATCCTCTTACACGTGTATCTGACATTAGCATGCCTATCACTCAAAACACTGAAAATACTCCCAAAAGAGGCACTGCATGTATGATTGAAACAAATATATTTGCTCTGTCTAAAAATCACATCACTTAATATAGGTCAGCCTCCGATAGGAAATACTGATTCAATTACTGTATTGTCATCTCATTTGTCTGTAATCAGGGAATTTTACGCCACATTTTATGCCATACCTGCTGGCTATTTCACAATTCAGTCTATGGATTCCCAAAACATTTTTAAGACTTCAGAAAGCATGGAAGCTTAAAAGTGCTGCTTTCCATGCTCAAATCACTGATACAGCAAACAACCTTCTCTATATTTGGATGGCACTGTCACTTACAATTTCTTATGTGTCAGAGGCATTTCCCAAATTAATACTGGGAGCTTCTTTGACCCCTTATAACCTTTATTACCTTATACCATCATTGATGGAACAGCTTAATCCCTTGTACAATCAATAGGTGTAGAAACAATAGGCGTACACAGCTTAGGCTAAGTAGGATTATCATGGTGGAAAGATAATAAATGAAGAATGCTCACCAGTGTTGTAGGCTTACAATAAACTGGATCTCTCTCCAGAAAGAGATCCTTCCTCAGTGGCAGTCAGCAATTAAATGGGATCTAGGAGCTGAATTGCCTTCAGCTGTGCTCCCACTGCTGACTCATTGCTTGCCTCAGGTGGTCAATCAGAGGTTCAGGCCACGATCAACAGTTGCCATACAATTCCCTCACAACTTAATCTAATTATCTCTAATTTTAGCAGGAGGTAGCCTGCTGTTTCAGGAAAGCAGGGGCAGCTTTGTATCATTTTGCTAGAAAAACAGTTTAGGGTTGTGACTCTACCCTGAAGCAGAATGTAGTCACTGTACCATGACCTCCTCACCACTCTCCACCATCGGCCTTGTTTAATACACAACCAGTACAGGCTTGTCCAACATCAGAACAAGCAGGAAGAAA
Source organism: Meleagris gallopavo (assembly GCF_905368555.1). Taxonomy (NCBI): domain Eukaryota; kingdom Metazoa; phylum Chordata; class Aves; order Galliformes; family Phasianidae; genus Meleagris; species Meleagris gallopavo. The sequence continues at coordinate 9,963,114 of NC_139414.1, read as the reverse complement.
AATCTTACTGACCACACCTCAGCTGTTGTGGCTGACAGTCACTGCCACTATACAAAACTTGATTTTTCTCCCTTGGCACTGGGGTAGTAAGTCACTTTCATTCTTACCTTTTGCCAAATTACTGATGACACCCACCTTTCCAGTACTGTTTGCATCATTTTTAAGAGCAAATATGCTTGTTTCTATGGTCCATCAAATTATAAAAAACAATTAAAATGTAACAAATGTAATTTCTTCTAGTAATAACTGGAACTGTAATCTCAACAACAACACGGGCTGGAAGCTTGCATGCAACAATATCAATCATTAATGTATACAAGGAGGGAAACTTAGCAATACAACAAGCAGGAAAGAATATGAGTGCTAAGATTATTGTAATATGTAAGCAGTGTCCTCTCATCAGAAGAGGTAAGTACAGCCAAATAACTGCTTTGTGTTTTTGTAAAAGACAACAGTTTTGAAAACTGCAGTCTGAAATACAACCACAAGTATCAGTAAAATTACAGTAATTGATTCTATAATCAGCTACTTGTATTACATGGAATCAATTTAAAATACAAAAAAAACTTACAGACTTATATTGCATTCTTAAATTTTATAAATAAAGTATTAGGCTTACTTAGAAAAAGGGACTTTGAAAAGCTGTTTTAAAAACTCACGTGATATAAAGTCTGATTTTGCTCGCTCAGATGAAACTGTTCTATTTTGTTTTTACATGTATGTATTTTGGATCATATGCAGTTAATCAGAGTGGAAAAACAAAATCATAACTTGATTCAAAACTTGAAAGAGCATATGTGACAGCAAATGAAAATTTAACTACTGCTGCTGCTTCTCTCCTATATACCTTTACCTATTCTACATTTGCTAGTATTTCTATAGCTATCAAACTGTTATATAGAGTGGAACAAACATTTCCAGTTAAGTATAACAAAGGCTACTTATATGATATTGTAAGAAATATACTCTCTCATTAAAGTAACTAAGCAAGAAATAAAATAGTAGTCAGGTCTGCTTCCTGAGTAAACAACAGGTAGAACAGGAGAACATAGAGAAATAGCAGGAAACAGTCAAAATAATTTAATAAGCATCCAAAAAGACCCTATTGCTTGCTGATACTTAAGTATGTAACTTCTAAGTGGGCAGTATCAAAGTGAGCATCCTTGTCAGAAACTTGCTTTTGCTTTTACCTTTGTTTCTTCATAAATCAGACATCTGTCTGGGAAAAAGAAGAGTATCCTTGGAACAAATTGTCTCCTTCTAGGCAGATTGGGTCCAAACCACACACTTCAGTTTCTCTACTTAAATATTCTACCTATGAATTATTTAATAGCCATTGCTTAATATCTAAACTTTCTACATTTCTGTTTAACCCCCTACAACATGACTCTTTCCTGTCTGAGGCCTTACAGATCTCTAACTCTTCTAAGCCATGCAAATACTGAAATCCATCTGATTGCTTCAAAGTTAGGGCTTATCACACAGCAAGCCCACCTTGCTTACCTGACTGCCACTCTGTATTCCTAGACTATATTTATGCCATTGAGGAAGGAAAAAGGCATGAAAAGACTAAAGAACATTACACTACAAGCTGAGCATATGAGAAAATATCCAAAAATTAATGAGACGCATTCTTCTACAGATGTTAGTAATTGATTGATCCAGTGTTTATTCTGCATTTTTAATGTTTATTAAATACAGACTGTCAAATGAATGTGAAAACATCTGCAATATATTTAGCCATACAATAGATACGTATTTAGCTATAGACCTACTTGATTTTTATGCAATTGTAGTCCATTACATAAGTACAAAATGGATAGGGAAGTATATATATGCCTTGGGCAGGAAGGAAAACACAGTAAAGACATTGGCAACAGAATATAGACCACAGAGAACTCTGCTTACCTAACCACGTATTGAAGGCCTGTAACTCTCTTTTGTAGGTTTGAATTACATCATCATGGGCCAGGTAGAAGAAGACGGCAGAGGCAAAATCTTTCCGAACAGTTTTGTCATGAGTTTTAAGACTAAGAACCAAAAGATCCTGAATGCCTTGAAAAACAAAACATGTTATAACTAAACTCTGCATCTGCATTTTATCATTTCTCTTGGAAAATAATTTTCACTTAGTTTAAGTCACGAAGACACAACCACCAACGCTATGACCGTGGTCACCCTTTCCACACTTCTTCCATCCCAGCCACCAAAGCACTATCCTGACACAAAATTACAAACCCTAAATCTTAAAGTTGAAGATCTGCAGCACAACCTTCTGATTTGAAATGCACCAAATTTATAATTTGGTTAATTTATAATTGTCCATTTTTTAAGGCGTATATATGTAAAATAAGAATTTTAAGTGCAATATTTATAGTAACTCATTTTAACACTGCTTTTTTTCTTTTAAGTTGTTTTATTACATAGATTCTTGCATTATTATCTGTGCTTAATAAAATATTTTAAGATTAAATCATGAACCAACTAGTATTTCATTATGTATGAGTAGGGCAGACTAAACATCAAAATTATTTTTTTATTATTTACATGTTTTTGATGTTCTGGGTCTTGCATAGTATGACTGACACTGTACCTTCTTGATGATTAAGGGACTGAATTTTCTTCCATGGAAGCCAGCGAATCACTGATTTGACTAGAACCTGCATTTACTTTTCAACTGTTCAACAGTACCATGCTTTTTTCTACTTATGACCATGCTATACTAAGTAATGTCACTAATTAAGTTCTGTAAAGTAATCATGGAAGAGGACAGAAGTAATTAATTCAGTGGCAGTAAAATACACATGCAAATGAAACTTTTTTTTTTTTAAATGAAAATTTTTGTCTCCACTGTAAAAGACAATACAGCAATACTCAGTCTGGCACCACTAGTGTAAATAGTAGAATGTATGTCTAGAGAGATTTGTCACATTTTCTGTTGTATAGAGTCAGATGTTATTCTGAAACTGAAAGGCTAAATAACCAAAAAAAAGAATAAAACCAGATTATAGGTAAAGATTAATACTGAGAAATTGAACAGTTTGATCAAAAACATATGAAACTGGGTAAAACAGGAAACTAAAAAAAATGAAATGGAACAGAATCATGGATCCATTTAAGTACTTGTTTTCCTTGTGTGTAAATACGATATCAGAGTTCTTTTGATAATCTGTGACCATGTAGAGGAAACTGCAATGAAATACAGTCCCTACTAGAAGCACTCGCTGCTTATTTAATTAGGGCAACAGGGATTGCCATTCTCCTTCAATTACTGACTCTCACGTGAAATGCCAAGAGGTACTGCAGTGCTGCAGCTTGCTAACGCAGCAGCATCCGTTGTGAAGATTTAATGGCTAGCTAGGCAGAAGACAAAAGAATTGCAGGGAGGCTCAACTGTACAAAAAAGCTGTGCTGGCAGCTGATGTCAAACAGCTCAGCAGGGCTGTAACCACATTCTACAGACTAAGATTTTGACTTACTGACTAAACCAAACAGCATTTCACTGCAGAAATAACATTTATTTACAAACCAGGTGCAATTTTGTAATTTTCAAATTGCAGTTTTAGGCCTTGTTTTCCAGTATCAGTTCTTATCCAAATTAAGGGGCTTCATACATTGTTTGTTCTCTCTGCGTTTCCCAGCAGCAGCCTGGGGAGAAGCAGTGTGGAAATCATGCTTAGAACTGCGTGGAACTACAATGATCTATTTTTATTTATGATTACAAGACCATCTGTCATGTAACTTTTTTCAGTGCAGCAAGTCTGGCAGCCTGCTTCTCCTCTCCAAAATGGTATGCAGAGAAAGTTCCTGCCCGTCTGCTCTTCTCAACACCCTCCTTCTATTGTAAATTCCTTCACAAAATAAAATATATCCAAATGCTATTTAACTTTTTTGATGTAATTAATCTATAATATTTTCCAGGACTGGCAAACTTTGCAGCTTAAGGGATACGTGAAAACCACTTTAATACACTCTCTTCACCTGCACTCACTGCATATGTCATCTAAATGGATTCCCTCCTGCTACATGCTCCTGTTTGGAAGGCCCAAGCATTACAGAAGTCAAAGCTCTGACAGCAGCAGCCCTGGAATAGGAATCAGGAGCCAGGATTCAGGAAGTGCCCAGTGTGGTGCCAGGGAGGATCAGTCACACTCAAGGGAGGATCAGTCACAAAACAGAGCCAACAACTTTCCAAAACGACAGTTTTTGAAATCAGATGTAGTAATTGGATTTCATATGCTTGAATTTTTGCAACCTGCAAACAAATCAAGATTATTTAACAACAATATAATTTCTAAATCACTTCAACAGAAGTGATGTTCAATAATCTATTTCAGCAAGAAAATCAAATAGTCTGACTTTCATTAATGTTTTTGACCCTCCTGCTGTAAATGGAGATAGCATGAAGATTTCCATCTTTTAATATGTAAGATGTTAAAGAAAAATTAAATTCAATAAGCCCTTAAGACAAAAAGATATTAATGTGAAAGAACAATCAGAGTTCTTCAGTAGTCTCAAAAAAAGCACTTAGTCTTTCCATGACTTGCATTGAAGTTTGTATAATGAAATTCTGAATCCTACAGCCAATGAACTCCAATCCAACTTCTTCAAACTTTGTTGTTTTTTAAATAACAACACATTCTAGTAGAACCAGTGCTTCACTTAAGGCATTACCGGTAGGATGCATGGCTTAAAAGAGTACAGATTTGAAAAGAGATGAAAACAGCTGCTGACTTGACTTTCTCTGTCAGTAAAAGAAAGCAAAAGAAACTTAGGGAAAAACTCCAGTGGCACAACTAAGCAAAACTGGCAATATCACACAAGGTAGGTGGGACAAATGTCATGCCCTATAAGCCCCTGCTCCTGTTTTTTTCAGGAGCAGGTCTGATAGGGACAGGTAACCGACTGTCCAACATGTACTTGTCCCCTCAAACAAATAAACAGCTTAACAAAACCACAGGAAGCCTTCATCAGTTAAATCTGTTAGGAGCTAAAATTCATAAGATCAAGACCTAGAATACTATTTGGGGTATTTTTATGTATATACATTTCTTGCCTCATTTTGCTGCTGCTTAGCCTTTGACATCCCAGTTCAAATAAGAGTTTTGTCTTTGCATGTGTCTAGAACTGTTCTGTGTGCATATGGGAGATCTCAGAGCTCCATCATTTGGGGACTACTTCTGGCACAGCCAGTATTAAAATGCCAAATTAGGACAGATAAATAAATACATGTTCAATACACTTGTATGAGGAAAATCTGGAGAATAAGACAAGATCAACTCTGTAGTATGAAGCACTCCATACTAATTAGCACCCAAGAAAACAGGAAGCTTGCAGCAGCTTTCAAACAAGATGCAACAGATGAAAGGTGTCATACTTCTAATGTACTACAGGAAAAAAAATCTTCTCTTATGATATCCTTCACTTTACAAGTAGATATTTCAGGAGCAAACAAAAAGTCTGGAACCCACAGGTTTAATCCACACCACAAAAAGTTGCTTTGAGTTGTGTCAGTGACTGCATAACATAACAAAAGCAGTTAGAAATAGCTGCACACCAACAAACATACCCAGCTTGACAGAAGAACTAAGCAGCATGAGTCGAGTGCCAAGCAGCTAATACTGCTACTAGAATCCAATCTAGCTTGTTTGAAACTAACTCAGCTACTGCTTGGTGGCACTGCAGGAAGCTGCTTACACAACTTGAAGTTAGAAGGATAGTTCTACAAGGAAAAAAAAAAAAAAGTATCACATTAACACTCTCTATATTCCTTAAGTTTATTATCTTAACATGGCAAAGCAATTACTTTCAATATGAAATATGAACAGTATTAAAAATCACACTTTTCAAAGAGCTTTTATTTGTTGGCTCTATCTCAAATAAACAGAACATGTATAGCACAATTTATATGTAGGTGCATTATTTAAACATGAGATCCCTATCCATAAACAAAATTCAGTCAGAATGCCTCTATACCACAGGACTTCTGGATGCGTCATATTCAACCCTAGTTTGGATATGCATATTTTCATAGTACAGAAAATATATTACCTTTACAAGAAGAAGTTTTATAAGAATCCCTTCAAGAAAAAGTAAACATTTATGTAAGCCTCCACTTTCCAACAGCCTGGTCAAAGACCATTACGGCTACCTGCGCCTTCTGGACATAAGACCATTTTGAAAGAGCACCACCAAAACGGTAGAATTCTGAACAAATCCCTTCAGCTGTCATAAATATACTTATTTCATAATTAAAAATACAGGAATCTCACATTTGTCAGTTACAGCTTGTCAACTTGAATTATATGTAAGCATATAAACCACACAGGACCCTCCAGCACAAAAATTAACAAAGCCCTTACGGTCCATCGTAAATGAAGTTAAACCATGTTTTTGCAAAACATAATACTCCTGACACATACCAAAGTTTGAAACTTTGCAACAACTGCAGTTAGGAAAAAAAATAAAAGGAACAGTAGTTTTAAAATAGATGTGTAACACCTCTGTAAAGCAAGACCTTACATACTGCATCAGTCCAATTCTCAGATACATTGTATGTTCTCACAGAAAGAAGCATACAATGTTTCAGATAAGAACTATTCAACTTTGCAAAGAAGAGCATTCACACCTCCACCTCATTTTCCTTAAACCACCACCAGTTTAAGTAACTCAAGATAACCATTTTAGTAACTCAAAACATTAAAACTTCATAGATAACTTTTAAAATTCCCCTCCTAATTTTATCATACACAGTTAAATATACTTCTGAGGCACTGCTGAAAAATCCCAGTAGAAATTGATTGTCTTACATAAATCCATAAACATTCTAGAAACATTTGGTCTATTCTGAGCCCCAGCTTTCACTGTACCCATGAATGGGAAGTCTTGATTCCATTTTCTGTATTCTACAAACATCAGCACACAGTCAACATACACAAAATCTGGCACTTCAGTGCCATGCAGATTTCACAAGTACTGTAACCTACAGTCAAACAGCATTTCCAACTATGCTGGAAATTGTTCTATACCCCACTTTTCTATTAAAAATAAACGTAGTCTGGGTTTTTGTTTTAAAAAGTCCATCTTCTCCCGCAACTTAAAAAAGCAAGTATCAAAAAGGAACAAGCAGCAAAAATAGAAGAAATAAACGTATTGTGCTAGTTCTGAAGCTCTGACACCTGACAGCCATGGTCTAAGGAACATTAAAAAAAATACTTATATACAGATTTTATATACACATTAAGAGCTTGAGAAAGCTACTGTAACTATTTTTGCATTTATTTCCTTCACTTCCTTATCTACCTACAGCTCACAGAAGTATTTTCAAATGTACTGCTGTGCAACGATCTCCTTTTCCCCTTTGTCTGGCAATAAAATTAAGTCCCCACTTTCAACTAAGGTGAACTTTCCATTTGAAAAGTTAGATCCTAATTCCTTGGATAAAACATAGCATATTTTGAAGTTCGAAAGCCAAGTAGGTCTCTCATTTCATTCCGGAATTTTGATAAGTCTTGCCTCAGTTCATTTAGGTTTTCCACAGTTGCCTGATCTGTGCTTTGCATCTTTTGCCTCATGGATGTCAGATAACGGTGAACTAAGCAACACATCACCTTTTGATAATTCTCATCTCTCTTTTGCTTCAGATTTCTCCATTCCTTTAAAAAGAAAAATTACACATTTACTAAGCGTAAGTAAATGTTGAGCCCAAAAGCCTGTATACAATTATAGAATAAAAAGGAACAAAATAAGGAAGAAATTCTAACATACAACCTGATGTGCAAAAGTGTACAATGTCAGCAAGCCATTGGAATTATTTCAATTAAATAATAACCTGTTGTTCTGACTCAACAAATTTTTAACCTAGTAGATTGGTAACAGTCCCATGAGCAATTTCAAGTTCCATAAACCCTAATGTTTTCAAGTACGACTTGGAATTTATTTTAATACTTTTTTTTTGGCCAGCAAGACACAAAATTACAAGGTACAATAAAAATGTTTAAGAAAAAATGCCCTCCAGTCCCCAAAATGAGATGTTTCAGTGTTCCTATCTGCTTATTTACTTTCAAACTGCTTTAGTAAGTTTAAAAGAAATGACCTTCCTGTAAGCATACACTGACCTCACAGTTCTTGGTACTAGCACACACTTCTCTGTAGTTTCTGTAAGTTTTCAATCAAAGTACATCTCTAAAGTGCTGCAGGGGGAATTGGGTGGTGGGGTAGGGTAGAAGGGGTACAAAGAAAAGGGTTGAAATTCCCCAAAATGAAAGTTAATAGAATCTCATTTAGTATAAACAGCTACAACTCACTCTTCATACTTTGGATGCAACAGACATTATCCTAGCATTCCTCATTATATTAGTAGCATTCACCACATGACAGGCAGTTTCATGCAGCAATTTGCTGATTCATTTGAGTAAGGAGCATCTGTCCATCTTCGAAGCCTACAACTCTCCTCATTTCTTACCTTAAGGCTATTCTGACGTTTCACTTTGCCACTTGATGTATGAGAACAAATCCATTTACTGAGACTGTTGAAGAGATAACAGATAGTCTTGGGAGAAGGAATCACATTGAAAGGTGGAGGTAGCGTGCATTTGTCATCAAAATAGCTAAGCCAAAGTTTGGCACGAGCAAATTTCCATTCCTTATCTTCATGATTCTACAGCATCAGAAAGATTAACAGAGATCAGAAGCAAAGTAGTAAGGAAGAACATAAAAATATTAAAATGCTAATTCAACGTTTTATTTTTGACAACATTAAAAATTGATTCCTTAAATTGCATAGTATTTTAACACACAGAATCACAGAATCATTGACATTGGAAAAGACCTCTAAGATTATCAATTCCAACTATTAACCTAGAGCTGCTAAATCTACTACTAAACCACGTCCCTGAGCACCACATCCATACATCTTTTAAGTACCTCCAGGGATGGTGACTACTCCCCTGTACAGACTGTTTCAATGCTTCACAATCTTTTCAGTGCAGAATTTTTTCTAAATATCCCCTGGAACAATGTGAGGCCATTTCCTGCTGTCCCATCACTTGCTGCTTGGCAGAAGAGACTGACCCCCCACATGGCTACATCTGAGCTTGCTGTAGTAAGTGGTAAGCCTTTCCTGAGCCTCCTGTTCTCAGCTAAATAACTCCTGTTCCCTCAACCATTTCTCATAATACTTTTACCAGCTAGCAATCACCGACAGTTAATCAGAAAACACTTACTGCTATCAGCTGAAAACTCTTATGAAGCATCGCCACGAGGAGCTTAGTTAGTACTATCACAACCACCACATTATAGGTGCCAACAATAACAGCACCCACAAAAGACTGTAATTCTTCACCATAGCTAAAGCGCGTGACAAAGATTGCTACGTGTGCCAGTGAGAAAATATACCAGAACAAAGCAAAACATGTGCCAATGAACCTACAAAAACAAGAAAAACGTTGTTAGGTAAAGCAAAATTCACATGAGCTTAGTGACCATATATTCAAGTTCAGAGAAAAATCCCAGTTTTGTTTAATTACTGGCAATTAAGGGTCAGAACAGTTCAGCTCATGCACAGGTATCAACTCACGAGTGGAATGTGTCATTGCTCTGCTTTTCACAAAAAATACCCGCACAGTCCCTTTCTTCTTCATTTACAGTAAATCCTTTATCATAAAGTTGTGTCAATCCAATTGTGAATGAGAACAAAACGAGGAGGAACATGCCCAGAAATTTTCCAAAATCTTGCAGCATCTGTCCCATTGAAATCTGTGAAATAGATTTTTTGCCTGTTTTAGTACAACATGTAATTACTGTTTTTATCCTCCTTCAGACTTCAATCAGTTACAATGAAAAACTCAATACTTAAGACGCTAAACATGGATAAGTTAAACAGATCACTTAAGTAGGAGATATCCTTGCACTGTTTTTCAGTCACAGTTTCTAGTTGTTAAAAAAAATCTATGTGAATCTACGTTTCAGTATCACATACATTTTACATTGTATTCATAACGTTAATGGTAATCAAGAGTTCAAAAGTCAAAAGACAGAATCAATAAATGAGATGCACTTCAACACAACTGTTACAGCAGAAAGCTAAGAATACACGTAATGAAGACGCTGAGCTGATCAAAACATTTGGAATCCTAATTCACCACAAATCAGAACAGCATACCTAAGACCATCTGCAGAACAGAGAATTAATTCATGGCATGCTTTATGTAAGATTTTAAGTATCCACTTTATGTACATCTGTAAGCACATAAAATCTGAAGTATAGAAGATACCACATTCAAATCATTAGTTTCCATTTCAAAATGTCCTACTTAGAATTTTGCAACAGTATAAATACGACATTAAAAAAAATAGCATGAGAATTTTTTCAGTGCAAAGATCCTGACTTGTTTTTGTTGTAAACACACATTTTTATACAGACATAATAAACTGCTCACAGTCTTTAAATGACTCTTCCTACAAATTATCATGTGTAAATCCTAATACTGTACGACTCGATCTCTACCAAACCATACTCCAGAACAGTATCACCAGTCAGTTTCACAGTAAACTTGTACTTGAAGAACTTAAGTGCCAGCTCCTGCTTTTGCTCCCTCTCATGCTGCAGCAGACTCACTGAGCATCCCACCTGCACAGCAGATTCTCTCAAATTGATTACAATCTGCCACAGATGTAGACTTAGGGAGAATTAGCAACTAGACAAAGCTATGCAGTAATTATATCATTTGATCAGGAAGAATCAATCCCCACCATATTATTTTATCACATTCATCCTGTCAAAACAAAGAATATCAAATAACATTTCCTGTCTTAACTGACTCATGGTCCCACTCAAGAAAGTCACAAAGCAGATGAAAGCTAAAACAAGTACACACAAAATGAATAAATGACCCAAAACTTTTTTTGTTCAGAATCAATAACAGAAACCAAATAACTGTTGCATCCTTCATACAGTTATGAAATTCTACCCAAAGTATTTAGAATTACTAAACACTTGAAATCTAGTGAGACCAACAAACCTGATCTAGGGGAAAACTATTCTATGTTCTGTTAATCAATCAATCAGTCAAACAAACAAAAAACAAAACCCACCACACAGAGCCAACTTATAAGCCTGTGTTAGAACAGGGTTTGATGAGTCAATAAGTAAAGTAACCGAATGCTTAAAAATAACTCTAGTAGCCAAGAGAACACAGTAGCTGCCTTTCCCCCCCTAGTGCACACTGTTGGGTTACCGTGCCATATTTGATTACCACTATTTGAACTTTGTGACCTACTTTCAGAGAATACTGTAAGAGCTGTTGCACAAGCTGTACTGGCCAACAGTAATAACATAAGCTTCAGTGTGCCACTGAATGAAGTGACTGTTGACTGTTTTTATTTACTTGGAAAATTTCATAACACAGGCTCCTATTAAAAAACTTGTGAAAGATCTAGTACATAAATATGCACATTAAACAGTGAACCTCTTTAAAATGTGGAGACTTCGATGTTCAATCAATTTGTACAACAAGCTTAATGCTTACTGCAACATCAAGACTTTGAAAAAATTAAGTGTACAAGTAGATTTCCATTAAAAATATAAATAAAATAAAAAAATATAAAAATAATTAACAGCAACATCGCTAAATAAAAGGGCAAGAAGAAAAAGAAGTGCTTTCCAGCATTATTTAATTGGTTACAAGAACTAGGAACACATTGGTTAAAGCCCAATTCACAGTGATTTTAAGAACTGTAATTAAACAAGCAACTATTTTTTTCTTTTCACAAAGGGATTTGTAAACTAAAATCTTCCAAACAATAATTACTTGTGCAGCAAGATTAAATACTCCAACTTCTTAAAATGAGCTGGACTTTCAAGTGCAGCTTTTCGGCTACATCCTGAAGCCTTGATACAAGAACTGTTTATCTGACCCAAAGTTACTTACTCCAGAACCACCTTTGCTGTAGCTCTGGTTGAGCAGCAAGAACTTAAAAAAAAAAAAAAAAAAAATTAATGCTTCTCTCAAATATTACAGGATCCCTCTAAATAATACTTGATTGCTATAAGCTCTTAAAATTAGTTCTGTTCATTAGGAGAGAGGTATAAGCATTCATTCAGTTTATTAGGAAAAATTCCACCAGGATAATCACTAAACAACTACTTTATTTATTCCCAGCATCTGTTCATTCAGCAGACACAAACAGAGCATTGATGATGACAATCAGCTTTATTAAATAAAAACCATAAACAAATAACATTGCCGCCCCCTCACCCCCCAAAAAAATCATATCAGGATGAGAAAGAAGTCTGATCCGATTTGTTATCATAAATCTCCCAGGAACTATGGCCAGAGAAGTTGGAAGTATATCTAAGCAAAGCTTTCTTTTCTTTTCTTTTCTTTTTTTTTTTTCTTCCACTAAGCTATGTCTTTAGAAAAAGAGGTGCCAGTTTGTGAGGGTTTCAGCTTTTCAAAGTAAAATGAAAGGGGAAAAAAAAAAAAAAGAAGAAGCAGTCTGCACTGAGGACTGAAGCTAAACTGAAAAATGGGGGAAGAAAATGTTGCTATATATTGTAAGCATCACTGGACTAAGATGTGATTTCCACCCACAAAATCTGTTTGAAGAAAGCCTCCTCTTTTCAATCAAAAAAGACTGAGTGGGTAACTGCATCCTAAATGTGCTGACTTAACAGCTTAGATCCACTCCACTACTTTCCAGGCACTTTCCATTTTGTACAGTGCCACACTGGACTCTCAAGTTCACTCCATATGATTTGACTTTTATCACAGTGAGCATCACCGTGAAGCTACTGGGTCTGTGCTTCAAAGACAAAAAACAATCAACAATAAAAAAACACCACATGGCATAAATTCAGTACAAACCTCAATTTCTGTTCTCAAACCAGGAGAAGAAAATTAAATTCACAAAAACAGTTTTAAAATGCAACTTGAAGTGAAAAAAATATGCACTTAAAACTGCTGTAGTTTCTAGTGTTCCACCATCATACACATCTGTTAGTGCTTCCCTTCAACCCCCCAAGATTGCTGAGTTAAATGTGTTACATACAGGTGATATTTTCTACCTTGTCACTATTATGCATGGGAATGCTCAAGAAAATCCAAAGAAAGAAAGTAGTAACCTGTTCTCCCTGGCTATAAAATCATGATGATGATGTTTTTTTTTTTCATTGTTTTTGTTGTTGTTGTTTTTTTTTTTAAACCAAAGCAACTTGCTCAATACCACTCAACTTCACTGAAAAGACCAACAAATAGAAATGCTTTTGGTTATTCTTTAGTGGTACATATCTAATTCCTCTACCTTTTAGCAATAAAAACTCAGGACTTCAATTTGCACAAAACTTTATAGGAATATTCTTATCCTTACAGTTTTCAAATTTCAGGCACTTAACCAAAATGTTACAGTAACAACAAAAGAGAACAAAAAGACAGAATAATTATCATTATATAAATATTATAAGTGAACTATATGCCTTCCATTCTCTTACCTTTCCCCAGCTAAACCAGTGCATTTTAAATGAGAGATTAAAAAAACAATGAAAACATCAATGCAACATCATTTCTACTTTCTGCCTTTCTTACTTTTCTTTCTTCATCTTTTTCTAATAAGCCTCTTCACAGTAAATTAAGATGTTTTCGTGATTGATTTTCTCAAGCAGTGATGGTATTTACCTGGAGTGGTCCCAGAATAGAGCTGGTTGTGTACATGAAGAATAGACGCAGATAACTCAGAACGTTAGCAAATGCAAAAAGACCTTCTGCCACTAGTGTAGGATGAAATGCATCCCAGTCCTTTCTTTCAGCATAATCATGAAACTGCAATGTAAAAAGGACAAACTGACGTCACTTAGACTGTAAATACAGAAATATACCCATGTATCACTCTGTTTTTGCCCCTAAAACAGGTAGTAGCATAAAAGAAAATGACACACGATTCATAGACGAAGCATCTCTTTCATGTACCTCCTTTTTTGACAAAGGCAACTTAAAGTCATTCCAGAGAGAGACAGAAAACAGGCAACTTAAATTCAACCCCTAATTCTAGTCCTCACTAATTGCTAAGCAAGTACTTATTCCTCTGTTCTGCTTCCCCTTTCACTCAGTTTTGCATGGTTGGTAAAAACAGATTTGTATACTATTAAAAACATGTGCATTGCCTAGTAAAATAGGCCCAGTTAAAAACAATGAAATCTTGAAAGAAAAAAGATATATCAAAAAAAATAAAAAGCCTTCAAAAGTAACTAGCTTATGTCTTAATCAGTTTCAGAAAGATTTAGAGAGAATTAGGACATGAGATTCCTATAATTGATTTTACAAAAGACTACAGAAAATGGAAGTCATAAGTAAAACGTTGGTGTGAACACCTGTGAAGTATATCCACTGGGCACTACTCAACTAATCCCACAAGATCCCTCACTTTCAGCTTGGCTGGAAACAATCAGTATTCAAATTCAGTACTCAGCTTCTACTCTCTCAAAATGCACACTTGAGAACAAAGAAACAGACAGCTGATTTAAATTATTTGCCCAATATTATACTGCACAGAGATCACAAGAAACAAAGATAAATGTGTTTGCATACATTGCAAGTGTATGTGCATAAATCCTTCTGCTAAGGAGACTCTTATTTCTTACTGCTTCAGTGCTTACAATGCTAAAGAGGTATTTTTATTTGGTTTGCTAAATTATTTATAAAGAATAAAAATACATTTTGCCATATAAAATTGGCAAAAAGTCACTGAGTGCCTCTTACATAGGACAGAAGTCTTACATCTCCAAAAACATTATAACTTAGCAGCAAAGGGCTCTTAGCAAATGAAATGCTACCGCATGTGGGTTAGTTCCAAACAAAATGGTTCTGAAGGCAGCCCAACATGGCATTCTCTCTCCATTTTTTTACATGAAGTAGAGCTTTCCTTCCCAAATGATTACCATTCTCTGAATCAATAACATAAGTACAGGGTAAATAAGCCAAACATCAGGCTGGGAGGGAAATAAACTGGTTCAGCTCTCCTCAACTGCCAGACAGCTGTCAACTCACAGTTTGCAATACAAAATAATGGCACTACTGCACTGGCTTGGATTTTACTAAAATATTCATATTCAATTTGTCTGGCAGCTTGCCATATGCTGTGCTGTTAACAACACATGCAACAGAATGGAAATGATCACATTCAAAACTTGCATCTTCAATCAGGCCCAGATGGTCTTTTCACACAGAAAAGACAACGCTCTTCTATAGCCTTGGGGCTTTTCCTCCTCACTTTAAAAGACAACAAAACAAAACCACAAGAACAACAAAACCAATGACCTATAACATCTGAACATATGTAATAAAAGACTAAAGAAAATTTTGTTACAAAAAATGTTAGACAATCTAAACACATTGGTTAGAAATAGGCACAGTTACTGGGCTATGAAATCAGGCTACCTCAAATGCCAGATGAGAAAAGCTGTATGGGGAGAGTACCCCAAATGAGAACTGAGTTCTTAAAAAAAGGACTAACTCCCTTTTCAACTTCTGCTTCCAGATGCTTCTGTATTTACCCAGTCTATCTCAGAGGAGCTTATGTTTTATGAAGATGGGTGCTCACCTTGTTATGAGCAACTACTTTGAGAGCAAAAGTTGCCAAATACAAGGAATTCATGACAAAACTAAGCTGATTACGTGACTCTTCTAAAAAGTCTTCTAAACCATCATACCAGAGTCTTTTAACATCTGACCACACCATTCCTGTAGTGGAAAGGAAGAGAGAAAAAAATTAAAAGGCAAAGTCAAGCTATTATACTCAATAGATACTCTACTACAAGTAAAACACTTTTGACTGCGTTTTGTAAATGAAGTCTTAGCAAAGAGAAACAGAGAAACATGTACATTTACAAGAAAACACTGCGTGGAATACATGCTTTACTCATCAGGCAACAAGACGTTCAAACCTTCAAGCCTGTTTTCCAAACTAAGCAATACAGTCAACAATAGAAAATGCATGAGAGGAAATGAACTGTAGGAAAAAAAAAAAAAACACGTACAGCAAAGACTCAAATTTCAGAAAAGGCAGAGGGCAAGAATACAGTTTGTTTTTTTCTTCTCTGACAGGAATGTAGTCACTTTTTTTTTTAAAAAACATGATATAGCCTATAAGAAACATCATATATTTTTGGAGATATTGTATTATAAAATTATTCTTAAAGAATAATCAGCTCAGTAACTGGCACTAAACAGATCCAGTAAGTAGAAACACTTCCCACCCTGATGTTATATAATATAAGGAGAGAAAAAAGACTGTGGCCTAAGATTGCAAAAATGAGAAGTCAGAGTGACAGACAAACATCTGCAACCATTACAGCAAACTGAATTTTAGCACTGCTAATCTGGCATATAGAAAGGTAGTGCTGATAGGAACTTTACTAATGTATGAATGTCTGGAACAGGCTGGTATTTTTATAAATGTTGAAAGGACTGTTAGAGTAAATATAATGACATCTTTGATTTTTATGAATAATCAGTTATTTAATGTTCTCAGAGCACTTCAAATGTATGGCTCTAAATGCAGCCCAAGAGAAAAGCAGCACGTTTGTTACTGCTAATTAAAAACTCTTAAGACTTCAGCCCAGCATGAACAACTTCAAGCAAACGGTAAAAAAAATAAAAATAAGAATCAGATACCTATACATGACTATTTTTTCCATCAGATTTACAGCTACATTGACAGGTATAACAAGAAAATGTGCTGTGCACCATTAATTGAAAGATTTCCATAAATATTTTTCTTCCTCGTTATTAAGAAAACACTTCTAAACCAGAACCTTTGCACTGCTCCATATGATCACCACGTATCTTACACTGAAATTTTTGAAGAATCTGCAAATGGAGTCAGACATAAAGATGACGTTATCATTGTCTACACAGACAAGAACTTGAATTTTCTGTATTTTGATGGGAAATAAGCTTTCATAATTCAGGCTTAACAATTTGGAAAGAAAAGTTACACTATTTACTCTTTTGTAAAGTAATCCACTGAATACAAAACTTGCTGCTACCTGTGTTAGAAACTCTGCAGCCATTATTTTGACACTGATTTTTAGAAGTACGCCAATCGGGCTCTAGAAAACCATACTGACAAGTTCTTGTTATTTGGTTCTTGTGTTCACATATTTTCTAACTACGTTATTACTGAATATTTGCAACAAAATTCTAAAATAAATTATTTGTAAAAATGCATTCAAGCTAAACATAAAATTAGTTTACATATTTAGGATTCAACAGTGTGAAGAACAGCCGGATTTTGGTGGTTGATGTTAATTGCAAGTAATTTTTCAATCCTTTCTGGAGCCTGCATGTTAAAATATGACACGAAGAAACCAAAATGTTTCCATACATTTTCATTAACATTTCCACGACCACCTATTTACATATCTTCTTTCTACAATGGATTTGATGGAGTAAGAGAACGTCTAAATCAGACTCAGATTCTCAAAACAGGAGGAGTCTGTAATGCTTGGACTCTGTACTTGAAGCTTCCAATTTAAGACTTACAAGTGTTTATGTAGGAGATTACTGAGGATTTCAGATTTTTTTAATCTGCATGAATTACTCAATACTTATTACAGCTAACAATGAAAATAATCATAATTACCAATGAAACAAACAACCTACACACAACTACTTAGATGAAAACTGTTTTCAACTATATCACTGCTTTTTAAAATTTCAGACAACTACGTATGTGTCAATATAAATATTTTATTACCTCCTATTAAGGTATAAATTTCAATTGTTTGTGAGTCAAATTTTAATTTATAAACAAAAAGAAACAACAATCAAGCAAAAACGAAAGTTCATAAGCAATCTACTCAACAAAAATTATACCTGTGCTCCCTCTACTGCATAAACCAAAATTAACAAGGACCACTTCAGGTACGGTGATTATAATCAGTGACAATGATACACAGAAATGGAAAGTTGTAAAATGGGAAAATAGAATTGGAAGAAATAGATTGTTGGCTGATGAGATTACATGGAGTCATGACTTGCAATGATTAAATTATCAAAATGCTAAAAAAAAAATGCTGCCCATTCATAATAAACTTTTTGAAAAAATTTAAAACAACATCTGAACTCAATTCGTTCCTCAGCTTAGCATCAGATAAAAATCAGTAGAGGAACACACAGCATCCCCCTGTACTATTATTACTTACATTTGAACTTTAAAACATCTTAAACTTAAGATGAGCTTCTACATTAATTTCTTACTGTACAACTGAATCTCACTTGCATCACTCAAAATGCTACCTGTGCTTCTGCAATAAAATTCACCTTTCTCCTATTAGATCCTCCAACATTCTGTCTCTTACACCTCACCTTCTGAGATAACTAGAGATTGTGGTAACATATCCTTGTGCTTTTCAAAATGCCCTTCTTCCCTTGTAATACAACCTTTCAAAGATGAAACACCTGTCAAGCAATTAATAACAGGATGATTTTACAGAGAGGTAGTACAAATCACTACTGTTCAGTCAGTGTCAGCAACTGTCACCCAGCTCCAACCATACCTACCAATTAGCCATATTATCAGAAGATAGTCTATTCTCTCAAGGGCTGGTCCCATCGTATTCTTCTTATTCTCATTGTAGACAAGAGAGTACAAATTAAGTAACAGAAGAAATGTGAAATATGAAGCTCCGTGAATAATAAACTTCATAAACGGAGTGTGAATTATACGACCTACTCGTGATTTAGGTGCTATTAAGTAACACAGGGACAGAACTGGCCAGAAAATGCCAACCATCAAAACAGTCAAAATTTTTTTGCATGTGTGCTTGCGTCGATAGCCTGCCATCTGTCCAAACCACACAGTATTGAGAAACTGCTGACAGTTAGACTGAGCAACAAACTGGAAAAAGAGAAAATAAACAAGAAATCAAACTCACACTTCTTAACAGTGATTATTAAAATTAATTTCCCAACAATGAGAAACCACCAATGAACAGGAAATGGGAAAAATATTAAGTTGAAATAATAATAAGAGCTGAATAAATACAGATAAATAAAATATATATAAATAAAAGAGCCATGGGTCCATTATAAACATTGTTTTAATTTCTCTCTGAAGCTAACAACTAAACATGAATTATATATAAGATTTTTAATCGTTTCCACATTAAAAATAAGGTCTGATTTTCAGTAACTTAAAAATTTAGCATATAAACAGATGTCATACCTCAGACAGCTGTGTTATCTGAGTATTATATAAAACAGTAAAGATCACATGAAGAACAAGATAATGCTATTTTAATATACTACCCACACTGCAAAATGCAACAACTTCAAAGACTAGGACTAAACACAAGTAATCAATTTTATATACATCAGTACTTAAAAACCCCCTATTGATCTGTTAGGTAGGTTTTGTTTTAGATCAGAGTAACCTTTTATGACTCAGTCTTTCAAAAGAAGACAGTTTTGGATTGAGAGTTATGAAGATCATGCAAATGTAGCTTCAAATGTCAGGTGCTGATTTGCATGGAGTTACAAAATAATATATTAGCACTAGAATATGTTTTGTAATTGAATTTAAAGAAGAAATCAACAAAAAGAACACTAATACTATCATATTTTAGATAAAATGTGTTTATATTAAAGTTGCCAGCAACTATACATTCTGCAAAGATACAACACAATGGATTTTATTCTCCAATCACTGCAATTAAAAAAAAAACAACTTTCTTGAAAACCAGAAATAGTTCATTAAGTCGTTAAATTCATACCAGGAATGTGTAGTGCCAGTTTTTGGACACTTCATAACTGTGGCTTGTGACTTAGACATTATGTATTTTAACAGTTTCACATGCAGTTTAAGCTTATATACATAAAACAAACAGAATTATAATGCCTTCTGAAAATGCCAACTAAAAATGGATTTTGCACGGAAGCTTTCTCTCAATCCCTAGTCTTTGTACTGGAATCTCAACAAATGCCTATCTGCCACTAGTACAGCAAAACTAAAGTTATAATTTGTCAGTAGGTAAAGGCAACATAAGCTTGCAACGTAAATAAGTTCCATGGTGATGACACTAAAAGGCACTGTTTATGAATGTAGCTGAACATAGCCTAAGTCTAGCACAATTAATACAGAGCACAGATGAGAGCTGGCTAAAGCTGAACAGCTAAAGTAAGATGATAAGTAATGTACAGGACCTAAGGATCCATGCTCCCCTACATAAGGATTTACTGAGGATGTGAACAGGTAATTACCAGAGCTTTTCACTAAAAAGCAATAGTCTATTGCAATAGTGAAAATACCACATTTTTTTCCCAAAAATAAATACAGAGGAAATACTATCCTGAAATAATATTTCTCTGTTCCCACATGCAGATAATGTTCATATTACTTCTGTAACTTGCAAACTTACTTGTGCTTCTAGAAGATCAGTAAATTCAATGAATCACTAGCAAAATAAAAAATACAAAGCCTACCAAACTACAGCAAAAACAAACCTCTTTCTGATTATACTTGATTGCAAGTTTTAAGCGACTTAGGTTCATCCTCTCTTCCAGCAACCCTCGTTTGTCCACATGTTCATCACTAGATGTATGATTCAGAATAACTTCCAGCTCCCGTGAATTCCTTGCTTGTGCAAGTAAGTCTTTAGCAAAGGTTTTGCACTGCTGAGCTAGCTCCTCATAATCATTTCTGGAAGACACAGAAACAGATACTACTACACTGATAAAAGAGTTTCCATTAGCTATCCTTTCTTGTATATTTCTTGTTGGGCTTGTACATTATGCTAAGAAAAAAAAGTCACTTTTAAAGACCAGAGCATTCCCAAGACAACTCTGAGCAGGTTTCTATGTAGCATCATTACACAAATACAATTTTAGTGTAGTTTGCAACTACACCAGACAGAATCAAGTAATTAAACCGACAAAACGACTGTGAAAGACACATAAGTTACTTTATAAACTTTTATAATAATCTCTAATCATCAGTTTAAACGTGGAAATTATGGAAAACGCAGCAAGAACAAAACCCACAATTTTTCTATGTATGCACATTTCTACATATGTCGTTTCATACAAGTATTGAAGTTGGGTTGTGCTTTCCAATTCCTACCTGAACTCAACCTCAACCAGACTTAATTCTTTCAAGTCTGCGCTAAGTTCAAAAGCTCGCAAAATTGGATCCTCCTCCGTCAACATTATTAAAGCAGGGCTGGCCAAACACCGGTAAATGTCAAGACGAAACCTATGACAAAATAAATCAAGGAAAATGATGTTTCATGTGATCAGCAGTTTTAAATCATTTCCAGAATGTGCATAAAATTGCTTATGGGCAAAATAAGAGGGTTTCCTAAAACCAGAAAAAAAATAATCATTAAATGTAGTATGTCAAGGAACATTGTCCTTCACATGCTTTTAATCCTCATTTTTCTAAATAACAAAAGTTAGCTGCCAAACTGCTACCCCTCTTCTTTTTCTCACTGTTTCAACTACCACCAGCACCTTCTGCACAAGGACATCAATTAAGGCAATACCAATGATAAAACGTTGACATTTTAAAATGTAATATAGTAGCTCTGTAGGTTCTTCAAGTGCAACCAAAAGGGAAGTAAAGCACTGAAGGCAATATTCTGCTCTAACAAACTAAATTCAGAACAGTGGAGAGCAGCAGGCAAAAGAATTCATCTCTCAGCTACTTCAGATGGGTAAAATTATCCCAGCTACCTCAGTAAAAGAGGTGAGAAAGAGCCTATATACTTTCTTCTTATCCATAAGAGAAGCAAAATAGCATACTCAATCCAAAGTTCTCGCTTCAAAACCAGATTTGCACCAGCAGCTTTCTGAATTCCATGCTCAGGCTTTTCTGCATCAGGTGTGTTACCCACCTAATTAGCCCTGCCATGGAAAGCAAACCAGAACATGCAGAAGTGTTTTGGGTTCCTCATTGCTTTATATTAATCACACAGTCTAAATAGTGGACCGTAATGGAGACAGGTTAGTGAACACACTCCTCCAGTCCAGAAGCAGATCTGAGACAAACTTACTCCAATGGTTTTCAGTTCTGTTTTGCACAATGCCAGTATTTTCAAAGTGCATGCACTGCTAAAATGCAATGTAAACAGGACTCCACGTACTGTATCTTTGAAGGTTATTTTCAGTATGACAGTATTAAGCCTCATGAAAATAACATGCTGCTCCTCTCCCATGGCTAGCACTACCACACATTCTTTATTCTGTAACAAACATTTCCTGCAGACATACACATACAGTCTTTTATTCTTATTAATATTCCCCACACTTTGCATCTTGAAATATTATCTCTCTCTATTCTTTTGTCTCTTTCCAGCTGAAAAATCAATATTATCCAAACAGAAAAAAAAAAAAGAATGTTACAATTTAAAATACAAATATCCTGCCATAGCTATTAATTATTATTAACTACAATTTGAAGTGCAACAACACCTACTGTATGGGAGATACTTTTAAAAACAAACGGGAAGAACACTCACTCTTTGAAGCAGAAATATTTCACTGGGCCTTGCAGACCAACCACGAGTCTATTTACTACAGTAAAATCCATTAACACAGACAAAGAGCCATGAGATAAAACTTCAGCATTGCTCCTCAGTACCTGTACAATTTTTTCCACAGCTTGTCCAGACATCTTTACTTACTACAGCATGTACTGTTTGTTACAGGTTCATAGTACACTTACAGCTTTCTTTTCCAGACAGTAATATTTGTGACATCCCACAGTACCGATAACAAGTTTCAGCAATCACTGAACATAGCAGAGTATAAAAAGTACAACTGTACATAACATTTGTATTGAAGTGCTTAAATCCCAACACCAAACAATTTAAAAACCTTGTAACATTCAATGCCCACCAATTAAGATCAGTAAAAATCTCTTTCCCTATTTAGATCTTTGGAAAGAAAGTCTTCTACTTTCAAGAATACTGAAAAAATATCTTTAGTTTACATTCATCAAGCCACACTACATAAAAACATTTCAAAACAGAGTACAGTGAACAAATGTACAGTTGGAAAGAGTATTGTAGTAAGATGGCAAAGGAACGAATAGAGAAGGAATGCTCACCTGTATCCAAAAACTTAGGTTCATAATGAAAAGCTCCAAAAAGGAGGGATCTCCAGAAAGAGATCCTTCCCCACTGGCAGTCAGCTCTTAAAGGGGGTCTAGGAGAGGTGCAGCCAGGTTCCACCCCTTCCTGTCACACAGCACAGTTGCCTTTACCTGTGCTCCCACTGCTAGCCCAGTCCTTGTCTCAGGTGATCAATCAGTGACTCAATAGTTCCCATACAAACAGCATAAAGTATTAACTAACTCCTCATTCTGGCTCATAAAAAAAAATTAAAAAATGAAAAGAAAAAGGCAGTATACATAGAATAAGAGCATCAAACTAAAATGAAAGAAAGCCACTGCCTTCCACCAGCCTATTCAAGTGTAATCCATTCCCCAAAAATACCACAACAGACAAAACAATACCATAAAGGGAACCAATTCTAAGCTTCACCTTACGAGGAAAAGGAAATATACTGACCCTGACCCAAGTAACACAACAGGATGACAACAATAATACCTTTATTTTTGTCTATAAGTGATAAATCTTACCTGGAATGTCGCAGACTGTCTTTTTTGTTTTTTGCAGTACAGAGTGTGCACTCACAGCCTACAGCATGAGGCTTGGGTAATGATATATCTTGCTTCAACAGCATGGTGAGAATTTCATAGTTATTGCGATGAGCAGCTAAGATGACAGGTGCCACATCCATGGTTGTTGAGTATTCTGGGTTCTGAATGCGTTCCATTAGTTTCTAGAATAAAACAGAGGAAGTATCAATTTATTACATACATCTCTATTGCATAGTGTTTTCAATACAAGTTATTTTTACTGCTCAGCATTAACAAAGGAATTCATTGGGATCAAAGTATTTTTTTCAAAGTTTCATAGCATGAAAAAAGAAAAGAAAAAAAAAAAGTATAACAACATCCAAACCCTTCTCATATAAATACCAGAAAGCAACATAGGAACATTTCTGGTTTATCTGCAAAGAACACCAAGCATTCATTGCCTACCTTCACATTAATAACACATCTGTATATATTGAAGCACATTTTGCTCTAGAGGTTAAGAAAAAAAAGTGTATTTACTATCTAAGTGTACAAAAAAATCCTGACTGTAACACACATTGCTACATAATGCATTATTCCCTCCCTTCCTTTCTCTGCCTCTACTTATGCACTTTTAGAAATTTGTACTTTAGCATCATCAAAATAAGTTTCAAGTGATTAATTTCAAAGTGAAGATTTGATGTTTATAGATTTGCCTGAAAATTCTAAGAAGTTTCAATGCATTTTCTTTTCTCTCAGCATCTGTTAGCATTTGGAATGTATAAAGCTACTGGACTCCTACAGGCAATAAAGCAAAATAACATACTCTATCATTAAGACAAAAGATGCCATAATAATCTCTGATATCCAAGTTCTGTCAACTTAGAGATGCAGAATATCATTTAAGGACATTGTTTTAAATATCACAGTTACCCAGAACACACAGTTCCCTACTGTCCAACCAAAAAAACCAAACCACAGAACACCACCACTCAACTACAATGGTTGGCCTGGAGGATCTTTTCGGTCGGTGATTAAGTAGAATGTCAACAGCTCCCACCACTTCCGAGTCAATAGCCACCAAAAGTGCATCTGATGACTAAAAAAGAAAACAAATTATACATAAAAATAGCATTACCTTAAACAAAATGAAGACTCAACCTGGAGCCAAACTAAATTTTAAAAATATATACATTAAATTATACAAATGTTATTAGTTTTACTTGCTTAAAATTAAGTACTGAAAAATATTCTTCACATGACCACATCAAATTCAGGCTGCCATGCCAGGAGTTAGTATAGTATTACTGATAATTTGTTTATCGCATGAACAGCAGAAGAACCAATTGTAAAACATACTTGTCAGCAAAGATAACAGAGGATACTAAAAAAAAAAAATCAGGTTTTAAGAGACAGATTATAAGCAAGGGTGCAAAAAGCTTAATAAAAATGTAAAAACCAAGTATCAGTGTAACACAACTGAGATACACCATGTACTTCAGCCCTGCCTTCATAGCTCTGTCATAAAGTTGGAAATATGAGCCTTCTTCCTGGGCTCATCACTACCTCTGAGAAGTTAAGCTAACCAGCTTTTCACTTTCCCTGCAGTTCATAGCATCCTTTCAAATTCACTTTAGAAAATTCAAACATTTACTTAAAATTAAAAGAAAAAAGACAGCTTGGAATATTGCCACTAAAATGGAGATCCGGGGAAGGGAAAGCTAATTGTTTTCTTTTTGTGCCAAGAAGATCATTCTTTTGCCTGTTTGAAACACCATCTTTAACTACAGCTCTCCTGGCAGTAGCAGAGCACGCTTACAAGAACAGAACACAGTCAAACAAGTACTGCTGATATAAAACTGCCTCTGCTCTGTGCTTCAGCACAGATTAAGTCTTACAAGAAGGCATTGGGGAAATGCACACTTACCTTAACTCGAACTCATCAATGACAAAGTGCAATTATCTACCTGTGCTCCTATTTAGAAAATTAAGGTGCTTCAGAGCCAATGAGATCTGCCACTCTAAACATTTTAATGTTATGCACTGACTACATACTATATATTTTATTTCAAGAAGCTATATATATGTCATATCTAAAATAGGAAAATCATTTAATATAAAAATCAGAATTGCCAGCATAATTAAAAATGTTAGTATACATTTGCTATGTCAATAAAACCCCATTAGAAAAGTCAACTAGTGAGAAGAAAGCAATTTTTACAATTATTATCTGGAAAAGAAGGCTGAAGTGCCCATAAAGACAGATACTATTTCTTCCAAATTCCAACATGTCAACAGAAAAAATCGAAATGAAATAGACTACACAGATCAATGACCACACTCCAAGTTTTCAATAATCCATGTGTTGTATACCTGGCACCCATAATCCAGGAGAAGCTGTAGAATGTCCAAATTTTCATTTTCAATGGTTATGGTAACAGCATTTCTTCCAAGCACATCTACGCAATTTATGTTCATCTCACCCGAGCTGTTTTCTTCTAAGAGTTTCTTAACCATGTAATAATCACCTGCATGAGCAATGTATGAATATATCTCAGTGCTCTTCTTATTGTACAGCAATAAAAGCATGTGAACATGCTGAAGTACCAACTACAATCCATCACAACTGACAATACAGTGAGTACATCAGGCAATTAAGAAGTCAAGATAGATGAGAATTCTCCCTCCAGATGGAAAACTAAGGATACACAGAGTTCTCTTTCAGAAAAGCACTAAGACATGTACTTTAATCCATCCTCTTAGTTCCAGTCTTGAAAACAAACACACGTACACACGAAAGCACAGGTACTTTTCAAAACTGAGGCAACACTGCATACATAGCACGTGAGACACCGGAAACATCAACTACATCAAAGAAGGCTACTTGGTGCAGAAAAACCACAGCATCAGAGCAGCCCTCTATACAACACCACAAACATATCCTCATCTCTTGAGTACAAGCCACATCAGCATTTCCTATTTATTTCCAACTTTAAGGTATCAATCATCAAACTCAGGGTGATACAATGCCGCAGTGTTACAAAAATCAAGTAGCAAGTTTGATGAGCAAGTAAAATTAACTGTGTTGTGTAGACATCTGCACTTCCCAACACACCTGAAGTACAGACGCAGAAATACTGACACTGCCCTGTACAGTATTATTCTGTTTAACTGCTCCTTGCTACCAACGAGAAAAGTTTTATTTCTGTCTCTAACAAGCTATTTCACAGCACAGAGGGACACAACAAAGAGAACGCTCACAGAACGTTCAGATACAGCCTTGAAGAGTACTAAACCAGCTATTAAGACACATCACAATATTTGGTTTTTTATTATTATTTTAAAGATCTTTTTGTTGTTGTCTTACTGTGTACCCTTTAGCTCTCTCTCTCTCTCTGTTTACACTCTGAGACCACCTTGCCTTGCTCTAGTTTCCAGAACTAGAGCAGCAGGGCTGTGGGCAGTCTGTCCATCTGACAGCAAGGCACGGAGCTGCCACTGAGCACCCCAGCTCCACAGGCCGCCAGTTGCTTCTGAACCTCTGTTCAGCAGTGCGCTAACCCAACAGACAGCAGCGGGCAGAGCTGCATATAAACACGCTGGCTGCTAAGCAGAAACACATAACCATTCATCACCTGACCAAAAGCCTGTCTTAGGGTCCAAGGCTTTTAAAGTTAAGAACAGTTTAAGACTGTTTCTATTCAAGGTAAATAAACATGTGCTTAAAGTAAGCAAGCTTCATATTTTAGACAGGAAAAAACTCTTCCCATCCACTACCATAGGTGCCATTCAGTGCCCCACGCATTTTGTTGACGCCCAGGTAAGCCGACCATTAGAAAAGAACTTTAAAAGTGCCCAGAGCAAACGTTTACCGACTCGGCCGTCACAACGCAAACACCGGCCCGTCGCACACTGCCACAAAGCGTGGCCTCACGGGGCGCAGGGCCGCCGCACGGAAAACGTTCAGCCCCCGCCCCACGGCTCAGGCCTCAGAGCGAGAGGCCGAGGCCGCAGCGAGGGGCTCCGTACCTTTGTCGCAGGCCAGCAGGAAAAGCTTCTCGTCTAGCGTGGTCTCTTCCTTCACCTGCCGCACATCCTTCAGCGCCAGCAGCTTGTTGGGCGAGGCCGAGGCGGACGGGTTCGCGCTCTGGTACAGGGCCGCCATGGCGCCGGCACCGCCAGGCCCATCAGCACGCGGGCGGGGCGAGGCCGGGCAGCAGGGGGACCCCCAGCGCCCGCCGAGGGAGCGGGGCGGCGGAAACCGGCACCGCCGGCCGGCCGGGCAGGGCGGGGCAGGGCACGGTCGGACGGCCGCTCCCCGCTGCACCGCGCAGACTCCGATGGCGGCCTCGCCTCGCCGGGAGGCGGGCAGGGAGGAGCGCGTCCCTGGGCTGCGTCTCGGCCGCGTTAGCGCCCGGTCCTCGCGCAGCGCAGTGCGCCTCGCGGCTTAGCCTCAGCCCTCGAAGCGTTTAGGGGCCGGGTCAGCAGCGGGGGGCTCGGTGCCTTCGGGCCCGGCCGAACTGTGAGGCGGCGGGGCGAGCAGGAGCACAGAGCGCAGCGCCTGACTGCGCCGTGCTGCTATACGTACACGGAGCATCGACACGTCTGTATCGCTTAACTCTTAGGGAAGTACTTCTAGACATCACGGCTATTAATTCTTCTTTTTTATGTTAGAATTAATGCCTTTATCTTCACAGTTTAAAGACAACTGATTTCATATATCAGTAACTTGCAGTCCTAGCTCCTGTTCTCGTGGTTTAGTGCAGGTAGTCATGATATACCAGGCCCTATCCCCAAATTCTTCTCAAGTTGCAGGCAGTCATCCTGAGCTGACCACGCTGGCAGCCTTATTCCCTTTAGCCGAGTATAAAGATGGATGCTGTGGAGAAGCTGGGGCACCCTGAAAATCCATTTCTATTTTATCAAAATATGCTATTAAGGATTTGTTCAAGCATAATTCCAGATGAATTTTTTTTCCTAAAGTATACAGTGCACTACAGCAGTAGTTTACAAAACAGCCAGTATAGAGAAAACAGGTACAAATCCAAGCCCTTAATTCTCTTATGTAAGTGAATACTCTAAGGGAAATCAAATGGATGCATCTTAAGATGTTGTGCAAGATAACAGGCTTGCTACAACTGCTCACTTATTATCATGCTTGGATCTTACCACACTTATTGTTTCCAGGAGTGGAGAGAAAAAGCTCCATATCTTTAAAAGAGAAAAGTCCATTTGTATTTAGTTTTGCGTTTGTTTTTTTTTTTTTTTTCCCACTGTTCAACTTCTGGTAAAAATTAAAAATCCAGAACCCTTTGGTGTAAAATTATGGCTGCATAGAAAGGTACAAATATTTGCTTAAGATCAATATGAAAATACTTATGTACTTGATCTCACCCAGACAACATACCATATACAAAGCCTCTCTATATATGCCTTATACTCCAGTAAAAATCAAAGGAACAAATCTGTAAGGAAATGCAATTCATTTAGGTGAACCCCCAAACTGGACAGGCCAGGCTTTTATTGTTCACTTTTACAATATTTTATGAAATTTAAAAAAAAAATCTTGTGTAGTTCAACTGAAAAAGGTAACATATATGCGGATCTAATAACATTATTACACGTCTGCTTACTATGCTTTTTTCCTTAGGACACAGACCATAGAAGTTCTTGCTCAATAGCAAAGCTACTACACTTAAAGATGATTCTCACAAAAAGTTTCATCAGCTTTATGAATATTCTTTAGCTTCCAGATATCATAGGCCTTCACTTGCTCTGACTTAAGTCAGTGACAAGACTCAGGTTTCAGCAGGATTTAAACTCTTAAAGAATAAGGCAAGGATGATAAATTATGAAGTTCAGGGTAATGAAATAGGGACCGGAGTGCATCTTGATACAGGTATGACTAAATTTAACTAACAGCCACCAAAAAAAAGTTTCTCAATAGATGCTCAAAAAACATGAAAGGTAAAATGATACAAGTGGTTACGTGCTAAATAAACCGATGCTTGATTGATGCAGTTGAGTTGGTTTGTTTTCAAAGCAATACAAATTAGATATTTTATAACGAACATTCTGAAAATAGTAGCAACCATAAATAATCAGTGTATTAAAATTTCATTCAATTTCATAAAAACACATAATATATTTGTGCATACAATTTCTCATTTTGTACTAAGCTTTGAAATTCCATAAGCTGTGAAGCATTTGTCATGCTTAAACATCACAGGAAGTTGTGTTAAATCTCTTCATTATTTTATTTTGTTCAATCCTCTTCCCATCAAACATGCAAACACTGTCATCACCATTTTTGGCTTCACTTCAACCAGATCATCTGGGAGAGCGTATATACGAGCACCAATTTTTCGAGCAACTGAAATGGCATACCTTGAAAGTTAGAGAAAATATGTATTATTTAACTAGCATCTAGTAACATGTGAAGATTCATAGCAACAACAGATTTAAAATCAGGATATCCCTGTTAAATCAGCACCAGGTGAAAATGAACATGATTGTGAAGAAAAAATATATTAACAACTGTATTGGTAGCCATTTTGCTACTGGTTATCATAGCATTTATGTTTCTCAGAAACTTAGGGATTATAGCAGACTGTATTAAGTTAATTGCACTGGAGTGGTAGTAGATCATAAACTATGAACTCAAATGTTCTAGCAGACTTAACAGCTGCAAAATAGCTCTTGAATATCAGAATTCAAAACAACATTCTCTGAAACAAATCAACTAACATTAGTGTAATTCCTTTCTGTGAAATTGATAAATCATATTAAATAAGTCACAAATTCATGCATTTCTGCATTTTATGAAAATAGAAACTATTTATTTAAAACTTACTTGGCGTTATTCAATTTGTCTTGATAAGAAAGATCTTCTCTCTTGACCATTTCTTGGCGAACTGCTTTTGGTGCAATTGCATCTATCAAATCTAGGACAGGTAAACTAGTGCTAATTGATTTGTCCTGAAAGAAAAGAGACTTAAAAGATTAGTATTAGAAATTTAATAGCTTCTATTATTATGTTTTCACAATGAAAGAAACCTTGCCTCTTCAAGAGGTCTAGAGGTTTTAGCACATCAAAATTATAATGTTCATAATGTACAATAATTTATACCGTATAAATGGTATAAATTGACTAAATCAAAGATATTTCCCCCTTCCCTAAGGACAAAAGGGAACTTAAAAAGAAGTCCAAGGAGCAGATTTTAAAGACAAAAAATAGGTTTTTGCATTCCCTGACTAGTCTGACTAGTCTCACTTTCTTCTTTTTCTCAAAATACAATTATTTTCTGTTGTAGTTTATGATTCACTCAATCATTTTTGCATTTCAGATGGTATTCTGAGCTACTATGAGGAGTTTGTTTAGTCTTTAAAACATGGATGTGTTTTCCTCAATTTTTAAAACAGAAAATGCATTTACTACAATTATTTCTTCCCAAATGTCATGGCAGAGAAACAGCTTACTACAAGATGATGTTGAACTAACAATCAGAAAACTGTGAATCAAGCACCACTTCTTCACAAGTTCAGCACAGAAGACATATGGAATGTTCATCACCAGAATTATGATTTCAAACTCAGCCAAGTCCCACAAAGCCACACTAATTATATATTCAGATATAGTAAAAAAATTTAAAAGGCAAAATCTCTACTTGAAGACATTGAATGCATGGTCCATCTCCCCAAAAAAAACAAAAAGCATTTTTAATTTTTCTTGTATGAACTAATGCTAATTCAATAAAACTTTGCTTTCACAGTCCACAGGAAGTATCAGGGACCTTCAAATTCTCTGCTACACAATGTTTGCTGTAGTTACTTCAAAATGCAGACAAAAGTTCAAACTGGGAAAGACAATATATACATGAACGTTGTCAAAAAAATCAGTAATACAACAATTATGCTGAAGAATGTCTCCTTAAACCACTGGTTTCTTGTCTGTATCAGTCTACCATCCTTTCAATTACCTTAAAAGTAAGCAAACTCCCCCTAAATAAAAAAACACCAGCATACCAAGTTCGAGATACTGGGACAACTTATCTTATTTTCAACTTATTTATATCAACATTACTACAACAAACATAGAAATAAGAGATGAAGCAATCCCTCTTAAGGGGAACAATGCCAAGTTTTCCTCCTACCATAAAAATGTAGTCTTCTGTTGAATAAAAATAATTTGGTATTAACTTTTGCTTAATGCTTACCTAATTCAATGTCATAACATGAGAAGCTTTTAAATATTTAACTTGCTAGGTTCTTATGTTTCTGCTGTAAAGCACATTGACACAGCTGTGTCAGTATATACAATAAACCCATCTACGAATGCTATATTTGTGTGCGAATGCAATCACTTAACTAGCATTTCTAATGAATGAGATTCACACAGCACGATGCACCTGACGTACTTTATAATTTTAAACAAGTCTGTGAAAGGAAAGCTTCATTTATCAATGTGTTCGTATTTGCTGAAAGGTAGCATTTTGAATTATTTCTGGAAAATGACCAATAATGACAATATCAGGCCTGCGGCATATCAGCAATGCCATTCAACAAGTTGCTGGTTAAATTGGGTTCCCCCTGGTGGCTCTGTCACACACTCGCTTTTGAACAGCTGTTATTAAAGCCAAAAACCCAGAACTTTCACTCCTTAACCTAAACTCATAGTTGTTAGGTTAAAAATCCCAGATATGATTATAGGTGGAAAGAAGAAAGGTAAATGTATTTGATTACCTTGAAACTGGTAATTGAAGTTTTCTTATTTGCATTTGCAAGTGTTTGATTCACCCACTTAATAATAATTTCATCATTAACTTTTTCACCCTCTCCAAGGTCTGATAGCACATTCAAAGTATACCTTGAATAAAGAAAATAAGTCTCAACTACACCACAAGCAAAAGTAAAATATTACTTTAACACAGCAATAAGTATTTCTCTTCATAAAATACCCTTACAAGTTACCTTGCTCTGGAAAGCTCTTCCTCAGTTTTTAGAAGAATGAAATAACAATGAACACTATTAAGCCTGGGATGTTATTTCATTCTGTATTTCTTATTGAACACGTTAGAAACAATCTTATAAGCTTAAATGGTTCCCTTGCATTCAGTCACTTTGACAACTGAATTGAGGTAGCCCAAGAAAGAAAAAGTATTGAGTACTCCAGAGTAGATGTAAGAAAATGAACATGTGGAAAATACATGCCATAAAATAATTTTTATTGAAATCAATTGATATCAATCTGTGGTCAGTGCACTAACAAGAATTTTACAAATTACTACAACTGTGGGGGCTTAAATTCTCCCTGTTTTAATGCCTACAGCATACATCATCTCTTTTTTGATTTCACAAATATTTATATTGTTCCATGCTTCCAGGAAAATACATGAAATTAACATACAATATTTTACATACTTCTATATTTGCTGAAAAACCATGAAATTTGACTAACAATTTTTAGTATGCAATGTTTTAATTGTCAATGTATATATCGATGTGTACATGAACACACATTGCTGTTGTTTCAGTCATTACACATTATGTAAAAATAAGTATATATGTAAAATATTATATAAGTATATAAGTATATATTTATGACATATTATAGGGATTTTATGATTTACAATAGGGATGCAAGGAGATGACTCTCCAAAATGCCCATTTTAAATATACTGTATAATCACGCTCAGTTCATTGTTTTAGATTTTACTCCTCCTTATGTAAACTCCTGTATTTCACAGATTAATATTAAAAATAACAATTAAAAAAAATCAACTTAACAATAGTTAATGTTCAATGTTAAGTCACTTTTGCATTTGTAAAAGTTTTAAATGGTTATTTGATTCCAAAAATTTTTAAATGACTTGCAATTTTTATGTTCAAGTGTGAAATTTCATTCAGATTATGGAAATATTTGTATCTGATTATAAAGCTACACAACAGTGAATACATCTGTCAGACACGTGCATCAGTGCACCTGTTAGACAGGCTGAAGATCTGTCTTCATTTCCTTTGATGAAGAAAACAGTGGCAAGTACACACACACACACCACGTATTATGTCTAACATACCTTCTCATCAGCTGCCATATCAAAGCCAAAGTCAAAGTTGGATTGCCCTCATTTAGATCATGTCCAGCAATACCAACCAGGGAGAATTTTGCTTTTGTCTTCCCAAGTTCTACTGCATAATTGCAATTCTCAATCTAAAAATAAGTATATACAAACAATGAAAAAAGAAAAAATCCTCAGCATTTCTATAATAAAGACAGTAATTATCCATAGTTTGAATCAATTTGGGTTTGTTACATTTTGGAGATGAAGATTTATAGCCTTTCTATACTGTACAGTTTCTAGTATTCTTGTAGATGTAAATACAATTATATAAAATTCAAATGATAATCTTATTTCACACCAGAGAAAATCAATTTCTTTGTTTTCAACAAAGTAATAAATACATACAAAATGGAACTTGGAAAAATACAAGAAATGGATTCTTTTAAAACAAACAGTATTTTTTTCACCTATATTTTTAACTGAAAAATGATCTCAAAATGAAAGCTCAGGGCTTGCACAAATTCTCCTGGCAAAGTAACACCTCATGACACAAGAGCATATACAACAAAAGACATGCCAAGCTTGCATTTTATTTTATTTTTTTTTAAACATAAATAATTAAACCTTAAACATAATATTGTTAAATGGTGTTCACATTTTTAAAGTAAAGTGATATACAGCTTTTTATTTCTGGAGATAACGCTTGTAAGATTTTTTCCTTTTTTTTTTTTTTGGCCAGGATTGTCTCAGTAAATCTAGACAGTCCAGCTTACTATAAGCAGGGCAGTTAGAGCCTGAGAAACTAAACTGTATTTGTAGTGTGTACCTACCTTTTTCATATTACCACCAAGTAGAGGATAAGGGCGTTTGTTAACATGAGTCCAATCAACTGGCACACGAGTCATTTCATACAGTTGGAAGATTATTAAAGCATCAGAGAGGTCACTAAATGAGAGTAAAACAATATCTTTAAGTACAAAATTTCATACTCAAAATGAAAATCTTATTGAGACTTTTAATAGGACGAGACTTCTGAAAGTATATTTTATGTTGCAGAAAAATTCCAGACACCAAAATTAAAATTTTGTCAGCCTGTGGAGAAACCAGTCTAAATTGTATCGCTTGATCTCTGCCACTATTTCAGTTAAATTGTACATTCGATTTCATTATTTCCACAAATCTTAGCAAAGCAGACAGAGCAATAAGTTAGTTTTACCAGCTGTAGTTGTTTGTATAAGGTACACATGTATACAGCACCTAGGTAAAGTCTTCATTTATTCATGCAGTTTTAGTTTCCTCATACCTTTTCAAAACGTTAAATACTTATGCTTAATCTGCACATAGATTTACTTTGCTAAAGGCTTATCTAAACCAAAATACACCTCTTGTGAAAGAAGGTAATTAGCAAAAGTATTATCTTCCCAACTTAAATCACATTCCTGATAAACCTTTTCAACTGACATTTTTTCTTATAAGCCATCTACAAAAGCATTGCTTCATAGCAGTTGTAAACCAGAAACAACAAATGCTAGCAGTGCACATCTATTTCTTGATGGTGAGTATAACATCTGAATGAGGTACTACTTAGTGTGGCTCTGCAGACTAATCATACTGTAGAGAAACTTGGAAACCACCTTCAGTAGAAATAAAGCTTCCTCAAATTCATGTTGTTACCGTATTCTTACAGATGCTAACACATTATTATGCCCTGGTGAGTAGAAAACATTACTTAAGAAGCCTTACCTATATAAGTGATTAACGTATGGGCTTACACCCAGTGAATTCATCCAGTTTCTGAATGTTCTTTCTTCATTACTTTCTCCTACAGTGACAGATATAATTCTGTATAAATTACTTAGAGAAAACATTTCAGAAAACAATGTTTAAATGACTCGGATGCATACAAGTTCCAGCTCCCATACCACATTTTTTCCTCAAAAATGAGTTCATCCTTTTCATAATAATCTCTATTGGCCAATAGAGCAGAGTCTTATCAAATTCAGTCTTATCAAATTCAGAGTCCCTCAATTCTGGGCAAAGAGTACAGAGAGCGCTATCAGACTATTTTTTATTTTTTTAATAAGTGTAGTTTTATAAAATACAGAAATGGATTGCTGATTGGATTCATTTTAGATAATGAATACATTATGGAGCAGATGGTGACGAATAATTCCTAGAACTAAAGATAATCAGTGTAAAGTGTATTCAGCAGTATCATTACAAGTTTGAAGTGCCTTTTTCACTAAAGGCTAATACTGACACTCTGCAATTGCATCAAACCCCCAGTAACCACAGCTCTGCTCTCTCTGCATGTAAATCTTGCGTATTAATTTGTGAATATCTTCCAAAGTAACAGACCTCACCTTTTCAGTTTTTAAACACTGGAGGCTCAGCAGGGCAACATTACAGGGGGAACATTTGTGATTTACAGTCAGCTGTGACTGACATTTTCCAACAGAATAGATTCTAAGTGCATTGCAGTCATCTTCTTAGAAACGCAAAAAATTCAGTAGAAAAACCCTTCTCTTTTCTGACTTAGATTGTTCTTGCATATTATGAGCCCCTTAATTAGTGCACTATATTAGGGTTACATTAATACATTAATTTCCTATGTTCAGCATCACCCAACACTGGAGCTGTGACCAATTGTTTGTGAATCAATGCTGCAAAAGCCATTTCCTCCTACATCAAAGAAAATTTCATTTCAATTCTCTGTAAAGGATGATACAACAGATTTCACTGAACTGAAATGTGCAAATCTGAGGAGTACTTTGCTTTGCTCGTTCCTTATGATATAAGGGTACTGAGTTTGTCTAACGAGGTTTATGTGGTACATAAAAAGATTCATTGTGTTCTGCAATTCATGCTGACTATAGAAAAGCAAAGCAAACACATAATTAGATTAAAAAGAAAACCTCCTTACTGTTATTTCCTACCAAACTGTTGTCATGGCATAGCTCTATTTTCAAATAGGGTTACAACTTTAACCCAAATATTTTTTTTATAGAAAAAGTCCTGGACTGCTATATATATACACACATGTGTATATAACCAAAACTTAGCCTGAATACAGATATTTCTGAGAGAAATTTCAGTTATAATTGGCATGTTGCAACAATACTCATTTTATTAAAAAACACAACTGTCAGTCAGATTATTAGTTAGTTTCCACTTAATAATATATTATATTCACTTTGTTGCTGTATTTCCTTCCTAAATTATGAGATCATACAGATGGAGTTCAGCCTAAAGTTTTGTTTCAGAGATTCACTTGTAAAAATTAACAAAAATTCATTGATGATCACATGGTGAAAGAAAAATACTCTTCTGTGAAGTCTTTAGACACTCAGCTTGTCTCACAATTCTTCCCACAAAATTTAAAAGACAGAGGACTACATTTTCTTAAAAGCATTAAAAAAAAAAATCAGAATTTTTCTGTAGAAAAGGTAAAAATCAAAGAAGATGATGTAAAATTCAAGCAGATTACTTAATGGACACTCACTAAGATTGTAGCTACCAAGACAGATACTTGGCAACTGCACTCAGAATTCTACAATGCATGCTTAACACTGACAAAAGAATCTAAAGTAGGCAAGCAGGAGTAAGAGCACCATTTTGTCTATCAGCAACTCAATATAAAAATATTTAATATGCCAACTTTAAACAAATGTCTTCATCATGCAACACAAACGTTCTTAAGTTTTCCAGATGGCTGAGAACTGACCAATTTTTCTCTCCATTCTTTTATTCAAAATATACCTTGTGATCCTACCAGGAGCACATCTTCTGCTGAGTGGTGCAGCAGATAGCCAAAATCATAGGAAAACTGCAGAAAGGGGACAAAGCTACACAAAAGAGAGAGGAGCAAATTTGGTAGTATCCTTTATATTTGTAGCCATCTTTTTCTTCTCTCAGATCGCTATACTATGAAACTGAGTGAGGAGTCATAAGGATGGTCAAGATCCAAAGGGTTCCAAATGCCTGAGATTCTCTCTGAAAGCTAATAGAGCAATGCAATTTGATCCCTCAATTCAGCTGGCCTGAGCAGGCCTTGAAGGCTGCCAGTGGAGTAAGCAACAACCTCAGAGTACAGGCACACTGGATGAAATATGGGAGGACATGCATCCATATATTTTTTCCCCCCCAAAATGGGAAGGTTTTCTGCAACTTAGAGCCCAAACTCATCTACCTTTCCTACAAGTGAGAACTTCCCCAGAGCAATAGCAACACCCCAAAGTCATGCATTTACCAAGGACTCCCTTCTCCTCCCACCCCACATAGTATCAGATGTTCTTCCCCCCCTTCATCCCCTTCAAAGTTCATCTGAGGAATATTTGCTCTATGTACAAATGCACATCACCAGACTTCTTAAGCATTTTTAGCCTGGATTACAGATTATGCCTAGCGTTCATCATCTTGAACACAAGAGAACACCCACGTGATACTTTTTAGGTGGAACCATCAAAGATGGTATTTGATTAAGGAACTCTAAGGCTTCCCTCTACTCACTCACATATAAGTCTACAGCTTTAAGTCTTGGTTCAAGGAAAGCCCCTACAGGTTAGTTCCCCAGAAAGAACTACATGGTATTTGACTTCAAGCCTCGTCCCCATTTTAAATGCATCATATTAGACCTATGTTTTTTCCTGCTAATTATGGCGGCATATTAAAACAATAGAAAGAATAATATCAAAATCAACCAACAGAAAAGGACAGAAATTATTAAAACACTAGAAATAAAAACACTGAAAGAACTGCAGAATACTTTCACAGAGTACAGAAAAGTACTAAATACAGTACCTACATTAGGAGGGGTCAAATCTGCATTTCATGAAGCAAAACAGGAAAGCATTATAAATCATGAGTCAGATTACAATAGACCATCTATGATGAAGCTATAAAGAAATGAATGTTTGATATTTTGTCTAAAACTACTATTAGAAAACATTAGTCAAAACACAGGACTTTATGAAAAACAAACAAGCAGAAAAACACATGAACAACATTATCTTTTGATGGTTGAGCTCTATATGACAACGCAGGAGTTACTATTTAGGGGCAGAAAGAAGTCTTCTACTTGCCTTTAAACACGCAACAATGGCATAGTTATCATCTATCCCTAAAATATTCATTAACTTAAATCTGGCCATTAAAGAATGGTAATCTGGCTTGCAGATGATTAAGACTTTTTCGAATGGTTTTGGCTGAAATTTGGATCTTATCTAAGTATTTTAGCAAAGTTCAGAAAGTAGTTCATCTGTTTCTTTGAAATGCCAATGATAATTCGTATCAATTTGACCCATCAGATCTCAGCTGCAAGTTAATATTCAGAACAGAGGAGCTGAACTGAATATATTCTATCTTCACACAGCTCCTGTACACAATTTCAAAAGCATGCTTTCCAACAAAATTGCAGCAGAGAAAGAGCAGGGCTTTCCTTCAATGATTTGTCCTGGACAGCAGGGACTGCAGGCACTAGGGATATCATGACTGGAAGACTACCTCCTGTGCTTTGATACTTCTACAACAGCTGGCACCCATGAAACAAGAAAAGCAGGAAGTCTGCAACAGGAGTGGTCTGAAGGACACAGGATTTGTAAAACAGGGATGCAGCAGAGCAGGCAACTTATGAAAGAGTAGAAGCAAAGGAAGATGGACTCACCTAGATGGAAAGGAAACCTGATAGGAACAGTATGAGGAAGGCAGGAGTAGGCAGTGCAGAGGAATGTGTTAACATTGTTGATGATTCTCCCAAGTGCGTCAACCCTCATTCTCACCTTTCCTTTGAGATCAGTGAACAACTGTGAAATACACTGGCAGGACTGTTTCATTATCCTAGATTAGCTGGTCCACAAGAAGGGTAACAGCCAAAGACTGCT
This sequence comes from Meleagris gallopavo, assembly GCF_905368555.1. Taxonomy (NCBI): domain Eukaryota; kingdom Metazoa; phylum Chordata; class Aves; order Galliformes; family Phasianidae; genus Meleagris; species Meleagris gallopavo. Next base: position 9,923,540 of record NC_139414.1, on the reverse strand, counting down.
ATCAATTATTCCTTTATCTCTAGCATTAGGGCTCTGAACAGTATAATTAAAGTACAAGCTTAGTGATACGCTAGGATCAATATAGGTAACTGATACAGAATTTTATTTGTTTAAGTTTCCTCTTTTAAAAGGAAATCAAGCATACACACATGCACATTCGTGTATATAACAACAAAACCTGTGAAGGCATTTTTGAAAGACTATAACACAGCAATAGCTTTCCCAATGAGGAAAAGCTAGAACTTGTTCATTAGCTAAAATATAAACATAATGGCAAGAAGAACCCAGAAAGGGAATAAGTGGACAGGTTTTGCTACTGCAAATGAATGACAGAAGGTTATTCACGAATATCCTTTGGTCAGGCTAACGTAAGCAAATCAAAATTCCACATTCCAATATTTGCAATTATGGGGACTTCTACTACAGGCTTATATTGAAAGCTAATGAAAAAGCTCTATATGCTGGTGTTAACAGAGCCACCACTACATGGGGATCCTACATCACAGCCTAGAAGGGATACTTAAGCAGAAATCACTAACATTGTTATCTTCTATATTCTTAGTAAGTTGAGTACCTTCTAATAAAGTGAGATCATAAGATGAATTGTCAGGCTTGTGTAGGGCTGGATATGTGTTAAAGAGATTTGCAACGAAAGCCAAATTGAGTTTAGGGTTGCCTGCAACCACATCAGCTGGAGTTACAAACTGCCTGCAGCCCAATTTGTCTGCCTGTTGGAGCATGTATTCAGCCCTCCTCAAGTCATTTTTATCCTACAAGAAAAGAAAAAAATTAAGTTGTAACAATCCGAATCTGCAGTCTAGCAAATCTTGACCTGTTCCTCCGAAGTCTGAGCTAGCTCTTCCAGCCTGTAACAGTTCCCCTTTTCCTTCCACTTCCACTCTATCCTTCACTTTTGTGGCTAACTGCTCTGCATGCCTCATGAATCACAGCAGCCAGAGATGATGTTTCTGTTTCCAAGCTGTTGATTCCCTCGCCATGCATTCTGAAACATGGGCCATAGGTTCATCATCTCTGCTTTAGAATGACATTCTCAAATACAGTAAATTACAGATGATCTCCAAAATCCACTTTAAGAGTCTGGACTTTTCAGAACATCACCTTGTTTTCCTTCAAATATTTTCCCTCCAGTCTTCTCAGTTGGTGTAACGTGTAAGGTGTATGAAAAGATAATTTGTTTATAATTATTTTTTCTTTAATATTAATCTAGCTAGAATAATGAAGAATTCAAAACCGTGTAACACATACTTGTTGCCCCTTATCTTCAGCACTAGGAAGTTAATATTTAGAGGGAAATTATTAATTGATTCACTATTGGAATAAAGTCAGTAACCGAAGGCCGTTACACTCAACCAGAACCTTACTGTAGAACAAAAATGCATGTTACTGATACTGGTTTATATAATCATTTTTCTGTAATGAGCTATAAACTATAGAAAGTTACTGGGAAAAAAAGCAACAAAAACCCACCATTCTTTCTCACTCACTTCTCATGAAAAATAAAACTAAAGCAACAAATAAAACCGATCTCTCCTCACGAAGGAATTTGAAATGACTAAAACTCAGTTATAATGGAAAATTTTGCACACACAGTTTTCAGCTGAGTTCTCATTATTACAGCGAATAATGATATTTCATTTAAGATTTATACATATATCGTAGGCAGTCAGTTCAATTTTGCATCAAATGCATTCTCCAAGTAAACTTTCCAACCATCATCACTAAGCAGCCTGAAGAAAAGTATTTTCAACATCTAGATAGGCTTTTCAGCAGTTCTATTCCTTTACAACTCACAAGGAAACACTTCACTTCCAAGCTGTTTATTGGAAAGACTAGTACATTTTCTCTGACCACTGTTTAGTCTGAGGAAAGATTAAAATACCCTTTTTTTCCTGCTTTAATTCCAACAGAACTGAAGCTGGATATTGTAATATTCACATCAGAGGACCCAACCCCACAATATAGCTGGACACTAACATAAGTGAAACAGCTCAAAAATTTAGACTGGAGGACGCATAATCCTGTTTCAGCAGTGTTCTGGAACTTTACTAGAGCTTTTTTCCTTTCATCTTCCATGGCATTGAGGAATATCGCTGAGGATGCACATGCTTTACAAAAATGGGATTCCGAGACAGCCTTGCTGCTAGGATGTTGGATACATATACAGTCTCAGACAATTTCATTCTATTTTTTAGATTTCAGGATACTTACATTAAACCCCGAAAAGTCAATTTCAACATGCATTTCATCAAATTCACCTCCTTTGGGTGCAATCTGATTTAACAGATGGAAGTATGCTTTGGAATCCTGCAACAGAAGCATGATATTAAGAAATTGAGCAAATACATAGCTTTTCATTGCTATATGCTGCTATTATAGTCTAATTCAAAAGCCACATAAGTCAGAAATATGCCACTCTAATTACAGTGAATATGGACTTTGAGCCATTTTATTTATAGTATTCACATAGAACCTGTTAAGCCAGATCCACATAAAAGAACAATAATGTCAGCTAATTGTTCTGGACAGTGCTAGTTACATTAATGCTGCTGGATATCAACTAGGGATCTACAATTAAGGCAAATTTATATAGGTTACCTACAAAAATACGAAACAAAAAAAAAACTGGATTTTTTTCTGTGCTGTTTTACTCATTCACACTTCTTTTTAAACCAGCAGTTTCTTAGACTTTTCTTTCTGAATGGACTAAAAGAATTAAAAATAAGACCAAGTGGCTCTTTCAAGATTAATCTAATGACAAATTCAGTTTTTAGTATGCTTCTCTTCTTTCCCCCCACCAAGAAACTAGAAAAACCAATAACCTAGTAGTTTTGAAAGTATTTAATACTTTTCTTACATAGCATATGACATCTCTAATCTCTAAGCAGTTTTCATACAAAACCCCAGTTTGCTTTAATATTAGCCTTCTCACTGACATCAAAAAAGCTACTAACTAGCAATTAATCTAATTTTTTTTTTTCTTCAGTGAGTAGAAAAGGTGTCTTACAACCACAGGGAATCTGGCTCCTTTTCTTTTAGTTTTAAAATAGTTTTTTCCTGTTTCTTGAAGTGGACTTACTAATGTACTCTGCATTCCTCATGCAGAATGACTGAAAATGAGCACGAGGAACCAGCATGACTTTCTGTACCCTTGGGTCATTAAATTGGAATATCAGCTAAGCAGTGATTGAAAGCGGCTGCTCAATCCTTGGATCAAGGAATAGAAGCTACCTCAGAAACCTCTCTGAATAACTGTTCTTTCCGTAAATTGCTTCCTATTCTAAAATGCTAGGTACAAAATGCAATAAATATTAGCACATATGCACTGAGAAGCTTTTAGTCATACTCTTCTTCCTTAAAAGAACAAAAGAAAGAAGTCATGGGTTTCTGCAAATCCAGGAGCAGAGAAAGATGGCCAAGTAAAAAGGCAACTAATTGGGTAGTACAAATTGTCTTAAGTAGTTCTAATAAAAAAAATGAGAACATTGAAACTGTCCTAAATATGGTCCTGTTGGAAATGATCACTTTGCACTGTGGTGTGAAAATATGCAGTATGAGCCACTGAACAGAATATGAGATCAAATTGTTCATTCATTGTTGAAAAAAATGTAGGATTAACATACAGAAAAAGCAGATGATTAATATTCTAAGTACTCCTGATCTGGCTCATCTGTTTTCTATGCACGGCATGCTTTAATACCACTACATTCAATTATCAATGATAACAACATACCCTAATGTCTTGACTGAAGTTACTGATTTTTTGCCACCCTGCATTGGTCAGATGGTAGTTCACCCATCGTAACAAGAGCTCTTCTGGGGAAAGCTTCATTAACTGATCTAGTTCTTCCCCTTCATTTAGCAAAGCGATGAGAGCTGAAAAGAAGTTTGAAAGAAATCATTGCCACCATGGTTTCTAAGCAGTTAATTTTAGAACTCCACGAACTGCCAGAGCTGGCATTACTCTTACCTTCATTTCTAGAGATCTCAATATCAGCAAAAAGACCAACTTTAATTATCTGCCACAAGAGACCTAATACCAAGTGTGGTTTTCCTTCTTGCAAATCTTGTGATCCAATATTGACCACTGTACAGCCAATTGCAGATGCTGAGTTCAGAGCCAGGTTTAAGTTTTCCTATTTGGAACAGCAACATTTTATACGTTTATGAGGATGTGAACCTTAGTAGATCTGTTCATATTAAAACAAAATTTTCTAAAAGTTTCTGAAGCTACAAATACTAATGATTAGTTCAATTGCAACCATTCTACAGCAAGAGATTTTTCATGGACTGATGTCTCATAAAAAGATAATTGAAAACATTATTCATACTGCTTAACGTGTACCCACTGAAAAATTGTGGATCATCTTCCACTGCTTCGATCACAAATCAAAGCCTTATTTATAGTGCAAAAGAAATCGAATACAAATTAGAAAAATACTGTTCAAAAAACCAGAGACTTCATACTGTGGAGAAATGTGTTAATATGGAATTTTGTCCTATGAACGAGATTGTTATCATCATAGTCATCTTTTTGGCTCTTACACAGCCTGGCGTTTATTCAAGCATCTCAAATTGTAATTGAACAAACAGTATTAAAAAAAAAATCACAGTAATTCAATACGTTGATACTAAAAGTAAAGTCAATGATTGAGACAGAAGAAAAATTCCAGGGAGAAAAAGACACAGCTGCCATATTTTTTTTTCCTTCCCAGTACCATACTTGATACATTACATGCGCTTATTCTGTCTCTATAGATCACTTTTGCTGACACATCTTCCTCAATTAAGTAGAGATCAGAAGACTCAAGCAGAAGATTTACTTACAGAAATAGTGAAAGGAGTGAGTTTCTTCTTATTAATAGCTCTTTCATCAATTGTATCTGGTTGTGAAAAGTTAATCATTTTGCTAAGAAAGAAAAGTCAGTTTATTCATTTTTTCACTTCACAGATATTTCACGATTGCTTAATGTCTGACAAGATTAAAAATAAGAAGACAACCTTAACTCTAAATCTTTTCTCCTTAAATAACTGTACGTTCATATAGAAAACTCCCACATAATACCTACTTAAAGAAATTCGAGCGGTTTTTTACTAAGTAACAGAGCACGTCCCTGTTGTCAAATAAAGATAGTGAGAGATTGTAACTGTAAACTATTCAGAGTTAAATGGTCTCCAGAGAAAATATTTGTACTAGGTAATTCTTCAGGACTGCATTCCTACAATATTCTGTATCCATTGATGATCTATTGCCCTGTTATCATTGTGCTAAGAACTATTACATACTAAATACAAAATCACAGCAGAGTAGTTAAAAGATATGCTATGCACTCTTTACAACAGATTTCTATTCCTCCCATCCTATGATTTAGTACATCTAGTAACTTAATATTTCAAGTTGCAAAGACTCCTAATTATATCATCTAATGAATAAGTGAACTGTGTAATTGTCTCCCTTATAAACAGCCTGTACATATCTGGCATTTTTGATTATTGATCTGAAGAGGAAAAAAACTTCTATAATATATGCACTGAGTGACATAAAAATGTAGAAAAAAACAAAATTTCTACAGACAAACAGATTTTTCCCCATCCTACACACTGGATAAAATATTTATTAGCCAAGTCCTGATGTTAAAGCCTGCCAGAGGTTTTCAATTCACATCACTGTGCTCAGCACTTAACCTTTGAGACAAGTTTCTCCTCTTTCATGAATGCCCACACTCACCAAAGAAGAATGCCATCTGCAAGGGATTTAAAAAGACTAGCATCTGATGGGTTCATGGGGAGAATGTGCTTACAGTCTGGGTCATCTTGTAGAGCTTTATTTATCCAATTAACAAAAGCAACTTTTTCTTCCTCTGAAAAGAAAAATATCATTGAAACAAGTTATTTTCATTTCCGTGAACAAGTACCACTGAACACCAGATTTAGATTAAAGAGTTTCATCTGCAGTAAAGCTCCTTAGCTTCATAGGAGTCAGTCATGGAAAGGAAAATGCCCATAACACACTTATCTTTGCCTTACTGCACCCTCTGAACAACTGGTAATTTTCCCAAGGAAAGCAAGAAAATTCAGCAGGTCCTTTTCAGTCAAGCTTCCCTCCAGCAGGTCAGCCCCTAACCTGTACTGATGCACAGAGTTATTCCTCCCCAGGTGCAAGACTCTACACTTGCTCTTGTTGAACCTCATCACATTCCTCAGACATGAAATTCTAGTGCGCAGTTCATCTTATCATAACCTAGACAGCTCATGAGCTAGGTCAGATGAACTGCACTGTAGATGAGTCAATTTCTCTCCACTAAAACTGAAAAGGAGTCTAAATTTGTTACCTGAATAAGAATGCTGCGTCCCCTCAGTAGATATTGCAGATGTTCCTCCAAGTGCTGTAATACCCAGCTTTTTGTTTATTGATTTTCGGTAGGATTTGCTAACATCTTTACTTTTTAATTCCTGAATTAACTGGAATAAGAAAGATAGCATTTTGTGACTGATAATTCATGATTTAATACTTAAGTAACTTTGAAGTTTGAAATTAAGTCCTCAAGAATCAGTAAAGGACCTGCCTACATTTGTTATTTACAGTAACTCCTGAAAACACATGCTCAGCTAGAGCATATTTCTTCTACTTGCTTCACTATAAGCTTTATAGTAAAAAAGTTACTACATCACATGTAAGTACACGTGCCCTTAAGTAAGTGGACTGATTTTTTCCAAGGGCCTACAACATAAATCACATTAGATATACTGATTCATCCTGAATTTGTGCTGTAGAGGTCTCAGAACTGACAGTGAAGTTTAGGTAACAGATATAACTCACTACGTTACAGTTACAGTTCAAAACTTGGATCAAATAATTGTATCTCACCTATGACCCAGTGCAAATTAGAATCTTGTAAGGAAACAACGATAAGTAGTTAAATAAGCAACCTGCTGCAATTAGCAGCAGTATTATAAATACAAAACAAAAGCTAGCCATCACCAAACACACAAACCAACACCTTCAAAAGTTTTTGGTTCTCTTAAAGTACATAGATTGTGACATCAGGAAAAAAAAAAAAAACCTAAGCACTTCAAATGTGGTCACTAATTTTGGTCACAAAACCTTGTCCTGATCACCATAAGAAGTAGCCATTGAGATACTAAATACAACAGCATAAACATCAGTGTATCACAAAACAGATCTCAAAGGTTGGTATCTAATGAACAACTCTATTACCAGGGCAACAGTTGACCAAGAGTTTCTTAAATCTGTAGTCCAACCCCTAGCTTTTAAGGAAATTGAACCTGATATTAAGAAAATAGATTTTGGATGGTACGGAGACTCCCATCATATTAGACAGGCAAAGTAACATCTGACATAGCACTATGATTACAGGAAGAACTGTAGAAAGAACCAGTGGTTGGGTATTTAAAGGACATTACCTTTGTATTTCAACCTAAACATTATATTTGTTATGATGTTAATACCAGTTTTCTTAAAGGGCACTTTCTGCAAAGTTGGAGAGAGCTACTGAAAGAGACTTTCCTGTATCCAGCTCACTCATCCCTTAATACACTGCAGTTGCTTATCACATGTAGATTTTTAAGCACACCATGCACATTAAGGAGCATCACATTCTATTCTTTTAAAAGTAGCCTAATAATTAGTTCATATTCATTTTCTAAAGACCAAACAACTGATCTAAAGAAAGTCCAAAAGGAATGTCTTACAGAGACAAATTCTTCAAAGTTTATTTTCCCATCTTTGTTGCTATCTGTTACTGTAAAAATCTTTTCTATGATCTCCCGGACTTTGTAACCAGGCAAAGGTAGGCTTGCTTCTTTAAACAGGTCCTGAAGCTCATAGTCACTGACATATCCACTGTTGTCAATATCTGCAAAGTGAAAACACAAGCTGGTTTTATGCTTATGTAAAAGATCTAGTAGAATAACTGTTGAAAAGAAATAAAATGCAAGAAATACAGCTGTAGGAAAAGAATACTTCTTCCTGTGACCTCATCACATACACACATAAGCATGAAGGAATACCTGTGGATTACACACAACCAGATAGGAGATGTGACATCTTGCTCTGTATTTTCTCAGGAACTATCTTACAATCCAAAAGCAGATATGACAAAATAGCAAATCTGTAGATAGCAACATTTAAGCTTTTTTTAAGACTAATAAAGTTCTCAAGAAAACCTTAAAGTGAAAGAAAGATCAATTATTATATTCTGTCAGTATTATTCTACCTGCAATTAGCAAATTCAGATCTGATCCAAATGTTTGTTAAAACAAACTCTACATGACTCTATACTTTGTTTCTTATCCTAATACCTGATAGAGATTTTCTGTCTTGAAAACTTTTGATGTGATAAGGCTTAATTGTGAAGAATAAATCCAGGATGATCTGTATTTATTTATTAAAGGTGACCTTGCTTAATCTATCGACCGGCTCTGTTGGAAGCAATCTGTGCTGCTTCCTTTGCTTACACTGGGCTTCCTAAAATCACAGCAATAATGTCCACATACAGACAGGATGAGAATGCTTTTTTCAGCAAGATGTGGTACAGCTCCACAATTGTATAAAAAAGAATGGCCACATCACATAAAAACACAAATTCAGTGCAGTTTGTACTACTCACAACCGAAGAGCAGAAATATTAGAAGTTCTCTGATCTTAGGCCAATCTGAGTACAGAAAGCTGTTGAATGCTTAATACAATAAAGCACTATTTAAAAGACCTAAAATTTCTTGTCCAATGTATTGTATAAATAAGCACATTTTAAGTTTTGTTATTTTGTTGTTTGTTTGTTTTAAACACACTGTACATGTAAACTCTGCTTTTATAGGTACATGTTTACATGTTTAAGTATATCTATCAAAATAATCGTACCTGCAGTTCAAGGTCTACTCAATGGAAAGTACCTTCATAAGCAGGAAAGCTATTGTCCATTGACTACAAAGTTCAATGAAGTATAAGAAATCATAACCAGCTTAACTAGTGCTGGACATAATGTCCATTTTTTCCATGCTTAACAATTTTCTCATCAACACATCAAAGTTCTCAAAAATGTGAATTAATGGCATGTCCTCAAATGATCTAAGTAACTGAAGGGAGTGTCACAAGTAACACGAGTCAGAAACAGATTGAAAGTAAACTGGCCACTTTTCTAATAAATCTGTGCTTCCACCTTTGTTTTTTGGGTTCACTAGTAAACATGCCTCTCACTTTTTTCTAATATCAAACTCAGTCAGTAATACCAGAGTGAATGAATATATATCAAATTAAAGAAGGGCAAGTAGAGAACTATGCTTTGATCTTATAGCCATAGTTAGCCATAGCTAACTGTTATTCACTAATTTCCATGCAATCCAAACTAACTAACTAGCTTCTGCATCGCTTCATAAGGAAGTCACATTTCAGTGCAAACAAAAGGTTAAAAAAAGGTAATAACCACATTTTTTATTGTGGATACAACCCACAGTTCACAAACCACTGAACAGTGAAGCTTTGTGTGCACGTACTAATCCATCCACTGTCTGGCTTACCCATCAGGAACATAACACACACTGTAACAAGTGTGGTCTAAAGAGCAGAGGACACTCCCCCATCTCACTCGGATTACTGGCCGTGTTAGTTCTCCGAGTTCATCTTTTACTGAGAGTAAGTTTGAATGGTGACAAGCAGAGACATAAATAAATCCATTTTCTTTTAGCTTACCAATGCTGCTACAAGCAATTCATTCACAAAGATACTGAAATGAAAAGATGAAAGAAATGCTACATTATTTTTATTATGTTTTACAGAAAGCATATATTAGGGTAAGAAAGAAATGGTTTTTGGCAAGTAGAATGCAGATGGTGTGAAACAAGCTGCCCAGCACCCCCAGTGAGCAGCTAGCTACCCAAATGGCTGTCCCTATACTGACAGATGTACACAAAGATATTTCTTTGGTCTGTCCTTCCAGTTCCTGGAGGCTATAACTATCCTGAGCTACAGACTGCATCAGGATGATTATGTTTATGACAAATTCATGAATTATCTTCAAAGGACACATCTTACTCCTTTAGCATTTCTAGACATTTTTGCCCTCAAAAACAGTGTCAATCTGTTCACAGCTTTATTATTTGTCATGAGTAAAAGTCACTGCCTCTTGTTTTAAACTTCCTTGTGCTTCAGTGGATACCACCTGACACCTGCATTTACAGAAACAGAAAAATACCCATTTTATCCTTTCCATACTACTCAAAAAGTTATACATTTCTAATACACAGCTTGCTAGTAGTCTCTTTACTGAACTGATCTAATACCAAAGACTTTTTGGCTTAAGCTGTTTCACAGTTTTTAAATGAAGTGATTCCCATGCCTTAGCCCTACAATAAACTTTTCACCTGTTTTAAGGTAGGATTGTTTTCTCTCCAAGTACATTTTAGAGGTACTGACACTGATTTTGGCTGCTGCTAAAACTACTATTGTTTTATTTATTTATTTTAGTTAACTTAAAACGTCAAATCACATCCAAACCAGAAGAGAAATTACTATTTGAAAGAATGCAAGGCAAGCAGAAACTGAGAGTCAGTTATCCACATCAATAATAAGGATGAGAATATTTAACAGTTTTAATCAAAGCAAAATTTTCTTCAGAATTAACAAGTTCCAATAACTGAATTTTGAGACCTAAAATGCTGCAAATACAATAGCAGAAACATTGCAACTGTTCAGCATGAAAAGTTAAATTAATTTATGTGATTTAATTGCTGAAATTCAAAGATGTGAACAAATATATAGTTTCAATAAAAAGCAGTTGTTTTAAAATAAGCATTTCTATTTTCTTAGTCATTGTTGGCAACAACAAAACAATCAGTGCTATCAAAAACTGATCCATAACAATTTCTTCTGCAAAAGCATACATGGTTCTGCAGTGTTACTGGCAACCTTATGATTTTCTTAGTCAAAACATACCTATCTTATTGAACGCTTCTCTTAGTTCTTCAAGCTCTTCTCGAGAGATAGTAGTTACGTTGTTCTCCATCTTCTAACAGCAACAAGTGTTATCCACAGTTGCTTCTAACAGTAATGGATAGAAAATACTGCATATCAGTTCCAAATACATATAAACACAAGGGACTCAAATTTTCAGTAGGAGACACCAGACCTAAACAGCAGCTCCAGGTCTGACACACATTTAACACCCAGGAATTCTCTCTGTAATAGCAACTGAGGATTTACAGTAGCAACACCAACTTTCATATTTTGGATGACTTGATTCAAATAGAATAAGTATTAACCAACAATTAATTTGCAATATTTGAGCATTCTTTCAACATGAAAACCATCACCTCACATTTCAAAAAAAAAAAAAAAAAGTTTTAGAGAAATTAGGTTTTTTTTTTAAGTACAATGCAGTATCATTGCTCATTAGTGGTTAGCATTAAGATCTAGTTCTGCAAAGTACTAAGCATTTGCACAGTAATCCTCAGTGGGACACATTCAAGTTGATGCCTAGCAGTAGTAAGCACTGTTGCATCCTTCCACAGCTGCTACAGAAGTTACCATCTCCTGACAAGCCCATGACTTTGTAATACCCTCAAAGGGAGTAAAGGACCTTAACTTAGCTCAGTGACAGCATTCTCAATATGAAGCTACTCGCTCCACCCAATTCCATAAAAAATGCAAATCCAAACTGAAAACACTTGCCCAATAGCCGACAATAACACTCTATGACAAATACTTGTTTCCTCTTATCTATATTCTCTACAACAGTGATTCAGCCTTTGGTTAGCCAGTACAAGTCTGAACAGAAGTTACACCCAATTATCTTAATGTGCAAGGTTAGAACTGCATTAGTCTTTTTCCACTCTGCGTGCATACAATTAAGCTTACTGTGTCACTCATCTTAGCATGGCAGAGCAGTGCATGGCACTGGGCTGGTGCACAGCGTGCTACAGATGGTGCTGTAACTCTGACTTCACGGGAGCTTTGTCTTTGCTTTTATTTTATAAACAATCACTGACAACAACATTAATATCCTTGTCAAAGCTACCCAGTTGCACACTTCCTCTCCTCTGGTGTATAAGACCAGAACAGTGGAATCAGAATTTGTTCAGAGTAAAGGAGACGGCTATCATCAGTCTGATCTTTTGTTTGAAAATAATTCCTTCTCCATTCTAGCTTCGTCAGGTCTCTTTCAACCTTTCACCACTTGGCAGTAAAAGCAGTCCTGCTGGAGCAATCCCAGAGCGGCAACACATAGGAGAGGTGGTGGTGGGGCACACGCAGCTGAGGTGCACTGGTGAGCCTGGATTCTGATGGGTTTCCTGGAGCTCTACTGAACACTGTGGACAAATGCTTACAGTGCTGCTGAGGTGCATTACACCTACTCTGCTAGGAAATCAATTTCAATACAAAATAAATTTCTGTGGTCTGACAAATAAACATAATATTGCTACACTTCAACAGCCGCTGAACTGTCCCCGATTTCCAAATTATGATCTTAGGTGTTCACGTTTTAAAGTTTATGCTCATTTTCTTCAAAAAGAAATTAGCTTGGAAGTTGAGATTCTCATGTAACAACTTCAACTGAAGGCCTTGATATTAAGGAAAACAAGTTTCAAGAGGTTGAAGAAAGCTTTTAACATAGCAGCTGCATTACCAGACCACTCAAGCAAATAACTTAAGAAAACATTTGTCACAACAGTGAGTGACTGTCTCAAAGTACAAAAGTGGAACATTCATTTGGGCCCTATCTGCAGCATAGGCATTTCTTTATCTCCACTTAAATTGCTGTATAAGAGAACAAGACAGTCAAGTACCACCTAACTGATTTCACCTCAGCTAAAGTTTCTGCTATTTTTTTGCCTTTTTTTTTTTTTTTTAAAGTAAACCCACACTAGTTTAGTTTTTCTCTATGATGCTAAATAAAAAAGTTCTTAAAAGTGCTATTTTAACTAAATCCTGTCTGCTTCACCTATGTTAATATTTTGTCATTGCTGAGTCTGCTCTTGTGAGTCACACAGGATAAGGCCTTGAGTGTGGGTGGCGAGTTAAGTCTTTTTCCTTCATGTCACTCCATCTTATTTAAGTACTTGATTTAAAATCCCACTCATCCATTTTGCTCAGCTTACTGGCAGCACATACCAGTTGTACTAAAGCAACAAACAAATGAACACTTTGTACATGTGTTTTTGGAAGTGCAAATACCTTAAACAGAAATCTGATGTGGCAATTAAGAATGAAGAAACAGAGAATGAATAGAAAAAAAGCAAACATTGAAATCTAAATTACTAAAGAAATGTAAAGGGCTGAAGCTGCAGGGACACAGAAGGCAGTACTTTAACATGCAAAAACAAGAAGTCAAAGCCTAAGTGAAATATTTAGCCACCCAGATGCAAAAGGCAACATTTCTGTCATACTGTTCACGTTTTAAATGCTTATTTTTACTTCAAGTCAAAATTTATCAAAGTTTTTCAAAAAATACAATGCAGTTTATTTCTCTCTTCACCCATCATGATTACTAACTCAGATTTCCCATCACACTCCATTTCAGAAAACAGCAATCTTGGATTTCCAAAGATACTTGTTGTTTCAGTAACACTACAGTAACATCAATGCTACAAAGAAGCAGATAAATAAAGCTAATAGCTCAGCTTTAAAGAGACGGTCTTAAATACCCTATTATATAGTTACCATGTAAATTAGCTGGTCAGTTAAATGGCAGGAGTGCTGCAATTACTGTTCTGGCATCCAGAAGAGACTTGGTTTGAGCAAGCAAAGGCAGTGCTCAGAATTTTTAGACATATCAGATGATTTCAGTATTGAACCAGGAAGCTACTGAACAAATCCCTTGCATGCATGTATCACCACCCAGGCAATTCTGACAAGACAACATCAAGTCTACAAAAGTACACATCTACTGGAACTATGGCGGCCTGCTAATAAAATATATCCATTTACAGATAACATTTATCTGTACCCTGACAGCGTTCATATGACATTAAAACTCTGTAGCCTTTGCTTACATTAAATCATCTCTTGCTGCTCCAGGACACGGTAGGTCCAAGCCCTGCTTTCTTGGGGGAAAGAATCCTTGATTCTCTTATAAGCCTTAGCCAACATGCCTAGCATGAACTGCCAATATCCTTCTGCCCCTAGCCTATCTTCTACTCCTCCTGGAAGGCTTTCTGAAGACGATACAATGGAGTCTAGAAACATTGCACATCCAACAGTAACACTAAATACTGCTGGTATCATCACAGTATTCCTTTGTGCATGAAGGAGCATTTGCAGCTATGCGAATCCAGGAATAATGTGAGCAGCCCGAACTGCAATTCCCTTCTTTTTCTTACCTATTGCCAAAGCTATCAGGAAAAAAAAAAGTGACCAGCTGGTATGAAATCAGGCTCAATGGTTTCCTTCATCCCTGCAGGCAATTGGCAATTTCTTCTCCACCTCTTCATTTCAGATTCTATTTGCCCCATTCTCATGCTGCAGCTGCTTCCACAACAGATATTACAAAAGCTGACTCAAGAGCTTATTTTCTTTTGTTACTGTTCTTTTTATCTGGTATTAAAAACATATTTCCTCTGTCCCTGGTGCAAATACTACTCCCTTTCTGCATCATCCTTAGGTTTGCAGTTTCTAATTGCAGCCAAGCTACTGTAGTTACCAAATACATGCTGTGCAGAAGAATTACTGCTTTTATAGCAATGCATGCCAATAACCAATTATCATCTCAATTACGAGGTACTCAAATTCTTCTTTTCTCATCAGGCTTTAACTCAAGATGATATACAGTTTAATGCAAAGTTTAGTTTATCTAGGATTCTTAAAACCAACTTTTAAGCTCATCTGATTAAATTAGAAGTTCTGTCCTGCTTCAATGAGAAACAAAGGTATAAGACAACAAAAAGGAACTTTATAATGAGGATATGCATGAGATATTCTTACTCAGTATGCAGAGAAAATTGTATATTGTCATGGAGGAAAAGAATCCAAAATATATTGGAACCAAGGAAAAGACCTGTGTAAATAGCAAGCATTAGAATTAACTGCCATTGATAGACAGAATTTCAGCTATAAATGAACATATGAATGCATTTGCACACATCTCTATTGTCTTTTCAATAATTTAAAACTCCTGTCCAACCTTTTTTCCACATCTTACACTGAAAGATCTTTTTACTTACACAAAGATTATTCTTGACCTTCAAATATAAAGCTGATTATGGGCCAACTAAATTAATCATTTAACAGTGTGAAAGGGCAATTTATTTTAGGTGTCTCAGCAGAAGTCCATGAAACATTTTAATGTGGTCTTTTAATCTTGATGAGAAAATGAACAGTTAATCAGTAATATTCAGTGACTTCATTATTTTTATTTGCTAGAGTTTAAATCTGCGTAGGACACAGACAGATAGTTTGTCTTGTGTCAGAGGAAAGAGTTAAAGAGTTACAGGAAAAAGACGTGAATTATGCACAGTGCTATCTAAAGTGAAAGATGACTTAATTGTCCTCTTAGGGTAGAATGAGGGAATTTAATACACCTGCAGAACAATGGGCTATCAGCACCAGGCCTTAGAAAGAAAGAAAAAAAAAAAATATATATATATATATATCCATTTCTGTGCAGCAGAGAATGCTTCAAAACAGGAGACAACAGAAAAGTGATTGGTTCCGTATACATAAACAGGAATAGATGTGCATACATGTAAAAAAAAAAAAACAAAGAACTGCTGAAGCACAATACTACTTTTTCAAAGAAAAGAAGAGGCAGTGTATCATTTATTGGTACAGTCATTAACAGAGTAACATGAACTAGAAAATGCTTTTTTGAACTTTTATTGTTACCTAAAAAATAAACTAAACAAGCAAAATAGTTCTTTAAATATCATAGTCAGACTGAACATTCATTACATCAAATGGTCTGAGGATGTATTTCTGCCCTGAGTTTATAAATATCACTAGATTGGACATTTATGGTCATCAAAAGCATTTAGTAATTACTGTAAGTTTATGTGAATTCAATTAATATATAAATAAATAAAAATAATTTCACTTAGAATAATTTTGTGAGACTTAAATCAGGATGAAGAACAGTTTATTACAAAGCAGATATGTTTAGTTTAGAGTGCTACCTTTCCAATGAAACACCTCCAGCTTCCTTTGGCTGCTGAGTGCACAGAGCAGCCATGCACATTCATCCATGCTATCACTTTCACCTCGTTTCCTTCACATACATCATTCAACACGATCTCAGCCTGCCTGGGCTTTGTATCGCTGCATTCAGCGGTGATAAAAAACATCAATGGAAAACTTACTTGTGCCAGAAGGACCACTTCTGAAAAAGTAGTTCTAAAACAATGCTACTGCACGCTGAGCTCACAAATGTTTCCTAAAACGTTTTGGAAAGGTGTTTGCAGTTTAGCTACAAGAACAACAGTTTGGGCTGAATTTGTCCAAACAGATTGCCTCAGGCCATGAGTGACCCGTTCTGCTTTGGCTGTTTTCCTGCAAGTCTGTCAGGTTTCATGTGCACTCAACAAAAAACAGGAAGCATTTTATCTTCTCTATGTTCCGGAACAGGGACTTGAGACATGCCTACTTCATATCCACAGGCCAAGCAACATCTGTTCACCAACATTAACCCAGATGCAATCTAATACATAAAACTCCTTAAAATTCCTGCTTCGGCATGCTGTGTCAAGGTTTCCTTGAGGCTGTACTCCTCCATTTCACCTGTAGTAAGCATGCTGCAGGGCAGAACAGAAGGCGGCAAGCAGAAATGAGAAGAGAAAGCCCTCTGCCATTGCTCTGCACACCTGCCCCTCCAGCTCCAAAGGCTCCACGCTGAGCAGGGAGGCAATACCCAGGCTCCCACAACAGCCCACAGACCAACACTCCGCTTTTCCTTGCATCAACTGCTTAACTACAGCAAACTGTGCTTTTAATGAGCACATCACCCTCAACAGCAAATCTAAACTCTGTGAAACTGGGATACTGAAATAATACACATTAACACCTCTGGCCCCACAGAGTTGTGTGCACATTAACAAGGATTTTCTGATGCTAACACTAATTGCTAACAGTATTTCTTTGTGTTTATAAAATACAATCATTGAGAACATGCTAGTTTCTATTAGAGAACAACAAGCACAGAACAGTAAGAAAGCTGAATCTGTGCATCTGCAATGGAGTGCATCCTGGGCTCCCTACCGTCTTCAGGTCATGAAAAAATATAGACGTGCACAACTTTGCTTCTCAGCAAACAAGGAGTTTTTGTTTGGTACTTGAAAATAATGAGTGTGTCAGTATTGACAGGAAATTAAAAAAAAAAAAAAGATTTTCCATAGGTCCTTTGAAAAGAGACAATACTTCTCTTTTTCAGAATACAGAAATAGATTCCTTCCAAAACAAGACATCCCCTCATCTGAAGCAAAAATCACAGTTTTGAGAAGATACAGGAACTGCACTTCACATTTTACTAAAGCTTCCAGATTAGGAATTCTCAGCTGTCTGCATGTCGTATGTAACATAAATACATCAGCTTTTCAATAAATTAGAATGGAGAGAATCGGAGTACATATCTAACAAAATAATCAACAGCTGTGTCATAATAAAAAACAAATGAAGGGACATCAAAATAAATTCCACACAGAATCTCTGACACGGTTAAACTGAAAAACTCTGATCCAAACTAAAGGTTGGACACAGTGACTCTGCTGAAGTGGCATCTGAGATTTATTACACAACCTTTGCCTTGGTGAAAGTTCATTAACTTTGGCACGCACACAGTATCCAGGTTTTGCTAGGACAAGAACATGTACATAAGGAAAATGAAAGCACTGGGGGAATTTGAATGCACTCAAACCATAAATCTCAGTTACCTTTTGTGTTATCTAAGCTTCTCTCATGCTCAGTTTCAAACATTTTTACGTATCTGCTTCATTCCTCAACAACATAAATATTTGATTAGGAAACAATTACGGAAGATATAAGGACTTCATATTTCCCATAAACATAGCAACTAGTATCCAATAGTAAGATACTGCTTTCACTAAGAGTATTTTTAGGTCTTATAAAATAAGCTTATGTTCTCAAGAAAATGAAATAAAATAAACAAGAACAGAATTGCTAGAATTTGCAGAAGAAAAGGATAACTCTATTTTGCCCTTTTAAGACATTTGATTCTTCTACTCCCAGACAGAAATATGGACACTGAGTTAGAGGTATGCAAGGTTGAATGTCTTCATGGCTTTACCAGATACAAAAATGTGTCTCTGATGTACAGCTTCAAGCTCTGAAACACCCTGTCTGAGCCTCACAGTTGGTCTAAAGATCAGTTACTGCCACACACACTTAGGGAATGTCTTCCAGAGGATCACAATGCACCTGATCAGGTATCACCCACAGCAGAGGTACCAGAGTTACTAAGGACAAGTTGTTCAGACTTGGGAATACCAGCAACTACAACTGCTATCATCTGAATTTGCCAATTTTCAGAACCTCTGGCAATCACATCATAAATAAATCACAAACTACTGAAAAAAAAGTGTGTTTAGGCTACTTATTTCTAGTGATCTTCCCCTTCTTTCCCCCACAAGAGAAAAGGGATCAGCTCTTATTTACTGCTGTTATTGATGTATCATTGTTAGTGAAAACACAAATGTATCTCAAGGCTTCAGTTATACATTGTTCATTATATACATGGAAAAATCAGAGATATTCAATATTACATTTTAAAATAGATATTAGGATTTTCAGATAAGACACTCTTGCACCCATTAATAAAATCTGCATGCCACAACTACAAAAAGGGACAGGGAAGAATGGGCAAAAATTGCATCTAGAAAACTGGGACTAGGGAAATCCCTCGGCAAATAGGAGCTCACGTAAAAGAGCATCCCCTTGTTAAGGAATCACTAGAAAACAGCCAATTCTGTCCACTGTAACTCAAAATAACATTTGTAGAAGTGGAGCTACCCCCATTTAGCTCATCTTTTTACCCAAGAGTATGAAGATTTGCTTTTTTAAAATACAAATTAAACGTTTAAAGGCACTGTTTATAAAGCTAAAAACTTGTTTCTCTATTTTACAGGTGGCAACGGCTGTATTTAAGGTAATCCATGACTGGAGAGCTAGCTTCAAGTTAATTAGCAGGGCAGTAACAGTTTGCATGTGGGTCAAAGAAGATTAAGGTGACTTGGTGGAAGAAACTGCCTCACTACCAGCACCACCATTAAGCTGTTTACAAAGCATAACTACAGTCATATTTACACTGGTTCAGGGAAGCATCAGACTGATTCCTGAACAGAAAACACGTACGTCTCTTACGAGAAGTTCAATCAACTTAATATATCATTGCAGTTCATATAACTTTCACTGTTATCTCCTGTGATATCATCCGCCACGTAGATAGATCATTGGATTGTCTCCAAAACCTACTTTATTATACTGAAACCTGTGTCCCACGCTGACTACTCACCTGGATTGCAGCACACAGACATGCCAGGCCCCCTTACTGCAGGCCACAGTCACTACACCTCTCCATATCCTTCTGCACCCCATCTTACCTCACTGGCCTCATCCCTGTACTCAGTCTTCCACCATGTGAAGATCTCCACATGCACAGCACCCCTCAGAGCACCCACCCAGTAATCCACCAGGCAAATGCACATCTCCTGAAGGCCAGAATTGGCAAAGATCATACTTTCTAATTAGGAGATTAACAAAATGACACAGCATGTGGTAAGAATGTCTGTGCAATCCTCTGCTAACCAGGGAGAACAGAGGTGTGCTGAGAACTCAAAGTACATCCAACAGAAGGGAGAAAAAAAAAAAAGCTGCACTAATTAACAGAGAGGCAAAAATGACCCTTGGAGAGGGAAGCTGGTACCTCAGGTGGTGCCACCGAGAGCAAGAAAACACAGTGGGCTGAGCTAGCAACACAGTCCCACAGCACAGGGTGCAAATCTACACACTGCCCAGCATGGACACTATGACAAGATGCATGAAAGTAGCAGCTTTTCCATGCAAATGCATGTTAGATACAAAGTACCTATCATCAACATAGAGAAAATGTGGCAAAAAAATAGGAAACAGTTTATGATTAAGTCCATTTGATTGCCATTCACAGCTACGATAAACAGATATACTTTTTAAAAATCCAAATTTGATTTAACTGCTACATTACCCTGAAGCAAACCTCACTGAAATATAAATGGAAAGGCTATGCTAACAAAGCAAGATAATTCAGGCACTCCATGCTGAAGGTATTCTTTTGTGCCCAGGCTGACATTACGTATCAAGTTTACAACAGCAAAAGGAAGAGAGTTAAAACACACACCAGTTAGTGATACTTAATCTCTTCTTTTCTGGCTAGGTTTACACACATACAGCTTTTGCTAACATGGGACTAACATTATCAATAAAAACAGCAGTATTTTGTAGAAAATTTCTGCATAAATACTCTGCAGTATACATCTTGTCTAGGAAACAAAAGCTGAAATTCTTATGAAACAGGCAGCCAAACCTGAGCTCAGAACTCACCACGTATTGACAAGAGGCTCGTCTCATGGAAATGAGTGGAGTACTGAAAAGCTCTGTCAAAATATGAGAATTGATAATACTCTGGAAGTTACTGACTCAGTCTTGTGGTCTCCCTTTAAATTACAATTAAAATATTACCCTTCTGAAAGGGATAGTACTGCTATAGGCAAACCAGTTGCAACTTCAGTGCGATGCCCAGCATTTATAGTGAGGAAGGTAGTCAGAAACACTGATGTGTAACAATTAGCAGTTTTTCTGTTGTAGGTACCAGTGTCACCTACAACAGAACAACAATTGCACAGCAATTGTCACCCTCAGTTTCACAGGCAAATTCCTTCTACTAATATTATGCTCCAATTTCCCACACTATACGCCTCAGTTTGTCAGAGTTTGCTGGTTTTTGCATTCCAATAGCTACAGTCAATGTGTACTCACCTTCAGCTGTTTAACCTTGTAATATTTCACGATGACTCTTACAAGGCTGCCAGTATTCCCAAGCCTCTGCTTCTTCAAGACTTGGTGCTGTTTAAGAGGTGAAATAAAAGATACTCATTGTAATTTAGTAATTTCTTCTTCTCCACTAATCATAACTTAAAGCAATACATCTTTTTCTCAGGTCAGCTGGAACATCATGGATCTTTTTTTTTTCTGAGTGTTAAAATAACATTGAGTTAGCACCTAACTTATAAGGCAAAATTAGGAACAAATCTACTAATGAACAAACAGCCCAAGAGGCAGGAGGAGAAATGCAGCTGCAGCACCCTAGAGAAAACCACCGCCTTTATCTGTCAGTGTGTGTGCCCTGCCAGGCTCTGCAGCAGAACCCTTCAGCTGCTACAAATACCAGAAAGAGATGCTGGCTAACTCTTACTAATGAACTTAGTCTTAAGGTCACCCCAGAAGTTAATCATGTGAAGATCATTAAGAGTAACAACAAGCGCACATTCATTCTCCTCAGCAATTCCATCTCCATCCTGGTATCTTTTAGATGCCAGTTAATTGCAGTCACTAAACAGCACCAAGCTGTTCTGTGTTTCTAGAGCATTTTAAGTTTTCATTAATTGTCTGAGGGCAAAACAGCTCTCTATTACCTGCTAATCCCTTGTTCAACTCTACATGGTTCAAAAGATTATTAGAAGATTAGACTGATCAGCTACTACACCACAACCACGCCAGGATTTTCTGTCATGGAAAATTCATAGGTTATTTTTGCTTTT
The DNA here is from genome assembly GCF_905368555.1 of Meleagris gallopavo. Taxonomy (NCBI): domain Eukaryota; kingdom Metazoa; phylum Chordata; class Aves; order Galliformes; family Phasianidae; genus Meleagris; species Meleagris gallopavo. Next base: position 9,901,772 of record NC_139414.1, on the reverse strand, counting down.
CTTTCTTCATTGGCCAAGCTGGAGAGAAAAGGAGGGTCTTCCACAGAATGTGGCAAAAGCAACCAGCAGCCACTTAAAGCCTCCCAGTTGCTGCAGACGCCACGGATGTAAGTGCTGCCCATCTGTGAGCTCACAGTCTTACAGAGCTGTGCTGCTGAAGTGCAGGGGCTAAAAGGAGCAAAGCAGGAAATGGGAGTGACCAGAACTGAACAGAGTTTTGTCTTAGCTTCTAAACTAGAAGAGTATCCAAAGCACACAAAGTTCGTTCATTCTTACTGTTGTTCTTAAGTAGGCCAGAAGAAAATGTGCAATGGGCATTTTAAGTCACATTTGGAAGAGAAAAAGAAAGATATTTCTCTGCAAAGTACGTGAACTAAATTGTTCAGAACCAAAGTCATGGGATCATATGGTTAGGAGATCTGATTTAAGAATAAAAATTTATTTCTGATGCTCAGGCAAGAACTTTTCCTTGAGCTTAGACAAATTCTCCAATTGTTTTTTAATAGTTTGGGCTGGCAATAAGCAAACACTCCCAAGCACCAACGTCTAACCCAAGCTGAATAAACTTAACTGCAAGATACATCTGTATTCCAAAACAACTGCTTGAAATTTAAAAGGTACCTATCCACTTCTGAAGATTAAGAGTGTTTTTCCAACCTGGAAAACCTAGTTTTGCTAGGATGGGTATTTGAGAAAGGTTGGTAAGACACCATTTTTCCTCTGAGCTTTCCTCTAACCTTATTTCCAGGGCTTTCCTCTTGGTATTTGGTTCGTATTTCTGTAATACAGAAGAAAGTTTGTCCCTGATTTGCGAGTCCCATAGGTATCATGTAGAAGCCTACATTAACCCAAAGCTGGCAAGGCAACAGGCTCCATGGGAATCCAACAGGAACAAGAAAAATTTTAACACCTTCTCCATCCCAGTTTAGTATAGGACACAGATGACGGACAGATAAAAGCCTCTGCAAACCTTTAAGCACGTACCACTTACCTCACACAGCAGAACACAAAATTAACACCTGCCTATGTATTCATAATTAGGTTGTTAGGCATTTTAAATTACCATCCAGTAGTAACAATTGAATGCTGCACTGTTTTCCAAAACTGCCAGAAAACAGTTCAGTCTTTTCAAACAGTGATTGATGCTTCCAAGTAAAATATTTAGTATTTCTCTTATCACAACACTTCTCTTAGCACATGGAAAGCAAATTTCCACACCTTCAGAAATGAAAATAGTAGCTAAAAACTTAATTGTGATCAGCCCTCATATACACTGTCTTGTGACCAGCTCTTTCACAAAACATCTCTAAAATAAAGCTTTCAAGATTTTTATTTTATCCATATTTTAGCTAAATAAGCAAACATTCAGGATTTTAAATTAGCTGCAAGTCTGCACTGAGTGGCTTCTCATCCCCTTGACCCTTACAAAAGTTGTACAAGCCTATCATGTCGTTCACTGACACACTGCACAGCATGAGCTTATGACAATAACTCATTTTTAAGCTCCCCCAAATTAATACTCCAAAATTAAATGGCGATCTATCCTTAAATCCTATTTTTGAATTGTTAAACACGGCACAGAAATATTTACTTTTATTATTTCTCATTCACATACTGAGGGAGAAGCCTTCCTGCTCTCCCACCACTCCGTCCTGCAGCTGAGGAGTCCAGCTGGAAGCCTCTCAGTACCACTCTCAGTAACACCTGACCAAGCATTTCTGGGGGAGCACAGATTACAGCAGCACCCAATTGCTCGTGGAACATATGCTTAGTTTGTTGAGAAAGGATTAGTTGATGTGGATTAATCCTCCTGAGTTGAAGTGCCTTGATCTTAATTTACTTAGTAAATACAAGACAACTAAAAAAATACACTGAGCAGAAAAATGTTGTTACTGATCCATCAATATTATTTGGTGATAAAAAGAGTAAGAGCATGACACGTGCAAAAAGACGAATGCAGTTTTCTTGCTCACGCCAAATCTTGTTTAGCCCAAACTCTGCTTCCTTCTGAGAACAAGATGCAAGCATTCAGAAGTGCATTCTGAAATGTATGAAGGATTATTAACAAAATGAAAAGATGAATACATTTTCAGCAAATACAATTGGATTATATTGGATCCAGCACTTTCTTTTTTGCTATTATCATTGTTATTAACAACATATCTCCAAGGGAGCCCCATAAGTGGGTTGATAATCCCTTCTCTACCAAAAGCATGCACGTACAAGGACTTAATCTACATTATGCATTATTTATTTTCTGAAGCTGAGCAATACCAGCCTCACTGATGAGCTGCTGTGAGGTACTGCCTTAATTCTTCTCAGAAATCTCTGTAGAAGAAATGAAACAAATAATAAGGTACGTAATGAGGTCCTAAGTGACATTTAGTATGAATCAAAGCTGTAGTCGTGCAATTAGCCATTTTATCACAAATGCAATCCACTGGATAACAGAGAAGTCACCCTTGCCATTTAATTTTGCATCTGTTCTTTAAATGCATAGCTGCAGTGACGATTAAATACTCCTTAATAAGTGATAGGACATGACTGCAATGCAGAACTGGTTTTACCAGTAACCTAGAACCCTTGATCCCTATTCAACTTGGTCTGACTAACCATAGTTTGGGTTTCTTGTTAATACCCTTTTGCATATCACATTGCAACCATCAGTCAGCTGTTCATTCACTGAATATCATGAATTAACTTCAGCCTTGACATGGCATCCTACACAGAATACCTTCAAAAGTAATTTTTAGATGAGAGGTACTGCTTCACTATAGCAGCTGGAGTCACTTAGCTAAGTACTGTTTCTAGCACTACATTCACCATCAATTATTTCCTTATTGTCCAGCACAGCACATTAGAGCCTTCTGCAGTAATAATCCTGTTTGCTAGGATCAGATCCTTTTACTCACCATACTCTGTTCTACATTTGCTTAATCCATTTATGAAGATCTAGTGATTTATTTTTTTTAGTTTCCTTGGGAAAATTATCATAGAAATGAAGCATTCCACACATCCTGGTGTATGCTATGAAAATATTTTAGTTAACTGCAGTAAAACAGGAGGCAACTAAACATCACACATTTTAACTTTACATGAAGCATTGAATGCAAGGGTAACTGGTACTACCTTTTTGATTTAGACGTTTCCATATTACTTGCTGCCAAATTCTTGTCCATTCTGTTGACCCAATCTCCACAGAGCAGCAAAAGCTCTAAGTACTACATTATTCAGCAAGGAATGTAATCTTCTCCAAAAGGAACAGTGTTCCAAGACACACAGGCATCAGTTTTTTTTTTACTTTAAAAATAATAAAGACAGTTAAAGTAAAGAAGGGCGACTCCCCTTCCCCCGTCCTCCATTTTGTTAGTTTCTGTACTAAGTTATGGAAAAATAATTGTTGACAAAAGCTGTCCATGGTACTGCTGAATGTCAGTATTCTCATACAAATTTAGTTTAAATTACATTTTAAATGCCATTGCCTCCTAGCACAACTAATACAGATTTTTACACACTATTAAAGTACTTTTAAGCATTACTTTAGCTAGGTATTTAAAGAATTTAACTTGCACAGACAATTAAACTATGGAAAAAAAAATTTCCCAAGAAATTATTACAGCAGCTACATTCTCTCATTCTGGGTTTTGTTGTTGTTTGTTTGTTTTTTAAATGGCATTTAAGATTCTGCAAATGTTGCCCTTCAGAAGTGAATTCCAAGCATCTTGCTTTCTTCAACAACTATCAGATCCTGAAGTCTCAGTGTTCTAACACTGGTACAAAAAAAAAAAACACACATCCCCATGAGTTTCCTCACAGTTGCTAGCTTTTAGTAGTGGTGGTTGCATACAATGGAAAAGCTCAGTCATTACTGCTTTGTTACATGACAGATTACCAAAGAATATATAATCTAATATATTCTCTCCAAATTACACCAGTGTTTACTTTTGCTACACTAACAGTCTTAAGTACATAAGGACATTTATCCACACCACAAAAAATGCTTGCAGGACTAAGATCTGTCCAGTCTAGCCCTTAGCAGCTTTGCTATTGCAATTATTTTTTAAAACAAAAGTTGTCACATCAATATTGAGGTCTGGATATACTTCTAACCTGCGCCCCTTCACTCTAGATAAGTTGATTGCTCAGCACAGGCACATATTAAAAGCAGAGCTTTCCAGAATGCTCATTTTTATAGTGTGCAGAAACAAGGCAATATGTTCAAAGGTCAGTCATCCAATCTGACAACCACCTCCATGACTATATATGGAAATCTGTCTTCAAGTAATCATACAGTCAGGCACAATTACAGCAGCCACACATGTGATAAGCCATAAGCACACCTTGATATTGCACAAAACCACTCAGCCCAGCTCAAGAGGAACTCAGTGCACAGCTTGCCACATTTCCTTTGACCACCATGCGCAGCCTGGGTAGTGGTCAAGTTTCACAATTCATGTAGGCATCATTAAACATGTGTAGGTGTTTAAAAATCCTAACATAATCACTTATATCTGCCTGCAAGAGACAGTTGAGATTTATCCCTATAACAACAGAAACATCTCATACATCCACAGAGATGAACCCAAATATGAATTGTAAATCTACATCAGAATTTGGTTAACAGAGGTAATGAAAGTGCAGTGAACATGCTTCTGTGCTCTGGGATCAGCTGCTCCAAGGTAAAGCCAGCATCACTTGGTGTCTGTACAATCAATGAATATACAGATAGTATAGTATATCCAGGAGTTAGGCTGATTTAATTATTATACTAGAGTAGGAAAAGAAAGACACTTACCCTATCCTAAGCTCGCGAAATAGACTCCAGTGGAGCAGATCTCCAGAAGAGATCCTTCCCCACTGGCAGTCAGCTCTTAAATGGGTCTAGGAGAGGTGCAGCCAGGCTCCACCCCTTCCTGCAGCACAGGTGAATTGCCTTCACCTGTGCTCCCGCGGCTGACTCATTGCTCACCTCAGGTGATTAATCAGAGGTTCAGGCCGTAATTCAGCAGCCCCATACAGTGTCTTAAACTAAGAGGCTGCAGTGATCTACAGAAGTACCTGATAAATTGAAAACGAAAGCCAAAAAGAAGCCTGGGTGTGGAAGTACCATACAACTAACAAGTGACTGGGCAGTCCAAGGGTGAGGGGAAGTCAGCCAGGCATGAAGCCTGTCAGTATCACACACACTAGTTCAATACTTAACTCTGCTTTCCTGCATGGATTCCCTGAGTTCTGCAAGCTGCAAGCTCAGCACACCTAAGGCTCATTTCACCAACGTGAATGCTACATTAGAAGAGAAGAATGGTCTAAAAAACAAACAAACAAAAAACAAACCACTGTTTTCAATAGTAGTGAGTCATTCTGCTCCTGTGAATAAATAAATAAATAAATAAATAAAAACACCTTTCACTTCTCCTGAGAGCAAAGACAACATAAGCACCATAAAATAATGGGATAAGGAAGATAAATTAAGAGTTTATTGAGCTACTCACTGCGTGCTCCAGCAAAGTGAGAAGGAAGGTTGAGTGGAGGGTTGAAGATTACTAGACTACACACAGCTGTGGAGCATTTGCTTCCTGGCTAGCAACCGCTCCCAGAAGGCTCTCAGAACATTATGAAGAAAAAATATTTGTTGGAAAACAAATATAAAACTCAAATAGGCTCCATAAAGTTTCTTAAAGCATTCCAAATAGGTCCATCTTATATTAGCCACCTTAGAAACATCATCAGAAGAGCTTTATGAAATAGCCTACACATGTTTTTCAAGTTAAAAACTGTTTATTAAAGAAAAAGTTGATTAGCAATAGGTTCCCTAAAGACACCCATCAGTAACGAATCATAACCATAACACACACACAATTCCCCAAACCCTTTTACACACAAGACTGCCACATCCCAGTGCAAGCAGGCAGCAGAACCAGAACCCTGAGAAAGGGTTGTATTTCAGCCCCGAAGGGCAAAGCCGACACCCACACGAAGGACGGGGCTCCTCCCGAGTCCACTCGAGGCTGCCCTTCCCGCAGCCCCACACACGACTCACAGAATGCCGGGGGCCCGCAGCCCCGAGACACAGAACCGCTCTCAAAGAACCGCGCGCAGCGAGTAACAACTCTGGGAATAAAGGATAACAGCCTCTTACGCGCACTCCTCACCGCTGCCGTCAGGAGCGGTGAGCACCGAGTCCCGCACCACCAGACACTCCCGCCCCGCTACTCGCCTGCAGCCGCCGCCTCCTCCCTCAGCACGGCCACCTGCCGTCCGCGGGACGAGGCGGGGCGGGCGGGAGGCCAATGGCGGGGCGGAGGGGCAGGACCGCTGTCGGGTACCTCCCGCCTGAGGGGATGCGGACCGTGGGAGTCGGCGCCGCGCCGCGGCGGTGTGGCGCGCGGCAGGGATTCGGGCGCTTGCGGGTAGCGGAGCCGCCGGTAGCCCTGGCAGGCTCTGGGGGCGGCAGGGTGCAGCCTAGGGACGAGGCTGTTAGGCGCGGCATAGCCGCGGGGTGGCGCGGAGGAGCACCGTGAGTTTGATTGAGGCGATTTGGGCCCTGCCGGCCGCCGTCCCGCCGTTCCCGCCGTTCCCGCCTTGGCGGCGCGGTTCAAAGCCGGAGCTATGGCCGAGCAGGGCCTGGAGATGGCATCCATGATCCCGGCGCTGCGGGAGCTCGCTAGGTAGGGTTGGCCTGGCTCGGTCCTCTTAGGCATGGGGGCCTTCGGGGAAGGCCTAGTTCTGGTGGGCGGGGTTCTTCCGCGCCACTCCATGAGGGCTCTGGGGCTCGGCCCGCGTCGTTCTGCCCTTCTGTCGTCTTCTCGCCCCCTAGAGCACTGCCTTCCTCCTGGGCCGAGCCTGGGGGAAGCCAAAGGGAGTTTACCGAGGTCCTCCGTGCTGCTTACAGCGAGGCTTTGCTGGCAGTTAAAGCGTCTTCACCTACAAGTAGCACCAGGACTGTTACATAGATGCTGTATTGTAGGGGGGAAGAGCTGAAGCTTGCATTCTTTGCCTCTTGAGGCAATTTACTAAGCAAAGTTAATCTTCCGTGGTGTATTGGTCGAATGCATGCAAGTTACTACTTTGGTTCACTGTTGTTCAGCTTCTAAGATAGATTGTTTATAGTGTTAGATGGGTGTATAAGGTTCTCACAAGCGTGCCAGGCATCCAACCATTGTGGCTTCTCTGGAGCTATTCACGGTCCCTACCCTGTCTGCACTCTGCATTGTACAAGGTGGGATGAACTGAGGCTTCTAGGCACTGCAGTCATTTACTACACACGTTCTCTCAAGTGGGAAGTTGCTGTTGACTGGCTCACTTGACTGAAGCTGCTCTAGATTAAAGTGAAAGCAGCATAGGAGCTTTTCACAACTAGGGCATGCATCTTCTCCATCTGTAGAGAGAATAAATGTTTGGCTCTAATGTTTTATGGCACAATCAAGAGTGCAGCTTTGTTCTGTGCTAGACTACTGGGTGACATGGAGGTGTGAATATACATTGACATTTTGATCTAACCTAGGTATTGACATCTTAGTTACCTGAGAAGTGCTGTTGGCACCTGTTGCGTTGCATACCTGTTGCTGGCCTGTTGAATAATTTTGTTAATTCATAAGAAAAACAAGCTCTTAATTTTATTTTTCTATACTAAATCTGCTTTGCTTTGTAGTAGTGTGTGACCTTAATAGATCAGAATTGTGTGTAATGTATATCAAAAATAATTGCATAACAAAGTTAAATGGCTTTCAGCATTTCATACAGCTTTTTACTTAGGAAAAGGAGGGAAGAGAAGAGCTTAAAATACTCTGGTCGCTAAAGCAAGAAAAACAATGGCATTTCTTTTTGAAAACTTCTAGAAGAAAATGATCCATTTTAGTGTTTAATGCTGTGTTGTTGAGATGGACATTAATTATTTTGTATTTTAAAATAGATAAAATATCATGCTTTTAATTTTAGTGCTAGTCCAGAAGAATACAATACAGTTGTTCAGAAACCAAGACAAATACTCTGCCAATTCATTGACAGAATTCTTACAGATGTAGATGTGGGTAAGTATTGCATATCTAGTATCTCAAATGATAACCTGATGTAAGTTTTAAGTAATTCAACACAGACCCAAATTGCAACTTATTTCAACAAAGATTCGTACTCAGTGCAGTACTGTCTATGTCTTATTTTTTTTAATAACCTGCATGTTTAAATATTTGCTATGAAATAACTTGAGACAAATGTATAACAGTAAAAAAAAAAAGTGAATATAAATGCTCAGAATTTTTTTTATCTGAAGTGATTGCTAATTGAGTAATGTAGCTTGTAAATCCTAATATTCACAAGGTCTTCAAGAATTGAAATGCTTTGATGTAAAAACTATGACTTTTAATTTTTAGGGTAGTAATTCGTCCTTCAATCATGTTAAGGTTCCAATTGTTGAAGTAGTTTAACAGTATTTTGGTTAATTGTGAAATACAGACTCTAGAAATCTGGCATTTAGAGTTTTTTCTACGTTTTCTTTAAGGAGACTCAGTGTAATGTAATCTTTAATATCTATATTAAAATGTATTTTAAATATTACATTTTAAATATTTAATAAATATATTAAAATGAATTTTAAAATATATTGCATATATACAAAAATATTTATTGTACACTGTTTGCGAGAGATATTTTCATGTAGCTGTCTCTGTAAGATGCGTTTTATCTAGTGAAGTGGTCATTTTAAGTGTTATGTTACTGTTCAGATAAGATATTTGTGAACTCTCTTCTGTTCCTGAGAGGGAAGAATAAAAACGAAAAGCCAGACTGTTTTAGGTATTGCTTTTAAATTTGCAAGTAGTTTATCTTTACTATGTAACTTTTTTTCCTTAATTCCTATCTAAATTTCTTTCTCCTTGTGCTCTTTATTTAAGCGTGTGAGAACTGGGTAACTGAAGTGTTCAGTTATCTGTTTTAAGAGAGCAGTATAGCAGCACTTTAAATTCTTTGATTCTGTAAGCTTACATTCAAACTATAACTTGCAGCTTTGTAAACAATGCTGAATTATTTTTTTTTCTAGATCATAAATCTAGGGAGAACCAACTGAAAATTGAAGTGTTATCTCTCAGCTATTTTTCAATAATCAAAGAGCTAGATACCATACTAAATTAATGAGTGTAGTGTTAATGGGTAATATGCTGAGTAATTTTATATTTTTATTCATATTTTGTGGCGTCCTTTACAGGGTTTACAATAACCATAAAATCTTTTTCATTCAATAATAAGGTATACTCAGAATTGATAACTATACAGGTTTGATACCATATCATAATGTGTTATATAACAAATTTATCATTTGCTTGTTTTAGATATGACCAAAATTACAGAAGTTGATTTCACTGTAATATTAATTCAGAGTTCTTTTTTTTTTTTTTTTTTAAGTTGCTCTGGAACTCATTAAGAAATCAGATTCACAGCCAAGTTCTGTAATGCTACTAGATTTCATTCAACATATCATGAAATCTTCTCCCCTTATGTTTGTAAATGTCAATGCAAGTCAAGAGGAAACAGAATGCAATTGCATTGGTGAGTTTGAAGATGTCAGTATTGAAAACTGGTATTTCCAGGATTTAATTACTTTTGCCAATGGGATCATATGAAAGAACAAAAATGTAGAGAAGAGAAATTCAGAAGATCACTATTATGTATCTGAATCTTATGATAGACTTCTTTTTTTGTAATTTGGTTTGCACTTGTGATAATGGATGTTTATCAGAACAGACTTTGTCCTTATTCAGCACTGTTGCTTAATCTCATATTGATGAGCTATCCCATAACATAGTGTTTCCTGAAGATTTCTTTGTCATGGAGCAAAATGTATCAAATAACCTATTCTAAAATCAGTCTTTTTTTTTTCTTCTTGCTCCTTTTTCAGCAAGATCTGCTGCTGAAGAAATGCTTTATGTTTACTAAGCTTACATGCCTTTATTTCATCACTGTATTTATTTATTTATTCATTTATTTTACGATGAGTAACTTTGCTCTCAAGGAGGTACTCTTTTATTAAGAGTAGAAAGCTTTGGCTTTCATCTTAATAATTTTCTGTGTACTGTTTCTTTTTATTGCCCTAGAATTTAGTAATTGGATCATAACAAGACTTCTCCGAATTGCTGCGACTCCAAACTGTATCATGTTGCACAAGAACATCTCCGATGTCATTTGCTCTTTACTTTTTCTGTTTAAAATGAGAAGTTGTTCCATCTTTGAAATACTAACAAAAGACTTGCTACAGCTTTTCCAAGATTTAATCTTCCTGCATGAAAGAGACACACAAAAGCAGCTCTGGGGAGATGTGCTGGTATGGCCGGTGATTGTAAAGAGATTTTCAAGCAATTCAAGTGACAATGTGGGATATTTAAGATTAGCACCATTACACCTGATGGGTATGCCCAATGTAGAGTGTCTGGAAGTTATATTGTTGTCTATCCTGATGGATATTGCTGCAGATGTATTTTTTGTAAGACAAGATACTGTTCTCTGGGGAATAGGCTGCTCCCTGTTAGAGTATGGTTGTCCGAAAGTTAAAGCTTTGGCAATGAAGTTTTTAATAAAATTAATTCATTTGGGAGGACCTCCAGAACAGCTGGCCAGTGTTTTCTTCACAGTCTTTTTTGGAATTCTACATTCAGCACTTGAAATGGATACTGAAGAACTGGAACTCTGTGGAGAACCATTTTTACAATTGGTTAAAACGTTGATGCCTTTTGACGCAGATTCTTACAAAAATATTGAACCTGTCTATTTGAATATGCTACTAGAGAAGCTTTGTGCACTGTTTGAAGGAGATATTTTTATGTGTCTTCATTCTGAAAAACTGAAAGCTGCTTTTTGCCATATACTGCAATATTTTCTGGAGTTTGTTCCACCAGGCTATGAATCTGCTGTACAAGTAAGAAAAGTCCATGTCAATACCATATGCAGAGTTTTTGTGAGTGTGCTTGGAACTCAGGAAGAACAAGAGGTACGTTAATTTTTAAAATTATCTGTACAAAGAAGAAAATCCAGGAAACATTCTATTAGTTGTTTAATTAGATTGATTCCTTCTTTGTTTCTCATCTGTTTCATCTATTTTTGCAGGTTAGAGTTCTTTAGTTGGATGTAGCTGAACCCTATCTTTTTCAGATTTATTGAACTATTGAAAAGGCTGTCTAGACACAAGAATCTGTTTACAAGTGTGGTATTATAGGGGAATAAGGCACAGAATAGGCTCAAATAAGGGCAGCTTAATGTGCAATTTCCATTAAACAGCTGAGCTACTCTTGCTCTCTGAGTGCTTTTAGTTGTACTTACTGGGGACAAGAAGACAGGATTATATTAAAATAATGAAATGTGGATGCACTGAGAGTTCTGTCTACTCATGCACTTATATGCATATCATATCTGTTATCTCTTAAATTTATGTGCATTTTAACAACTTTGTTTCCAAATTCTTGCCATAGAATCTGGCTAGCAGACATCCAAACGAGCTGCATTCCGTTTGGTGGGAATGCAAGAAACTTCGTCACTTCTGAAAGTTTTCATTGTGTAATTAAGATTCTTTTACAGAGATGTCTTTGACCATCAATGTTACCATTTAATTATGAAATTTTCAGTCAGAAATAGTAATATAATGTGTGTTATGCGTTGCTTCCCAAATACCTTGTGGTGCTTTTGTTTGTATGTTCTAGTATCTGGTGAGTCCACTTTATACAGTATTAAAAGCACAAACAGAAGAAATCTTTCAGGAGCTTCATCAGAGCCAGCTAGATACTTCTGACACTAATGGGTGGAGCAGCAGCAGTGATGAAGTTCCAGAGAAAAGACTGCGACTAAGCCTACCAGCAAAGCATCCAAAGAAATCGCCTGCACCAGTAGTGTATGCTGCTCATTCAGTAACCACTTTTATTGTCATTTGGAATAATAACCTTTTTTTTTTTTTCTGAGGAAGAAGTTTCTTCATAACTGTAACAGGCTCTGTGAAAGATTCTCCTTCTGGGAGAAGGTTTAAATGATTAGATTTGAAGGATTAGAATCAATAGGTGATTTTTAAGCTAAGCTTCAATTGAAACCTGTATTTTTGTTTTTAGTATGTACTGTTTTCATTTATACATACTGAAAACCAAAAAGTTGAGAGAATGCTTACCGAGTGACAGAATAATGTACCTAGCTATTCTGTCAACCTGGATCTGTTCATAGCAAGTTTAGTTAGAATAGGTTGTTCAGGGATGAACAAACTCGGTTTTCCTGACCTCCCCTATTTTTGTGCTTCAGCTCCTTGATTGTCTTGGAATTTCTCCACCATATTGATCTCTTTCTTGTACTTGGGCACTCAATACCAGCTGTAGCATGCTGCATTCAAGATGTGATCTCTCAAATGAGAAGACTTTGATTAGCCTTTGTTTTTGATAATACAATCCTGTATGAAGTTGACCTTCTTTGCAACAAGGACGCACTGCTCTCTCGTGTTCAACTTACCACAGATCCACTCAGTCTTCTTCTGGAAAGCTGCTTGCCTATCTAGTTCATGTCCCCTTTAACAAGCAGCTCTCCTCTACAGAGCAAATTATCTTATTGTTGAAAGGAATCAGATTACTTGGGCATTATTTTCCTTTGCTAAATATATGTTGGCTGTTCCCAGATGTTTTCTTGTGCCTTGTGTGGCTAGAAATGGACTCAAGGAAGACTTACTCAGGGACTGAGGTTCTGGTCATCAGGAAACACCTTGGTCATCATGATTTTACAAGACTATGCCTTTATAGCCATTCAGATAAGTCTAAGTAGCTTCATGCTCGATTTTAGAATTAACATCTGATTCTCTCAAAGAACTTATTTAAAGTGAAGTTTCCGTTGTTAATTTCCTAATCCTGCAGTCCAACATGGGTTAGCTATTTTTGCTGTGATGATTGCTCTTTTCTGGTGGTGTAGGAGGCAGGGAGTAACCACTGAAAACAGACTTTTGTGTTTGAAAATAATCAATATGATCAAATTACAGACTTAGCCCTGTAAACATGAAATTGAAGAGCACACTTTGGAATGCCATCACAGAGAAAGCCACATCCTTAATATCTGTCCTCGAGAAAGAAAGTCTGACAGCGAATATTCTTCAGGCTGCAGAAGGAATTGCCATAATTCTGCAGCTAGCTGCGCTGTGTGTAGTTCATTGTTCTCCCCCAACAAATTCTAGCAGGTAAAGCTTCCAAGCTGAAACCATGAGACAAATAGTGCTTTGTAATTGTTACTATGATTTGTGTAAATTACTTTGATACTTCCCCATTTATCAGGGCAAGTCCTGCTTGTTTTGAAGAGGAATAGTAACATATGTAACATAACAATAACATAGCAATTTCTCTTAGAAGCAATACAATATTAAATGTTTATAATCTGTTGTATTGATTGTATCATTTCTATTTTTAACAGTGTGGATCCATACTCCTTGGATTGTGTAGAGAATATACAATTCACGTGGATTTCCTCTGACTTTATCACAAGAGTAGTAAAAGTGTGTGGGAGCCTGTTAGAGGCTGCTACAAAGATGGTTAACCTAGAACAAGTGATTGACAGAGCAGTGAAAATCTTTGATGCTTTGCTGTATGCACAAGGTAAAAAAAAATCCAAATTTCTATTTTTAAGAGCTTTGTTTTCATCACTTTTTGAACATGATTTACAAGTCTGTTTGTCTGTACTTTTGATTTCATCTCAACAAGACACTATATGGAGAAAGTGAATATGTGTAACAAAGTAATCTTTAATCACTTTTCTTTCTGAAACACACAAGTGGCATGCTATACTACCTATTTCACTCAAAAATTTCAAAGCTTCTGATTGCTTTAATTGAAACTTAGCATGCTAACAGTGTACCAAAAATATGAGGAATTCATGTAGGCTGGTCAGTTGTTTTGTGTATTTTTTAAAGAAGCTAAGAGCATGGAAAACAGTCAATCTTCTAAGATTCAAGTGGCATTGTGAGTTCAGCTTACTAGCCATCCCAAAGTCCACCTGGAAGTCTTCCTACAAATCCAGAGATAACTAAATTACATGTATTCTCCTGCTCATGTATTACATGCTGCTGTTTCAGGAGGCTTTTATATTATTTTGATATAAGACTGCATTATTGTAAGTAGAATGTCAATATTTAGGAGTATCAATACTATTCTTTGTTGATAGGAAGAAAAATAACGTTCTCTAGTAAATTAAAAACATAATAAGCATCTATTCAGCTTACATAAAAAGATGTCTTTTTTTTTTTTTAAAACCCCTCACTAGTAAAAATTCCACTGAGTGATCAGATTCTTGATAATATATGTGGACTGCTGTCTCTACCTTGGATTTGCAGCCATCCTGATGATGATTCTTTTAAAACATCTGCTTTTGGGACTGATCTTCTAGTTTTGAGTCAAAAAACTGCACAAAATTTCTGTAAGTATGTTAAATTATCTAAATGTCTCTCAAAAATGATTGCACTACAGTAAAATAGCTTTCTTTGCCCTATCATAATCATTAACAATAATGTACAATATATATATTTTTTTTCCTTCAGCACCTCAAACTCAGTCACGTTGTGTGTTCCTTCTATCTCTCTTCCCAAGAAACATTCATCTGGATTGGCGAAAATCCATTTACTACTGGGCACTACAAAGTCCCCATGAAGTAATTCGGGCTACTTGTGTGAAAGGATTCTCTTTCCTGCTTCATCCACCAAGCGTGCAGTCTTTCAGTATGATTCCGAAGGCTCTTTTGTATGTATTAATATATCTTTTCTCTTTCCATGCATGAACAAAACAGCATGTATAAGGAATTAATTATAAGCATTGAAATAAATTTCATCCAGAGTTTAGTAGACTTAAGTTTTAGAACTCCTAAGAAATATCAACAGAATGTGTATACATGAAGAAAAGCCAGTATTCACTTACCAGATGAGTGTACAAGTTACTTTGCTACTTGGAGGCCCCATTTCTAAACAACAAATTAAAACTTATGAGGGGAAAAGGAATGTCTTTGTCAGTAAAATATGTATTTGTACATATATCTTTTTAAAATCTTTCCAGTTTCTTTTCCTTTTGTATGTGTTTCTTGCCCTATTCTGTTCTGTTGTCTATAGTCTTCAGTTTATTTCTAATGTTTCAAGCACACTATGGCCAATATGGCTTCAGACATTTAAGATAAATTTGAAATTAGTTCAAAAGGAGAAATATAATCTAGTAAAGCAGATCCTTAAATTGTCCTATAATGTTCTCAGTATAGTTTAGAGAATCCAGACAATGTAGATATCTAAATTTCTGTGTTTAATAGGTTGCTTAATTTATTAAAATGGTTTTGTTTTTATGTCAATTTCAGAAATCAAATCCAAGATGAGTCTGATCTAGTCAAGGAGGCTTGTGCTGCTACTGTTGGGAAATTATCTTGCTGTCTTTCTGGTACATTCAGTATACAGCCTCCTTCAGCAGACTCTGCTATAAAGCATGTTACCTCTGATATTTTATGTAACAGCCTCATTGCGACTTGTGCTCATGAAAAAACTTGCTCTGTGCAAGCCTGTGTTTTTAAGCCATTTCTTATTCTTCTTGAGAACAAAGTATCCAGTTTGATAAAACTAGGTAAGATTTAATTTTACTCTGTTTCTGTATATTCCTTTTTTATATATATTGCTTTGGGTGGTTGGTTTTATTGTGTAGCTGGGTTTCTTTTTTTTTGTAGTTAAGATGGTGCTTGAAATTTTCACAGAATCACAGAATTGTAGGGGTTGGAAGGGACCTCTAGAGATCATCGAGACCAACCCCCCTGCCAAAGCAGGTTCCCTACACCAGGTCGCACAGGTAGGCGTCCAGGCGAGACTTGAATATCTCCAGAGAAGGAGACTCCACAACCTCCCTGGGCAGCCTGTTCCAGTGCTCCGTCACCCTCACCGTGAAGAAGTTCTTGCGCACATTCGTGCGAAACTTCCTATGCTGCAGCTTATGTCCGTTTCCCCTCGTCCTGTCTCCACGTACCACTGAAAAGAGACTGGCCTCACCGCTATGGCCGCCACACCTCAGATATTTATAAACCTGGATCGGGTCCCCTCTCAGTCTTTTCTCAAGGCTAAACAGACCCAGTTCACTCAGCCTTTCTTCATAGGGGAGATGCTCCAGGCCCTTCACCATCTTTGTGGCCCTCCGCTGGACTCTTTCCAAGAGATCCCTGTCTTTTTTGTACTGGGGAGCCCAGAACTGGACACAGTACTCCAGATGAGGCCTTACCAGGGCAGAGTAGAGGGGGAGGATCACCTCCCTCGACCTGCTGGACACGCTCTTCTTAATGCACCCCAGAATGCCATTGGCCTTTTTGGCCACGAGGGCACACTGCTGGCTCATGGCCAACCTGTCATCCACCAGGATGCCCAGGTCCCTCTCTGCAGAGCTCCTCTCCAGCAGCTCATCCCCCAGCCTGTATTGGTGCATGCAATTATTCCTCCCTAGGTGTAAGACCCTACACTTGCTTTTGTTGAACCTCATCCGGTTTCTTACTGCCCAGCTCTCCAGCCTGTCCAGGTCTCGCTGAATGGCAGCACAGCCTTCAGGCGTGTCAGCCAATCCTCCCAACTTCGTATCATCAGCAAACTTGCTGAGGGTGGCCACTATCCCCTCATCAAGGTCATTGATGAAGATGTTGAACAAGACCGGACCCAGCACAGACCCCTGGGGGACACCACTGGTTACAGGTCTCCAGCCAGACTCTGCACCACCAACGATGACCCTCTGCGATTTTGCATTTCAGTTGATATCAGTGACAGTGTTAGATGTTGTTATGATAATCCTTTTAAACTACTGTGGTTAATTTTGATTTGTGGCCACACCTAGGGATGTAATACTTGGTAAAATCTAAACTTTGTATAGCTTTTTTAGTTTCTCAATATTTACTCTTTTCAGAAATAAGTATGTGCTTCAGTGCTTATCATTGTTATATTTGACAATATGATATTGTTATCATTGTTTTATTTAAAAAATAAACAAACTAATTAAAAATATCTTTTTCTTTCCTTACCAACCCATACTGCATAGCATTTATAGAAAACGTTCCTCACCTTTGCAAACATCTGGATTTTAACAATGATGAGTCAAGTGTGAAGGTTCTCATTGGGTCTTTATTAAATCTAATGGAAGATCCAGACAAAGATGTACGAGTTGCTCTCAGTGACTGCATAAAGAACATATTAGAATCCTTAGACTCTGAAGAAGGATTCATAAAAGAGGTGAGTTCATATTTACTTTTTGGTGTTTTTCTCAACTTCATTTACTAACGTGTTTTGTTTTCATGTGATCTAGCTCTTTGTTTCAAGAATGAAAGAAGCCTATACACATGCCAAAATATCAAGAAATAATGAGCTTAAAGATACCTTGATTCTCACAACAGGAGATATTGGAAGGTAATTTTTGACAAAACATTGAAAAATGCAAAATACTGTCAGTTTGTGAGGCAGAGTAACTTTTTGTTAAGTTTATTTATTTGGAGCTCAACCTTTGTCCAGAGTCCTTTGCAAGTGTGCTAAGTTCTTGTTGCATATAAAATTTGCATCATTCTTTTTCTGTGGTACTGTGGCAAGTACCGACTAGCTAGTTATATGCAATGAAGAGTAGTTTAGCATTATGGTAGTTACCTATTGTTCAGCAATTTTATTAATGCAGTGTCTGTTTTTCTTTCTAACTACTTTTTATTTGCTTGCTTTTTAAGGGCATCAAAAGGAGATTTGGTACCATTTGCCCTCTTGCATTTGTTGCATTGTTTGTTGTCCAAGTCAGCTTCTGTGGCTGGAGCAGCTTACACAGAAATTCGGTCCCTGGCAGTAGCTAAGTCCATAAAACTACAAGCTTTTTTCAGTCAGTACAAGAAACCTATCTGTCAGGTAAAAATAAGAGTTGGTGATTTATAAAGACATTGATTCAGTTTCTTTTTGTGTGTTTTGAAAATGTTATTAAAGATAAACATTACACTATTTTACAAGATAATATCTTATAGGGCAGGAAAGAGATGATTTAAAAACAACAACAACAAAAACAACAACATTCTGGAAATGGGAAATATTTGATCTTGTCATTAGTCTTCTTCCTTCACCAGCATTGCTTTTCTCTTTTATTCCCTAGATGCCTTAATGCTGACATAGAGGAACTGTTTATGTTTTTATATTTTATGCATTATATGATAACATTGTCACTGGAGGCTAGAATGTAAACTTGGAATTTAAGTCAAACTTTATTACAAGCATAATAATGATGGTTAAAATTACCTAAAGACAGAAATTCTGCTTAAAGTCAAAAGCATTAAAGTCAGAGTTCTCTAGTTTTGAATGTTCCTTTCTGAATTGTGTGCAGCATCTGAACCCCTGATTGCAAAATGAAATGCCATTATTAATCCAGTTCTATCATGAAATAATAATCTTAGATCTATGTGCAATACATGAGAAACAAAAACAGATACATAAAAAGAATGAAACTCACAGGGAATGAAAAAGAGAGGAATAATATTAAATATCTATTTCTTCATGCTCAGTTTCTAGTGGAATCCCTGCACTCCAGCCAGATGACAGTATTGAGTGCTCCATGCCAGGGTAATGAGCTGCACAAACAAGAAGCTGCTCACCAGAGAGAAATGGCTCTGGACATGTTGTCTGAAGTTGCTAATGTATTTGACTTTCCAGATCTAAATCGCTTTTTGTCAGTAAGTTGGTTAGTCCCTTTTACTTCTTTTGTGGGGGGGTGTTTGTATGCTTGTGGATTTCTCTTAAGTCCATGCTCCTTTTTGATGAGTGCTACAGATCTGATAATTTTTCTCTAGTTGTGTTTGTTATATTTAGAATGATTCTGGCTTGCTGGAACTAAGAGCTCAAGTACGGAGGAATTGTTTTATTAAAGAGATGCAGTGATGACTCAGCTAATTCAAGTATGACGTTTAATGAACTGTCTGTAGTCTAGAGTGCTAACTGAGTATCTCTACATTGATTTAGTGCACTGGAAGGGATTCTTTGTAAGGCATGGTTTGTGCATAGCTTGCATTGTCTGTTTTCCTGTTTCAAATGAAGAAATAATTGTTCTGTGGATAAATATTCTTGATCTGAATAAATAACTGCTTTGTATTTCTGTTCTACCAGCAAACAAAATACAAATAAAACTATCTTTGAAGCTATGTAAGGTTCCGATAAGCATCTCGCTTTTTATTTGGATGTTTTTAGTACTGGTTAGACAAAAACAAAACAAAAAAATGATTAACTGCTTTTTAGATGCAATGTTTCCAACTCAAGTTCTTTCTTCTTAACTGTGGCCACACATAAGAACATACATATATGTTGACCAGGACCTGGATTTGGTGTTTTTTGAGGGGGATTTGGTCTGTATTTGTTTTATGTATGGGTTATTTTGATTTGATTTGATTTAATTCTGGGTTTAGTTTGCTGTTTGTCTTTTATTTATTTATTGTTGTGCTTAATTTACCAGCGGACTCTGCAAGTTTTGCTGCCTGACCTTGCAGCCAAGGCCAGTCCTGCAGCCTCCATCCTTATTCGAACCATAGCAAAACAACTGAACGTAAACCGAAGAGAGATTTTAATCAACAACTTCAAATACATCTTCTCTCATTTGGTCTGTTCCTGCTCTAAGGATGAACTTGAGCGGGCACTTCATTACCTCAAGGTAAATTAATATTTGCTCTGTTACAGATGCAATGGTGGATGAATAGTGAACTTTCTGCTTTATTTAAATAAAAGTATTACAAAGCAGAGCTGGGGAAATAGAAGTTCTTTTGTTATTAATCATCAGTTCCATTGGCTTTGAGTAACTGTTGTGAGATATTTTGTGAACTTGAAAACTCTAAAGACTTGGATTATGTGATGTTGACCTGACTGGGAGCTTTCTCTTTGATTCCTGTGGCAAATCAATCTGAGTCCATTGCTCCCTGTCTGTGTGTGCTAATTTCACTGTGGTGAAAGTAAGGCTTGTTTTTTGTTGATCATAGAATGAGACTGAGATCGAACTGGGCAGCTTGTTGAGACAGGACTACCAGGGACTGCATAATGAATTATTGCTACGTATAGGAGAGCACTATCAGCAAGTATTCAATGGTTTGTCAATATTGGCTTCATTTGCATCTCATGATGATCCCTATCAGGGACCTAGGGAAATAACGTCACCTGAGCAAATGGTAAGTACATCAAAATACTCATTTGGTTTTGTTTAATATAAATATTTTTAATCTGGAGTCTGGGAGTGAAGACAACTTGATGTTTAACTTATAAATCCTATTTGAGACAGAAGTGAAGAGGAAAGGCTGTCATTGCATATCAACTGTTTCTCTAATACAAAGATGCATGACAAGAATGCATTAAATAAAAAAAAAAAAAACCCACAGCATAATGGAAATGTCTTTCATGAACACTACTACTTAAGGAACAGTACACATTTTTGGGAATCTTTTCGTTTGTCAGAATTACCATTTCATACTTGCTGTTTCATTACTTAAACTTAGCAATTTAGGAATGTTTTAACAGTAATTTTACTTGGTTTTTACTTTTTCACTTTTTTTTTTTTTTTTTCCCCTCTCTACAGGCTGATTATCTGCAGCCTAAATTGCTTGGTATCTTGGCCTTTTTTAACATGCAGTTATTGAGTTCTAGTGTGGGCATTGAGGATAAAAAAATGGTACGTAAAATTAATATGAACATTAAAACAAAGAAGTAAGAACTGCTTCGATACTCCAGGCTTGCTTGTGTGGTTGGTAGTTGTCAAGGAAGGCTCAGAAAACAATGAGGTTTACGCATGATTCTTTGAAACTGGTGATCTCGCTTGTGGGGGACTACTGTGTAAGCTCAGAAGTATGCTTTGCTTTTCCTCTTTACTGGTCAGCTAATGTACACAATTGAGTCACATGGTAAATAACACGTCACTCAATCAGTAATTATAGAGGAGGAGTCCAAGTGTTTTACATTTACAAAACTAACATAAAAGAAATGACGTGGAGGGTGGAGGGGCATGGGAGTCAAGGATTTGAGGGCCTTGAAGTACAGACCTAAAATTACTGCTGAAAGAAAATAGAATGATGCAAATCTAAGGGAAATTGGTTTGGGCTTGTTTTGCTTCTTATAGAACAGCTCCTCTGAGCTTACAGTAGGGAGACTTGAAAAATGAGAACTCACAGCTTGGCGCTTAAGACAAACTCTGCAAATTGTGCTGTGCTGAGTCTGTCTGCTCCTAACTGTAAGGGAGACCTTTTAGCTACCACACAGAGGCAGTGTAAGTAATTTATTTAGGCAGCTATGCAGTCCTGGAACACATAACATTGATGTTGATAGACCTGCTGTATTTTCTCTGGTGTTCTCTTTTTAGCTTTTTGCTTCTGAGGTATTCTTATTGAAGTACTGTCATTTATTAACCATTTGTATTGACGCTTTCTGAATTTCTTCCTTTATGCATCATTTCTTATCTTGTACCTGCTATTATTTATATTTTTTCGTTGTTGTTGTTGTTTGTTTCGTTTTGTTTTTCCTTGAGTGTATGAGTATCTACTCTCCAAAGACGTTTTATCAATGTCTGGTTTCTTCCTCTGATAACTGAACGTTCTGCTGCCTTTGTCAGACACAGTGTGACTGTGACTGAAGTATCTCCTACTTTTTTTCTTTCTTGCCTCTTACTGTTTCTCTTAAATCATTCATCAGTCTCAGTGGCAGCTAACTTGTAAACTATTCCCTGAAGCTTGCTATCACTTCTGCTATAAGTTTTATGTCGATTCTCTTTGTTTTTAAATACAATTTTGTTTTCTCTATATTTTCTAAATGTCTACTTTACAACTTTTTGAACTTCTGTTGTCAATCATCATATAACAGATTTCTGTAACTGTAAACTCCATTGGTGTCTGAGTTCTTCCTTCCCTCATGAATCTGTCAAGCGTCTAAACAGTTAAATTTTTATTGTAGCCCTGTCATTCCAGATCTCATTTCTTTCTCCTTTTCTGTAATTTGCAAATAACTTTTTGCAACATGAGACTGTATGTTTTTTTAACTGGGATTTTTAAAGTAATATATTTTTGTCTTGGGATAGACAGAAGGTGCAGTTTTATTAACTCATGTGTAATGGGTGTATGATGTCTTAATCCATGGTAGCTTGGTTGTATTGGAAGTAGTTGTTTGTTGGTGTTTTACTGAGAATCTAACACACCAAAACTGTTTTTGTTTTTTTTTTTCTTTACATATAGGCCTTAAACAGTCTTATGTCTTTAATGAAGCTTATGGGTCCCAAACACATCAGTTCAGTACGAGTGAAGATGATGACTACTCTGAGAACAGCTCTAAGATACAAGGACGACTTTCCAGAACTGTGTTGCAGGTGAATGATCGTGTTCTCAAGCAGTGACAGACTTAACATTTGTCCTTGAATGCACTTGTTTTGTTTTAGACAATAATCCAAAGCACAGAGCTGAAATATTTTACAATACTCTTCACAATTCACCTAAAATATGTTTATGGAGTGAAGAATCATTGATTACTATTGTTTTTGTGTATTTTCTTGTGTAGGGCCTGGGACTGTTTTGTTCGAAGTCTGGATCATTCATACCTTGGCTCCTTGCTTAGTCATGTGATAGTAGCTTTGCTGCCTCTAATACATATCCAGCCAAAGGAAACTACAGCAGTATTTTACTTTCTCATAGTTGAGAACAGGTACTATACAAAATATTTTCACTTCATTAGCTCCTGTAATAGGAATTGCACTGAATGAAATTTGTCCAGTACTGAGATGAGAAAACTTAGCATTTTTCTGTGAAGTAATAACTTGTTTTATAAAATTTCTACTTGAAATTTCAAGGAGATTTTGAAATTTGACAAATGATACACTCATCTGAAAAGATATTCTTTCATTGACCTCATTAAAAAAATATAATGGTGTGGCCAAGTTACAACCTCTTCAGATTGCTTCCCCTGACATCACTACTGAGCTTGATTTCAGGTTCTGTGTTGTTATTGGAATGGAAAACAGTTTGCTTCTACAGGCCACACAGACAGAATAACAATGACTGCTAACATTTATCCTAAGGTGAGGAGAAGTATACAGACTGGTAACAGGAAGGAAATGAAGTCTGTATTTAAGTATTTTAAAAATTAGAGTCATAATTATGGAAAGCACAGAATTTATCACATCCTTTTTGCAACTGATCGCACCATCAAAAAAAAAAAATCAAAGTGTATTACTTATTTTTTTTATTATTATTATTATTTTTAAGATTTAAGTTGTCATGACTTGAACTTTTAAGCACGGTGTTGAGTCTTAATTTTTCATGTTATTTTTTGTAACAATATTCTCTAGGAATGGTCAGAGTTTATCTTTTGATTACTTTCACTGGGTTTTAATTTTCCTTGCGTTTATCATACCAACAGTTAGCAAAACAAAAGAAGATGTTTTGAATAATAAGGCTTTTGTTGTAGCCTGTGGCAGCAAAATTGAAGTAGATTCCTTCATGTTAGTAAAAGAGAATTCATTTTTCAGTCACTTGTTTTCACATAAGAAAAAGTGAAATTGGTTCAAAACGACCCTTTCAAGTAAGGAGTATGGGACCTGATGGAGGTAAATGGCAACTTTGAAAGCAATGAAATTCAAGACAGAGTAATTTAAAGCATAGAGAAGAAGTACCTGTATCTTCTTTCACTAAAAACAGAAATAAATTGTTTTATATGTATACATAAATGCAAAACTATGTGGAATGTTTTTCTGCCTTTCAAGTTTTTGTTTTTTCTAGTTAATATAATTTATTGCTTTAATTTAATGGTTTTTCATGAGCTTTCAGATCCAACTAATGTTTGAAATGTTCTTTGCAATATTTCTGTAACTATTAGGGATACAGTACGGGACTTCTTACATGAGATATATTTTCTGCCTGACCTTCCGGAACTAAAGGAAATTCAAGTAGTCCTTCAGGAATATCGAAAGGTAGAACTTCCTTTATTTCTTTGTTTCTACTGCCTCAGATGGATTCAGGTGGAGTAAGCAAAATGTTCTTAAAATCTTGTTAAGCAAGAACAGTATTTTTTTGACTCCACAACAAAACAGAATTTGTGTATCAGAGGAATGTTTTATAGCTTCTCTGAATTCAAACTTAGCAAAAAGATAATTTTTTTTTTTTTTTTTTAGATAAAACAATTTATAAGGTTAAAAAAAAAAAAGGTGGTTGACTATGGAAATGAATTTGTTGCTAAATTCATTACTTTTAATTTAATCCCACATCTGTGTTCTCTTTTGAGGTAACTAAACCTGTTTATTTTTATTACTACTTGGTAGTCTATCCCTTGTGCTTCCCTTCTGAAGGCAAGCTAAAGAGATAGGAAATAGCAAGTGTTTAGTAGAAATGTTTTTGTTTGTTTTTGAGTACTAACATAGCACCTTTTAGCTGAGAATGTAGGTAGTAGAATAGATGTTTGTATGTCTCCTTTCTTATGTTCTTTGAAATGCTGCTTAACTGTGTTCCTGTTAGATTTGATTTGAATTTATGTCATGTCTTGTTCAGGAATCCTCCAAAAGCACTGACTTGCAGACGACGCTGCAGCTGTCCATGAGAGCTATTCAGCATGAGAATGTGGATGTTCGTATCCATGCACTTACCAGCCTGAAAGAAACGTTATATAGAAATCAGGTATTAAAACCCTCTTCAGTTAATTTCAAGTGTACTAAGAGGAGCCTCTGGACCACCATCTTTAATGTTACTGTGTTTGCATGAGCTGTGTTATTCTCCTAAATTTATTAATCTAAATGTTACTTAATATGAAAGGCAGAAGGGATTCTTTTCCATTCTGTCACCATATAACATATAATTTAAAATCCTTCTTTATTGATGCGGATTCAGCAAGGATATTGGTATATTTCTTATCTAAGATGCCAATTTCCTCAGTTCATTTTGAGGGTTTGTTCTTTGTTAGAATATGGTATAGCTTTTGCATTAAGAGCAAGAATTTTTATGAGATTACAGTATTTTAAAGGAAGTTATATGTGACTACTTCATGCCATTCATTTTTTATTTTTCTTCCTTCTTTGCCCATCAAGAAAAGCTTGAATCTGTTGATCACGTTCAAATAAATTATCTGGACGTGTACAAACTGCAAAGATATTGCTTTACTAATCTATATGTTTATGATTGGGTTATAGTTATGAAAATAACAAGATCTGAATGACAAACCTGACATCATGGGCAAATAAAATCTGACATAAGAGATGACAAATGTTGTATAAAAACCTGTCTTTCTCTCTTTTTTTTTTTTTCTTTTTTTTCCTTAAACTTCCTAGGAAAAGTTGGTGAAGTATGTAACAGACAGTGAAACCGTAGAGCCAGTCATCTCTCAGTTGGTAACTGTACTTCTGATTGGCTGTCAGGATGCAAATTCTCATGCCCGGCTACTTTGTGGGGAATGTTTAGGTGAACTGGGAGCCATAGACCCTGGCAGGCTGGATTTTTCAACGAGTGAAACTCAAGGAAAAGATTTTACATTTGTGGTAAGAGGTTTCTGTAGTATTTCATTCAGTATTAAATGTTTGTGGGATTTAATTTGTTTATTTATTTTAAATGTGTGGGACTAGGAAACCTCTTAGCTTTAAGCTCTTAGGAAATCTCTGCCTGCTTTGTCATCTAAACCAGCTTAGAGACAGACTTCGAAGTGACTATCTGGAGATTAAAGATACAGCTATTACTTTGTTGTAATAAAATTGGCTTTGTGTTTGTGATTGAGGCTGGTGTGGAGGATCTGAATTTTGCCTATGGATTACTGATGGAACTGACTAGAGCATTTCTTGCTTATGCTGATAATGTTCGTGCTCAGGATTCTGCTGCATATGCCATTCAGGTAAGATTCAATGTTAGCTGTTCTTTTATCTTCACAAGTTACTTCCTATCACACTGAACACAGAATGATGCAATTTTAAATATGTACATTTTGAAGTATGTGTTTAAATATTTGAAACATCATCTAGTACAGTTCTAAATGGCATTGTAAAAAAAAAATACAGGATGCAGGATAGTGATTTTTTTCTTTGAATTCCTCATTGCTCACTTACCCCTTAGAATTCAGGGGAGCTGACGAAAAGAAGTATGTTAGTGAAAGCATAAATTTGTTTTTGTTGTGTTATCCTAGGAGAGATATGGTATTTCAGAAGTTACTAACAGTCTATACATAGTGATTCAAGGTGTAATTCAAAGACTGCTGACTTAAAAATTGTGCATGTAGGCAGAGGTGAAAAACAGCAAGTATTCCTAGGAGGGTTTCTGCTTACTCCTCTAAAGAGGCAATAGAAATCAAGTATGCTCTAATTTTAAGACAGTAGCCTTCTGTGCTGGTTTGCTAACTCCAGGCTGACTTTTTTGTTATTTTTTTTTTTTTTTTTCATCTTTGTGAAAGCTACAATTTCACAAGCTTTGTGAAAGGAGAATTTCCTAGATCCAGTAGAAAATGGCCCTGTATGGTCAGTGGATTAAACTAGTTCCTGCATCAGAAGGATTCAGACTAACTTCTAGACCTTGTTTATTGGCAGATGTGAAGGAAGTGAGATAATGTGGCCCAAGCACCAACTAAAGAATCTAGAAAATCAATAGTTTGTTAAAATCAACCCATGGTTAGTAATAACATTCATCCAAATCTGGATGAAAATTTTGCAGTTACAAAATTTTTAACTTCAGCATTCTGTAATTTGTATCTCATTACTTTTGTGTGTACACCAGTTCTCTTTATTGCTGCAGTCATTAAATATTTTTAATGCTAACTTATTCATATAAACTGTGTCTTTACAGGAGTTACTGTCTATTTATGACTGTAGAGAGACAAACAGTGACTGCCCAGGCTCCAGGCTTTGGAGGAGATTTCCTGAGCATGTGCAGGAAATCTTGGAACCTCACTTAAATACACGGTAAGGGACAACTCATGCAATTTTTTAACAAAACAGTTTTAAGACTATTTATCTTCCAAGCAGAAATTAGTTTTAAGACTTATTTCAACAGCACTTGGAAGTATACTTTAAAGTTCTGGTAGCATGTTAGATTGTCTCATTTCTAGATGTTCTAGAATAAAAACCTGTTGACTACTGAGAGTGTTAATTGTCATTTTCTTTAAAAATTCAGAAAAGGAAATCATAGGATTCCAGCTGGGGAACTTCATAGTGAGCAGCGTGCTGTTGTTTTTTGTTTGGTTGGTTGTTTTTTTTTTTACTATATATATTTATTAAAATACTACTTCATTAAATATTTTAAAATTACAGGTACAAGAGTTATCAAAAGGCTATAGATTGGTCAAAGATGAAGAAGCCTATTTACCTAAGCAAATTAGGTGACAATTTTGCAGAATGGTCAGCAACTTGGGCAGGTTACCTTATAACAAAGGTAGGAGAATAAGTCTGCTTTATATTGGTATATGCAAAACACAACATTTTAACTGAACTTCAGTTTCTGAAAGTATGGGATGGATGAGAGAAATCTCTCTCTTCTCTGGAGGCCTTTTATAGTGCATAATGCAGACTTCTTGCATCATCCCGGTAAAGATGCACCTTTCTTTCCTTAGCGCTGTTGCTTACTGGGCAGATTTGATAGTGTGAAAGCCAGAATTCTAGGAATTTTGTCCAGCTGCATAGCTGCAGGCACTAAGAAATATCTCTGAAAAGTGTCTGAAATTCTTCTGGATAACCTTGAGTTATTCTGAAAGATTTCTTCACTTTCCCAGAGCTCATAGCACACAGAAAGTAATTATCTGTCTTCGTTGCTTTCTTTTCCCCTTTCCAACATCTAGGTGGTCCATGGCAGTTTAGTATCTAAACTCATCTCTTTCTATTTCAAAGATAAGTTGATTGTCTTTATAACTTCATACTCTTTTCATGCTTTAAGTGCAGAAGAGAGGCTCAAAGCAGTAGTAGGTTCTTAGTCTGGAGTTATTTGGTTTTGTTTTTTTTTTTTTTCACCACTGCCAGTTCTCACTGGTGTAAAAGACAAGGAAGAGTGGAACATGCAGGCAATACTTGCCTATTTTTTTTGTAGTATCAGCAATTCATACACACAGTGACAGCTGTCTGGCATCTCTGTTGCATGTTTAAGTCTGAATTTTTTGTTGGAGATGAGTATCTTAAATTCTGCTCCATCAAATAATTTTGTAGTTGTCAACAAATAGAAACCTATTAATTATTCAGGCATTTGTAATCATGCTTTTCTTGAAAATACTGTTTTTCTGTAGGTACGACATGATCTCGCCAGAAAAGTTTTTGATTGCTGCAGTATTATGATGAAGAATGACTATAAAGTGACAATTTATCTGCTACCACACATCCTTGTTTATGTTTTGTTGGGATGCAGTCAGGAGGACCAACAAGAGGTAAGATGTATCAGTTGTTCTTAATGAGAACTTTCAGGAACTCTTCTAAGAGCTGATCAGCTCTGCAGAATTACTGTAGACTTCCATGAACAAATTGTATAGGTATCAAACAATTTTTTTTGACTTCTGTATTCCATGAGTTTCCTTGATTCTTGTGATTATTTCAGTGGGGCTTAGGAGAAGAGCTACTATGTCATTAATTATGATTACAGTAATATCAGGAGCTGGAGTAGTACAAAGAGGAACATAGTGCAATGAAACAAAGGAATTAATTGAATCTGTATGCTTCTGGGAATATAAGTCTGCAATTTTTTCTTTCCCTTGTATACACTTAATCTTGTAGCTAAGCAAATTCTAACACAGAGCAGGAGTCAGACGTGTCCTGTAGCAGACCAGAGATAAGACCAGCAAGTATATCCGAGAGTTAATCTTCCCTTCAGTTGGATTTAGCAGAAGTTGAAGAGACTGGAAAATATGGGTTATATTCCATTTGAAATTCTGAAATTAAAATACTTGTGTTGAAAGATTCTGGGTGTGTGGAAGTGTGCAATTAGGAATGTAGTAACCTTTCTTGTATGAACGAGTACATTGATAACAAGTGTCTGTCATGTATGTTAACGCATTGTCTGCTGACTGAAATGATCAGGAAGCAGGTCTTTCAGCATGTTATGTACTTAAATAAAGTACATCTGTAATGTAGTTAAGGTAGTCAATAGTTAAGTCAACTATCATTTGATTTGTGCTTGCAGCAGAATTACAGCAGCATTCATTGTGTTTTGAAACCTAAAATTCCAGTGATCGTGATATTTTCTGAATCTAAGGGTGTGCTTTCCAAAGAATTCATTATCTAGAATCTTCTGATGACTGCTGCTTGGTTTGTTATTTTTTCCTCTTAAAGTCGCAAGACTAACAGTTTATAAATAAAACCAACATTATTGAAATATACAATTAAAATATTTAGTACTTTCATTTATTTAATGTTAACTGCAGTTTCCTAATATTTTCATGTCTGTATGGTGCTTCTGTCTTTTATCACATTAATGCCTGTGTAGGTTTACATGGAGATTATGGCTGTTCTGAAACATGATGATCAGTGTAGCAGGAGACTTCAAGACAGTGCATCTGATCTAAGCCAGCTGAGCACGCAGACAGTGTTCTCCATGCTTGATCATCTAACTCAGTGGGCTAGACACAAGTTTCAGATGCTTATTGCTGAAAAAAATACTAGCAAGTCTAGCAAAGACAGAAATGACCTAAAAAGTAAGTGATGCTTGTTTCATTTAAAATACCATTTACATTCTTCAAATAAGATGTTCCACTTCACATTATGACAGTGTAAGAATGTGATTTTGCTAGAGTGTTACTCTTCTTTGATTTCTTACTGTCCTGTTGTGATTTCCTCAAACCCAGGTGATTTCATTATTTTGAGTCCTATTTTAAGGAACATTGAAATTATAAAATGGAATGTTAATGTTTTGATAGCTTTCTAAACATTCAGTTTATTGCATACTGTCTTGCAAGATATAGGAGCTCAGCAGTATTGTTTTGTAATGAATTTACTGTTGACAGAAAAATGTGTTAAATCAGTTTATCTCACTAAATTTTGAAACAAGTTAAGTAAATGCTGATGCATAAGGTAATTCCCACAAATGGAACCTTACTGACAGACTTCTAAAAACGATTTTATTTTGTAGCTTCAAGCGAGGACTATGGAGAGTATCAGAACGTGACACGCTTTTTAGACCTGATACCTCAAGATACACTGGCTGTGGCTTCTTTTCGCTCGAAGGCTTACACAAGGGCTGTGATGCATTTTGAGTCATTCATCACAGAGAAAAAGCAAAACATTCAGGAGCATCTTGGATTTCTGCAGGTCCTGTAGTTCCTTTGAGCGTTTGTTTTATTTTAGAATAAAAATAGACATATAGATGAATAAAATTTTGTCAGATTATTCTTTAGAATGGGAAGAAAAAAGATGTACACGTGCTCTTGCAGTTGAATGCAAGTGTGTTTGTGATCTTTCACCAGTATGTAGTATTTGCCTTTACGTGGCATGCTTCCTTTATTTGAAAAGGAAGGAGAAAAATCTAGAAGATTGTAAAATCTTGAAAATAGTTGATTTTTTTTTTTTTTTTTTTTTTTTTTTTTTTTTTTTTTTGGTTATTCTTGTTATTGAATGCCTGGCTTTTATTCCTTTCAGTTAACACTGTCTTTTGTCACAGAAAGCACAGCCAAGTATAAAAATAACAGCAACAAAAAAAGATTGGAAGAAGGCTGAGTAGTTTATTATGAAGTTGAGAGAGAGCTAATACTAAGGATGTTCAAAAGGATTCTATCTGTTTTTAAGAAATACTTTAACCTGTGAAATAAGCCTCTCATCGTTTATATTCCACAGTTCAAATTTGCAAAACTGTGTCGTATGATGCTTTTCCACCATCAGTAATCTGCAGCTTCATATATAATTTTAGCATAGGATATTTATTTTGCCATTTTTCAAAAAACTTGTATTCTTATTAAGGGCTGAGATCATGACTGTTGCAATACACTAAACAAAAGAAGGGCTCATTATTGGAATTGAAAAAAAAAAAAAGCAGAACAAAAAAGTACATCAAAACTGATGTTTACAGTAAAACTTCAAGCAAAAAGCTTCTGCAGAGTAGTTTGCGTTCAGAGCAGTTTGTGTTTTCAAGAAGATGAGTGATTCTGAACACGTTATATACAAAATACCTTCTTGTTGTGTAAGGAGTTGTTATTGATGTCCATTTCTCTTCTTGAATAAAGAAATTGTATGCTGCAATGCATGAGCCAGATGGAGTAGCTGGAGTGAGTGCAATTCGGAAAGCAGAACCATCTCTCAAAGAGCAAATCCTCGAACATGAAAGTATTGGCTTGTTAAGAGATGCCACAGCCTGTTATGATAGGGCTATCCAACTAGAACCTGATCAGGTAAACAGATGACAAATTAATATATTTATATAATCTTCCACAATAAGGTGATTAACTAATACATACAAAGACCAAAAAATACCTCTTGAGTATATTCTTGAGAATATTTAAGTAAAATATGACTTAAGTAAGAGTTTTCTGGGACAGTTGCTGAGTGATGTATTATTATTTGAAAGTGTCTTATCAACTGAAACAAATCTCTTATTGGGTTCATTCTGTAATTTGCAGGCTTTGGTTAATAGTTGATGATTGTTTTTGTCCGTATTTGTTTCTTTTCCCATTTTTAGATTATTCATTACCATGGTGTAGTGAAGTCCATGTTAGGCCTTGGTCAATTATCTACTGTAATTACTCAAGTGAATGGAGTACTTGCAAACAGGTAATATGATATTTAATACAATGTTTAATTGAGTAATATGTATTTCTTGTATTAATCTTGTTTATTGCTAGTCATCTTCGTGCATTACCAAGCATTTAAGATTTATCAAGCATATTCAGCTAGCATTGTGAAGCTAGACAACTTTAACTACTTTGTCTATAAATTGCTTATTTTAAGACTTTCCCAGATGTTGGTACATTATCTGAGATGCATGCAGTATTGAGACTACTTTAAAAAACAGAATCCTTCATTTCTCTGTGTCTTGTTACTTATTCCATAGCTATTCCATAGTCTAATAGGATAAATAGTTTTAAAGCTAGTAATCTTTAAAATGTACCGTAGAAGTCAAGTACACTACCTGGAAATTGAATTTGTGAGATCCTGTTGTATAGTTCTTATTTTTTTTCATCAGTGCATAGTGCATATCCTTTGGGTTTACTGGATTTTAATAAAAGCAAAGCTTCTTTCACTTCTTTTAAAGCAAGACAGAATTCATATAAGAAATATTTACTGTATTTCTAATATAATATAAAATAGAAATAACATATAGGGGAGAAATGAAAAAATTAGTTCTCTTGTTTTCTTTGAATAGGTCTGAATGGGTTTCTGAATTGAACACATACAGAGTTGAAGCAGCCTGGAAACTGTCACAGTGGGATTTACTGGAGAATTATTTGGCTTCAGGTAAGCTATGTCAAAATAAGAATACTCTCTTGTATTTCTGACCAAGTGTATCTGTTAGCCTAAGTTTAAATCAAGGGGCAGCTATTGCAATTGCTCAGCTGTGGATTTAACTGGGAGGAGGATTGCTCCTGACGGTCTTCTAGATTGTGGGAATGTATTTGATTGTGAACTATATAGTCTTTGAGTAGGAATTCGAAGTGAGTACCAAGATCAAATTTCTTATGAGTTTATTTGGGGTTGCAGTTGTGGAGTGGAATTACTGGGTGTTTCTAAAATGTATTTAATTATTTCTGAGAGAAAGTTACTCTGAATATTTTCAAGTGGTATGGTAATACAAACCAGCATGTTCAGGTTAAGATGCAAAAGAAGCAAAGTTTTAAGAGGCTTTTTTCTCCTCAAAGATGTGAAGTCCACTGCTTGGAGTGTCAGATTAGGACATTTATTACTATCGGCCAAGAAGAAAAATGAAGTCGCATTTTATGAAACGCTCAAGGTTGTTCGAGCAGAACAGATTGTGCCCCTTTCAGCAGCGAGCTTTGAAAGAGGATCCTATCAGCGAGGATATGAGCACATTATCAGGTTTCTCATTTCCATAATATATCACTATTTTCAATCTTAGAAATGACATAATCAAATTTATGGTACCAATACATATTAACTGTCATTCTTTTGCATACTCAGCTAACGGGCAAC
The DNA here is from genome assembly GCF_905368555.1 of Meleagris gallopavo. NCBI lineage: Eukaryota > Metazoa > Chordata > Aves > Galliformes > Phasianidae > Meleagris > Meleagris gallopavo. The sequence continues at coordinate 9,868,731 of NC_139414.1, read as the reverse complement.
CTTTGATTAACGGGGAATTTACTTTCCTCATTTAATTTCCCCATTAAAAAAAGTATTCACAAAAAAAATAAAAATTGGCTTCAGTCTTTAAAAACCAGTAATCAAGTTTATGTAATCATCGCGTTATTAAAAAATCAATCATTACATGGCATTCTTGACATAGCACTTATAGGCCAGTAGCTACCATGGGCTTAACTTCATTAACTTAAGAGCATAGTTTTTGATGTATACAATGGCCTAAAAGCATTCAGAAAAGAATTAAGAATTGAAAGCCCATCCCTTTTAAGTAGCTTTTAATCAATTTTGAAGTAAGCAGGGTTTTATATTAAATTAATATTTATTGAATATTTTTAATTAAAAAAAAATAATAATTCCTTTGCACTGTAGATGCATCTTTATGGCAGGACCTTGCATGAAACAAGTCAATTAACATACTTTTAGAAAGAAAATAGCAAAACCTATGTAAAACTCGTGTGTGTGTGTGTGTGCATACATGTGTATATACGTACAAGCAATTTTCAATGACTTGTTTTGTTTTTATTTTACTACCACAGGTTGCATATGCTCTGTGAGTTGGAACATAGTATTGGACCATTGTTTCAGCAACCAGATGGTGAACACAGTAGAGATTCCCTGAATTGGTGTGCTCGTATTGAAATGACCCAGAACTCTTACAGAGCGAAAGAACCTATTCTAGCACTAAGAAGGGCTTTGCTTAGTCTTAGTAAAAGGTGAAAGCATGACTGTTTCTTATATCTCGTTGCATTCTCAGGCAGGTTCTGGCTTTTTGTATGCATGTCAGAATAGAGAAGATAAAACTGTAGAAACTTACGTTATAGACAAAAGCAGGCCTCCTCCTATACTTGTATTCAAAATGTAAGGAAGTGTGTTTTGTGTAGGAAAGACAAGAGAAACATAGGAAAAGAAAAGAAACATTAAAAGGAAGATTTTAAACAGTTGCTGTATAGTATGTAGCTCATCATGAAATTGGATTTGTGTTTCAATACTGTGCGACATTGTGAAGCTGTGTTTGTGACTAAAATTGTTCATTTTCTACAAAAATGTCTTGGCAGCCAGGATTACAGTGAGCTTGTTGGTCAGTGTTGGCTCCAGAGTGCTAGAGTTGCAAGAAAAGCGGGTCATCATCAGACTGCATATAATGCTCTTCTGAATGCTGGGGAATCTACACTCTCAGAACTTTATATAGAAAGAGCAAAGTGGCTCTGGTCCAAGGTAAACAAAATAAGAACTGAATTTACTTTCTTACATGCAAGTAAATAATTTTTAATCTTGAAGGAAAAAAAGGTATATGATCAGTCTGTGTAAGATAAAATACATCAGCTGGGACTATAAACATGTTCTGATTGCAGTTAAGCCATGGGAAGTTTTTGGCATCCAACTGCTCATCCATAATTTTTTTTTATCCGTTGACTTTTCTGGCAGCTGGGTATGAAACTGTTGGATTACCTGCTTCTGTCAATGCAACCTAGAGGAATTTAATTTTAATAGTAGATCACTTTCAATTTCTATCATTTTTACTAATTAGAGAGAGGCAGAAATGGGAGCAATTACAGTGCTATAGATCTAACAGGACAATGATGCAGAGATGAGGAGACATAAGGAGCATTTGAAGACAGTAACATTCAGTGACCACATGCAGAATGTTCTGGAACACTCAAGAACACAATTTTACTTTATTAACAGCTGTAATCTGTTTTACATCTCTCTTATTTAAACTATCCAAAATGTTTTCCTCTTTCCATTAGGGTGAGGTTCACCAAGCACTTATTGTTCTCCAGAAAGGAGTGGAGCTATGTTTCCCTGAGAATAAAGCGCCATGTAATACCAAAAATCAGCTCGTCCATGGTCGGGCAATGCTGCTAGTTGGTAGATTTATGGAAGAAACTGCTAACTTTGAAAGCAATGCAGTTATGAAAAAGTATAAGGTAATTCAATATGCTAAGTGTTAACAAGGCAGTAGTTTTTAATAACATGTCTTTTATCATTATGTTTCTGATGATGTTGACCAAACATATCAAGTGGTTTATCAGTGTGTAAATCTTGTAAAGATCTAACTATCTGAATTAACTTGAATATAAAACATCAATCTGGAGAAATCTACAATTCCAAAGTAAGGGAGCTAGGGGATACCTAGTATAACTCTAAGTGAAAAATAAATAAATAAAATACAGGAGTTTGTGGATTTATTTTTTTTTAATGCACAAACAAATGTGAATTTCCCCCTAAAATATGCAGACTGCTCTAAAAAGGCAGTGTCATTCCTCATTGTTGTGGTTGTCTTCAATAGTGATATAAAACTGTTCTGTGCTGAACTGTGTAAAAACACTAATGCTTAAGCATTCTCTACACTATTATATTGGCCTGGGAAACTAGTGTTGGGGAATGGATATGTCACTTGTTTTTGGTATAATTTATGCTGTGCAATTCTGGTGTTTCACTTTTTCAAAACCTTAAAAAAGCACAGATTTCATTGATCAGCAATTTTATTTTTTTTTAAATATTTTAGTTGAGAAATCTTAAATCATCATGGTTTATATTACTTTGCTGTCTCTTAGTCCAAAAAGTGCTTTAAGAATAGATTTCTAGTTTGCACAAGCATTGGTCCCAATTCTGGATTCACAATTAAGAGTTTTCTGCACAATTACTATTTCTCTGCACATACTTTGCACAAAAGTAACTAATACAATAATTTTGTTTCTCTGACAAAGTAATTCTTTTTTTGTTACAGGATGTTACACTTTTGTTGCCAGAATGGGAAGATGGACATTTTTATCTTGCTAAATACTATGATAAATTAATGCCAATGGTAACTGACAATAAGATGGAAAAACAAGGAGATCTGATTAGATACATAGTTCATCATTTTGGGAGGTGAGACAACAGGAAGATGACGATTATGTATTTTGGGAATACATTCTTGCAGCAGCTCAGACTGACTCCTAATGTTATGCAACAGTGAAAGAAAACACTACATACTTGATTTAATGAACAACTTGCTTTATTTCTGCCTTCTTATTAAGCAATTGTTGTCTTAATATGTAGGATAGTAAGTTAAATATTTCATCTGTAGTTTTGATTAATGTAAAACATAACCCGTATGTACTAGTAAGCTTTTAGTTGTTGCAGATGCACTAAAATGCTTAACATACATTTGTACTCCAGAATGAATATATAACAACTAAGGATATTATATTTGTATTGCTTCTTGAATTTATTGTTAACATATTGTGACTTCAGCATATAATTACAGGTCTCTACAGTATGGAAACCAATTTATCTATCAGTCAATGCCAAGAATGCTATCTTTATGGTTGGACTTTGGAGCAAAAGCATATGAGTGTGATAAAGGTAAAACTTTTTTTCAACGTTGTATTTCCTGTATCATGCTTTTATATAAATGATCAAAAGAGCAGTGAAGTGTATTTCTGATGGATCAGCTATCAGAAAATCGCATCTTCTGTACATACAGGCAGTTTGATGACTGTGCCTCTTTCACATCAATAGACCTTGTTTCTCAAAATGTTAATTCAAGCTAAACTGAACTATCTATTAACTAATTGTATAGCTTTTATAGATTCATTTGCATGTAATGAAGGTGAAACTCTCTCAAAAAGTCATTGAGTGTTAACAAAAGCATGTCAAGCACTAAAGAATACAACAGATCCGTTAGTAATTTAGTTTTGAGAATACTTGCCCGTACAATTATTTATAGTATTTTATTGTGTCTTTATGGTTTTCATTGCATTTTTAAACAGTAGTTAGTGGTATTTGTGTTGCTTTTACAATTCCAAAATCTTCCTTCTGCTGTTTAAGAGAGATCTTTGTAGAGAAGACTGTTTAGAAATATTTCAAAGATAAGCACAAAAAAGGGGGAATTCTTACACTCATATTTGAACATCTTATATCTTATATTCTTTTGAGGTGTGGTTTTGTTTTACTTTAAGGGTGGAGAGCTTTTCCAGTATTGTTTATTCTATGTTTCTGGTGTCTGTGCTTATTTTGCTTCCATCCCTGCCTGTTAGGCTGATTAATGAAATGGTGTATATATTATGTTACTGTCTGATCTGATAAAAATAACCTTATAGTAGGAGTTTTTTTTTTCCCTCATGAAAATTACTAATAAAATGTGTTTCTGTATGCTTGACTTAAATGACTTGATATTTCAGGTGACAAAAGTGATGAAATCTTACTGTCTTGTGTTTTTCAGCAAGTCGTTCGGAACGCATTCAAATGAAAAATGATTTGGCTAAAATAAATAAAGTGATTACAGAGCACACAAATCAGCTAGCACCTTATCAGTTTCTGACAGCTTTTTCTCAGTTAATCTCCCGAATCTGCCATTCTCATGATGAAGTCTTTGCTGTTCTGATGGTGATTGTTGCTAAGGTGTTTCTGGCCTACCCACAGCAAGCAATGTGGATGATGACTGCTGTGTCTAAGGTGCCTTGATAAGTAAAGCTACGCCTTTATTAACTCTTAGAAATCTAGGTCAAATTGAGCGTTTTAACTGCTGCAATATGGCTTCTTGGAATAAGTCATCATGCTGCAATAGCACCGGGTTTTATTACAGTCTAAAGTTCAGAAATTTCAGATTAAATCTAGCCAGTAGGAATTGCTGACTTACATCCTGAATTGGATGATTTATTCCAGAAGTAAATTTGAATAACAAAAAGCTGATGAATTGGGTGGTTATGGAAAATAGATTTTGTTGTTTTTTAGTTGAAATAGTTCTTCCAGTTTTATAATCAAATATTCACTCCTCTGTCGATAAAAATGAAGTAAATATATTGCTTTTTTTCTAAAATGTGCCTGGCAATAGAGTAATTTAAAAGCAATTTAGAAGGCATGGAGCACTCTGTTTCTGTTAGGCTTGTTAAATAATATTCAGGATATGCTCACGTTCTTGAATATTTTAGTCTTTATGTTGTGAGTCTCCAGGGAATGGTTTGAGAAGAGAACTTGAGTGTGCGTACACACATAGAGTGTTTTACTTGAGTGTTTGCAAGTTCAGGCACAAGATTTCAGATAGAGAACTTCCACTTGAAGGTATTCAATATGACAGTCAATAGAGGAAATATTACTGTTACTACTGGAATTTTTGTTCTTTTAGGAATCTTTTTGATTGATTGTTTCATAAATTTTAACTTCCCTCTTTTTTCAGTCTTCGTACCCTATGCGTGTCAATAGATGCAAGGAAATACTAAATAAAGCTATCAACATGAAGGAGTCCTTAGGAAAATTTATTGGAGATGCAACACGCCTTACGGATAAACTCTTAGAACTGTGCAACAAACCGGTACTAAAAATAAATAAATTAATGCATCTAATAGAATTATTCACAAATGTTTCACAGCAGCTTCTTCCAATAGCTCACATTAACCAGTACATCACCTTAGAGTAATTTCTGTTCTATTGTAGCCACTTGTAAAAGATTTTTCGTAATAAAAATATTTTAATAGTAGAAAATAGTTCTAAATGAACATCCTTTAAGTACATAGCAATACATTTCCAAATGTTTTACTATAAATATAACCTGGCTTTGTTGTGATAAACATATGAACTTGATAATAAAGGTAAAATTACATAAACAATTTCATTATTATGTATTTATGGTCAGTGAAAAAGATATGTTGTAAAGGCCAGATACATTTATTTTGGACCACATCCATTTAATTTGGAATGAAATTTGTAATTTTTCAGATTATCAAAAGTTATTACTGGTGTAAAATTGCAGTTATACTCTATATGTTTAACTTTTAAACAACTTTTTTTTTTCAGGTTGATGGAAACAGCTCAGCATTAAGCATGAATATTCATTTCAGAACACTTAAGAGATTGGTAGAAGAGCACACATTCAGTCAAATTCTCATTCCATTACAATCTGTAATGATACCAACTCTTCCTTCAATTCCTGGTACACATGCTAACCATGACCCTTTTCCTGGATGCTGGGCTTACATTGCAGGCTTTGATGATACGGTAAGCCTCTGTTTGGCACCTAACTTTAAATTTCATGTTAAATAAATATACTTTCAGTTTATCTTCTCATTTTGCTAGGAATAGAGGAATGAGTAGGAAACTTCATAATTACTTTCATAGAAAATGAGTGGGTTCTGTCTTAGTAATTGTGAGATGGATATAGCCTTCTAATATTTAGGTGAGGTTTTGGTCTGAGATCCTGTAGCACCATGGAAGTGCTAATATGACAGGTTAAAGTGGTCTATTAAAAGTAGATGTTTTATTTTGTATGATCTGATACGAGGCTAATAAAAAAAAATTCCATCTCTTCCTCAGGTAGAAATTCTTGCTTCCCTTCAAAAGCCAAAGAAGATCACTTTAAAAGGTTCGGATGGGAAATCTTATATTATGATGTGTAAGCCTAAAGATGATCTAAGAAAGGACTGTCGGCTCATGGAATTCAACTCTCTTATTAATAAGGTTTGAATTAAACATTCAGGTCCATTATGCATAAAATGCTGAACTATCAAACAACAAAAAAAAAAGGGGGGGTGGGGGAGGGAAGAGCTTTGTTCCTAATGTTGAGATAAAGCTCCCAGGAGGAAAAAGTAAACCGTTGCAAAATATTTCTTCAATCGTGACTGATAATGCATAATCTGTTACAGAGTTGTGAAAACAATTGTATTTGCTCTACTGCAGATAGTATAGCTTAGAATTTTATATTATGGATTGTGACTGGAAAACAAATGTGAATAAGATGGTTAATTTTCAATATACGCTTCCGTCCTGTTATTTGTTATTCTCATTTTTTCTTCTTTTTTGTTTTTTGCCAACAGTGCTTAAGAAAAGATGCAGAGTCACGTCGGCGAGAACTCCATATACGAACCTATGCAGTTATTCCATTAAATGATGAATGTGGCATAATTGAATGGGTGAACAATACTGCTGGTTTAAGAAATATCCTAATAAAACTTTATAAGGAGAAGGGTAAAAAAAAAATTATTATACAACTCTTGATTGAGGGGAGGATAGAGGAGAGAGAAGAGAGAAAGAGAAGGATGTTTAAGTTTGGATGTGATCCTGGGCTGCCTGCTCTAGGTGGCCCCATTTGAGCATGGCAGTTGGACAAGTTGACCTCCAGAGTTCCCTTCAAACCTAAGCCATTCTGTGATTCTTACATTTTGTGTTTTGTTAAAAGGCTTTTGCCTTTATTAGTAAACAAGATAAACAGCAAGGAATCAGACTAGATTCAGGCACTGTATCTCTAACTATCTGCAATATACTATTTGTGTGTGTAGTATATTTTTACTCTTAAGTGGAAGGTAACTGGCACCTGTCATGAACAATTTCCTTATCAATTATCTGTTAACATAATCATCTTTATATATTCTCATACTGTTGGCACTTCTGCTGAAATGATTGGCATAATTGCATAAGAGAGCCGATGCAGCACCGAATAATAGAAAAGACTGTGGAGTTCTACTTCAAATTTGGTCACTTGTTTCTCATTTCTAGTACATTTCTGTGATATGTTGTACCTCATCTGCTGTTTCAGTTAGCATTATCAATTTTTATTTGCTTTCTAGCACCCCACCAGCTGCACATTCTGTAGGTTATTTTTCATTTATTCATTTTACTTAAATGTTTATCATATCTAAAATATCGTACTGTAATTGCATGTATGAGGCTTTATTTGGGGGGATTTCTCTTGCCTAATTGAGGAGGTCTGTTACAGGTATCTATATGACTGGAAAGGAACTACGTCAGCATATGCTTCCAAAGTCAGCACCTTTGTCTGAAAAGCTGAAAATGTTCAAAGAAGTCCTTCTGCCTCGTCATCCTCCTGTTTTTCATGAATGGTTTCTTAGAACATTTCCTGATCCTACTTCATGGTGAGTGACTGGGATTGGGCTAGCTCAAGAACATCTATTTGTCTATTTCACTAAAAATTAATGATGCTATTGAATGAAGACATAATCAGGGAGGTGATTTTGTCTAATATATCTATTCTTATTTGCACAGGTATAACAGCAGGTCTGCCTACTGCCGTTCTGTTGCAGTCATGTCAATGGTAGGTTACATACTTGGTCTAGGAGACCGTCATGGTGAAAACATCCTGTTTGATTCTTTGACTGGTGAATGTGTGCATGTAGATTTCAACTGCCTTTTCAATAAGGTGAGAAATGGCATCTTGCTGCACTTGCTTTATATTTTACTTGCATGTAATTTTGTAAACATCTACAATTGTTTTCTTTTTTTTCTTCTAACATATTTGTTGTGTTCTGTCTTGCATTTTGTTTCTTATTTATACACAAAAATATGTGACACGTAAAGAATATATGCACTGCATTAATGGAAGCCAACTTTCTGATTATGCCAGTATCAGATGAAATAGCCCCACATTTTTTGTTTGTATTTTGTGACTCTCTCCACTACCACTTTGTAACCAAAGATGTAATTATCACATGCGAGATCTTGTTGTGTGAAGGCTTTCTTTGTGTTCCTAATGTTCAGCACAAAAAAAATCCTAGGGTTCTGTAAAAAGAAGAAAAATTATGATCAGAGTGGGATTTGGAGTTTTGATGTTTCTGCTTTAAAAAAAAAAAAAAAACAAGCTTTTGGTTCAGAACATCATGCATATGCATATAGCATACCCTTTTGTATCAATTAAAAGGGAGAAACTTTTGAAGTTCCGGAAATCGTGCCTTTTCGTCTCACACATAACATGGTTAATGGAATGGGTCCAATGGGAACAGAAGGTCTCTTCCGAAGAGCTTGTGAAGTCACAATGAGGCTTATGCGTGATCAAAGGGAGCCTTTAATGAGGTATAGCAACTGTTTTTGCTTAAAGCTCTGAAAAACTCTCCCTAGTCTAAACATAGTAGTTCCTTAGAATATTTCCTGATCCTACTTCGTGGTGAGTGACTGGGATTGTGCCAGCTATAGTAGTATGCTAGTTCCAGCATGTCTGTCATGCAGCTCAGTCTTACAATGGCATGCAGTTAAATATAAACCTATAGAAATACTCAGCACAAACTTTAGATTCAGTGGTTTGTTGCTACAAGTAGATAATGCTTATATATATTCAAAATTTATTCATATTACTAAAGTTCTTTAACTTACCATGTAGCCTTTGTGGCTCTTCCTGGCTTCAGTGTATATTTACATTTGACTCAAAGTAAACTGTGTTCCAATATTTGGCAGAAGTACTGCTTCTTGTCCAGTGATTTCAAACCTTTTTTATTTTTTGTTTATTTCTTTAGTGTCTTAAAGACTTTTCTTCATGATCCTCTTGTGGAGTGGAGTAAGCCTGTTAAAGGGAATATGAAAGCACAGGTGAACGAAACTGGAGAAGTTGTCAATGAAAAGGTTAGTTGAAAACAAACACAGCGTAAAGAATTCAAATGTTACTTGTCCATTGCAGTTGCAATTTGTATTTTCTAATTGAAAACTTATTTTTCCTTTTATTCATTTTCCTTCATTTTAAAATTACTCTATTTTTTTCTAATAAGTCTATATTCCCTTTTGTTTTTATTGGTGGAGAATATAATTTATGTATTAAAGAACCAAGCAAAATAAAATTTATAACTTTGTCATGAGTATTACTAAATCATCAATAATATCAACAGAAAGCACAGGATAGGCAAGGCTCTTGCCTTTCTGTGTTCTAAGACAGCGTGTGCTGCAGAAGTGATGGTAATACCTGAAAAGCATTCTGCAGGTCCTTTCCAGGGATGTTTTGTGCTTTCTGTAAGTACCTTAGAAATATGTGCCTTGATATATGTCAAGGAATACTTTATAAAAATTAGAATTTAATATTTACTGTTTATTTTGTAGGTGCTGATAAATACTGTACTATTTATCCAGAATAGAGTTTTCACAAGCTAGTTTAATTTTTTTCCTTCTGTAAAAACCTGCTTGATTTATTTATTTTTTTTTTTCCTTTATAAGGAATATCTAGTGAAAAAGGCTGATCATATAATAGATGAAACTTAAGAAGCACCTATAAACAGAGCAACTAAGATAAGAACAAACTAAGGAGGTCATTCTGAAAGTAATGCCTGCTATTTACTTCTATGGAAACTATACAGATACAAAGAGCACAATAACACTATTGTATAGAGCAAATTCTCAGTTAGAAAGCACTATTTTTCAACATTGTCACCGCCATTAGCAGTGAACCTACATGCCTCTCTTGTAACTATCTGCATCCGCAGAGTTGCCACTGATGAAATGCAGCACCTCACTGTGCTCACATCCACTGTTTGCTCTCTGTCAGAGTGCACCTCTGCTGCCATTTGTCACACAGCAGCAAAATATTACAGGATATTGGTGGGAAGGTTCAAATTCTACTGCTATAGCCCCAACATCCACCTCTGAAGTCATGGGCTGACATAATACAACAGAAGGCATGACTTTCAGAGCAGTCCTCGTACCGTACTGAAGCTGCATTCCAGCAAAAAGCTTAACTGAGTTATTTGAGCGCAGAAAATCTCCTTGTCTTCAAATAATTGCTGACAAGGCAGTTTCTACATAGCTTTTCATTTTGTTGAAGGACCACCCACATAGTTACATATGATAACAGTCTCTTTGGATAGGTGCCAGTGTTAGCTTGAAGTTTAAAAGACGATGTGAGTTTAATTGCTATGAACTGGCTACTCTAAGAGGGCCTCAGAACAGTTTACTTTGAGTTGTTTTATTTTCCGTTCCTAGTAATTTTGGCCTAAGTTTTCTACTCATCTCCTTCAGTTTTATTCAGAATTAAAAAAAAAAAAAAAAAAAAAAAAAAAAAAACTAGGAGAGCTTGCATTTATTAATAAGTAGTTTTGTGAAATAAAACACTCTAACGTTTCCCAATACTTTTGTATAGCTTTTCCAGTCTGTTCTGTTAAATTTTATCTGTAGAATTTAAGGCAAAAACTGTAACTTGACCAGTAGTCTGTTCATTTTAAGTGATAAGCCTTTCATTGGTACAGACATTTGGGTTTTGTGTTAAATTAGCATGCTGGCTGCAAATATCATAAGACTTCAAGATGTGGAAGTCCATGAGCAATTGCAATACTCATTTTTCTTCCTTTTTTTTCTAGGCCAAAACCCATGTCCTTGATATAGAACAAAGGCTACAAGGTGTTATTAAGACTAGAAACAGAATAAAAGGATTACCCTTATCTATTGAAGGGCATGTTCATTACCTCATTCAAGAAGCAAGCGATGACAATCTGCTCTGCCAAATGTATATGGGCTGGGCTCCATATATGTAAAACTCATGAACGGTATTTCTCTGAAGCGAACAATTGGTGAAGCAAGCTGTGATATTCTTAAGAAGGTATTAATCAGCGTCAACTGGTTACTTGTATTTTCTGATTGTAAGCACTGATACTGTCTTCTGATCTATCTGAAATCTGTGTAGAGTACGCACTTGCAAATATGAATGCGCTTATGCATTCTTTACATATTAAAAGTTAAATAGACTATACAAGTCTCTGCAACTTTCTTAGGCACGTACCTACTCTGAATATATTCTTGGTACTGAAAGGATGCGTGGTAACTTCAAAAATACTGTATATTTTTGTAAAGATTTTCTCACTCTGTTTGGCTGTAGATTAGAAAAGTTTGCATTAAATTTCATACTGCTAACAGTGTGAAGTGGTGTTTTCAGCTTCTTCTGTGTCTGCTTCAGAAAGCTGTTTGTTTTTTTTTTTTTCGTAAGTAGAACTTGAGTATTGGTTTATTTAAATTTTATTCCATATTGCCTGATATCTGAAAAGAGTGGCCCTATGTCTTTTTTTTTTTTTTTGCTTTTCTCTTAAAACAAACAAACAAACAAAAAAAAAAAACAGCATTTGAGATCTTCAGACTTCTCATGAATAAATTAGGGGAACGTTATTGTGTTCTACGATCGTTTCCGTAGCCTTTGCCTGGCGCAAAGTGGTGAGCTGAGGACCGCAGCCGAGTGCCTGCGACAGCAGTGCTGCAGGCAGGATGGTAGCACCTGTTACAGTAACACACATTCAGGTTCCTGAGAGTCCTGGACGAGAATTCTGAACCGTCTTGAAGAGAGTGGCAATAGTAAGTGCTTTGCTTTCGGCCGGCCTCGCAGGGGCGGGACGCCGGGCGCCCGCCGCGCCGCGTTAGCGAGACACGGAGCTGCGGGCGGGTTGCGGCGGGCGCCCGGCGGGGGCGCTGCAGCGCACGCCTCTTTCGCCCGCCGCTCCGCCCGCCGCTCTCGCTGGTCGGCGCGGGGCGCTCTATGGCGCGGGCGGCTGTCAGCACGGCGCGCCGGAAGGAGGGCGGAGCGCGGCCCGGGCTTGTTTGGGTCCGACGGGGCGGCGGGGAGAGGCGGCCATGGGGGTCCCCAAGTTCTACCGGTGGATCTCGGAGCGGTACCCCTGCCTCAGCCAGGTGCTGAAGGAGCATCAGGTGAGCCGGGAGTCGGGCTTCGCCGCTCGCCTGGGGCCCGCCGCCGCCGCTCCTTCCCGCTGCGGAGGGGAACCCAGGGGGGCGAGGGCCGGAGCCGGCCGGCCGGGAGCGGGCGGGCGCGGGGCGGGCGGCTTCGTCTGCAGCCCGGCGGCGCGGAGAGGGCGGGCGGCGCTTCGACGCCTCCTGAAAGTCGGGTACCCGCTCCCCCGCCCTGAGAGTCCCGGAGTCGGCGACGCGGTGCCTGCGCTCGTCCCGCTGTGCCGGCACGGCGATCGGAGCAGCCCGCCGCCTCGGCCTTTGTTGCCGGAGGGAACCCCGTTAGTGGCAGCGCCGAAAGCCGGGCGGGCAGGCAGACCCTTCTGAGAGAAACCGTCTTCGTACCCGCTGCTCTCAGGCTCTCGGTTTCCCAGTAGCTACGGCGTTAAGGTACGTACGGCTCCGGAGCGGACGCTTGGCCCTCCCCTGAAGAGTCGCAGCAGCTCCGGGCTCTGCGTTTGCTGTGGGACGGCCGGGAATCGCACGGCGGGGCAGCGACGGCTCTCGGCGTGTGGAGAGCCGTGGGGCTGCGCGCTGCGACCCTGCGGCTCGTGCCTCGGAAGAGAAACGGAAAGTGCGGCTCGGGACGGCCGCTGTCACTGCGTAGCCGGTCTTTCTGAAGCCTGTGGGTGTTATTTCCTTGTGTGTGGTGTACCTGCTGCTTATGGGGAGGGGAAGTGTCTGGGCTGCTGCTTGTGACCCAGAATGTTAAAATGTATCTGCATTCTTCTTTTTCTTCCCCGGACCACTTGAATATACAACCTGACACGTGCTAGCAGCCAGATAAGGATTTTAAGTTGTTTCGAATATACTCGTGTGCTTTGTGTAAAGGGGAAGCCTGTCTTCTTCTAGTTTAGAAGCCCTGTGCTGTGGTGTGAGGTAGCAGCACGGCAGCAGAATGCAGCCCCTCTGGCTGATAACTCCTTACTCAGCTTTTCCAGGGCTTAGGAAGTTTGCTTTCAGCTATTTCCTGCTGTGGCCAAGATGCATCAAGTGGCACTTTGTGCCAGCGTACACCTGATGTCCTGTTTATTACAAATTATAAACAGAGTGTTGAATAAACTGTGCTGTCATCATCGTGTTTCTGCGTATGTAAGAATTCATCATTTCAACAGAAGCCCTGAAATATCCGAGTCTGACTTGCCTTGAGTTCTTTTTGTAGACAGTGCTACGCTGTCTGGTACTGAAGCACCAGGAAACATTATTGAAGTACTGAGACCGTCTGCTTTATCACTTAATCTAGTGAGCGTTTCTGTTCTGAAGCACTGACCTTTGGTCTGTGTTCTAGGATTTGGAAAAGAGAGTTGGTGTGCAGTTTAACATCTTTTGATTGGGTTCAGAAGAACTCTGGAGAAGTTGGGGGACAGAATCAGGAGTGGAATTAATAGCAGTGCAATTAATGCTTGGGGTTTTAATACTGAGACATTTATTTCTGCTGTCTGGAGTTCATATCAGTTCCATGAGCTTGTTAATGAATAGGTCCTTCTGTTTTTGGCAAAATAAGAACAAACTGAAATTTGTGGTGGTTATGGAAATTTTCTATCGCAACACTAAGGAAGTTGGTAAGTGCTAACAGCATTTGCTTGGTGCTTGCTGTGGTCCTTTTTGAACCTTCAAAAGCAATCTGAAAAGCAGGGTGGTATTCTCTTTGCTTTATAAAAATAGTAGAAGAGCTGTGTTTCCTCTTAAGTGAAAGATGGTTACTGTGTGACTTTCTGTCAGTCACATACCTTACTCAGGCTCCATGCAGCCTGGATAGACTGGTTAGGCTGGCATAGTGATCCCTGGTATTCCTCTATGTGGAATGCCCCACTGCTCATTTTCTAAGTGTTTTTCTTCAGTGGCCTTGACCAAGAGGGATGGAGAAAAGCTTTCTGATCTGGGATGGTTTTTTTTTTTTCGTTTTCTTTTCTTTTGCCTAATGTAGACCACCTATCTAAGTGACATCATTTTTGCTTCTCTACACTATTAAAGAAAAAGCTGCTCAAAATAACAATAAAAGGCAATTTTCATGTAGAATGTCTTTTTTTTTTTTTTAACCATATCATAATTATGCTGCTTGGGTAATTTCTTTTTCATGTTCTGTACTGGTGTTCAGTAGATTCCAGGGGAAACTTCTGCCTCAGTTCATTTTCAGACTTTATTTTAGCCATACCTTTCTGTAGTGATTGCTTTGCTTCATCCATCACCAAATGAGTACTAACTGTGGCTTTTTTAGATTCCAGAATTTGACAACTTATACTTGGACATGAATGGCATTATACACCAGTGTTCACATCCAAATGATGATGATGTTCACTTCAGAATCTCAGAAGATAAGATTTTTGCTGACATTTTTCACTACTTAGAAGTACTGTTTCGCATTATTAAGCCAAGGAAAGTTTTCTTCATGGCAGTTGATGGTGTAGCCCCAAGAGCAAAAATGAATCAGCAACGTGGCAGACGGTTTAGGTGAGAATATTTACTCCTACTCTGTCTTTAGGATAATAATTATTTCTTTAAAATACTTAAAAATATGTTATGAAAAATAAAATATATTGTAAGTAGGCATGTCTTTGATAGTGGCTTTAATTTTTAGGTAACTGAAGGTAGCCGCTACTGAGATGTTAACAGTTAAAATTAGGATTCCAAATAAGTAAAGTTTGCTTGTTATTCAGATGTTTCTCTGCATATGTGGAGCTTGCTTGGAGAAGGATAGGGATTAGTTTCATAATAAATTTTCAGTGAAATAGATGCAGTACAGCTCTTGAGGATATTTCCTATGGCTTAGGAATATGTAAGATTCTTTGCTATGTGCTATGTCCCTAGATAGGCCTTTTTGGCAACTATAGCAGAATCTTCTGTAACAATCATAGAGGAGGATACGTTTGGGAACTAATTAAACTCTGCTTTCCACTGATACTTGTTAGCAAGTTAACTCAAATATGTAGCTGCAGATGGGTTTTACAGTATTAGCAAGTTTGTATTCAATAATTTGGGAGACTTAGAAGCTGTTCGGAGACTGCTGTGAGAAAGGAGATCCGGTGGTGAGACAGGGATGGTAAGTGAAATGAGAGAAAAAAATAGAAGGAAAGGATAGTAGGGAAAAAAAAAAACAACAGTATTTTGTTGTTGTCAAGTCAGGGTTGGTTTTGTTAGTTTCTCCATTAGTGGTGCTAAGTTTTGTTCACACCTCCTACCTACAGCCCTATTGTATTCCAGACTTGCTGCTTTGCTCAGCTACAAGTTAGATGCTCCTTGTTGTTTTGGAGTAGCATTTTCAAACATTCAAATCCCAATAGTTTCTATTGTCTCAGTTAATTTCATTTTCTTATGATGAGCCACTCAATTATTTCTTGATAGCTGAAATATTAACTGTATCTGAGTAATGACAGATTATGATCATTACTGGAGAAAAAGCTGTTTTTAACAAGTCTTTCCGTTATCAGATTCAAGTTTGAGATCTGTACAGGAGTTAAATTTTTCTCAACTATGTGTTTTGCCACAAGAACATTACAGTAAGATATTTCCTTCTCTACCCCTTCTTTCCAACCCATTTTGTTTTAGATCAGCAAAAGAGGCAGAGGACAAAATAAAAAAGGCATTAGAAAAGGGAGAAATTCTTCCTACGGAAGCCAGGTTTGACTCCAACTGTATTACACCGGGTAAGATAATTTGCTAATTATTTTAAATTAAATGGTTAGATTTATTATTTTTCTTAATCTATATTTTGGAACTGTTTTCCTATCTATAGGTGGGGTTTTTTGTTTTTTTTTGTTTGTTTGTTTTTAATTTGGGGAAGTTTGGGTAACTTGTAAGATTTTTGGACTACCATCTCATTTTAGAAAAACTTTTAAAGTGTTATGGGAAAAATAAAACTTATTGAAAAAAATTCTACCCTTGTTCTGTTGCAGAATATTCTTTTTGTTTTTCTTCTCATTAATAGTTCATATATGTAAACGTGGTTTTCAGTGACCGGCGAAAAGCTTTGTGTTTAACTTGGCTTTCTGCTTTCAGGAACCGAATTCATGGCCAGACTGCATGAACATCTTAAATATTTCGTCAATATGAAAATTTCCACAGACAAATCCTGGCAAGGAATAACAGTCTACTTATCAGGCCATGAGGTTACTGCTTTTTATTAAAGTTTTATTGGGAAAAAAGTTATTTTATGGAAAAATATAATTTTTATTTATTTATTTATTTATTTATTTGCAGACACCAGGTGAAGGAGAGCATAAAATTATGGAATTCATCAGATCAGAAAAAGCAAAGCCTGATCATGATCCAAACACAAGGCACTGTCTCTATGGCTTAGATGCTGACTTGGTACGTGCAATTAAAACAGCAGGGGATTTCTAATTGTGTTCTCTTTGTCTCATAAGCGTGCAGTATACTAAAATGCTGTTCAACCAGTGTGTAACTTTGTCTTCCTGCAAAATTTTGCATTTGTAATAAAATAGAAAAATCTTGTGTAAAAGTTTTAAAAAATGAAGTAAGATTTTTCTAATATCTCTTTGCAATAGATAATGCTGGGATTAACAACTCATGAGGCACACTTTGCGCTCTTAAGAGAAGAAGTCAGATTTGGTGGTAAAAAATCTCAAAGGTGAACTGTTTTTACTCTTAATTTATATATGACGAAATGAAATCCAAAAGATAGTGCATAACTAGAACAGTCTCTTGATAATTGTGTATTAAATTAATGAAGTCTTAGTTATTTTATTAGAATATATGTGAATTTAGAGAAATCCAATTGTTGTGATTAAATTTGTTTCTGTGGGCAAACATATGCTGTTGGGGCAGCTGGTGAAAAAATCCTTAGGCCTTTGGTGTGTTGTGTGTTTTACTTCATATTCTGAATTGGGCAGCTTGGGCTGTATGATACTGTTGCCACACTTCTTACAAGTACTTTTAAAAGGCTCTGTATCTCTTAGGTTTTGTGAGGTAAGTGCCTGGAATAATTGCTGAAATGAACTTGTTTGAAGTAGCTGATTTGCTCTTACTCTGGATTTTGCCATTTGAACTAACTTGCGTGCTGTCATCAGATAGAACCAGGTGCTTTGTTCCAGAATTGTGCGTGGACATGGGTTTATTCTGAAGTAATAGAAAAGATATTTTTTTGTAACTGTTTCTGTGGGTAGGTTCCTTCTGTGATGGACCTTAGGAAGGTATTTGATGGATGAAGGGGTAGGTGGGAAAGCCAGAGATATTCTTTGTTACGAAAAGGTGTTTGAGTAACACACATTTAAGTCACACAGTTGTTCAAATTTATGCATTAGCAAAAATGGTGCTTGTATGTTGTTATTACCAAGGTCAGTGTGATAAACATCAGAAGTATTTGCTTCATAGTCTTCTATAGTCTCTTCACTAATACTGGTCAACTCTGCCTTGTTCTACTGATGGTGTTGGCATGTAGCACTGTGGTGTTTTAAAAGACTTTATTAAGTTCTTATTAAAGAAAAATGGCCTATCCTCCTGTTTTTAATAAAAGAACGTAAAGTGTGACAACCTTTTGATGGACTGGTTAAATGAAATGAAATGAAAAGGCAGGATTCCTCAGGTGGCATTTTTTTCCCCAGGTGTTTCCTCTAAGTTTAGCCTTTCTACAGTGTCTGGGTAGTATCATTCATTACAGAAATTCACTTCTGGAAATCATCGGAATTGCCTTCTGTGGATAGTCAATTTTTTTTTAGGAAATATTAAAAATAGACACATTGATATCTAATAGCAGTTTCTTGGGAGAAATTCTTTGCTTCAAAATAAAGTGACATATATGAGAGGTGAAATAGTCTTAGAGCAGTGACTTGAATCTGCCAAAAGTCTTGCATACAAATTTGAAAATTATATATACTAATTTTGGCCTAACTTTGGCTTAAATATTAACTAGTTTTCATGAAGAAGAAAAGAGAGTTGACAAATTTATGCCATAGATAAGAAATAGACTTGTCTTTTTTGTGTGTGTGTGCGTATAGTAGTACTATGTGATAATACATTTGGAGCATATTTTCAAATTGAGTATATTCTTTCATTGAAGTAGCATTTCAAACAAGTATGTACAGAGCCCAGCCAGTTTGGACATGGGTCTGTATTCTGTATATGCTCAGAATAGTACTATAATAAATGCCTTAGAAATAGATTAGATTGCCCCTTTCTTTGGAGAATGACCTGCTTATGAGATGCCAATGCAATGGAACTCCAGAAGGCTGCCCAGCTTTCTGTAAGTTAACCATTTTCTATGTAGTGCCATCACATGTGCTGTTAAGAAGAGTTTACAGCAAAATTTTGTAGTCAAAACAGATTCATCTTAAAATAGATGCGATCTTGGCTTTACTTGTTTTTAGGCAACCTTGGATTTATTAAATATTCATGTTGAAAGCATGCTTATAAATAACTGACAATGTTTTGAATAATTTACAGAGCGTGTGCACCAGAGGAAACCACATTTCATTTATTGCACTTGTCACTGATGAGAGAATATATTGATTATGAATTTTCACCAGTAAAAGTAAGTTCTAACAGAGCTGTTATTGTGGGTGAGGAGAAATAAAGAATTTATGTGAAAACTTCATAATAAAAATGTTACTCTTATCTTTTTAGGACAAGATTTCCTTTGACTACGATATTGAAAAGATAATAGATGATTGGATCTTGATGGGTTTCCTTGTAGGCAATGATTTTATCCCTCATCTACCTCATTTACACATTAATCATGATGCACTGCCACTACTTTATAGAACATACATGGCCATCTTGCCAGAACTGGGAGGTAAGAAGTTCTTTTTTTTTTTGGGGGGGGGGGGGGGGGGGGAAGGAGGTGGTGTTGGTTGGTTTTTAAAAGCTGAACAGAGGGAGAGCTATAGAGCAGGCTGAGTAAAAGGTAAGATTAATCCAGATAACTTGTAGATTAATGATAATAACAACATATGCAATAAGGTGATGTGTGATTACACTCTTGGTCTGAAGAGAATCCTTAAAGGACTGCAGAATCCTGCATGTAGACAGTATTGTTTATTTGTTAAAACTTGAAGAGTTTTGGAAGGAAAGTCATGGAAAGTAGGAACATTAACACTCCTGCATTAATATGAGAGCTGTTCTGAAAGTAATGCCTCTTATTTCATTATGTAGGCCCCTTTTATGTAGACGTCAGAAGTGAATGTTGGTGGTATGATAGTAGAGGTTGTGTCTTCCTGCCAATATTCCTTTACATTAATTGCACCACTGATATTCATTGATGCTTGCTGAACATTTATGAAGGCCCAACAGTGGATGTGAGCACAGTGAAACAGTGGGTGGAGCGTTTCAGCAGTGACAACGTTATGTCACCTCTGCTGGTGCAGACTTTAACAAGTGCAGCATGCAGACTCTTGTTCATAGCTGGCAAAAATGCTCAGCTAGTGGTGGTAACTGTGTTGAAAAATAGTGTTTTGTAGTTGAGAATTTGCTCTCTCAGCTATTGTTATTATGCTCTTTGTATCTGTTATAGTTGCCAAATAAATAAGGAGGTATTACTCTTGGAGTAACACACATATTTATTGACTTCCTTGGCAAAATTGGAATGTTCAGCATTGTTACCATTTTTTTAGACAGCCAGCAAGATTGTGTTTCATTATCTGTGAGGCATTTAAGATATAATTCTCCATTTGTTAATTTACAAAACATATTTTATTTTCCTAATAGGTTACATAAATGAAAATGGGCATCTGAATTTAAAGCGCTTTGAGAAATATCTCACGAGATTGTCAGATGTAAGTATTCATATTTGTGCTTCGTGGAATGATATTGACTGTTACATAGGAGCTCCATATGATGTCCTAAAATACACCATGTAGTTTTAATGAATTCCTGAGTAACTATTTTACAGGCAGTACCATTAACTGTTTGATATGGGATCCAATCAGTTGCTATCTGATCTTACCATATCTTAAGAGGGAGAAAGCTTGAGCAATTTGATGCTTTAGTGAGTGTGTTTTAGCCCTGCAAGTCAAATGAGGATTCACCAGTAGAATTATGAGCCTAAGTTATTGATGAATGAATGGTAGTGTTGAGCAAAGTGTGCTTTAGGCAGTAATATTCGTTCCTCCTTTGCTGGTCAGAACTTTACACTCTTTAATTTTTTGTAAGGTAAGGTATGTCTGAATATCTTTAGAGAATGAAATTTTTTGCACTTCTTTAATGAATATCGTTGAAAAAGAGCAGTGAAGTATTACTATCTCTGAGGCTGGCATCAGTGTTCTTTGTGAGCTAATGGCTTTCAGGAGGCAGTCCTAGTAAGTGCCTCTGCATTTATCCATCTAGTGACAAGAAAAGGTGTAGGGCCTTTTAGAAAGGGAAATACCTTAGCCTTCCAAAGAACTTTGAACATCTGTTTTTCTTGCTTCAGCCCTGTCTTCAGATTTTCAGGTTAAACTATTAAAGGTTTGAGTGTGTACAGACTGTATTATCTAGCTCCCATATGCCTCTAGTACTTGTGGATTTGATTGGTAAGGTTGGAAGTTATTTAACTCTTTTTGTAATGTATTGCTAGAAAAGGATATATGGCTTGTGTCTTGTTATACATGTTATATGTTGCCAAGAAAAAAGATCTTTAATGTTAATCTGTTAGTTTGGCTATAGATCTAGATCAAAACGTTTGTGTATAATATAACTTACCTACTAAAAGGACACTGTTAATTTAACAGTCTGCATTATTCATCCATTCAGTATTTCTAAACATTACTCTTTCTGCACAGTTTGATCGTGAACACTTCAGTGAAGTCTTTGTAGACCTAAAATGGTTTGAAAGTAAAGTAGGCAATAAATACCTCAATGAGGCAGCTGGTATTGCAGCAGAAGAAGCCAGAAACAATAAACAGAAGAAACGCAAGGTTAGTGTTTTACATGCACTGTTTTGGAAATAAGAATGTTGTTTGTTTGTTTGTTTTTGGCAAATGAATAGTTTACCAGCTATAGTAATTTAAATCTTAGATACATTAAATAGTATAAATCTCTCTTTTGAGCCTTTTTGGCTGTCCTTCAATATAGGCCTTCAGCTGAGCATAGCAATAGCGGTGGGAAATTCCTTCAAGTTTAGACTGTCACAGTGTATCGTTACTCTTTTTTCGGTGCTGTGTGTGATTTCTAAGAACAAAATGTTAACTATTCCCTTACTAAGAAATGCTTTATTTCGGTTTGTTTTCTTGCTTGCTGCAGAAGTTTGGAGCAGTTGTATAGTGTTAGCTAGCCACTTGGATCCTTTGAATGGCATTGGTAGTTAGGAGCATGCATATCTCGAGTACTGGGGAGGGGAGCCAACTTGATGGGTCTTCTGAATGCTCTTCAGAGTGCTGTACACAGTGAAGAGTGTGTACTGGGAGAATGAAATGGACGTTTGGCTTCTGTCCTCATTTGAATAGTGTTAAGGTTTGCTGATGACAATTTTGATTGCATGCTTGTGCAGGTATGATTTAGAAATACTCGTGTTTTGGAAAACAAGCATTCGGATACTTTTTCTTAAAGGTAGTTCAGATTTTATTTGAGACTACTCCTTTGTCTAACACTGGTGGATAAAATTACATTCTCTAGGCAATTACTCAGGAAGAAAATGTAGTGTTTCTGTACATATTACATACATATTAATGCATAATAATTCTAGAATTTTGAGTTGCAGATTTTATTGTTATGAATGAGGAATATGCATATCCTGTATTTTTACAGCATGTCAAATATTAATTTACTAGGCTCAGGAAAATTCTCTCTGTTTGGCTGCTTTAGAAAAAAATGAAGATGAAGTTGTCACCTCTAAAAGTAAGTGGTAGCTGTTTTTTCGTTTTGCACCAACAACAGAAACTTTTTAATTTGTGTATGGATTTGGAAGACTTGAAAGAATTTCATGTCAGAAATGACATGAATCTAAGTGACAGAGTTACATACTCAGCTATTGAGAAATGGAAGTGCCTTATGTTCTTAGTTCTTCTAATTGGGCTACAAAATTGGATGCTTATCTTTTTTTCTTTAGAGGTGCCTGTTTTAATTCAGGCACTTGTTTTTTATTCTGTGTTACTTTCTGTGTAAGAAAGTAACAAGTACACATAACTGAATTGAGGAATAAAATTATACCATCAAATCAAAACTGAATTT
The DNA here is from genome assembly GCF_905368555.1 of Meleagris gallopavo. Lineage (NCBI taxonomy): Eukaryota > Metazoa > Chordata > Aves > Galliformes > Phasianidae > Meleagris > Meleagris gallopavo. The sequence continues at coordinate 9,846,198 of NC_139414.1, read as the reverse complement.
CTTAACCTTATTCTAGTAGAAAGGTTATGGAATATTAATCCATGTTTTCCTCATGGCTTCTTTTTCAGCTGTTTTGGAAGATGAACCAGAAGATGATGATCTGTTTGAAACAGAGTTTAGGCAATACAAGAGAACTTACTACATGACTAAAATGGGTATAGAAGTAGTTTCTGAGTAAGTGTGTACTTTTTCTTTATGTTTATTTGGTGTTGTTTTTTTTTTTTTTAATACCAAAGACAGGTGTTTTTTTTCCTTGTATGTAATACAGGACAGAATATTAATCCGTATTAAAGCAGGAAATACATGGCAGCATCTAGTAGCGGTGATGTTTCTGGCTGTTGCTGGAAGAGCAACAGATCACATTTTCTGTAATGAGTATTTAAATACTAAAGATAAAAAAAAAAAAAAATAAAAAAAATCAGTAGTATTAAATGAATCTAGAAAACTGCTTGGTAGGTTACCCAAATACTCTGTCGTCATTCTTATGTAGAAGAAGCTATGTACTTTTTCTGTGCTAGTGAAAATAAGAAAAAAATGCATTTATCTTTTTCTTTTAAGTGATTTCTTGGCTGACCAAGCTGAATGTTATGTCCAGGCAATACAATGGATTTTGCATTATTATTACCATGGAGTTCAGTCTTGGAGTTGGTAAGAAAAATTGTAAATGAGAAACCATTTAAGAGTGGAACAACATTTCACCTTAAATGCTGGAACCATTTAATAGGGTTCTGTGTATTTCTCATCTATGAATATTGTTGTATTGTAATTACCTTGTTTAATGTGGGATTTTTGTTCCTACAGGTATTATCCTTATCATTATGCACCTTATCTGTCAGATATTCGCAACATCAGTGAACTCAAAATCCAGTTTGAACTGGGAAAACCTTTCATGCCATTTGAGCAGCTTCTTGCTGTACTACCAGCAGCTAGCAAAGATCTGTTACCTAGATGTTACCAGGTATCATTTAGAACTAAGTTGCATTTATCTGTTGTTTGCTGATTTTTGTCTGCTTTATTTTCATGTACGTCTTCTTGACATTTTTACTTATCCTGTTAGTTATAAACAACCTCTAAATATAAAATAAATACTTATTATTATTCATAGCACGCCTTAAAACTAGTAAATAAAATTTTAAACTTGCTGGGTGGTTTAAGTAGGACAGTTAAATGGTAAAGGTTAACTGCTGTTCAGCTTGGAGTTGTTTTCATGCCACATTTCTTCTGTTTCCTCCTAGAATTAGTGTTGAATTGTCTCTTACTTCTTTATTTTCGTTCTTCTTTTATATTTTCCTAGCATTTGATGGTTAGTCAAGATTCTCCTATTATAGAATATTATCCGCTGGACTTCAAAACTGACCTGAATGGAAAACAGCAAGAATGGGAAGCTGTGGTGTTAATCCCATTTATTGATGAGGTAAACTATTTCATTGTCTGCTGAGAGCTTTGTAATGAATCAATCTGTAGATTAATTATGAGGAGTTTAAAAGAAATACAATTAAATGGAAGTTTAGTGTCTGCTAAGACCTTGGATAAACAGTCTGCATCCTAGTGGTGAAAGCTAGATGAAGTCACAAGTGGTGAATGTCCTGTGTAAGAATTGTGTGGGCCTTCTTGTTACTTGGTCTTGTATTTTGATAAAGTATTCAGACACTGTGATTTCAGAGTTTTTTGGGAAATATTTCTATAGCCAAATATGTACAAAAGTTTAAGGTGTCTGTGAGTAAAATAAAAGGTAGATGCACACAGAGGCAAAAAAAAATAAAAATACCAAACAGTTTGTTTTCAAAAAATCTGTTCACCTGAGCACCAGCAACGAGCACTATGTAATAGACTTTAAGTACAAATTGAGCAGTAGAATGTTAAAAGAACAGCAGTAAAATAATACTTTCCATCTACATGTAAGGTAACAATATCATGTATGTTGTTCTTATACATGAATTATTATCATATATTTTGTCAGATTAAATTTGAGTATATCATATTAAGTGGGTGGAAATAAAAGTGCAGATCAGCCATCTATTCCAGTGGTGGTACATGTCTTTCAATTTTTGTAGTTCAGTGTGCCTTGCATTTTCATAGTGTACAGTGATAAGTTGACAGAACCAACTTGTTACTTGAAGGATTTGAACCTTTTCCAATAGAGCTCTGCAAAATTTTTTGATAGCCTCTACAATCTTTCTAGTATTTGTTCTAAATGTATGAAGCAAAATATGGCTAGCATTTTGGAAACATGTTTGCAGAAAAGGAAACATTTATTCTCCAGTCTTCCACTGTAATTGTCCTATTTTCATTCTGGACTTGGAGCATGATGAAGGAAAGGCTGCACTTAGACAATGAACACATTAACTAGAAAAATGCAGATATCCACTTCTGTAGTGTACACATCTGTGCTAATCTCTGTTGCTGGTTTCACTTATGCAAATTTTTCTTAAATTTAGAAACGACTGCTGGAAGCCATGGAATCATGTAATAAGTGCCTAAAAGAAGAGGAGAAAAAGAGAAATGTTCATAGTGCTTGCTTAATGTATTGGTATGACAAAGATGCAGAGTTCCAATACATGTCACCGTGGCCAGAGAAATTTCCCTCCATAGAAAGATGCCATACCAGGTAATGAGGACAAACTTTTTTGGAGTAGTCTGAAAATAGTTAGAAAGTAGTTAATAGGTCACATTTTAGCCAGAAGTTGTTTGTGGAGATACATAGACTGAAATATGTAAATTGTTGCATTAGATATTACTTGTTGTGGGAAGATAGTAATTTCTTCAAGTGTTGCTTGGCAAAACAGATGAACCAATACTAAGTCAGAAAGAACCCTTTCTGGAGAATTACTAAAATTTTTTATTATATGAAAGATGGAAAGACTGGTATAAATATTTGATATATGTGGTGATTTATTGACACGCTAATTTCAGACCATTTGTAAACCATGGTAAATATTTAAATCCAGTGCAGAGCATTGAATACAAGCATTTTTTCCATTTTTCCAATCACTGCAAGCAGTTCACTTCATTTAACACATGCTGAGCTTTCAAGATTAAGTGGAAATATAACCTTAATTGTAATCAAACTTAAGATAAATTGATGGATGAATGCCTGTTGTGAGTTTACGCTTGGTGGAAACTGAATAGTTGTGAAGATGAATTATACTTCATATAACTATTGTTAGTTTGGAATTTGACAATGTCTGTGAATTAAAATAGCGAGATTGTGAGTGTGGCTGGAAGTTATGTTCTTCCTTTGTTTTCAAGTAGTGTCTTTGCAGAAATGGTATGTGTTTCACAGTCGTTTGTCTAGATTTTAAGTAGCTTAAATTACTTGGCATCTTACAGGAAACTCAAAGCTTTTGTCAAATAGTGTTCCTAGAGGGCTATGAAAGGGTAATGAGAGGTTATAGAGTCAAAAGTCAGCCTGTATAAACAAACATTTGCAACTTGTTTTTTAGGTACAAAACGATACCTTTGGATGCTTGGCATGTAGAAATCACCCACAACAAAATAACTAAAATCAACAAGAGTGCATTGTATTTTTGTGGATTTCCTACCTTAAAGCACATTAAACATAAGGTAAATTATTTTATTTGACATTTTCTATTCTTTTTCATAGATTATTACATCAGATTTCAATTAAGTTTTATGTGCTTTTCTGTTCTTGTCCAGTTCTATCTTAAAAAAAGTGGCGTACAAGTGTTTCAGCAAAGCAGCCATGGAGAAAACATGATGTTAGAAATCCTAACTGGTGGGAACTCCAAAGAGCAAGTAAGTATTCTCCTTGAAAAGAAACTAGAAAAACCAATCCCCCTCCTTCTCTCTACTCCCTCCACACTCCTCTCCCCTCCCCCCCCCCAAAAAAAAACCAAACACAACGAATAATCAACCAAAAAACTTGTCCTAGGGAGAATGAACTTGCTGAATTGTCAGTTTTGGAAATTTTGGTTATTTAAATCTTCTCAATAGTGTGTTAAGAGAGAAACATTTAGAGTCATTTGAAAAAAAAAAAAATCTAAAAACTGCAAAAATCCAGCATACATTTACTAAAGTTTTTCTTTAAAAAAAACTTCATTTAATTAGTAAGGCTTTGATCTCAGAATGAGCTTTATGTATAAGCTTTTTAAGTTGGATTAATAGAAGGGAATGTGGAATACAGATAAATGCTCAAGGCCATAGAACTAATTGCTGAAATAAATACCTGCCAGCTCAAAGTTTAGTCTGTTAGTTGATAATACTATCAGTATTTGTTTTCAAAATAACTTTCAAATCATTGAAAACATGTACTATATTAATTCCAGCGAAAAGCTTTCATTGGCTATTGGAGTCAATAATAAAAAAAATAAAGTTCATTACCATTAAAATGCTAAATTTATGTAGAGAACAGCCTCAAATTTTGAGAAATTGCTGAAAGGTTTGACTTTGTCCTATCTTAAGAATGTTTTATGTAGGATGTCTTAGTAAAACTTCTGACATTTCTCTTCCATCCTGCAAGAGAACGGTTCCTTAACTAGAGCCATTCTTATTGCAAAAACAATTTGAAAATTTTTTTAAGAAACAATTTGAATGTGTTAAAATTAGTAACAGTAACTTCTCTTTTTTTCAGACAGTGGAAAATGTTGCCAGTTCGGTACTTGGAAAGGTGGTTTTTGTTAATTGGCCACACCTTGAGGAAGCCAGAGTTGTTGCTGTGTCAGATGGAGAAACTAAGTAAGATGTATTTCATAGATAATCAATTGCCTTCTTCATTTTTTTTATTCCGAACAAGATTACTAGGCTGTACAAGTTTTGATTTTGTTGTAATACTTAATAACAGCACATTACTCCAGGTTTATCAAACACTCTTTGATGGAGGAATCTTTGTATATCATTCTGAGATTTGATTATCAGTGTAGAAGTTTAGCTCTTCAATATTTTACTCTAAGTTTAAAATTTTTGGAGAGCTCATTCTTAACTTTGAGCTAAAAATGAACACGTGGAAATCCATATTGAGTAGTGTAGAAGAGGACATTTATATACAATCTTCCTTTCAGCACGTGCACTGGTATTTCTTATAAAATTTACACTGTGTGGCCTGTTATAAAAGGAGCTGGTAAAACCGCAAGGTTTCCATGTCCTTAGAAAATAATTTCTAACTATTTAAGTTTTGCTCATGGTTGGTTATGCCTAGAGTTGGCTTATTTGATTACATTTGTATCTGTCATAATTTTCAAGGTTTTATTTGGAAGAACCACATGGAACACAGAAACTCTATATGGGAAATGCAGTGCCCCCAACTAAAGTGACGTTTGTTGGAGATAAGGAACAGAGCATGTGGCTGAAAGAAGTTCAGGGTGTTTCAGAGCAGTAAGTAACTTTGAAAATCAAAGTGTCACTTTGTATTTTATAGCTTAGCTATGTTTTGTTGCCTTAGCATATACTTAAGTAGCAGAGAAGAGCTGCTGTGTTCATAATAATGCATGTTAATGAGTGCACTGGAAAAAATAGATTTTTTAAAAGTTTAAAAAGCATATGTTGAAATTTCAGAATATATGGAGTTAATTACTAAGTGTTCAAAATTAGAAATTGTTACAAAAGAATTTTCAATAAATGAGTATCAGTGTTTACTCTCCCAGTCAGTTCTCTGTTATAATTTAAGTAATCTTCAGTTGTAGAAAGTATGTAGAATGGAGTCATATAGTAGCAATATATCATTTCAATAGCCTAACATTGTTAAGTCTGAATACAGCTCACACTTCTAGAGTGTGGATGTCCAACAGAACACATCTTGCCATTTTATTACCTATAATTTGAATTTAACTGTCTTAACTACTCTCACTGTAAAGGTAAAATGTGCTCAACAAACTCAGCTACATACTGATGGCTGTGCAGTGGTGGGTAAGCAATTGGTGAAGCTGTTTGTTCTGGGTACTTTTTATACAATGGGAAACAAACCATTAAAATCCCTATGTTGAGTTAATTTTATTTTAAGAAATCAATTCCATCATCTTGGTGAAGTTCTGTTTGTTGTAATCAAACTTAATGTTCTATTTTGTGTTCAGTTATCAGAGAAGAAAAGGAATAATTATTCATGAGACATCAGTAGTTGTGTATGCTCAGTTACTCACTGGTAATAGATATCAACTAAACCAAAATGGGCAAGTTTATTTGGAGAAGCAGTGGTCAAAACAAGCTCTTCCTTTTGTTTACCAAACTGTTGTCAAGGTAAATATACAACTTCAGTATCTTCTTGCACATAGTTCTTTACTCCATTGAGGTGGGGGAGGAGCATGCACACTTCTTATGCAAAAGAATGAACAAAAATAAGCATCTTCAATTAATATCGTTTGGTATGTAAGAAGTAATAATGTACTTAGGAAAGTATTTTGTCACAAAATTTGGGGCCTTATTGCAAAGCAGAGATCTGTCTGAAAAAATGACTTTTATAGCTAATGACATCTTGCAGGAAATACTGTAGTGATGTGCTACAAGGTACACAGTTGATTGTGTAACCAGCATTTGTAATACAGCACTTACATCTTTGCCTTTGAATTACTTCAGATTTTAGAATAAAGAGTTTTAGAATAAGCATCTGTTTGTATGAACTTCTTAATGATTCTACTGGAACTGAATGATACATTTAATATTATCAATTTTCTCTTTTCATGTAGGATATCAAAGCCTTTGACTCACGCTTTTCGAACATCAAAACTTTGGATGATTTATTTCCGCCTGGCAGTACAGCCTTCATGCTGGGATCTCCATACTATGGCTGCATGGGAGAAGTTAGTTCCGTGTTTGTTGCTTTTTTTCCCTAGATTTCCTTACTTGAAAGCTTAAAATGATTTAAGATGTTGTGTGGCAGTACTGGTTATTTTGGTAGCTGAAATTTTAAATGGAATATTCCCCAATGGTTAGTCAAAATAGAGGGTGGTTCTGCTATTTCCTGTCCCTGACATTATGGGTGTAAAGTAGTGTAGCTTGAATGGGGGATTATTTTCATTTGTGATGAATGATTTTCAATACATGCAGGTCCTGTTAATGATTGTTTGCTATCCTGGATTCTTTTGCTTTAATGCTGTTTGATTACCTCTGGGACAAAGTACTGCATAGGTCAGGAAAAGATGGTGAATCCTAGGGCATCTCTGTGCATGCTTCAGCAAAACTATCAATAAGGTAGACCTCTGGGCCAGAGTCCCAAAACTGCTGTTTTTAAGTTACACTTCTGCTGTGTTGCATTTCTCTGCAAGGTTCAAGATTCACGTGATGTGATGCCAGAAGGTAGAATTCGTGTAGTTTTCAGTATTCCATGTGAACCTCAGCTTGATCGTCTAATACAGAATCAGCATGTAAGTCCTTGTCTTGTAGTAAAGACTTAAACACCATTTAAAATAAATTTTACAATCGTTAACATCTTCAAAAAAAATGCTTCCTTCTTATTCATTTGCCCTTTACATGAAAATCCTTATCCTTAAATATTTTTTTGTTTGTTTTAAAGAAATACTCTGTGAAGTACAATCCTGCGTACATTTTGGCCAGCCGTCTTGGAGTAAGTGGATATCTAGTCTCCAGATTTACAGGGAGTATCTTTATTGGAAGAGGATCGAAGAAGAAGTAAGTTCATACACAAACCTGTTTACGTATTTTGCCTGTAAGGTAGCTTGTAAATTCTAACACTGTTTTACAGTTCTCTGCTATGTTTTTCATGCTGTTTTTATTCTCAAAGTATAGAACTGATTTGTGATGTGAAACTTTCAAGTATATTGGCCGTAAATTAAATTCACATGCAGTGGGTTTTCCTCTTGTCATAAACATAGAATAATAAAATGGCTTGGGTGGGAAGGGACCTAAAAGATCATCTAGTATAGGGATGCTATCTATTAGATCTCGCTGCCTAGAACTCCTACTAATCTGGCCATGAACACCTTTAGGAATGGAACATGGGCAGCTTCTCTGGATGACCTTTTCCAGTGCCTCACCAACCTTCTAGTAAAGAATTTCTTTCTGAAGTTTAATCTAAATCTACTGTTTTTTAGCTTAAAATCATCACCATCTGCCTGTCACTGCACTCCAAGATAAAGAGTCCTTCTCCAACTTTTGAGGGCACTCTGTGGCTGCTGTAAGGTCTCCCTGGGGACCTTACAATGTTAACATCTTGTTAATTTATATTTATTTTAATTGGAATGTTAAAGAAAGATACAAATTGACTTTCCTGGTTAGCTATTTGCTTAACTGAAGCTGGGGTTTGAACTGGCAAATACTTTAGTTCAGTTGTGGCTAAGATTTATTCTGGCTTGGTTACAGGCTTCTGACTGCTGGTTAATAATTGAGTAATATTAAGCTCTTTTTTTACAGAAAAAGCAGTGTTTAAAAATGAGAACAGACTGAGGTTGGGCCATCTTCTGTCCCTCTTTGAAATTAGTGCACCAAATGTATTGACACAGCAGTACCACAACTTCATCAATTTCCATAAACACATAATGGATCTGAAAAACTGGAGAGCTGTTATGGGAACAGCACTGGGGAAGCAGAATTGGCTGAAACTCTTCTGCCCTGATAAAATTCTTTTTTATTGCTTGCATGCAGCTCAGAGGTGCAAAAGAACACTCATCAGCATGTTTGTACAGTGAGATGTGCCAATCAGTTGTTAAAAAAATGAGCTTAGTTTGTATCACTATCTAAATGCTTGTTTGATCATCACACAAAAAAAGGATCCCAGAGCATAGGGAAGCTGCTTACATATAGAAAGTGTGGAATTCATCTAAGTACCTGAAAAAAGTAGGTTTTGAATATCTCTCTTCTGGGCGATAGAAGCCAGAAATCTGCATTAATCAAATAGAGCTTCTTTGTCTTTGTGTTTTTTGAGGAATCTTCTCTCAAGGAGGTGATAATCTTGGTATGTGAAAAGCTCCTGGCTTTTTATTGTTGCGTTCACAGATAAAGGCATTATTCAGAGTTTATGATTCCAGGTATTTTTACAATGTTTTCTCTGTTTCAGGCAAAACTGAAGGACATTGTGGGGTTTTTTTATTTGATTTTTAACATTTAGTGTAAAATCTAACTAGATCATTAGACTGAGGTATTTTTTCCTAGTTGAGCACCTATCTAGGTAGAACTTAAGTCTCCTAGAAGTCCTTTTTTACAGTCATTCTGTGAAAGGTGCCACCAGGTTGCTATATTCAAAACCTTATCAAGCAACTGGAAAAGTGAGTTTTGATTTGATACAAATCCTTCCATGTAGGATAAACAACACACATTCTCTTTGCTGCACTGAGAATGGAAAGCTGAAGTGGGATCTAATTTCATTGTACTTATCATTTCTGCTAGTATAAAGGAAAAATAATTGTACTTCGTTACATTTAAAAATCGTGCTAATTAAGACAAAAGCTGTTTAAAATATGTAATGGAAGAAATCACTATAGTTCTCTGAACTGTGGTTTCCAGGGACAGCTGAACATGGTATATGAGCATCTTCTTATGGTAAAATATGTAGGTTTGTTCCCCTGATTGTTCAGGGGCATCCTTCTACATCATGATAAATGATCAATCTATTGAGCAAATGATAAAATATTCCTTTACTTTAAGGAGCACAGCTAAAGTCCTGTCATATTTACAGTTGTAAACTGTAAAAGTAAATGCTGCAATGAATATGGCTTTTCTGTGATTTAAGATAGAGTGTGTGTGTGTGTGTGTGTGTGTGTGCGTGCCTATGCACACGTTATTGCAAGCTAATTAACTTCTTCTTCTTTCCAGTCCTCATGGAGATCACAAAGCAAATGTGGGGCTAAACCTTAAGTTCAATAAGAAAAATGAAGAAGTTCCTGGCTATACTAAGAAAGTTGGAAGTGAATGGATGTATTCTTCTGCAGTTGAACAGCTACTTGCAGAGTATTTAGAAAGGTAGATGCTGGATGTGAACTTGATCTAAACTATCCAACTGCATGACAGTCATATGATTTTTTTTTTTTTGTCCTCTGGGCATAGGTCTTCTAAGAACTGAAGAGTTTGCCTTTTGTGGTTGCTTGATGAAATTCTCTGCTTCCCAATATTCTCCTTACAGTAGTCTCTCCTTCTAGGGAGAAGCGTAGTTGAGGATAGAAGAATTTTGTCAGCAGCTTGTATTTGGCAAGTTGACAGAAAGTCAAAAAGTAATTTGTCTGGAATCCAGAAGTTTCAAATCCCATCCAAGTTTATTTTCATTAAGTTTTTTGGTTTGTCTGCCAACATGAAACTAAATCTCTCCTCATTTTGTTCAATATTTAGGGTCCCCGAATTGTTCAGTTATATAGCCAAGAATAGCCAGGAAGATATATTCTATGAAGATGACATTTGGCCTGGTGAGGATGAGAATGGGTAAGCCATCTCCTCTTTTTTCTGGAATAAGCGTTAAGGCTGGCAGTACTGAAATTCATGGTGGCAGCTAAGTAACTGAAACAGTGCTATTGCTTGAGCAGCATGATTGTCAGTGATTGGTCTGAAAAAATGATCAAAATGTTGTGCTTTTCAGTTGTGGACTCCAAGTATTTGTCAGACTGCTATGCCAAGAGTAATAATAAATGAGACACGTAGCTTTCTGTGGCTGCTTCAAAATGTTTGCTTTTATTGCTAACTTCAGTATAAGTAGTTCACAAAGTAATGACACTTTTTTTTTCATTTTTGGAAAATAAGCAGTAATTATTTTAAGTGCTTAAGGTCATATTTTTATTCTAAATCTGGGTGCCAATTTTAGTATTTATTCAGTCAGCATCATGGAAGACGGGGATCCACCTTCATTCCAGATGCAGTATAGTAACATTGAAAAAAAAAACAAAAAAAAAACAGCCTTTATTGTTAGGTAGTGAGACATTCATGGACTTTTCAATCCTTAGAATTTCAACTTTGTGCTCCATTTACATTCAGAGGCATGCCTTGAATTTCTTTTTTTACTATTCTGTGAGAACTTAGTGCAGAATCTTTAATCACAGCTGGACACAGTTAGTTGTTCAGATGCAAACATAATTTATTAAATACTCTTTTATAACTTCCTGGGTTTGTTGTTGTTGTTTGTTTTTTGTTGGGGCAAAACTTAAGACTGTAAGTTTGAAACAGTACTGCACCGTTCAGTTAGGCTTGGTGTTTTTAATGTCTCTTGTTAAGTCATAGAGTACTTTTAGATCATTTATGGATGTATACAAGCATTGTGCCTATATCAAAATACTTCAGTATTAAAATCAAGGATCCTCATAAAATGCCTTGTGTGTGTGCGTGTGTGTGTGTGTGCATATATATATATATATACTTATATACTTAAGTATATATATATATATATATATATATATATATATATATATACTTGAGAGATTTAAATTCATTTCCTCTTTTATTTAGAGCTGAGAAAGTTCAAGAAATTGTTGCCTGGTTGAAGGCACATCCTGTCTCTGCTTTATCTCGCTCATCTTGTGACTTGCAAATTTTGGATGCAGCTATTGTTGAGAAAATTGAAGAAGAAATAGAAAAATGCAAGGTATGCAGCTCAATGCCACTGTCAGCAGTGATGAACCAAAAACTGATTGCTCGTTATTTTCCAAGGTCTTGAATTAGAATAAGCAACTGGAAGATTACTTGTCATTCCAAAAAAAAGCATATAAAACGTAATGTAAGATACAAATTTGCATTGTGAATTGACACAGAAATTCAGAAGAGCTCATTCTTGATCTTCCTGATTAACTCACTGTTTTTGAGGTGATTCTGCAGCATTAGGCTGTACTCTGAACTCTGCTTTTTGGTGATTTCAGAAAGGAACAGGCATCAGTATATATTATGGTCAACTGAAGTGCTGTTTCCAAGTACACTAATAGCTCTTTTTCCCTTGCTTTTCTCTTTTGTGAAAACTCGTTTAGTGAGGAAAATTAGAAAGCTATTTTCTCAGGACCACAGATCAAAAAAGGTGCCAAAGGAGTTACTAAAGCCAAAGGTAAAGGCAAAGATAGATGAAAAAAAACAGGCTGATTTCTTTGAAATTATTTGTGGGGACACAAATTAGTGTGAGTTCTGGCATTAGACGATGCACGCTCTTCAAAAATATTCAGTTATATTTTAAAAATGAAGTTTAACCAACTTAATTGTACAGGTCTCACAAAACCGCCTTCTTCACAAAGAACTCTACATTGTTTATTCACGTTTTGTTTTACCTTTCCTTTAGCAAAGAAAGAGCAACAAGAAGGTGCGAGTAACTGTGAAACCCCATTTGCTATATAGAGTAAGTGACATGAAACATTTTTGTTTGAAATGAATGTTGTTGGGATCATTGTTACTTTAACTTAGCTTTTCAATTCTCAGAAAGCAGAATTTTAGAACACTATTTGTGGACAATGAATTTTCTTATGCCTCCTAGAAAATCAGCTTTGAAGTGGCAGTCTCTCTCTAAAAGGAGAGAATTTTCTGCTAACTACAAACTCATTCATGTACATATACTCATTCATAACTTTCAGTTCTTCTCTTTCTTCTGACTTTCAGACATTCATTTCTCATGGGCTGTATAAAGAAATGCACTTTTCATTTGTCTCTTCTTCCCTGTTTTCCTTTTTGTTCTGTTCTTGTTATATGATCAGCTGCTCATCTTCCCTGCTATTTCTCAGATACTCACCTATGTTACTCATACAGGGATGATACACTTGGTGGTTTTAGATTGTCTAAACTGGTCCCCTGATTTGTCTTAAATCATGCACAGTGCTGCTGTTCCTCAAGCAGTGAGTTGCAGTAAATAATTTTTAAAATTGCATTGTGTCTGGATGGAAAGGATTCTATTTTTTTTGTTTGTGTGTTTTCGGAGTTTGTTTTATAGTGTGTTTCAGGTAGTGTTATAAATGTGTTTTGATTGTAATCCTTTTTTTTTATTCTTTTCAGCCTTTAGAACAGCAGAATGGAGTTGTTCCAGATAGAGATGCAGAGTATAGGCTGTTTGACCGTGTTGTCAATGTGAGAGAGAACTTCTCTGTACCGGTTGGTCTTCGAGGTACCATTATAGGAATTAAAGGAGGTAATATTTTCTTCTTAACTGTAGCATTAAAGTTTTATAATAATTAAGGTAGGGATGTGAAACTAAGCTTCATAGAAGGGTTGTTTTTTTTTTTGTATAATAGTGGTAAACACCTATATTTCTCACCTATGAAACATATGCAACTTGAAGCCACTATTTACTGTTCTTCCTTCTTAAAGTGAAGAAAGCATTGAGATCAGTGAGAAAGAACACGGGCTGCAAAAAGAACTAATTGAAATTTAAAAAAAAGGAGTAAAAACAATAGGAGCATTTCATTGAATGTACAATTTTATCACATGATTTTTGTCTCTCTTTTTTTTTTTAATTTGGATTTTACTTTATGATATTTGAATTCTGTTAAGTGACATGGATTTACAACTTCTTTGATGAGAGGACTGTCTGTTTCAGGTAAACAAAAAGATTTACCTGGGCAGATGGGATGTAAAAGTTTGAGATCTAGTAATAGAAATTGTTAACATGGTATTAATCTATCATTATGGAAGAAATAATCACTGGAGGTAATGCTGAAGATGTCCATTTCTCATTGCCTGAATGTAAAGAATGCCTTGCATCCTTTTTTCTGGTGGTTTCTGGCGTCTGTGATACACTGCTGTAGATCACCTGCAGTATCAACCAATCATGCAGGTTGATAAGTTGTTATGCGCAGTGTATTTCTGATAAAAGTATATCTTAACAGGGCAGCCATATTTGACTTTCTCTGGGGAAGCATTTCTGAATTGTTGTTGATAAAATTCCTAATTTAAAGAACAAGGATTTATTTTAGCTAAATGACTTATATTTTCATTATTTACTGCGTAACTGATGATTTCGTAGTTTAGATTAAACAGCTACTTGTCACAGACATAGTATGACATTTTATTTCATTTTCTGTAGCCAGTAGAGAAACAGACGTGCTCTTTGAAGTTTTATTTGATGAAGAATTCCTTGGAGGCCTAACTATAAGGTTTGTGCAGAGGATTTCATAGCCATTTCCATAGCCGTTTCATTGTTGGCCTCTGGTTTCAGTAGTCCAGTGGTTTTAGATGCCTTTTTTTTTTGTGAGTTGTTTTTTTATTTGAGCTTTATTTCTTAATTATAATTGTGGTAGGAATTTTTTTTTCTCTCTGAGTAGGAATAATTTTTATGAAGGGAAATGCTTTTAAGTTGGATTTTGTTGTTTTTCCAGAGTTCAAAGCTACTAACTTTTAGAAGACAGATATGAATGCGCTAGATTGAAATGTCTTTTTTAAACAAATATATATAGAACAGGTTATTATCAGTGTGTGTTTAATGTGTAGTTAAAAAAAACAGACTTGGTAATCATCTGCTTCTCTGAAAAAGGGACTCTGAACAATTAAAAATTGGTACTTGGCACTAAATTACTTGCCTTTTAAAAGCTTCAACTGTTCTTCACGTGGAGGCATATTGATGTTTTTAGTTTAGAGTGCAATAACTCTTCTGTGTTTAAGTAATTTACTGAGTAAATTACTTAAATCAGTAAATAAGTGCAGTAATTTACTCAGTAGTATTCATTTTACTGTTTTGTTTTGGTTATTTTTGCATTTAGACAAGTTAATTTCTTAAGACAAATTAGAACAAAATCTTGCCTATTCCCTGCATTTAGCATGCATAACGCAATCCTATTCCTTTCAAGAACGTGTCCTGTAGAACAAATTAACTTTACTATCAAGAATTATATAAAACTGACTAAATGATTCTTGACTTCAGATTATTGTTCTGCCACTGGCTTTAGCTTTCACCTCAGGAAAAGAATTATTTTCTGGTTCATATATATACATTTTTTTACAAAATACTTACTACAGAATTATGATATATTTCTCACTTTTAAAATTTGAGGTTAGCACTGAAAGATGCAGTATAAAACCAGTATTTGAAAGCCAGAGGCCAAAGAGGAACACAACAGATGGGTTTGATGTTGCATGTAAAAGTACTAGATTTTAATATGATTTTCAACCTCTGATGCTCAAACTTGAGTCATCTTTTTGTATAGAGGCAAGAGCATTGTCAAATCAGATGTATTTAAATGTCAGTATTTAAATGACATCAAATAAATATTGTTTGCTCTGCTTAAGGTGCTCACCTGCCAGAGGTTATCGTCTGCCATCAAGTGCCTTAATTAACCTGTCTCATGGTGTTCGGTCAGAAATGGGAAATCAAAAACTGACGGCCATAGTTAAACCTCAGCCAGCTGTGAATAACTACAATTCATATGCATCTGATCTAACATCTGTATGCTCACAAAAAGTGCATCTGGGAGGCCTCAACCATTCCCCTCGCTCCCTTTTTGTTCCTACTCAAGTAAGACTTTACTTTCATTTATATGTGGTACATATATGATATACATAGTTTTTGCATGGAAGCTAACTTGGCTGTTATCCTTATTGGTAGTGAAAAGTATTAGTTTTATGTCAGTGTATTATAAGTAGAATAGCTCTTACCTTGGATAAATTAATTTATTCAGTAATTAAAGAGACCAGACATTTCTTTCTGACAATTTTCTGCTTTATCTGAATAGCTTTGACTGGATTTCCAAAAAGCAAATATTCAGATCAGAGCATTGATGCTGCAGCTGGTTTTAGCAAATAGCTTGGTTTGGCAGAGATGCAGTTATTTCCTTAATGCTCTGTTCCTTAATGTTTGCTATAGGCCAAACTTGTACCCCTGCTCAGAAAGACAAGATGTGATTTTTTTTTTTTTAATTTTGTATTTTGGTTATGATTACTTCAGAAATGAAGTAAAGCAGGAAAAATGACAGATGAATTCGGGTTCTCATCAGTTTAATTAATCTTTCATTTTTAATAAGTGACTTTAAAAAATGTAAGCATAACTGGTAACTAAATGTTGATAGATGTGTTGGAGAAGAATTGCATTGTATTTTCTAAATCTATAGAAGAGTACTATTCAAAAGAAAATTTAGAGTGATGACACACTTCAGCTTTTTCTCTTGATTTAGCAGCTGAATGGAAGACAGCATTACAATCTCAGGGCTGAAAATCAGGGGACCTCCAACTCACCCCACAAAGGATCCTTTCTGAATAGCAATCAGAAAAATAAAGTGAGTGTCCTCATTCATTTAATATTTTGGCTACTGTTTACAGCACCCGTCCTTTTTCATTGTATGCAAACACCTGATATAAGAAACCAAGGTGTTTTAGTCCACGTGCAGACTGGGGCAGAACTTGTCTCAGTTCTTGCATAAATGAAAAAATCCTGTATTACCTCATTCAGATTCTTGATTTTCAAAACAGTTATTGTTTGTGTATGTAGGCTTTCGTTTTGTGGTGGTATACCTGTAAAGTTATGAAGCAGTTAAGCATGGTAAGGCCTTAAAAGTAAATCATTATTTATAAAATGAAAGCATATTTTCAATATGAGAGCATGCTTTCAAAAGCATTTTAAATTATCATCTGAATTCAATTATAGTCAGTAATCTTTTCTATGTTGGTAACTTATGAAAATTGTAAGTGAGCAAGGAAAAGCAATCTCCAACACCAGGCTCATTACAACTGAACAGTGATTCTTTGGAAAATATATTGCATAAATACATTGTAGCCCATCACACATTAAATACCCACAAATTCTTCTAATGTAGGTATGAGAAGTTCTGTTTTCTGAGCACTGTTAAACTGGGCATTTCTGGAATGTAGTTGCATATGACTAGCTGCTCAGAAGTTGAGTTTATTGGGTAATTGTTTCTTACTTTGTCAGGCACAGAATAAGCAAGATGATGAATTTTGCAATATATGGCAATCATTGCAAGGTTCTGGGAAGTCTCACCATGTTCAGCAAAACATACATGAGAAGGTAAGTGTATACACTTCTAAACTAATCTCTGGATTCAAAATATGAAGGTTCTTAATTCCCTACATTATTTCATTACATCAGAAGGACTTACCAGGTAGTGTTGCAAATAAGTTCTGTCAGTCAAAATACTGTTGCACAGGATATGTGGAGAGCAGGAAAGAGGCAATGAAAATGTTATGTAAATGATAGATACTAGCTTCCTTGTTAAGGTTTGATGTTGGAAATTCTAGGGTGCAGTTCTACCTCAGGAAATCAAGCTGGGATCTGGCAGTCAGTTCTATAAGCCAGGCTTCAATGATGGCAGCTTTAGAAGTCAGCAAAGAAAACAGGAGCCATATAAAAAATGTAAGTACTATAATTAAAAACTTCATTTGAGAGGACTTAGTTACTTTATCTGTTTTTCACTGAAATGGCTATTGAGTGTCTTTGCAGTTACTGACAGGAAGTAAAAGTGCATTATAGTTATACAAGCACTATTTGGTACATGTTATTGTCAGATACTGTCGCTGGTGTGTGTATATAGCTAATCCACATTTAATCCCAAACCCTTCAAACCAAGTTATTCATCATTCTGTTGAGTTTCCTCTTAAGTGACTCTGAAAAACAAAAAGCAAACAGAGAAACAGCCAAACAAAAAAAACTTGGGCTTTGAAAATACAATTACATGAAGTAATCATGTTTGTAGAACATAATAATTGTCACCACATGCTTTGTTTTCATGTATTTTACCCTATAAGAAAACCATACACCAAATAACCGTAAAAGTATGGATTGGAGACGTATGATGCAACCATTCAAATTAAAGCAACTCTCTGTACTAGTATAGTGTTGTTAGGTTTTGGTTTGGTTGTTTGGATTCTTTGTTACATTTTGTAATGTTCTTAAAAACTGTTTTTTATTCTTATTCTCTATTTGTAGTTAAGGAAGATTCCAGATTTACAAGGGGTGAAAGTCAACTCCATAATAAAATATCAAACAAACAGGTAATTTATTCTATGCTGAGTAAATGTTTTCATGTCTTTTCACTATACTCTGATCAGAGTAATCATTTTAAGGACATATTAACATATTAGAGCATTAGGAACATGATGATGATAACAAATGATTTTCCTATTCATCTCAGGGGGTAAAAGCTATATTGTAACAGGAGAACACATTTTACTGAAAAAGAATATTAGCTTGTAGAAGCTAATACAGATGCATTTTTTTTATTAAATCGCATTATAATAAATAATGTAATGTTAGTATTCAATAATAAATACTGCAGTATTATTTCAGAATTTTGCAGGTATGAATAAGCACAATGTCAAACTTCTGAAGAGAAATGAAAGTGTGCCTGTAATTCAGAAGGCTGCAAGTGATAATCCCTGTACAGGTGGAAAGGTAGGATGTTATATTGATTTTCGTGTGCTTCTTCAATAATATCAGTTTCTCCCTAGTTTTGTTCCCATTATTTCTTCTCACTTGTGCACAAATTGCTGTTTGTAACAGGTACAAGACAAACTCCAATAACCTTGATCGTTCTTTCAATCATCCCTTCATAGATTGCTTGCACTTTATGTGCAAAACTTGATACGATCTCTGGATGTCTGTTCCCAGTCTAACAAGTCATACTGTGATCTGCCCAAACTCAGAGGGGAAAAAAAAAAAGTCCTGAATGAGCATAAAATTAATGTCAAACTGATACATCTTTCCTCTTGCATCTACTGGTAATACATGAAGTTGATATTCTCTTTTTTTTTTTTAATTTCTCTTTAGAAGGACAGTGAACTTGAAAGCCTTCTAGCTTCTTTGAAAATTTCCAAAGAAAATGAAGTGCAGACTTCTTCCAAGGAAGCAAGAGCTACAAATGAAGAACATCTATCACCACAATCATTTGCCATGGTCTGTGTACTGCAGGAAGCATTATGTGGCACATTAGCTCCTGCTGTCTTATCATCAATGCTTTTATTATGAGAAACTCCAGGAAACCTCATTCAGCCTTCTTGAACATATTGATGAGCTTCTAATCAGCCACTCTTAAAGAAAATTAATGAACACATTTGTAAAGATGCTGTTATCTGTGCTTTGTTAAAAATGCAACTGATAGAAAAACAAAAAGGCAGATTTGGTGTAATATTGATTGTAGTATTGAATTTGTAGTACTTGATTGTAATATCCAGAATGAAGTAAGAAGGTTGAATGCTATCATGTCCCTGAAAAGTTTGTTTTATTTTTACAGAAAGGAACACAGATGCTGAAGGAAATTTTGAAGATAGATGGCTCTGACCTGGAAACAAGGAATGAAGTGAAATCCCAGGTTAATGATGTTCCTGCTTCCCCTGGTAGACAGGATTGCCATGGAGCTGCACTGCAGTATAGACAAACAAAAAAAATGGGTATGTTTAGACATCAGTGTAATAGAGAGAGAGCTTCAGTATGCTTCAGTATGTGTTTTAAAAATGAAATAATTAAATATCCATATTTTTCTATTCTACTGTTTTATTCAGCATTAATATGCTAATATATACTTTATACACACTCTCCCATTTTGTTCATCAGATGTAAAAATACCAGAAAAAAACAAATATGACTCATGTAATGCTAATAACAAAGTTACTCTTCTCTCACTGCAGGAAATATTTGTGATACAGCTTTTTTTTTTTTTTTTTTAATCAGCTGCTTATATGAACAATCCTCATAGCACTGGAGGCCCTCAGAGTACACCAGCATTGGAACCTGGAGGTCACCCCTTTGTTGGTCAACAATCCACATTGTCTACTCCTGTTTCTGAACTTTCTCGTATTTGTTCTCTTGTTGGAATGTCACAACCTGATTTCTCTTTTGTGAAAACACCACAGGTAAAACTCGTTTTCTGCAAAAGTTCAAGGTCTCAGCTTGGTTTCCATTGCCCTTTATTAAACATCTGGACTGAGTACTGAAATCTATCTAAAAATAAAACTTAGCTCCTTTTGTTCCCATTTTTTTCAAAGCAAACAATAAAGCCCCTGTTTCCATCTCACTGTTTGTCTGCAGTACAAATGCCCTGAAAAATCTTGTTTCGTTTTTCTAGACTATGACCGTTTGTCATATCAAATTATCCAATGGATTGTTGGTTCATGGACCACAGTGTCATTCTGAAGCTGAAGCAAAGGAGAAAGCTGCACTTTTTGCTTTACAGCGTTTGGTGAGGACAGCAAAGAATCTTCTAAAATGTTTGTCTCTGTAGCATTGGTCTGCTTGTAATCCATCATTTGCTTATTTTTTCAAAGAGCTCTGTAGGAGTTAACTTGCCTTTTCCTCCACCGATGTTTCCAAATTACCAGCCACTAGGAGTTCCTGTGCCACCTGGATCTATTCCTCCAATCTTTCCACAACCCCCTGGTAAGCATTTGACCAGTACACATTTCAGATATTGTCATGATTGCCTGTAGTTGTAATAGTTCTTTGTATGAGAACAAGTGCCTTTCAGAAAGCCCTGTTTTTGGTCATCTTGTAATGTAGTCTTACATTTGAACTGCTTTGAAAACAGTGCATGAACCTCTTCTCATCAATATGCAAATCATTTCAGAGAATCATGCATCTCCTGACTCTTGTTTCTTCTTTCTTTTCCTTTATAATGTAATTATGTTAGTAGGTGTTTTTTTTCCTTCAAAAAAAAAAAAAAAAAAAATAGTCCAAAGCTGATACTCACAGTTCAAAATTCAGAAGATATTCCTTTGTTTTTTGTTTTTTTTTTTAATTATGTGGGTTTAGTGGTTTTCAGGCTTGGCTTTCCAGGTGTTAGTAATTTTACTTGTTCAGAACAAACTTTCACTGAAGTGCCGCATCACAATCCTGTTGTATACTGCAAAACATTATCCTGGTAAATAACAAGTGTTACAAATCCTGGTGGCATTTCTGTCTTCACTATTTTGTACCAGAGTAAATTGTATTTTGTATCATCCTCACTGCTTGTAATTAGTCAGCACAACTGCAGTATCCTAGTAACCCACACAGCAACTGCTACATCTTTCATCCACTGAGGGTAGAATCATAAAATATCCGGAGTTGGAAGAAACCCAAAAGACTAATTGAGCCCAACTCCTGACTTAGCACAGGACCATCTAAAAATTAAACCTTATGCTTTAGAGCACTGTCTAAATGCTTCTTGAACTACTTCAGGCTCAGTGCTTCTGGCCTCTTCCCTGGAGAGTGTGTTTCAGTGCCTAGCAACCCTCTAGGAGAAGAACATTTTCCTAATAGCCATTCTTAACTTCCCCTGACTAGTATAGTTCACTTGGCTAAAGATGTGAAAATCTGTGCAAATTTATGTGTACTCTGAAATACAGATGTAGCAGCTTAGTGCTGTCACCTAGTTGTACTCTAAAAGCAGAACTGTTCAGTAGTTGTTTTATTGTTTTTGTTGTTGAAAAATCAATAGCTACCTATTTTCAAGCAAGTATGAAGAAAATAAGGCATTACTGGAGAGAGAACATGTAGAGAAATGTCACTAGGATGCTTTGGGTTTGGGGGAATTGATATGATCTTTATGAGAAAAGAAAGCTAAAAGATATTCATTTTCACAGCTAATATAATACCTCCATCATCTCACATGTTCGGTCCAGTGTCCTGGGGAACTCCAGTGCCTATTCATGGCAAACACTATTATCCTGGTTCCTATCCAGGAAATGTGTCCCTTGCAGGAACTATACCTGTTGGTTCTCACAACCAGTTTATACCTCTACAGGTAAGTTTGGCAGATTGGTCTTAATATTCTACTTTTGTAAAACTATACCTATGTGATGAATACGACACCTCTACTGTGAAGAACTGATTAGTGTTAGAAAATTATGTTTAATATTTGTGTGCATGTTTTCTAATAGTGGAATATTTGCAATTTTTTTAAAAGAATGCATTCTTTTAAATAATATTTATTTAATTTAAAGGTAACTAAAAAAAGGGCTGCTAGCAAGAAAAACTTTGAGTTCAAGGAGTTTCAGAGTTCCCCTCAAGCTGCACCACTAAAGAATGAACAGCCAGTGTCTTCTGACCACATTCAGCAAGATAGTTCTTCAGCTCCTTTAAAATCTCCTCAAGCTGCTCAGTCTTCTGTTTCATTTCAAGACAATGTGGCTACTCCAAGCGTTCCTCGTAACAAATCAACACCAAATACTTCCAGCAAGCGAAAGCCAAGAAAGCTGGCTGTCAATTTTGGCACACCAAAATCTGCAGAATAAATATGGTAGCTAGGTGTATTTTATTTTTAACTCTTCCCCCAATGTTAAATCATTTAAAAAAATCAGAAAGCTCTACTGAAAAGACCAGCCACTTTAAGTATAATATAGAATGAAATACATTTTATTCGCTGTGAATTTCAGATTATGGAGATTGAAAATGACATTAAAACTTAGTTATTTTAACCTAAATTAGCAGGAAATGCTGAGTTAAGGTTACCATGCCATTCATTGTGCCTAGGTTTCTGAACAGTGGCTTACTGACTGTACTGGGTGAGCAGCAATAACAGTGGCAACCTTAATTCAGAATTGCTGTGCTTTTTGAGTGGGATATGGAGCAGTAATAAGTTGGGCATCAAATATTGCTTAGCATGACATTTTGTGTTCTAGCTTGTTTTTAAATAGTGTAACAAGATAAAAAGGAAAAAAATATTTAAATGCAGTTTTTATATTGGCTTTCCAAGTCCTTTTGAGATGAATCAGTATACCTAAAACTTAGCTACAGTTAAACTGCCAAATTTTCTTCAATTAGTAGATTCTGTGCCAGAGGGAAACAACTTTATAACTTTCAAAAATAGGTATTGCTATATCTCTGATGGATCAGAGTGGCAAGATGTGCTTGCTGATGCAGATTTCTTTCTAAGAGATCAATTTATAGGATGTACTGAATAAAAATATATTTACAAAGTAGAGACTTCTTTGGTAAAGTTTTTGTTTTTATTTGTTTGCTTCAAAGCTAGAAGCATTAAATTTATTTGTTTTCTGGTAATAAATGGATATCTACTACAGTTTGCATAGTCCCCTAAAATGCCAGTGATATCCTGAAATTTTCTACGTTATAAAATCAAGTTTAAAGATGTCTATCTGTGTAGTATGGCTGTCAAAATTATGCTTACTGAGTCCACTTTTCCCTCCAGTAGTGTGTGCCCTGAAACCTCTACGGTATGTTATTTTTATGGCTAGGTGACTTTCAGTATTTATTTTTGGGTTTGTGATAGAAGTTCTGTGTAGCAAAGTTGTCGTTACGTTATCATAAACTATTACTGCTAGTTCCATAACTATATTTATGCAAAGTTGACTTCTATTTTTGGAGGGAGCTATGTTGTAGGAAGTAATTACATCATACTTAGTTCATGTACAAAAAGAGAAGGCTCAAAGGTATGTACCTGTTCATTTTTCGACCGTGTGCTCTGATTTTACTCATATTAATGATAACTCTTCAGTTTAAGAATTTGAAGCCTCAGTTGGTACTATTCATTGGCATTGATTAAATTTCATTTTTCTTCTTTATTCTAGTTATTCAAGGAAAAAATATTTTTCCTCTGAAAATTGAAAGCTGAGAAATAAATTACACTTCAGTGATTTATTTTGTTGTCTCCCAAGCAGTTTTCATGTTGGATCTGCAAGTCTGTAGACTTGCTTTTCAACTCTATTAGAATCAAGTTAAATCCTATAAAAAGGCTACTAGAGGTAAAAAGGTTTTATTTAGTATCACAAACCTTGTAGAATAGTCTATATCCAGTCTTAAAAATGTTGATTGTTGTTTTCTTTATATTCGCTTAGTTTCAAAAAATGATAAAGCCATGTTCCATGAAGGGAAAATGACACAAGTTGGTGATTTATTGTCATTTGCAATATGATACTCGCAGGATGTTTTCATGGCAATACTTCAAAAGCGTTTATATGAAATTCTGTGAGACAAAGGTATCAATCCCCCATGTCCTATATGAATTACCCGATCATCAGAGAAGGTCTTTTTAGAAACTCCTATGGTAGAGATTAAGCTGCCTTAGATTCTTGCATCACCTGATCTCCCAGATTGTAGTCTCCTTTAAACACAGGTGTCATCATGAAAGACTTAAACAGATGTGATTGACAAAGATTTTGTCATTTCAGTTGAAATTCTGAATTTCCATAAAATTACCCAATTTTTATATAGCTGGATAGCCAATTTATGCAGAGTAAAACATATATATTAAGGATGCTATACTGCTAACACCAGTAAACACAGCAATTTTTATTATTAATCACTTCTCGTTTCTAGACTTCGTCCCTCTCTTCTGAAAACATTGCTATATTTAATCTATGTAGCTGGTTAAACACTTAATTCTGTAGCTGCTGCATATCATATTAGACTTTGGGTTTTAGTATATATATTTATATTCTGTGAAACTGCCTGATGCCCAGTTAATTACAGTTTTACATGTCCCGGTACATGTGACATCTACATTGACCTATGCCATCTCCCTGTGGCTTCAGTTTCATATTTTAATGAAGTGATTGTTTAATTCATACAGGTATAAATTTAAACATTTGTTTTTCTCATAGATATAAAGTATTTTGTAAGCACTGGAATTTTTCATTAGATCTTATACAGAGCAGTATTTTACTAAAAATCCAAAAGGGAAGACTTTTATGTGCGCATTTTTGTAGTTTCTGATTTTTTTAAAATAACTTTTCATTGTTTTTCTGCCAAGTGAAATGTTTTAAATTTGCATATGAATGGATACAGAATGTATTTTTTGTGCTGTTTAGTGTTAGTGTGCATTTGCAGATTTTTAGCATGTACTTGCACCAAGGACTGTGCAAAGATATTTTAAAATATGAATATATGATACACTGAAGGAAAACCATTAATAAGAGTCAAATGCTATATAAACTTTAATGCAATAGAATAATTTTATAAATTGTGTCTGTGTCTGTTTGGATTAAATATTGAAACCAAAAAAACATATTTTCACTGTTTTATTTTCAAATACTATGTGGGAATTTCTGTATGCTTCAAATGGGAATTTTAAGATATAAATTCAATCTCATGAAGACCAAGTTTGTTATTCCCAGAAATGGCAAATGTGCATCTCCTCAGAGCTATTTCTTGATGGCTTTCAACTGCTGTTCACTTAAAGATTGGAATCTTGTTTAAATGTCTGTTGGTCGGTTTGAAATCAAAAGCATTTAACTAAATGGCGATCTTCTGAAATTTCTTTGGCATCTGTCACTTGTTAGATTAAAAAAAAAAAATCTAATGCTCTGCAGCAAGTTCAGTCCTAGTTATTCTTGTCAAGGTGCAAAAATAGCTGTCAGCTGAAGAACAGGAAGAGCCATGGATACCTGGAAATACTTGATAACTGAACACTGCCTTTTTCTGAACCTGAAAGAAAATATTATGCTGATATTTCTCTAGAGTAGAGTAAGTTTAGGTACCTTATTTGTAACAAGGCTTCTAAATGAAGCATATTGGCAAACTGCACCAAAATAAGGTAATGTGATTATATTTGTCAAGAAAGAAATTGTGAAGTATGTTTCATAATTAGATTTCCTCATCCATAATAATAGCAGGTTTTTGAAACTGCCAAATTAACATCATTAGATATCATTTTAGAGGGTAAATACATCTCTGACTTTGTATAGAATGTATATAAAATATGCTGAATGTAATTTTTTTCTCTAAGAGTATGTTCAAACTTCACTTGTTCCCTTGTAATGCATAATGAACACTGTAGTCTGTAGCCATGCTTATTAATTTTTAGTACCTTTGATTGTGACATACAAATTTTGTTAGGATCTGTCTTTTGCAGAAATCTGGTATTTTCCTTTTTACAGGTTATTATGTGAATTAGCATGATTAAAATGACTGGTATAGAGATTGGAGCATACTCTTAACATTACCAACTATTTAACTTAATGTAACTGTAAACGCAATGTGACTGTATTCTGTGCAGAACTGCAGTCAAGTCTTGGTACATTCAGGTCACATTATTCAACCTGAAGATGCCAGGATATGGTCTGCATTTCTCAGCCTGTCCTGCAAATTAATCAGCGGATTGTAGGTACTTCAGATGCCCTATATGGCATTTTCTGCCCTGTTCTGTCTCAATACTCAGCACTTAAGAGAATGAACTTAAGTAAAGGGATAACTTTAAAACATATTGGTTTGTGCATAATAAATCTTGCATAGCCATTCCCATTCAAAAATTAAGTTACTCTTGTTCAATTTAGTTTAGTTCATTTGAATGACTGCACAAATGATCCCTAAGAGTGAAGAAACTCAAATCTAGGACTGGTTACTTTCAGTAAGGTGTCTCTTCCCTCCCCTGTTTTGAGAAGTGATCTGCATAGATGTTCCATAATCGTCCTTCCTTACTATGGAGAGAGTTATGTTCTCTTTCTGTCTCTGGAAAAGAGACATGGTGACATCATGGGCACAGATGCAGGTTGAGTAAACATTTTGGCCCAAAGAATCCAAATTTAGGTGCATGAAGACGTTTAATATTGAGACTGTAACCGCTACATATTTGGAGGAATCAGATATCATGAGGTAAGTAGCTGTTGATTATTAACAAAAGAAGCCATCATTTCAACAGAGGTTCCTTATTACTGCTGATTTTTACATACTTCTCTGTGATTAAAAACTGGCCTGTTTTATCTCTGCCGTGAAGGAGAATACAAATCAAAATGAACATAGGTAGTCCACAGGTCAAGTGTTAACAGTTAACCTATCATTTTAGAGGACAGAGAAAGCATTTTCCATTAAAGCTAATTATTTTTTTTTCCAATAAAATTTGGTCAGTGATCATTAATGCATCAGCATTGCTTTATGAAAGTTGATAATGATCCTTAATCCTCTATTTTTTGCATCAGGAAGACTGAGGCTGGCAATCCAAAGCCAGTATGTAATTTCCGTGCCAATAACTGGCAATAAAAATCATAGTCAGAAACCTTGTTGGGATCATAGGGTGAAGCAAGAACAATTGTATGCCTCCAGCATACCCATTCTCTTGTCCTTAAGCTTCACTGATAGTCATTTCACTTTTTTCTTTTTTTTTTTTTTTTTTTTTTTTTTTTTTTTAAGTCTTTCCTTTGAATTTCCAAACTTTGAAATCAGTGTTCTTTCAAAGAGCTGTTCAGCCCTGGACTTTCCATGTTCATTACTCATAGATACATAAATAGAAACAGTGCATACACACAACATAATTTCCTTTGTTTTGACAGACATTGTCTTGCATATACACATAGCACGTGCCCAAACATGGACATCACTTGCATAAGTTTAAAAGCATGGGCAAACAATGGAATGTTATCAAGTATACCACTTCTCATTTCACTTGCTTTGTTAAATAAATTATTTTAAGACATGAGTGACTTAAAACTTTGTCCTATGATCCGCCTTAGTCTCTGTCAAAGGTTACTTCTTTTGGATAGCTTGTGGAAAGGAAGGACTGCTTGTGTCCCAGGCACTTCAATGCAAACCTTTATGTATGTGGGCAGTTGTGATATGTAGTTCTGTAGTGAAAATACTGGTTGTACCAGCCTCATGTGACTTGTTCCCACTTGATTGTGCCAAATTGTGGACAGACTCTTTGTATTGCTGCATTATGAATCAAGTAATTCACCTGATTGAAACTTTGCCTCATGTTATTTTTCAGCTCGATCAGCTCGCTGAGGAACCACAGGAACAGCTGTGTTGGTACAACAGATGAAAGTGGGAGGGCAGGATTATTTAGCAAGAGTGAACCTGCTCAAGAAATATCCAATCACTGCCTACCACTCACTCATGAAGCTAAAATGCTAGATTAGCTGATGTGGTGATATTGTCTCTTGATTTCAAGAAGAGTGGTAAATTCTGGCAGGTGGACAGGAGGAACTACCAAGAACCATCGTATGGTAAATCGTCGAAGTAAAATTTGCTAAAAGTTCATCTCTTCCGCTTTGGGTCATCTGTTAATTTTCCAGGAGAAGCTTGCAGGATCATCTATGTGAGATAAACAACCAATAGCAAAATAGGGAAATTCTTAAAAGCAAACTGACTGAAGACACTGAGGTAAATACGTAACATTAAAACTTCTTAAAATGCTAGAGCTAAAGAAATGGATACAGAGTTTGATGAGACAAAATACAGGTAAGGAAAGGAATGGAACTTAAAGGGAAAAAAAAAAACAAAACATGAGTTACAGGCTTTGGGTCTTGCTCTCCTTGGTTCTGGTTGCTGAAGTTCTGTTAGTGATGCCAGCACCAAGTTTAATTCATACTTGAAGCCTGGGTGTTTTTCTAGTAATTCCTGCTGGATCTGCAGCATTCCCAGCTCTCATGACCTACTGTGACTTGGATAACTGAAAACCCTTGTTGCTGACAGAACCATGCTAAGCGTGATGACTTCTCTTATATATACTCAAATTCCTCATGATGCGGGTGTTGTCAGTGTTGCCAGAGATTATTTTGTTATCCCTGATGTTCTGCTGTTTGGAATAATAACTCCTTTCCTTTGCTCACAGTACTGGATGGGTTCCTGGAGTGCCTCCACTCCTTCACTGGGTTTGATATTCCAATAAGAGATGAGAATTGTGCTTTCCAGAGACCAAAGAAACTGAAGATTCCAGCACAGAAGATACAGAAGTGTGGGAAACTGGTGCTGCAGTAATTGGTACATGACTCCAGGTGTGTGAAATCTCTGTCTTTTGGAACAGCAAAAAAAACCAAACCCAAACACATGCATGCTCTCATTTACATAGGAAGATGAGGATGGTAGCTTAGAGTCTGCAGGTTTAGTATCAGTGTTACAGTGCGATATAAAAGACCTTTGAAGAGTGTTAGTACACCCTTACTTCAAATTGATGTTTCTGGCCTCTGCTAAGATGAACATGGGTCTTCTGTGTATGTTTGCGATCGGATGTTTTTTCTCTAAAGGTAAGAGGTTTTGGATAAACAGATAGCATTTGTGTGGAAATAATATTATTTATGACAAAATCACATAAGTTTGTGCCAGGTAAGTTGTGTATGGGCAAGCTGCTTCTGCCTGAGAAAACTCCATTGTGTTGCATTTCTTTTACCACACTGCAACTGGAACAATAATATAAAATTAGTATTTCATAAGGCTCTTTTATAAATTGAGCAATTCTCTTACACGTGCTACATAACTGAGATTATGTACAAAGAGTAGCTATACAAGTTGGATCACTTTATTTTCTTCACAAAATATGAATGATGGCTCTTTTCAAGACCTACCTAAGTTATTGTTAAAATGCTCAACGGAATTTAAGACGATGGAAGCATAGATTGGCTTACGTTGGAAGAGTTTCTCCCCCCTGCTGCAGGCAGGGTTGCAGGCAGGTTTATCTTAAGTACATAATACCTTTAAAGCTGAATAAAAGGCCGCTGTTTTCAATGCAGAAAGGAAGAGTTTGTAGCTTTCTCAGGAGTCGTTCCCAGGGGAGGAGGATCCCAGCCCCACTCCTGGGTGCCTGAACCTTTGTTCCAGTGACCTCTGCTGCTATTGCTATTCCTGGTTTAAAGGTACAACCTGAGGAAGTTATCCCTTTTATTTGTTTGCAATGCAACTTTTCACGAGTCTAAGGGGCAAAATATTTTCAATGCTGTTTTGTTTTTCCTATTCTAATTAAACGAGAGGTTAAAACGACACGACCAATTCTTCTAATTAAACTCTGGGGCTAAGACTAAGTTTTCCTAGTGTCTGTCGCGGGGTAAGCCTATCAGCGCATTTCCGATGGCTCTGTTTAAAGCAGCCACCCCATCTGCGGGTGTAGAGGGCACGTTTCTGGCACCGCTCAGAAACAGCCGGGCAGCGCGCAGCAGGTGCGCGCCCGTTCCGTGCCGCCCCAGGCGCGCTCGGCCCCGCCCCAGGCCTCAGGCCACCTGCAGGGCCGCCCTCCGCCTCTCGCGCCCATAGGCCGGCGGAAGCCCGCCCCGCGGCGGAGCCTGGCGCCGGTCTTCAGGCGGGCGGCGGCCGGCCGCTCGCACTCGGTGCGTGGCGCGCGATGCCGTGCGGGCAGCCGAGCGGCGGCGCCGCCCCCGCGCTCTACGTAGTGGGGGTGGACGTGGGCAGCACGGCGGTGAAGTGCCACGTCTATGACCGCGCGGCCGCCGTCAGAGGTTCCGGCTGCAGGAAGGTGACGCGGGGGGGGCGCGGGGCCGAGCCGCCCTCGGGCCGGAGGGCTCTGCGCGGGCGGTGCTGTGGGCGCGCGGTGCTGCGGCGGGGGCTCCGAGCGCCGCTCAGGCGCGGCGTGGCCCGCGGTCGTAGGCGGTCCGTCGTGTAACGGCGTCGCATGGAGAACTGCGACCGGAGCGCCGGCCGTGCGCGGGGCCGCGGTGACGCCGTGTGTCGTGTGCGCAGGTGGAAGCGCTGTACCCCCGGCCCGGATGGGTGGAACTGGATCCCGAAGTTCTGTGGAGTCAGTTTGTCGGTGTCGTAAAAGAGGCTGTGCAAGGTAACGGCTCGCGAGGTCTGTGAGAAGGTGGTTGTTTGTTTGCTAAAAGTAGTCAGCTAATGAGCTGGTAAGTTGCAGTTAGTATTTATTTCTAAAATCGCGGTGGAAATTGGCGGCTGAGCGCACGCGTGTGGCGCGCTGTAAGGCCGTTATGTAGAACAGCACCTCTCTGTCAACTCTTTCGTTCGGCGGGCGCAGCACAGCAGCAGGGTGCCCGCTGGGTGCTGGTCACAGTGCCCTGCTGCTGGCCCGCGCGCCTCTGTGCAGAGCGGGGCGGGGCTGCTGTGCCAGTGCTGCTGTGCCAGTGCTGCTGTGCCGCTGCTGCACGGGGCTGGAGGGGAGCAGGGTACTGCGTTTGCGTGCCCTCTGTCACAGCCTGCTCTTTCTTCCCTCTTCCCTTCCTCCATTCCTCCTCCCCCGTTCTGTGGGATGAATCAGGAAGCAGAGGTTCTCTGGTTGCTGTTAGAAGGGGAAGCTGCTGCTGTGATCTCTATCAGCAGGCCACTTTTAAGCACTTGTGCAATGTGAGCATGAGCCCAGGGTGCTGTCAAAGCAGCTGTCCCACCCTCCTTTCTGCCGGGGTGCTGAGGTCTGCGGCAGTTTCCCCCCATCGGATCACCACACCTTGTTGTTGTGCCAGTAGAGTTTTGCAAGCATTTGTGCCAGCACACGAGAGGGCGTAGTGCTGGGGCAGGAGTGATATCTGAGGGCAGAGAGCGGGCACAGGGCACTTTGTTATGGAGTTGTGGGTCTGTGTGTAGATGAGCTGAGGTAGCTTGGTGTGCACTGAGGTGGAAAGTGCCTCTGGCTGCACTGTTCCGCTCCTTTCTGGCTGAGGTTTGGCCCTTCCTAGAAGCAGCTCACCAGTTGCCCATGTCTTGTTTTGTTTTTCTCTCTGATGGATATAAGCCCAGTTCACAGAAGAACTGAGAGAATATTGTGGTTGACACAAGAAAAGTGTTGGGAGCAGCTCATAGCTCATGGAGGTGGGAAGAGCAAGCTGTGCCACGCCAACTGGCAGTGAACTGCAGCAATTCTGATCTGGTTCTGTCTTCAGCTCAGACCTGCTGCTGGAGAGAGAGAGCTGCTGTTTCTAAGCCAGCCACTCCTAGGTTCCCCGCCCTTATGCTCTTGCCAGCAATGCTTGTGCAAGCAGGTGGAGCCAAAAGTCTTGCAGAAGCACTGATCTGATTTTCAGCTGATTGATATGATTGCCCACATCAGCAGAAGGACTACTAGGTCAGTGGGCAGGGGGGAGGATGGGGCAGGAGCGGTGGGAAGTCAGGTGGGCCCTTTCCCTTTGGAAGCCCTTCTGGAAGTGTCACTCAGAAGCTGTCGGTTGCCAGGGTGTAACCACAGCACTCACAGTTTGCTCAAGTAGTTGGGCTGAGGGTCCTTGAGAACAGCAGTGCTTTGGCCAGAACAGCCTGACAGTTACATGGAGTTTTGTACTGTATCGTTTTTTCACATAATTTTTCTTCTCTAAGCATACGTGGAGGTACTGTGGAAGCTGACTATGGCTACTTTGAAAATGGCTGGGAACAAATTTAAATACTTACATCAGTTTATATATTAGAGAAGCTGTTTTGCTACGGTTATTTGAAAGTAAAGTGCAGCAACAAAACGTGCATGTACCAAAAGTACATTCTTCTACATCTGGATTTGAAGTATATTTTGTTGCATTCAATGATTAAATGGTGCACATAAATTTCTTGTTATTATAAAAGCTTGAGAAGTATAATGTTTAAGATGAGCAACACCATTACTAAAGATAGATGTTAAAAATCAGTCTAGTTTTGCTTCTCCATGGCATTTCTTCCCTTTTGGTTATCAGGGTTTTCCTGTTTGTTTTTAAATTTGTAAATATGCTTATTCCTATATGCTTTTGTTCACATTCATCCATGTGACATTCACATTTTAACTGGTTTCTTACATGTAGATGTGACAGTCTTAGTGCCTTGCAGCTTGCCTGTCTCTGGGTTTGCTGAAGTCAGGCACCAGCAGGCCTTTCAGATGGCACAGAGGGTCAGAGTATCTCTGCTACTTCTGTGAGCAGTGCAGCTCTATTGACTGCCTTTGCTATCAGTTGGTCTGATGCAGAGTTTTCCATCATGTCACTGGGTAGCCACTCAGGTGCCCAGTCTATGTAAATCTGTATTCTATTTATTTCCTCTGCATTCCACAGATTTTCAAGTTATACTAGACAAGTAATTGGGGGGGGGGGAGGGGGAGAGTGTCTTCAATTTATTGCATTTGTTTTCTTTTTATTTTCTAGCTGCTGGACTTCACATGAGGCAAGTTGCTGCTCTTGGCATCTCAACACAAAGATCCACTTTCATCACATGGCACAAGTACGTATATGCTGTATTAGTTAAAATGAATTCATGTTCATTGCCATTATCTGGTCAGGAACAGCTTGTAGAAATCCTGAACTCGGTTTGGCAGCCAATGTCAGTCATGCTCTGTTGTGTTGGCATGGCTGCACTTTGCAGCAGCTCAGAATTTTTGCTTTGATGCTTTGGAAGAAATTAATATATATTGGTCAGACTTAATGATCTTGAAGGTCTTTTCCAATCTACATGATTCTATGATTTTATGATTCTGTGATTTTTTTAAAAATTCTGATGAGAAGCCTTGTGCCCAAACTGTCTGTGTGCCTATTGCCAGTTTCTCACACTCAACAGGAGGAAGTGCCCTTGTGTTAGGAATCAGCTTACTGTTAAATGCTGTGATTGAAAGTGGTGTATCCTATTGACTTTTGAGGTGGGGCTGTATATGTTCTGTGATTGGAAGTGAGGATGTTCCAATGCTGCTTTTCAGGAGGACGGGGAAACCTTTTCATAATTTCATAAGCTGGCAAGATGTAAGGAGTGCTGAGCTTGTGAATTCCTGGAATAGATCCCTTCTGCTGAAGGTAACACTTTGCTAAACAGCATGTTGCTTGAATGTATTATAACCACTTCATTTTCAGGAAGCAGAAGGATGGTATATGAAATACTGCAGATACCTTGAGAACGTATTCATATGAAACACTGCTTCCTAAAGCCTTTAACAAGAAAGTAGACAAGATTTGTGTGGAAAATGGTACTGAGAAAAAAAATAAAGTGCATGAAGTTACTTAATTATGGGAAAATATGTCTGTAAGTCTGTCATGTATTCTGTTATAGTTCAGTCCCTTCATTGTGTAAAAGTGTCACAACGCTGCTGAAGCACAGTTTTCAAATGTAGGTAATTTGTGGTTGGCAACACTTTGGGAGTTGTGTTTTCTTTTTAATGAGGTCATCTAAAGAGGGTGCATTTTATGCTGCTCATGCTCGGGCTTCTTTTAAAAGAAATGTTATTCTACGAGGGAAAACTGAACTTACTTTTATGTAAGTGTGCTAGCATAACAAAAACAAGCTAAAAACTGTGTTTTGTCACGTATTTTGAGTGGAGCTTTAATGATTAAATTTTGATTACTCTGTTAAAACAGAATTGAGCTTATTTGCTGTAGAACTATCAAGGGAAGAACAGTGTGTAATACTGTGCATTGTGCTCAGACAGGGGACTGTCTGTAATACGGAGCAGTTGCTCTCTGTGCCAGCAGAAGTCAGCAAGACAGACCTGCTTAGTGCAGCTGCTCTTTTCTTTGGTGTTGGTTGTGGGTAGGCTGCCACTGAAATTGTAAGTAAGGATTTTTTAACAGAACTTGAGCACGAGCATTGCTTTTGTCTAGATTGTCATCCCTTAGTACTAATTTATAAGAAACGTTTAAAGGAAAAGATTGAAGAAGTAATTGTTTTCTTTTGAAACAGGTAATCCATGTTATTTTTACAGTGCTTCATTTCTTTACTGGAAATGATCGATATTTGGCTCCGAGCTTTCTTACCTTTTCAACACAACAGACTTCTATGAAGTTGTCGTGGGTTTTTAAAAACATACCTGAGGTAAGCTGGAAAGTAACTTCCTTAATCCATCATAATGGCTACTGGGCATCACCTCTGCATGTTTGTTTTGTTTGTTCCTTTCCTCAAAACAAAACAAAAAACAAAAAAGAGTATTTCACTTAGTATAATTGTGCTCTTAGTTATGATACTTTGTTTGCACGTTTATTTTCTGTGGCACATTCCCAGCTGGCACTGTCACCTTGCCAGTCTGCACTCTCCCAGTTTTCATAGTTACCTGTGCATTACCATACTTAACAATCAGATGCTAATTAATTGCATGTTTTGTTGTAGTTCAAATTGGAAAACACGTGTAAAATAAGTTGTGCTGGCTCAATCTAATGGAACAATGACCACTGAGCTATTTCTTACTCAGTTTTTTGCTCTAATCCTTACTCTTTTCCTCATTGTCTGACTGTATTTATAGCTTCATTTTTTTAATTATTTCTGATAATTTTCAGGTTATTTTTTAAGAAAATTGTGATCATCCATTTTTGTCTTTCCTGTGTAAAGAAATCCCTGTGTGTTTTTTTTGAGTTTGTCTATTATAAGCCTAACTTTGAGAAGGTCTGTGATAATTTTTATGTGCACATTTTGGTTGGGTCTGTTAAAAATGTGAGCTGTGAGTTTGGAATTATACAGAATTAAAAGATAGGCAGCTTCTGGGGCTTTGGTGTGAGATGAATGTTCTCCATAGATTTTTCAGGCTCTGATATTTCAAATAAGCGATTACCAAACCAAAAAGCTCAGAAATGTGTCTCTTGATTACAGAGAATAATGCACTCAGTCATGCTTTCATATGAATTAATTTGTATGTTCTTTTTCTAAGTTCTGTGGCTGTATGCAGCACTGGTCAGTGGACAATAGATGAAACATTACTTTCCTATTTTAAAGGAGGAAAAAATCTCGAGGGGAAGAGCGATTTGACTCTTCAATGACCTCATAAACCAGAAAATGCTTCCTCTGTTTTCATTCTTCTTGAGCACATATTATAAAAGAGACGCATTCCTTCTATTTTTGTTATTTTGTTGTTAAAGTGCAGCATGCTTTGGTCCTCATTTCCTTTATCCACCACTCCACTGCACTAAGAAGATTAATTGCTGCTCTTTTCTCTGCAGCAACTGTTAGAATTTGTCCTTATTCTCTGCTAGGATCACAGGCAGTTTTTCTGTACGATAATACTACTTGCATAGCTGGCTCACATTTCTTTGAAGAAATACTGAGTATTAGAGACTTATTTTCTAAGGGTGTTATTAACACAAAGAAAAATGAAAAACGAGTCAGGAAATATGTTTCTCTTTGTTGTATCCAATATGAAATTCTTTTTTTCTGTATTTGTTCCCAGGCTGATGAAGCTGCCAAAAAGAATAACTGCTGCTTTGGAACAGTGGACACATGGTTACTGTACAGACTGACTAAAGGTGAGTGTTATGGTTGTTCTTAAATGGTAATAAAACTTACTGGAATCTAAACAGTGATATTCATGACTGTGACTGAATTTAAATATGTTTTGATCATGTGTGCTTTTTTTTAATTAATGGTGAATATTTACCTTTAAAAAAAAAAAAGTTTTCAATTAATTTTTGAGCACTAGAAGAGTAATCAGAAAAGGAAGTGATTATTGTGTCTAATCAGCCTTTTAAACATCAAAGATTTAAAGAAAATTATTAGAACTAACTACTATTGATTGAAAAAAGCATCTGCGGAAAAAAAAGAGCCAAGAATTACAAGAAATGAGGAAACATGACAAGGTTCTGTCCCAAAACAATAGCTATGTGAAGACTGACGGTTCAGTCACTGTACAGATGATGATGGAATGCAGTGCAGTCAGTGATCAGCTCTTTTCTGGGCATCTTCATGAGACTAAAATGAAGTAATTGGAATACATGCATTGCAGGGAGCAACAGGAGTACTTGGTGTAGCAATGGTGTTCAGTATGACCTTACTCATAGGCATTTATGTTCTGTGGGAGCTGTGGAGACATTTAAGGAAAAAATGTTTCTAATGACTGAAACATTTGGGGATCTGAAACCTTTCTTCTTTTTTCATGCTAGGTTCTGTATTTGCTACAGATTACTCAAATGCCAGTTCTACAGGCGTTTTTGAACCCTTCACGGTAGGTGCTGTTGATGCCGTGTAAACATTACTGCTATTTGCTGCACTCTGAGAGTGTTTCTGATGTTTTTGCTTTTTTTTCCTGTTATTTCAGAAATGCTGGAACCCCACTTTGTGTAATTTGCTTTCCATTCCAATGTCTATTTATCCTCCAGTGAAAGACACAAGGTAACTGTGAAGGTTTATTTTTAAGGATATGATACCTATTAAATTAACTGCTTCTATAAAAATACTACATAAAACCTGCACAGGAGAAGTCATATAGAAATTTACTAAAATAGTTTAAGCTTTGATTATGTGCGTAAGTACAGTTTTAGTCCTACATCCAGAATTTTATTTTGACCATCAGTAGTTCTTAAAGCGATAGTTTTAATACTTTCTTTAAAGTAAAGATGTAGCATTACATTTAATTTATGTACAGACACAGGCCTTGTATGTCTGGCTTTTGTTTTAAAAAGAAGTCAATTCAGGGTTCTGATGTTTCTCATAAAACTTGTTCTAAGCTTCAATTTTGGATCAGCTGACTCCGAAATATTTGGGGTACCTATTCCAATAATGGCATTGGTGAGTGAAGATTTTTTTAACTTAAATTCATATTTCTGTGCCTATACTTATTTATCTAGCTCTGATTTAATATGTGGTTTGTTAAGTAAGTATTCCCTACTCCTTCACTGTGTTTTAATTATAGTAGAACTAGTTATTAAATTTTGCTTCAGAAACTAAGCTTACAGCATAGTGGAAAGGGATTTCTAGAGGTTATGGTCCATTGAAGTTAGATGACCAAATGATTAAATACTGAACATAGAATTTAACTGATCTGGGTTCTATTCTAAGCTGTGATAATCTCTCTTTAGCTTAAAGTCACTTCTTCTAAATAGAGGCTTGCATGGGATACAGCCTGACTTGGCTTCAGTAAGACTCTATGCGTGTCGTAGAATTCTTAAGTTTGGGAAAGACCTCTAAGATGATCCAGTCCAACCATCCAATGAAAGGGTGTTTGTTGGTAGATCCACTTGTGGTACATTTTATTTATTTTCCCTAAAAACAAGGGCTAACTTGTCAGTGCATTTTTGTTGCTGTGGCAGGTAGCTGACCAGCAGTCAGCAATGTTTGGAGAATGCTGCTTTCAGCCAGGAGATGTTAAACTGACAATGGGTACAGGTGGTTTCTGGAATGTTAATACAGGAGGGAATCTGTGTGCATCACACAGGGGTAAGCTGTGTTTTACATAATTTCATTTTATTTAACAGTTTTCAATGATGACGATACAAAATTGTTATGCTCAGCCTTCTGTCTTCAGCTGTAGAAAGACAGCTTAAAAACCTTTTCAGGGCAGAGGACTCTGAAAATTTTTATTTAGAAATGGCAGGCTTAGTCCTGAAATACAATTCCTAAGAACAGAAAAACAGAGGAGAAAAAACAAATGAATTAAGACACCATGTATAATTACTAGTGATACTTCTTGGTAGCAGTATTGTATAGTGGAGGAATGGAGGTGTAAGGGATTGGTGCTGTTATTTCTCACATCAAAATTTTCCAGTGGATCACTGTAAGTTCCAGCCCTTGGGCCCTTGTACTTTGAAGTGTATACTTAGCAATTACTAGTTTTGTATTAAAATACTAAAAATGTGTGTTTCTCTGGTGTTGAAAATGTTGTAGTTGTGAACTCTGATGGTCTGCCAAGTTAGTTAGTTTGTCATAAGTGGTTATTTTAATTCTTGGAAGGAAATTTAAAAAAAAATACTATGTTTTTATGTGGATTCATTGTGTTTCCCTGGAAGCACTGTAATTTAATTACGTCTTTTGTTTTGTTACATGGAAAATCATTAAGGTCTGTATCCACTGATTGGTTGGAAGATTGGGGAAGAAGTTGTTTACTTGACTGAAGGCTCTATGTCAAACATTGGCACTACCATAAAGTGGGCTCAGGATATAAGTAAGTAGTTTTTATTTTGTAGTAGGATGTAATATATTGCTACTTACTACTGTGCTTTGTAGGGTTATAGCTATGTTCTTGGGCTTTGTGTTATTATCCATGATTGAAGAAATTAGCCTACATGTTTGGGACATCCACAGTATTTGCAGGAGGTTCTCTGGTGAGTGTGTTTACTGCAGATAGTTTAGATTTAGTAGAACTAATCTCTGTCCTCTTAAATGCCTTAGATTGGTTTGCACACATTTTGCATAATCATTTTCTCTTCAGATTCTGTCTCTGAAGTCATCCTTTGCATATTATTATTTTCCTGAAATGTTTTACTCCTGAGCATAACAAGCTTCCTGGTATCTTTTTATTTGTTTATTCTTAACCTGGTATCCAGACTTAAATAGAAGTGGCATAAAGGAGACTTCTGTGGTATTTGTTGTTTTGTGGTATTTGGACTTGAGAAGAAACACAGGAACTGACTGCCAGTTTAGTCTAGTTAGCATAATTGTGGATGCTACAACCCACAAATACTTAATGGTTAATGGTTTTGGGAGATTGCTAGCTCTACGTGTCAGAGTTAGCAACAGGCTTGAAAATACTTGCATATCTGTTTAATAAAAGCCTAAGCATACCCTAGCCTTCTAGTAATTGATGTTGAAAATTACCAGTTGTTTATAGGAGAACCTTTCTCAGTGTTCTATACACTATTTACTTGTCTTGCTTAAAAACTTGGTAAGCCTTACTGGGGCGCAAAGAAAGAATTTATGACCCAAATTTTAGATTATCTGAGAAGGGCTTTCCTGAAGTATAGCTCACCAGCAAATTCCACAATTAAGTTCTCAACTCCTAGTGAATGTGTGCATACACATGTAAATTTACATCCCCTTAAGTATTGAGTATTGGTTCGTGGTTCTTCATCAGAGCCATTAATCTTTTGAGGAAATTACTCATTTCCACACACAGTTCAGTGCTACATAAGTAAGTTTCCTACTTCAAATTTCATGCTACTTACCCATTCTTAAAATGGAGATTGTTGGTATATGCAGAGCAAAGAGCATGAGGGGTTTTTTAGTCAGCTAGTACTGAAATAGACATGACCTATAGTTGCTACTATGGGCAAAAGATGGGGAAGCTCTAGAAACAGATTTAAAAAATAAAACTAGAATACTATAAAATACTATGCTACTGTATTTCTAATAAGCAAGACCTTTGTTTTCTGGAAACACAATTGCAAGAGACAATGTTAAGAAACTTTTATCACAAGTAAATAGTAAACACTAAATCTTTTGCTTTGCTGAAAGAATTGGGTCAAAACAAGGGAAGGTAATGGTATCAGTAAGGATGGTGAGGCTCAACATGGATGTAGGCGATATGTAATAACAGTAATGTTTTGGAAGTAGAAATTTCTGTTGCAAGACAGGATGGTTGAATAGTTTTCTTGCGGTGGTATGTCTAATAATTCTGAAAAAGTAGCATTTAAAATTGCAAATTGAAGTGAATCTCACTCAGTTTTTTTCACTCTCTATCCTACCATAGAAGTACTATATGGTTCAGAAATAGCAAGTGCGAGAAGAAGAAAAAGATATGATTTAGGCTAATTAGTCTGGGCACAGTAGGATCCAAAACTTTCAAACATTTATGGAGGTAAAATTGAAAGTCCTGGTAAGTTTCCAAGAGGTTTTTTTAAAATTGAGTTAGATTAACCTATCTTTGGTAGGAGGATTTACCTACTGTTTTATCTTGTTTAAGTAGTATCATCTACAGGAGATCTCTAGTCTCTTGATGATGTGTTATGTGGCCACCTAAGGAATGTATATGAGTGAAGAATAAGCTCAAGAGGGGATATTTGTAATGAGTGTTGAAAGGAGCCATCCAGTTAGTTAGAGTAACCTCTGTGAAAGAGGTAATAGTAGGACCTGATATTCTTGTCAGTCTCTTGTTTAAAAATAATAGTAATAATAAATATATGTACATACAGAAATTGAGAGCTGTTAAAATACGATGGGTAGCAAGGACTTCCTCTGTAGTCTCTTGGTGTTTAGCCTGACAGTAACAGTATCTTTGCAGAGGAAACAGGAAAATGTGTTTCATGTTTTTCAACATCTAGGGTTTTTTTTAGCATAGATGCTGCTGTTAGCTATCTCAACTCCTATTTAGATCTGTTTGTCTGGAAAGCTAATGATGTTTTACAGAACACAATGATCAAAAGACTCTAGCTTAACAGATAGGAGAGGGTCTTTATTAATTTAGTCTTCATCTGAATTTATGTGACTAGACATGAAATACAGGAGAAGTATTGATTTCCCTTAGAACAAATTTAAGAAATATTACAAAGGGACATGACTGGGAAGTATTACAAGAGGAGGTGGCCCAACTCTAGCTTTTTGTCTCTTAATAGTATATAAAGAAATCAAAATAAACAATAAAAGCATATGTACTATGCATCTTTACAGATCTTTTCACCAATGTAGATGAAACAGCAAAAATGGCACGGAGTATTGTTGATTCTCAAGGCGTTTGTTTTGTTCCAGGTTTTCAGGTAAAATTATAGTTTATTAATATAGTTAAGAATATGTTGTTAATAGCTCAGTTAAAATTACAACTTCTGTCTCGTTTCAATGTAGTAATTTACATCTTAACACCATATTTAATCTCTAATATTCATGTTTTTATTTTCTGTTCCTCACCACATCATGTGAGGATGTTTGTGGTAAGAATCCTTAAGTAGAGCTTTCCCTTGCAAGAGAAAAAGCCTATGAAGTAGGAATTTACTTCCATTGTGCAGATGGTGCAGACCTGACAGATAAACTGTGTGACTTGTCCAGAGTAGAACAGACAGCGTCTACAGACAGAGAAACTGAACCCATATCTTTTCTGTCTTCATTGAGATAGCACTTCCAAGTACTGTGCTAAAATAATTCCTTTTATCCTGCCTCTTTTCAATATGTAGTTTGTAATTCATCAGAGTATCTAGACATGTACCTTAAATATGAGTAAGTTTGGAGGTCCTGACACTGTGAAAGGCAAAGGTAACAATGGACAGACATTTCTTGGTTACACAGATTTTAACCTGTTAGTTTTTTCCCACTAAAGTAAGGTTTGTGCTTTGTTTGATATTGTTAGTGCATATATTAAGGATAGAGCACAGTGCATATATTAAGGATTTCCTGATATTTGTTTTGCGTTTTAGTCCCCTCCATCTTCCAATAGGTTTCTTATATTTTCCTCTTTATTTGAGGAGCTCCCTGCAATCACTTGGTCCCTTCTAAATTACAGGCTGTGGATTGTTTCTTCTTGCTTTCCAGTTATGCTAAATACCGTATATCCATCCTCTTGTCTGCCTTTTCCTGCTTCATGATCCCCTTTGCATTTCACATGTGGAGGTGAGATACTGTTCCTCTGCAGAGGCAGCAAGAAGGGTGATGGTTTCTTGCAGTTCACTGTAGCATATTAGGCTGGTTTGGGATTGATAGGAATTGCAGTTAATTACATTAGATGACAAATGGTGATAGCTGGGGAGCTGACACACTGCCTCTTCAGCTGCAGAACAGTTGCTTCCAGTATGGGCTTGACAATTGGTAATAATAATTTGTAATTTGTCACCGCAGAGTGACAGAGCTGCAAGTCAGAGCTCCTAGACAGACTTTCATACAGAATGAGAATGAGCAGGTGTTGCTAATGTAGTTGTTGCTGACCTACAGGCTGCAGAGACCCCCAGCCTTTTTTGTCAGGTTATGCCACTTACCTGAGCAGCATGAGATATTGTGACTGAAAGCACGCTTTCTGCAGCATAGCTGTTTCTATGCTGTGGGTTTGTCACCATGAAAGTAGCCGTTTTTCTCCACAAAAATTATTTGTTTTCTAGTCAGCATTGCTGTTCAGGAGAAACTTCATGGTATAGAATTGCTCTCTAAGTTGTCGTTTGGAATATTAACTTTATAAACTTTGCAGTGGATATGTTGAAAGGAAATCCTTCAAAAATCACCAGATTATTTTTTTCCCTCTTAGAAGTCTTTGTAATTCACTGGTTTGAATATGTACATCTTGGAATTATGTGGAATGTTTTTGACAGCTTGTCTTTCTGTGTGGGTGTAAAAGCTTGGGTTTTGATTTTTCACTGGCTTACAATACTCAATTTGATCATTCCCAAGGTTAGTGTCTTAGAAATAATTACTTTCACCTACAGCTAGACCAGCAACCTTCTGTCAAACAACTGCCATAATCATTAGCTTTATTTTTAGCATTGTAAAGCTTGGTTAAGCTAAGATGCTTCCATTTAGCATTTATTGTGAGAAACTGTGCTCTGAATAAGCAAGTACTGAGCCATGACAAATTGCAGTGTTTGCAGAAAGGATTCCCAATGCAGACAAATATTAGTCTGAATCTTACGTTTGACCCTTTAATTTTTGTAATATTTAAGTTCTAGAGATGTTGGTTTGTGTTCTTTCGCATGTGCTGGTTTTTCCCTGCCTTGCTGCTTAGACACTGTCTCCAGAATGAACCTCAGCTAGCTTCTTGGTAAACACCAAGAAGGTTCTGTTGTCTTTATTCCTAATTTGAATATTCCCAGTCCAAATTTAGGAACAATACTTCCAAAAAAAAAAAAAGAAGAGGAAGAAAGGAAAGGATGTCTGGATTTCTGTTTATTTTTTGACACCTCGTAACTGCAAGTAGCATTCTAGTAGACCAGCTGGGAGAGATTCTGTGTTAGTTTAGAACTGGACTGGGTCAAATGGTCTGAAAAGGGACATGAACAGAGTTGAATTCATCTGCTTGCTGCTTAGCGTCACTGGCTGGATGCTGACACAAATGGTCATATGGTAGTGTTTCTTAGACTTCACAATGATGGCAGTTAGGAGGGTTTTCATGAAGCCTGTATGTTCATTTCCTACACAGTGTAAAATGGTTCTCTACTGATCCATATGAAAGCAGTAGGAACAAATTCACTTCTTACTGGGTTGTACTGCTGTGATGCAGCACACTGAAAGGACATCATTGTGAAAGAAACTGAGTGAATATGTGCATTAATCATTCTTGCTTTTATTCTATCAGAAATGGGAGTTTGCTATGGTTGCTAGTAACAGCAAAAACAGAGCTATTCATTGGTCTGTATGAATGTATATGTACAACTATCACTTCATGGCTCTTTGGTTTGTTATTTTTTTTGTTCTAAAATGAGTAGTAATTTAACTGACTGATTCTGTCAAGACACCCATTCACAGAGCTTGAAGGCACACTTTTGGCTTTGTTTGATATGACTATCTCTGAACAGTGAATCTTCAT
The DNA here is from genome assembly GCF_905368555.1 of Meleagris gallopavo. NCBI lineage: Eukaryota > Metazoa > Chordata > Aves > Galliformes > Phasianidae > Meleagris > Meleagris gallopavo. The sequence goes on along the minus strand of NC_139414.1, from coordinate 9,802,729 downwards.
TATGTTTCTGGGTGGGCAGATGGTTCCCTTCTTAGAATGGAAAGGGCACTTATGTATGTGGGAAAGGAAAAGAGTATTTTCTGTGACTTCAAATGTAGAAGTTTTCTGCTTAGGAACCCAGGTTTTTTGGTAGTTGCTGGTCATGATATACTATTTAAGTAGTAGTTCAGTATTTTCCATTCTTGTGCTGTTGCATATATAGCTACCCACGTATAGTTTTTCTCATATGCTAGCATTTTCTTCATTTACTTTGTAAGTGTGTCCATGCCTTTTATAAGCATGAAATTTGAGCTTTCATTATGTTTTGTCATAACTAATACATAACACAGTGCAACTAGAAAGAATTGTTTCAAATTGAAAACTGCTGTCTGTGGTAAAAATAGGACTTAACATTATCACAAACCAGATAGGACCAGCAAACTAATTCCTTGTGATAAAGTTTGTCAAAGGAATGGAGGAGTGGAGTGGAGGTTTATCCATCTGTCCTCCAGTACAAAAAAGACAACTTAGAGAGCATTAGAATTTTGGTTGGAAACTGTTAATCAGTGTCAGTGAAAACAGACTGCTGTGTAAGTTAATAAAAATGATTACCGTCCTTGTCAGTGTTCCTTCTAAGAGCCCAACTTTTAGAACACTTCTAAAACTGTAATGTCTGCTTGACTCCACTGAGTAGAAGCTGACATAAATGGACTTGTAATTCCATTTTTTCAGAGGTTTAGAAAAGGGAGTTAAAAAAAAAAAAAGGTGCAATTTTGCCAGATAACAGCAGTATCAATGTATAATCTTCATGTGTAAAACTGCATGAACTTTAGAGAGAAGTCATAAATGTTACTGTTACTTAGTATGTCAGATTTGGAGGAAGTCACTTAACACTTTTGCTGTTGAAAGAAACTAAACATTCACTGAATTAGCTAATAACACTACATACTGCTCACATATTGTTTTCAATTTTCTTCTTTCACTATGCTGCCTGTAATTGTCGTAAGTTACTTTTTTTCTTATTATTTGACTGCTTTCTCAAAAGTCTTCAAACATAACTCATCCAACTCATTGTGAAATCTTTTCTGCAGGTTTCTGCAAATGATCCATGCTTATGTGCCTCTTTCATGGGGCTGAAACCTACTACTACCAGAAGCCATCTTGTACGAGCTATCCTGGAATCTGTAGCTTTCAGGTAATTCCTTGCTTAACCTTATCAAACAAAACACTTGGTTTTGTTTTAACCAGCAGTATTAAATACATACGTTTTCTTCCACAGTTTGTAAAATACAAATTGTAGTCATCCATTGTAGTAATGTTGAAAAGGAATTTCTGCTGCCCCTTCTGTTCTTTTTAATACATTACAAATAAACCTGCATATATTTATTAGTTTGGAGTTTTTTGTTATGAAGTTGCCACATAGAGACTCTTAAATAATACTGTTTTTGACAGAGTCTAAAAATACTTTGAAAATTTGTCTTTACTTTCCTGATAGTGTTTTGTCAGAAGCTGTAGCCCACTCATATTTGCTCTTTGGCTAAAGTTTGAATCTTTGGTGTTTTATAAAATGCAGTAATAGGCACCTTAGATATGTTGAAATATTTGGATAGACAAGAACTTGCCAATTTAACAGTCAAGGCTGAAAATATTGCAGTTAGTCACTGATATTATCACATCTCTAGCTCACTGTGAAACATATTGTTCTGCCTTGCAATGCCAGCCAGCATGACTGGAACTGGATGTGAATACAGTTTGAGGCAAGGGTGTCTGGAGAAGGTAACAACATTCTGAATTGCTGCCGCTGTCTCAAATGCAGTTTTTTCTTCCCTGTAAGAGAAACTTGAGATGCAGTAATTCCTGAACTGAAGCCTGCATCTCTTAAAAACGAGGTAGAGAGCCTTTGTGTTTAGGGTTCAGAACAAGTCAGACTTAGAGCTTTCAGATGTTCCCTTTAAAGAACAGTTGGAGAAATTTCAGCTGACGCTTCTGTCAGTGTGCTTTCATCATTCTAAACCACTTCTTGTATCAACAGTTGCATTTTGTCTATGAAAACCTGTAATCATTTTTATCAGGGAATAAATGTGCATTCCATGGTGCCATGCATTGCAGTTGAATGGGTTGTGGTTTAGCTATATTTGTGTCTTTTTAATGGTATGATACTGAGTTTCAGAGTGTTTTTGTTGGTTTTTTTTCTAAAGCATTCTGGAAGCTTGTTAACTATGCAGTGGTTTTGACACAACTGAGGCATTTTTTTGCCTTGTATTTTATTTTCTGACTGTGTAGATACTGAAAGCACTTTATGGAATTCATAATGCTTAATGGAACTAATTTATTTTTTTAAAGAAACAAACAGCTTTTTGATATCATTGTGAAGAAGGTACGCATTCCTCTTCAGACTGTTCGGTAAGTTCCTTGCAGCTTCAGGCAGATCTGTGAGAGTTTGATATAAACAGGTATAAACTTGATTATGTATTTTATCTTAGTGTAAGAATTCTGCTGCTGAGAAATGGACTATTACCAATTAAAATGCTGATGTAACTTCAAAATTGGCACAGGGGGGTCATTTATTAATAAATGATTGGCATTGGTGGTTCTCAGTAGGCAGTAAGGACTTGCTCTAATTTAAAAAAACTAAGATAAAATTATTTTCATGCGGCATTAGAATACATATATAGCAATGCCTATTACAAAAATCATCCTACCCTTTATAATAAAATCCTTTTGTAATAGAATTTTTTATGTGGGGTCTACCACAGACTGTTTGTTTTCTGAAGCCTTAGTTAAAACTGGACCTGTTTTTGAGGTGTAAGAGGAAGAATGTTTTTACAATTCAAATGGAAAGACGTTGGCTTTATTTCAGTCTTTTAAGAAGTAAATCCAGTTTAGTGAGGCAATAGTAGAATAGGCTGGAATAGGCTAATCATAACTTCTTGGGAAGATTTAGCAGAATTTTGTTCTGGAAAACTACCCTGCTCATTTTAGTAGGTACTTAGTCTGTACACACTCAGTCTAGAGCCTCCAGCCTGTCGTGCTGAGAAAAGCCTTCCCAAAGTTCTCCTTCTGACAGCCAGGGGTCATTGCAGTGTCACAATCAAGAACAGTGAAGAGACTTTCTGTCACTTTCTGTGGGTGGAATACCCATGCAAAAGGAGAAGTAGACTGGCAGGCACGTGGACAGATGAGAAATGAGAATTTTGAATGGTGGAAGAAAGGTGAAAGTACAAAGGTAGGGGAAGGTACGAGTTCATGTGTTCCATCGCATGGAACTGAGTAGGTGAAGATACAGAAACAGCTAGGCTCAGTGCAGTAGTGATGGGTAGCAGTGATTCCTTAGGGAAATTCTGATCTTGTTTATGGCATAATGTAAACTTTAAATTGTGTGATCATATTTTGTTTTATTCATTAATATAAAATTGTTGTTTCATATAGTGACCATAATACAGTTTGCTAATATCGGTAGAAATTTAGCTTGTGGATTAAGGATTAGAAGATAATGACATACACTTCGTGGCTTTTTCTATACAGTGTAAATTTTACTCCCTTTCTTTTGTCCTCTTTACTAACAATCCGTTACTTCTGATCTTGTTTTATCCTGCCTTGAGGTACTTACCCTCTGTATGTTCATTCCTTTTTTAGCTACTGTCCCATATCCTTTGTTCCCAGCCTCTGCCTCCTACAAGCTCCTAAAAAGGTGTTGTTTTAATTAGTCTTATATATTCCTATTACTGCTTGTTGCTTGTCTCAACGCCATCAAGGAAAGCACTGAGAAGGCTGTTGTGTTCTGTGTTACAGCAGTCCGCAGTGGCCTCTACAAGGATGATCCTAGTGCTCTGTGGAGTACTGGAGTGCAGCCTGTTCAGTTGTTTAGTGAAATAATTGCACAGTGGAATGGCATAAAGGAACGTTTTGCTAGAATATGCACTGAACAGATTGAACGTTCAGCATATCTAGCAGCAAAGCTATATACAACAGTATTTGCAAACTTTATTTTCCTATCTTGTAGCTTGAATCAAATGAGTGTTTTATTTTTGCAGAACAAGGAAAATGCATGTCACTGATATTAAGATATTGACTTTGCAGGTAGCGTTTTTTATTCCATAGTGTAGAGGCTGAAATCCAGTTTAACTGTGTGTACAAATAAGCAAAATGCTGTTAACCTCACCAATCAGGCAGTATTTCATTATTTTACTTTCAGAAACATCCAAAATATGTGAAAATTTTCTTGAGGCATACTTGTGGCATAGAACATTCCAGCTGATGCATTTGAATTAGTGACATTTTCTAAGCAGCTGAAGGGTTTTGTTACCCAACACTTTTTCTGAAAATCCATTTGTGCATAAGTAACAGAAAGATCTGTGCAAGGATGTGAAACCTCAGGACTTGTTTTCTGAAACCTTGGTAAATAAGTATTAGAGCTAAACGCTTTGATTTTTCTTTTAATCTTTTATTCTTCTCTCCTTGTAGAGCTGACGGAGGTGTCAGTAATAACAGTTTTGTCATGCAGATGACTTCAGATTTGATTAATAAGAAAATAGAAAAGCCTTCGAATACAGATATGTCTAGTCTTGGTGCAGCTTTTCTTGCAGGTCTTGCATCAGGTATGTATACAAATACATCATCTAAAATTCATGCTTTCCTCAATAATATGTATGTTTGTAGATAAGGAAAAAATAATCAGGAAAAGAAACAATAAGAAAAAGCAACAACAGTGTAGACTTAATTGTAAAATGTCCACAATTACTTAACCCACTTTTATGGGAAGCTGCAGTAAAAAGTGTTCACCTTTGTACAGTCCTTTTTATTCATGTGCTTGTTGTGTTTGATGGACCAAAGAAATGGGTGAGAGGGCCATACATAAACAAATAAGGACCGTATTTGTATTTTTATCACAATGTCTCAATTTGCTGAGCAGTTTTATTCCTTAGTTTTACATAAATGAATAGCAACAGGAAGCTTAACGTGAAAAGTATCTGCATATAGGCTTTAGGGTTCCTTTGCATTTAGAAGGATACACTGCTAGAGAAGAGAGGTGAACCCTCTCTTCTTTGCTTCCTCTCTCTTCCTTGACCTGGACACTCCAAGTCCCTTTCCATTTTCATACTGTGTGAAGCAGTGCTTGGTATGCGTGGATCATGTGACAAGGAGGCTGCCTTGCTCATGTTCAGCACTGTGAAGCTGTATCCTGTCATCTCTGAACTGAGCCTTTATTCTTTGAGATTTTCACAGAAATAAGTACAGTGGAATTACAAAATAGATGAATGAAGGCAGAGGGGAATCCAGCTTTACTCAGAAGGAACTGGCTTATATAATTAACCTGACTTTAAACTACAGATTGTCAGTGGTTCTTAATGGAAATACATTTTGTAGATGGATACGTACCTCAGTAAATTGCTTTGATATGTGAATAACATAACTAAGATAAAATTACATGCTCAGGTAACTAGCATTACATGCTCAGATAAGGCTTATCCAGCAATTAAAACTGTAAAAAGGTCCTTTGGCAGACAAGAGTGATTCAATACCATAAATTAATCTGAATATGTAACAGCAGCTATTTTCTACCATTTATGCATTTTTTAGGGCATGAGGCAAGGCAGTAGCGCTAAGTTTTGGTTTCTGTGGCCCCTCTCCATTTAGAGGGACCTGCAGCTGAAGGCATAGTGTTGATGAAATTTAAGTGAACTTCAGTCTTCCAGAGCTGTTCCTTGGAAACTATCCCAGTTAAGCAGATGTGCTGTTGTCAGCATTCCAAACAAGTGGATGCTATTGGAAAGGAGTTTCACAATGTAAAAAAAAAAAAAAAAAAAAAATGCTTCCCTCTGAGAAAGTTGTTGGTTAAGTAAAGGAAAGCTGTCATGATTTCTTATTGTGTTTCTGGTTTGGATCTCTTGTAAGTAAATTAAAACAACTCAAAAATAACATATTTGTAGTTGAGCCTGAGAATGAACTTTTTGTTTATAGGACTTTGGACTGACAAAGAACAGCTAAAGAAGCTGAGGAGAATAGAAACAGTTTTTGAGCCTCAGAAGGACGAGGAGGAATACAAACCTGCTATGGACACCTGGATGCAAGCGGTGAAGTGCTCCTTGCACTGGTAGAAATTGACATTTTGGAGATAGAAGGAATCAAATTATAAGATTTTTGTGGTTAACAGAATGGTTAAAATTGTAACTGAAATTTGTGATGGTATATAAAAGTTACAAGGTCCTTCGGTAACCTTTATGCTGTTGGAGAACTTACCACGCCATAATGAACCTTCATATCATCCTCACACCAGCTGTAGTCCAGATGCAGCGTTTGTGTCCCTTCAGTGACCCCCTTTGGGTGGCCCAACTGCTTGAAACCACGCTTTATATGTTGGGAGTTTTTTCCTATGATGTGTTTTCTACTGAGGAACTCATCTCCCATCTGATCTTTAAAAGCTTTGATATGTTAACCATCAAGGAATCTAAAAAGGGACATGCACTTCCCTAGGTATTTCTAAGAAGAGTAAAATAATTATTTAGAGGAGACACAGGAAATTGTTTGCCTGTTACCACATTTTGATTCACTTTTTAAGGAAACATTTGACCCAGCTGTGTGATGGCATTTTTGTGGTGCCTCGGGATTATCACAAAATTAAGATGAGAAACAAAAGCAAATACACTTTCAAAACTCCTCCTTTCCAGGACTTTTATAGCTGATGTTTAGCAGCTATCTAGTTTGTAGCTATTTTTGAAATTTTATAAAGACAAAAACTACATTATATGGCATGATTAATATGAATATTAGCATACCTGTAACTACATTTAGCTTGTAAAAGTCTGTAATATTAGTATTTTCAAGTCCATCACTACATCCTATTATTATTGGGAGAAACAGGGTTGAAAGTCTTATTTTTGAAGTTACTACTTTTACATTTTTAAAATAAACTGTAATTAAAAAAACATGTAGTTAATTATGCATTTGTTCATCACTAATCTTAAATTATTACAAGTTTCTCAGGGCTACATGTAAACCAGTTTCAGATCATAATTTCCTACTTCAGAAAACGTTACTGGCTCTACCAGACCAAAAAGAGAAGAGTATCATTCTGACACTGTGAACAGAAGATGGTGGCCTTGCTCGTAGTTATTCTGCACTTCATTCTCATTGAAGGAGTTTAATTAATCAAAGTCTGCCTAAAGATAATGTCCACCTATGACCACTTTGATGACATCTCATGGTTTGTGTTCATTTTGTAGTTATGTGGTTTTCTAGGCTTGGCTGGGGTTCCCATGCTCTGTTCCCAAATAGATATCTAATGGGAGCTGAATCTGATTCTGTTGATACCATTTGCTCAAAAATAGCCAGCTGTGTGCCTTATTTGCACCTTTTCATTGTGGTGGTTCTCATCCTGCCCATAGTACAGCCAAAATACATGCAATTTTGCGTTTGGTACCAGGTCAGTTTAATAGTAAATGTAATGATATAAAAAGAAGTTAATATTGGTAATCTTAGCACTGTCATTTTAGGAAATGTACCGTGTTGAGACTGCAAATGTTTTATTTAGGATTGGGCAGTAATGGACCTCATCAGTCATGTGAAGATCAGGAATTCAGCTGAGAGATGTGTTAATGATCCTTGTGCATCCTGCCGTCACTGATGCATGTGGTGCTGATGGTAGGACTGCCTAATTGGGATGCAGCTATTATCCATGATGATACATAGTCTCATATTTTAGAATCACAGAATATCATAACTTGGAAGGGACCAACTCCTGATACTTGGGACAACGTGGCATAAAAAATTACAGGGTTGGTGAGATCTCAGAGCTGTTGGATTAATAATGTAAGTAGAAAGGAAAGAAAAACAATCTTCAAACAAATGAAAATACTCTCACCAGATGCAGTGTGAGTTTTCTTAAGAAACAACCCAGTCACTGATATATAAAATCTCAGTGTAATCAGCTTAGCAACCATTTTAAAAAATATTGTCTTCTCTCCTCTAGTGGTTAATTTTATGAAAAATTAATTCTCTCTTACCTGTTTTTGACAAGAATGTTCATACGTGCTCTCCTGTTGGAAGAAATAACAAAAGCAAAATAATGAATTGCTGTTCCAGTCTGCTAGCTTCTTTTTGTTGTGGTCTATGTAGCAAGATCCTTCAGCTAGTGCCATGTACTCAGGCTCAGGGAGCAGCTTGGACTCACCATTTGAACAGCAGCCTTGTGAAAATAAGGTAAGAACCATTTCTTGCCAGTCAGTGGAGCTTGAAATACAGATAGGTTTTTTAAAATGTTGGTTTTGTTTTTTTTCTCCTACTGTTCCAAGCCCAGAGGTACAGACAAAGTTGTCATTTTGTCTTCAGCAAAACAGATGTGTTGGTACTGCAGGTCAGAATATGGAGGTGTTCTGACCCAGAGGTTGGTCCACATTTTAGCTTGAGGTTTTACAGTGAGACGAACAAGTTCAGCTCACTCTTCAGGAGAAATGTTGGGTGTGGGAGTTATGGATTAGTGTTGGTATCACAGCACAGGTTGGGGCTCGCAAAGCATTGAAATCAGCAAACAGCACAAAGTAACACGTTATGAAAAGGGAAAGGGGGAGCACGGTGTTGTGCTGAGGCTTTGAGAGCACCGACTGTTTCTAGAGAGCAGCATCAGAGCTTCCGAAGTGTGGATCTTACTTTAAGAAATCGCTAACCCTGCTAATCCTTGCAGAGCTAAGGGACCGGTTACAGCCAAGTTGTCAGTGTGGATCTCAGGCAGTTTGGGATTTATGTAAGTTCTGAGAGTACAGATCAGTTTAGAACCTTACAGAAGTAGTAACACTCATTGCAAACTGATCGTTTCAGCAGCTTTGGACTGAGCAGTGTGTGTGCATACAAAGCTCATTCTGCAGGTGGCTGAAAGCCAGTGCCAACTATGGCAGTCACCGTCCATCTCCTTTCCACAATGGTTAAATGCCTTTTTCGTGTTTATAAGCATTGCGTAAAAATAACCAAATGAACTGAAAAGATCATTTTAAGACATAAATGACTTTTTATTGAGGTGGTATTTGAGTTCAGGTCTGGGTTTGGCACGTGGAGCGTAGGAGGAGTACAGGAAGTCAGGCACCCCGGCTCGCTTCTGCCCTTCCTTTCTTCTCCGCGGCAGGGCCTGCAGCAGTGCCTCTGTGCCACCTGGGGCCTTGGCAGCTGGGCAAGGGAGCACTCCATTTTGCATATGGTTTTTTAACGCTTTTATTTAAGTTTCTTACATAACTGCAAGTATTGATAAGGGTCTTGTTGCATGTGACAGAGTATTCCGTAGAGGATGAAAAGAAACAGAAAGCACACGGTCAGCACATTCCTGGGCCTGTGATTAATAACCAGCTGTGAGCCGTCCCACGGAAATAAACAGACGGTTCTCGTTCCTTAGTTTAGGAGCCCTGTGTTACAGCCTGCTTCTGCTGTTTATTTTTTTGTTGTGCCTGAAAAGCAGGACCAACCCCAGCTCCTTGTTTGTGTGCTCTATGACCGTTCCACGTGGTGTTCGCTGCAGCCCTGCCCGCCGCCTGAGCGTGCGGCACCGCACGGTATCGCTGCCCTCGCTCTTTCGGCTGCCGTCAGCGCTTCCCGTTCGCGTTCTCTGAGCGTGAGCGGCAGGCAGCCCCAGCTTCGAGGCGCTTCCCAGCAGGGCCGCGTTGCCGCGTGGGCCCCGGCGAGGATCGGCGGAGCGGAGCCGCTCGGTGGGCGCCACGGCCCGAGTTTGCCGTCGGTGACGGCGGTTCCGTCGCGGGAGCGGCTGCCGTCAGGCGGGGCGTGCGGAGCCCCGCAAACAGGGCCTCCTTCCCGGCCCCCGCGGGGCGCGGGCCGTCTCCTCCCCGGGCGGCCGCGGCCGTGTCTGGCGCCCCGCCCTTCCGCCCCGCCCCCCTCGCAGAAATCCCTCGGATTGGCGAGCGCCGTGTGTACACACACGAGGCGCGGCCAATGGCGCGCCGAGGGCGCCCGACCTCGCGCAAGGCGGCGGCCAATGGGAGCAGCCGCTCGCCAGACGCCGCCAAGCTTGTGCGGGGGAGAAGGACCCGGGCAGAGCGCGGCGCGGCGGCGGCGCGAGGCGGCGGTGGGGCCGCGCGCGGGGCGGGGTGCGGCGGCGGCGGCCGAGCTGGAGGCGCGGCGGAGCGCTCGCGCCGCCACGCGCCGGGGCTCGCGGCCTGCCCCTGCCGGGTTCCCTCTGCGGGGCCTCCTCGCGAGCGGCGGGCGCGCGGTGCCGGCCCGGCCGGGAGGCGTCGTCGGCGTGCGGAGCGGAGCCGTGGCCGGTAAGCGACCGTCGCGTCTCGTCGCCTCGGCGTCGCCACCCGGGCCCTGCCGCGCCGCCGCCTTCCTTCCTCTCTTCTCTCCTCTTGCCCGGGCCTGCGGACGAGCCGCCGCGGGGTCTCTGCCGGGAGGCACGGCGCCTTTCTTCCCGAGGCGCCGCTTTCCCCGCGCCTCGCGGCGGCCTGGCCCTCCGCCGCCCCCTGGCCCGGCTCCGGCTGCGGGAGGAGGAGGAGGGCGGTGGTGCGGCGGCCCGCTGCCTGACACCTGCGGCGGCCGCGCGCTCGCCAGGCGCTGAAGGGGCCCCGCCGGAGCGCGACCGCAGCGCGGGGGGCCGCGGGGCCGGGGGGGCCGCGCCGCGAGGGGCGGGGAGCGAGCGGCCGGGCGCCGTGCTGAGCGCCAAGAGGGCGGCGCGGGGCGGCGGGGCGGGGGGGTGCGGGGCCGCGCGGTGCCCGGGGCAGAGCGCAGCGAACGCGATCGCAAAAGTTGGCAGCGCCGCGCCCCGTGGGCCGGCCTGTCTGCCCGCCTGCCCGCCGTAGGCCGCACGGGCTTCGCGGCGAAGGTGAATCCCGGGGCGATTGCCGCCGTTCGGGTTTGGGCGTGCGAACAAAGGGAGGAAAATAGCTCGTGAGCGAACTTCCTCGGAACGAGGAAGAAAACCGCATCTCGGAGGGTGCGTCCCCGCTGAGCGCGGGGCTGGCGCTGCGGTCGCTCCGTGCCCTCACGTGCCGCGGGCCGCCTTCCCTGCCGGGCTGGGAACGGACACAAAGCCGGGTGGTCGCGTCCGTGTGGTGCGGCAGACACGGCGTGCGGAAAATTAAAATGCGATGGTTATGTGGTGAGTGTTTTTATTTTGGAAGTCGGTTCCGTTAATTTTCACGCCTCTTTGTTAATGTTTCTAATAGTTGATGGGTTTTTTCCAGCCGCGCAGATGTAGCTTAATTACGGTGGTAGAAATGAGGTCAGAACCGCGGCTGCTGTGCGGTACTGTAGCTAATCTCAACTAGATGTGATCTCTTATTAAAAAAAAATATGTGTATATATATATATAGACTGTATAAATTAACGCTACTAAAAGAGAGATGAGGAACAACTTCTTCCTTTCTTTGCCTGCGTTGTCTGGTTCTCCTGATTGTAGCATTTTTTACCTTATCCACAAATGAAGTGATGGGTGTGCATGGGGCAGACCCGTGGCCGCTGTGTAGCACAAATGCTGAGCTGCGTCTTGGGACGTTCTGCCGATGCTCTGTATGCTTGGAGGTGTGTTTTTACATAGCTAAGTACTGCGTTTTGAGAGCTTGTGTTTGCAGTAGCCTGTAGGGTGTTACATACAGCACTTCAACACTTCAAGGAAACATGGAAGAGTAAGTTCACGTCACAGAAATGAACATACATCAAACAGGTGGTCGGGAGGAGGAGAAAAAGCATAAAAGAAAAGCATTTTTGTTGGAACGTTGTTGTGCAGTGAGCCTGGTGTCTCTGGAAGAGCTAAAATTAATAGCTCTGAAAATGGTTTAGATCTGTAGTAAGGAAGAGGTGGGAAATTATTAGTAGGTTTACCTCATGGGTGCATTGAAGACTGACCACATCTTACTGTTAGGACTTCTTGTAACCTCTTCCTTCTTGCACAGAAATCACTGTGCTAACAGAGCAGAAAGAAGCTGTTTGACCTGTGCTAGTTTGATAGCATTAGCATTACTGAAATCATATGGCACTGATGGGAAGGCCAGCTATTGCTTTAGAGGGTTCTAATGGGTTAGCTCACTTTACAAAGATGTACAGCCTCTAATGCAGCAGCTAGAGCACAGCCCTCCCATGTAAAGGAGCAAGCTGAGCAGCACAGCTAGCAAAATAGTGCTGGTTTGCAAGAGGGGTGTTCCTGCTGCAGGAGGACTCCTTGCTTGTTCCTGTTCTTGTGTGTGTTGGACAGTATTGTAGGAGCCTCCTATGCATCTGGAGCTGCCTGTGAGCAACCACAAAGTGAAGATAAGGTTTTGTATTTTAGCATCTTCCAGTGGGTTTAGCAAAAAGTAGATACTGAGGTTCCAGCTTTTCATCCCCTTCAGAAAGGTGTGATGTTGTTCATTTTAATTTAGCAGACCTCACTGTGCCTGGTGCTGGTCTCTAAAATGGCCGTACAGGGCTATGGGAGGGTAGCTGCAACCTGTACCAGATAGGATAGATACAGACGTTTAAGCTTCCTCACCCTAGTGAGGATCAGGATGCGCTCTTTAGTTACAGCTCTTCTCATTCTTGGAAATCAGTTTCTTTTGCTGTGCCACTTTAAAAAATATTCTTAGAAATGCCTCAGTAAGTTGCAGTTTCTTACTTTGTATGCTTTTTCTGCATACTTTGTGATGTAGTGATTAAGAATTTGTTTACCTTTCCAATTATATTCATAGGACATGACTATTAATGAACCAACAGTGGACTGTAAAATAAGGAAAATAAGCTGTCTGTTGCCTGGTCTGGTGCAGGAAATGCTCTTGTGGAGGGGGTGTGTGTGCAGACCAAGGAGCCACTGGAACCAATGAGACAGGTTTACAATTGCAGGTGTTTGGTGGAGAGCAATCAGCACTACCAGTGTGCATATGACATGAAAACCAATGGTATGAATGTCCATTGCGTGGTTTGAAAAAACTCTGTATGTGCTTCTGTATGCTAGGAAGTAATGTAAAAAGGAGCAGATGCGGCAGTGGAATGCTGGCTTTATTACAGCTGTGTGTTTTGATTCCTTGTGTCTTTTTGTAGCATCCATTATTAGAATGAGAGCCACTTGAATTTTCCTTGGAGTAGCTCTTCTGCAAGTTGTTACCTTGCACTATTGGCTTCAGTAAAGGAACTCTTTCGCTGCTTTATTTGGTTTCCTGTGTGGAATGATAGTTTCCAATAAGGAAGAAGTGGTGGTCGTTGAGGCTTCTCATATTCCTAGATAGGTGACTCCTTCCCAGAAGAGTGTCTGTGACCCTAAGATGAAATTCTTGTTACCTTCCATAAACTGAAGTCCATTTGTGAAGGTAATTCTGATTTGTGACTCTGTTTTTTCTCTCAGAAGTTAGGGCATGCTCCTCTGTTTAGAAAGTCGGGTTTTTCCTCTTCCTTCCAACCGCTGCTGGCAGGTTGGTCCCTGTGGGGACACCCGTGAGCCAGAATGGCCTCCCAAGCAGAGAACCTTTCCCACGTGAGCAGTAGCTGTAATTACCAGAATAATTCTAACTGACCTATATTAGAAGTTAGAGCAGTAACGTGACCAGCGGTTATGTGTAAGGTTAGGAACAGCATTTTAAAGTGAGCTCATGTCCCTGAGTGAATTCCAAAAGCTTGTGTGGGGGGGTTCTCAGTACGTTGTAAGGAAAGAGGCAACTTTTCCCTTCATTATCAACTTGAGCTTGAGAAACTCGAGAAATACATTTCTGTTCTCTGAAAGGTATGCTCTGATTACTGCAAACTTCAGTTTATTTAGAATCCAGCTTACAGGTGTAAATACACTTAAACAGTTTTAAAACTTAATAACCTCATATAAAAAATGGTAGAATTGTAGAGTATGTGTTGGTTCTGTATAACACAGCAGCCTTCTGCTGTCTCTCGAAACAAATGCTCATTCTTCACTTTGCTGCGTAGGGCACTGGGGATGCTGAGGTGTGAAGACAAAACTTCTCACTGCTTCCTAGTAAATTGTCAGAGCATGCTCACACTCCAGTGAACTCTCCAAAAGCTCAGATTAGTCTTCATACAAACACTACATAACCAACCTTCTGTCACATTTCACCCCGTAAGTTAATTTGCAGTGTGTCATAAATGCTTTTTTCAGAGACTGAGTCACGGTGTGGTTCCGCAGGCCGGGCTACCAAGCAGCTCACTCAGCTGAGGTTTGGCTCTGCATGTGGGCCTCGACTGTCTGACCTGCCGGGGGGCTGCAGCAGGCACAGTGCTTTCTTCTCCCCCCTTCTGCCCCACTCTTGTGATGCTGACACCATTAGGAGCTCAGCTGGATGAGGGGTCAGGTCAGTTTGGCAGTTCTTGAGAGCATGCAGCATAGGGATGGAGTGGGAAATTGTGGGAAGTAAGAGAAAGTGGAAGGCCTCTGATGACTTCGAGCGATGATAGCAGGGCAGGTTCTTGCATCAGTGCAGCAGGGGCAGTGCTCCACCCTTAAGGTAATTCATTCTGTGTCCTGTTATCAAGATTTGAGAGTTTGTGCATCTCTAGAAAAATGTTCTTTTCCCAGTTTTGGCATTGTACCAAATTGTAACCAAAAAGCAGAGGCTGGCTGGTGGTTTTTTAGCTTTTCCTGTTCAGTGAGTACAGTCATAATCTTCAGTCCATGCAGGAGCAGGCTTAGTAATAGCTTCACAGTAGGACAAAACTTTTAGCAAACAGCAACATGTGGGAAATAGTCATTAAGTCTCTCCCTGTCATCAACTTCTTTATCCCTATATAACGTGGTGATCTTTAATTAACTGCAGATGTAGAATCATCTTGAGTTCATTGGATGTTAAGATTCTTCCAGCTGCAGGGTATAGAGGGAGGTGTATCTCAAGAGGATACTCAGCTGTTCTGTGTATCAGTCACTGTACTGATAGCTCTGAAAATTCTAGAAGGTCAAAATTAAAATGCATTGCAAGACAATATCCAGAACATTCTCCGATGTATCGTACAGCATATAAACTGGTGGTAGGTAGTAAGAAGCTTGTATGAAACCTCAGCAGAAAAAAAAAATCTCTTTTTTTCTTTTGTCTCATCCCTGGGAGTGCCCAGTGCTGGGATGGATGGGCACAGGGCAGCCAGCACAAGGCAGGGGCTCCAGCTGGGTGAGTCCCTTCCACACAGCATTCTGTGCTTCACCTGAGCTTAACTGAAAGAGGAGCTAATGCATTATTGGTAATAGACTAAGATTGTCCTACTGAGGTATTTTATGGTCATTTATATAGATAACTGCATGATCCGTTTTGTTTTGTTTTCAAACATCAGCACACTGTTGAAATGAACATCTAGAAGAAAAAATGCTTTTGAAAGTATGGCATGTTCCTAACTGACAGAAAGCTTTAGTTTGTGCTATTTGCTGACAGAAAGTGGTTCTACTTTCAGTCCTGATCGATCTTCAGAGCTCTAGATGAGGTGATGCTTTTAAACTCACTTGTAAAGGTATTTTATTTTGTTAAAAGTTCTGATCCCTTTTAACAGTCAAGGCACTTAGATTTGTTCAGACTCTTTAATCACCTTGACTGTTTTTTTGAAGGCAAACTTTTACTTTGTTTGCAAGTTGTAGTTCCTGTCAGTTATTTGTAATGTATGTCATTGGTGGAGTTCCTAAGAGCTTCTTTTTGTTATTATTTCCAAAATGAACATTACTGTGTGACAACTGCACCATGCCCCACTCCAGGTGATGAGCCAGGTGCTGTGTGGACATTGATGCACCTTTTTTTTTCCAGTTTGGGGCCATGACTATTCCTCATAAAGGGTAAGACTGAGACTGTCATTTGAAGAGGGTCAGGAAAGAAAGTTGTCCAATGGGATCTTCTTGAAGATGTACAAAATCTAGAATTTCAGTTTCAGAATCTTGATAACAGAGTTGGGTTTTGTTCTCTGTAGTACAAATAAATTCATCTGATTAGCACATGTGGATATATATATATTTTTTTAACTAAAATTAGTTCTTTTTTACCACAATTTCTTCAAAAAGGAGTTGAATGCTGACATGCTTTTCTGGAAGGTGCCGCACTTCCTAGGAGCAGGTGGATTTCTGTTAAGTACTTTGTGATTTTCAACTTGTACTGGTCTGAAAATGGAGATACAATGAGGCAACGTGTGTAACAGGTGGTCTAATCCATGTAGATGCCTAAATTAGTGGTTTAAAACAGAGCTTGTATTGATTAATGAGGAATCTTTCTGTTGCTGCTGTCTTCTGAGATCAGTGTTGTAGTGCTGCAGCTCCAAAGTAAGTGCTACGAAGAGGGGTGTGAAGAACACGAGCTATTTTCTAGCCGAGGCAGGTGTGATACGGGTTGGTTTTTGGTGGTGTTGGAACTGGTGACGCTTTCATTACTTGTAGCTGACCCAGCAACTTGGAATCGTTTCCACTTCGCAATACTCTCAATTGAGTAAATCAAAAAAACATTCTTCAATCATGATAAAAATCGTAACGTCAGCGTTAAATATCATTGCAGCTTTTTCTGTGTTTCATGAAGACATTTCTTTAGCATTTTAGGTAGTCTCAAATAGTTGCCTTAATTTGTAGATGTTTGATACTGATACCATCCTGATATAAGTTACGCTTTGTGTTGTGGGGAGGTGGCCTGTGAGGCTGGGGAGGGCCTGTGTGTGCTGCTGGTCTTTGCGAAGTTTTGGTATGCGAAGTACTGGTCAGAATTTGAGGAAATTAAAGAAATCTAAGATGTTTGCTACAGATTTATTGTCAAGGGCTGAAAACAGACAATTCTGGTGTGGGGCTTTTCTTTTCTACTGCTAGGTTTTAGCCAACGTATGTATCTTATAGGAATAATTTAAAGTATGACTTTGGACCGTAGAAAATAATGTACAGAGGAGTACAGAGGTAGCATTTTTCTCAGATAACTGTTTCTATTCTGCAGTGTTTCCTCTACTGGAATTTTGCTTCAGAATAGATCTATCTTTTGACTTGTGATGAAGAATATGTATAGAGAACTAAACTAACTACACTGGAGCTTGGTGATCTACATTTCTGTAAATTTACTGTTTTCGGTGTCTTTTTAATGGCATCAGCAGAAGTGGTTGGGCAGTGTAAGTTCTAGAAGAAATCACACCTTGGTTCTTACGGTTGTTTTCTCACAGAGCTGTGCAATACTTGACCAAAAGGTAAAATCATGGGAGCGGAGTATAAACCAAGATTAGATTATGGAGAACTTCAGTTCAAGTAAAGCAGTCTGTGCGTCATGTGCTTTGGGCTTTATGCGTCCTTGGTTCAGTAGAAACCAGCTCAGGAACAAAAAGGTAGAGTTTTGTTTCTCTGTCTGTGTGGTGCAAGCTGTCAAACAGCAATTCAGAACGAAGAGAATCTCCATTCTGAGGCCATCTGTGTAAGTTCTTTTGTCTGAACCTGACAAGGGGTCGTGGCAGATGGTGAGGTCACAAAGTCTGGCTTCTTGAGCTTGACAAAATGTGTTCATAAAGCTGGAAGAATACCAACTGTTTCTGCTGTCTGAAAAGCACTGTGGCAAGTGACTGTAATAGTTCATGGACAATACCTTCTGGATCACTACGCTTGATGGCAAATAACTTGTCAAAGATTAAACTAGCTTGCATATCTGTCAGCAGGGTGAAACTGACTAGAAAATGTTTTCTTAGCTATGTTTTATGTGAGTAAATTACTTGTAAAGCCTCTTGAAGTGAGACAGGGAAGGCAAATTGCATCATGAATTTTGGGCCAGAGCTCCAGATGATGTACTTGGAAGGTGCATGTGGAAGGAGGAGAAAGAGAAAGGAATGACAGAATCCTAATTTTCAAATGTGGCACAGGTTGTCAGTATTTGTTCTTTGCTGTGGACCATTGTCACTGCGTGGCTTTTCTGTGGCAACTTTCTAGGCTTCAAGATGGCTACACAGATCTAGCAGTCCCTTTTGCCTTGGAACATGAATAGATAACTCTCTGTATTTTTCTCATTGTGTCCTTACCAGATAAAAATGCTTCTTATTTTCTTAGATGTTTTGTTGTGAAACTAAAACTAAAGGCTCTTTTTGCTACATTATGTCTTAGTAGACATATAGTGTGGTATTCAGATGCTGGAATAGCTCCTTGGTCACAGCTGCAGCAGATTGGGGCAGCAAGGGAGATAGATACAGCTCATGCAGTAGGAAAGGGACAACACTACCAAATTGAGTAGCATATATTCTTATAGCAGCTGAAGTGATACAATATCTGAAAAAACTAAGAGATCTGTAGAAAGCCTGATGGAGTTCAAGGAAATGAATGAATGAATGACTAAAAGGACATGGCAACTGAAAAGGTTCATTATTCAAACATTTATTCATTCTCAGAACCATGAAATAGATAAATAGATACATAAATAAAAAGATGCGACAGTGTTTCCAGATTCTCAGGTTTAGTACCTGAACGTCTTTCCAGAACTATCTCCCTAAGACCTCTCAAACCTATAAAAGGTGCTGCTTTCCCAGCTGTCAGCAGTGGGTCCCACACTGTGGTGCTGGCCCACCACCCACATGTGCCCTGTTACATCTGCAGGCACCGAGTGGGGCTGCCCAGCAGGCAGCATCAGCATGGCTGCTGCTGGAACGGCCTTTTTAAAGGATGAGGTTAGGAGGGCCCAAGGATTCTGCTGCTTGTGGGAGCTGGGGAGGCGCTTGCTGTGCTGGGCCAGTTGTAAATCCAAATGCCATGCAAGGTAGAGGAACAGAGGTGACCCCCAAAGTCTGGTTGCTCGGTGGCAGCAGGGAGGGGGGCAGAGTCTGGCACTTCTCCCTCCTTGCTGCTGCAGCGCGGCCTGGCAGGGCTGGAGCAGCTCTGGCTTAGGGTGGTGACTTTCTTCAGGCGCTTGAGTGGCGGAGGCCCTGTGGGTGCCACTGTCTCTCTGCCTTCTTCTGCTGCCATCAGGCTTCTCTCTGGCCCAGCAGCTGCTCCCTGCATGGCCTGGGCACCTGGGCTGCTGCACAGGTGTTTCTAGTTTAGATCAGCCTGTGGGGCAGGGGCAGCCAAGGCTTTTGTCAGGGCAACTTTTCTCTTGCAGTGTTCAAGCAGTTGTGGATTATCTCTCTTTAAGTATGAATGGCAGTAGAAGAGTAACTAACAAAAGCAAAGGAGAAGAGTTAGTTGCTATCAATTTAGGATTGTTATCAATTTAGGACTTTAAGATACCAGAACTAAGGCTTTTAATTGCTGAAGACAAACATGGTCTATCAATCAGTTAATCGTACAGTTTAGATTAAAATAGGGTATGTTATACATATATGGAAATAAATAAATTCATCATATCCTGATTTATTTATCTTTCTGTTCCATGGCTTCAAACTTGGATACAACCCAAATATATTTTATCCTTATTTCTACTACTCAGCAGTGCTACCTCTAAAATACCTGGCAACAGCCAGAGAAAGAAATGAAGATCAGAACACGTACTGTCATCGTCATCTCTACTACCAAGGTTTATTTTATTGGAGCCTCCATCCCTCCCACCAAAATTGCAAGGGTTGCTTTATGTGTAAAGCAACTGACGTACCTTCCTACAAGCAGCAAATGCTTCTTCCTCTGCCAGGAATTCAGGGACGGAGGAAGATGTTTTGTAGGTACAGTGTATTTTTTCTAGTTTGTCTTCATTTCTGGCATATGTTCTGTGCTTTCAATATGCACGGCTTCTGCAAGGGAGTAGCTGCATACCTGGGTGATGCTCTGCCATGCCAGCAGTCTCCCAGAGGCTGGTGTGTAGGTCCAACCAGAAAAAAAACCACTAAGTATGTTTTGCATGATGTCACAAACAGGAGATGTGCAACCCCTCTTTGGTTCTTACACTTTTATTGGATATTTTAGAAATTTAGAAAGCAGGCTACCAAAATCAGTGATGTTCTTTAAGCCTTTTAAATTACATCTCACTCTTCAGGATCAAGTGCTAAATCTGTAAAGGAAAGGGTTGAGATGGTGTCTGGAAGCAGGACTCAAGTGTATTATGAATTTGAGGACAACACTGGGCTGGAGGAGCTGTAGGCTTAAGCATTTGGCTGCTCACAGGGTTTCAATTTTGAATGGTGCTGTGGGGAGTCAGGAGTTGGACTCGGTGACCCTCGTGGGTCCATTCCAACTTGGGTTATTTGATTCTTTCAGTCTGGTTCTTTATCTGCGTTATCCATAATCATGAATGCAGTGTCAGTAGTCTGTCATGAGCAACATACTCTACTGAAGTCCTTTTTGGTCCTTTCTTAGAAGGGAGGAGAAGACATGGTCGTACTCAAAGCTAACAGAGTTTGAATTTCAAAGGAAGCAGCATAGATTGTACTTGCTTTTGCAGCTGGTGAGTTCTGCTGTAAGTGGTTGTAACTCACAGTAACTAGTTTTCTAAGGTGTTTTCTAAGATTTTTGTGAATCAATTCCACTAATGAAAGTGTGAGCATTTCCCCCTTGTGCATCTAAGCACAATTCAGATGTCTTTTTAGTCCCTTTTGTTAACAACAAGTAGTACTTACAAAGTGCTTTCAAAGTACTTGAACATTTTGTCAAATTAATTCTGTCTCTGAAATGGTTTGTACTGCAACCGTTTGTAATTTGTTTTCCTTTTTGGTGAGACTTCTGGAAGATTTGATTTAAAAAAAAAAAAGTCACTTTAAGTATTCTTCAGTTTATCAGAATGTTTCTCTTCCCTGGAATTTTAATATAATTCGAATTACAAAGGCTTGAAAATATTTAAAAAGTGAGTTTGAACAGGAATGTGTTTGGTTTTTTTTGGATGTTTCCTGAATTTGCTAAATGTTTGCTGTGTCTGTACATTTCATATTATTTCCTGCTCCTTCTCAAGATCTTTGTATGTGTGCTGTGATAGAATTAGAAGTTTTCTCAATTGAGAGTTAAAGACAGAATGAAAGGATTAATTCACTTTCAGTTTTTGGGGTCAGTCTGTATTTGATGTAAATGTTTGCATGGCTTTAACTACAAGACTTTAGTAACGGTATGATAAGCTCTGCTAGCACAGTAACGTATCAGGACTCTATATTTAAGATTACATCTCTGAGTATTTCAAGCATTGTGAATTTCTAGGGTATGTGCTGAATCTTCTGTTGTGGTGAGTAACTTTATTAAAATAAACACGTGCAAAATTTAGCTATTCTGGGGAGATGCAGGGTTTGGGTAGAGAGCTAACTGAGAATGTATTTTAACTCATATGCTTTAATTTACTTTCTTACAGGTGTTGGTTTTAAAAATTCTGTGAAGATGAAAAGGGATATCTTATGGTTTTACAGAATATAGAGCAAGACTTCTGACATGACGGCAAAAAATGTAAGTAACGTATTCCTTTTTATACTGATGTGCTGCCAGTCACTTTTGACTTTCAGAATTTGAAGCTCTTTGTGTTTGATTTCTTGAATGGACAATATTTTTGTATACTACAAACATCTTCTGCTGTATTTTATTCATGTAAACTAGTTGGATGCTCCTTAAGGATACAGAGTTGAATCAGTTATAGGTCAGGTTAATAATCAAGGCTTTCTTGATTATTATATACTTATTGTATAATAGGCTATTGTGTATAATAATCAAGGCTACTTGATTATTATATACAATACTTTCTGCTGTTGTTTCCACTAACATTGCTGGAAACTTATGAGAATCGCTCATTTTGTTGAAGCACCAGAAGAAGATCCTACTGAGTCCCAGTTTCAAAACTGTAAAAAGAGCAGACATACAGGCATTGGTATATAAACTCATGATTTCTAGAAAACTCAAGGCTTTCCTGTCTGTTCATCTGCCACATTAGCTAGACTGTGGTGTGTTGTCCAGAAGCTCTGTCTTTTACTCCCCTGCTCCCATTTCTGAGGAAGCTTGTAGAACGGATAGCATCCTGATCTTAATTTTTGGCCTGAATTGCAGTGCTTCTCGAGGTACACAATTTGTATACAGAATAGTTTTGATTAAGGTGATCAGTGAGCAATCATCACTTTGAGCCCTCAGCAATTCGTTGCCTTAGGTAAAACATCCTGTGGTTTAATTAAATTTAAACAGGCTTGGGATCCTACATGGCTTAAGAAGGAAGTACCCAGAACAGAAGTGCAGGGGATGTTAGGACGGCTTTCAGTTCAGTTGTTCAGAAGTGGCAGAAGCTTTTGTGCATATTTTGATCGATATCGAGGCTATAGCTTGGTTAAATGAATTCTCCAGTCTTTGAAAGATCTTTTCTGTTCATTTTATTAATAATTTTATTTGCCATGTAGTTCCAGGAAGAGCTTTCAGATGTCTTATCTATTTGATTCAAGCTGACCAACTCAGAGAATAAATTAATGTGTATTACTTATTTCATAGGCCATATTCAAGTGTAGTATAAATAGATAATTCTACTGATGTACGTGGTTTTGACCTTTACTTCAGTGTAGTCAAAGTATAAACAGCAGCGCCAATAAAATCCCTGGAGTGTTCTGCAGTATGGTCACATACTCTGGGAGGAGTCTCAGGAGCCCCATCTATTCCAGTAGGAACCCTCGATGCCTTCATGCAGAATGCAGTTGTCTGGGACTTGTTCAAGGGCTGCTCAGGGCTTCAGTTTTGAAAACCTCTGATGACATCCAGGCTGGGCAACATACCCTTCTGCTGATACAGAACCATATTTTTGCAGTTAGGTACTTTAACTCAAGGCTGTAGTTTCTTCATAGAGTAAGCATCTTATTGACATGCATGCTGTGAAAATTTCTACAATAAACTGTGCTAACCTAGTTTACATTTGTTAAATATGCTTGTCCAATGGATTTGGAGGGGGGAAAAAAAAAAAAAAGACTAAACCAACCAAACAACAACAACCAGAAAACAAGTGTAAAAACTGGAGTAACGATGTGCTTTCTGTCTTTATTTCTAGCACTTTTTCAGGATTTCCTAACC
The DNA here is from genome assembly GCF_905368555.1 of Meleagris gallopavo. Classification (NCBI taxonomy): domain Eukaryota; kingdom Metazoa; phylum Chordata; class Aves; order Galliformes; family Phasianidae; genus Meleagris; species Meleagris gallopavo. Next base: position 9,779,931 of record NC_139414.1, on the reverse strand, counting down.
TCAGTTACTCATTACAACACGCACTGGCCAGCAGCATCAGCCCACAAGTATTGTTATGCTACTAGAAGGCCAAGGAGCACTTCTGAAATTTAGAGCTGCGGGATTTAGCTTGCATCTTTGGTTTGAAATCTGTTCTGAATATAAGGCTGCATTTGTTACGCTGTCTGAAATGTTTTACTGACATGCAGAAGTTGAAGTGAAACATAATTTCTGGATGGAGCTTATCTGCAGAGATATCTCCATCTCTTTGTTCTGTAGAAGCATCAAGGAAAGAGATCTTGAAAGTACTGGAATTTGGGCGTTTTTGGAGAAACTTGTGAAGGGTGTATATCTCACCAAATAAGTACACTCCAAGAAACTGTCATCTCTGTGTTCCAGAATCACTGCCCTGCATCTGGGACACAGTAGATGAGAGATGTTTGCTCCTAATGCATTGAGACAACAAAGTACAGCAAGTGTGGGCTAAAATGTCTTTGTGATCTCACATGCACCACCAGGGTTGAGCTACTTTGTCTACAAGGAATTTGTGCTTCAAACACAGTAAAAATTTTCAGTCCACCTAACACATACAGAGGTTGAGAATAACATTCCTTGTTACTGTTTTTCCTTGCTAAATCTTTGAGTATGCGATAGGAGAATTATCAAGGCTGGGCTCAGTGCTCACTTGAGGGAAATGCAGAAAACTCCCTAGTATCTGGTTGTGCAACATTGCTTATGAAAAGAATCCCAACCAAACCACTAATTTAACAAACCATCACAAAATGGTGAATAAAAGTTTTGGATTCTCTTGGAGATTAAATATTTACATGCTTACAACATACAGTATACCCAGATGTCATTTAAGTTGCCTTGTAATGAGTTATTTTATTCTCGTGTCATGTCTTCTCACCTGTTTTATACCTCCATTTCCACCTGTCCTTCAGGTAAGAAGGCGTTAAAAATTGATAAATGGGGAAAACAAAATCAGCAAGAAACTTATTTTTAGGACAAAATAAATAATATACCTCAGGAAAGTTATTTAAATAAGAACTGTTAGTTTTGATTGCCTACTTTGTATTTATATAAACGTACTTGCAGAGAGTTTTGCCATTGCTTCTTCGAAGGTGATTGTCATGTCACAGATGAGGTCAGTTAAGTGGCCATAAGAGCCTACAGGAATATGAAAGTAGCCCGTTTGTTATTCCCTACCCATGAGCAACTTCCTTGTACTAGAATCTGGAATGATTCCAGGGCAGAGAGAACAAATTTTTCAGGTTGATAGGAGAATGAGTTTCTTGTGAGGTGAGGTATTGCAGGGGGATCTTGGTAACCGGCAAGTGTGTTCAGCAGTGGAGAAGGCTGCTAAGTTATAAGTGCAACTTGTGAAGGTTTACCTCACCTGAGACTCCTGAGATTTTTTTATTTTGGTACATTTCTCAGCCCCATTTGGAAACTTCTTAGTCACTTACTAGGAAATAATAAAAAAAAAATGTTATAAGTATTTAACAGGATGCAAAGGCCTGCCAGGTGCTTGCTTTGTGTTATTTTGTGGTTGGATTTATCTTGTTGCAGATAGAAACAGGAAGCCAGCCCCTGCCATGCCCTGTAGTCCAGACACTGGGACAGTGTTACAAAGAAATATCACGAGTCATACAGAAAGTAATAAATGATACCTGTGTAAGCTGAGTGATACCTCTGTAGCCAGAAGTCTTTAAACATGGTCTCAATAAGAATGGGTCACTTGTAGCACAACTAACAACAAGGCCTGCTCCAAAAGTAATGCCTCCTATTTTATTTTGTTGGCTGTCAGGCGGATGCTGGCGCTATGACAGCAGAGGCTGAACCTTCCCACCAATATGCCATTATGTGACTGATGGCAGCCTGACAGAATGGTAGCTGACATGGAAGTGCATGCGGAACAAAGGTGTGGGAGTGAATTCCTCCATGTGGAAAAATGGCACCCACTGACATTCCTTGGTGCCTGCTGACTGTTTGTGGAGCCCAAGCGGTGGTGTTAGCAGTGAGATGGTGGGCGGTGTGTTTTAGCAGTGGTGTCAGCAATGTGAAAGACAAGCCGTGTTCTGGACTGCCATGCACAGCTGTCACACCACAAAATGGGAGTGCCTCTATCAGTGCATCCACGTGAAACAGCTGATGGTGACTGCACTGAAAAATATCACTTTGTAGCTGAGAATTTGCTCTGTGAAATACTGCTCTATCTGTTGCAGTTTCCACAGAAATACATAGGAGGCATTACTTGCAGAGTAACCTACATACTTGTTTCCTCTTCCTTAAAATCCACTTTGGATTACAGCTAAAATCTACAAGTGGTTTATGTGAAATAGAAGTTACGTTTCTTCCATTTGCCAGGATATAGATAATAAGACTAATACTTTGATGGTTAAACTAAGATGGCCAAAAGCTGTGCTGTTACAGAAATGCAGATAACGTGACCTGCAACCTGACTAACATGAAAATGAAACACTATAAAGTTCTTGTTCTGCAGTAATAGCACAATATTGCATCAAATTTGTTGGGTTTTTTGAGGAGGAGCTTAGTTACGGTCATTCTTCTGTGAGATAAATGCTCTTCTTGATTTGTCACTTCTCATTTAAGCTCTCATGAAATTCAGATTTGTTTTCAAGCTCTTCTAAACTTAGAGGTTATTAAATGGAGAGAAGTGCACGCGTTCACTGGGTGCTCCGTACAACTGTGTTAGTAGGACCATCATTGTGACACATGTTTTCTGTGCAGACTGAAATTTTGTATTCTTTGGATCACAGAAGGACAAAAAAAAAAAAAAAAAAAAGCTCAGGTACTTCAGTTTTGACCAACATTTCCTTAAGTACCATATCCATTAAATCATCTAAATGTTCCAGAGAATGCAATGTAAATATTGGAATTTTACAACTGCTGGAGAGCTGTCATTGGGCTGACAGCACAGAGATCTTCCACTGTCAGGGCTTCACTGAAGCACACTGGGAGATGATGGGGTATGTCCAGCCATAAATCCCAAACTGAATGTTCAGTGGTGAACAAATTGCAGTTCTGCATTTGAAGATGTTCTTGGGAATCCTAATTCTTACCCTTTCTTCTGGAACAAATTGTGCCCTTATATCTAACACTTGGTATCCAGCCTTGTTCCTTTAGTGAAGCTCTGATTTAAAATTTTCTTATTTGTGTTTTACAGCTTCTCACAGAGGCAGGGCGCCTATGGATAAGCCAGTTCCGTATTCCCTGTGTGTAGGCAGTAGTATGATGGGAGGGTGTGGGCTCTTACGGTGGCTGTGCAGCTGGAACATCCTTTTGAGGCTGTGCGCTGTGTGAGTCACTGAACTTTCCAGCCCCGATTTCAAAGATCCTCTCAGGAACACCTTGTGCACACGTTGTCAGGGTGAGGGCTCACCGTGCCCCTCCTGCAGGAGCAGTCACCACAGCCCTGACCTGGGCACAGGAGGGCAGATGCCTGCGGTTGCTGCTTGTCCCCAGGCAGGCAGAGGCTCTGGCAGCAGACCGGCACCCATCTCTGCTCAGCCCTGCCCTGCTGCAGTGCCACCATTTGATTTGTGTGCAATCAAACGGTTCTCTAATTAGATATGATTACAATTCTACAAATGACACTAGCAAATGTCCTATTTTTGCCACATGCATCTGTAAAATAAAGCAAATACTTGATCCTTGATAACATAATTGTTTTTGCTTATCTTGGATTTTGTCCTAGTCACTTATTGAAGCACTCACATTTTGTAGTATTTTTTAAAAGATTTTCTGGTAGTTTCCGTAATTGCCTGCTGGAAGAATCATGCTCTGATTCTAAGTCGGTTCCAGAGGAGTTCAGTCACTCGGTGCTTTTGGCAGCTTCCATCTTGGAAGCAAACCAAAGTACTTTGTTCACTAAGGTGCTACAGATGCAATGCTCTGAAACTGTGGAGTGCTGCATACTGCTTGCTGCTGCTGGGTGCATGCCTTACTACCTGGGACTTGGGGACTTTCTGTCTCTTCCCTCCTTGTCTTGGAGTGGTGACCTTGTGTTTTTCTAAACAGACTCCACCTTTCTGTGCCTTGTGTATATGCCAAAATCAGAGATGCACTGTTTTGAATATGGTTGTAAGTTCTCTGTGTCTCCAGTAATTTACTCTGTGTAAATTATCTCTAAAGACCAGGAGATGTATATAAAATACATCATAGTCACGTCTCCTCAAACCTGTGCGCTGTGTAGTGTTGTTGGTGACAGCTGCCTTGTAAGACTTGGAGGGGACAGTGACTCAGACAGTGATAATGTGCTTTTTGTATAGTAAAGTATGAAAATATACAGGGACTTGGGTTTTCTTAGTTAAGAACTTAAACATTTAGTTAATGTCTTCATTTATACGCAGTCAATGTCTTGGAACCTTGCTTCACATATCATGCTTTCATTAGGCTCTGCAAGCCATAGGATTATGATGTTTCAGCAGTGCAGAACAGATTACTTTCATAACACTGTTGGTTGCATACTGGAAAATGTGGAAAGGTCTGTCATATTTTAAGACTTGAAAAATGTTTTGTTCAGGTTGGTGTGACTTCCACAAATGGAGACTTGAAAGGATTTATAGATCAGAACCAGAGTCCAACAAAAGGTAAGAGAATTCTACCTGCATATGTAGTAGAGAAGCATACACTAAGATTTATTTCTCTCTTATGTTTACTAAATGAATATTGCTGCTGATTTCACAGCACAGCATGTATTGTTTTGGGATGCTCAGAATTTAGTTTCTCAAAATGTACTTTCTTTTCTGCAGCCACACTGGTAGATACAATGTGTTACAAACATCATGTGCTTCTGATGTCAAAGTTTACAGAGAGAGAATAGGAAGGTAGTAAAAGCAATTAAGGTGTAAAATAACCTTTCTGTTTCCTTTACTTGATTGTGAGTAATGTAATGAATTTCCTATTTCCCACCCTAAAATTCCTAGACTCTATTGTAGTCATCTTCCCAAACAAGAGTGGAAGTTGTCGGTTTACTTCTATAAGTGGCTGGACAGCTTAAAGTAATAGTTTTGTCCTATCCAATTTCATCTTACATTCTTGGTGAATCACTTGTGACCAGTGCATCGGCAATCAGAACAGCCATGGATTCTGATGAAATACATCTGCAACTCCTCTAAAGTACTGGAAGAGTTGGATTTGCAATTTGTGAAATGCCTCAGTGAATCTTTTTAAGTAAATGTTGTTTGCTGTTATGTAGTGCAATAAGGAAGTGCATGCGCCAGCTAGAAGAAAGATTTTTGGCTCTTCACAACGATTTAGATCTATCAGACTTCAGAGTCAAAAAATGAAAGAATCTAGATATAATTTGTAGAGCTACGATAGCTTCCTTGTTTTCTAAACTGTACCACCACAAGCTGGTTTTAGGTCTTTGAGAAGTGTTTGCTAGGCACTGGCAAGATAATTATCCTTCTTGTTTCACTAGTTTTTTATTATTGTGTCGTAAGACTAGGCAAAAGACTGAAGTGCAATATCTTCAAACAATTTCTGAAGCCAGCAATTGATTTGTCCAGAGAATAATTGAACTGAATAACTTCATAAAGTAGATGATGTTACTGTTTGTAGTAGTACCTTGATCTTATCGCTCCTAGTCTTTATTGTATTTTTCTTGTGGGATGGTCAACGTATTATTTACCTCTGCTTTTCTGTACTTTCAAAAATATTATGCACTAATATTATTTTATGTTTATTAATTTATTTTACCTTGAGATATAATTAAAAACCTCTGCCATCTCTGCTGAGATATTACAGCTGCTGCTTCACCATGGTCTTAGACTGAAATATGATGGACTTATGATGTGTTCCAAAGTAAAAGAGAGATCATAGAATAGCTTAGTTTAGGGAAGATTCTCTAGCTCCAACCCCGTGCCATGGGCTGGCTGCCCCCGACCAAATCAGGCTGTCCAGGGCCCCATCCAACTGCCTCCAGAGATGAAATATCCATCTCACCATCCTCTGACTAAAAAATTTCTTCCTTACATATAACCTAAATCTCCTCTCTTTCAGTTTAAAGCCGTTTCCCCTTGTCCTATCACTACCAGACTGTAAAAAGTAAAAAGTGGGTCCCCCTCCTGCTTGTATGCTCTCTTCAAGTACTGGAAGGGTTGCAGTGAGGCTTCCCCAGAGCTTTCTCTTCTCCAAGCTAAACAAGCCAAACTCAACCTATCTTCATAGGAGGGGGCTCCAGCCCTTCGATCATCTTCATGGCTCTCCTCTGGACCTGTTCCAACTGCTCCACATCCCTCCTGTGCTGGGGGCCCCAGGCTTGGACACAGTATGCCAGGTGGGGCCTCGCAAGGACAGAGTAGAGAGGGCCAATCTCTCTCTCTGCTGGCCACTCCTGTTTTGATGCAGCCCAGGATACTGTCAGCCTTTTGAGGTGCACACTGCTGTCCCGTGTCCAGCTTTTCATCCATTGGGATCCCCAAGCCCTTCTCCATAGTGCTGCTCAATGAGTTCTTCTCCCAGTCTGTAAACATATCTGGGATTGCCTCAACCCAAGTGTAGCACCTTGCAATTGGCCTTGTTAAACCTCATTAAATTCTTGTGTGCCCACTTTTCAAGCCTGTCCAGGTCCCTCTGGATGGCATCCCTCCCTTCTATTGTGTCAACTGTACCACTCAGCTTAGCGTCATCAGCAATCTTGGCTGAGGATGCACTCAGTCCCACCATCTGTGACATTGATAAAGATGTCGGAGAACACCGGTCTGAAGACAGACCCCTAGGGGACATCACTCATGACCAGCCTCCATTCGGACATAGAACCATTGACAACAACCCTCTGGCTGCGACCATCCAAGCAATTATTTATCCACCAAATAATCCAGCATTCAAATCCATATCCTTCCAGTTTAGAGACAAGGATATGGTTTGGGACCACGTCAAAGGCCTCATAGAAGTCCAGATAGATGACATCAGTTGCCCTTCCTTTGTCCACCGATGCCATCACTCCATCATAGAAGGCCACCTGAACAGGTCAGGCAGGATCTGCCCTTGATGAAACCATGTTGGCTGTCTTGGGTTGCTTCTTCATCTCTCACATGCCTTAAGATCTCTTCAAGAAGGATCCATCCCGTAAGCTTCCCAGGCATAGATGTGAGACTCCCGAGCCTGTAGTTCCTTGGGCCTTCCTTTCTCCCTTTCTTGAATATGGGAATTATGTTTCTCTTTTTGCAGTCACCAGGGACTTTGTGTGACAGACATAATTTTTCAAATAGGATGGAGAGTGGTTTGGCAACCACAATCATATCAGATGCCGTTTGCTTAAGGCATGCTCTAGAATTCATCACACCCTCCCAACAACTTGAAACAGTAATTCTGCAGCTGCTGTTGCCATTTGTCTTCCCTGTGTTGATCTGTACTGCCTTCACACTGTTAACCTCTTGGTATTTTTCAGGTTTATTTTGTTTTATGAGAAATTAACACCAACTCTGTTTAGGTACTGCAATTTAACAGGCAAGTCTGAAAGTACTGCTATGTCACTTCTGCTGATTTTTAAATCTTGTTTACCATTCCTGAATAGGTTGGCAGGTCGTTTGTTTTATTTGGTGGTTCCGTTTTCCTACTCCTTGCTTGCTTCCTGTGCTTATTGAATACTGTGGTGATCTTGCTTTAGCTTTCTCAAATCAGACTTTTTAGAGTATTTTCTGTAGTTTTTAATTTTTGAATAATTATAGATATCTGGGGAAAAAGAATTTCTCCTATAGTTCAGGAGAATCTAAATGCAGTTGAGATTTACAGTTGGTTTGGATATTTTAAATGTGGTGAATGCTGATTAAAGAACATAAATCCAAATATGTAATCCTTATAAAAGGCTCACTGCTGCATTCTGATGAAAACTAGATTTTACTTCTTAGGTATGCCTAGAAGTATCTGAGTCCTTGTGGACAATTAACTCAGAATGGTGTTTGCTTTTGTTTAGTGAAAAAACAGAGAAAAGTAATTCCTTGAGACTCTGCTGGGACTTGCCATTGGCAGCTTCCTGGCTGAACTCTGCTTCCGCTTTGTAAAACTTTGCTCTTGGATCTCCCCAGCCAACCTTACACATCGGAGTGCAGGTCTGAAAGAGGAATCCTGAGTCAGAGCCCCAGGATAGGACTTCTGTACACTGCATTTCTTTCTGCATTGTGCTTTTTTCCTTTGTGACTACCAGCTTACCTTTCTGGAAAGAAAAAAAAAAAAAAAAAAAAGTGTTTTAAATGGTGTTAAAGGGCTACAGTAAAACAGTATAGCAGTGGTAAGAAGATTGAATCCTGCAGCAGGTGCTGATTGTTGGTGTGCTGATCCGCTCCCGTGCATGGTTAAATGCTGAGTTGCTCCATGGCAGAGGCTGAAGCTTGCAGCAAAGCTCTGGTGTCCTCGCACCGATTTTGTTACCTTTCATGTGGAATGCCTTTGTGTGTAAAAGATGATATTACTTCACAGCTAATAGTTCTGTTTGCCTCCTAAGCAAAATCTCTTGGCTGACCAGTGTCTGTACATGGGTGAAGATGTTGGCAATGTATCCATTTGTGTCTGTGAGCAGCAGCTGACAGATACTGGTTAATGGGATGTGCAGGAACGAAGCAGTGGTTTTCGGCTGATTGACTATGAGTGATACATTTGATCTCATCTTCAGATACGCAATGTAGACTAGCACGATTTTGGTGAATCCTACTGTGTTTATTACTTTTTCTGTTACTATATTCTTAGGCTCTGTGTATTTACATGGTGCTTTCCTTTCATTGCTGTGGAAGGAGAAGGGAGTCTGGCTCTAGACCACCTGTCATGTAAGGGTCCATGGGAGAGGGTCACTGAATCTGATCAAACTGCAATTCAAATTGGTTTGAGAGGAGATCTTTTAATGCAGCTTAGCAATTAATACCATTAATTTCAATAAAGTCTTTTTTTGTAGTTCCTCGTCTTACTGAGTCCTGATGCTGTAATCTACTCCATGGAAATGAAGTTTTCAACCCCGACTCTGTTCTTTTCTAATTGTGAGCACCAAACACCTTACTCGTGTTTCAGGTGGTTCTTGTAGGACTGGATGCAGACTTTTCATTGCACAGGACTGCTTTATAGTTATGCTGCTATAGTGGAAGCAGTATGACATTTCTTATACTGTGATCATGATTTTTTCAATGTTTAATTACATATTTCCAATTTCCTCCCTTTTGTGATTTGATCTTTTGCTTGTTTTTGTAGAGATTTTCCATGGGAACAGTGCCAGTTAAAGTTGTGCCTGGGCAATCACAGCTGCTTTTAAACATTACCCTTTGCTCTGTGGCAGCACAGCTTTGTAGGTGGCTCGGTAGTTTGCTGGACTGGGGAACAAGTTCAGTGGAAAAATACCCCATTTTTCCCCCTTGCAAAAGAAAAAAAAAAAAAAAAAAAAGAAAAGAAAAAAAGGTAAACTCACTGCATAACCATAGATGTGGCTGTGCTGGCAGGAATGAGCATTGGGTGATGAGGGCTGCTTGAATGCATTCTTGTGGTGCTGCTGTATGTCTGACCAGACTGGTGCCTCTGGGGGTTCCAGCACAAGGCCTGATAAGCCCTGGGGAGTTCACTGTGTGCTTAAAGAGATCAGCTGAAACGTCCGAGACAACAGAACTGGTTATCACTAGGCCTGCATGTGGTATTTTGAGATCAGTACAACTGTTAACTCCTGTACATTTGTTAGAAATTGAACAGTAAAAGACTGAAAATGTACAGGTCAGTATATCGCTGCGTGGAGTGCTGTCTGAGCCTTTTTCCCCCCCCCCCCTTTTTTTTTTAATCTTTTTTTCTTTTCTACACACCTCTTTAACTTTATGCATTTCTAGATATGTATGTGCCCCTAAAGACTATGGAATTTTCCAAGTTATGTTTGTAGCTTAGAGTGTTTGTGCAGTAAACAAATGAAGAAATGTACTGAAAGAACGTGGGAAAGTTAATACTGAGGTTTTCTGTGCGCTTTTATAATTTTGTGCATTCATCTTCCTGATCTTGGAGATCTAGCTTAATTTAGTAAGGAAACATCAGATCAAAATAACCATATTTCATAACTGTGAACTTTTTTCTTTGCTTTTGCTGTCAGGCCATTGGCAATATTATTTTAAAGGACTGTTTATTGATACACTTTAAAATACCAGAACACTTCCAGGTTGTAAGTTAATAATGGATATTTGTTTCTGAGCTTTGAATGTGAAATCCTGATTGCCAAAATTCCTGTTGTGTTTTGTCTAAAAATTCAAAGTGTCTTTTTGTTGACGGATGCTTTGTGTGAGACTCCAGCTGGTGGATCAGTGGTTTCCCATTAGCAGTGGTTTCCTCCAAACTGAACTGCAACAGATTCTATAAATTCTAAGATTTACATCATTTCTGATGGCCTTTGCAAATAAGCTAACAGATTTACTTAAACAGGAAATTTGCTGAAACCTCTTGAGCTCCGTGTTGGTACAGATTGGATGTTGTTTCTGTGAAGTTACGCTATTTAGAATGCAGTGTGAAAATGTAAAAGAAGCCTTGTGGGCTGATTCATAGGTGTGTGATGTAAGCATGTGTGTACATGTACATGGATAACACTGTTCTGTAACTGCCTGAACTCATCTGAGTTTCATTTGTGTGTGTGTGCAGGTAACATTTTGCACGGGCCAGAAGGCATAATAGTTAGTATTTATGCTTTTCTAAGTATGAAAGATCAGCAACATTATTTTTTCTCCAGAATAAACAGTATTAACGGTGTCTGAGTGATGGAGAAACAATGTGAAGCAGCAAAGTGTTTGTGTTCTGAGAGAATCAGGCATGTCCACTGACAGATTTTTATCTTGAATTTGCCTCAGTGGCAAGCATGCTCAGTTTGTGGTGCTGCTGAATATTCTGTATTTAAAGCCTCTCTATGGGAGTTTTAACTTGGTTTCTTTCCCATGTGCTCAGTTTTTCATAGGTAAAATGGGAATAATGACACCGACCTCTTGTGCTTTGTACTGCTGAGAAACATGATGTAAGAACTGAGTATTATTATACAAATCATTCTAGTTTGATCCATCTGTGCTGACCTTTTCCATCCATGCTGTAAGATTACCGTGACTAGGAAGCTGAAGTGCTCAGCTTACCACTGTAAGCACTGCTTTTTCACAGTGAACCGTTTGGTGCACCGTTTGGTCGCCATACGATGGGCATTATTAAGACTTGGTGTTTATATGGACATTGATCATGTTTAAAGCCTTTACAGCTGCTACATGATGAAGTATATATAATTTGTTTGGTGTTATTGCTACCTCAAGTTGAATACAGAAATCTTTCATAGCTTTTTTTTATGATTTGCAAACAGCATGACTTCTTTTTTTGTACTTTTCATAAATAAGACTTGAAGGAATTGTTCCTGTTGATGCTCACTGTTTTGTAATGCAACCTTGCCTTCAAAACTTTACAAATTACCAGACCTTCAGCAAGAAGAGGTGAAGTAATCTCAAAAATTTGGTGTAAAACGCAGGTAGTTGTCTTAGGCAAATGCCAGCTCTCTTGCTGTAGTTGAATTGACTGCTTGCAGTTAGTGGTGATGTTCTCACTGCAGTGAGAGTCTCCACATCTCTGCAGCAGCTGTGTCCCACAGAGCTGGGCTGATGCAGGGCCTGGCCTGGGCTCAGCAGCTGCACCACTCTGTGCAGAGGAGGAAGAGTGCTTGCTGATAGCCATTGCAAAATGTGCTTCGTCAGGTTGGGCTGCTGATGTGACTGATGTATTTGTATTTGTGATTGATGATGCATTAACTTCTGTGAGAAGAGATGAAAATCTGCTCTCACTGTTGTTAAAAATATGTAGCATTTTAAAATATTTGACATACTGATCACAGAATCACAGAATTGTAGGGGTTGGAAGGGACCTCTAGAGATCATCGAGACCAACCCCCCCCTGCCAAAGCAGGTTTCCTACACCAGGTCGCACAGGTAGGCGTCCAGGCGAGACTTGAATATCTCCAGAGAAGGAGACTCCACAACCTCCCTGGGCAGCCTGTTCCAGTGCTCCGTCACCCTCACCGTGAAGAAGTTCTTACGCACATTCGTGTGAAACTTCCTATGCTGCAGCTTATGTCCGTTTCCCCTCGTCCTGTCTCCACGTACCACTGAAAAGAGACTGGCCTCACCTCTATGGCCGCCACACCTCAGATATTTATAAACCTGGATCGGGTCCCCTCTCAGTCTTCTTTTCTCAAGGCTAAACAGACCCAGTTCACTCAGCCTTTCTTCATAGGGGAGATGCTCCAGGCCCTTCACCATCTTTGTGGCCCTCCGCTGGACTCTTTCCAAGAGATCCCTGTCTTTTTTGAACTGGGGAGCCCAGAACTGGACACAGTACTCCAGATGAGGCCTTACCAGGGCAGAGTAGAGGGGGAGGATCACCTCCCTCGACCTGCTGGACACGCTCTTCTTAATGCACCCCAGAATGCCGTTGGCCTTTTTGGCCACGAGGGCACACTGCTGGCTCATGGCCAACCTGTCGTCCACCAGGACGCCCAGGTCCCTCTCTGCAGAGCTCCTCTCCAGCAGCTCATCCCCCAGCCTGTATTGGTGCATGCAATTATTCTTCCCTAGGTGTAAGACCCTACACTTGCTTTTGTTGAACCTCATCCGGTTTCTTACTGCCCAGCTCTCCAGCCTGTCCAGGTCTCGCTGAATGGCAGCACAGCCTTCAGGCGTGTCAGCCAATCCTCCCAACTTCGTATCATCAGCAAACTTGCTGAGGGTGGCCACTATCCCCTCATCAAGGTCATTGATGAAGATGTTGAACAAGACCAGACCCAGCACAGACCCCTGGGGGACACCACTGGTTACAGGTCTCCAGCCAGACTCTGCACCACCAACGACCCTCTGCGCTCTGGCAGTCAGCCAGTTCTCAACCCACCTCACTGTCCACTCGTCTATCCCACACTTCCTCAGCTTTGTTATAAGGATGTAGTGGGAGACAGTATCAAATGCCTTTCTAAAATCAAGGTAGACTATATCTACCGCTCTTCCCCTATCCACCCAGCATGTGACAGCATCATAGAAGGCCACCAGGTTGGTCGAGCACGACCTCCCCTTCGTGAACCCATGCTGACTACTCCTGATAACCTCCTTTTCTCCCAGTTGTCTGGAGATGGTATCCAGCACAAGCTGTTCCATCACCTTTCCAGGGACGGAGATGAGGCTGACAGGCCTATAATTACCCGGATCTTCCTTCTTGCCCTTTTTGAAGACCGGAGTGACATTGGCTATCCTCCAGTCTTCAGGGACCTCCCCTGTTATCCAAAACCTCTCAAAAATGATGGAGAGCGGTTCGGCAATTAATTCCGCCAGCTCCCTCAGCACACGTGGATGCACCCCATCAGGTCCCATGGACTTGTGGACCTTAGTACTGCCTAGGTGCTCACGCACGTCCTCTTTCCTGACTAAAGGGAAGTCTCCCATTCCCCAGACCCTCTCCCTAACCTCCACGGTGTGGGATTCCTGCGGGAGAGCCTTTTCACTGAAGACGGAAGTAAAGAAGGCATTCAGTATCTCTGCCTTCTCAGCATCCCCCGTTACCAGAGCCCCCCCCCCCTCACTTAGTAAGGGGCCCACATTCTCCCTAGTTTTCCTTTTGCTCTTAACATACTTGATACGGGTCACATGAGTGTTTGGACTATTATATTCTTTCTGGAAAAAAAAAAAAAAAAAAACTAGGAAAAGGAATATTTTATTGATAATTAATTAAACTTTATCATTTTTTCAGCCACTGAGAAAGATGCAGAATGAGTGCTCTTACTGTGCAAAAGTTTGTTCTTCTTTCTTTCTGTTCATGGTGGCTTAGGAGGCTCTTCACTTAGAAGAAGAAACTGATCCCATTGTGTCTGTGTAGGTATTAAAAGAAGTAAGGTCTCTGTTACTAACTCAAGCCAGAAGGGCTCTTATACATACATCATGTTTAAGCAGCTGTCTTTGGAAAACCGCGATGCAGTTATTTGAACAGTCCTTGTATTATTAACACTGCTGTGGCCATGTACATTTATCTAGGTGATCTCATAAATGAAAATAGCAGTTATCTATTAACTGTTAATCAGTATTTTTTCCAGACCTGCTACAGTACATCTGGTGGTTGTGTGTAGTGTTGCCTCTAGGTCTCAATTATTAAGCTACAGTTTTCAGGCTATGTGTGGGCAGTAGAATTGTGTGTGTACATGCATATACACTAAAAGCTATTGACAGTGGCTTACAATCTCCAAGCCACGTGCTGAGACACACAAACCATGTGCGCACTGATTGATGTAGAGGTCAGTGAGTGGATGTTTAAATACCAGCAGTGCTAATTGCACAGTGCAGTAAATCTGACATGTTTCAGTCTTGTGTTCTGAAATTTTACACATTATAGTCCTCTGCAGCCCCAGAAATGTTGAAGATGACTGTGTGATGTAGCCCAATGATAAACTTGAGGCTAACTGCCAACATTTCAAAATGGTACTGTGCTTTAGCGTGTGACTTTATCAGAGGTGCCAAAGGAATAATTTGTTCTGTGGTAAGAAAAGAGACAAGGAGAAACAGCGTGAGAGCTCATCTTGGAGAAGAAGGTATGGAAATGTTCAGGTGCAGCAGTGGGGGGGAAAAAATATAAATTACAGCAGTACCTGGGAGGTGGGCAGCAGTGCCACTGATAGCAACATGCTGCAGTGAGATGTGTTTTGATGAGTGCCAGCACAACTTAATACATCCTCAGCAAAATCCTGCAGCCAAAATGAAAAGTGGCAAACAACTAGTCAGGTTAGAGAGCTTTTTGAGCTCAGTATACGAACAGGGTGTATGTAAGTTGTGAACTGCTCTGTACTTATCACTACCGTCAGGAGGTATTTCATACTGGAGCAAAGATTTACTCTGGGGTTTGGGTTTGCAAGTGTGTGGTTTGTTATTTTTTTTTCTTCTAGGTGAGTTATGTGAATAAATTCTGAAGGTGTCCTCAGATACAGATTTGCCTTTTGGAAAAGCAGTATTTAGTAGCAGCATTACTCCAGGTGCCAGAGGAATTTGCACAGAACATTAAAACATCCTCATCTTATTGTGAACAATTCTATTCTCTCTGTTCATTTTTTATAAAGATGAGAATTTAAGTATAGCTGCATCCTTTTTATTTCTGTGCCAAAGATAAAGAACATCCTTTTCTAAGTATTTTTTTTTACTCTCTTGGGTTGTTGCTTTGTATTACAGAGCTGTTACATTGCTGAAATTACTATTACTTTTTTTCAGGGCAGAATGTGGCTGTACTAAAAAAATCAACAACCACAGTTCAGGATTAAATGAAAATAGGGGGCAGTGGAGATGAACTAGCACTTTGAGAAAAGACATGGGTAACAGAGATCTGATCTGGACTAAGCTCAATGTTTGCCAACCCTGTGGCAGAAGAAGGGCAGGGCTGGTATCTGTGTTGTGCTGAAGAAACCCGTCACCTCAAAATGCCTTTAGTTTCTGTCTGCTAGTGCCAGAGAGCCTGAGGAGCTCTTAAGGAGTCAGCCTTTGTCCTTACGGCTCATGACCTCAGCTAGGCCCAAGCTGGCTTTGTGGGTTATGAGGTAGTGGCAACTCTTCCTTGTATTTCATTCTGCCTCCAGACCCACCACTCTAACACTTGATTTTGAATGAAGCTGTGCATAAGAATGTAGGGAGGTGTTTGATTGATTTGCAGCTCACTTGCTTTGAAACTGTCAGACAGATAGATAGGAGCTGCTACTGCTACCGTGTCCGAAGGTAAATGAGTGTTTTCACCACTTTGAGTGGTTTGTATACAATGCTTGGAGTATTTATGGAGTAGTGGAAGTGCTGCATGACAGTTCTGATTAAGACATTAAGTCTGAGTAATCAAGATTAAAAGGTAGAGTATGGGAAAGGGGAGTAGCAGCAGCATTTGTGAGGTACTCAGCATACAGCTGTGCTTCTTTGTATGAAGGCAGGATGAGTTAGATCTGTAAGGAGTGCAGGATCATGGAGGTAATAAACATCTTGTTACGGACACATGCTGGGTTGGAGATGGAGTGGTTGGTTTCACCCTGACATCCAGCCACCTGTAGTTACTTCAGGTAATGTCCAAAGGTGTCATTTTTTCTCTACTGTGACACAGATGCAGTTTTCTGATGTTTTAAATACTTCAGCATAGTCAGAAGTGGTTAAAGCTGAAGACATGTAGATAGATACTTTGTGTGTATGCTTGTGATTGTAATTAGGATTAATAAATATATAGACTTGTTTCATTTGGACTCTGTCATCCTTGCAGGTCCTTTCCAACTCAGGAAATTCTAGAAGTCTAAAAGTACACCCAAGAGTTTTAAAGCTGAAGTGTATGGTGGGCTGTGCGCCCTTCATCTTAAGCTAGAAGAAATTCTTTCTGGAAATAAAATACTAATACATAATTTTAATGGTAAATTAGAGAAGCTTAGCAGTTTTGTAAGGTGTCCTTGTGACATCTGCTAAGAGTTCTGGTGGCTGTTTTGTGGCAGTGTGTAAGACAGAAAAAGTTAACTTAATTCCAAAATGCAAAAATGATGTGAGAATTCAGCAAAGTGTTTTTTGTACATTACAAAGGAGGAAATTTAAAACTGTCTTTTTATTGCCTTATTTTTTAGGTAATATTTCAGTAATCACACTACCAGTTTCCAGTACCAACTCCCCAACAAAGATATTGCCAAAAACCTTAGGACCAATCAATGTGAATGTTGGACCCCAAATGGTAAGTTTTGCTATGACAGCAATGTGAACTCGTGTAACTAGATATATAACTTCCCATTTATGTAATGTGGAAACATGGAAAAAGTGAAGATGTGGGCCTCACTAGAAGAACATACAGACTTAGGTGTATGCCTGAAGTATCCCACATGGATGGGAAGGTGAGGACATGTAGATGCAGCAATCTGGGCATGCCAGGATTACTGCTTCATAATTGTTTATAAATTTATGATCTAAATATATCAGATTATCTTTCTGGCTCTGACTGGAAATTGAAACAACTTCACCAGCTGACATTTCCACTATGAGTCAAAAGCATATTAAGAAAAAAAAATTACCAAGAATGTTAATGATACTCTTTAAATATTTTGAGCACAATAAATAATTGCCAAGAATAGAGGAAAGCAGTCAGTTAATGCAGTTCCCTCTTATTACCACTTTCTGCTCAAGGCACTGGTTTTCTAAAATCTCCCTTAGTTACAGGTAGGTTCTATAGCAGGTGGAAGGGACGTAAGTTACTGCATGGTAGGAGATTTCTTATTTTATTTCACTCTCCTGTTTTGCTGAAAGAACACTGTTTTCCTCCCATTCTTTACAGAGTTAGACTTGAAAATCTTACCTGGTCTGACTCTGCTCTGTGATGCTTGCTGTTCTCCATTGGACTGCCACAAGTTGTCACTTACAAGCTCCACTTCAGTATTTCTGGTACAAATTCTGTCACTAGTTGGTGACAGCCAGTCCAGCATTTGAATCTCTGATGGGTTGTAGGAAAAAGGAAGAAGTTTTGGTATAGGTGCACAGCTGCATGTTTTCAGATTTCTGTACAGCAAAGTAAACAACAGCAGTGAATATCAGTACTAGACATATTGTAAATATCTGTCAATGCTCTCTGGTTAGAGATGCCTCTTCTTTATAAAAGTCTGTTTCCACTAGATGGCACCATGATATAGAAAGAAATGTCTGTCTTTAAAATACAAGAACATGATTTTGCACCTCAATTTATTATACTGGTTGTCAAAATTATAAGGACATAAAATATTCTTTTTATGATATATTTTCTTTTGGATTTGAAGGAAATCAGTAGAGCATTGTGAAATCTATGAGTGGGTGAAACGTGAAGAAAGGAATTTCAGTATGCAAAATATTTAAAATCTTTTCTTTCTGACGTGTCTGCCACGTGCTGGCAGAGCCATATATGCTCACTTCTTTATCCACTTGTCTCTCTCTGTCAAGAGACACAAAGGATAAATAAGATAAAATTTGTTTATTCAGGATAAAAAAAATACATAAATGTAATTATAGTTTGGTGTTAGGTGGGATATAAAGTACTGCTTAGTGAATTAAAGAAGCTGGAAATTCTTCAGATAATGTTTTTTTTTTTTTTCCTAGTTGCTTAAACAATATGAATGGACACCAAATAAAGTGTCTGCCAAGTGCTACTTATATGGGCAGTGAAGTAAGAAGTAAGGGAAAGGACTAAGTTTAACACATTTGTTTCTCAACATATCACTAAAAGCGAAATAAAGTTTAAAAATAAGTTATGTGAGTAAAAAGCATTCTCCAAGAGGCTTTTGTATAATTGGAATATAAGGAATTTTAACATATTTATTTTAGTGATTAACTAATAATACTGTCCCATTTTTAAATACTGTCTACATTCTACTGGCAACCAGTGTTGAAGAATTAACTTAGATGTGAATTAGCAGTTGAGAGCAAGTGTTTTACTGTTAACAACCACTGTGCATTGAATTTCAACAGCTTTGAATCAATGTATTGTAAATTCTTTTTCTACAGTATAGACTTCACATGTAATTTCACAGATACAGGCTTGTACTCTTAGCTTGTTAGAGGGCCTGGAGGTCTTGTGAATGCTGTGAACTGAGAGGGATCTCAGATTATCTTTGGTGCCAAATGCAGATAGTTAAAAGAGACAAACCCATTGGGAATGAGGCTTTTCTGATTCCAGTAATCAACAAATTACCTAGATTCACTCTGGAAGAAACAATTAGATACATATAGGTACAAATCCTATATGCTCCACCTAATAATTATTTCTGTTTGTCTAGTTCTTGTTCATAAAAGTAATACAGTAATAAGATACAATAAGCAGAGACTTACCAGTTTTGTAATTACTGTCCTGTGTAAAGATCTAATGACACCTCTTTTGTGTGTTTTATTTTCAACTTACATCTGATCTACATCTGTACATCCTTCATATGAATTCTAGGATATGTTAACCTGTTTTATCAAAGATACGGTTTTTGTTGATATTTTATTTATTTATTTGTTTTAATTCCTAAATTTTGTAGATAATAAGCACATCACAAAGACTGACCAATTCAGGGGGTGTTCTGATTGGGAATCCATATAACCCAGCTCCAACGATGGTGACGCAGACACACATAACAGAAGCTACTGGTTGGATTCCAGGGTAAGATTTTGGCTTATTTATTGATATTTGTGTATCTGTTCTGATTTTTTTTTTCTCTTTTATTTATGCTATTCTAGCTATACGTTAGCTCACAGCTTCTAGTTCTTCCACAGTTAAAAAAAAAAAATACACTCCTTAGCATATGAAGTGCTTGTGATGTCTTAAACATGTGAACACACAGTAGTTGCTTCACTGTTTGTTTTAATTTTGTTTTATGGAAATGTCTGCTCCTGTGTGATAGTGGAAACAGGTGTGCAGTTTTCAAGTTTGGTTTTCTTGCTGAATATGTTTATCTCCTCAAATAGCTTTTTAATTCACTTAGCAAGCACCACGGACAGGGATTGCTGCTGTTGCTGCTAGGAAGATGTTTGCAGGTGGGATTGGTCAGACTGAAGGTTGTGAATTGCACAGCCAGATACATGCAGGCTTTCACAGCATCTTCAGAGCCATCATTTTAGTTCAGCTCTCTTCATTAACACTGTCAGCTTTTTAGCTGGTTTATAATCTGCTGTGAGACTACTTTGTTATAACAGGGTAGCAACATGAAGTATTATACTATGACAGTTCCCAAACACTGTACGTTACCAGCTGCCAGAGTAAGAGACAAGGTTGGAATAAAACTTCTGAAATCTTCAAGACGCAGCTAATAAACAGAACTATAAGGAAACTGACAATGATTAGCAATTACTACTCCTGTGCTAAGATCATGACAGCTGCTACTTCAGAGTATTGCTCTGCTATGATAGTGTCAGCTCTATTATGTACATGTGTTTATAGTTTGTGTGTTGTTTTTTGTTTTAAGATACCAAAACATTCAGTATCAAGTAAATATAGGATCTGTATTCTGCGCTGTTTGAAAGCACTTTCCTCCACATAGGACATTTGTAAATAGGAATTTTCAAAGGAGTCCAAGTTCTCCTTTTGGATGAGATCTGGTTGTCTAGCTTATATCAGTGTTTCCCGTATCATAGAATGGCCTGGATTGAAAAAGACCTCAAAGATGATCTAGTTTCAACCCCCCTGCTGTGAGCAGGGTCCCCAACCACTAGACCAGGCTGCCCAGAGCCACATCCAGCCTGTAGTTCCAGATGAAGTCAGTTCCCTAAAAGCATAAGGCTAGAACATGGTAGAATTGGGAACAAAACTTGTATTTCTTACCTGTCTGATAGTGAGCTCAGACAACCTCCAAAGTCCTCATCTTTTTTTTTCAAATTCAGTCAAATTGTGTACTGTTGTCTTCCTTCAGTAGCATCGAACAACGCATTATGTAGCTAGACACCAAACACATTTATTTTATTGATCAAAAAAATGTTATTTTAACATAAGTAAGCTTGAATTGTCTTCTCCTAGGGAAAGAAAGCGAACTCGAGAATTTATAGAATCAGATTTTTCAGAAAGGTGAGTATTATTGATCTTACATTTTATGTGCCTATAGCTATGTTGCTGCTTCAGATCTGCCCTTCAGAGAGCTGGCTGGCTAATTCCCACTTCAGTGAGTTTTCACTTCCCCCTAGTAAAAGCTGTGCAGTGTGTTATTCTTTGTAGTTATAATTTGTTACTCTTTGCTGTATCACTTTCTAACATTAACATTTACTCATTATTTATATTTACTTCTGATATATTTACATTTACTGCTACAGACCAAATTGGAGTTGTGAAAAAGAGAGAAAATCACAACACATCTTCAGAAACAAGATTTTCAGTTTGCTTTCACAGCTTTCAGTGGGACAAATACTTGTAACCAGATAGCTGGTTTTTGCTTCCAAAACTACGTGGAATGCGTTCAACTTGTTTTCTTTGTTTGCTTATCAGTGATGACTCAAATAATTCACAGGTTTTAGGATTTTCTGTTTGTTTGTTTTGCTTTGTTGGTTTTTTTAATCTTCTGCTATTCTTTTCTGCTTTTTCTTCTGTCATTTTTTGTATTCTTATATTTTCTTTAAATACATTCAAAATTTTCTAAAGCATTCCTGTGTTTTTTATGTTTTTCTTAGCCTTTAACAGTTGTTGGAGCTAGGTCTACCTCTGTAAAATAACACTCCTCCCTGAAACTATCAATCAAATCAACTTCTATAACTGTAGTTTTTTTAAAAAGAAATTCACTGAGAATTTGAAATGCGTGCAAGTAATTCCAGTGTTTTCATTAAGAAATGCAAAGGCAAAAGGTTTTTTTTTATGTAAGTCTTGCATATTATTAGGTTATGTTATATTGGTATTTTTGCTTCCAAATGTCTGTAATACTGTTAGTCAAGAATGAAGTAAGATTTGCAGTCTTGCTCCAGCATAATTTTTGAACTTACTGACATTTGTCGTGTTGTTAATGTAACACCTCTGAAGAACATTTAATTAAAAAGTAAATCAAAGCATGTAAAACTATAACAGCTAGATTTAAAAACTGATCTGAAAAAATACAGTGAAATTATATGCAACGGGAAATAAAATAACCTTTGTAGAGTAAAACTTACTTCTTAATATAAAGTTTAGAGAATCAGTGAAAATAACCTGGGCTTCTAAAAGTGACGTATTCTGAAACAAAAAACATTCCAGCCTAACGAGAGCTGAGTGCTGCAGCGTTGGCTTCAGTTGAAAACTTCCATAATGGGGAGCAGCTGAGTGGGGAAAAAGCAGGAACTGAATTTTGAGTCATGTAAGAATCTGCCAGGAGTGCACAGTGCTGCACACCTCAAGTAGAGGGCCACTCTTACTCTATTCTACTTCCTGTTCTTTCCTTTACTATAAGCTAAGCTTTTGGGTTTTCTTTTTACTCTCGCAAAAGCTAGACATTTTGCTGCGTAACAAGGTAAGCTTATTAAATTTCAATTTTATTTTCAATTACTTTTCTTCTTACAGTAAAAGAAGCAAAAAAGGAGACAAAAATGGGAAAGGTCTGAGGCACTTCTCCATGAAAGTATGTGAAAAAGTTCAGCGTAAAGGAACAACTTCGTACAATGAGGTTGCTGATGAGCTGGTATCAGAATTCACAAATTCCAACAGCCACCTAGCTGCGGATTCGGTAAGCAAATGTGGGAGCAATTTTTTTCTACCACTACAAAATTGGCTGGTTTACGAAAGAATTCTCTGCCTGCTGGCTTTGCACTATCCTGACACATCCCATAGTCTCCCTCAGTTAACTATCTTGTAAATACAATGACTTACTCTTACATTATTTATATATCAAATTTCTTTTCAAAATACAGAATTAAAACTGAGAAATACAGTCTAAATTATAAACAAAATAGAGAAGTCTGCCAAAAAAAAAAAAAGTCACTGAAGGCTGCTTTACCCACCATACATGGTCTTGTCATGCTTTTCACCTGTAACAGACTTGCTGTGATGGCAACTGCTGCTCAGAGGCTTCAAGGTCATAAACTTTCCTTTGTGAACAGACATGCTTGGATGTGATATCCAAGCAGATGACAGTATTGTTTTAATATCACTCTGACTTAAAACTGTTTTTTTTGTCTTTTAGCAATGAAGAATGTGTTTGTTTTTTTTCTTTTGAGTGCTTTAATTGTTATCAGTGCTGCATTGTTCTCTTAGCAGGCTTATGATCAGAAAAATATTAGACGGCGAGTTTATGATGCCCTTAATGTGTTGATGGCAATGAACATAATTTCAAAGGAGAAAAAGGAAATCCGATGGATTGGCCTTCCTACAAACTCAGCTCAGGAATGTCAGAATCTAGAGGTAAAGTGAGGTAGATGCAAACTTCTGTATAGTTCATAAATCGTTGTAAGGGAACTGCTGTAATTCAAAAGGGGTTTCTTTTCCCCACTATTTGAACCTGACTGGTCTTCATTCTCGCACAGTGTGAAAATACACCTTTTGGTATTTGACTAAACTGAAACAACGTGTTTGTTATGTGTCTGGTTTTGTTTTATTTAGTATAACTTACACAAGTTTCAAAACCTGTTTACTTTACAAAATATTCATTTGTTGTATCGGATAATTTTTAAGACTTAAAAGCTGTAGTAATCCAAAGCAAACAAGAAAGTAAAAAAAAAAAAAGGAAAAAAAACATATTTTGTCAGTATAACTGACAGCATACCTGGCACTATACAACACAAAGTTGTATACAGAGTTGAAGAGAGACCTATTTTGCTATTTGTGTGCATGCTTGGAGGGGCTATTAAATGGAAAAATAATTTTCTCTAGGATGTCAAGTACTAATTGTGAGCTAGCAGGAAAAAAAATTTTAATTATTGGTTATTTCCTTTTTTTTTTTTTTTTTTTCAGCAGGCAAAGAGTTACCATGTTTTTGCAGGCCAGAATTTATGTGCACACATGTTGCTTCTGCTTCAGGCCAAACATCCCATAAATGTAAAGCACAAGTTATTGCATTTGCTGCAAAATCCCATTGCAGCTATCTGTAAATATATCTTAACATGCATTGTATTTGTAATACTTGTGACATTAGCTGTCCTAAAAGAGGAGGGAAGTGGTCTGTCCAGTACAGGACAGCTTTTTCTTCAGGTTATATTTATTGTCTTTATTGCTGGCTCTTTATTGAAGGTAAAACTGTTGACAGGGGAAGACACTGCAGTTTCTCACTACTGTTTTTTTAAAAATACTCATGAGACAACATGATTTGTCTGAAAAAAATCAGTATACGGTAAATATATGATATATATAGTAAATGGGTAGGGCTGAAAAGACTTAAAATTTGCTTACTGTACACTGGAATTCACCACTTAGTAATAAAAAGGGTTTTTTTGTAAAGGTGTTCAGCACATTGATGTCACTATAAAACCTGTTCAGTCTGGCACAACGAAGCAGACAAGGTAACTGATTAATTATCATGATGCATTTGTATTTTAAGATAGAAAAACAGAAGCGGATTGAACGGATAAAAGAGAAGCGAGCCCAGCTACAGGAACTGCTGCTGCAGGTGTGTGTGTGATTATCTTATTTAATATAAATGAAATTAACCAGTAAGAATCCAATGCATTAGAACCTCTTAAATTCTTTAGCTATGATGTACTAGGGAGGAAAAGTTTCATACTTGAGATCTTTCAAGTTTCTAACTTGGGAACCTCTTACTCTGAAGCCCTGGTTCATTTTTATCTATTCTAAAGCAATGTGCTGCATCTGTGTGTCACAGCCATTTTGTAAAGTTCTGCAGAAGCTACAAACATTAGTGGAAATTGGAACAACTCCAAGCCCCCAGTTACCTTCTCTGACTATTTCCTACTGAAAAAAATAGTATGAAATTTGCAGCTGTATGTGGGTAAGTACATACTAGGTTGTTCTAGAGGAGAGAATAATTTCTGGATCCTAAGAATGAAAGACTGGCAAATGCAGCTCTTGTAGATTCTGAGAAGCATACAAGACGACTTAGAAGCAACTTGAATTTTTGCTTTGTTTGCAGAAATGTATTTTCAAATGCATCCTTATAAATAAAGTAACATTTTATAAGTACAGTTAGGAGCATTGTTAAATAAAGGCATTTATGTATGGGCATTCGCTATTTAAATGCAATCAAACTTCTGCATGAAGTTACTGGCAGTAAGGCTTTTTTTTTTTCCGCCCTGGTGCAAAGACAATGATAGTGTTTTCAGCTAATATTCATGGAAACTAAATAGCTGGCTTCCCATCCTCCCCCTATTTAGGACACAGTTCTGATTCCAACTCGCCTAATAAATTAGAAGCTTCTCTGATCAACATAAAATTATCCTGATTAAAATAACACAACTCAGATTTCCAACTACTGGTCTGAAAATGACAGATTTGCCCTACCCTTACTATCTACAACTGCAATTACATTCTTAGTTATGTTCACTTTCAAGTGATTGAACAGTCCTTAGAGATTTTGTCTATCCATCTTCCCCCTAAGTAAGTATGAGAAATAGTACCTCAAAGTGGGTGAGTACACGGACTTCCAATCCCTCAAATAACGTTTCTTAAAACCACGTATTTTCCTGCATGGTCCAACATGGCAAAATAGTAGAGAGGGGTTGGTGTCACAAACAGCACCTGCTGAAAATGGAGAATTTCAAAATGTATTGCTTTGAGTTTGAGAAAAAGAGGGTGATGAATGAGAAGGGGAAGGAAGTATGGATCAGGAGAAAGGCAGAATGCAGTAATTTGTTAACTTTTGTTTCAATGTTAAGTAGCTCTTAGTCTGAGGTAATTACACATATAGAATAACAGAGAAGATAGATGTCTGACTGCAGAGCTTTTTCTAAAGTGGTGAGGAAACATTTTCCACTACACACTCCATTGTTTCATGTTGGGGGGATGTGAGGGAGATATACCTGATAGAATGTTACTGAAGGCACTGAGAGTTGGCAGACAAGAGTAAAGTTCCAGTTCCTGGAAACATTGATGTCTTCATTCAGCGATTGCTTTTCCTTTCTTTCTGCAGCAAATAGCATTCAAAAACTTGGTACAAAGAAATCAGCAAAATGAACAACAAAATCAAGGCCCCCCAGCCTCAAACTCCACAATACAGCTGCCTTTCTTAATCGTCAACACTAGCAAGAGAACTGTTATTGACTGCAGCATATCAAGTGACAAGTGAGTGTTTGTGGAATCAACTTTTAGAATTTTATTTTCTCTATGGACTTATTCTCTGAACAAGTGTGAGAAGCTTTCCCTAGTTTTTGTAAAGTAATAGTGCATTTACACTTCCTACAGTCACTTATTTCATGGGTGTTTTGGCTCAGTTTGGTGTTTTCATGTTTAATCCAACTACAGTAGTAACAGGAAAAAGTTTATAAGCATTGTTTATACAACTGCTAGTTAAAACAAGCTGACTTTCACTGTTGTAAAAGACACTTAAGGCTGACATTTCGAGGAGCATTCATGCACAGGACAGAAGGACTTGAATCAAGTTTTATACTAGCACTACATTAGACATTTTATACTAGCACTAGAAAGTCATTTGGTAGTGTTTCCAAATTCTTCCTCCTAAATGTATGTAGTCAGAAAGGTGATGTGATCCATTAGGCAAAAGTAGCAGCCCAGAAGAGGTAATAACAGTGTTGAAAGAGATGACATCTCTTGACCTTTTTCAATAGGAAAAAGCTTGCACTTAACTCTTTGAGGGAAAAAAAGGAACTAAAGGATACAGAAATTTGAAATGTAAGTTGCATTCTTCAGTTTACCTGAAAAACCCTCCACTTAGATACTTTGGGGTGCTTATGCCTTTTCATTCTGTGAAAATGTGGCTGATAGTGAAATGTACTATTATGTCACTGTTAATCCAATCATAACTATTTGACTAGATGAAAGCAGGTGGTTTTGCTTTTCTGTAAGTTGCAGAATTTGTTCTGTGGTATATAAATGCAGTCTTGAACTGTACTCAGTCAATTAGTATGCATTGTCATGTAGCTTACCACCAACATGCCCAAAGCAGTATTACTAAAACATGTAACTAAAAAGAACATGTAATTAAATAATAAACATTGTTTTAATACTGACTTAAAACCTACTGTATAGCGTAAGTCAAACAATTTCCTGAAATTACTGTAGTGCCAAAAGAACAGACAGTGGCAAACATGACACTGTTTTGTTTCTTGATTCTGTGTTGGTTTGGGGATTTAGTTTGGTTTTTGTTTTTAACCAATCAGCAGTGCAAATAATAGGTAGATGTTAGAAAGATTTAGATGTCCTGTACATAGACTGGGTGGGTAGTATGATGTTACCTGGTGCACAGTAGTTTTCTTGTCTCACTCAACATGGAACAAGGTAATCTGGTTAACATCACCAGGCCACTCCACAGTAGACCTTAAAATAAATGACTGAAGACAAAAGATTCACTCATTAATTTAATAACAGGCTGAATGCTAAGGGGGGAAAAAAAGCAAACCAAATTATTGTTTATTCTAGTGAAAGGAAACAACAGATGTTGTATACCAGTATACTACTGGTAAAAATAAGACAAGTTATTCAAGGAAATGAGCGGTTTGGTCAGTGTTAGTTTTTAACTAGTAGATGATGACATAAGAATGACATGCATGTAGATGACACAGTGGCAGATGAAATTATTGTTGATCAAATTCACACTTTCCGAGGGAGAGGTAAAGTTTGGAAACATTACAGTATTGACCTCTGAACCTGGGTTTAACACTGAATTGTAAGATAGCAGCCCAGTAGATCATTTTGTAAGAACAGAAGTTGATGGCCAAAACATTGTTAGTAATTATTAGGAAAAAGAGCAAGAAACACCACATAAAACTTGAGGCAGACAGTACCTTCTCAAAAGCTGAAATCAGTTATTACTACACAGCTTGCCACTTCAACATGACACTGGTCTCCTATCCCCTTTGTTTAAACATAGTTGCATGACTTCAGCCACACCAGTCCTGACAGCAGGAAAGTAACCATACCAATTA
The DNA here is from genome assembly GCF_905368555.1 of Meleagris gallopavo. Classification (NCBI taxonomy): domain Eukaryota; kingdom Metazoa; phylum Chordata; class Aves; order Galliformes; family Phasianidae; genus Meleagris; species Meleagris gallopavo. Next base: position 9,752,476 of record NC_139414.1, on the reverse strand, counting down.
AAGGTACAGTCACACACTGGATTTTTCCTTTCTACGGATTCTTTCCATTTCTACGTACAACTTTTGTACATACACACAAGGCACAACTTTTCCAAACTTGCTCAAACATATTTTTAAAAAAGGCATAAAATAGAATAAAGAAAATCCACAGATGACGTAAGAGTTCAGATCAATGAAGACCCACCCCTCAGAATTACATTTTAAAGATCCTATCAAGGATTGTTTTTCTGGAGATGGAGCTTCTGTCAGCAGAAAACGAGTTCCTTTGAACCAGCCTTTTATTGTAATCATTGGAGCAGCCAGCACTGTCTGTGCCTTTAATAGCTTGTGATGATAGTGTAAGGCTAGTCTAAATATCCCTGCCATCAATAAAGCTCACTTGAGTTTATATTGTTATCTGCACTTGCACATGCAATAAAAAACATTTTGAGAATACTGTAGCAGAAACGTTAGATTTTGAACATAGAAGTCTGACCAGACTGCTCTGCTAGCTGCATCTAAATGCATCCAAAAAGCAAAACTCTAACAAAGTAAATAGGTCAGTTCACAGGAGGAGTGTTGCAGATTAGAATAGAAAGTTAAAAATAAAAGAAGTGAAAACAAAATACTTACTATAGTGACGGAGCTGCAGATGACCTTTAAAAGTATTGGATTTAGTACAAGTGAATGTTTGTGTCTGTTAAGACCTTCTTACTCTCCTTTGAATTTGTTTAATGATGTAGAAAACGTTAGCCTTTCTTCCTGTAATGGTAAAGTCATTTTAATTGACAAAGTACCATTTTAAACTTTGTAGGTATTCCTGTCATAGAAGCAGGAAAGAAATTATTTTTTCTTAAAGACCCTTTACAGATAATGAATGAAAACACACACACACACACACACACCCATACACAGAAAAAAAGGAAGAAAAAAGCAAAGCCGTACTTCTCTAAGTCATCTCACTTCAACTTCTTAAATGCAGATTTGAGTACCTCTTCAATTTCGATAACACTTTTGAGATTCACGATGACAATGAGGTGTTGAAGAGAATGGGAATGTCCTTTGGGCTCGAGGAAGGCAAATGCTCAGCTGAAGACCTAAGAACTGCAAAATCTCTGGTGCCAAAAGCTTTAGAAGGCTACATCACAGGTAAGTTAACTGTCACTTTTAAATGCTGTTCCTTATCAAAATCATACCGTTAGCTAACCAAAGCAAATTTAAAGATGTTAACCTACATAGGTATGTTATGTTTGAAGTTAAGTGAAAACCAGTGGGGCTGGTGACAATAAACTTTCAAGGGATCTGCCATATGAAGGAATTATATCTTAAGTAACTGAAGTGACACTAAAAGAACAGTTTTTATTCATTTTGAATTAACTGTGTATGTGTGGAAGAGCAAACTGGAAGAAGGGAGCTCTTCCCAAGTGAGGAAGGAAAGAGAGGAAAGGAGCATCTTGAATTGCTTGAGTTTAACCCTGTATGTGATCCAGCTGCATTCACACTTGGAGGTGGGTGAGCTCTGCTAAGACTTACCGTATCTCTGTCCATGTAGGATGTGCTCAGTGTTGTGTGCATGCTCTTAAGTACACGAACTGTGGGTTCTCCTGCTCTCTTCATTATCTTGGCCAGTCATTTTTATACTCCCATTTACTACGTAAAGCTGTGATAATTAGATAAAAAGTGGCCAGCACATGCCATCTAAGAACTGAGCATCTGTGAGAAAAGCAAGAGATTCCAAAGAGGAATCCACATTAGGTCCTTAAAATATATGATGTCAAAAAATTGCTGAAAATAAATCAGAATTCAGTTGTATTCACTAAAAGCAATACGTTTTATGCAGCTTGACATTTCAAACTACCACAAATGTGTTTATATTAAATCAAAACATACTTGTTTTTCCTAGTCCATTTATTCTGTATATTTTAAAATTCAGAATACATCTTTTAATTTCACTCACTCTTGAAATTACACACCTGTCTGATGCTGCACCAGTGCCAACAAAAAAAAAATAGTTCACAAGGAACAAAGTAAGAATTCTTTCAGCTTGATTCAGTAAGTATTATTTATCACAGATTACCAATGTCAAAACAAAGTACAGGAGCAGAACCATGTCTTCTAATGTTGCTAAAGTCTTTTGAGTTTCTTAATGGACCTGAAGAGCAAAATAATTTTCTATTTAATTTTAATCCTGCATTCATGCATATTCAGAGAATAGGATTTCTTCAAGTTTCAAAGAGTTGTTTGTTACTTCTTTTCAGTTTAAAACTAGATTTTAAAAATTAAAAAAAAAAAAACCTACATAGCTAAATCAGTGATTAATAAGTCATATTGACTTGTTTTGAAGAAACATCAGCCACACCAATGGACTGCTGGTGTGACTTTGTTACTGAAAGCACTACAGGCAGACAACCACAGCATTCCCATACAAGGAAGAAACAAGACATACTCTGTTCCAAAAAAAAAAAAAAAAAAAAACACACAACCACAACTACTAACAGCTAAAACAGATTATAAGATTGCATATTGCAAGAATGCTGTGATGAGGGTTGTTTCACCAGTAGCAGCAGAGCAGCAGCCAGAAGTGTCTTGAATTTTAATAGGAAAGGTGTTGATCTGTGCTTTTACTTGAAATGCAGATACTGTATTCTTTAAAAACATGGGTTAAATGTAGCTGCTTCAGCCTCTGAAATGATGCATTGTTAGAATAAGTACATTCACAGATGTATTCTCTGTTGTTTGCAACTTAATTACACAAAGCAAATCGAGAGTTAATGGTACATAAGGAAAAGATTTAAAAGTTTTGTACAATATTTGGAAATCCAACATTTGCCTGATTACACATCTCAGTTCAGTATAACCTGCCATTTTAACCTGGGCAGTTTTCAGGCATTGTTTCTTCCATTTTAGGAGCAGTGAATGTGAGGGTAATTACGGTTTTCTGGAATTGGTGGTTTACTTTCACACTCTCAGGGTGGCCCATTAAGTACACAGGCTACAAATACAACTATACAAGAAAAGCAAATCAAAAGCATGTCTCTTCTTTATTCACTGAGTAAATTTATCACAGTTGAGATTCAAGTTTTCCTAGAGTAGCTGCCTTCGTGAAAGCAGTCCTGTTCTAACGTGTCTAAACATAGTAGCTTCTTGCCTTCTAGTTGCACTCAACATCCATATAATTTGCATGGAACTGCTGAACCGTTACCATATCCACCAAAACCTTAGTGCATGTCCTTTTCAGAAGTATATATTTTAGCCATTCTGTAAGTGGCTTAACTTGATAAAAAGTAATATTGTATTTTTCCACTGGTTTCATGATGTTTCACCAAAACCACAGTATATATATGTGTGTTTTTGTATACATATACACATACATACACACACACTTTTTTTTTTTTTAAGAACTATAGTGGTGTGATCTTCAAGTGTCTTGACTGCCATTACAATAAACAGAAGCTGAGGCATATTAACACCATGTAGAAAGAGAATCCATACATCTTAGGCTGTGTTTTGAACACATTTTTCTATTGCTCTATTCTTTGCTAACAGTGCATACTTCCAAAGCTGACATGACCACCTTAACATCTCTTTTTTTCCCCCACAGAAGGGAACAACAGTAAAAGTTAACATGGAAGTGCTGCTTTAGCTAAGCAGGTAATCCAGAGAAAGTAATGGACAGATAACAGAATGCACTACAACCACTTGCCAGCTTCTTATTACGGAAAGAGAAACGTTTTCTTTAATACTACACTTTCACCAGCTTTAAGATAGCATCCCAGGGCCTCACACCTGATAGGTTCTTATTTGGCAGAGGAATTTCTGACTATTCAGCACATAGGGCTTAGACCAGAATAATCGAAGGGTAAAGGAGGGAATGAGAAAGTAGTGGAAGGACAGAAATATGTCATGGACTGAGATGAGCATAAACTTTTATACAACTATCCAAATCCTGTGCATTTTAAGCTGTACAGACTCTAGACACTGTTAATGCAAAACCAAAGGCCTGCCTTTGTCAGTTGAGTCCTCACTTCCAGAAATGAGACTACAGATGAGAAAAAAAAAAAAGGAAATAAAAATTGTAAGGCATTGAGAGCTGTGGGAACAGCATCGCTCTAGTGTATTGCTACTAAAGCAGCAGACAAAGTGGTGTGATTTAGGTTCTCTGTATTAAGATACATCTTTGTTCTCCTCTGCATGAAGTGCTTTGCAGTCTACATACATAACAAGCCTGGACCAGAGAACAAGCTGGAGACGGAATGACGGATAAGAATACTGACAAATGAATAAGCTTGTTCAGGTACCAGCAATCATAGAATCACAAGGAAACGACCTATAGGATCATCTAGTCCAACTGTCTTCTCATTACCACTGCTACCACAAATAATAATCTTCTGCAACACTTATCTACTTTTGCATTAACTACTAAATGCTAGTGAAGGTACTCCTTTAGAGCATTCTCATGTCAAATAGAAGTTTCTACCAAATCTATCTGCTGCAAGTACATGCCTAGTTCATAATAAGGATGCCACTCTTAGATGAAACTCCATCATCTTGGAAAGGTTTTTCAAACTTACCTCCCAGGTTCATATGTGCAGCTACTCTACCAGATGTAGTAAGACTTGTAATCACAGGCAGGCTTGTATTTTGGCAGTCCCTTCCAGATAGGGAGTGGCTTCTTGCACTCTCCATCTTGCACAGACTTTTTATTTTCCCTGTCTCCTTTGAGCCCAACTGGAAATTAGCATTTAGGAAAACTAGGCAATGGAAGCACAGGGTAAGGACATGTATCCTTGAAGCTTCTTTCTGTCTTGTGCATTACATTCATGCCTTCTTCCATCCTTCTCTTCAAGAAGAAGGTAGCAATTATCCCAAAATGTTAATTAAACTCAAAATAACTAGCAGTGACTTGCTACTCTTCTGTAGGAAGCATACTCTTCTACTTAAGCATGTAGGTACAGGTACACCCTTTCAAAAGGCCAGGAAAAAAACTCTGTGATACATTTCTAACCCACTTGATTAATCTAAATACAGTGCTGTCATACCAAATGGTTTGGCCACCCCCTGCAAACACAGGAAGAAAATGTCAGAACATGTTCTTTGTAACTCTAAGCTTGCATTTAGGGCAGTCTTAATGAAAATCATCCAGCTGTGTCCATAATCAACCATTCTTATCTATTCAGGCCTCGTAGCTGACTCTAGCACTGCCACTTAGTCTTTTCTGTCTTGTTTCAAAGACCCTCTGAAGGAATATCAGCCTTGCTCTCCTTTGCTCTGTAATGTCATTTAACCTCACTGCTACAGGTCTATGCAGCACAGCACACAATGAGGGAGCCAGTAGATCCCAATGGATGGTGAGCCAGTTTATGTGGCTGCAGGGGAACAAGCAACCTGCTTAAAACATACCTCTGCTAAACAGGGCACTATCAAATCTCATGACCAAAGCTTAACAGTAATACAGATGAGAAAGCATACATAAGAGGAATAACAATATGTTATCTGTTACAAAACAATTGCAGGTAACAACAAAGTGTCTTGGTGGCCTGCACTCCTGATGACTACAGTTCCATTCATGCCTTCACCAAACTTCATAGCAAAATAAAAAAAATAAAAATCTGTATCTGTAGTTTCCATAAGGCACTCCAAAACTGAATAGCTGTCCTACTGCAGTGTACAGCTGCTAGCTGGATTCATCTGCAGTGCATATTCTCTTCAGTAGGAAAAATTTCATACAAATAACCTCAATTCTGCATCTGAGGGCTTAGCGAGGCCTGAGTGTACCTACAAACACTGGAGAATATATATTTCATTTTGATAAAGCAAGAGCACATCTACAGTATAAAAATCAATCTAAGTTTCTCTTGTAAAATAAATGCAGAATCCTAACTGCAAACAGAATGCAAAGTAGAACACTGTAAAAAAAAAAAAAATCTATGTAGCCATAATGAGTGCAGCTATACTTTCTTCTAGATATGTCTACAGGATTGTCATGGATGAACCGAGGATTACTTTCAAATTCAGCACAAGCAGTTTCACATTCAGAGATAGTAGGAGGCACATCTGATTCAAAATCAAGGTAATTAAAGTCATTTCTTATTCAAGGCTATTAATAGATTCTTGTATACTTTCAGTGACCTCACTAGTTCATAGCATTTACATGCAGTACATAGGACGTTTTCTGTTAAGCTTGATTTTCAGTTGTGAAAGACCTCTTTACTAATTGTATTTGAAAGGTTAAATCTACATTTTGAACATGCTAGTTATTTTATGTATATTGTTTCAAAAGAATAGAATCACTTCCAAGCCCTCGTGTTTTTACAAGGTTGGAAAAGACCTCCAAGTTCATCTAGTCCAACCATCTAGTCCACCAGTATTTTCCCCACTATACCGATGTCCCTTAGTACAACATCTAAACATTTCTTGAACATCTCTAGGAACAATGACTCAATCACAGCCCTGGACAGCTTGCTCCAAATATCCAACCTGAACCTCTCTTGGTGCAACTTTAGGCCATTTCCTCTAGTCACTAGTTACACAGAAGAGGCCAACCCTCATGCATGTCACAGCCTTTTTTCAGGAAGTTGTAAAGTGCAATAAGCTTTCCCCCGAGCTTTCTCTTCTTCAGACTGAATAATCCCAGCTCCCTCAGCTGCTCCTTACAAGACTTGTGCTCCAGGACCCTTTGCATCTTCATGCCCTTCTCCAGACATATTCTGGGGCCTCAGTGTCTTTCATGTTTTGAGGGGCCCAAAAATCGAACGCAGCACTCAAGGTGCAGCCTCAGCAGAGCTGAGTACAGGGTGACAATCACCTCCCTGCTCCTGTAGGCTGCACTATTTCTGATACAAGCCTGCATGTCATTGGCCTTCTTGCCTACCTAGGCACACTGCTGGCTCACATTCAGCTAAGCATCAACCAACATCCCCAAGTCCTTCTTTCCACTTGAGCAATTCTACTAGGCACTTAGGGGAAGAGGGGGGGGAAAAAAGCCTATCTTTTTTTAGGCTATTTTCCAATATTTCAGCAATTTTCACAACTATTAGCCTTGTTTAAGATAAAGCTTTAGGATGTTTCTTTTTTGACATCATTTCTTGCCCTAAAGGAAAAATAGAGGCAAAAAAGAAAGCTTAATGCTTTATGAGAAATCTTCTAAACTTTTAACATTTCTGTTGTTTTAATAGTGAGAATCCAGGGTTGTGTTTGGATACTGAAGTGGCTTTAGCAACTGGGCAGTTTCTTGCCCCTAGCAGTCAGCAGTCCAGTAGTGCAACATCACGCTACTCTGAATCACGGGGAGAAACTCCATGCTCATTCAATGATGAGGAAGAAGAGGATGAAGATGAAGATGATCCTTCGTCCCCAGAATAAAGACAGTAAAAATGGATATGCAAAATGCTGCTCATATATATTCTTAATGGGAGCTCACATTTGGATTTTACTTAGGTTCCTTGCCTTGGTTTGCACTGTGTTCAGTGAAGCAAAATGGAAGCTCCAAAATAAATTAATCCAAAGCTGAAATTGGAAACTTTTTATAACTGAACAGAGTGACATGCAGACACAGAGCAAAGTGCTATTTTTTATCAACTACAACCAAGGAAAAGAACAAAGTCCCTGGAGATTTGGAAAAGTAAACATCAAGTTTGTATTTTCCATTTTGGGATATTCTGTTTCAAGTCTCTGTCTTCATCATATCTTTACCAGATGGGGAAGAAAAAGCCAATTCTTGTGTTGTCTTTTGGATGTTCTACCTTTGAAAAATTAAAAAAAAAAAAAAAGGGGGGGGGTGGAAGGGAGGAAGAGGGAGCACATGAATGTGCTAAAAAAGCTATTTAAAACTATCTTGTATGAAAACTGTTGTAGGGAAAAGGAGCTGTTACAATATTTGCTTTTTTTCTGTTCAACTTGCTGTATTGAAGATTCTTAAAGTAATATAAATTACAGGTTATTAAATCAATCTTGGATTAGCTTAAATCCATTTTAGATACTCTAAAAGTAGCTTGTCTCCTTTGGAAAGGTTCGTATGTTCGTTTGTACTGCAAACCTACCTTATTACAAATGATTATTAGCCATTATTAAGCAGTCAGCATAGAAACAGTATTCTCTGCACCAGCTTTTTTCAAGGAAACAAAAGTGGAAACAGTGATGTACGGATGACAGACCCATGTAACTTCTCTTTTACTGTTCAAACATTATAATCCATTTGACTGTACACGTATATTAAAAAAGCAAAACAAAAGCAAAACAAAAACAAAAAGGCCTCTACCTATTAAGGATCTCAGGCAGTACGTTTTCAAGTGAGGTAATGGAAAGTTCAGGTTTCTAGGAAAAAATAAATTTTGACAATATGCAATTTTATGTTTCGCATTCTAGTCATCATGGATTATGATAGATAATTTGCTTTTCATTAACTTCCGCTGCACACACCTCAATGCGCCTTTGAAAAACATTAGTATTGAACAGGTTAAAATAATTTAACTGAAATTACACAACATGAATTCCCTTTGAACTGTTAAATTATACTTAAAACAGTAGGCTCCATATTCTGTGTTTAACATCACATCCACTCACAAAGACCTTTTTGAAAATCCTTGCATAATAGCAAAGCACTGTAGATGTACAGTTCTTGTGTGTTCCAAAGTCCAATATTTTAACTAGCCCCACAGTTACTATTTTCAGGTAGGCAAATGAAAAGTATTTCTTCTTAGTTTCATACTGTATGTCAGTAGCTGACCTTTTTCTAAGTACCAGTATAGTACCTGTCAGATCTCAGTGGCATAGCCTCTGTTATTTAAGGATTAGGCAGCTTAGTATTTGCTTGAGCAGTGGCAGCACGTTGCAGCCACTGACTGCTGCAGCTGTTACTCAGGCAGGTTACTGCGTCCACCTCAGCTTTCACAAAGACACATGCAAGCCAGCGTGTCCCAAAGCACTCAGCCCGAGATAGGAAGGTGAACCAGCACTTCAGCTAAGAAGATGGTTGTTGTACAGCTGTTAGCACATGCCTAGCTACATACAGGACGGGTAAAACTGCAAGAAGCATACAAATACATCTGCATATTCACATTAAAAAAAATCATCCACATCAAAACTTTTGTAGATGGTTTGAACTCCTGCATTTAACATCAGGGCAGCACCATTTTTAAGACATACAGCTCTTCTTTGAGAAGGCAGAGCAATCTAGCTTACACAAATGATATGCAAATACAGAAATGAAAAAGAAAAACCCATATGCCTACTCTGTTATTCACCCTCCCGGCAAGACTGTTAGACTGCCCTATGCACATGGCTCGCAGGCAACAGCAGGCTGAGGTTTACACCACCTCACTGCAACCAAATCTGTAACACTACCTCTATACGGAGAAAAGCTTTACCAAGAGAAAACTGTGTTCTCACAGAGAGAGTCAATGTACTCGTCTAAAATGTGAGGTAAGACGGCAAGATGCTCTAGACATACCGTTAGCTACATGAATGGCGCTTCATTTAAACAGGCAGTTGCCTTTATTCTTAAAAATATATTGTCCTATCAGCTTCCATTGGACAGAGCAGATGGAAGATACCTGACGTACACAGGACATCCTGAGGCACTTTAAGAGGGGGGAGCATTTTCTCAAGTAATTACTCCTCACCCCTCAATACCTTATGGGCAAATCTACCTGTATGCTTTCTTCACGTTTCCCACTCAAAATCTCATAAAAAGTAAAAACAGCAAAACATTCAACAACAACTGAGCTTGAGGCACTTTGAACTATAAGATGTTGGCCAAAAAAAAAAAAAAAAAAACTTCTTGCCCAGAAATGGAATATATTTTATTATGTATTTTATTAGCAATCAGAGTACTTTGCGGGAGGAAGATCTTCAGTGATACTTTGCTCCCATTGATGTCTGCTTCCATCAGCACAGCAGCCTGCACAGCTCCTTGCTCTCTAGCTAACTCAAAGCTACCAACTTTTTTTTTTTTTCTTCCTAATTTTCAGCTTAGGAGCATGTAACATTTAGGCAGTTGAACAGAGACTTTAAGTTATTTTTCTGAACTAGTAGAATACAGAGGACAAAACAAGTTAGAACACTTAGAAACTTCAAAAGGAAATTCTTTCCTTAGGATTCTTTGTGCCAAGTTACAGCTGAGGATGGAGTTCAACTACACTGTGTTCCTGTGGTTACACCGGAGTCTGAGAACCAGGAGAGCTCTGGGCCTTATCCAGCCAAAGTCACTCATGTACAACCTGAGGCACGCCTTTCAGTCTTTCTTGTTGAGCTTAATTGACATTAATAAATACAGTTATGTAGGTAGATGCAGGACAGGACCTCACTAAATACTGATGATGTTGCATCTGCCTTAAGCTCTGAGTAATTAATGAACAACAAAGGGATTAAGAATACTAACCAACCCCGCTGCTCCCACTAAGCTAGTGGCAGCAGTGCTCAGCTGCTTCAACACAGCAGCCTTCCCTGTGTCAGCCAGCAGCTGGGATTTTTGACAATCAAAGTCAGTAGCAAGACAGGCTCTCTCATTTTCTAGTCAAGTACCACAGTTTCTGCTTTCTTGTGCCGAGTATTCACAGATACAAAGCAGTGCAGCTGGCACCAGAAGGTGATTCATACAAGGCAGAGTTAGTATTGAATCTTCATAGAAGTTCTATTTGACATCTTTCTGCCCCTTGTTATACTATTTATGAATGCTTATACATTCAGCAATGTAATGCTGTGTATAAATACTATTTTACATATTGCAGTAAAAAAAAATATCTAAATTTGACTTAAGGAAAACACAGCAGCATCACGAACCAGATGAAAGAATCACGAGCAGGAGACAGCATAATTTTAGCATTTGAAACTCTGATAAAACATCTGTGGATTTTAGTTTTAAAACTTATATTGCTACATGTGAATGTTCTTAATTTGATGGCACCTCATCTAAGACAGCACATATATTTGAGTGAAGGTTAAAGCAAACAATATCCATTTAGCTGCAGTAACTATTTTATCTAATTTAAACTGCCACACACCACAGCTTTTTATTTCCATTCATTCCATTTTTATTTCCATTCTGGCCGTAGCCCCATTCCCAGCTGGAAGTTGCTGAGTATACAAAATACCAACAGAAGGACTCACGCTGAACACCAAGTCAGCCTGACACAGCATGATGTACATGGGCCTACCAACCCAGCATATTTTAAAAACAAACAAATAAGTTGATACATAAAATGATGTGTGAATTCAGAACTCGACTGTTAAGGTTATAAATGCCAAGTGCTCTTTTACTGACCACACCCAATACTTTAAATGAAGAGCATGGCTGAAACTTACTCACATTTGCAATTAAGCACCAGGCAGTACTCATTTTTCTAATTAGCTGCCTCCTTTCAGCTGTAAGTTATCCAGGCACTTTATAGAGAAGACTTTACTTCTAATGAGTTTGGATTCATTTAAAAACAAAGGTTGAGTGTTTAGTAAACAAATCAGTTCTCTTCTGACTGACCCACCTAATTTGCATTTTCATTAACCTAATTTTCATTGCAAGAATACCTCCGTTTCAGGAGCATGTTTTAAGTAACCAAATATAATGAAACTGGGAAGAGACTATGAAATTTTTTACATTTTAAGAATTCTCATCATAGCCATATTTCAGGGCAACATCTTTCTGCTTCCTACACACTTACTTCATCTTAAAGGGAGAACTTTTTCGCTGGCTGTTCTTCACATCAATCCCAGTACCCTGCAACTTCTTGAACAGAGTTCATAGATTCCCTCTCCTGCTTATCTGTCCATTTACTTCAGTAGTAAGTGTTTTTAAGAGACAACACAGGGCTGTTACCAGGACCCAGGCACACTGCCACAACCAACCTTGTTCCCAGTGGTTCCTTACCATCCTCCCAGCTCAGCAGAGCTGCTCACACAGACACTGCACTCTCCACAGGTCCCTATCTGGGCAGCACTGACTTACCCCCCGGTCCATCCTGCTCCATAGGTCACCCAGACAGAACAAACGGGTTTTTTCCCCACTTAGATCTCTTCGACAGTATCCAATAATTCAGGATACCTGCCTAAGTCACAAACCAGAAATCCCTGTTCAGATTTGGGCAGAAAAAAGCATCTTGGTTAGAATGTGGTACCCCACTTAATTTTCAGACTTCATAAATGCCGGTTTTAAATGCTTAACTCCTTCCAGGCTTAAGCACTTCAGACAAGCTAACAAGAAGCAGCTGCATACAATTTAAACCCAGCTGTAGATTTAAATTAAACTCATCTATGCAGTATTCAGGGAACTTTTCCAAGACAAAACGAGCCTTTCCCTGCAACCTGTTTCGGTAGTAACCCACACTGTTACTCAGGCTGAGTGAAACACACTAATTCCATAGCAGTGTCTGGATGAAGATACTTTACAGATCACATGCAGTTATCCTGAACGGCCAGAAAATAAAAATGTTTACCAGAAAAGAAAGTCCACAAAATCAGTCTCCATTTTTTTAGTGGATTTGCTAACGCTGTAATGTAACATTAACAATTAATAACTTGGTTGCAGCATTATGCAGATTAATTGGATCTCCCAGAACCTCCCTGGTAAAATACCAGCTGAACCAAAAAAATCCATTGCACAAGCTTCAGATACTTCCCCTTCTCTCTAAAACCAGGTTGTATATATAAAAAATACTTCAGATTAGAGAGGTTTTGATAAAAACATGCAAAAAATGACGACCCTGTACCTCACCAGACCTGTGGTGAATGAAGCCAGAAATGCTACTGACCCAAGCCCAACACACGCTGCTGGCACTGCCCTGCACAGCTGGCAAGGAAGCTCCCTGCAGGGGCAAACCAGTGTCAGCCATGAGCTGAGCAGCTCCCCATCGCTGTGCTGCTGGAATTGCACTTGCTGACACCTGTTACGTTCTGCATGGAAGTGCCTTGTACCAATACTTCCTTTTTCCACTGAGAACACAGAAACCACTTACATGAAACCATTTTAAGTGAAGTACATGAAGACTTTTAAGAAGGAAGCCTGTTGTAGACAAAGACTGTCTACAGTCTTAATGCTGTGCTTGAAGTTTGTAAACCTGCCAGGGGTAGGGGGAGAAGCACTAGCATACAGTTCACGATGATGGAAACGGTGGCAAATTCTTAGTTTCAGTCAGTTGTTCCTTATCCTGGTACTCTTATCAGCTTCCTCCTCCCAACCATGGGCACAAACATCAGCAGAAACATTCCTCCCTCCTCTTGTGCTCAATTCCTGTGTCTTTGGGAAAGCCCAAGTTGTTGCTTAGTTTTTTAAACAATTTTCTGTGGATTTCTGAATTCTCCAAATACCTTTAAGTTACACAGTGACTTATTTTTATTTTTTCAGGACTGCTATTAAGTGATCCTGATTTTTTTTTTTCCCCTGATCAAATAGTGTTACTTTCTACTACCACATTGTTCATGGCTAGGAGTAGTGAAAAAGGGATGCAGTAGCATTACGTGTGCTTTAAACACTGAGAAAGATATAAAGAAAAATGCATATACAAAGTTTTACTTTCCTGATAGGTACACTGGCATTAGCAAATAGTATATTTGAACCTATAGGAAATATCACTTTGTAGTAGCAAACACTTTGTAAATAAAAACTTGTTATTTTTTTAATGGAAATTTTATAGAAGCTATTTCTGTATACTCAGTTGATTCCATGTTTACTGAAAATGCTGCAAGTGGGAATTGTACATTGCAAATGCTGGTGGGAGCGATGGCTGACCGCAGCAGCAACATCTGTGTGCTGGAGAGAAACAGCAGCGGGAGGTGCAGCCTGACTGTACAGGAGCTAAATAAAGGCATTTCAAGGCAACTACAGCAGGCTTGGTTTGGTGGTGGTTTTGTTTGTTTGTTTTTAAGAAAAATGTGGAGAAAAGTCAATAAAAATTAAAGTTCACAGTAAACGTTCCTTATTCATTAAAAAAATAATAATAATAAAATACTCTTCGTTAGTTTCATCTCAAGGCAATACTGCAGTGCTTGACATTTTGAAAATAAAGGAGGGAAATCTATCAAGTGAGCACTTGTTGGTTAGTTCACCATTCCAAGACACTTCCTATGTTGTTCCAGATGGCAGATTTCTGAAGTTGTCACATTTTGACAGAACAATTGGAAAAATATCTAGAAATATTACTGTTTCTATCTCACCAAGAAATGCACCCAATTTACTGATTGAAGGCCTCACAAACATCTACTTGATTTCTATGTCAGGTTCATCCCAGCATGCGGTATTTCAGCACCCTGCATGCTCTCCTTCCATCTCACCCTACATCATCTTTCATCTGCAGGCACAGAACACACACCTGCAGGCACAGAACACACACCTGCAGGCACAGAACACACACCTGCAGGCACAGAACACACACCTGCAGGCACAGAACACACACCTGCAGGCACAGAACACACACCTGCAGGCACAGAACACACACCCTACCCTTCCTGCCTCCCGCCTGGATTCTGCCAGCAAGGACCCAAATGGTGAGAGCTCCCCGTGCCTCCTCACCATGCGTGCTGGTTTTCCAACTCCATCAAGTTCAGAAATCCCAAAGCAATTTCACAGTGCTTGTATTCCCTCATGAATAAACAATCCATCAGTTTTAATCTCAAATGAACATGAAGGTTAAAAGACAGTAGGAAAAGATCACAAAAATCACTACTTTCTCACACAGCCCCCCTTCATTTAATTGCACCAGCAAATCTGGGGAGGCGTTTTCAGAACAGATTTAGCTGACTGCAGGCAGCCCCGGGCCAAGCTGGTTAGCTGCATGCTTATCACATGCTTTCTGTAGGCCTGAAACACTGCTGGAGAAATGTGGGAGCACAGTCCTTATCTCAGCAATAAAGATACTGCCTGGTGATCTGCAGCTCTTCTGTGTCAGTGCTACAAGAACTGCGACCAGAAGGATTCTGAATCATTGCACTAATAGCGCAACTTGCTGGGATAAACATTGTCCTCTAAAGAACCTGGAAGGGCAAGGTTTGCTGCAAACTGCTTCATTACTTGGTGATGTTTCTTCACATTGGGATAACCCCCCAGGAGCCCAACACAGGGGCGTTAAAGCACAAAACCTCTTTTTTTCTTCTAAGAGTTACTCGGTGTGGTTCTCTAAGAAGGAAGAAGGGCATTAAAGAGCTCTCTCTGAAATCACAATCTCCGATTGCCCAAGAACACCATAATTGCTAAGCTCGTTTACGTTTTTCTTCACCAAAATCCACAGGTCTTTTAAGTAAGAACTTAGCAAGCAATGGTAGCTACTGTAGCACCGCTGTTGTCTGTAATGGCCTTAACAACAAAGATCGAGACAAGTACTTTCTGTGGTTACAAAAAAGCAGTCTGTAAAACTGCATTTTGCTGAATTACACATTCTATTAAAGAACGAAAAGGTCTCAAAGCATTTATTAGAGAAACCAACCAACCACGTCTGTGATTCCTTTCACTCGGTCTCAGCCCCAGGCGCAGGCAGGGAGCGGTGCCTTCTGCGAGCAGCGCTCACGAGCAGCGTCCAGCCGCGCGTGCCGCCACCGGGCCAACCTCGATGCTGAGGTTACAGGCAGGCGGAGAGCACCGCGGTGCCCGGGGAGCGGCCTCCTCGCGGGAACCGCCGCCCAAGGAGAGCACGGCGCTGCCCAGCACGGCACGGCGCGGCGCAGTCCCTCCGCCCCGCTGTTGGCAGCACGCGGCGCACACCTATGCCGGCCGCGCGCAAGCTCGCCATACGCGAAAGTGGCAGCACACAAACATCGCGTGCGATTGAGCTACTCGACGGACGTACGCCTTCAAACAGCGGTAATAAGAAATCCTGTTTATTCTACAGAGTATAAAAAAGCACGGCGCCCTGCGCTGCTGGCACTGGTGGAGCAATGCCGGCGTTCAGCGGTCGGCCCCCGGTCGGTACAAACCGCCACGATCGCCCGGCACGTTTGGGGCTCGAAAGATTTCACGAGCGGAGCGGCGCGCCCCGGGCCGGGCGGTGTGCCAGCATACAAGCGGGCCGCGCCTTCCCCAGCGTCAGATCGTCCGCTTCAACCGCCGCGGTACAGCCGTCCCACAGCCGCCGGGGCTCTAACGGAGCGCGGCACGAAGGCTCTGCACCGCGGCCGCCCGAGCGATTCCCGAGCGCCACCTCACGCGCCGCAGCCGCGGGCGATTTCCGCCCCTTTTCCCACGCGTGCCGAGAACGCGGCCGCCGTTCCCCGCGCACCGATCCGGCTCGCAACCCCGCGCCGTCGCCGCGCCGCGACCGCCCCGCCGCCTCTCCTCTCTCCGCCCCTCCCGAAGCGTCGCAGCCGCCCGCCCGTTACCTGCTCGCTCCAAAAGTCCGCGGTGCGCTCCGATCCCGCCGTGTCGTCCCCGGTCCCGGCGCCGGCCGGGGTAACAACGGCCACGGTAACAACGGCCGAAGTAACGGCCTCGGCACGTGCCCGCACAGTGCGCAAGCGCAGCACGTGCAGCGCAGGGCGGGCCGGGCGGAGCGCACAGCTGCCGCTCCCTGAGCCGTGGCCGCCCGGCACCTGCGTCCTTGTGGCCGGGCTCTGCAGGACGGAGTCGCGCCTCGCCCACACCGCGCCTAACGGCGGAGCGAGCAAAAGCGAAATCGGCGCTTACAAACCTAACCGACGAAGAGAGGGATGCGATGAACGGAGCACCGGAGCCGCTCCCACGGCGAGAGGTGCGCCCGGCAGCACGGCCTAATAATGAAACGCAGAACGCGTTCACGTGCGCTGCGCCAGAGCCGTCCGTCGAGAGGGGAACGGTGCGATCGAGCGCTCGGTCTGAAGGCCGGCAGCTGCTGCAGCCGGGACGCCACAGCGGCCGCCAACGGCTGCGGGCACGGCGCTCGGGCGGACGTGCGGAGCCGGCGCTGCCCTCGGTCCCATGCCGGCACCTTAACGGCGACCTGACGACTGCACGCTGCTCCAACAGCGCGATTAAGTACTTGTACTTGTAGGTAAATTATCCCAACTGCACGGGGAGGCGCTCCGCCTATTACCTCTGAGATACCGCTGTCCGAGATGTGAGTTAACGCACCTACGGGCCGCTCACAGCGAAACACAGCCTGTGGGTTTACGGATGCTGCTGCCGCGGAGCCCTGGCACCTTTGGCATTTCCTCATCATCTCGTTAGCGTGACTAAAGCCGAGCTGGAAGCACTCCGGGCTCGCAAACTTGTGCGTGCTCAGCCAAGCTTCTACCTGCGGTTCCCCAGCATCTGGCGGGATTTTAGCACAGATACAACGAAGAGGTGCGTTGTGCCCGGGCCGCAGGGCGTGCAGCTGTGTGCCGCAGCAACGAGCAGCGGCTGAGGGCAGAGCGGGCCGGGCGCATGCACAGCAGCTGGCGGCACTGCAGGCCCTGGCCCTGTGACCGGTTGCTCACTCAGACACCTGGTGTGGAGCCCTCTGTTTTATTCAAATGGTGGAAACGTGGAATCAGCATGGTAACAGAGGGGTACATCACCAAGCATGCACAAATCCCAGGAAATAAAGCAGTGCTGGTTCACAAGATTTCTTAGCGATACTGCAGAATCCAAACAACTCTTGCCTGGCTCAGAGATTGGTCTCATTGATACCTTTGATGGAGGAAAAGACCTATTTCAAACCTTTGGAAAACAGAATTCATCACATGAGATACTTTACAACTAACATGCCCCTTCATGGAGTGCACTAAAAAATAGTCACAGCAAAACATATCTCTCTGTGATTACTTATGATTATAAACTCTAGTTGAAGTCACATTAGAAAGAGCCAATGGTAGGGAAATAGCAGCAGTAAGAAAAAATACAGGAGACTGCTCTCACCAGTGGTCCAGCTCCTAAAATAGACGCAAAAACAGAAAGCAAGCAGCCCTCCACCAACTTCTATCAGTCACTACTAATTACCAGCTACTACAGATTCTTAACTATGCATGATTTTCACTGTGCAGTGTGTTTCTTCTCAAGAGCAGCTTGCAAGCTGGAAAATACAGAATACAGTTTTTGCAGTCCAGAATCAGTTAAGAGCCTGGTGTTTGAGCTCTCTGCAGACAGCAATACTGTGACATCCTACAAGCCAGGCAGGCAGCTCCAGCTCAGCAGATAGCAGGAACATAGACTCAAAGGGCAAAGATCTCACAGTTCCAACAGCCATTCACATCCTACAGAGATTTCAGAGAGCTTTCCTGTTATATTTTAAGTCGTGACTGCATTTCTGTTTGTCAGAGTGCATTTGCTGGTTGCACAGCTGAGTTTTTATATGCAAGTCAGCCTACAGCAGTTTCCAGTAATGGCATCTTATGCAATTTTTGACCTACTTTAACGCACTAGGGCACTTGGAAACATGAGATCCACTGCAGCAGCTTTCTGTTCTATGGTTACAGTGCAGCAGAAAGAAAATCTTTAGACAAATACATCATTTCACTACAATACAGGTGAGTTAAAAATAATAATTTTCAAGGTATTTATCAAGCCCTTAGGAGCATTCAGATCATCATACCTACTGCTTTCGAGACTGCACACATTATTTGAAAAAGATCAAAATCACTAAGCTGTTGCATATGCACTGGCCTTTTCTGTGCCCTTTCTCAATCTCACTAGGCTGCTGCTTCCTGAAGCTCACAGTTTAACATCCCAAATCAGAGCTTCTCTCGTAGTGGAATACTGCAGGGTTAGCAATACACAGATTCTTTCTATTGCCCCATGGCTATTCAAGAATAGCTGTTGTACCTTATTCTTTACCTTCCTATACCTCATTGGCTTGTTATGCTGGGCTTTGCTCACTTCATGTGTTGAGGGTAGGGAACCAGGAACTCTCAGAAAGTTCTTAACTTTATACCTACGCTGTAGTCAGCCTTAAGTGAACAGTTCAACTAATGTAGTAGCTTGATTAGAGTTAGGAGGAGAACAGGAGAACAATGCTGAGCTGCTGCTACACTGACTGCCTCAAAAGAAGGCAGAACCAGTCACTTTCACAGCTTTTCATCAGAGTAGATTAACATTTAGATCCTTATATAACTCATCTGTGGATTTGTTTTAAATAACATTCAAACCAATCAGGCTGAAATTTACAACCACTTAAAAATAGTATTTAAATAAAGAAATTTTTAAAACCAAGCAAGTTTGCAGAGAATCTTACACAATTACAGATATTGTGCTAACCTCTCCCTGCACCTAAAAGGCAAAGGAAGCACGAAGTAGTGAGCTGGGCACATAGTGTTCTCTACACTGAAACCTGTCCAACCTCTGATGCATTATGATTTGTCTCATTCATGAGATCACTTAACTTGGAACAAGTTAAATACAGTCATTAAAATATTTAAAGTGTTAAACAAGTGCATCAGTCCCATTAGTCATTAGAAGGGCAGTGGCAGTTCTTGAAGTTAGAATCTACAGCCATAGCAGGTTTACAGAGACCTTGTTAGGGATGACAAGCATTACAGGAGTTACGGCTGTGGGGTCTCTCTTGTGTCAGAAAAGTAGAAATAGCATCAATATGCTCACAAGTCACAAAGAATTTGGGTTATAGTCGGCCATTTTTATTATTATTATTATTTAATTTATTAAAAATTTAAAGCAAATTTAAAAGATTATAACTTATGTATATACATTTAATCCAAATACATTGATATTTTTCAGCCTTCCTAAGGAATTGTTGGCAAAACATTAAGCTTTTAGCAATTTCAGTCATTGAAATAGAAATGAGCCCCAGCTACATACAATACTCACTATTCGGAGTTGCATCACAAAATATCTAAGTACATGCTAACAGACATAACTTTGCAGATTCCATTTCTGGCTTCTTTAGGTTCTTGCCTGAGATTTAAAGAAACAGAGTCTTACTGTTAGTCACAAATTCTATCTGATCCAAAATCCGAACAAACTACAGTGACATGCAAGCTTCTGAATATCCCTCATGTCACATTGATTTTACCTGAAGAATCACAGCCACCAGACTAACAGACTTCAAATCAGAATTTTTCACTTAGGTTCTCTTTGATTTTCTTCCTCTATTTAGACAAAGAAAAAATGTAGGAAGGATTCCACATAGGTACTTGGTCTGTATCTTGTATGCTAAATGCTACTTCTAACAAGACGACAGCTGCTGTATGTAATTTACCTGAAGGGCAACTAAGACTGCTGTAAAATCAAGCCTCCATGATACAATCTGTGCCTACAGCAACGTTAATATTTATAGTCAAGCAACTTCTAAAAGTTGCATTTTTGGTTTACAGCCCAACATCTGTGAGAGAGAGGGAGCATTTGTGCACCTTATCTACTGCACAATCAGTGTAAATAAAACCTTCAGCTAATACTGCCTCCTCATCGTCCTCCCTTTATCGCTGTGTATTCATGTGCAAGGTTGGCTGGGGAGTGGGACTGTGGCATGGCAAAAAGAAAAGTGTAGATCAACTGAACTGGATATTGGTAGACTTTCAGGGTAGTTTGAAACAGCACCTGCAACGACTGGCAGTTTCATGTTTAGAAGTCCTTACTCCAGGCTTGAAGGCACTAAAGTTACCTAATAAGAAAATAAGTATTTATTAGTATACAAGTTAATCATCTCAAGTTTCTAACTAAAAAGTTAGTAAATTTAAATCTTTAAGTCCACATAGAGTTTACTTAAAGATGCACATGAAGAAAACAAGTAATTCTATAGTCCCCTAACAATCAGTATATCTATTTATAAACTAGACTATTTACTTATTCAAATTATGAAGAATGAAAAAAAAAAAAGTTCAATTACTTAAGTAGTTTAACATTTGACTCATTACCTACACATATTTTATACGGTATTTTTGGTAACTGAACCTTTTCAAAGTCCCATCCCACCCACAACTGATGATGCCTACGTGAATAAGTAAAAAATACACTTCTACAAGATCTGGGGAGAACAGGAGTTTATTGAATTCTACCTGTCTGAAAAGTGCTGGTGAAGAATTGCCATTTCATGCTTTGTCTATATAAAGAAGTAGAAAGAGAAACTGTTGCAAGTATCAAGTCATTTGAAAACTGAGCATTTCTCTAGAAATTCTTACCATTCCTAAGTGAACACAAATGTGATTTTATTATTATTGTTGTTGTTGTTTTTATACATGATGCTAGTAATTTTCATTTTCAAATGCAACCTCAACACTAAGTTCTGTTAGGCAGTATTGAAATACTTCCAGGCAGCATTAATGTACAGAGAACCAATTAGCGATATCTTCAAGAATCCAGGTATCCCATCTCTAAAACATGATTTAAAACATTAGTAATGGAATATTTTAAAAGAACATTCTTATTCAATATTAATGCATGCTATCATTACAGAAGTACCCATGGCATATTGTGAAGAGCAATTTTTCTTTTGCAGACAACAAAAAAGCATGCTACATGACATTAGTCACTATAAGTCTATTTGTAATGAGGTTCAACATATCATTAAAAGTCCCACTGAGAGTAGCTTCCTCCAAACTTGCACCAGTGTAAGCTTGCACAATTGTTAAAAGTTTGCACTAATGTGGTTTACACTGGCCAAACATTTGGAAAGCAAGTTATGAAGACCGGATCTTTAATTTTAGTAATCATTCTCTTTTTTTTTTTTTTTTTAATAAAAACAATATAAGAATTAGGCATAAAAGTGTGTTAGGTAACAAATTTAGGCCACAGTATCACTAACAGAACATAGAGGTATGTATACAAATACTTTTGCTGTAATTTCTAATATATGAGAATGTGGATCATATGCTCAAAAAATAAACCAAACAAAAACGTGGGGAAGAGCTTTGTAAATCCCATGTCAGCAAAACTGCACGAGTTACAACCCAGTACAGTGGGTCAGCTTGGCCTGATGTGAGCAGCAGTCACAAATAAGCCAGACTATTTGTAGCCATCTTAGCAAGTGGACTACTAAAAGAACTGTATGTGAAATGGCCAGTAATCCATACTCCCAGAGAACAGACAATTTGTATACAACAGCTGTGACATCTTTTTTTTTTTTAAAGGCGGATGAGGAAATACACAGAAAATCCAAGATTAAAGAGCAGAAGAAAACATGAAGTATGTTAAAATGATGCAGTGAAATCGTATATAAATTAAACAGGAATGTTTAATCAAGACAACCTCCCAACAGAGGTTCTTCAGAATTTATTCCTTTTGTTTAATTGGAAATACGAAAGTCTATTTCCACAATAGTGAGGCTGTTTCTTTCAAGCAGCCCTGTTGTACAACTGTTACCAGGATTCTAAACAGATTTTAATTGTTTTATATTGATATTTCTGAACTAAAAAGTTTTGAAATACGGTATAGATTTTATTTGTGCTCCACATATTGCAAGCAATTAACAACACAAAGGAAGATTTAATTCCTCAGCTAGAATACCAAACTCTCTACCAAGTATTACAAGTACACAATACTTGCACAGTGACAAGCACAAGAAAGTACTAGGTGAGCACTTACTTTCTGAAATCCATACCAATTCTTAAAATCCATTTTACTTTTCCCACACCAACCAATCTACAATTTAAGGCATCTCCACACAGGCATCCATCCACCCACCCACTCCCATACACACAACTTATGTGGAGGTGTTTACTCTTTCAAAAGAATCACTATGTCAATCAGGTACCATTTATTAATTATCCCTATAACTGTGTCAGCATTGAGATATGACAGTTAAACCAGTGTTAAATCAATACAATATTTACATAGCACAGCACATTAAGCTTGAGACACTCACTTGGGGGATAAAACCACATTTTAGAACAGGACAAAGGTCACCATTATTAAGTGTTTGAAAACAGCTATTTACAGGTCCCTATGACATAACTATGGTCTGTACACTGTTCCAATGGGGCAGGCAAAAGCATGATAGGCATTTATTTTAAGGGATTTCAAACATATGATTTGGAAGCATATTATTATGCTACCCTGAATGCCATAAGCCACCTTAACATTCTCCAAGGTGGTTTCATATCCTAGAATGGCATGTCCAGCTGATACAAAACAGACAACACAACGTTTACTTTGTGGAGAACTTTTTTCTCCTGCTATTCAGTCATCTCAACTTTGAAGGCAATTCGTCCCAGAAACTTGTCACGATCATCTTCATTTTTTAAATTAGGTGAGCCCAGGATCTTACACTCAATTGCTATTTCTTCATTGGTACTGTTGGAGTTAATCGCTAGTTGAACAGCCACTAGAGGCTGCAAATAGTGAGCCTAGTAAACAGAAAGATGGGGAAAATATTTGAGATACTGGAGTAAGTGATCTGAATACAACGATTAGCATGAACAATTAACAGTTAGTCTATCAGAACATGTAGGAAAAAAAGATAATTACGAGCCAAACCTTTCAAAGCCCAATCTGACTGAGATAAGACTATTTTTTCCCAGTTAGATAGACAGTCATGTACACATTCTTCATATTACTTTTTAATCAATACGTTCCACTTAATTTGAGTTAATGGCAGCACTCAATATAAAATGCTTGGGGAGAGGAGTGAGAATCAGTATCCTCATTGAACACTACATGTTATCTGAAAAAAGATCCATTCTCTTGGTCAGGCAGTTGTGTTTATCATGCAGAGCAGCAGAAAGGAAATAAGCATTCTGGAGATGCTAGTACTTTTACAGCTCCTACCCCAGCACAACAATAGTCATACACTCTTAACTCTTTTACAGAATAAAGTAATTCAAAAATTCCACACAGATATGCTGTATAATTTTTGACATATAGCCAAGAATTCGATCCAGACTCTTGAGACCTGTTTAAATACTCAACCTCAAAACTATTCTTGCTGCTTTCTTTTCTACAACATAATGTTATGAGAACTGTGTCTTACGTAAGCAACAAACCCTCAAGCAAGTCTTATCTCCTCCCACGTGACAGAATGAACATGAAATGACATTGAACCATACTCCAAAAGAGAATATCAGTTCTCAGAATAAAAGAGTTTTGCCTGATTTAACTGCTTTCTTTTCATAATCTTACCTCTCCATCAGTATAGCAATTAAGACAAGCATTTTATCAGGAAAGATCTTCATCCCATCTTTGGCAGAAACTATTTCCTGATGTATCAATATCTACCAATGCTGTAATCCGCATTTCTTAGAGAACCAATGCTCTTTCACTATTCTTTAATTCCAGGATGGGTTAAAGTACATACTGAGTCTGCCTATCGGAAGCAGAAGTTGACAGCCTTTTCCAAATCTTGTTTATCTAAGAAAATGTATGCTTTATCAATTCAAGAACTCTGGCTGTAAAAGTGAAGACCTAGAATTACACACAAATAAGCTGAAGGCATATGTTGAAGAAAAACTGTCTCCTCATTAGGACAAGTTAAGTAAAGATTAAAAAAAAAAGTTACATGAACTTGCTGCAAGTGTATAGTACACTGGAAAAAACAGCTGACAAATGAATAATTTAGTACCAAAATCACTGCAGGGAAATAAACAACTACTGTAGCATGCTACAGGCCTAAAAATATTCAAATTAGGAGAGTTATCTCAAGCTGTTTCAAGAAAAGAAAATACTAGCTAAATTTAAGTTTGAAGAGAAACTAGAGTCTTAACTCTATGTCAATAAAATAGTTGTTTTGTTTTGAAAACGTAAGTTGATCAAAATGATAAAATTTAAGTCAGAATAAAATGTGGATAAGAGAGCAAGCAAAGAAAAAATTAAAAATAATAGTAAAACAGAATATAATCCACTACCTTGATGTGCTTCTTTATTAAGCAGAGTGAACAGAAAACATGACTGCAGAGCCATACAGATGTATAAGCAACAATACCATGCTGAACTATAAATTTGATATCCTGTACACAAACCCTATGGGCAGAATTTCAGAAACCACATGGTAATCAAAAGAACCAGTTAAGGTTTTTTGCCTTTTCCTCCAGAACACATTAGTGACCAAGAAACAGTGGATGTCCTTAATAGTGCTACTATACAGCCTTTTATTCATCAGGACAGTGCCTGCTTTATTTCCTTACATCTGTTAAAGGATCTCTCTAATCTCATTAAGCGCTATTCTTTATGAGTACACCTCACTAACATTTTCAGACTTCACTGTCAGAATATTTAGTAAGATGACCATCATTAAAACATACTTACATGCAAGGTTTTTCCATAGTATGGAAAGTACATCAAGTCAATCAAGCCTCCTGAAGGAAAATAATTTATCTCAACTGCGCCTGGTTCCTATGATTGGAGATAACAACAAAATTAAAAGTTACTATCTGCTTGAATAAACACTAATACAAAAATTAGAATTACAATCCAAGATTCCCCTAAAGGAAAAGAAAAACAGCAAAAAAAAACACTCCAAAAAGTAATAGATTAACTTCCAAAATAGATGAAGTTTTGGCAAGCAGCTACATGCTGCACACATCTGCTACAGAGAAGCTTACTACTAGCAATATTTAAATTAGTAATCACATCGAGGCACTCTGAATTACAGTTCCCCTTACCAGTCAAAGGAAGTCAAATTGCAATGAATATAACAAAAAGAAATCACATATACAAGCTAGAATCCCATGTACCCACAAGCAGGCCTGTATGTTTTGGTGAAGCAACAGCATACCCGTATATAAGACAGGATGAAAACTTGACTGTATAAAGAAATTCAAATTTCAGATTTGAAACAATACAGTCCCAACCTTCCACAATGGCACCTGATTCATAGATTGTTCAGCTAGCCTTGAAATAAAAGCTACTTAAAAGGAAACTAAACTTTAAAACTATCTTGTTTCTAGAGTTTGCACCAGAGGGAACACTACACATATGTAGCCACTATCACTAGAATTTTCCCTACAGCTCCAAATCTAGTAGCAAGACACTACCGCCAGAGCTGCTGCATGACTTCTAAGGAGTAACCCAATCTGTAAGATACACAACATTTTGTAGATCTTACATGTATGACCGTGTTGTCCCAGACACACGCTATCAGAGTAATGACAAATGCATCTCCATGGATATAATTTACTTTGGGGCAGTGTATCTGGGAAGGATAGCAAATTACTGCAAGTTCAAGTGGCTAGCAAATGCCCAAATCTAAAGTAACTTTCTGTAACAGCTCATTATATGGCCGTAATAGAGAACAATGCCACAAAACACCCTCAAAATGGAAAATAAATCTACAGAATATCATTGCTTGTTCAGTGTAATTCACAACTTTGAGGCGCTTTAGTAACTTTTGTTTTTTCTGCTATTACCATTGCCAGTAGCTGCAATTTTTAAAAGCTACTCTACAAAGTTCAGAATACAACTGCAGTAATAGACTTCAGTGAAGAAGAACATAAATAAGGATCAAGAAACAACAGATAATAATCCACAGCCCAAGAATATCTCCTTCTACTACAAAGAAAATACCATATTAGTTTAGGATGTAGTCAGATTATTATTCCTTTGAAATTTAAATTATTGCAAATCCTCAGTATACATTTATTAGATACTTTGGACCTTGAGTTAGCAAATCTAATTGCTAAGTAGAGTTCTGTTGCATATCACCATCAATCTCTATTTTAGTTACAGCTCATGCAGCTGAAAATACTCATTATTGAAATACATTTTTGAAATCATAGTTACAAAACCAGAATACAGAATAACATAAGATAAACAGGAGCAGAGCTTTCTCAAGCAGCTGAACACAATTGCGAGCAGGCACTCATGAACACATAGGCAGTCATCTATCAAGAAAATAGCAGAGAGGTTCTTGAACATGCAGCTGCCTTTCTCATGCAAATGCTGCGCGTTGCATTTTTTTAAATATTAATAATAAAATCTAATAATTAGGATAACTAATCTTTAGATATATTTTTATACAGTAACAGAAAGCTAAGCTAGCTGCATCTGCCAAAAAGTTTCAAGAGCCAATCCATGAGCATCACTTTTTTTGCTTATCCTGGACACAAAGATTTACAGGCAGTCAGCCAACAAATCTCAAAATCAGACCACTTAGTTGGACAGATAAAGGTAGGCTTCTATCTCACTCAGAAAGGTTTTATCAGGACTTTGTCTTAGAGTAATTTCACAGACACTAAAATGATGCACAGAGACCCAAGATAGAACTTGTGAAAGACTTATTTGTTACCATGAGAAGAAGAAAGGATATTGTACATCCATTTAGACTTACTGTGCAGTTTAAAGCAAAATGTACTGAAATAAGAGCAATATCCATTAATAGAGCCTTTAAAATAACAGAATTCTTTCACACAAGAAAGGGTAAATCAGATGCTATGATGACGATTGCAAGGAAGGTAATCTCACTCACATAACATTCTTCATTCTTGAAAATTAGAAAAAGATGCCTAATACAAAGTGATGGTGATCTCTAAACAGCAGAAATGCAAGTAATTAAGAAATAATTGTATTTGTCTTGTCTGACATTTAAAAAAAAGTGCAAATCTACAGATTTTTGTTCAGTGTACATAGTTCCAACATGAAAGAATGTTGTTGCAAGGTGTTCCAGCACACTTGAAATTGCACACCTCCAGCCCCAGACTAAAGACCTAAAACACTGACCTTCAAACTTCTTGAAAGAACAACCCTTTTTTAGCTTGTTTATCTGTATGGAGACACTTAGGTCTACAACAAATCAGTTCCTTCTGGATGCAGGAGCAAGAACCAGCTGGAATTAGTGCCTTACACTGCAAACATTAACTTCCCTCAGCTACACAAATCACAGTGATGACAGTTTGGAGGTGTGGGGAACAACCCCACCAATGAAGCATGCTGATTCTGATATCATAAATCTACCTATTTTCTTCTATTCAGAAAAATCCCAAGGGGAAAACACAGGAAGAAGAAATGAGAGTCACTTCATAGAAGAAAACTTGGAAGAACATGAATTTTTAATATTAATTTCCATGCGAAAAATTTAATGATGTTTCATGTGGCAAAGGCTGGCGGAATCTGTGGGCAGAAGCTATTAACTCTCTTTTGTATGTAAAAGACTTGGCCTTACAACCAAGGATTACTTTTATTATATTATTTAAAAGTCAGATTGTGTAAAATAAGGCAGTCAGTTCTCCAGATTTCTCCCTAATATGTATAAAATTCAAACTATAGACAATAATATATATTTTTTTAATTGATCAACAGCAGATCCACAGGTTAAAAATAATAGTTAAAGAAGGTCTTCCCTACAATGAAGAGAACATGACACCAGGATTTCTGCTCTGCTCAATAAAATCATCTTCTAAGCAAAATCCATTCTTGTTGCTCAGATCTTAAAGATTTCTGATGTAAAACTTATAATTACCAGCAAGTTGCATTTGTGCTATGAACTGCACAAATATGCTCCTATGAAGCTAATATCCAGTAAGAGGCTTATTTGGCTTAATTTCTGTTGTACATCCCAATTTTTTTTATCCACATTTGCTGACAGCAACAGAAAAACAAAAACCAACCAAACAAAAAAAACACTGCAACAGAACACATCAGCTATTTAAAGACTCAGTAAACACCCTGAATAAGAGAAACAACAGACAAGGACAACTGACCTCTACACATCATTCCTGCTATGAGCCAGTATTTAGGGAAGACTCAAATACAGTGGCAGATGCACCTCACTATACATTCATCATAACATATGCTTATTATAGCTTTTAACATCATCTCATAGAACATCCATAAGAAAGCTGAAGTATTACCATTAATATGAAATAGAATCCTCAGTGTTTTACATATAGCTTATAGATGTGCAGTGTTCTTAGCATATCACTAGACATTTCAGGTGGAGATGAAGATGACTGTGCTCAGTGTTGCAATAAGAACTTGGCAGATATAAGAGAAAGTTCCTTCACTGATGACAGCAAGCTGTAAGAAGTTGAAGCTTGATCCCATTATAATGATGACAACAAATGGGATGGCAGAAGGGGCAAGCAACAGAAAAATTAAAAAGAAAGATCAAAGTAGCAAAACAAGACAAGGACTCAATGTGATAGTACTAGAAATGGCAAATTCACCTCAGGAGACCTTAACGACTTCTGATGTGATGAGAGGGAAAAATTTTGTCATTAACTGCCTCAGCTAGAGGAGAACTTGTGTCTGATTTGGGATATGATATTATACAAGAAATGATAAATTGGAGAAGGGAAAGAAGAAAGAAGAAAGATAAACAGTAAACATTGGAAGAACCCAACTGCATTATTGTAGAGAAATTCCTCCAACCGAATATTTTCTAAGAATGACACAACTTTGTTTGCAACAGACTGTCATGGAAAGATCAAAACTTCCTCAGGCTTGACAGAAGTGAAGTATTAAAACCTATGCCCACAACAGATTCCTCTAGTGGAGGCAGGAAAACCTGTGGTATTTGTCCCATCAATTGCTGAAATCCCCCAGCCTATGTAAAGAGCCATGACTCTGTCCCTTGCTGAAGCTACCAACTTACCAAGGCTTTCACTGCTCCCCAAGCAGTCTAGGAGAAATACGCACAAGTCAAAAGTAATTATTATAATTGCCTTAAAAAATTCTGGTAAGCATTTTGTACACAACAAATATTTATAGATTAGCTGTTATTGTAAGTTGCTTATATTTCATTTAAAGACAACTTTTACTTGAACGGTAACAGTGTTAGTTTCCACACTTTGTCTTACCCATCATTTATAAAATTGTCTAAGGTGCACTTGCAGCATGGAGAAAAAAATAAAAATATAGGTTATGAAATGGGAAAACAAAACACAACTCACACTAAATAAATAAAAATAAATATGACAAGTTACACCTATGCATTTCCTCAACTCTGTAGGAAATCAGGTAGCTCAAATACATCTTAAAACAGAAGAACAAAAAAGACAGTATTTTTAATAACTATTCTGAAGAAATTAAAGACAATAAAATTAAACTAGACAAACAGTAAGATGAAAACAAGAAAAAGAGAAGAAAGTTCAACAGAAGACAGTGAAATAAATGTCCCAGCAGTATTTACATTGACTTTTCATCTCAATCGCAAGGAAAATTAACTTCATATTTATCTCCTACATTCAGAACTGACCTTAGATGTACACTGTATATATGGTTCCCCTTCGGGCTTTAATCCAATTATCTGAAAGAGAAAGTTAAAGTATTCACAGATCTTCTTTCTCTCACCAGCTATACATATCAAATTCAAACTTTCTCCCATTTAATAAGACAGTTGATACAGGGAGCACATCTGCCTAGTATTACATTTAGGAAGGACAATTTTAGCTTAGAATAAAGATGTAAAGTATTGTTAAGTTAGAGCTCAAATAGCAGCCATACCCAGAGCTACTTTCTTATTTTACATTAAGCACATAAAATTAATGGCTCAAAACAATTAACTGTTCAAGAAACATAACATCACTGAAAAGTCAAATAGTTATTCAGTCCAATTTTCATCACACTGCAAAGTTAGGAGTTATGGAATCCATGACATTCTAATTGCATTTCTAGAACACAGGAATGAAGTAAAACACAATTAGAAGTAAATTGAATTTGTATTTCAGTCCTTTTCAACAGTGATATTTCATACCTTGCACTGAAAATGAAATTTAAAAGAAGTAGTCACTTACTCTATTCATTTTCACAAGCACGCAGGGAGTTCCTTTAGAATAGCCAAAGGTCTTGTCTTCCTTCCCAGAGCACTGCCCAAGCTCAGAGAGGTTAAATCGACACGCTTTTTTAACAGCAACATCATTCTGATCAAAAACCTTTCCAGGTGTACAGTTTATATTTTGGGATTGCTTCGAATCATCATATGCTACAAAACATAAAAATAGTTTTTAAACCAATTGTATAAAGCACAAAAGTAGACAAAAATTACAGTAATTATATATAAACAGCTGATTTACAGTTATTACTTTTCTAGGAGTTTTCTTAAAGAGTTATTTCAAAGTGCTGTGTCTCCTATTTTCATCTTAAAGGCTTGCCTTCTCAAAGCTTATAAAAAAGCGGCATTCTGGTCAAATGAAAGAATACAAAGTATTTCAAAAGAAATAATGTCCTATTTTTAGGATCATATCAATAATTACTAATTTCTGTACATAATTCTAAAATATGTATTAAAATATAAATAAGTTTTCACCTGGAAACTAGCAATTTTTCCATTGGTATTTTAATAGGAATGTTAACTCTTTTCTAATTAAACACACAGGAAAGCTTCAGGTATTTTAATAGCTAATATTAAACTGTCTCTACATTGCCATCAGGTAGTATAACTGATGTTATAGTAATGTCCAGTTCTGGGACCCAGAACACAAGAAGGACATGGAGCTGTTGGAGCAGGTCCAGAGGAGGGCCACAAAGATGATCAGAGGGCTGGAGCACCTCCCCTACAAGGACAGAGAGAGAGCTGGAGCTATTCAGCCTGTAGAAGAGAAGGCTCTGAGGGGACCTTATAGCAGCCTTCCAATAACTGAAGGGGGCCTGAAGAAAAACTAGGGAGGGCCTTTTTATAAGGCAGGTAGCAATAGGACAAGGGGAAACAGCTTTAAACTGGAAGAGGGTAGATTTAGACTAGACATTAGGAAGAAATTCCTTACTGTGAGAGTGGTTAGACATGGGAACAGTTGCCCAGTGAGGCTGTGGATGCTCCCTCCCTGGAAGCATTGAAGGCCACAATGGATAGATGGGGCTTTGAGCAACCTGAACTAGTGGGAGGTATCCCTGTCTATAGCAGGGAGTTGGAAATACATGATCTTAAGTGTCCTTTCCAACCCAAATCATTCTATGATTCTACAATCACAAGTGATTCTTGCTCGAGTTTCACAAACACGTGGATCATATTATCACAAGTGCTCATCTATTCAGCCCTTAACACATTTTATTTTTTTTCCTGAAGATAGCTAAGCATAAGATAAAACAGAAGCAGGGTAATAAATGTTCATTCTCAGCCTGAAAGTCCCCAACTCAGCATCAAATAGAGCATTCTTCCTAGGAACCCCCTCCCTAGGGCTCTGAAAGAAACACCTACTCAAGACTTTCAGATAGCACCACCACTACCAACCCAGATAGGCTCAGGCATAGCTTGTGTATCTGAGGAAGCATCTCATGCAAAAGGTGTGATTCTACAGAACCTCCTCAGTTCTAACTTAAACTTTTGAGGGGCGCAGTTTCCCTGTCAAATATTTTTTATTACCTTTACATTTTTCTGTAAATTACATACCTTAAAAATATATTTATCTAGAGTAAGCCTGAACTTTCATTAGTTTTCATTAGTAATTACTAACTGCAAGTGAAAAATTAAATTAATGTACCAAACATTAAGATTCCTAAACTGCTTGGTTATCAGTAACTTACTTTCAAGAAATTTTCTAAGTGTAGTAACATATTCTGCATATGACTGGGCGTCACTCTTGTTAAAGTAAAATTCCAATGCAGTGTCTGGCTTTGGTGAAATCATAAGCCCTTAAAAAGAAAAAGAACAAGTAAAGAACTAAACAACTTCTCATCCCCATATCACTCTAATCTTCTCAAATTTCACATCCATAAGCTGAAAAATACCCACATGAAAAGAAACACTGATGTCACCCCTGTATTCCACATAACTGGAAAGCAGTTTGTTTCAAATCAGGTACTAAAAATCAACACTACTCTATGTGAATTAAGACTTGAATTCAATCCAACATGACTACAATTCACAAACTAAACCCAACTGATTAGAAATAGCAAAATCAGAAACTTCAATCACTTCCATTTAATTTTATCGATTCACTTCACATTTTCAATATCCTTCAAGTTAGACTAATTAGAAAAAAAAAATAAAAAACAGCCAAAGCCACACTCAGAAACCATCCAGTTAAAAATAAGCTTCAATGCTTTAGACAAGATTTGAGGGCTGCTCCGTAAGTAATGTCTCCTATTTTGTTATGTTGTCCCATGATGTCAGAAGTGGGCGTTGGCAGTACAGCAGCAGAAGCTGAACCTTCCCACCAATATTCCATTACATTTTGTTGTCACATAACTGATGGCAGCAGAGGGGCAGCCCAACAGAATGGCATGGAAGTGTGTATGAATTTCTCCATGTGGAAGAAATTGCACCCACTGACATTCGCTGACATTTGCTGCACATTCACGGAGACCCAACAGCGGATGTGAGCACAGTGAGGCAGTGCGTGGTGTGTTTCAGCAGTAGACCATCTCCACTGGTACAAATATTTATGAGCACAACATACAGGTTGTTGGTCATCACTGGCAAAAATACACAGCTACTGGTGTTGGCTACATTGAAAAATAGTGCTTTGTAGCTGAGAATTTGTTCTATCAAATAGTGAGTGTTATCGTGCTCTTTGTATCTGTCGCAGTTTCCATGGAAATAATAAATAGGAGGCATTACTTCCAGGGCAATGTAAAATGGAGCAAAACCATATTAATCTCATAGACACCCACAAGAAACAAAGCTTCTTGTTTTTTTAAAAAAACAACTTTATAATGCATAAAGACGGCTTACATTTTTTCCCAAACAAAACACACCCAGTTAGTCTTTCCTTTATTCCTTCTCCATCAGATGTAGTCTTTCACAGATAATACCAGAGAACGTGCTAAGCCACTGCACACGTGTCACTGCACATGGGCACGGGCGTGCTAACCATGGTGAACTGTCTGACAGCCTCCTGCACTGGCCCTGCAGCAGTCAGGGCTGCTCCCAGCCGCGTTACAGCAGCGCTGCCACCTTCCATCTGCTGCCCTTGGCTGGCTCCTGGTGCCAGAGCTGGAACAGGAACCATCTGCAGAGCAGGGCCAAGGCTAGCAAGAGAATGGCTGCAGCATGCTCGAATCAGGCTTTGCACTGAAGGGTGAAAGAAGCAGACAGTGATATGGAGTTTGGCCTCTTGATAAGAGCCGAACTGTCCTTCCCAGGATATGGGTAAAAATAAGGTACAGGGGTAATCATCTCTTCAGTTACAGCTGAGATCTAAGACTGCAATTCTACCCAAAATAGTATTGTGTATTTTGTTTGTTTGTTTTCTATCCACATTAGATTTCTTTTAGGTTAGAATACCAAAATGGTTAGATCAATGTCAAATTTGGCACAACAGAAGCAGTACAATTGCAGCAGTGACTAATTGCATCTCCTTAGGATGCCATGTAGTTTCCTATCATCTGACAAAACTAATTAAAACCAGATTCCCAAGTGAATAAAAGCTTAAGGCAAAAACCTTATCACCCGATGTTAAAAAATAAAAATCAAATCAGGCCTTCTTTATACAAAATAAAGATTTAAGAATACAACACTGCAGTAGAAAGAGAAAGCTGGAGAATTTGTCTTAATGAAGGATTCTTAATGCACCACAGTTAATCAGTGAGTAAGCTCTTGGAAAGCATTCAGCAGGAGCAATTAAGCAACCCTGGTCTATGAAGGATTCACCTACAGAAGTGACTGGGTTTCTCACTTGATAGCAGAAGTTATTACAAATACTTTAAACTGGGAAATAAAAAGACATACACTATACATTTATCACAGACAAACACCGTTCAGATTCTAAAATTATGCACAAGTTTAACAATTTCTTTAATTTTTCAGTAGGCTTTCCAAAAAATAATAATAATAATCAAATTCTTCATTTTACATCAGCAGCAGTTAAATTGTTCCCAGGAAAGCCACAACTAAATGCTTTTGATGGACATAAATTAAAAATATCAATTTTTTTTACTGCCAATTACTTCGCACCATTAGTAATCTTCAGAGCACCATACTGAGCTGGGATTCAAGAAAACACAAGGTAATGAGCAACAGGGCTGAAGAGTCATGGTGTTTTGGGGGAGGATATTACTTACATGTACGTGAGTGTGTGTATATTTATTTATTGGTAATGTATATACATACACACAAGTAATATATATACATATATATACATACACACACATACATTTATACTGTAAATGAAAGACTTAGATGCTGTTTTTCAAAGTGAATATGACAAAGTAACTAAAGTAGTCATCAATGAATGAAACAGTAATTTGAACAGACTCATTGCTTCAGGGGAGCTTCAAAAATATCCCAAGAGGAAAGGACTGCTCCAATTCTGGTTTGTCACAGTCTGCCTAGAGACTACGATGGAATGTCTGCAGAAACAGCTATTTGTAGGACTGAAGCACAGACCAGGAGAGATGCAGGATATGGAGCCTTCAAGGAGGAACAGAATTAGCAGTTTTGACATAAGATTATATTGAGTACAGTAACAGATCAGTCATCAACAACTCCAAGAGATTGTTTTTTTAAATGTTTTAAAATCATCTGGATTTGATTGATTTTATTATATCCCAGTGCATGTTACAAGCCAAATACCAATTATAAAATCAATCAATCTGTGAGATTTCCAAATATGTTTAACACAAGAAAAACCTTTAACCTACGCCATCCAGGTTTTGTGTGTTTAATTTATTAAAGTTTTACAGCCAGGAGCATGACATGTTTCACTGCAAGTGAAAAATGACACAGTTAAAGCAAAACATTAAAACAGAGATAAGCAATTTCATTGTATTTAATTATTCATATATGAAAGCTATCATTAATTAAAAAATGAAATTCAGAAATATTTTAGGAATTCCTAAGTTAAAAACTAACTGTGGGATAAATACTTCTCTAAACAAAGATCCTCTGTGACATTTCAAAACAAAGAGGATTAATAACCCAAACTGCAAGAGAGAAAATGTCATTAGGTCAGAACTGAGTCCTTAGCTAGGCACAGCTCTACTTGCTACCAATGCTCTGACTATCACAGAGGAGATGGGAAGAAGGATAAATGGCCAAGCAAGCTTCTTCTTTTAAATGGGTCATTTATTTTTGTTGTTGTTCTTTCAAGAATTCCTCCCATTCTTAGCTTGAAAGAGCTGTACGGATCCTTAAGAATCCCACGTGGTAAGAAGACACCTGTTACAGCTGGCCTGAATACCACATCAAAGCAAATCCTGCTCAAAATCCAGAGAGATTTGTCACACGGGCCCAGTTGCTACTCGCTCACACAATTACTGTTTCAAGTTCTAATGCAGTTGCAAGATGTTGCTGGATTTTATGGGCTTGGAGTTCAGAAAGATGAAAAAGTCATTTAAAAACATACTCTAACTTTCACCAAAGTATTAACATTGCGCAGCAATTTAGTTTGTTGATGATATTTTTATATAAACTTGGTCCCTAAACAAAATTATAGGATTTGAGAGCTATTACCAAATTTTCACATGGCCCCATCATTTAAATTACATATCCAAATCATATACATATACATTCATAAGAAACAGTATCTGGAAGACACAAATCTCTTTGGCATTAGGTAAAAACAAGTTTTAAATCTTTCACAGCACAACCCCTCCTTTCTCCCCCAGCACACAAATACATTATATATTTAAACAAATCTAAAACAACAAAAACAAAGAAAAAATACCACCCACAATATTCTCATTATCCATTCTTATTTGTGCAGAATCGCTTTACTTTCACGTTTATCTCCTTGAAGCAGCCCAGTGTAGCAAGGCCCCGTGTCTAGTGGCACCTACATATCACATGTAATTGACTTCACTGCAAAGCCCCACCCTCCCTCATCAATGGATCCCTACGTAATAGGTCAACAACCACTGCAATCTACAGACATTCCATGTCTGCTGAAAGCCAACTAATATAAAACCAAAACTTTGAAAACTGTAGCCAGAACTCTTCCCACTGTAGCCCTTACTCTAGAGCAGACTACCCCATAATATAACCTTCCTGCTTTCTGTGAAGTATCAAATACTTATCACAGGTGGCCTTCCATCTGATCCAACACAACTGGTTTACAGTTGCTCTAAAGGATGATGGTCAGATTGGTCAGATGATGATCCCACTTTCACAACAGAATAGTGACCAGATGAGAAGGGAAAAATGCAGTCAAAACATCTGACAAATACAACTGAAGAAATAATACAGGAAAATAAGCAACAGTTACCCTCTATGCACAAAGAGCTGTTGACTGAATTTGTACTATACATAATGTGTCTCACACTGAGTTTTTCCTTTGAAACTTCCAAGTAACTGAATAATAAACACAGTTTCTCATAGGCAGTTCCTACTTAAAACAAAGTCACAAGTAAGACTTGGCTGTTAAACCAGAACTGAGTTTATGAAGAGATAAATACACTGTTACCTGGACTAGAAATCCGGTCACGGTATTTTGGAATGTCATTGCTCAGTGTCTGAAGCATAACCCACATTGTGAACGTGAAGAGTGCTGCTAGGAAGCCATAAAATACCAGATAGAATAATAAGATCAAACCTGTAAAGAAAAGGTAGAATTATTATTTTTGCTTCAGCTAATTCCTTGATCTATTCTGAAAATACAAATAGGAAATAAGCAACACAGCGCTTGATCTTTTGGTGGAGTCTTTTCCACAAGACCCTTGTTGCTCCCACTGGTAGCTGCCAGGCACTGTGTCCCTGGCATGCAGACATACTGCCCAGTGCTGGAAAGTTCTCTTCGTACTTTCTAGCTCTCACAGGGTAAGATCTGGCATTTTGGCATCTTTAAGAAAAGCATTAACAACCACTCTGGGCCCTAATGGGAAGCTAATGAAAAAGACTAAGCAGACCACTCCAGCTCCGTTTGCTCAAGGGAATTAGAGTTTTACAGCTGGAAAGGAAGGGGTGGTGGGGAGATGAAAGATCTGAACGAAAAGAAGTTGTTGTTCCTGATCCAGTGGGAGAAGGAATAGAGAGTAATGGGTGATTCAATAGCATGCTCAGTACATGAGAGTACTCCACACAGCACGGTGCTCATTCACACACATACTTCCTCCTACAACAGACTTCTCAAGGTGAAAAACCTTGAGAAGGTTCGCATGGCTCTGAGAGCACGCCAAGAGCACACCATGCCTTCTGTTCTGACTTGCCCTAAGCCTGCCTAGCATGTCCACCTGCTGTACAGATCTACCCGAGGGATCCAGCAACGTGCCTGGGAAACAGGCATTGCTGACTCCAACCTGACAGTCCCTTGAGAGGGCCTCAAAACCCGAGGAAAGCCTCCAGATTGCCTATTGCTACCCTGTGTTTGTCCATCGCTGAGCCGCAACAAATTGTTAAGTGAGAACACTATAGGAAAATGGGTAGAGAATTACTGTCATCAATAATTTTTTTTTTATTTCTCGTTATTTTTTTCACCCCGTTTGTCATTGTGCACACACAGAGGTGGGCTCTGGATACAAGCTGTTTATTAAAAAGACAAGGTAATAGGGTCAAAGCTAAAATATTACATTAGAGATGAAGGGGACTCAGCCTATCTCAAGATTTTCTGAGG
The DNA here is from genome assembly GCF_905368555.1 of Meleagris gallopavo. NCBI lineage: Eukaryota > Metazoa > Chordata > Aves > Galliformes > Phasianidae > Meleagris > Meleagris gallopavo. The sequence goes on along the minus strand of NC_139414.1, from coordinate 9,714,325 downwards.
ACCTTGTCCTTCTCTGAGACATGATGCACAACTCTAATTTAAAGATCCTTAACTTCAAAGCTCATTAACCTTCAATAACAGTTTTCAGACAAGTTTTTATATTCTTGCATCATTTGGTGGACACACATTAGCATGTTTCATTCACATTCAGACCTTCTGAACGTGTGCATTGATAACTTCAGTTAAATGACCTTCTAAAACTGAGGTTTACCTGGAGACATTTCCTGATCGAAGACAAATAACACATCAAAGTCATTACCCAACATTCCACCACCAACACATGATTATAGGAGAGGTTCAAGTGCAGTTTTCTTCCATAGAAAAGGAAAACACAAAAGCAAAAGTGGCAGTGCCCAGTGATGAGTCCTGTCTGCTGTGGGATGACAGAAGGAAGCCTAAGCTCTAGCTCCTGCCCCAGAAACCACATGCCTTTTGTCACCAGTAGGCCACGACAACAGGAGATACAAGTGTCTGTATTACTCCTGAAAGAATCCAGTGTACATACACAACAGTAATTAGGTGGTTCCCAAATTGTCGTTACTATAACAAAAGTTCTCTGCAGCAACCAGCTGAACATTACAGGATATTGATTTTGATCAATTGATACTGATCAATTTCACATGCTGAGAAAGTTGCTTACCAACCTGCAATAATACAAAAGCAATCAGCTATTCAAGAAACATCTGGAAACTACTGATACACAATATACAACACAGTGATTTGAAGTTATATAGCAAAGTACCTGAAACAACACAGGAATAGTCTTGTGCCCTACTGAAGAAGCTAGACGTCTATTATAAACTATTTTTAAGGCTACTTAGAAGCTGAAAAGACATATAAATCAAGCAGTGCAAATCCTCATCAATAAAGACCATTACAGAAATTGCACCTGTATTTGTGACTCTGGCAATTTGCTTTATCTATAAGCTTTACAATTGCATAACTGAATCCAAAACAGAGCAATGATCTGATGAATACTCCATGCACTTTGGATATCATAAAATTAATTAAAAAAACCAAAATCTTTGGACAGTTATCTTTTCCAGGATCTCGAAAATCAACTTAAACCCATTCTGGTCCACATCCTTCATCTCACAGAGCTGTAGAACTCTACGAGGAAACAGCCCCTGCTGTTCCTGCCTCACTCACCAGGTGCAGCAGCAGCAGGGCGAGGAAGACCCTACTTGTTTCACAGTCTGGAGAACACCACTAGCTCTCCCAGTACAGCAAAGAACATGTATGCACACAGAAAGACGACTTTTAATCTAAGACAGCTTGTAAGCACACTGCAGAACACTGTCCATTAGAATAAAGTACCCCATCTATGCTTCTTTGCCTCATTAAAAAGAAAGAAAAAAATGGGGAGGGAGGGGGAAAAAAAAAAAACAAAAAACTTGCAAGGGCACCAAACTAAGCAAGCTGAACTTTGTGAGCCTATTAGTATTAATTATCCTAAGCTAATCACAAAGAACAAGCCATTACTTGTCAAGAAGCTCAGCCAAAATAACTTCACATCACGCTGGACTTCTTGTCAGGAAATGAGAACTGCCCAACTCACAATGGAAGGCACTTCTCCACAGCTATCCCAAGCACAGCCACCACTCAGCTCATTCCATGGTTTGTAGGACTGCCACGCACAGCTGTGCACCAAACCCTTCAAGTCTCTCACCGATGAGCACTAATACTAACACAGAAAGCCACAGGGATCATATCCATATTCTGCACTGGAAAGTACTGGAAAACTGCTCTTTCTGAACCAACGCATTGGTGTCAGCATTACCTGGTGTTCATTGCAACAATCAAAACACTTATCCACGCTGCAAATTAAAATATCTGACTCCAGTAAAAGGTCAAGATACCCAAAATCTGGCCATGATCTCCATGACAAATACAGGCTTTCCAAACATCACATGGCAAAGCGATAAACATCTAGTCAATATGGCACAAACCAGCCTGGCAGATCTGCCTACATGTCATATGCAGGTAGCTATTTACACGCATTAATATAAATGCACAACAGACCTTAACGCAACTGTGTGACATTACCTGCACCAACAAAATGAAACGTTGTCTTTATGGCTGTATACTTTACATGCTGCATGATCTCCTCGTCTCTCGAATTGTTCTTCAGCAGGTCCTACTAGAGATATTGCAGCAGGTAAGTCTGTGACTGGTGATTCCCACCAACATTAAGGCGGCCTTCTGGCCCACCTGCTTTATACCAACACATCCATGCACATTTTGACAGCACATTCAGTGCTGTGCATCCCAGCAAGAACACAGTGATGACCAAACAAAGCAAATCTGAATCCTGTTTTTTGTTACTTTTATTTGCTTTATGCCTTAACTTCAAGCACATATCTGCACTGAAGGCCAGAATTTATACACTGTCCAAGACAACATCATAGCTACCTTGAACACCCTGACAGGACTAGCTTCAGGCTTCGCCAGGCCTGACATGACATCACAGGCCTGACCACAGCTTCGGTACTGCTGGAGTCTAGCAGTGATCTCACTCAGCATTCTTGCTGCAGCCTCAGGCAGGCACAGCATCTTGTCATTACATGTAGAGCAGATACCAATCTTCTCTTTCCTTACAGGAAAGACCCTGTGGCTGTGCTCCAAGTTCTCCTCTCTTTGCCCTGTTCATTACACCCTGTGCAGAACCCCAGCACCGATCCTCCTTCTCTTGATGTTTTCAAGGACTGTGTGTGCCTTGCAGCTGAGAACTTCACAAACTTAAGTCATCCATCATTAATTTCCAATATTTCCTCTAGCCACATAAAGCTGCTAACTGACTTGCGGTCACAATTTTGATCAGCCTCCAGGACTGCCTTAGACCAGGACAACAAACACACATACAGCATATAGTTATTTAATAATTTCTTTACTTATTTTTGAGAAGAAACTGTCTTGAGACAAAAGAAATATGCCAGGAAGAATCGGAGCCAGCTGAATTCCTACCACGCTGTCCCTGGAGACAACACGGCCTAGCAGACAGGCAGCAAAACAGCCAGAGCCACTCCCGCCTCCCCCCAGGGAGCCCAGCAGCCACAGGGGAGCAGCAGTCAGAGGGAAAGCTCTCAGAGCACACACTGATGCAAAAGCAGAAGTGAGACTGAACCCTGCGTATTCTCCATTAGCAGAAGCACTCAGCGAGTGTTCTGCAGTTAAAAACAAAAGAAATGCTACTTTGTGGATGCTAGGGGGACCAAGACATCAAGTACTGAACTCCCCAGAACATATATCACATCTTAACAGAGCCAAAATTATTTTTACTTAATATACACAGACAGGTAATTTAAATAAGCACGAGATATTACTTGCAAAACATCAGGACAAACATTGACAAAAAATTACAGTGACATTTAATAGTGTTGTTAATCAGTCACCTCTTCACATATACCTAAGTGAACGTTACACCACAAGGCACACGTCAATCATCTAAACCCCTTAAGAAAGCTAATAAAATATCATTTATTTGAACCGCTATGTAAGCCTATGTGCACTTTCTGGACGTAGAAAAGTATCTTTTATCAAGCCAGCTGGCTGCGAAACAAAATAGCAGCTCAATTACCCACTAGTTCTATTAGCTACAAAGTGTTATCTATTGGCCTTGGACTGGCAACACTGTAAGTGATTTATCCCTCAGGTTCCAACAAGAAGGTTGTTTCAGGATCCCTGTTTTCCCAGTTCCAGCTATCAGTGACATGCCCACGGCCCTTGTGCCCGTCACAGTCACGGCACAGCCTCCTGCTCACCGCACGCCCATTCGCGCTGCCCACGCGCTTGAGGAAACCTGCCTGCACGGGGACGGCTGGGCCCAGCAGAGTGGAAATTTCCTCTCCCTTACTATGCAGGCGGCAGAGCAGCCCGCGAGCTCTTATTTCCATCTGAATGGAGGGCAGCTCACGTCGGAGCAGGGCCCTCTCCTGACGGACAGACGTCGGCGGCGCAGAGCGCGGCCTTCTCCAGGCTCCTCCTCGGATTTCGACATCAGCATCCATCGAGGCGGTGTCAAGGCCCGGCCGCGCTGGCCCGGCGCTGATGCCACGCTGCGAGCCTTGTTGGTTCTGTAAGCACAGCGCTGAGGCAGCCCTGCCACAACCGAGCTCTGGGAGGGGACGCGGCGTTTTCTCAACTCGGTAAATGCGTCCCGTGAAGGCTGAAGCAACATCCCCATATTAAGCGTTCGTACGGCCGGCTGATACGAAAAAACACGCTGGGAAAGCCTAAATATTTGTGCTGGAAGGAGCGAGGTTGTGACAGCGGGCCGCAACCGGGCCGGCTACCTGAGCGGGCCGCCCGGAGCCGCTTTTAAGGAAACCGGGGAGCGCGGCAGCCCCGAGCCGAGACCAATTGGGCGCGGAGCCGCAGGACGGCGGTCCTTTCGCCAGCACTGCAGAACGCGGAGCGGAAACTTTCCCGCTCGACGGCCTCCGACCTGCGGCTCGCGCCCCGCTCCCATTCATCGCAGCCCCGCGGTGCCCGCGGGCGGCATTAGGCCCGCACGGCCCCCCCACGCTCCCGCGCCCCGCCGAGGTTCACGCGGGGAGGAGCCGGCGGACTCGCTCGCCGCATTTGCGTACTGGGACGGGAGGCGGGGGTGAGTCAGCTCGGGACGCGCCGCCGCCCCCGGCCCCACCTGCCTCTCCCGGCCGCCCCCCCGCCGCCACGCGGCCGCGCTATGTTTAGACGCGCGATGGCGGTACCGGCCGTACCGGCCGTAACGGCCGCCGGGCCCCGCACACAGCCGCGCGCCCCGCGCTCACCCCAGCTCTTGGCCGTGCGCCCCAGGAACTCGCCGCTGTTGGGGTTGTAGACGAACTGCCGCCACTCGGCCACGCTCTGGCGAAACGGCTTCTTCGTCTCCTTGCTCATGGCGAGGCCGGAGCCGGCTGCGTCGCGGAGCGCGGTGGCGGGTGAGCCCGGCAGGCGGAGAGCCGCAGCGCGCGCCCGCGGACGGCCGCTAAGTAACTGTCGCCGCGGCGCCCGGCGGGAGAGCGGACGCAGAGGCAGCACGCAGGGCCGGCCCCGCCCCGCCCCGCCGCGCCTCGCGCCGCCCCGGCAGCCAATCGCAGCCCGCCGCGCGCCCGCCCCCTCGCGGACGGCGGGCGGGCGCTGGTACGCGGCCCTGCTCGGGGGGCGAGCGCCGCGCCTGTGCGAGGGATGCGCGGTGCGGGGGGGGCGCCGCTCCCCCACAGACAGACGAGGTGCCGCGGCCGCCGGCGGCGTGACCGCATCGAGGCGGCGAGCGGTGCCCCGCGCCTGCGGCACCCCGGTCCGGCCTTCGCGCCTTGGAACTACGCTTAAGCGAGCCACGGTGCTGAGGGCCTCGGTAAAAGAACGCAACGCACGTAAGCAAGGAATCGCACGAGATGTATCGATAACACGGCTTTTTGCAGCGTAAGACCTCCAAAAACTCATCTGATGGCACAGCCCTAGACGTCAAAGAAGGGCACAAAGCGTTCTCCATCTCCCGGCAGAAAGCGGAGCTCTGAGCCCCTTCGCTCTGCTGCGCAGCCGGAGCCCCGCTGCACACCCCCAGCTCTGAGCTCGGCGCAAATCACAGCGCGAGGTGCGGGCTGCCAGAGCCCCACGGAGCTGCGGCACCACAGCCGGCATAAAGGCGGACGCTGAGCCGGGGAGCAAACCTGAGCGCAGGGCTCAGACTGCATCTTTCAAAAGTAAACACTAAGAGAGGTCTTAACAGCAGGGATTAAGTATTTATCAGCACAGTTACTTCAAGTAACGCTTGCAGCATGGTTCACGCCATAAAGCATATTATAAAGTGATTTGCATCCTGTTGGATTCCAGTATTCTCTTTTGCTACAGTAAATCATTCCATTAGCCATAAAAAAAAGCAGAAAAATAACACATCAAAACAATGCACTGGTCTCCGCTTACTCTCCTTCACATTGCACAGCTAATATACTCCTTGTTCAGAACAAAAATAAGTCATCTCCATTTCTCTTCTTTCCTCTAAATGTCACCAAGCAGGAGTCTGAACGTCATCCCATTCTAACAACTGCTTTGCCAAGTTATTTTTCCCAGTTTTTCAAATAGGCTTTTTCTGCACTCGTAAAGAATAATATGTCAGCAGCTGGTGCCCACAGCCTCCTTTCTGGATGGAGCACCACACCGAGCTGACGAGCATTCAGATTTACTGGGTTCAGAGTCTGGGGGAAGGTGGTTCAGATAAAACATCAGGACTTATCATACTGTACAGTGTACAAAGAAACATCAACATTTAAATATATTAATCTTCACAAAATATCACAGAAAAGCTAAAACTGGATTTCAAAGGAACCAATATCCCTTAGCCACCATAACTTTTTAAAATAGCAATCCTTATGTGCTCCGGCACAGAGGTCACCACTACTCAGCAGCCTCATACACCCCAGCCTGATGTGGATGGAGCAGCAGTCCTCACTGCCACTACAAACTCTTTCTGAAAGGCAAAAGGGTAAATATTTTGGCACATGGAAATACAAAGTCATTAGCTAGACACTGACCCTTCCCCGACCTACATCATCTCTTACACACAACGGGCTGGTGCACAGTGCAGGCCAGCAGCCCCTGGGGAGCACAGCCACGGGCACCCGAAGCTGGGGAGGGCAGTAGGGCAGCACGGGGCCCAGAGAGCCCAGGGCACGTGGCCCCTGGCACTCAGCAGCAGCACAGCCACAGCCAGTACAGGCTGGGCTGGGGAAAGTGCTTCCCTGGCAGCCCCATCTGAGTGAAATGGCGCTCCTGGGCCATGGGCGTAAAGGCCAAGGGAGGCTGTAGGGGCAATTAATGCCCATTAGTGTGCTAAGGGCTCTGACGAGTAGGAACAAAGATCTTTATTTTTAAATAATTGAATCTTTAGCTGATAAAACTAATTGCACTTCCATTTTAAACTTGGACTTCTGCAAGCCATTGGTTTAGTGCCATAAGACATTTTGATTCCAAACACTTGATTTATATAGGAATAACCACCCTAAAAACTAGCTCACTGACATTTCAAAATGCCATTGTCACTGGCAAGGTATCACTGAACTGATACATTTCTGGTGGCATCCTTCAGGATGCTGATTCCAAGACTGTAACAGCCCAGGTGGTTATATAAAGGCTTACGGAGGTAATGTTTAGAAAGGACAGAAAGATCAGTGTAGTAATAAATGAGCAGGAAAGACTATTTTTACATACTTATCTGAGTCATATGGTTAAATCCAATACATCTACACAGATGCAAGCAGACACGTAAGGAACACGTGAGGTATGGCTGCATGAAGAGCGGCCCAGATAAAGACTTGAGAGAATCATTGGTTCAGCCAAGCACAAATAATGCTGATGCAAAAAGAACTAATGCAATCCAGTGTGTATGACAAATATCTTCTTTCTATTAGATCTCTGTGCACACACTGGTGAAGAAACACGACAAAAAACTGCACACACCTCTGAATTTTACTTGAAAGAAAACTGAAATACTAGTGATGAGGAAGAGTGCTGAAAAATGATCCAGGGAGCAGAAAACAAGCGTTCACAATACAGAGTTTACATATTTCTGCTTATTTGGTGTCTGAAATAAATAAAACTGACAGGGGGCTTGATTACTTTGAACAGATGTTTATACATGGAAAAGAGACCTCAACAGTATGACCTTTTCAACCTTGCTGACAATGACAGAATGGTATCCATTTGTTGGAAACTGTAGCCAGACAAACCCAATGTTGACATTTCCTGACTGTGAGGGCAATTAAATATTTACATAGCTTATATCAGGAGAGATACTGGGTATATCTTTGCTTGGCTTTGAACATGAGATTAGATAGGCTTTTCCAAGACAGGTTTTGATTCAGCTTTTGAAGAAATCCAGTTGTGTACAAGCAGACAGCAAGACTTTGCATAACATCAAACTGCACCACAGTCCACCATTCTAGGTCAAACGCAGTATCACCTACTTGCAGACACAGTTCAGAATATAAGACTGATGGTCTCTTCTGTCCATAGTTAGCCCATGTTCAGTTAGATGGGTACCGAAATACTTGGTTGCATTACACAGGGAGAAATGAACAATTAACACTAGTTGTTCTGAATATGGATATTCTGTGATTGTCAGGTTTGGGGTCTCTTACTGCTTACACTCACTGCCTCACAGAGCAGTCAGCTCTAGGAATGTTCCTCAGTTCACTATTTCTCTGGAAGGGCAGTTTTATCTAGACATCTGATCTTTTAACAGTATAATTAGTAATACATGTTCTCACAAATACAATGGGAAGAAAACCACTTTGACCTACTACTAAGAGAATAATGTATGATTACATTAAAAATGGAAAATAACACCAAGAATTCCAACCTTTTGAAGATATCTGTTGAGTTATTTTTCTAATTGTCAGGCACAAGTCTAGGGAGAAAATAAAATACAAAAGGAATCACATTTGCTATAGTATAGAAGACTCTATAGGAGGCACGCAGTAAATGTATTTTGTGTTATTAAAGATCCATCAGACAGTTCCTGATAACTTCAAAACCATCCACTTCTCTAGTTGTGTGCCTAGGGTGTATGGCACCCAGACACAACATTGGCAAGTGATGGCTACTGTAACAGGGGCCTGTCCAGTTCAGTTCCAGTGTTTGAACTGCAAGAGATGCACCCCTAAGTCAGACTCAAACCTGCTTCTTTGTCCTTAGGTAGAATAAAACAGGAACTGGTATTTGACAAATTCAGAGAGGGGATTGATTTCAAAAATACTATGACTGAGAAATACTCTACTCCATTGTACAAAATAGCAAGAAACATAAGACAAATTTTCACGAGGAAAAAAAAAAACAACACAAAAGACTTCCCACTAAAAATGAAAAAGAAAATGTCTGTCATTGTGAGAGTAAAAAGACTACAGAAACAGTTCTTGTGTTTGGTACTTTGCCAGTGAATCAGAAAGGGCTGGTAAAAATGCATTCATTGTGCAGAGCCCCCTCACTGTTGAAAAAACTCCTTTATTCACAGAGACAAGATTCTGCTCTCATATATAACTCCTGTGAAGTCAATGGGAGCTGACTTGCATTACGCAAAGGAGACTGCTGCCCAGATATTCAGCATTTGTTTACAGTGGGGAAAAAAAAAACCTCAAACTATTGTTGAAAACTATTTCACAGCTTATTTTTAATACAAACAGCTTGAAATGAGGAAAGCTCAGTTGGTAGGAATTTCATATCTACTAGGACATGAATTTTGACCACTTTTATAACACAAGCAGTTAAATTTCAGATGCTTTTTCATATCTAAGCAGAAGAGCCTCTTAGAAACGGTTTGAGAAAAGTTTATAAAAGTAAGGTCTCAATTGCCAAATTTTCTCCCACTTTTAGCAAATACTTTGCCAACAGTAATTGAGTGACGGACCATGGGCCGTGCTGCTGAGAAGATACAGTGTCTGCTGAAGGAGACCAGTGAAGGACTGAGGCAGAAAAAGATGTAGGGTGAGATGGCTGGCATCAGCTGGTCCACAAATGAGATGGAAGCAGAAAGGACAAGGACAAATCAAGAGCCTAAAGAGGAGGGGACCCAGAGCGGAGATGAAACACAGAAAAGGCACATTGAGGAGTTTGGAGCTGAAAATAAAAGTTTTATGGAAACTCACTTTAGTTGTGAAGTGCTGCTGAAAGAGATGGTCCATTCTCACCTACTGCACTCTCCCTTCCAACCCTGGCTGTAATTTTTAGCATTGTTCATTTTACACCATGAAGTGATTAAGAAAGCTGATCTGAAAGACAATCAGTCATATAATCATACAAGTTTACTTCCCTGACTCAGCTCACAAGGGAGACCAGGGGAGACAGTCAGAGGAATGAGAGTACTCCTTTCAGTAGCGGCCCACAATTAGATTGGCAGAACCACATCCTGAGTTCAGCAGGGGACTCAGGCAGCAAGCCAAGGAGAAAGCCAGCACTGGCCTAGCCAGGAGACTGAGCCTGAAGAAATGGGGAGGCTAGGAAGATGAAAAACTGGTGGAAAAATAATGCTGGAGGGAGTGAGAGGCCTGAAGAAGTGAGGTGTGATCTGGAAGAAAGAAGAGGTTTGAAACCTGTTGCAGGAGCCTCTATCCTCATTGGAATGCATTCACATCCTGCTCCTGAAACCAAATCAGAATATGCTAATTTTCACTATTCATTTACTACCACTAAACACTACCAGCAAAATCTGTGATGTTAATTATCAGCCCATGTGCATGCCCGATTGCCTTCTGTCATCACTGAAGATGACATCTTATTATTGCAACCAGCAGTCTATGCATGCAACAGGCAAAAGCCATTTGCATTAATTAAACCTATTGGAAAAAAAAAATTAGTGGCATCACGCCAGCAATACAGTTCCATGATAGTACTGACAAAACTTTATGCTGCCAAAAATAGGAAAAATTAATTAAGCAAAAAGCCAACCCAAAACCAAAAACCACACCAAGTTGAATACTTGCAAATGAGAAAAATCCTAGTATTGCAATTCACATAGGCTAGTAAAATAAAGCTGAACATGAAAGATTCATTATTTAGTTGAACTTTCCCCTAACAGTGATATCTACAAAAACCAAATAGCTTTAAAAAATAATTTTTGATTAAACATCTGTTCTTGGTCTGATAAATCTGCTCAGACATCTATCACATGAAGAGTTAACTTCATTCAGTTTTCCTTCTGTGTCCACAATTCTCAACCAGTGAAAACTTAGTCTACACATTGCTGGTGGTTTGTGCAGATGACTGTGAAATACAATAAGTTATCCCTTTAATTTACTTAAGTGCTACTGAGAAACTGTTCTGCAATGGGAACTGGTATTTTCAGTTTTCCCAGTCCAATTTTTTTCTCCCAGTCAAGTCACTGATTCACTTAGTGATCCAGAGCAAATCATTTATTTAATTGTACCCTTAACAAGCCAGCTGGATAAGTAAGTGAAAAACAGCTCTACATTGAAAACCAAATGCTATGTCTAAACTGTGCCTTCCTGAGAAAACAAACAAACAAACTGTCCTATTTTCCCTTGGGGCAATCATGAGAAAGTCAAGCATTCCAAATTCATTTCAAAACCAAGAAGACGGGTTTAAGTTTGGTTTCAAAAGATGTTTTCACTATTCCATTAATTAACACACTGTTTTTGCATAGAATAAAGGATCTTCAATGGTTAGCAGCACGTTACTGTAACATTTTTTAAAGATTCACTATTTTTTAAAACTTTAGTTTAAAATTTTAAAATTTTAGTTTACTTGTTCACTTCAAACAGTCTAGATCTCAACTATTGTCTCTTTAAAACATCTGTTGGCTCACTTAATGAATGCTTGTGATTCGTAAGGCCTATTATTAGTCCTGAGCATACATCAGCTAGAAAAATAGAGCAAGCTAGCTTTTATGTATTGCTGAGCAGAAAGTTCACCATGTTATATAAACCACTGCCTTTAACTGTTAAGACATATTATAAGCTACTTATTTAGGGTTATGTTTCATTTTACTTCCTAATCAAAATAGCATATATTACATGTGATGGCTGCATCAGGCTGAACCAAAAAAAAAAAAAAAACTTGACAAGTTGGTGGTATATAGGAACAGCTCTTGACTAATGTATTCATCTGGGGTTATTTACTAACTCTTCATTTTTCTGCCACTCCACAAGAGCTACATTTGCTAAGAGGCAAACCACCTCCATCTCTCTTTTACCATAAATGACAGCGAAGATGTTCACAGCATTCTTTCAGTGGTGTCCTGCACCCATCTGTTTTTTATGGATTTGATCACTGGGAGTAGGCCTATAGTAAGTACAGTCATGGAATGCCCACACAAAGTCACAAGATTTACAAGCTGAGATGATGTCAACTTTTATGCCAATCTGTATTTTTATGATCACATAAGAGGAAGTTGGAAAAAAGAGAACTTTTGAAGATGAAAAATGACAGTCATAATTTTTATTAATTTTATTTTTTACCAGTCTAAATGTATGGGAATTCCATCATTGCTCAATTTGCGGTCTGGCTTTTTACAGTATTTTTCTAAGATTATACTAGTCATACAGCAAATTATTAAATAATTTTAAACAAAATTATAAAAACCAAAATAGTCAGTTGCAAATATGTTAACTACCTGCAGTTCTGAAGGAGAAGAAGATCTAGTTTATAAAACTATAGTTTTATAAACAAATACTATAGAACTAAGATCAAAGAGGATCAAGGCTACATGAGATCTATACACCCATTTCTTCTGCAGGCTCCTGTAAATCTAATTCCCAGTAAAAGCTACTGGATTTTCCCAAAAGTACCACCGATAAAGTTTCAAAATTATTTTTAAATTGTATTTTCCAATTTCTCTTGCATTAGAACAAGCACATACAGCAGGCCTCCATAACACAATCTAAAAATGTTCATTTTGCCTCCAACTCCTTTGCAAGAAAAATGAACCTAAACCATGAATTTTCGCTGATCTCCACTCTAGGGACAACAGTAGTTTTTACCAGATGACAATAAAATACAGATTTTTAAATACATAGTGGCTCAGATAGTTTTTTGTTTCTTTCCAGATTCCTATTTAAGATTAAAACAAAAATCCACACTGAAGTGCTCATATAATTGTTGTGCATGCTCCTGGGATACCACCCATACAGGAATAGTTTTTGAGTAGGAGGAGCAGGGTTTAGTCCACTGAAAAAGTGAAAGAAAAGCCTGTCAAAATGCAGTCTGTTACAGCCACAGAACCTATGAGAAAATAAAATCTTTAAAAAACTGTGCATTAAAATAGAGAAGAAATATTCTACATCCATTTTTCTTGCCATTTTTTCCAGCTGTAATTGTAATGGGTACTTGGTTCTTGTAACACCATCAGTCTTCATTTTTTATTTATATGCTAAACAGAACTTAAAATAAAAGCTCATCCGCAGACCTGTGCAAACATAACTGCACATTATAATACTGAGTTCAAGACATATTGATTATATATATAAGATCTACTTTTTAACAAATTTGAGAACACAGAAATTGATTTTTTTTTTAAACATGCCACAGTACAAATAAAGCAAAGTACTTACAGTCATCTTGGTTCTGACTTCTGGCAGAAATCTCAGGGCAGTTTTACTCTGCGTGGAGGACAATTTATGGATCTGATGAAGGAACTGCATGCTGTATGTGATATAAAGACTACTGCTGTGTTCTCAGTATTTAATATACTGAGCATAGCTGACTATTGCACTGAACACAGCTATAGTTTTAAGGCTGCTGTAAAGCTATTATTCTTGCTCCTCGTGTCAAACTGGACTATTGAAATTTGGCACATACAAAGAGGTTACTAAGACCATTAGTAGAGAGGAATCACTGCTGCTGCCTGGTTGTGGAACTAAAGCTGAAATAAAAAAAAACAGTGTTAACCCTATTTAAAACACTGCTGTCACTAAAGAGGAAATGGTATTTGCACAGTTTGTTTTGGAGGACAACAGGCAACGAATTCATTTTCTTAACACCATGCATGCTGTATAGCAGATTTTTCAAATCCATTATCTATTCAAATAAATACTACACCAGGAAATACTAAATATCTACCCTATAAAATACAAGTATACCTGTGCAGTCACCTTTACTCTGTTAATTTGAAACTACTAAATCTGATCTCAGAGAGATCGGATCAATACCCACAGTGCAGACCAGCTATATACAAGCTTTATCTCATATACAGATATTCTGATTTTAAACTATTCTTAGAAGAAGACTTAGCTTCAAATTTTTCCATTAAACTAAACTTTTTCACTTAATCCTTGAGAATTAAAATGATTGAGAGGTTCACCTTATCTACGCTGATCTACACGTAACATACCCTTAAAGTAAATTAGAAGACAAATAAGCCACACATCGCAAACTCAGAGGATAAACTGTCTTTATGCTGCAAAGGGAACAGTCAATAATTGTTGCTAAGTTGTGTTCTTTAACACAGACTTAAGAAATTCTAGATTTAGGAGAAGCCGGTCATGATTCAGGTTTTGCCATTAGTGCCATTTTTGCAGAATTAAGACACAGAACTTATTCTCACAGCAATGAACTTCGGAGATGTTTTTATCTTGCTGCAAAAACAAGATAAAGTGATATAATTTTAATCTCCTGCCTGGTATTTATTTACAAAGTTGTATATATACATTTTTAATCATTATCTTTACATTTTAATTACATTGTAGACAGATTTCTTATCCTGTGATTAAAATACTGCAAAAATAACACTGGGGCTAATGATAATTACAATGGGACAAAGACTGCATTGATTTATTTCAGCCTTACTCCACATGTGCATTCCACCCAAATGGAGGGGGTAGCAGGGTGGCAGACTACCTTTTCCCTCATTCTGGCTGTAGCTTTCTGAGCACAGGGAAGCTGCAGAGAGAAGCAGTGACCTTTCTGGAGAAGCAGCTGTGGTGCAGTGGGTGGGAGAGCACGCAGAGAGGCACAGCAAGCAGGGAGCAGCAGGCAGGAAAGCTGAAACAAACAAAAGGGATTGCTTACTGCAGAGAAAAGGCTCAGATCCTGAGCTAGATATACAGGTGTTTCTATAGGAGCTTGAAGGGAAGCCCTAAATTACATACAGATTAGGAAACTGCTGAAACTTGCTTCAGAGGAAGTCAAAATTGAGTATAGGGATTCCCCCAGTAGGATACACTGGGCAGGAGGGTTCTTTTGCAAACCTTTCAATCAGACTACATTGATGAGCCTCAGCTTTCTCCCCTGTAGAGACCTTTCATGTTCGCGCTTGAAATTTTGCATCAAATACAAATTAAAGATGGGAAGCTTTAGGTTTCTTCCAGCACACTCGCTGTAAAATAAGACAGTAGGTCAACTTTGGAAATTCTGATGACTCAGGGGTCTGTCAGCTAAATATGTTACATGATAGATCATGTATATATTTATCAATTATATATATTCATAGTTATATAGAACAATCAGCTACGAATGATACATGAGATGTATGATTATAAATCTTCTCTTGTCAGGAATATAACTCCTAATTAATTTAACCATAATTCTTCGGCTACGCTTTTTTTTTTTTTTTTTAGTACATCCTTTATTATTTGAGTTCTTCTTCAACAGCACAGTTTTATAGCAGGAAAAAATCAGTAAGAGGCACTTAAAATCTAAACCCAGGAGATACATTCCTGACCACCGGTTATCTTCTGAATCATCAAATATGATCTTCATTGTCCTTTAATTGCACAGAAGCTTTCCCTGTTTTTAAGGCTAGGATTGTAAACTCTGGGAAAAAGAAAACAAAACAAAACAAAAAACAAAACAACAACAACAAAACAGAATATCTTGTATTCTAACTTTGTAATGACAATAAAATCTTGTCCTGACACACATACTCTGCTATTTCCTAGACGGATGATTTCCCCTTCTTTTGGGACATACATTATAATATTAAATTCTGCAACAATCATACATGATGAATCAGTTTCTAGAGACAATTAGCTAATTAAGATTCATATTAATTTTAAAATCCTCCTTTCATAAAGCTCATTTTTCTCAGGAAATGTGAAAATTAATTCAGCTCATGGCTGTTGCTCATATAAAAAAAGAGGAACTTTTATTCTTAAAGGTATGTGCAGTCCTAAACACATTTCTTAATGTACAGTTAAAAATGATTTTTCAAATCTTCTCTTTCATAGAACTTCTCCCTGCTCTAAGAATTGTTGACACTGAGCAACAAAACAAAGACAACAAAAGCACTGCTGTCTGAACTTGAAGCAGCAGAAGAGCCTTAAAAAATCTGAGGGCATCACTTAGAATTATACAGATAAGCATCTGCGACCACAAAGACTCTTGCAATAAGATTTTTTTTTTTTACTGAGTTCTACCAAGCACATACACTGCGCTCTCAAGCTGCTCAAGTCTCTCTCTCCCTCCATCTTTCTCTCCATTGCCTTTCTTCTTTATATGAAATAAAAGCCCTTTGAGTCGATAAAACTATTTATATTTTCACAAGCAGCGGAAAACTGTACAAAGCAGTAATCTTTAAATCATATGCTGAGCAACTAAGAACTTCAGAGGGAAACCATCCTTCCAAAGGGTGAATACACAGCATTCACTGCAGCTAACTTAGTGGGCAGGGTTAAGTTCCATGGCTTAATTGTAGCTCTATGGATGTAGGCTACCTGAATGTTTTTTGGTTCCTGTTGGAAGTGCACTGTTTTGCTCTCAATGGTCTATCTACTTTCATATCATCTGCATGACCCAAAGATACATGCTGAAGTCTGAAATATTGTTTCTTCATTAGCCATCACTTCTGCTGCTTCAAGCATTAACTGCAGATATATAGAAGGGGAAAACAAACAAACAAAAAAAGGGTTGTTCTCCTGGTCTACTATAAATGTGATTGTATTTGCAAGCTTGTTAAAAAGATTCAAACAGTATTTCCTCTCTTGCTATTGTCAAACAAAATTCATTGTTCAGTTAAAATAATCGCTTTTACAGAATGAGTCTATTCCTTTTCCTTACCGGAAGATTGCAGGAACAAAACACAATTAATGCATTTGCTGCCATACTTGATTCAAATGAATATCTAAAGCCCTGCATATCCTGCCTTAAATTAGTTTTAAAATATTTATTTTCCACATAATGTCAAGATTGTGGTCAATCTGGAATGACAGCTTAGGGTCTGGAGCAACAGCAGTTCCTTGGGACCCTGAATAGCAAATTCTCTCTGAGTCCATTCAGTAAAAATAAGGGCCACAGAGGAGCCACCTGAGATTCAGGGACAGAGGAGACACAAAACTCAGTAATTAAAATTCCTCCCCTTAAAAATAACTGCAAAAGCAATTAAATAACTTCTGTGTGGTAGGAGATGAACATTCACAAAACAAACAATTTCTACATACTTGAAGGAAAACAGTAATCAATGGTAGTGATGGTCTGAGAATAGCCCACACCTGCAGTGCTGTGTGTCTGCTGGTCCCTATTTAAATTCAGAAGGGAATCAGTCCTTACGTCAATTAAAGCAAGTTCCTACAGTGGTGCCATTCTACTTCTCTCATTGCTGTTCATTTCACAGATGAAAAGGAGCTGCTTAAGGTGAGGAAACTGCTTGTTGGCAGCAAAACAAACCAGCCTGGTAAGCAACAGGGAGGTTTGGCAAGAAATCAAAGTTTCCTTCCTTTCTTTGTTTTAAACACTCGATCCACTATTCTCTATACAAAGTATATGGAAAACTGTGAAGAGATTATCCATTTCTTTATCCTTTCCCTGCCCAGAATGGCAGGAGTCTGAAGTGAGACTGAATATAAGAACACTTATTCACTCTTAGTTCTCATGGGCAGCAGATTCTGGATTAGCATTGGTTCATGAATTAAGAGGCCTGACACTACGTTTTCAGTCACAACAAAAACAAAATAATGTTTCGATTCAGAACTGACACACAAAGACAGGGAAAAAGCAAAAAATGTGTCCACTATAGAACTGCAAAAATGAGAAAAATCATCTGAAGGAAATTCAGAAAAGCAACTTATCTGTTGCTTGATTTAATAGAGAATCCCCATTATTCTCTTAAGAGAAAAGCATGATGAACTACTGGTTCTTAGGCTGAGTCAGACAATGGATCATTATCACATTATTTGAGCAGCATACAAACAGCACTTGGTACAAAGCACATGTTCTAATTTCTTCTTCCATATAATATAAAAAGATACAGTTGTACAATACTGCTATGGAAAACAGCTGTCCACATTTAAGCTGCATTTTTTTTTCTAAATATAGAACTTAGGAACACAGAGTTATTAAATAAAAAATGAGAGATAATATTGCAGCTGTTTCTTAAATAGAATCAGATCTAAGTAGCATTAGATGAATAAATATCTAGTCATTACACAAACTTTCCACGGCTTCTCAGAGTTTGTACTTCAAAATGCTATACCTTTAGCTTCAATTCTTTTTGCAAGCATGCTCTGACAGCTTATTAGCTTGATGCTAGGTTCCAGAATTCAGCACCATCATTTTTCACTTTCAGTATGCTAACATGGGAAATCAAAAGCTGACGTCTTGACTGGGGTGCTGGCAGCACAGCTAACCTGTCTTCACCAAAGATCCAGATTCAAATCTTTGCAGTTATTCTAGGTAGAAGGCTAGGGTAGATACCAGTCCTAAGAGTCAACTGTTGATTGCTCGTTAAATTTTCAATGTGTCTCTTTTTCATTCTTTTAAAGCAAATTCAACATTGTTTTGTGGTCAAAAATAGACTCTTACCTGTCCCCAGAAATGCAGTAACATACCAGTGTTAATGGGCAATAGTAGAAATCAGTCTAGAGGAGGGAGGAAGCAGACACCTTCAAAACAACTAAAAGAAAATTCTCCTATATTAGTCAGTATAAACATCTCTGCCTAAAGGCTACTTTCAGACCAGCTTCACAGTTCTTGCATAATGAGCACAGAAGAAAACAGACCTACAAACCAGCCACCGTATAACTGTTCTGTCAAATGTCAATTGAGAGCTATCTCCTGTTTTTCCCAATATACTGTTGGTATTATGCCTTGGGAACAGAAGCAAAATTCTTTTGGACTTGTTTACAAATCAGGCATATGTCTCCAGTTTATGGGTGCTGCTCGTTCTTGATGAATGTCATGTAACTGTTACTGATGATGAAAAAAATTACCCGTACTTCTTATCGTGAACTTAATTCCTTCATACGAAGCAGTACACCAACTGGAATGTTCTAGGGCCTCCTCATTTGATACTGTGGTGGCACACACTGTCTCATTGGTTTTATTCTAATCATAGGAATAGCAAGATACAGCTCCACAACCAGTTGATACGGACAAGTATTCCTAACAGCTTGACTGAACTGACCCAACGCAGCAGGCATTTTTTTCCATCTTATTTTTCTCCACTTTCATATCCTTGCATACTACGTCTGCCTTGTACACTGATGGCATCAGAAGCAGGCTAAGCTCTCAGAAACAATCACTATGATGACTACACTCTGCTTTGCCTCTTCTTGAGAAGTCCAGGAGACTGGAACAATTTAGCTTATTGTAGTTTTATGAAGGTATTTCCACAGAGGGACGTGTAACTGAGTACTGCAGGCTAGCAATGCAGTTACAAGAAAGCTTTCATAGTTGTTCAAAAGGTATCCAGTCAGAACCATGTGTGAACATCCAGTCAGAACAGCATGTATTTCTGTGTGAATGTGTGCTGACAGGACCACTCGACAAATCTGTTCTTACTTGCAGTGGAACTTTTACCTCAGCAATTCAAAAGTCACGAGACATGTCTAGCACATCCTATGTCATGCTTGCATGAAGTCTTGCAAAGCAAACCTAGCTAAACATTCCTGTACAATAGCTGCTTTTTTAAACAGTTACTCCACTATTGTTAAGTGAACTACAAGTTATGACAACTGATACATCCATAGTCATCCCTTAGGCATTCTTTATAAAAACATGAATCACCGGAACATTCACCATGTGAACTCCCATCATTAGGATATGCGTACAGTGTGAATTCAGCCGTGCTGTATCTTTCCATTCTGCACAATATAACTGTCAGAACAACCTGAATGAATCATATATGCCAACATGTAGGCTTGGCAAAGAACAGCTCTGATAAAACATGTCAAAATTAATTAGTTTTGTTTAGCTTCAAGCAATGTTTGTGCACTGAAGAAAAATGAAAATTTTCATTCCTCATAAGCCATTGTACCAAATGTTGTAATAGCACCCTGTTTATGTACATTAATCAGAAACCAAAACACTTGAAAGGAGTTGGCCTACTAACAAAGCTCAGGCATTGAAAAGCATACACAAAGACCACAAACAAGCTAGAACAACTACTAGAATCAATTGTGCGAGCACATGGGCAATAGCAAAGGGAGGATTTAACCACTTTAGCTGCTCCAAAGATGTCAGAGGGAAAGGAGTAGACCTAATATATCCAGATGCCCTTTCAGAGATACTCATGTTTTTTTCCTATGCTTTTTTCCCCACAAAATCTTTCACCTATTGAAGCAGACTGAAAGGCTGTTGAAGCGTTGTTTTTTTGTTTGTTTGTTTTGTTTTGTGGCACATTTTCTCTGTCCAAGCTGGAGGACTAACTTTCCCTGAAACGTAGTGGCTTCACTCAGAATTGTGCCAACCTTCTGTAGATAACAGCTGAAGATACAGATGTGACAATAAATTTAAGAACAATATAATATCATGCAAGGGAAACAAACTCACGTGAATGGTGCAGCACAGATGTCACCATTTATCTGCCCATTAACCATGGATCCAGGTACTTGCAGTTACAGTCCTGCATTTTTGTTCCTCCTCTTACAGCAAGAGATACCTAAGAGACTTCCCCTCCCTTATGAACACTGAGTATTTATTCAGACTTCTGCAACTGAAAAGGGCTAACCGATGAGAAACTTGCATTAACTGTCTGAACCTGAACAAAGCTAAGAAAATAAAAAACGCCAAAATTTCCCAAAGCAACAGTAAGATTGCCAAATTTAAATGAGATACTGGGTTTGAAATTACTTGCTGTAATAATGCAATGCCAAATTATAAAAAAATAACCTAGCGCTTAATTGTATTTGCCTTCAATTTCTCTCCATGCATTCTTTAATGTGTCTAACAAAGCTCCCTAAGGCTATCATAATGCAACATTCCAAATGTTCTCTCTAAAATGAAATGATCGTGGATGACCTTTAACCATAACAAGTTATGGCCTCCTAACATAACATGTCAATTATTTCTTTTATCTATAGATTTCAGAATTGATGGCTTGTCACATGAAAAAAATAGCATTTTCTTTTAGCAAAACAAAAACAACAGGAAACTCCACACAAACAAACTGAAGTGGTAGGACCTTCAGCAGTTCTGTCATGCTATGAGCTATAGTTGCTGAGATCTTAGTTCTTAATCTAAATCGAGTGAAGGCCAGTACCTCTTGTGCTACTGCTGTTACCTGGGAGCTACCTTGCCACAACGTCCTTTCAGGGAGTTATATAGAGAGCAATAAGGTCTCCCTTGAGCCTCCTCTTCTCAAGACTGAACAAAACCAGTTCCCTCAGCCACACCTATAAGATTTGTGCTCTAGACCCTTCACTAGCTTCACTGCCCTTCAGTGAACGAAGACTTAATTGGGCTAATACTAAAACTTATTTTGTCTCTTCAGGCTCAGTGAGACTGGTGGGGGTAATGGTACCTGGGGGGGGTCAGCAAAGAAAGTTTGGACTTGAGATACAGTGGAAAGCTTTTCCTTTTACATTCTCTCTTTGCTAGTGGCCCTTCTTCAGTGTTGGCCAGGGTAATGTACAAGATGTTCTCATAAGAGTAGACTTTAAGCTATTATGAACCTCCCATTTCAGCTTCAGTTAAAATTATCAGGCACTTCTAATAGCAGCAGTATGTAAAACAGGGCAGGAAAGACAACAAGACTTGACTTATAAAGCACTGTAACAACAGTCACTACAGAGTGACCAGGGTACTCAGTAGCCTTTGAGGGATGGCATTTAATCAAATAGAGTTCACAATTTAGTTTTTCAGATTAGATTAAAACTTGAAATGCATTTTATATGCCTGGAAAAGAGGCAGACAAGCATGGTGCCATAAAGCTGGCACAGGAAAAGAAAGCCTGAAGAAAAAAAGCAATTTCAAATTACATAATTTACTTTTGCCTGAAGTATCTCACAATTTCAAGATTATTCTCCTCCCACAACTTCACTCCCCATTTTCTATTGCAAACATCTATCTATCCTTGTATTATAAAATGACTCAGTCAGTTCTTCTGACCTCACATAAACACTGAAATTTACTCACATGAGTAGCATCATTGGCTTCACTATGACAGTTCATTGGAGGCATAAGCCTTTCAGGATTGCTGCCTTTGGTTTGTTAAGGTGAAACAATACATTAGAAGTAACTGTGTTCCTGAAAGCGTAACAAACAGTTTTACAGTAACAAGAAGAAGCAAAGAATCATGCATTTCACAGAGTCCTTAAAAGAAGTTGAAATTAATTTTTCAAAAGATGCACTGAAAACGCTAACAGAAATACATTTTTAACATCTGTTCTGATCCACCTCTTCACAGTGCAAATACAAATTGTCCATGTTCTGAAATAGAGAATTGCAGAAAATGAAAAGCAATAATGTCAAACTAACTCATTTTCTTTTCTGGAATACAGTGCCAAATGGTGCATTATCAAACTACTGATGTGCTTCTCCCAGTGATTCACGGAACACTTAACATTACAGCTCACTAATAAAGATGTTGCTGGGATTTATTGACACTACAACTGTTAAAAACTAAGTAACAAAATGTCATGCACAGATGATATCCTGAATTCACAAACCTGTTTGTTGCAATATATTTTGAAAACCATAGACTTGCAACATTTGGTATCACAGAGGATTTACGACTAACATCACATTAAATTCTGATTCTGTCTATACATAACTTCTTTCCATATGGGAACATCTGCATACTGAAAAAGTCATCTATGTGCTAGAAAAACTACGGCCAACTCAGAGCGCTGGTTTGTGGCCTTAGAGAAGTTGTGAAGTGGCATCTGTATGGCTGTGAGACAGAAAGCAGTTCAGGACACAAGCCTGATGCTCTACGCCACTAGCACTCTTAGGCCTCTCCTAGCTGTAGTAACACTGCTGTTGTTCAAATGTATACATAATCAAATTTTCTGCCTGAGTTTCTTAAATTAATAAATATTTTAGCTTAAGACCACCCTGATAGATCCACATGGCTCTCTCTCCTCTCAACCTCCTATGATTTTCACAATCTTCCAGGATCATCCTTCTCAATTAAAACTCCAAGTCAGAATTCAGCTTATTTCCTTTTACACCATTTTACAGAAAGTCTCCCTCCCAAAGGCAGACAATGACAGATTCACAACAATCCGTGAACAGAATTATCCACTGATGCTAAATAACACTCTTTTTCATGTGGTTTGTTTTTTTTTTTTTTCATTTGAAAAATATAAATATAAAACACTGGAAAAGCAAATTTAAAAGGAAAGAAAGGAACAATTCTTTTTCAGCTTAATCCTCTCTATAGAAAATGAAGAACAACACAAAGTATTTCCAACACATTATTTAGCTATTTAGACTAAAGCACTTGAAATATTTAATACTAAAGAATTTTTTTTTATTGCACCATTTGGAATGAGGTATTCAATTATTAATAATCAAAGAAGCTATGTTTGCACAACAGATATAATTATAGAAGACAGCTTATCTATTGTTACCCCTCTTTCTGAATAGCACAGTGTCTATACAAAATAGATAGTTGAAACCGAGGAGGACGTTTCTCTATGAAAAATAGAAAAAAGTATTAGCAGCCTCTAGGACTCAAACAGAGCAGTTTCTAATTCCTCTTTAGTCAATGGAAACTATAGCAAGATGGATGACAGTAAATAACATACATAATCAAATTTAGAAGTTGTTAGAAAAACACTACCGCCTATTATCTTCTTACCAAAGAAAACAATAAGATGTGGTTCACAAATAACAGACTTCAACATTAGCAAGCATTCATTTAAATGCTTCCAATTAATTCTACGTAGATTGTAATAAAATTAAAAAACAAAAAGATGCCTCAAAACTTGCATAAGAATCATTGAGCAGCTGAAGATGAAGGTGTCAACGCGGATATATATATTCTATATTTGTGAGTGAATGTTTGTATTATATGAAAATACATTTCTTTTGTAGAGATCCGGTTACAAATTGCTTTAGTCTATTCGTAGTTTAATTTATCAGCAAAATACAGAATTATTATCAGGAAATCTAATAAAAGGTTGAAATTGATTGTCAAAAAGAATGGATATTCACTTATAAATACATAACATGCTTAATAAATGTTTTATCCAATTAAATTGGTGCACTCTTCTCTACACTTTGTTAAAATCAGCTTTGAAACAATTTGATCCTGAAGGTCCCACTTTACAGCCACCTGTAAAGCCTTCTTTTACATTTAATGACAATCAAACCAACCAAAAATCTAAGAGAAATTAGGAAAACAAGACAGACTGGCTAACCAATAAGCATCCAAGTTTGACCATTTTTGAGTCCATGTTCTAATATTACCTGAAAATTAAAAAGTATGTCCTGAAAACTGTAGAACAAAGAGGAAACATTAGTAGAAATGACAAGAAAATAGACAGAAAGTCAATAAATTATTGTATTCAAAGTAGTAGAGTCAGTAACATTCCAAAGGAGATGCCTCTTCTCTCTATGACTGCTTTTTGTATTTCAGAATTTCTATCATTCTAAGTTCCTTAGAGAAATACAGTCCACCTTGATTAAGTCTCCAGTAAAACAAAAGTATTATCTCCCTTGCTAGGACAAAGGAAAATAATACGGTCAATACAGCTTGTGGTCTACATAGCCTGTCAATGCCATATTACACTGATTAGTTCTTCTTAAACAGATGCACTGAATTTCTGAAGCAGTGTCACAATATGGAAAGTTCTGCGGTTGTTTCTAATCTTTTTGGTAACAATCTGATATTTACAACAACAAACAAACTCCTGACTTAGCTTCACCTCCATTTGCATATCCGCCAGAATCTACTCTGTTAGGATCGTTCAGTTCTTCAAACAGTCCAGTTTCAATGATTTCCTCCTGCCAGGGTATAGGGACAGCACCAGTTGCAAATTTTTTGAAGAACTTCTTGTCTTTGTCATCAAACTCTATTCCTCGTATTTCAGAGAAATCAGCAATGTCTGCAACATCTTTGGCATAGACAACTGATGGATCTGGCACAAATGGAGGGTCAATAAGGTTTGCCTCTAGCCTGTGGAAATTTATTGTTTTGAAGAAGCTATGTTTTCTTGGGTCGTCATCTTCATTTCTGCAATAAAGCAAAAGATTGTTAATTACTGCAGTATTTTGCTCTCCAGCAGATACAGTTGTCTCTGTGTTGTATACATGAGAGCATCTTAAATTAAGGATACATTAAATATATACAAAGCAATGCAATCACACACAGCTCAAGCATAGTCAAACAGCGTTGCACTGAACAGTGTAAGCACAACTAGGCAGCCAAAAACATCCCGATCTCATTATTCATTTCTCTACCTCTCAAGGTAAATTAGTCTGGGCAAGGTGCCACGCAAGAGCAGCAGCGCTGCTTCTGGCAGTACACTGAGATACCCACATCCAAAGATACACTTTAACCAGAGCTGAAGAGATTGCAAGCGGAGGATAGGAAGTATTGGACTGATTGGTCAACAACGAAAAGTCCAGCGGTTGGCTCTGGACTTAAAAGGATAAGAATATCTAGTAAAATCCAGTCTAGTTTAACACATCTAGGCACTAACTAATGAAAAACAGTCTGAACAGGAAACTGACAAATGGCATTTGTTCTCTTAATTTAAAGCAACTATGCATTTACATTAAAAGTAGTCTGCAAAGCCCAGTTAAGTGGCTTTAGTGAGTCAGTTAATTGAACTACTCTTATAGATGAGCAAAGGGACTCATAAATTACGGCATCAGCAAGAGTATGCACACCTCTGTCACAAACAATTTTTTTAAAGTATCTTTAGAACCAAGAATAAAATCCAGACACTGTAAATACATGTATTTAGGTACACTTTAAAAAGAGTAACTGGAGACCTCAGGGATGACTTTTGATGTAACAGAAACAGCGAATTCTTTAACTGTAGCATGTCCTACAAGCCTGCCTATGAGTCTAAGAATAATCTGAGCCTCAAATGTATGGTTATTAAAGCATGATCAATGATCACAGCTTTAGATTTGCATCTTGCCCATAATGTAACTCTAACACCAAGTCACACAAAGTCTGTATTTAGAATTACAGCTAAAAGAGGAGCAGGGTAGATCACTTTACTTTTTTCATGCCTATGTAGTTGTTTTCTTTTTTTTTTTTTTTTTTTTTATTCATGGGTCTTAAAATGATAATGTAAACAAATGTTTTTTTTCTTAATTTCAGCAAATAATAGTTGCTATTGTTCCTTTTTGTCTTTCTCCATTTCCTTACAAAAATACTTAGCAAAAAACATTTAAGCCCTTATGCATTTCTAGAGAATGCTCTATGAACAAGATGTAATGCAAATCTTAATCTTTTTATCACTGTAGATGTAAAGAACCGCCATGCACAAGCAGCAGATCTTCATGACCACAAAAAATCTTTAGGACCTTATAATATGTTTACAAAACAGCTTCTCTGGCTTGCCACTACTGCCATTTCCTAATAAACCTCCCTGCTGTGCTTCTGGCCTGCCCTGGTTGAAATGAGGCACAGATGAGATGAAACTGCCAGCTGCCTTTTTCAATTCCCTTAGAAAACCGTAATTCTGTGCGTCTGCTGCCTGGTTCCTCTGAGAAAGTCACCATAAGCCACTAAGAACTGTACTCCACCATGACCACAGTGGTAAGATACAGCCTAAAGAACAATAGATGCTGCCATCCTGGTACTCTGCCCAATGAAATAATGACATTTTCAATCCAAATGAGTTATATGAAGATAATTATTAAAGTATAGATTAAGCCAACAGAGATAACGGCCTCTGCATAATCTTGCAAAATGAACTTCTAGCTTAACTAGCCAGTGATAATACCATGTACCTGTACAGCTCTCGAGCTTGATGTGATTTATTTACATTTGCTGTTAGCCTGTAGGGCATTAGAGCTGCTGCTCAGATTAATTAGTGCCCTGTGACACCAGAGAGCTAATAGTGCTGACAATCCTATTAGACAGATGTACTCACAAAAATTTCACTTTATTTTGCTTCTCATTTCTGTAACATAAACCAAAAAGCATTAGATGTTGGGGAAGGCTCCAGTTGGATTGCTATGGTGTTTTTCTTCCTGATGTATTTTCTATCACCACT